>NC_137074.1:45362627-46562627 GCF_951640355.1 Cnephaeus nilssonii
CATCACAAACAGTTTCAGAGGCTGACCAGGGCTCTTCTACAGAGGGGATTTTGATGATCTTTAAATAGTAGTGATAACGGTGAGTTCCTAGAGTCCCTGCTCAGAGGGAACATTTGTCCTCCATCTTTCTGTTCGCTCCCTGCTATGCAGAACTCCATATTGCAGGTCTCAGACTGCTAAGAAGAGCCTTGACCTTAGCCCCAGGAGACACAGGTTCCACCACCAATTCTAACCCATCATAGCCGCAAGACATAGCATAGTTGTACTCCCTCTCCGGCCTCAGTTTTCTTTTATAAAAATGGAATTAGGCATGTTATTTCTGTGGTCCTTGCCTGAACTAATGAATTGGACTATGCATTGAATTTGTTCAGATGTTAAACTAGCAGATTAAGTGAATTGGATTCTTTTCTTTTCATTCCGATGTTATTGGAGGGGGGGATGGTAAAACAATAACTTACCAGATATTATGCTGATATGTTTATTATTTCACTTGCCAATAAACTGATATCCAGGATGAAATAATTCAACTAACTGCAACAGCAATTCCAATAGTCCTGTTGGGAGTTACTGCAGATGTGACCCAAGTTTCCACAACTTCTGCATTTCCACCCAGTATCTCAGAAAATAAGGGGACCTTCTCAATGACAGGATTGAATGCTAATAGATCCTAAAGTATCTTACGAATTATCAAAAGAAGCTTCAGTCATACCAGTGTATGATTTTAGTGTTTAGCAAAGTGTGTTGTAATGTATTTATTTGGAAGCCAAGAATCAGCAAATGATATAGATAATAACCAGACAAACCAGAATTTTCCATTGCCCAGAATATCCCATTCCTTAGCCATTTTAGGTAAACAGGAATTTACTGTAGCATTAAAGAAATAATAGCTTACAAGGACTAGATCCTAGTAGTCACAAGTTTACCAACTGTCGAGCAATGTGTCAACTACAGAGATCACTGTTCACTACAGCTGGGCATTACGGGGACCCAGTCAGATTCCATTTCAGAAATCATGGGCAGAGTTTCCATGGAGCTCTGCCAGAAAAGAGGTGATCTAAATCTTGCGTGAGCGATGTACATCAACAGGGAGTTTTGCCTAGAACATTGTGACCTAAAAAATCATATTAAGGAACTCAGAATGCAGACTCGGTTTCAGAGACACCAACTGACCTTGTGCAAGGCACCTTGCAGATTACCTTGCCTGCTTGGCTCCTCTAATGAATGGTGACTGCCTGCGTGAGTACTCAGCCAGCGGCACGCCCCAGCCAGGGGCAAACACTCTGATTTCACTGCCCTATTTTTTAATGACAGCCTGCTCCTTTTATTAATCATCTTGCTGTTTGTTTGTTCTGGGAAGACAAGCACTGATTCACAGTGGGAAATATCACCTAGTGGTTAGACTGGAACCCTAACTTTGCTACATCTCCTCTTGAAGACCCTGCCCACTTTAGTTTTTGATATCCCATAAATAAAGATGCCCATGTGACATCTCTTGTGGAGTTTAAACACAAGAAGAATTTGGAACCCACTTCCCTCAACCCCCGATCCATACAATAGCTATTCTTTCTTTGCTAGATGAAGAAGACTGTGCAATAAAGGCATTTCCCTTTTTGACTAAGCTGCTGGGAAGCTCAAATCACACTATAGGCTTCATTAAAATTATTCTGATTCTGAGTTATATTCCTCCTCACTGTCCTTATCTTTCATGACTGGGTCTTAATATTTTATCTGTGTTTTAACGATGCTGTTATCTCTCTAAGTTTCTTTGAATACTTTTGAAAGTGGCATGCAAAAAAATTAATAACGTGGACTGTTATGTTTCATTTGTGCTCTCCAGATGAAAAAAATTGGAAGAGTAATACTTATTCTATGGTGAAGTCTGAAATTTCACTTCGAACACAAATTAATCATTAACATTTAAAAGCTTATATGGAGTAATAACTCTGAACCTTTGCATAGTCCTTACCATTTATAAGGTAAATGCTCTTAAATATGTGCTCTTCTTTTGTAATCACTGTTCATACTTTACAGATGAGCAAAGTGAGGTTTAGAGAGATTAAGTGTCTTGCCAGAGGTCATAGAGTTAGTGAACTCAGATCTTGTGAGCCTAAGCCAAATCTTTTGTTGATCCCCAATCCCCTAATACCATCTTGTCTCTCCCTGAATTCTCATTTAGTCTAGCATTCTCATTATCCTTAAATAGGTTGTTTATTTTTAATGTGTTGATGAAATTGAAGCAAAGGGACTTCTTAGTAGTTGCTGAGATGGTCTGCAGAAAGTTTGCAGACCACTAATTTAGGGTCTAAAGCAGGCATCCTCAAACTATGGCCCGTGGGCCACATGCGGGTGTTTTTGTCGTTTTGTTTTTTTACTTCAAAATAAGATATGTGCAGTATGCATAGGAATTTGTTCATAGTTTTTTTTTTTTAAACTATAGTCCGGCCCTCCAACGGTCTGAGGGACAGTGAACTGGCCCCCTGTTTAAAAAGTTTGAGGACTCCTGGTCTAAAGGGTCAAGCTTAGAAATGGTCACTTCTAGAAGATCCAGGCTCCCTCCTGTCATGGGGTGCCATGCCTCAGTTTAACTGACATATCAAGGGTAACTCTATTTGAAGTGTAAAAGGAAAATGTGATCTCTAACATATTTTTCTCTTCTAAGTTATTTAAAATATCTTTCCTAGGGCTCCTTAATACCCGAATGACACAAGGGATACCAAATCCACAGATTGTTGGTTAGTCAAGAAGAGCTGTTCACTGCTTCGAGGGCTTATTGGTGTGAACACACATGATACCTTTATACTCAGAGCCTCAGGGTCATGTTTTTCCCCCAAGTAGGTCAGTCAGCCAACCTGCTTTAGTGTGACTCTGAAAATAAGGTAAGCATTGAATTTGTCTTCTCCTATTTCAGGCCACCCACCTACCACCAACTGCAAGCTGAAAAGCTTCGGGAAAAATTTGACCAGAAGGTCTACTGCCTGTGGTACTTTGTGGAGGCCAAGCACCCTAAAAGAGACGTGCATCTGACAACCTTCTCTCTGATCTCCTTCTCTGGGCTTGGCCAGACCCAATTCTGGTTTCCCATTAGGCCTCAGATCCTGCCCACAGTCTGGGGGCTGGAGAGGCCAATCTGAAAGGGCTAGAAATGAGTTGGTTTCCACGCTCAGCTTTAAGCGTGTGGCTTCCTGAAGCACAGCCGGCCGAGGAAGCTCTGAATTTCAAAGAGTGATTTTCATCTTTGCATACCATATCCGGAACTGAAACCACCAATTCATTTCACTTAAGCTCTCACACTACACTCAGATCATCAATAACATTCCACAGGTAAAGCTTCATCCTCTGAATCATTCTGTCTCTTTCACTCTCTTTTCTTTTGGTGATGATGTTGTTGGCCTCTCTCTCTCTCTCTCTCTCTCTCTCTCTCTCTCTCATGTCCTGACAACACAGAATTGGAAGGCCTTTGTTTTTTGTGTGTTTTTTTTTTTTTTCCAGGATTGTTCATGAGAATGAGGAGGCAAATATCCCAAATTCCGCAGAGGGTTTGCCCCTACCTATAAATGTCTGCCTTCCCTTTCGAGTCTGCTTGGCCATGTGAGTGTAAGGTCATCAATTCAATGTCCCCATTCGGGGGGCAATTGACTTTTCTGAGAGCTTCCATACTGAGATAACAGGTTAATTCACCCAGCCAAAATGGTTAAAAGATAGTCTGTGAAGAGATTCATGCAAACCACCCTCACGAAACAATGGAAAATATACACATCTTCTGATGCCAGCAGTAGCATGAACATATTAGGAGGAACAAAGATCTCTATCATTTATACAGTACCTTACAATTTATAAACCACAGTCCCTTGACTCTCCCCAGAACTTGTGCAATCAGCCAGACAAGCATTATTCTCCCCAGCTGACAAAGGAGCACCAGTGATAATAAAAGTGGAATGATGGGCCCAAGCAGCAATGGCAAAAAAGCCAGACACCTCAGGTTAGAAGCCAGTTCTATTAATCCTAAGTCCCAGATTTTGTGTAACTTCCATACAACCTTATAGGTAATATAATATTATATCAGAATCCATGACTAAATATTACACATTCATTTGCTGATATGTTAAAATTTCAAGTTCTTGTAGATCAGGGTTAATGGCTGTTGGTCAATACTTTTGTACAACCCTTCCACACTTCTGCATTCTTTATTTTTTTTAAAAATAGAGGAATGATGCCCTCGCTGGTTTGGCTCAGTGGATAGAGCGTCGGCCTGTGGACGGAAGGGTCCTGGGTTCAATTCCAGTCAAGGGCACATGCCCGGGTTGCAGGCTCAATCCCCAGTGGGACATGAAGGATGCAGCCAATCAATGATTCTTTCCCAGCATTGATATTTCTATCTCTTTCTCCCTCTCCCTTCCTCTCTGAAATCAATAAAAATATATTTTAAAAAAATAGAGGAATGACATTAAATTTGGTGTTGCTTTCAGTTCTGACATTATTTGGATCCCTGTGTAAGTCAATATTAGTCATCCATGGGATTTACCCAAAAATGTCACCCAAAGGATTCATTGTGGAACATCAGCTCCCAGGATGGCAGTAGCATTAGGTAGAAATGGTTACCATGGTCAAAAGTGAGAGCAGAACAGAATTATTCAAAATGAAACAGGTTGCTTTGCTCTAGCCCTTCTCATAGCTTTGCATGCAAATCGACAAGGGGACATGGCTGTGGATGTGCCACATTCCTCTAAGTTGGCCCTAGAACATGGACCTCAAGCAATCAGTATTCCATGAAGCCCATTTTGATAAACAGTGGGGCCCTCTCTGATGATCCCCTTGGCGTCTCAAAGCAGCAGCATAGATGTCAGCACCACCCTTCCACTGCACCCTGTGCCAGTGCTGCGTTTGCTGGGCCATGGAGGTTGGTCCTCCAAACCCAGCACAGCCTAGCACTGTGCAATTATGCTGCACAGTCCAGATCACAGCACTTCAGCCACGGAAGCCTTTGTGCCAAAAACAAAACAAAAAAACCCACCGTGTGTCTGAAAGCAATGATTTCTGCATGTTGCGTGAATATAGGACTAGAGGCAGCTTCTTTTATTGCCTTGAAAATGTGCTGCCCTTTTTTTTCCCCCCAATGAACTCATTTTTTTAAAATGGATTTCAGAGAGAAAGGGAGATGGAGAGAGAAATAGAAACATCAATGATGAGAGAGAATGATTGACTGGCTGCCTCCTGCATGCCCCCTACTGGGGACTGAGCCTGCAACCCAGGCATGTGCCCTTTACAGGAATCAAACCTGGGACCCTTCAGTCCGCAGGCCAATACTCTATCCACTGAGCCAAACCAGCTAGGGCTGTGCTGCCCTTTCATTTCTCTGAGGGCAGGATTCCATCCTCCTCCTCTTATGGGAGAAGAAAGGTGAGGCCACTGAAGGATTTTCCATTCTGCCTATTGTCATTCTGATCTCATGTATCCCTCCACTTTGGAGAAAAGGAATTCTAGACTCTCAGAGAGACTCTAAGGAGGGTGGCAGATCACATGGGGACTTTATTCAGTCTCCAGTTCTTCTGAGCTTGATTCTTCCTCCACTAGCATCCCTTCCACAGTCTCTATCTTTCTGGGGAGAGGTGCTCACTTTCTCAGAGGCAGCCTGGATCCATGTTCTAACAGTTTAGATGGTAAGAAAGTTCTGAGTTACACTCTGTCTCGTGGGAACTTCCTACTGAGGTTGGCTCCAAACAAGCCTGATCCTGCTTCCAAAGCATGAAATGTGTCTGCCAATCTCACTGGTGACTCTACTTGTCTTAAATCCATATCTTAAAAGTCTCATTAGCAGTGTGCACTGCCATTCTTGAGGCCAACATATCTTGTGACTTAACCTCCAGTCATTTCTTCCAGTCTTCCAGTCAGCTCTATAGGGGAAGGTTTTGTGGTGCCAAATATATTATTTACTTATTTGATTGGACATCCTCTACTCAGAGATTACACTTCCTACCCTGGTTTGAGTCAGCATATACCATCTTAAACTTTAGTGTAGTGTTTCTGCTTTTGACCCCAGTCCCATTTGTGCTTGGTTGAAGATTGCTAGTGGTACATTGGACTGAGACAAAGTATTTCTCATTCTGGAATGACAGGAAAAGTCCTGGTACTGAACCATGCAAAGGACACTTCAGGCTGAAAGAAGGCATGTAGACAAACATCATTTCAAATGGCCTTGGGAATTTTATTTTGTTTGCAAGAACACAATTTAAGAAATAATAATTCTAATTTTTTATTAACATGAATAAATGTCCTGTAGTCTTTGTCAACCATCTAGCTAGTGCTTTAAGATTTTGTATGAATGTTTCACAGTCATTGTCTCATTTAGATCTATACCAACCATTTCAGGTCAGATATCATTGTATCTTGTCATTACAATGTATGAGAATGCTGGTGTTTCTGAGGCTGTGGTTATGGCCTAGTATCTTAATCTTTTGTTCTATTGTTAGAATTCTGGACTGTAACTCAGAAGTCCTGGGTTCTAGCCCCTGCATGACCTTAGGCAAGTCACTTTGTCTCTTTGGCCCTCACTTCCTCCATCTGTAAAATGGAAGAGCTGTTGAGTTAAATAGATGAGCTCTAAGAACCCTAATCTTGCTCAGCATCTTTCAAATGCTTGAGCTTATTCACAGTGTGAACAGAGAGAGACAAAAAATCACAACAGGATCCAAGAGGTCAAACTTTTCCTCACTATTTGCCATACTCATGGTAAGTGAGAAATATTATCACATTACCTTTACATCTAAAAGGACAATATACCATAATCATTCATTAGAAATGACACAGTGACAATTAGATTATATTTTAATGTAGAAATCCTGCTTGGTTCAAGTAAAGACATTTTGGAGAGAAAGTTCAAGTTTTGAAACTGCTGATGCCTTCCTATAATGGTGTGTGGGATGCAGTGGGGGTGGAGAAAAATAAGCCAGACAGTTCATCTTAGGGGTAACCTCTTTGGTTTATGTAAAATATATGACTCAAAGCAAATTTATTCTTGTAGGCTACCATGCCTGAAAGAGGATGAAACCTCGCTCAAAAGAGACGGAGCCCTTCATACAATTAATCAGCTACATCTCTGTGTTGTATGTTGTGATGTCTAATTTCCAGGGGAAAGATCATTTTCAAACCACATAAATGATGATGCTCTTGGAAAAAAATAGCAACAAAAATGAAAACCCACCTCTCTTAAATGTAAAGATTTCTATATGAGCTTGCTTAATGTTTGTATTTCACACCCACAGACTTGATGCCTATTATCTCTGAAATTATTTTCATTTCCAAAAATCATTTGAAACACTCCTACACCTGGGGGTTTTGATAAACAGTTCGGCTTCTATGGAGAGAAATAATTGTGTGTGTGTGTGTGTGTGTGTGTGTGTGTGTGTGTGTGTGTGTGTTCGAGATTGAGAGACAGAGAAAGACAAGTTGTGGGGGAAAGGGAGAGAAAGTGAGAGCACACTTATGAGCTACACAGTGCGGACACCTGCGAAGCCCTGAGTAGGTTTCCTTGTTTCATACAAAGAAATTCTGTGAGTATGGGTCTTCCCTCTGTGGATCTCTCTTTAGAGACTGCAAAAAACTTTGGGTTCATTTCATTCTGACGTTAAGAATAAACAAAGTCATTGATATTTTCGAGCAGTTAGAATGTCCCAGGAACTTTCCTGAAAGCTTTAATACATAGGAATTCACATATTACTCACAGCAAGTCTATGAGGTTGACACTATGATTACCTCATTCCATAGATGAAGAAAACAAAACCTAATCACAGAGAAGTAAACTCCCTAATCTCTGGCTCATTAACACTGAATTAAAATCCTGTGTGACCACCATCAAAGACTAAAGATGCCATCAAGACTGAAGTGTTTCCTCTGGGCAACACTTTCACTGAGCTGGAATCTCACTGTCCTCTAACAGCCCTGAACTTTCTCACGGTATTAAAGCCACTGTTTTAAACTACAGTAATAGGTGCATGTGCCAAGTCATCTCTGTAAGACTCTAAGTTCCTTATGAGTGGTATTAAAATTATCCTTGTTTTTCCACAGCTATAGCAAGTGCCAGGACTGCATAGGCACTTAAGCAATATCAACAAATGAATGAAAAGATTCAAGATTCAGACTTGGGTTTTCACAGTCATGTTAGAAAAGACTTTACAGCCAGATCTCCAGGGTCAAAGTCAGCTGAATCTTGAGACAACTATGTGTGACTTTCAAAATAAACCATCCCATTTGTTTTTAACCCTGCAGGTTTTTTTTTAATCTAAATTCATCCTCACCTATTGAATGGTTATGATGGGTGGCTTCTCCATCTGGCCTGGAAAGTAAGTTTCAAAAGAAATACTTGTAATGCTGACAGAAAGCTTAAGTCATGTCAAGTTCTGAAGTTTGTTGTACTTTCCATTGCTGATCCTGAAGTTAACTTCATACAGGTTAAATTGATAGAGTTCATCTTAACTTTCAAGGGGTTCATCCTTTTAGAAACAGAGTGGAAACCTAAGAGAATATGAGCCAAACCTCACCCCCAAAGCAAGCAAGACCGTATAAAACAAACAAAAAAACTTGGAAGTAGAAAGATGCCTCTGATAAAGATGTGATCTTATAAGGAGCCCATTAAAACAGACAATGCTCCAGAGGTTACCTGCTTTGACTCTCTAATTTGGCAGAAGGGGACAATGTGGCTCAGAGACAGGAGATGAGTTGACAAATCAACTTAATAAAACAAGTGGTAACAGACTCCTAAATGAGACACCTTTTCCTGTTATATTGTGCTAGCCTTCATGACGGGGTTACAAGTCAGTGATTCTTAAAATAAAGCCTATCTGGTAACATTTTTGGTAAGTCTGATTCAGGTTTGAGAAAGTCCTCAGGCTTAGGTAAAACTGACTATAAGAAAGTGGATGACAGGAGTTCTCTGTTTTTGACCAAATACTAAACATTTCTACCTACTAAGCCATGGCAGGATAAATTAGCAGGTTGGATTCAAATGAGTATGAATCACTGTTCTCACCAGCCATAAATCCTATCGCTGGCACAGGATGGATCAAATGCAGAATGACAGCTGAGATTGAAGCACATTGGCCTCCCTCCATCCAGGGTTCCTCAGTCCCTATCCATACTGGTAGCAAATGTTACATTGTCCTCACAGTGATAGTCAAGGGTTTTTCAGTAGTTATGATCTCTTTATGTTGATGGTGGATAAAAAGCCAGCAAAAGCAAACAGTGTCTGAGCAGATGGCAGTGGCAGGCAGGCAACGTTCCAGCTTTGATCCTGACTCTGTACATGGCTTTGGACATTTCCCCCACTTGACAATTAAAGGGATGGGCGAGAGGATGTCCTGGCCACTTCCAGGGTCCCCTCCACTTCTAACATTTACTGAGGCTATGCATGTACTACTAACTCCTTCTTTCTCTAGTGTGGTTCTGTGAGTCCTCGAATGAGTGGCAGCTCAGAAACTTTTCATTTCAGCGAATAGTCTTGACATCATCAAGTAAAGGTCATTCGGGGGCTGGTAAGTGCACCAATCTTAGAGTCAAAAGAATGAGCTCAATTCCAGTCTCAGCTCTACACCAAGGGGGTCTGGAACAACAGCGGTTCCCTTTCTGAACTTCCTATTGTTCCACTGAAAAATCCAAGTAGTAATTAATTCCCATTTCACAGAGTTGTTTTGTGGGTCAAATGAGACCATGGATGCCAAAGTGTGTGTAACCTGAAAAGCCTGTGGGCTTGTGTGGCTGAGGATGAGGGTGAAGATGGAGATGAGGAGTTAACACTTTTTGATTTTCCATAAAGATACAAATGAGCTACAGGTTCTGGATCAACAGATAAGGGTTGGAGGGAGATGTTCCATCTGAGCACCTGTGCTCTGCCCACCCAGAGACCTACACCAGACTTCCCTGCAAAATCCTTTCCTTCCTTACCTATACCACTCCTCTATCTCCTCAGTCTATTGGAAGGTATCACCTGCCTTAGGTCTTGCACCTTCTTTCCCCCCTCCCTCATCACTGCAGACCCAGCTGGAGTGTCATATCAAAACCTCAGTGTAGATACTTCACCCTCACTTCTTTAGTCTTCTAGACCATTTAAAGAAAACAGCAGAGGCGCTCCTTCCACCCACGCATTTCCCTTTGTTTTGAGGGCTGTGGCAGCCTGGCCCTGTGGCAGTTAGAGCTCCAGGCCAGAAAAGCTGCTCCATCTTCAAATCCTCTCTTGGCACCTGAGTTCCTGGCCTTCAGCAGGTTACCTGGCATTTTTCCGGGGGTAAAGCATGATGATGGCATCTGATAGGAATGACACATGAGGTAGAAAATGTGGATTTGCACATGGAGCTGCCAAGGACATCAAGTGTGATTTAACTCCACTACAACCCCAGATGCGATTTACAGAAGTATAAAATGAGTCCTAGAGAAGAGTGGCATCATGTAGTGTCATTTAGAAGTAGAAGCATAAGTACATTTACAGGACGTCTAGGCCAAACTCCTCAATGGAAAGATGAGGAAACTGAGGCCCAGCAATGTTAACTTGCCTACTCTTGGGGTAAAGAACTAGCACTGAAACCCATAACCTCTGATTCAAATTCAGGCCTAATTTCATGAGGCCACATATAAGATGCATAGTGTGGAAATTATGGACATGAAATCCAGGTTCTGAGAGTTTGTAGATATAACAATAGGTTATTACACTAATGTAAATTTGGGGAAATAAATTTATATTCATGTTTTGGAATTCCCATTTTATTCTACAATATATTCATCATATATTCCTGTGTATAAGATGTAATGAAGAGCATATTTAAATTTGAGGTTTAGGATATATGTGTATAAGCATAAAATAACTACTAAGCATTACTTTCACTCCAACCATGAAGCTCAAAGGAACCTTGTAAAAGTCTATTTTCTATCATCAGGGAGCAAACTTATCTGTGATGGTCCAAATCTAGATTCTATTCAGTAAAAGTTAAGTCTGGAAATAAAGGAGCCTGTGTGTGTGTTTTGAGCCCAAAGCCTTAACTTATTGAAATACTGTCTGGCTTTAGGGCCAGACTAGTGGTGTGCTGGTAAATTTTTAGCAACTGGGTTTAAAGGGGAGGGGTGGCCCAGCTGGTGTGGCTCAGTGATTGAGTGTGTTGGCCTATGAATCAAGAGGTCACCAGTTCGATTCCTAGTCAGGGTTGTTGCTCAATCCCAGTAGTGGGGCATGCAGGAGGCGGCCAATCAATATTTCTCTGTCATTGATGTTTCTATCTCTCTATCCCTCTCCCTTTCTCTCTCTCTAAAATTAATAAAAACATTTTTTTAAAGCTGAGGGATGTGGTGAGAGACACCCCTCATTTGTTGTGTTTTCCAATATCCTTGTTGTAAAAATGGCCATTTTCAAGCTACCAATGTAACATGGCTGAATGTGGAATTTAAAAGAGATGCACAGTAGGATATATAACATTTCTAACACAGATACAAGAAATATTACTAATCTCAAGAGCAGATATAACAATAAAATCACAAAGTAGGAAGTGGCAAGTTTTCAATGTGTATTACCATTTTTAATATAACTTATTTGTATATTTACATGATTTGATTTTTAATAATGGCTGTGCTTTTCAAACAGTTTGCAAAGTTCATGATATATTAATAATCAGTTATTGTAAGCTGGAACAAATTGGCTCCCAGCCAACCCTGGAGCCAAACAGATCTGAGTTTGAGTCCTTCTTATGCCCTATCTGTGTGGCTTGGGGTAAGATTTTAAACTGTTTTGAGTGTCAGTTTTTTTCAGCTGTTGAAGGTGATGCAATAAAAACTTCATGGCTTATTAGTGATACTTAAATGAGCTAATGCTTAGCAGTAGCTATCCATATTAGTGCATTTAAATATTAGCGCATCAACAATTCACTATTAGTACATTTAAAAGCCAAATTCATTCACTCAAACATTTTGCAGGAATGTATTTGTAGTTGTTTCCTATTGTACGTTGTCTCTGGTGTTAGGTACTATGGGGTAAGGACACAGATTGCCTCAAACATTACTCTTGCCCTGCTTTCCAAGAGTTCATGGTCTGGCAGAATGGGATACAAAACCAGAACAAGTGTGATAAGCTCATAAAAAAAAAAAAAAAACAACAACAGAGTTTAGGAAGGGCAGACAAGGGATGGATTCATGGAGGTGATTTGCATGGTGTCATATATTTCAAAATAGACTTGGACATGCAGAGGTGTCCAGGAAAGGGTTTCCCAAGATGAGAGAATACAGGGAAAATGCAAAGATAAAGGAACATGGAGGTATAAGTGTATGAATTGGTGGAACAAAATGTATAAGAAACAGGTGCTGAGGAATTGTTGGAAAGGCAGGCATTGTCCAGGTCATGTTAGCCTTGAATGCTGAGAAATCTGGTTCATGTTCACCTAGGTAATGATGAGCTTGAGGAAATGTTTTCCTCTGTTAGTGACACATATCAGATTTTTTATTACTTAACATATTATTTAAAATATTTGTTCATTGAATAAATTTTTATGCCAACTATTCTTTGCTTTAACAAGAATAATTAAAAGTTAACTAGATAGCAAAATGCATTTTTAAACTAAGTAAATTTCCCTTGTGGGGGGCAGGGGGAGAATCCGGTGTTCAGGGATAGAAGGTGGCATTATAACTCCCAGTAGAAAACAAAGTCATTATTTAAAGCCTTTGATAAATATTAGGAAGGCTCATGCCAGTGGCTGTATTTCATAAGTTTGAATTGTCTACCCTTTCCCTCTTGCATTATGCTTCACACACACAAAAAGTCATATGACCTATATCTTTATCTGCTCCAGTCTTAAGCTTCTATATATAGGCTTTGGTTATGAATGTTTTTTCCTATGAAAAGGTCAGACCTTGCACATGTACCATCAATGCAAAACCCTGCTTATTAAAAAGCAGACAGGCAAGTTAGTAAAAGTCATTGAAATATTACTGATGTGGGGGAAAACTTGTCAGTTTGCTGAAAAAGAAACAGCCTCCAAACTTTCTCAAAGAGAAGATGGGGAAACCTCTATCTTGTGATGACAGTAGCATTTTCCCTCTGTCTAAAGCGACCTGTAGCTGTCTGCAGCACCCCCGTTACAGAAGCGGGCTGGGACACTCCCACCCCCAGCTCTCTCGTGCATGTGCAGGCCTGCCCCGGGGGCTCCTACTCACCTCTGTCAGACATCAAGCTCCGTTAACTCCTCCACTACACCTCAAACCCCCATGGAATATCTGGAGGTGGAGCTGGGGAAGGTTCCTCAACCAGACAGACAAAAACCCAATTTGGGGTTTCCGGTTGTAAGCAGAGCGCAGCAGCCACCCTTGGCCAACATTGCAACACCAGCGAGAACTGGGGAGAGTTGAACTCTTACTTTTAAGCCAAAAGTTCACAGGTTCACATACCCCTCTAATGTTAGCTGCTCCCTAGTGCTAACTTTCGAGTCTGAATGCTCAGTAGGCCTTGGTTGTAGGAACAATTTGTGAGGATTCCTAGTCATTCATTTAAAGAAGTAGAGGCTTCTTAAAAGATATGAGAGTTGAGATTCATTTGGGGCACTTCACCTATTTCTTGACTAGCAAACTGATTCCTGAAGCCCTGCTCTTGGACTTTGGCTGAAGAGGCCACAGAGAAAGTAGTTTCTTCTCTCCCACTCTTGGCGCTGTGTCTCACCCACCTGTCTAAACCGTCTTCCCTAACCTAGCTAAGTCTGTCTCTTCTGAGGTCCTAAGCCTCCTGGATCCAGTCATTTTGGACCCTCACAAAGTTCCCTTGCTGACAACTGGGATAAGTTTCAGGCCTGTGGGTTACCAACATGGTACACTGAAATACAGACGTTCTTAGATTGGAGTAAAACAGTGCTAAACACTTCTAGTTAAATAGGAAAGGAAAGGAAAGAACAAACACTCATTCTAGCAATAGCAGCTGTTCAAGGATGGCAGGCTGCTTCAGGGGTGAGCATTCCCTATCACTGAGGCATCCACCAGAGGCAAGGCCAGCACCCCAACAATGAAATGGGGAGAGTCAGGCATGGGAAGGGGACACTACAATCCTGAGATCTCTTCAACTCAATCATCTGGAACTACCTTTCCATTTTTTACCACTTTGAGAATCAATGATATATTAAATCCCTGAAAAATCTTCACTTTTTTCCATGACAAGGAAAAATTAACTTACAATTAACTTTATTTTTACCAAACCACAGGTTATGGTAGTAATAAAACTGGTCCAAGGTGAATGGCATTTCTTCTTTTTTATTTGTTTAACTCTCTTAAAATTCCACTTTTGGTGCACTACTCACCTCCTCTAAACCCTTCATAGTTCTCTATCAACTCCAGGCTAAACCCCCATCACTTTTGCCTGGAGCTCAAGATCCTTCATCATCAGGCTCTGACCCCTCACCTTTCAGTCTCACCTTGACTTATACTTTATCCACTACCTAGTTGTCTGGATTGTTCATTGCAGGGCCTCTGGAACCCTCCTCACCTTTTCCATCTCCACATTTGTCTTTATTCCGTTCCAGCCATATCTGTGGTATCTATTTTCTTATTCCTTGGAGTATTTCCTCATTTTCTTGAGCCATGTGTCTCCGTCATCATGTGCTCAGAATCCTGTCTGGCTCTCAGGTTATGTCTATTGGCTGAAGTTAGCTTGGATTAGGAAACATTTTTTCTTGCAGGAAGGCAGAAGGGTATACTGGTTAGAGCACAGATTCTATAGCCCACCTCCTTTGGTGTGAGTCCCAGTTTTGTCACTTATTAGTGAGGTGGTCCTGATCAAGTTACTTAAACTCCCAGGGACTCAGTTTCCTCATCTGTAGACTGGGAAAAATAATAGCCCCTCCCTCATGTCATGAGATTTAAATGAGTTGGTTTTTATGAAGTGCTTATTTCAGTGCCTGGCACTTAGGTGATGCCTATTCATTCTTTAAGGTGCCCTTTTGTTTCTCCCTCCTCCACAGATATTAACTCTATTTTCCATGTCTAAAGCACTTCAGAGTTTCTAAAGACCTTTTATATGTATTTTCACATTGAATCACTGCAGTAATATGCGAAGTAGGTATTGCCATCCCTGGACACTTTTGGTGACACAGGTAAAAGCAGGGGGAGGGGAGACTGTGACAGAAACTCATAGATTCTAGTTCTGTGTCTAGAGTGTGTTCAGCTACAACATGTGGCTCCCAGTCTGGACTCCTGGGCTAGCTGTGACACTATCCAGCATGCTGCCAGATAAGTGTCATCCCTGCTCCAAGGGGAGAGCCCACAGAACCCCAGAGCCCGGCTGCTGTTCCTGCAGTGCCTAAGCACACCTATTAGTATTTCTGGACCAGGCTTCATCTCACGGCCATCTTGGGTGAAAGCGATTTGCAGTGCTGGCCTCTCACACTCCCCTGAGGCTTTGCGGTTTCATTTCACCTCTGCTGCAGATTGTTCTGTAACCTTTTCTCCATCGCTGTATGCAAAGCTTTCACACTGCAGGACACCTGGTCATGTAACAACAGAACAGCACAACCAACTTAGAAGGGATCTTGAAGATCATTAAGTCCAATCCTCCAAAACCATTTTACAAATGAGAACACTGAGTTCAGGAAAGGAAATTACTTGTCCAAAGATCCCACTCATTTATGTGTCCCTCACGCAGGGTCATGGTCAGGTTCTGGAGAAATAAGGACAAGTCACTTGCTTTCAGAAAACACAGAATCTAGTAACCTATGTCCTCTCATCTTACTTTCTCAAATGTCTAGCCCAATGCCTAACAGACATAGTAGGTGCTCTATAAATGCTTCCTGAATAAATGAATGAATGAATGAATAAATGAATGGCACGGTCAGTCACTATCTGAGCTGGCCCTAGACTCTGGAATCCAGATTACCAAACTGGAACTTTTCACTGCTCATAATTTCTCCCTCCTCCATTCAGATTCATTTCCTATTAAGTTTTGAGAAATAGCTCACAAACATGACCAAAGGGTGTTGCAGATAGTCAATGCCCATCATGACTGGGTTCCCAGTCATCTTGTAGAAGAGTTCACTCTCTGTCTCTCTCCTGAAGTGATGGAAGCAGAGATCCAGCATAAGACCCACATGGACAGACCTAGGACCTGCTCTGTGGGATGCCAATCACCTGTCTAAATGTTCTCATGCTTTTACTATACAAACAGAAACCAGTACATGATGCATACTGATTCATGATGGATATCTTAACATGTTTTGAATTTTTCCTGATTTCAGTCATTTTATAAAATGCCCAAGCAGGAGGGTGACTTGGAGATAATCAAGCTTAATAATCCCTAATTGGATAGATATAAAAAACAAGGGTCAGAGGGTGAAATTGAGAGGCTCATAGTCACAGCATGCCAGCAGCTCAGATTCCCCTAGGACCCAGGCTTCCTGGGTTCTGGTTATCAGAGATTCTTTCCATGTCAGACTCGGCATTAAGCCAGCAGACTGCCGAGTGAAACTTCTCCAGAAGACAGTTCTAGATGACTTACCTGTATTTCTTGCACTGCTGACATAGTGTTTGACTTCACAGAAACTCCTTTCCTACTCAGTGCTATGGGGTTGGTAGCAGATCTTGAACCTCAGTGTTCTGGCAGCTAGATTATGCTTTCTTCTATGCTATACAACTAATCAGATCACTATTTGATAACCAAGTGAATGAATGATGATGGGCTGGATGAATGAATGAAAGACTGACAAACATGGGAATCAACAAATCACTGTTGGGAAATGGATTTTTTTTAAAAGTAACTCTAGACCCTCAATCTACTTAGACACATGGCAACCTGCTTCAGCTCTCTCACCTTTGATTTCCCTTCATTTGACACCTCAGAGGTGTGTTTAAGGGAAGAGGAAAAATGAACCATTGTGTTATTTAAGGGGGCAATTTCTCTAATGCTTATTATATCAAACATGGATGATTCAAAAATAAAAATAATTTTTAAAACACAGAGAAATTTAAACCACCCAAATAATCACCATCTAGAGATTACCAGTAGTTAATATTTTAGTGAAATTTCATTCTTTTTTAGTTTTATCTTGTTTAATGGATTCATACTAAACAGCTGCTTAGTAACCTGTTTTTGTCATTTAATAATAAAACACAAATATCTAGTCAGGTCAGAAGTAGGTCAAGTAGATCAGGAATGAGCATACTTTTATGACATTTGATGTTGAGATTCCAAACACTGCTTTCCATTGACTGTTTTGAGGACCCAGCGAAGCCATTTCACCAGGCTTTGCCTATCTGAGATTTCCTGTCTCTAAGATGGCTATGGCTATAACATTGTTAAGAGAGATGAGTAATTAAAATAGTTTGGGATAAAAAGCTTTTAATTTGCTAATCTGTGTTATACACACAGACAGACACACATGCACACAGGCACACACTATTACATGTGTGTTTCACACACCTCACACATCTCACATACATATCACACACATCACCCATCTTGCATGTTCCTTCTAACAACCCTGGAAGAGAAGCAGGACACAGGTCATCATTTTAAAAATTGAGGGCCATGGGGATTCTATGTACATGTCTGAGATTTTTATATTTATTTATTTTTAAATGTTATCTTTAGAAATAAAATAAGTAGGCAAAAATGAGCCCATGTTCAAAGGGGAGTTTCTTATGTCTGAAGATTAGTAGAAGATTTTATTCATTTATAGTGGAGTGGAGACCTGAACCCATTTTTGATCTTTTATTCAAGACTGTTCTTTATACCATACCACACTGCTTTCCTGACTTAAAACACTTTTGAAACTATTGATGATTTTAGTTCATTTCACAGAAGAAAATATACATGCATTAACATGCCCCATGTCCCTCAGCATGAGGGGTGACAGTGCATTCTGTGGCCTCTATAGATGGGCCAGCTGCCTGACACGTCTGTAAATGAGGTTTAATTTGATTAACGTGGCCCACTGGTCAAGACAACCTCCCCTGCTCAGTGAGGCGAGAGCCACTGGACATGGCTGGCTGGAGGGCCAGAGAGAGGTTGTGATTCATTTCTGCCCCAGGCACCCACCTGCCGGCCTGGTGCAAAGGCTCTGTGACCAGGGGAAAGTGAGAGGCTGCAGGCGCCCTGCCCATGAGCTGGGACTCAGGAGTAATAGTGAGAAGAGGGGTGAGAGTAGCAGCTGCTGAGGTTGATATTTATATAATGACTCTGTTCCAGGCAGGAAGTGAAACAGATTCTGCTGAGGCACTTTCCTTCCCCCACTCCCCTGCCCACTGGCAGCTCCAAAGAGGTGATATGGGGAGAACCTCAGCAGGTTATACCCACGCATTGCAGACTTGTACTAGGCTCCAGGCTCCTCAACGGGATGTCAGAGCCAAGGCTCCCTACTGGATCCCAGAGGTGCCCCTCTCTCCGTGTTCTCAGCCTAGGCCCCTTCTTTCTCTTCAACTAGTTGCTTTTGCTGATTGGGAAGAGCTCTACTGTCCCCCTGTAACTCTGTAGGAATGCTGTGAGGTACAGGAGATTATATCTATAAAACACAGGGCCAATCATGCATTGTTATGGAATTAGCATTAAGCTCTTTATTACATTTCTATAACCATCTCCAACTCCATCACCTGTGGTTTCTGTGGATGGTTGTTCCCTGACTTTACTACCTGCCTCAAGTAAACTTTCTGCCTCATACTGCTCCCTTCCTTTCAAGCATCAACACCTGTTCAGACTGTCTCAGGCTTCAGAACAAATAACCCCATCAGTTCCCATCTTCTTGCTTAAGCCTAGACTTAGGAATCCCATTCTTAAACCTTTCTAAAACAAAAGGGAATTTTAATATAGATGGTGTACCATCTAGACAGGTCTTCCTGCTCTGTTTCCAACCTTAGTATTGGGGACTATTTGAATCATGAAGTGTTCATAGCCTAAAAGGACCTTAAAAAGTATCTGGTCCCCTGCTTCTCAATGAGTAAAGGACCAACAGCAGCAGCAACAGCTTTGAGGAGCTTGGTAGAACTGCAGAATCTGAGGGCTCACAAAATCCAGACTTATAAAATCAAATCTGCATTTTAGCAGGATCACTAGATGATTTACATGCATGTTACACTTTGAGAAGCACCTTAGCCTGAGACGCTCATTATCAGGTGAAGGAAATAAAGACTCAAAGAAAGCTATACCTGCTCAAGGTCACAAAGCCAGAGATTGTCATCAGGCTGGAACTTAGTAGACTGCCTAATTCAAGTTCTTTTCTTCTGCACAAGGTCCTAATGAAGATATCGTTCCAATGCCAGAACTATGGAATAAGCAGGGCAATCCCTTTCCCCTTTTTATTTTTTCTCAAAATTGCATTTATGGGTATTTTTGCAATTCACTTGACTAATAGGAAATCAATACAAATGATTTTCCACTATCTCTCTTTGGGCTCTAAGTTGCCATTCTAGTTGCTGAGTTCCACAGAGCTTAGTGTGCTTCATTAGGGATGTTCAATTCACCTAGCGTTTTTTGAAGGGAAACTTTGGAGTGCTGGCAAGACAAGGGAGATGTGTTATCAGATGTTTCAGCTACTTCAGCTTTGCCCCTCAAGAACCTTGCCAGGAAGAACTATGAATGACAGTATATTTTAGAGTCGCGAAATGACAAACCTGGAGACATTAGAGATCATCTCATTCAACCCCTGTAAGACTCTGATGGGGATGATAAGCCATATAAACAAATGACTTGCTCATGTTTATCCAGCCAATTAGTAGCATATTTGGGGCAAAAGGTTATATCTCCTGCTGCTCAAGTCAGGGCTCCATGCAATGTACTCCCAACCCTTCCTCAACTAAATGGAATGGAAACACTTAAACAAATAAATCACCTGAACCAGATGGCATTTACCCCAGAATCCTGGAGTAAGTCATGTGTAGAACTGTGAAGCTCTTGTCCAAATGGAACATCCTGTCATTATAAATGACCACTGCACCAGAGGGGATGTCACACTGTCAATGGGTTTTCCACCCATGTGAAGGGCTACCTGGGAAGTATAAGCTACTAAATCTAACTGCCATGTCTGGAAGTCATAATAAGGAGTGGGATCATGGATATGTAACAAACATAACCTATTAAGGGGAGGGGGGAAATAGGAGGATTTTAACAAGTCAATGTTCTCTAAGAGGCTAGGACTAAGGTCTAAGTAGGAGACTATTGAAACATGATACTTTCAAATTTTCTTTGATTCAAGATATCCGTGACTGGAGTTTTACATCAAAGAACAGCTTGAATCAGAATTGGTTGGCATGGCACTATGTCATCTTTCACAAGGATCATGGAAATAATATGGTAATATTGTTCCACCTCCCTCAAAAAGAGAATGTTAACAAAGATCTCCAGAAATCAGAAAGCACCCAGAATTTTAATAAAAGACATAGAAGAAATACAAAGTAGTGAAAAATCTATTTTTCAAATGTCACTGAACATTTCTACTCTTCATGGTGCTTCACTTTAAAATGATCTTAATGGTTTCACCATTAGTATTTCATCAGATGCTCAAGGTGTGCCTGGGGAGTAAGCAGAGACAGGTTTATCATTCTTGTTTGAGATGAGGTACCTACACTTTTGGGAGCAGAATGTCTTTCCAGTGTGTATATCACTTGAATCCTAGTTGAACTCCAATTCCAATGCTCTTTCCACAACACAACATTGCTTCTGGATAAAGATATACCACACAAAAAACAACAACTTCTATCTTTACACCTCTTCAGAAGTTACAATGAATCTAGACAACTCCCTGACATAGGTGGGAACACAACTAATTATTGAGAACCTGCTGTGTGTGACCAGGAGCTGTATTAGATGCTGTAGAACAGGAGTTGTATTAGATGCTGTGCATAGATGTCTCACAAATTATGACAATTACTGTCTAATGTGGGTGTTACCTTTTTTTTTTCTGTATACTAGGTAACTGAGCAAGGTTAAGCAACTTGCTCAGGGTCACAAAGCTGCAATTTGATGGAGCTAGAATATGAATCTTGAGTCTACTTGGGTTCAAACCTGTGTTTCTAGATCAGTATTTCTATTATTTCAATGTCATCACTGAGGAAATGGAATTAAAGATATTAAGAACCAAAATCATAAAATCAATAAATCACAGAGAAAAGATTCAAGCTGTAGTCCCTTGACTTTAAATGTCAGGAGAATGAGTGGAGACATGTAACCACTGAGCTTCAGTTTGGGCAAATATAAAGCAATACTCTTGAATAAAATATACCTCATCTCTATGTATAAACAACTAGAGGCCCAGTGCATGAATTTGGGGCAGCCTTGCCCAGTCCCGATTGGGGCTGGGCTGATGGAGGCCTGCTGGGCGAAGGGAGGGACCAGGGCAGGGGGAGAGACCATGGGAGGTTGGCCGACTGGCCAGGGAAGGGACCAGCCTGGGGGTTTAGGGGGAAGGGACTTCAAGAGGTTGGCTGGCCGTGGGAGATTGGCTATGGGAATGCACTGACCACCAGGGAGCAGCTCCTGCATTGAACGTCTGCCTCCTGGTAGTCAGTGTGCATCATAGCGACCAGTCAACTGGTCGTTCTGGTCATTTCGGCCATTCGGTTGTAAAGGTCACTTAGGCTTTTATTTATAGAGATGGAGTCTAATATGTCACAACTCAGGAAATGCATTTAAGTTTATTTCATTTCACTTCCATAAAGAGGCATTGAGCATAGACTCTTTAACAGGTACAATGCAGGCCACTTGCATGGATCTTCTCTTCTTTGAGTCTCTTAATGACTTTTTGGAGTAATGTTTTCCCCATTTTACAAGGAAAAATGAGTGACTTGTCCTAGGTAACACAGCTAATAAGTGGCAGGGCAAAAACTGAAATCAGCTCTGACAAATCTGAACTCCAGTAGCTGCTTAAGGTTAGACACTCATGGGAACACTGGGTTTCATCAGATAAAAAGCATTATCCCATATTCAAATGAAAGCAGGGCTTTGGAAAAGGTGTGGCAGTTCTACTCATGGACCTTCAAGAATAAATCAGAGGTGCTGGGGACATGGAAAGTGACAGAGAACTATTCAAATCACCAATATGATGGAGTTTGTTGGTATAAAGATAGACTTAACAAAATTAGATTTCCTCAATCAAAAGAGAAAGCTGAAAGGAGATAAGACAATGTTTGCTAGAATGGAACTATGTACTTAATCAGCAAGTCTCAGAAAAACAAAACTATCCCAACCTCCCCTTACCCCAAAGGTTGCAAATGAAAGGAAGTAGTACTTTACATAGTAGATAGTAAACTTAATAAGCCCTAGCCATAGTAACTGCCTGAGAGTGCAGATGCACAAATGGGTTTAAAAATTGATTATTTAAATGCCATAAATACTCATAAATTCCAAGTGGGTTTATTAAGGATATGTGGGGCCTTAAAGGTCACCTGGCCCAAACTACTCCCTCATGGCATCTACTTGGTCACCTCCATTGGCAAAAAGCTCACTTTCCTAAGACAGATCATTCCACTTGTTGACACCTCTGCATGTCAGAAAGTTTTTTTCTTAGGTTTAAACAAAACTTATTTCCATTTAGTACATCAATTTTGGCTCTATATCTGCCTTTGAGACTCCA
The DNA here is from genome assembly GCF_951640355.1 of Cnephaeus nilssonii. Taxonomy (NCBI): domain Eukaryota; kingdom Metazoa; phylum Chordata; class Mammalia; order Chiroptera; family Vespertilionidae; genus Cnephaeus; species Cnephaeus nilssonii. The sequence goes on from NC_137074.1 coordinate 45,385,187, forward strand.
CACAACAAATCTGAATACTTCCTTTTTATATCCCATCAGATATTTAAATCCTATTACTTCTGTTTACTGAAGTCAATGTCATGAACAGAATCATAGACAGAAATTACTTAGGTGGACTTTCCAAATTCTAAAAGAGGAGTATAATGTAGCATTTCCAGCTTTGAGAGGGCTAATGAAATAAGTATTGCACTGGAAATCAGGAGACCTAAGTTCTATCAAGTTCTATGAATTTTTATATGAAATCCACTGTGTCTGCCACTAATCAGTAAATGGATATTAGAGGGCAGGGACCTCACATTTCTGGACCACAGTTTTTGGGTTTGTTTATTTTTTACACATCCCTTCAGCTTAAACTTCATAATTATTTTCCAATTGCCTTTGGATATCTTTATCTTCATGTCCAGAAAGCAATTTATAGTCAGAATGTCCCATACTAAATTCACCCTCCACCCCACATACACTCCTTTTTGTTTTATTTGATATACTTATATGCTGCAAAATTATTACTACAATAGCATAAACTAATACCTGTATCATGCCACATAATTACCATTTTTTTGTGATGAGAACATTTAAGATCTATGTTTTTAGCAACTTTCAAGTATATAATACAGTATTTTTAACTATAATCACTATGCTGTACATTATATCCTCAGAACTTGTTCATCTTATAACTAGAAGCTTGTACTCTTTGACCAACCTCTCCTCTCTTACCCACACTCTGATCCCTGGTAACCACATTCTAGTCTACTTTTATGAGTTTGGCTTTTTAAAATTCCACATATACGTGAGATTATACAGTATTTGTCTTTCTCTGTCTGACTTACTTCACTTAGTCTAATTCTCTCAAGATCCATCCATGTCATCACAAATGGAATGATTTCTTCTTTCTTATGACTGAAAAATATACCAGTGTGTTTGTGTATACGTGCATATACATTTACATCTTCTTTACCCATGCATTCATTGATGGCCACTTAGGATGCTTTTCTATGTCTTGGCTATCATTAATAATAAACCACATTTATCTTAACTGCAAGATAAAGAGGTAGAACAAAATAGTGTTTATTCTCCCTTCTGTCCTTGATTTTCTGGCTTGGACTTAGTTAACCAGTGGTGGTTCTGAGATCCATATCCACTTTGGAAACTCCCTTCAATATACCATCCCTGGAAAGGCTATTTACTAGTCCCTTAAGATGGACCAGAACAACTGGGTGGAAATTTCATTGACCATGATTATTGGTCACTAACTACCCCCATTCCCTTATGATAGCAGGTTCATCTTATGACAGAGAAGATTTAATCAGATTCTTGTTCATTTTCAGCTACTAATAGCCAGAGAAATGCTTACTAATAGCCAGAGAAAAGTTGACAAGTAGAAAGAAAAAAGAACATTTAGAAATTTAGTTTCAGATCTTAAAACTGACACAAGGACCATTTAATAGACAAGTGTAGGACCAATGAGCTGGTTTTATCCCTACATGAATGAGAGTTATGTGAGCAAATGTGTTTTCTGTCTGTGAAAACCCTATAAGAACGATGAACATAGGAGGGTCCCCAAGCATTTGGTATGAAGAAGGTCACACTAGACAAAGGGCAGTGCACTCAGGTGTCCAGAGATTCCCGAGGTCTTCCAGCTGCTCGATGACACAACTAAAACTAGAACAGCTCTCCCAGCACCCAGTGCTGTGAAATTTCGAACTTTATAATTTATTAAGCAGCTATTACATGCCGGGGACATTGCTAAACTCAGTTAACACATGTTATCACCTTTAATTGCTCCTATAATATAAACTTTGAGGAAGCAAGGATTTCAGCTGCCTTATGATTTTATCTCAGTCTCATGAACATCGCCTGGCACATAATAGGGGCTCAATATATACAAGTTAAATGAATTTAAATAGATTATTACTATTAAGATTGTGAATATTAATAAGTTATTACTATGCCCACTTCAAGGAAAAGAATATTGAGGCTCAGAGAGATAAACTGACTTGACAAAAGTAAAAGAAAGTTGAGGAAACAGCAAAGTTGTTTGTGGCCAGGTTTTCTGCTGTCAAGGTTGGTTCTCTTCTCAGCAGAGCACAGCTGACTCTCAGCTTAATTACCTTGAAAATATAAAATAAAATTGGGCTTAATCTCTTTGAAAAATAAATTAAAATTTGTTAAACAAATATAAACTTATTGCTCATCTTTTTGCCACTCAAAATATTCATATATAATTGGTGACTAAATTTTCTGCCCATGAAAGCACCATTAAAGAGATTTAAAAGGACTCCACTAAACTTAAAAACAAACAAAAACAGCTTGCAAATTCCATGGGCATTGTGAATGTCTTTCTTATGGAAGACGTATTCCCCCTGAACTTCTTGTGGCCCTGGGAGAATGGTGGCTTGGAACATGAGTGGAATAAAGACAGCTGACTTGCAGAGAACAGCTGGTGGGAAGCGAGTGCCAGTGTGTTGTGGGGGAGCCAGGGGCTCTTTAGCACTAGTCATTTTTCTTGTCTGTTCCATTCTTGCAAAGGAACAGGAGGCAGCAAGCACTAGTTCTCAAGTCAGGAGATGTGAGTTCTAGCCAAGGTCCCAACAGTCACTGACTAGGGGACCATGGACCAACACATTGACCCTCTTGACTTCAGTTATCCCATGTGTAAAATAGAGGAGTTAGTCAAAATGGCACCAGGGCTCTTTTCCTCTCTGATAATCTCCTTACATTATTCCCTCTTTTCTTCCACCCAGCCCCAAACAGAGAGGGACGTGGAGCCCAGACTGGTCTGGGGACTCCCCACCACTGCCTCTCGGAGCCTCTCCATGCAGCTGTGCAGCCACAGCTGCCTCGTCCTGCACTGCTGACCACTCCTATTTACCTATGCAGATGAGGATATGAATAAAAAAGTGAAAAGGTTCTCCTTCTTCACGTTCTTTTCAGCCTTTCACTTTCCCTAAGCCAAGAGCAGTCAATACACAGCTTTCTTTCCAAACCTTCCTGGCTTAAGGACTCAATCCCACATTTCTTGTGCACAGGTATGACTAGATTTGGATAAGGAGAAATTGCTTTTTATTTATCAGTAAGGTTTTCTATTTTATAGTTCTGTTTAGCCTTCATATTCACCACACATAAACATACACATAGAGAGATACACATAAAACAGTGTGGCCTTTTTAAGTCATTATAAACACTGCTCAGTCAATATCCTTTGATCTTGGAGAAAAAATATGCCAGCTTTGCTGCCTCACTGGGAACTACAGCCTCCTGTGTGCCCTAACCCAGGCAGGTTTGCCTTCCTTGGACAACTTTATCTTCTACAGTGATGCCTCCTCACAGACAACCCCTGGAGACTGGTAGAAATCAGGCCCATTCTTAAAGCCTCTGTTTCTCAGACATGTTCTCCATATGTCCTCCCTCATTTTTGTCTCTGCTCCTCCCTCCTTCACTTGTTGTCTCTTCCATCATTCCATGGCATGTGTTTCATGCATTCTTACACAGACTTTTGACAGAACACTTTGTCTCGATGATTTGGAACCATATCATCTTTTTCCAAATAAATCAAACTCTTTGGGAGCAATGACTGAGTCTTGACCATGCTGATATTCTTTACTGGCATAACTCAAGGTAAATATTAAATGTGGATGAATTCAATACTTCTTGATGCCCACGATTATGCCAGGCACTCTTTCCTATGGTTTCTACCATGGGGAAAACATTTGGGACCATTTAAGGGTTAAGTGGAAGCCCTATGATTCATCTGGTCCCACCCTAAGATGCTTTTTCCAGCTTCTGTTGACTGTTCCTATTACCAACATAAGACAAACACTATCTTTTCCCTCATACCTACCTTCTTGGTCCCATGGGTTGCATTCCTGTGCCAGGCTCTTTTCTTTTTGACCCACCTTCCTTTGAATGTATTTATTTGCATTTCCATTTAAACATGCCTCAAAATGGCATCGTCAGTTTAATTTTGGTTTTAAAATTAACTTTATTTGAAGCTCAAGTGTGAGAGCTCTTTTGTCTCCTGTCCCAACAAGTACTCATTCACTTATGTTTTTACTAATTGATCAAATAACTAAATAGCAACCAAGACACTAAGGGACACAAACTTGAAAGCAATAGCTTTCCTGACTGCAAGGTGATCCCAGTCTAGTAAGGGAGATAAGACATGCACAGAAATCATTACAATACCAGGGAGATGGCCATAAAAGCCCTAAAGAGGAGATAGAACCACCAGGTATTAAATATACTCAGAAGTGTGAGAACTCAGTCCCCCTGGAGAGAGGAGAGGCAGTACCAGGAAAGATGTCAGAGGGGAGGTGAAGTTGCAGTGGGCCTGAAAGAATGAAGCTGGATTTGCACTCACAGGGACAATTGGGCAGAAGGAAAAAAACTACAGCAATGCCCAGAGGTGGAAAAGTACAAGACTAGAAAGAGTGAATAGTTCACTGGGCTGCAGGGCTGCATGCTCAGATGAAGCACCGAGGCATATGGCTCAACAGGTAGGTTGACATCCATGTGGGGATGGACCATAGCAGGAGGGGACTGAAGCAGGTGACCAGTTGAGAGGCATTTGCAACCTTCTGGGTGAGAAGTGAGAGGGTGGTAGCAGTGGAAATGGGAGGAAAGAATGGGTATGAGAAATATTTCAACAGAGTTGCCTAAATTCCTTCAAATCTTCTAGACTAATTCTCCTCAATAATTCATACAACCATTTTCATTGCAGGCATCATACTACATTCCCCACCCCCACTTTGGAAACTTATCTTTTTATCTTCCAGGTGCATGACTTTCTGCCCAATTACTTGTCGTCAACCCATCAGAGCAACTCAACCGTGCAGCTCAAAAGTCTCACTGTCACACGTGGCCTCTGTTGCTCCCTTACGCTGTCTCTGTCCTCAGCAATCTTCATCTGCGTACTCGGAGAACAACAGCTCTAAATCTCCTGTGCCCTTACAACACAGTTCAGTCAACAGGTGAAACCTGGACAAGGACATTAGCACAGGATGGGGGAGGAAGTGGCTGAGCGGTAGAACGGAGCCCTCATCTGTCTTCATCCTGTGTATGCACACTTGACTCAGTTCCACCATGTCCCTTTCTTACTTGAAAGTCAAGCAAAGACTAAGACAACATAGGCTGGGTAGATGGGGAGCTACCAGGAAGGAATCTGGGGATCTAACCAGCCCAGCAGTATAACCACCACCAGTCCTGGGAGTCACTGACAAAGAAAATCAGAAATGAGATTGTGAAGGTCCAGTTGACTTTGCCTCTACTGAGCAAAGTGATCTCGGCCTTCTTTCTCTCTCTGAGCCTCAGTTTTGAGGTCCATAAAATAAGGATTATGACATCCACCTTATCTGCCTCCATTGAGCTGGTTGTAAAGCTAGAATAGGGTGAGTATGTACCTACTTTGAATATGTAAAACACGATTTCATAGGCTTATTCTCATTTAACTCAGACCCCACTCATTAGGATAGATAGATATGCAGAGAAGAAAGAGAAATGTGGATGCCTAATGAAGAGAGGCTGTGGGGGTCCCTGTTTTCCACAATAGATCTAAGATGATTGGTGGTATGAAGCTTCCAATCCAGTCTCCTTATTTGACAGACGAGGAAACTGAGGCACAAAAAGAAGGAATAGATGGTCCATGGTCACAAGGTGAGTTCAGAGGACAAACCCAGATCCTGACGATCCCAGGCCAGTTCTTTTTCTGCCCTATATTCCTGGCTCTCCAAACTGAAGCCAGAATGGAGACACGAGCCCAGAGGCTGGACTTGTTTACTTCCTGAATTGTTGGTGAAGAGTTAGATAATTGGAACTAAGGGAGAACTTAATGTGGGCTGGATCATATTCCATTTCTTTGAAATATTGTGTTTAGAGTCCTAGATAAGCATTTTCTAAGATCCAGAGCATTCATGTCCTAAAAAGAAAGACTCAGTTCCAAATTGGGGATTGCCTATCAAACTTCTTTCTTCTTCCTAGGGCATAAGAGGACTCCAGGATAGGAGAAAGAGGAAAGATTTTTCCTACTAGTCAGTAGCTGACAAGTATCAAGGGCTTTGAGGTACCAATGCTCCATTAAACTTTTACATGTGCCTCACCTTATTTGATCTTCATAACAACCTTAGTTGTAAATAATCTCAGTATCCTCATTTTCAGGTTAAAAAACAAACAAACAAAAACCCGAGACTCAGATAACTCAAGTATGTTGAGTCACAGGCTCATGCCAGGTTTGTGCCTAACACCTCTTTAAACCCCAGGGAGATTTTTCATTAGGGAGGAGCAGTTTCTGTTCCAAATGTTTTCTGCATGAGCCCCTGAAAAGAGTCAGAACTGTCCAATGGTGTGTTCCTTTCACCCAGAAGAATCTAATCTAATCTAATCTCTCTCTGCTTCATCCACTAGTGCGTATGTTTCTGTCTTTTGGTTCATTAGTTATTACACAAGCATTTTCTGAGGAGGGCATTGTGCTAGCACCAACAGCTGAAACACACCCTTGCCATGAGGATTTTGAAGGCTGGTTGAAGGCATGGGGTGGTGGAATACACATTGTCAGATAGCTCCCATCAAAGGAGGACAGTCATGCTACCAGAGAGAGCCACAGATGTGTGTCTGGAGGTGTCGAGGTGGCAGAATGGAGCAGGAAACATGTCTGCATAACTAGAGGGCCAGTGCATTCAGGAGAGGCAAGCAGGGTCTAAGCTGAGGGTAGGATGCAGGATGAGAAGAGGCTGAAATTCAGGCCAGAAAGTCTGGGCCTGATGTTCAAAGGATTCTGAGGCTGTACTAAGGCGCTTATTTCTTCCCAGAGTGCCAGTGCCAAATCAGCTCAGATGTAGGTGGTGCCCTTGTGTGGCTTCTTAGAGCCTTAGTTTCCCCTTCTGTAAAATGGAAGCCATGGACATTGCCTATATGAGTCTTGTGTGGGGATGGAGCAGGGGGAATCAATAGCAGACTGTGTTGAGCTCCTTCAAGGTAGGATGTGAAGAGAATGCAAATCACGGATATTTATAGTTGTAACAAACTGAGACTGAAAAGATATTGCTGCGGGCCAGGCTGCCAAGCACTCCCTCTAGAAATCCTGAAAACCTGCTGCCATGAGGCTGTGCCCAGATCCCAGCTGGAAGCGGACTTATCTCTTCTCAGCTCCTGCCAGGCTGTTCTTCATTCAACAAACACCAAGCTCCCTGCATAATCCCACCTACAGAGAAGGAACCTCCACACCATTCTGCCCTCCCCATTCAAAGAACCATGCTGAGTCCTAAATTCCTAGGTCATGACAAACTTCTTTTTTGTCATCAGTGCCTCACCAGACAGCCTTGTCAAGTCTAGACCCTCTGAGAGGGCTGGGGAATCAGCCTGATGTTCCACTAGTCTCCTGACACAGCCTCTCTTTTATGGAGCTTCCCCGTTCCAGGCTCATACTGGGCATCATAGCAGAGCTGATAGAAAAGGACAGTGGGGGGCCTGGCCCCGAAGGAGAGACAGGGAGCAGGGCCCTAACATCAGCAAAACTTCTTTTCTAACAAAGGAAGGGAAAGACCAATTTGATTTCAATCTTTTTCTGTTTGATTTTTAATGGGCTGATCTTTCAATGGAAATGGAACTTTTTTTCAAATGTCATGCCTTATGGAGAGCACCTTTAGTGATCTCTCAGGTACTTTGGAGGGATTCTAGAACAGTATTAATAAAACTTTGATGTGCATAGTGAATCTGGTTAAAATGCAGATTCTGATTTATTAGAGGTCTAGGTGGGATCTGAAATTCTGCATATCTAACAATCTTCTGGTTGATATTGAATCCATGCTGATAATCCATGGACCACACTAAGTAGCAAGGGTCTAGAGCTGTAAGATTATGTTTGAAAATCATTGACTCTTAGAATAGAGAAACTATGAGCCTCACCAATCCCTATCTGGAGATATTGAACCAAGGCTCCTGGATTAGATTATCCTCTTCTGAATTGAGGTCAACTTCTGCAATCAACTCCACACCAAGATCTAGAATTTCCTCCTTCTTACCTTCCTCTGGCTGTAGCTGTCTATTATCTCCACAGGGCAGTCTGGGAAAATTCCTAAGAGACTTGGCCATAAAGAAGAGGTTTAAGGAATAGCCTTCACTCTAACAGAAAAGTACAAGAGGTTTAGAAAATCTTCCCCACCCCCATCTGCCACCAAAACACACAGAAGGGAGAGAGAAAGACAGGGAGAGAGAGAGAGAGAGAGGGAGAGAGAGAGAGAGGGAGAGAGAGAGAGAGAGAGGAACTGTGCTCCTACTGGTTCTTGTAAAGGATGGCCCTGTGACAGCCATCTTCTCCCTGCCCTCTCTTAACCCCAGATAATGAAGGATGGAAGTAATTTTCCTCACACAGGCTCCCTGTCCCTCAGACCCACCCCTTTCAGGATTGAGATGCTCTCATTGAGGTTAAAGGTATTTTTAGCTATGCTCATGTGTCCCATGCTTGGCCAAGCCATCCTGGATGTTAATCTTGGATTCCACAAATGCCAGGTCTTCTAATCCAAGAGGCATAGAAGTGACAGGGAAATCTGAGTGCACTGGAAAATGTAGCACATGGCCTTTTGAGGATTTTGTCCAATTGCTCTGCATGATAAAAACAACAGTTAACACCTAATGCTCAGAAAATGCTTCATCATTTATAGAGTACTTCCACTGACATTGCCTCATTTGATCTTCCCAAGAGGTTCATGAGAAAGGTAAGGCAAAAAAAATATTCTTATTTCTATTTAATGGAAGGGCCAGATGGCTTGGTAAGATGACAGAGCTAGTAAGTGTAAAACTTGGGTCTTCTGTCTCTAGGTTCAAACTTCATGTCTTTTACCATACGCCCATGCAACCCCAACCTTTTGCTTCTTCCTCAGGCTTGGTTTTATTGTTTTGGTTAAACATTGCAAGATATCTGTAGATCTTCATGATAAAAGTCCTGGGAATATAGATGCTTTTAAGAAGTAGAAGACTAGAGATGAGGAAGAATGAGACAGCACAGACTGGTCATGGTTATGGGAGAAAGCAAAGGACACACTCAAAAGAGAATGACCAAAGAGAGATTAACTAAAGGATAATTTACAAAAGCATGGGTAGGTTAAGGAAAACCAAGAGATGGTGATGCCCAGCCAGTGTGGCTCAGTTGGTTGAGCATTGACTCATGAACCAGGAGGTAACAGTTTGATTCCCAGTCAGAGCACATGTCCGGGTTGTGGGCTTGATCCCCAGTAGGGGGCATGCAGGAGGCAGCCAATCAATGATTCTCTCTCATCATTGCTGTTTCTATCTCTCTGTCCCTCAAATCAATAAAAACATATTTTAAAATAAAAGAGATGGTGATGTACATAAGGCTAACAACAGCTGAGAACTGTTATCAGTCCTGGGCCTGAAAGGGCAAAGGGAGAGGCAGATTCCAGAACCTGGTAACTATAAGCTAGAAGAAGGCTAACCTACAGCCAGCGAAGAGGGTACTAGGGGAAGAAATATCCTCACTTTTCCATTCTCCCACCCTCCAATTACCTATCAGTGCCAGGTTGAATCCAACCAGAAGCCAGAGGGCAGGGAACCTACTGGTCTCCATTAAGGTCAATCTTCTGGAGAGAAAAGAAGAGAAGGAAGAACAGTGGACTTGAAGGGTCGAACAGAGAACACCCAGCACATAGCTACTCGTAGCTATAATAGCCAAGAAGTTGGTGGAGGAGGGCATGGCATTGAGTCCCAGGGGTTAGAATTTGAGGGGTAAATGGTATCCCTGTCCTCTCAAGAATGGAGTCACCCCAGAGCCCAGCTATAGCTGAGTCAATTTGGTCCCAGGTCTCAGGAAAAACCTGCTAACCCCAAAGGCAAGATTGGCCATCCTGGGGTCTGGGTTTAAATCCAAGTTCCTCCATCTTGTTTTGTGTGACCCTGGACAATTCATTTAATCTCTCTGAGTCTCTATGTCAAGCATGTCAAACTCAAAGGCTAACATGGGCCAAATAAACAAGGTTTAAATTTATGTGGGCTGCAAAAAACAAAAGCTTCAATTTTCATAGAAACATAGGTTTATTTCAAAGAGACATGCTGAATACAAAGGGCTGAAATAAATGAGTAATCATTAACATAAAATAATAAAACATTTTAATAAAAATTAATATTTTTCTTGAACATTAACTTACCAGACACAGATTAATAAGTGTAACGCAAATAAAACTATTTTTCTTGTTCTCTGAAAGTGAAATATTTCCTGTTGTGCATACCAAACAAGTCAGTCCAAGACTAATGATGGGGCAATTGGCTGCTAAACTATTCGCTGCTAGTATTAGTGGAGAGGAATGGTGTGCCTGCACGTAAGGCGAGTAAGGGAAATGAATGCAACACGATTATAGTAATCAGTCATTAGCGAACATTGTAGTTTGTTATTAATAATTATGTGTAACAGGATATTGTAAAAATTAAGTTATGAAATTGTTATTAAAACATTTCTTACATACCATTATATTGGCTGGGCCACAAAAATATTCATTGTGGGCTGCATGTCCCACGGAGCCCCTTACCTGCCTTTGCACATGACAGTCCAATGAGATGGAAGACAAGGAAGTGTTTTGTCCATTGAATCGGTGGCTATTGCAATTATCTATACTAATAAAAACCTAGGTGGTCCTCGTGCCCTTGCGTGTGACGTCATCACAAGATGGCCACCACAAGATGGCCACCACAAAGATGGCCACCACAAAGATGGCTGCTACAAGATGGCCACCACAAGATGGCCACCACAAAGATGGCACCACAAAGATGGCTACCACAAAGATGGCCACCACAAGATGGCCACACACACAGTGGAGGCAGGGCTTGGCGGCCGCTCTGTGCAATGAGGCCTGGGGGTCCTGTGGCTCCGCATGGTGCAGAGGAGGCGGGTCCTGGTGGAGGAGGCGGGTTGTGGCAGGGGAGGGCAGTTGTGGGCAATCGGGCCGGCAAAAGAGCAGTTAGGCGTCTATCAGGCCGGCAGGGGAGCGGTTAGGGGGCAATCAGGCTGGCAGACAGAAGTGGTCAGGAGCAATCAGGCAAGCACGCAGGTCAGTGTTTAGGAACCAGCGGTCCCGGATTGTGAGAGGGATGTCCGACTGCTGGTTTAAACTGGCAGTCAGACATCCCCTGAGGAGTCCCAGACTGGAGAGGGTGCAAGCCGGGCTGAGGGACACCCTCCCCCCCCCGCCCCCGCCTCGCCGTGCACGAATTTTGTGTACTGGGCCACTAGTAATCAATAAAAATTTCCCCCATAAACCTATCACAGTGCTGAAAAGTCCCATCATTAACTATGACGTCAAGGGCATGGTACAGTGTGAATATTTTATCAGGGTAAAGCATATAAATACCCAACAGTTCTCCAGCAGGTGTGTTCATCAGAGTAACTGAAGATTACAAATAATAATATAAATGGAGCCACTTAGAATTGCAGCTGGAGCTCGGCTGGTGTGGCTCAGGGGTTGAGCATTGACCTATGAACCAGGAGGCCATGGTTTGATTCCTGGTTAGGGCACGTGCCTGAGTTTTGGGCTCGATCCCCAGTCGGGGGGTGTACAGGAGGCATCTGACTAATTATTCTCTCTCATCATTGATGTTTCCATCTCTCTCTCCCTCTTCCTTCCTTTCTGAAATCAATTTTTAAAAAATGGAGCTGGAGCTGCCATGCCAGAAGAACTGCTTTGCACGTCTTATACCTCAAATCTCTGGAACGTTAAAACACAGCCTAAACAACCTTGTGCCTAACAGAAGAATTGTTTGGAAACATAACAAGAAAGCAATCATTATGATTACTGAACTAATGACTACTGGACTAAAAATTAAAACATTGTTTAGAATTAGCATCACTATGTTATGTTGTCTGCATCAATGGAAATGCCTTCTTTCTAGAGATGTGATTGTTCCCAGCCCCTTCTCATAAATACCCATTGTATTTGTCTCTAAATCAGGACATTATTTGGGATTCTGTCTGAATTAATGATTCCCAAGTAGCTATACTTATTGATCTCAAATAAATGCTTACTTACCTCTTACTTTGAAAGTTATTTTTATGTTTATGTTAACAGGATAAATGTCACTTAGTAGAGGACAGGATCCTGAGGGCACGGGACACAGGACAGGTAAGTTGTGATAGACAGGTGGTGGCAGGAAAGACCAGAGCTTGATATGCTCCCTAAGAAGGAAGGAAAGCTTGGGTGAGGATATAAAGGGTTGGGAATGAATTGGATACAGGAGGGAAGCCCCGCCAAAGGAGGCTGATGGGCTTGCCAAGGCCTCCCTGAGAGCTGGTGGAATTGGACCCTCCACTCTCCAGGCCTTTCTTTAGCAGCCAGACCCTATGGGGTAGACTTCAGCAGACATTTCTATATGTGGACTCCTCAATGGAGAGTTTATTATAAGGGGATCACATGCCACATTGCAGCTTTGGATCTGAAAGCAAAAATCTCAACACTTAAAAGCTAAAGATCTCTAGCTTTCAGCCCACCTAGACCAGCTTACGCTCCACTGAGCCAATTCTGTTCTACTTCTCTTGTATTTCCCATCACTTCAGCTGCTCCTCTGCTCTGCCAATTTCAATTGGTTTTCCATACATTTGTTCAACAAATTCATTGAGCACTGACTACATGTTGGGCACAGTGCTTATCACTAGAAATATGGAGCTGACTTTTCAGAGGAGGTGGATGGAAGCTACTTCACTGAAAACAAATGTGTTAGCAAAGACTGGCTCAATCCATATCCCAGTGCTGAGCAAAACCATTTACTGCTTTTGGCAGGACCACCTTCACCACAAATATCCTAAATAAGATTGTGCGCAGTACATCCAGAGAGCCCAACCCGCTCTCTATAAAGACACAGAGAGTACAATATTGGTCTCAGAACATTGAAGGTAGTTAGGCAATGTGGGAGCAATCTCAGCTCCACTGCTTAGTGTATGACCTTGGGTAAGTTTCTTTCACCTCTCTGAGCCTCCTTTTCTTCCTCAGGTTCACAGCAATAATCATAGTGCCTCCTTCATGGGTCTACTATAAGAATAAGATAAGGTTATACATGTCAAACTCTGAGAACTGTTCCCAGCATACCAAGTGCTCAACAAATAGTTACTGTTATTACAGATAAACTGAGGCCAAGGTGGGATGTGATTCATGTACTGCCTCTCACCTAGTTGGGAGCCGATCCAGGGTGGGAACTTAGATGTCTCAGTACTAGGCCAATGTTCTTTCCATGCTACTGCTACCTTCCCACTGGGAAATCCACAATGTGAATTTAGCTATATCCCATTTGAATGTTTAAACAAACTAGGAAATTTGAGATTGTATTACCATACAGAGGCTTTCTCATTTGGGCCACTACTAGAAAGGTTATATTTCTTCCACTCAAGTAACCCCATTGCCAACAACCAATCATCTTCCTCACCTCCTTGCTAAGGAAACTGAAGCTTCTGGCCTACCTCCACAGCCAGTACTTAAGATCAAGTATTTCCTCCCGTCCTTATTTTGCTGAATCACTGTACCCCTGCAGCCCAAATCTTGACAGTTACTTCCTCATCTTACTTCTTTACTTGGATTTAGCTTTGCTTTTACAATCCCATTGGCTAGAGGTTTACAAATAGGTGCAGAATATGTGGGTTACTGATGTGAAGATCTGGGGCTCCACAGTGGGTCAGCACACCCACCAATTCACAGCTGGGGTGGTGGCACACCATTACCAGGGCTCAGTGAAATTAACAGGCACGGGGTATTTGTGTCACACCAGAGCATATTTAACAGCCCACTGATTACTCACAGCCTAATCCCTACCCACTTACTGATTCCACTGAATCACAAAGTGTTAGAGCTTGGTGTAACTTTAGAAATGATTTGCTCTCATCTCTCTCTCTCTCTCTCTCTCTCTCTCTCTCTCTCTCTCTCTCTCTCTTGGTAGAATAAAGAGTAACAGAGTGTTGGGGTTCAGAGTTTGGACCCTGTAGCCAAACTGCCTGGGCTCAGTCCTGTTTCTACCAATCACCCTAAGCCTTGGCTAACTTACTTCAAGTCACTGTGCCTCAGTTTTCTTATCAGTAAAATGGGGTAAAGATACCTTATAATGATTGTTCTGAGCATTGAATAAGTTAATAACTTACAAGGTGCTTACAACAGTACCTGGCACATAACAAGCACTATTTTATTTTATTTATTTATTTACTTTTAAATATATTTTTATTTATTTCAGAGAGTAAGGGAGAGGGAGAGATAGAAATATCAATAATGAGAGAGAATCATTGATCTCATTGATCAGCTGCCTCCTGCATGCCCTCCACTGGAGATCGAGCCCGAAACCTGGGCATGTTCCCTGACTGGGAACCCAACCATGGCCTCCTGGTTCATAGGTCGACGCTCAACCACTGAGCCACACCGGCCAGGCAATAAGCACTATTTTAAAGTAAATAAACCAAGAAGAGAGGAGACTGTGTGAGTCTCAGTTAGTTACATGCCTATTCTGGGCATTCACGGATTGCATTAATGGTTTCTAGGGGCCCTCTTTTCCACTATCATGGTGTTGGCATTCCTTGCTGGGAAAGTTAGATCTGGAAATTCCACCCTGTGCTGCTCTCTGAGACGTCAAAGCGGCTCTTTGGAAGTATGGAGAGCTTGATCACAGCAGTTAAACTTAACTGAGGCAGAAACCTTTGTAACTCTCATTTATGCCTTGGCCTCAGCCGAAGCCATTGCAGGAGGTTCCTTCGGAACTTAGAAATAGAGAGTGTGCCCACTGATAGTGTCCTCGGGCTTCTGTCAGACATCACTGCACTGAGGCATCTCTGGGCATGCCTCCATCTCTCCCTCTCCCTCTCTATCTCTCTCTGATCCACCTCCTGTTGGATCTATTGAAGGTGTCTGAAGACTCAGAGAATCTCTCTTTGGTTCCACTCAGGTATTCTCCTTCAGACCCTGATTCCATTAAAATAACTCTAATTCATTTGGTTCTACTGCTTTGGGGAGAAGAGTGATGGAGAAAGGGTATGAAATGAACATGTACAAAGAGTTCTAATTAAAAGGATACACTGCTTCCTAAAGATGAGGAGGGTGCCAGCCCCTCACTGGTGCCAGACATAAGATTTGGGCAACAGGAAAGCTTCCCAGACACCCATGGAACCATAGTACAGGCTGTCTTTCTACACCTCATTCTCTGATTGCTATACCTTTGATGCTAAGGGCATGGGGGCAGGTAATCAGACTAAGGTTGCTTTTCTCTTTCCCCCTGGCATGATAACTCAAGCCCTCATTACTTTTTACTCCAGTCTCTCAGCCCACCCCCTTGCCTTTAGTCCTCCATGCAGTCCATGTGCACACACTGCTAAAGGACCAACTCCAAAAGCCAGTTTCTCATTATTCCATTGCCCTGCTCCAACACTCCTAGTCTCCATGCAGCCTCTAGGACAAAGTCAAACTCCTCACAAACCCTCAGGTCACACTGGTCTTACTGCACACAGCTCCCCTACTCCATCAAAATTGAGCTCCGCTTTTCTACTCCAAGCTTTTCTTCACATCCATACCTCCATGGATACCATGGGCTCTACTCATTTACTAGCTGGGTGGCCTTGAGAAAGTTATTTAACCTCTCTGAGCCTCATGTTCTTTATCTACTAAATCAGGGGTCCTCAAACGTTTTAAACAGGGGGCCAGTTCACTGTCCTTCAGACTGTTGGAGGGCTGGACTATAGTTTTTAAAAAAAACTATGAACAAACTCCTATGCACACTGCACATATCTTATTTTGAAGTAAAAAAACAAAATGGCAAAAACACCTGCATGTGGCCCGCGGGCCGTAGTTTGAGGACGCCTGTACTAAATGATGCTATCTAAAAGGGAAGGACTTTCCCAAAGAAAAACTAAGATACTACACAAGGGGCTCAATGAAAGTTAGCTATAATAATAACCATAATAATGTTGATGATTGTTCTATCTCAAGTTATCTCTTCCACACAGCTCCCTTTCTTCTCTTTTTGAAGTCTCTCTGTACTTGTGGGCACTCCCATATTCTCCATGTTATTGTAGTGGTTTTCCCACTTATCCTGTCTTCCTCATTGGAAGCAGAGGCTGTGACAGACCACCTCTGGATCTTTTGTCTCATTTAAAAATTGATCCTGGCATTTAGTAGGTGCTCACTAAAGGTTTCTTTCATTTGGATGTTCCTGTGGACCCTCTAGGGAAGGCCAGAGAACATAGGTGGTAATGCTGAGCTACTCAGGAATAATGGGTCCCTCTTCAGAGATGAGACAGAGCTGCTCACTGTGGGCTCTGCCTGCACAGACACACAGCACAGTATGGGCAGCCAGAGGGACCAATTGGTCAGCTCTATGAACTTTGCCTTCATACCCCAACACCCTACTTCCCAAAGCTATTCTTAGTCACCAGAAAAAACATGGGAAGTGAGTGAGTGAGAGAGAGAGAGTGTGTGCTGCATTTATCACCTATCACTGAGAATCTACTTGGGAAATGGGAGAATGGAAAGAAATAGATCCTGTTTCCTGAGACCTGGGGAAGAAAAATGGGAGTGGGAGTGGAATAATCTGTGGCTTATGCTCTCACAGGCTCAAAGAGAAGATGCTGTCCCTGTATATGGAATTGATTAGGGGTATTCTCCTCCAAGTTACATGGAACTCCACAGCTTGATAAAGATGAACTCAGAGGGGGTCCCAGCTTTCTGGTTTATCTGAGCCACAAGCCTTGATTGGCAAGCACAGTTTGTCTCTGCCCCAATCTGAACTCTTTTGAAATTCCCATGTTGCTGTCGTGGCCAGAGCTGAAGCTTGGTCACAGGACACAGACGCTCTAGGCTGTAGGTCAGTTCACTCACAGTAGCTGTCCGCTCTGAATTCTAACCTAAAAAGACAACCTGGCCTGTCCCCTACTTCTCAGAAGTCTAGATCTGCAGGGAGCCCCAGGAATCATGCAGTCTTATCTAACCCGGCCCCAGAGGAAGGGTCACATGACTGGGCAGTGTTAGAGCCAGGCCTGGCTCATAGTCCAGTACACTGTCCACGGCCCCAAAATGCCCCCACTAGCTATTTAATACAAGGACATAACACATGAAGAAAGGAGGAGGTTATGAAATGCTTCTACTAGAAGCCCAGGGTTGGCTGCAAGCCCAGATGGTTCTCTCCCAACCCTCCTAACCTAGTATCAGTATCAGCAATTTTCACCCTACTCATTTGTATTAACTCTACTTATCCAAGATACCAAGGCCTGCCTTCCAATGAGTAGCCCCTGAGAATAGCAGAGCTGACTTCTGCTTGCACCTTCCCAGACACCTCCACTGGCAAGATCTTGCCATTGAGCTATCACCTTGTGCAAACTAACTCTTCTTTGTCCTTCACAATTACTCAGCAACTCTCCAAAACAGTATTTCAAGTGTTTATTTTTATTTCTAGTTCGAGATTGAAAAGCTAGCTTTGTGTGTGTTTTTTCTTTCCCTTGAGAAACTTACTAGAGACCTGGGGGATTTCTTTGACCCCTTACTATCATCTCGACATGTCTTAGTCTTCTGCTAGCCCCAGTCTATGCCAGGTGACACAGCAGGTACCAGGGAGGAAACAAAATATCTCCCCAGAGAGAAGATGCCCCCAAATGGAGGCTTACTATTCATTCAACCTCCCCCCATACCACCCATCCCCAGGGCCACCAACCAACTCATGCTTCCATGGCATCCCGCCAGCCTGGGTCATTATCTCTCATGTTTGTTCCGCAGTTATAGTTTACAAAAGCATTTTAACTTCACTGCATGTGATGTCCAAGACCTCCCTGAAGGATAGGCAGAGCAGGTGTTCACATTAAAGAGGAGATAATTATATATGTTTATGAATCTATCTGGGACTGATCTGATCGAGTTTGTATAGTTAGAAAGCACTCCAAGTCCAGTGCTTCTTATGATCTTCTTTCTCTCAGCTCTCCTTATTATCCATCTTGCATACCCAGCTAAATGGAGCTTTCTAGAACATCCTTCTTTTGAGTCTATTTGCATTCACAAAGCTTTGGAGACTCCTAAATGCCTGCAGAGTAAAATTCCAGTGATTCAGCTGGTCTTTGAAGGATCTCCCAGTGTGACTCCAAAGTGTCTCCCCAAAATTATTTCCATGGCTTCAGCCTGATGGGTCTATGTGAATTTCCTACAATTTCCCATGCACTTTTAAAACTTTTAGGCCTTCATTCTGTTGCTTCCCTAGACCTCCCCACACTTCAACCCCTATTTACCCTTCAAGACACAGCTTCATTAAAGTCTCCCCTGGACACCTTCAGCCCACAGTGAACTCTCCCCTGTGAAATTTCACAGCCTGTCAAGCACACTACTCTCTGAGCCTAGAGAGCAAACCTGCATCAGCAAGAATTGCAGGTAGACTCTACCTGCAGTCTCCCATCTCATTCCAGGGCTGGGCTTTGCATGTCAGGAAATGTTCATCAAATGCATCTATTGGTATTTTTCCATGTCAGGTTCAAGAAGAGCGTGGTGTAAGATTTGCCTTATCATTCCTAACCAAGAAACCATCAAAACATGTTGGATCAAAAGTGAAAAATGTCTATTTTACCATTAAACTATTAAATGTGCCCTCCTTCATTTAAAGGAAGAGGAGAGTTGGGAAGGTGGAGGATGGGGTGGAGAGGGATGACTCCAGTTCAAAGCAAAGGGGCCTGATACCCATATCTGGCTCCTCGGATCCTATAGTGAACACGCAGCACTGGGAGTAGAGTGCCAACACTTTGGGTCACTAGTGGAGGTGTCCTTGTACCATCTTATACTGGAGCCTCAGTTTTCTCAACTGGCAAATGTGAATAATTGCCCCTGCCTAGTCTATCTCACTGGATAATAAATGTAAATGTGCTTTGTAAGTGTAAATGCTGGACCAAATGGGGGATGGTTAATTTCCAAATCCTAGGTTTCCCACTCCTTCCACCCCCATTCTTCCTCTGCTAAAATCCATGAGATCCTCTAGATCCATAGAAGAATAAATACTCCCTTTTGTACATATGCTGTTGACTGATGGTCCTCTGATGCTGGGAATGTCCCATGATCCTTGAGCTATTATTAGGGATGGTTAATTTGGCAGGAGGAGGCTAAAAACAGTCAGCACGGTCATCACTAGCCTTTTGGTTTCCCATTTCAGGAACAAGTTTCAAAAGAAAACTGTTCTTTTAAAGAGAGAGCATTTCTGAAGTTGTTCAAAACACACTGAAAGGAAAGGGAATTACACTTTGCAAGACTAAGGAATTTGTCTTCCATGAGTTTGCTAAGCCCCTGCACTTAAGCCTGGAACATTGATTCCAAACTACTACTTGAATCTTCAAGTATAGCCAGGTTGGGTGGATTCCCGAGTGCCTCCACTGCTGGCTTGTCTGATCTGTAATGCCCTGCCCTGGGACAAATGTCCAAATGGGGCAGAATGTCAGAGAATAGCAAGAGGGATGGATAGGCATGGAGGATTTGAGGGCTGAGAGACTCTGGGGTTCTTGTTCCTGAATCTATGTCTGCCTCTGAACTACCCATGAAAATTTCTATCTTCCACATTTTCATCTGAAATACCCTTGGGTTCCAAGCTCCCATGGCCTGGCAGGCTGCAGAGAACCACCCCTCTAAACCCCACCTCTCCAACATACTTTTGTAACCTTGCTTCATTTATCACCCCCACCTCCTCTAAAGCAGACAAGATATTTTAAAACCCTTGTTTTGATCTTCTTTGCATATCAGTTACACTATTTCTGAGCATGTTTATTTTTATTTTTTTTTTCCGGTGGTGAGCCCGTTGCTTTGAGCCCTCTGCTCACACGTTTCCACTTCCTCTCACTTTCCTAAGCACTGCTACAGCCTTCAGGCATGTGGCTTTCTGGATGGTTCAGGCTAGGCTGGATGGTTCTCATGGGTCTGTGGCCTTTGATGGAGCCAGGGGAGGTACCTGGGGCTCCATTGCTTCTGACATCTGCAGAGGCGAGATGAAATTTCAGTTATGTTTGCTATGCCTCATCTCCCAAAGAAGTAGTCTGACTATCAGTTGGGTGGGGCATGGAGGGCATGTGTGGGGGGCAAGGGGAAAGGGAAGAGGAGGGAGGCCCTGGACTGGGTATGAGAGAGACCAGAGTTTTACTTCCAACTTTGATACTGACCTTGATAAGATCCTTTACACTCATTGGGTTGTACTTAAAATTTCTAAAGCTCTTTCTGGCTCTAACTTTCTAGGATTCTAACCAACATAAGGACACTGGTATATATAAAAAAAATAACTTCTTTATTGAGGGTTAGCTTAGGGCCAGTTGCTGAGATGGACATTTTGGAGATCTAGGGATGACTGAGATACCTCACTCTCAGGGAATGAAAATTGAGATTTGTGGGATAAAACATCCCCTCAGGATAGAATCTTTTGAATGCGTGTGGTGTAACGTGTGTAAAGTCCAAGATAAACCCTGCTAGTGAGTCATGACATATGGCTAAGCCCACATGCTTCCCAGCATCTTTCATATCATGGCATACTTAGAAAGTGATACTATTTGTATGGCATAATGGACAAATAAACAAGGTTGCTCTTGCCTGGTGGCAACCGACCTATTAATTCTGTCTGTACTGGGCCCTTCCTGGCCCTCCAAGAGCTCAGGAGACAATATTTGAGCCTGCTGGGAAGTTTTGGTTGAAACAATTAAAAGAACTTCTTGTTTAAGCAGAAAAACAGTGGTTTTCTGGCCTATGTAAAAAACATTCTAGAGAGGGCAGAACAGGTAAAAAGGTAGGTTCCTGACACCAGAACAAAGAGATTCAGACAGAGAGTCCATCATTTGTCAACTCTGTGTCCTTGGGAAACATGAAAGCTCAGTTTCTTCTGTTTTAAAAATGGAAGCAATATCCTCAACCTCCATAGAACCAAATACAATATTGTACCTCAGCCACATTCTAAGGACTCAGTAAACATTTGCTATCATTATTATGGCTAGTGTAAGGCAAGAAATTAAAGGCCATTTGGACCAATCCTCTCATTTGAGAGAAGAAGAACTTTTGACTTGATCAAAGTCATATAGCTACTTAGTAACTGAGCTGGGACTAAGAACTCAAGTCCTCTCGCTTCAGTCCTGTACTTTTATATAATACAAGGAATAACACATCATTCTGTATTTAAAAAAAATAGTAACACCCAAATCATCAATATTTAGTGTAGGCCATCCTTTCCTGATGATGTATTGAAGATAGAACTATTCTTATACGTTTTCAATTGGTTTACCAGTTACCCTGTCTCAGGCATGGTCATGAAGGAGGTGACCTCATGAAGGTTTGCCTCAGATTCCAAGTAGGCAGCCTATGGCCAACTTCCTTGGGTTTAGAAGGTGAGGGAATAGATACAGTGGCTACACATTTGGCCAGTGTAGTAGCCACTAGGCTTAAATGTAAGTTAATTATAATTAAATATAATTTAAAAATTAGTTCTTCAGATTCACTAGCCACATTTCAAGTGTTCAGTAGCCATATGTGGCTAGTGGCTATTTATAAGACATTGCAGATACAGAATATTTCCATGACTGTAGGAAGTTCTATTAGACAAGCTATCTAGTAGACAGGTAATTATAGTCCCACAGATTTGCAATACTTCAGCCAAAATTTTGACTCTGATCAAGAGAGAGAGAGAGAGAGAGAGAGAGAGAGAGAGAGAGAGAGAGAGAGGAAAATAAAAGAAGTGAAGAAAAACAAAACAAAGTCAATTATGTCATTATCAGTTCCTCAAGGGAAGCAAAGCTTTTCTAGCACTTAGACCTAAAAGAATTTCTCATTTGGGGCTTTATAGAAAAGGTTATTGAGTGACATGGCAAATAATGTCCTCAGAAACCACAAGAGACAGTGTAGCCACACATTTCAATGTCCATTTTTATACTGACTCACTATAAAAGTTGAGGGTATAATTCACCAAAATCAAACTAAGGAAAAACACTTGTCTATGGGGGTGGGGAGAGATGCAATATTTATTTGATGTTGGAGAAGAATACCTTAGCAACATTGACCAGGTGTATTTGTTCTAAGGAAATGACATTTGTTCTGAGGCCTGAATGACAAGATGAAACACTATTGGAAATCTGGAAGAACATCCAAACAGGAAAGCAAGTGCAAAGGTCCTCTGATTTGGAAGTATTTGCAAGTTTGAGGGAGAAAAAGACCAGTGAACTCTGTGGACAAGGCTGAAAGTTGAGGGAGATGATGTTGGACAGGTAGGCAGGGGCCAGGCCCTGAAGAGTTTTATAGTTCATGGTAAGATTATTCAGCCAAGAAGTGAAATTATAATTTATGATTTTAGAAGCATCGTTCTGGCTACTGCGTGAAAAGCTGACTATGGGGGCAAAAGTCTGGACAAGAACATGATGATAGTTGGAATAAGATGTTCAGCAGTGGAGATAATGAAAAATATTCTAAATTGACATATGTTCAAACATGTGGTTTGAGGGAAATGAAAAACACACACACAGAATGACTTAGTTATTTGCTATGAACAAATAACTAGAAGGCTCAGTACCACTTATCATGATAGGAAAGACTTAGGGAGGAGGAATAGGGGTGTGGTAGGGGTAAATCAATTGTTTGTTTTGGGTCATGGCTTGTGTGAAATGTCCATTAGATATTTCACACATAATTAGAGTTATCAACTCTGGAGATCAAGGGAGAGGTCAGATGGAGGTAGAGATGTGGAGTTATCTGCATATAGATGGTATAGGAACGCTATGGGACTTCATGAGTTCACCTAGGAAGAGTGCAAAAAGAATAAATAAAGACAAGAACCTCTAAAATCTGACAAAGAGGAGAAAGAGTCAGACAAGGAGATAGGAAGGCAAGAGTAAACCGGGTTAGTGTGAAATCACAGAAGGCAAGAGAAGAAAACATTCAAAAAAGTAGGAAAGATAAACCATACTGAATTCTACTAAATAATAGTCCATTAAATTGAGTACACTTTGCTCTGGAAGCATGGAGATCATTAGTAAAGGGCTGTTTAAGTGGAGGGATAGGATCCAAAGAAAGATGAAGCAGAGCTGAGGAAGCAGAGTTGATGGGACTGAAGAAGCAGAGGACAGAAATGTAGGTCTTACTTTTGCAGATTTTTATGAAGGCATGAAAGAAAGGGGTGGTAGCTGAAGGGATGTGTAGGATTAAAGGAGAGTTGTATTTTGCTGGTTGTTTTAAAGGCATACTTGAATGCTGATGGGATGCATGTAACAGAACAACCGAAAATGATGCTGCAAAAGAGAAGTGAAAGGAGAGACTCGGGAGGACAATTGGAAAGGTCAGTCTTAGAAACCATGAAACTGCATCCACTGTAACAGGAGGGAGGCAGTGGATGGGGCACAGATGCAGGGGAATAAAGGAGCCGGTGTTGGAAAGATGGAATTATTTCCCTCTGATTGTAAGGAAGGAGGGTCACATCCTGGGGTATATAAGAGGATAAAGCATGGGGGAGGCTGAAGGAGGGAGGTGAAGGAGTGAAAGATCCAGAGATTGAAAAATCAAGTTTTTTAGAAGTGTTGCAGGGCTCTCTAGCAGTGTCCATTTGAGGGTTGTAGTCATAAATTTAAAGTGAACGGTCAGCATGATCTGCGATGTTAACAACATTCTGCTGCTCAAGTGCAACGAATTGAGGTGAGAGAGGATCATTCATTTCACCAGGATGGGGATTTTGCCCAATGAATAGGAAAGCACAGGAATTCAGGGTGTTGGGAGAAGAGTGGGTATGGTACAGAGCAGAGGGAGTTCAGGTCAGAACAGAAGTTGAGGCTAGCCAGCAACACCTCAGAGGACCCCACACATCTCCAAATTGTCCACCTGGACCATCAGCATGCCAAGAGTTTTTTTCTTCCCCTGAAAAAGGAACTTATTACTGACTTCTCCTAGTTTTTGCCACATATAGAATTCACCCTTCAGGTTATGCAACTGATTAGAAGCTATTGGGTGGAAGAGTGTCCTCCTCGCAACCCCCAGCACAGAGGAGACATTTTTCCTAGTAACAGACATTCTGCATCAAATCGCACCGCATTGCTTAGACCTAGGAGACAGCAGGAAAACAGCCCAGACCTACAGAGAGAAGAGGTAGGTTTTGATCAGTGTCTGTTTTACCAACCAGGTGAGAAAGTTCCCTCACACCCTGAGCTTTTGTTTCCTGCATCATAACTCTGGCCCTGCCTAAATGACAGCTTGTTACCTAGATCTGGTGAGACAGCAGATTGTAAAACCATCTCAGGTGTAAGGAGTTACGGAGATGTGAAAAATTACCTTGTTATTGTGACTATGGAAGTTGGTCTGCAAATATAGATCACCGTGGCTTCTAACAAATTGGCCTTAAAATTAGAAACCTATGAAATGCTTAAAATGAAAGAGGCAAGTGCATTTCAAAACGGAAGTGATGGGAAACAACTTTTTCTTTTTTGTGCAACATCCTATGAACTCGTGGCTCTCACAGCTCAGGATATTGCTGCACTTGGCATCCCACTGTGTTTTGAACAGCACAGGACAGATCCCTGAGTCACTCTGTAATCCTGAGTTACTGACTTTACCTTTTAATACCTCAGTCATCTCTGTAAAGTGGGAAGAATTGTATCACCTCCTGCTCAACTAACAGAGACATCAGGAAGATTCGATTTAAAAAAAGAAAAGAAAAATAATTGAAAAATACTCTTTGAGAAGAGGTTGGTATAAATGTGAAGTGTCACTATTATTAAGTGTGAGGCAATCCTTCCCACCCCCACCATGTCGCAGGGCTACACTGTGAGCTGTGTGACAGGCTATTTTTAAATTCTCTTCTCTGGTAGCATATGGTCCTGCACAATGCCAAAAAGGGAAAACTGACCTGCTTCTATTTGTTTGCTTGTTTGTTTTGATCTGATGGAGCATTTTCTATGTTCTGTTAAAGATTATCCTTTCTACTCTAAACATTTAAAGTGCCAAAGTTTTTCTGCAACACAGCCTGGAACAGACATGGTTATACTAGTGTAACTTGCTTAGGCAGTAATAAAAGACCACCGTACTACAATGATGTGTATAAAAATATCCTTCCTTCTGAATCAATTAAGAAGTTTTGGGATTTCCTGGTTGTCTATTATTATTATTAACTAGAGGCTCAGTGCACAAAATTCGTGCACAGTGGGGAGGGGGTCCCTCAGCCCAGCCTGCACCCTCTCCAATCTGGGACCCCTTGAAGGATGTCTGATTGCCTGTTTAGGCGGGCCTAAATGGGCGGTCGGACATCCCTCTCACAATCCAGGACTGCTGGCTCCCAGCCGCTTGCCTGCCTCTGCCTGATTGCCCCTAACCACTTCTGCCTGCCAGCCTGATCACCTCCTAACCACTCCACTGCCAGCCTGATTGACGCCTAACTGCTCACTAGCCAGCCTGATTGCCCCTAACTGCCCTCCCCTGCCAGGCCTGGTCACCCCTAACTGCCCTCCCTGCCAGCCTGATTGCCCCTAACTGCCCTCCCCTGCCAGGCCTGGTCACCCCTAACTGCCCTCCCTGCCAGTCTGGTTGCCCCTAACTGTCTTCCCCTGCAGGCCTGGTTACCCCCAACTACCCTCCCCTGCAGGCCTGCCCCCCCCCAAATTGTCCTCCCCTACAGGCCTGGTCCCCCCCAACTGCCCTCCCCTGCAGGCCTGATCCCCCCCAATTACCCTCCCCTCCTGGTCTGGTCTCCCCATCTGCCCTCCTCTGCTGGCCCGGTCACCCTAACTGTCCTCCCTGCTGACCTGATAGTCCACAACTGCCCTCCCCTGTAGGCCTGGGT
The DNA here is from genome assembly GCF_951640355.1 of Cnephaeus nilssonii. Classification (NCBI taxonomy): domain Eukaryota; kingdom Metazoa; phylum Chordata; class Mammalia; order Chiroptera; family Vespertilionidae; genus Cnephaeus; species Cnephaeus nilssonii. The sequence goes on from NC_137074.1 coordinate 45,410,945, forward strand.
CCCCCCCAACTGTCCTCCACTGCAGGCCTGGTCCCTCCCAACTGCCCTCCACTGCAGGCCTGGTCCCCCCCAATTGCCCTCCTCTGCTGGCCTGGTCACCCCCAACTGCCCTCCTCTGCTGGCCTGATCACCCCTAACTGCCCACAACTGCCCTCCCCTGCAGGCCATCTTGTGGTGGCCATCTTGTGTCCACATGGGGGCAGACATCTTTGACCACATGCAGGTGGCCATCTTGTGTCTTAGAGTGATGGTCAATTTGCATATTACTCTTTTATTAGATAGGATCTCTTTTGTTTTTATTTTTTTAATATCAACTGTTACTGACTGATGAAATGAAATGCTTAAAATTTAGACTGAAACTTTCCTTGCTCCAAATGTACAGTACATCCCTATAAGCCTTATTTTTGCTGCCTCTATGGATGACTTGACTTCTCCTACTCTTCTTGGCTACTTGGCAGGACCGTTCTGAATCTAGTCAAACTTTCCCACTCACTGAATTTGCTTTCAGACACCAAATCCCTGGAAAGATATCCAGCTGATCAGTTAAAAAAAGAGGCAAAAACTCCTATTTCACAGGTTAATGAGACCTGACTTTTGTCCAAGGACAAAAAAATCCCTGGTTGAAATAAATACAAAGTATAAGGATCTCACAAGTCTTATCTCTCTCTGTGTGTGTGTGTGTGTGTGTGTGTGTGTGTGTGTGTGTTTCCTTTATTTCATTTTTTTTTTCTGTAAGGTTTAGAATTGAACTCTCTTGTCTTTGGGTCAAGTGATAAATAAAAATAGAAGTGATGAGACTTCTTTTGCACTTTACTTACTCAGTGTAAAAGGGAATTTATAAATGAGGGTGTTAAGGAAAACTCAGGAAGACAGGACCTGCATCTTTAATTAAATGGCTGAATAAAGAAGATGTGAGTGAGTGAAAATAAAAATGGTGACACTATCAAGATATATAACCAAGGTATAGCCTTCCTCCAGTGGTAGTGAGCTCCGAGCACTAGAGAGGCTAAAGAGGATGGATGAGCACTTGGTGGGCATATTGGAGCAGGAATTCTGAAATTGGCCACTCATGTGACCAGGTAACCTTTATGGTTTTGTCCTACTCTGAAAATTCCTCATTTTATGGGTCAGCCAGCAACTTCAATTCCCTTTTGATTGAAAAATAGACACTGTGAGATCAATTTGGGTTTTCTCAAGTGCTTCAATGTACATAGAAAGATGACCCTTATTTTTGTGCTTCATTGCTCAATTTAACTTAAATTTCAAAATTTAGACACCAATAGTGGATCAATAATAAGACTTATTCACCACCTACAAACAGAACTATCTTTCATTTACATGCATTTTTCCCCCTTATCATTCCCATTGGTCCGGTCCAGGACCACATCAACCCCAGTTTGGACTCCTCTGCAGCAGTCCTTTTCCCTCCTATATCTCTCCACAGTCCATTCTATACATGAGTCCTTCCAAATCATTTTATCAGAACCTATAATTGGCCTAAAAACTGCTCTGACTTTTTCTTTCTTATAATTCTCCTCAAATTCTTAAATCCATAACTCCAGCTTGACAAGTAGATTATCTACCAATAAAACCATCCACTAGTTGACTCAGCTACACTACACCCATAAAGACCTACTTTATAATCTCTACTTCATTACCAACTCAACCCTTATCTCCTCCAGCCTGTTAATGATCTCCCCCTTCTCTGCACTACTAGAGTTCTCAGTCTTTACCTATCATGTAAGTTGTAGACACAGCCTCGAGGTGCTACATATCTGTTTCATTGGGGTGTGTCTTGGTTTCCTAACACAGGGCTATAAGTTCCCAGAGTGTAGGGACCAACTCTCGCATTTTTTAGCACACTGTTGGGCACAAGGTAGTGGCAACAATACTTCACTCACTTGGTAGGCTTTAGAGTTTAAACAGCGTTTTATTCATTTGATGCTCACAACAAGCAGGTGAGGTTGGCAAAGCAGAAAATAAATAGTATCTTACAAGTGAAGAAATTGAGGTTCAGAAAGCTTGTTACACCTGCAAGTGCAAAAGGTTTTCTAGTCCAATGCTCTCCTAATAACAACTATTAAATGAGTAAATAAATGAACAGATCTCATAGTTTAAAAATTATAGGTAGCCAAAAAGAAGTGACCATGTATTTGGCAAATGTACCATTCTGTTGATGTACATTGACCTACAAAATAGGCCAAAGAATCCACTTTGAATGAAAGGACTAAGATTGAAAAACAAATTGCCCGTGTCTCTTTGACTTTGGTGGTGTTCTACTAATGAGAAGAGATTCCAGTGACAACCACAAGTGCTTTGATATGTTTATATGGTAGCCTACCTGGAAACCAGCAACTTCGGGCATTGCTCTGAGCAACCGCTGAGCCTGCCCACCTTGAGGCTTTCAGCACTCTGTGAACAAGGCAGATAGAAAGGACCTGTCTGGAGGAGGCCTTATTCACCAGGCAATACTCGATGCCCTTCACTTCTTTAACTACTAAACTCATCCGATCACATTAAAAAAAAAATTAAATCCTTTATAAATATGTTCCTGTTCCTCCAGAAATTACCACTGAATTTCCTAGTAAAAAGTCTGCCAGCTTTGTTCAGCCACGTTCTTCCCCCCTCTCCACTCTTTTCTTTGACAAGGAAAGCAGCTTTGGTGCCAATGCTCAGATCTTGCAGGTGTTTGATGACATGTGCTCTGTGATAAATGTTTATTTTATGAGTTCAGTCAAGCTAGCTACCATAGCCTTTGAGGCATCATTGCTGCTAGTCATAAAACTGTCATTGAAAACCAGAAGCCCAATATATTCAACAAGGATCTCCGGGTTCTCTCCACATCCGGTGCAATGGATAGAGAAGACATGAGAAGTCAAGAGACCAATGCTTGACTTCTGATTCTGCCCCAAGCTGCCTGTGGGACTCTGGATAAGTCACTTCTCAGCTCTCAGACTTTGGTTGTTCTTTTGTACAGTGAAGAGATGAGAGCAGTGACTGCCAAAGTCTCTATACGTTCTGACATGTACTGATGAGAGGACAAAGTGGGGAGGGGACAAAAGCAATTTTTGTCAAGTCGAAACATGTGCTTGCCTTTCCTCACCCAGATGTGCTTTACAAACTTGAATTTGCTTCCTTTTTCACCGGCTCCTTCTCTATCCAGGAGCAAGAAGAGCAGTGCTGCCCACACCAGTTTGGGGAGGATGAATATGCAGTACAGATGTGTGGAGGGGGCTATGCTGGTGAGTAAAGAGGTGCAGACTGATCACTTTAATGTCATCACACTTCTTATTTCTGTGATTATATTGTACTACAATGAAACGACCTTTAGGGTAAAGTATAAAAACCTATAAAAGTACTATTAAGAAATTTCCAGTTCCATGATTTTTCCTTAAAAGGTACTAGGAAACTTTAATAGTATAATTTAGATTATTTTGGGGGATGAGAAAAAAATTATTTCAGAAAAATATATATATCACTTTAATATTCTTTTTCCCCCAAACTTTCAACTAGCCCATGTAGAAGCATATTGTGGGAATTTCCATGCATTAATGTTTGTACCAAAAAAAAAATTTACACACGTGAAGTTCACTTAATCTTTGAAACATCCTTCTAAAAGAAAGTATTTGTCACTGACTACATATTACAGGTGAGGAAACTGATACTCTAACAGGCCCTAACAATTTGTTAGTGCATTCAAAGCATAGGTAGCAAAGTTGCAAGTTTACCCAGAACTCTTACCTCCTGGTCTGGAACTCTCTCTGCTACTGTGCTCTGAGGCATTCTCCCACACTGACCCTCAGGTCATTTTTGCTGGCTTCAAGCAGAGAGGTAAAAATAATTACCTACAATACTTGATGGCAGTAATGTCTTTGTTGTCTAAAGGACTGACATAGAAATCACAGGCTTTCAGAGCAGCAAAGTCCCCCCCAGATATTACCTAAGCCTTTTTTTTCCCCCCACTTGAGTACCTCTCAGGGACTCTGAGACTCTGGGATAAGTTGGTGGCAAAATCAGCACTGAAATCCTTTCATTAGCATCTTATATTTTTCAAAAGACTTGGTATTAAAAACCAAAGTCATTCAGCAGATCAATCACTAAATAGAAGATCAACAATTATGTTTTCAAGCCACTGAATAATCCTGCTGGCCAGGGTTGGACAGAGTTAACTTTTACCTCCCTTTCTTCAGTGACTTCCAGTAACCAACTTCACCAATGTAACTGAGGGGCTAAGGCAGAAAGAAATGTGACTGCCCATGAGTCACTAGTTCTTGACCTTCGGGATGTTTTGAAAATGTGTTGTGAAATGCTTACAATCAATAATCCCATTGCCGGGCTATAGAGAAGCTAGGAGTTGTGCAAGAGGGAAAACTGGACATTAATGCGGGTCACTCAGGAGGCTCCAAATTCCTGCTCAGGGCAGGACATACAACAGGACCCAAAGACAAAATCCCCCTAAAAGTTTTTAAAGGAATCAAAGAGACAACCAAGGACAGTGAGGGAGTAAAAGTAGACTCCTTTCCATGCAGGGAATCAGTAAAGTGGGGCTAACAGTTGTTTGTAGATATGCCTAAGTTAACATGTCTGACCTTTTCTGTCAGGGGCTAAAATAAATGCTAGGTGTCCCTTATCTATGCCCAGACAGTAACATGAGCTGCAGGTATTGCAAGTGTCCTAAATGAAGGAGGGGGCCTGCTACAAGGGGAAGGAACACAGAACAAGGATGTAGAAGACCCAGTCCAAGCCCCTGTCTGCCACTTGCTAGTCTTGTGACCTTGGGAATGGTCATATCACTTCTCAGATCTTCTATAAAGAGGGGAAGAGATCTGCCCTACAGACCACACATAGCTCAAAGTGATGAGGGATGTTAAAACACTTTGCAAACTACACAAATATGAGAGGCTATTAGTAGAAACCCATCCATTTGATTTTGCAAGCTCTGATGAAAAGAGTGTCTTACTTAAGGAATGGCATGGCCCCATGAATGGGGCATGACTTGTGGTTAGAGGCAAAATCAACACTGAAGATGGTCCCATGCAGATGACAGAGGAGAACTTCTGAACTCTTAGTTTGTGCCAGTCACTGTTAGCTGTAAGCAGTAGTGCACTGGTTCTCTGGGACAAAAGAGCCCTGAACTGTGGCATTTGCCGATTTCAAGCTACTAATGTGACATCACTAAACCAGAAAGTGAGGAAAAGATGCCCACAACTGGCTCTCACTAGTGAGTGTGAGCCAGCTCCAGCACTCCTCGGAAATGCTGCTAAAGGCTTAAGTTGGTATAAAGGACTTCAGAAACCTCCATGATACATGGGACTGAATCTTTCACATACAGCCACAGTGTCTGTACTCCAATAATTCAGAAATGGGAACTCTTACTTAAACTTGTATTTAGCATTTTTATAGCAAATCATAATTGCAAATATCTTCATGGACATGGTTAAGCCCTAGTAATCATCCTCATAATGTTCCTCTCTCAGTTTCCACATCTGATGACACCAGAGTTGAGCAAGCAAAGTGGAATGGAACACAGCATGAAAATGGAGTCAGAAAACCTGGGCTCAACTATCAGCAATCCATCTATGTGAACTTACAGAAGTCACCTGCGTTCTCTGAGTCTCCATTTCTACATCTATAAAATGGGAACATCATGTTTGTGTGCCTCACAGGGCTATTGTCAGATCAAAGGAAGGAATGCAAGTGCAAGACTTTTGAGAACAGCAAAGTTTTATTTGGCTTTGATTGGTTAATATTTACTTCCCAAATTGATTACTGGATACTATTATTCATAATACTGATCAAGCTATGCAGCACGGGCCAAGTGTGCACAGGAGCTCCCATCCTCTCGCTGGAATGCAAGTAGAGCTGCCTTCAGGCAGAGCCTGTGTGACATGAAGAGAATGGCCTCCAGGGCCTGTGGGGCAATGTGGCTCCATGGCAATGGGCCTGGGGGCATTGGAAATTGCTTGTGCCCACAAACCTTCACATCAAATGGCCCATAGAGGATAAAAACAAAACCGAGCCTGAGCTCTGTCAATCTAGAGCTGTAACAGTGCCACTGCAGAACTAGGCAATGGGGCCTGTCTGAAAAATATCCCCAGCCAACGCTGAGGCCACCTTGGAGGCAGGGGTCTGACAGGGGTGACTTGGGAAACCTGCCTTTTAAATTAGTGCCCCAGTTAATTCATATGCACTTGACAAAAACTTTATATGATGGGAAACTTGGTGGAGTGGAGCAAGGAAGGGATTCTTTTTTTAAAATCTTTATTGTTGAAAGTATTATCTATGTCCCCCTTCCCCCCATTGACCCCAAAGGGATTCTTTATTGATGTTATGCCAGGTCTTTAATATAAGCAATACTCATTGAGGGAAACCCTGGGTGTGCAGGGAAATAACCTTATAATACACTTACTGGGCCGGGCTTCTTCCTTTTTTTAATGTAATATGATTGCTTCTACCCATCTGCCCACACACAGATAGTCAAGGTATACAGATTTGCCTGGCCAGGCAAACAGAAAGTCAGCCACTAAAGTCTTCGTAAAGAGCAAAACCATTTGCTGTCTGATATCAGAATGATGATTTTAGAGAGGTTTATCTAAAGCACTCTCTACCCACCCCACACCTCCAGGTATCTTAAAGGGAATGTTCTGTCGATCCCTTTACCACGAGTCAGCACATCCTACGTTCAAACTCACTGGGCCATGTAAACAGTATTCTGTCTTTTCATCTCCTCATTTGGTCAACAAATACTTAACAGACTCCAATGGTGTCTGGCACATGTGTAGATTTGGATACCTAGAATGAGTGAGATTCCGTTTCTGTCTCTAAAGAGTTAATATTCTTGGAGGAGACAGAAACTAAGAAAATAGTTACAGCACCCTGTAATAAATATAATAGACATACCCAGGAGCCATGGGATACAGGAGGGAAGAACCCAACTGTGGTGGGTGTTAAAAGATGAGAAAAGAGAAAAGCTTCCCAGAATGAAGGACACCAGGTTTACAAAGGAGAAAGAATTTTGAGGCCGAAGGAATAATCTGTGCAAAGCGTAGAGGCAGGAACAATGATGTGTGCTTGTGTTAGAAAGTCTGTAAGAGGTGTGTCAGCAGACAAGGATGCAAAATAAGCAGGTGAAACATCTCACTTTGCTAAGTCAGGAGTTTAGATTTCACCATGAAGGCGATGGGTAGCCTTTGGGAGGTTTTCAGAAAGATTGGATTTGCAATTTTTTAGAGATCAGAGAGGCAGTGTGGAGAACAGGTTGAAATAACATGAAGGCAAGTTAAGAAGCCATTGCAATAGCCCAGGTGGGGGATGGTGAGGCCTTGACTGAAGATAGTGGTAATGAAGGTGGAGAGGAGAAGAGGGATTTAAACAAAATCAAGGAGACAGAGTCTTCAGAATTGATTGAGTATGGTTTGGAATTAGGGGGAAAATCACCGGAACAACCTGAGATTTTTTTTTTCTGGCGGCTGGTATATGTGAGGCTATAACTGAGATAATGAACACAGGGGGATGAAGTAACTTCAGAGAGAAATTAACAAGTTCAGTTTGGAATATGTTCAGTTTTAAGTGAGTCTAAAATATCTAGGTGAAGAAATTTAGTCAGTTATTAATATGAGCCTGGAGTTCAAAAAGCAGAACAAGATGGTACTAAAAGAAATTTCCTGTGTTGGATATAAAATTCTTGCTAAAGACATATACATTACCTTTGACGCTACTCAGTATTAAATTTCTTTTAAAAATTTAGTACCAGAAAAAATTGAAGCATAAGGACACTCCCTTCAATCAGAAAAAGGAAATAATGTAAGCCACCATATTTACTTTTTTGCCCTGCCTGCCAGGAAGCTCAGAGTTATATTTAATGCTCAATTACAATAACTATACTAAGCCTTTTAACTAGCATATTGCTTTCTTGCCATTTTTTGACTCTAATTGTTGGTTTAAATTTAATATTCTCAGTGTATGTTCCATATTATAAACTGTCTCTACTTTTCTTTGGAAACAAAAAGCATATGTTTTCACTTGACATTATTAGTTTAAGGTTGGGCCCTATCCACTTAAACAATTCTAGGCTCCTGAATTGGAGTTTTTCTTTGCAATCTATGATAGTAACTATTTTTCTCCAGGTACGAAAGGGAAAACAACAACAGCAATCCCTCTTTAGAATGGGAATTGATCTGTAGGGCCCAGTTGGAGCCAAGGGGGCCAGAAGTTTACAGGTGGTTATAGAAAGCTAGAGCCATTTACTCAAAGAGAACATCTGAAATGTATGAGGGACCAGTTGCAACCCAGCCCCTTTCCTACTTAGCAGCCAAGGGGAACTCTTCACTTCCAAGATGAGGCAGGGCCCCAACATAAATAGCATCACACAGGGTTTGGGTAAATTTCTTTCAGCTTATTTAGGGGTTCCTTTAACCTCTGAGGGAAAAGAATATGTCATAATAATAGCATTATTTAATTTTGAAAGTTCTTACATCATTATTTAATCCTGATCAGTGTTCTGACATATAGGTAGGGCAGGAACCATGGCTATTCACACTTTGCAGCTCAGTGTTCTCTTGCATGATGTTTCTGAGAGCCACGCTTAGGAAAAGAACAAGGTGCTGGGCTTCCTTCCTTCCTTCCTTCCTTCCTTCCTTCCTTCCTTCCTTCCTTCCTTCCTTCCTTCCTTCCTTCATTCCTTCCTTCCTTCCTTCCTTCCTTCCACTGAGACCACTCATAGCTAAGGAATGGTAATAACAAGAGTAAAAATGATGCTGCCTGATTTTCACCAGCACTTTCCATTTCCAGACCGCTGTCATGGCCATCATAATATGTGACCCTCACAAGCGCCCCGTGAGGTAGCTGGGGAGGAGTTATCATCTCCATAGATACAGAAATTGAGCCTCGGAGAGGTGCACTAATAAGCTGTGCTTCCTCTGAGCTGAATTTGGAGAATTAAAGGAGGGCACTCTGACCCTGTGCTCTGGGATGCCATCTAACCCCTTCCATTTCATACACACACACACACACACACAGCCACACACACACACACACACACACACACACACACACACACACACACACACTGTGCCCTGCAGCTTAGACTCCTCAAGCTTTCAGAGGCAGGCCCTATTCAGGCTTCAATAACTCACTTACTGGCATCATGAAATGCTAATGATAGAAACCACCATATAGACAGTTCTAACTAATCTGACTTCCCTCTTTACTAATGAATGCAGCCACTTGGTCCCACAAAATTAGTAGAGGGTTAGAACCCCATCTTTTCTTATAGAATTCACCTACCTCTGGTTTCACCAGATAATAGGCTTCAGATCAGCCAGTCCATAAAGCAGCAACCTGAATCATTTTCAAAGGCATCAATGAAATTTAGAATAGTGGAGAACAAATAGTCTCTCTAGGCTCTGAAGATCTTACCCATGTGGTCTTGCGCAAGTCACTTCACCTCTCTGAGTCTTAGTCAAATCTGCAAAATGGGTCAATCATAACCTCTGTTGTTCCTCACCTTACAGGCTGGTTATGAATATCACAGTTATGCATTATTAACATCTTATAAATGTGTTCTCAGAATATGAGGGAAACTCAATTATACCCAGGCAGGAAATCCCAAACCTGTAACTCCAGGGGCAGAGATGTAACAGAGGAAAAGCATGGGACTCATGGGGCAGGTACCACTGGGCACAGTATGTGTGGGACATCTCATGTCAGTGAGAAGAGAGATGCTGGGTAACACACACAGCTACACAATGACCCTCTTCCATACACTTCCAGACTGGCCAAAGGCATCAGAAAATACACTCAGCAGTTCTTTTCAAAGAATCAATTAGCTCAACAATTTTATTCCCCAGGGAAGATAAAATTTACACACTTCTTTTTTTTAAATTTAATTTAATTTTTTAAAAAATAAATCTTTATTGTTCAGATTATTACAATTGTTTCTCCTTTTTTCCCCCCATATCTCCCCATCACCCGGTTCCCTCCCCCCCGTTGACCTTATCCATAGGTGTATGATTTTTGTCCAGTCTCTTCCCATACCCCCCACACAGACACCTCTTTCCCCCTGAGAATTATCAATCCACTCCCATTCTATGCCTCTGATTCTATTATGTTCACCAGTTTATTCTGTTCCTCAGATTTTTAATTCACTTGATTTTTACAATCACTTGTTGATAGATATGTATTTGTTGTTCATAATTTTTATCTTTACTTTTTTCTTATTTTTCCTCTTTTTAAAGAATACCTTTCAGCATTTCATATAATACTGGTTTGGTGGTGATGAACTCCTTTAGCTTTTTCTTATCTGTGAAGCTCTTTATCTGCCCTTCAATTCTGAATGATAACTTAGCTGGGTAGAGTAGTCTTGGTTGTAGGTTCTTGCTATTCATCTCTTTGAATATTTCTTGCCATTCCCGTCTGGCCTGCATAGTTTCTGTTGAGAAATCAGCTGACAGTCGTATGGGTGCTCCCTTGTAGGTAACTAACTGTTTTTCTCTTGCTGCTTGTAAGATTCTCTCTTTGTCTTTTGCCCTTGGCATTTTAATTATGATGTGTCTTGGTATGGTCCTCTTTGGATTCCTCTTGTTTGGGGTTCTGTGTGCTTCCTGAACTTGTAAGTCTATTTCTTTCACCAGGTGGGGGAAGTTTTCTGTCATTATTTCTTCAAATAGGTTTTCAGTATCTTGCTCTCTCTCTTCTGGCACCCCAAAAATTCGGATATTGGTACGCTTAAAGCCATCCCAGAGGCTCCTTATGCTATCCTCACACTTTTGGATTCTTCTTTCTTTCCGCCTCTCTGGTTGGGTGTTTTTTTCTTCCTCATATTCCAGATCTTTGGTTTGACTCTTCGGGTGCGGTGTTCTACTCTGTATATTCTTTATTTCAGACAGTGTATGCATAATTTCTGACTGGTCCTTTTCCATTTTTTTTGTATTCTCATTTAGGTCCTTGAAGGTCTCTTCAAGTTTCTCAGCGGTTTTTAGAAGATTCTTGAGTAACCTTATAAATATGGTTCTGAAAACTGTGTCGTCCATTAGTTTGCTTTCATCTATTTCTCCTACTTGTGACATACTTCGATGTCTCCACATTTTGGCTGCCTCCCTGTGTTGATGGAGTGGCTTTGTGTGGTCGGTGACCTATAGGGGCTGGTAGCTCAGCTTCCCCAATCACCCTAGGTGGTCGCTCTTGGTACTCCTTTTTGTGGGCTGAGTGGAAAGTCTTGGTGTAGTTAAAAGCCCTGATTGCTGTTGGTACACTGGGAGGAATTGACCTCCGGTCCAATTGGTTGTGAGGGCCTGCTGTGTCTATAACAGAAGAATTGCTGTGCTGGAGATACAGTAGGGCTTTGGTGCTCACTGAGTCTGCCTCTTGAATGTGTCCCTTATGAGAGTGGTTGAAATCTGGTGTCATCCACACTGACAGAAAAGTCACTCTCAATCTCTGACCGATGGCCGAGAGTCCCGTAGGCGTCTGGTTCCCCCAGGTGTCCCCAGAAACTGGAGTTCAGAGTGGTTGGGATTGTTGGTATCACTGGCGGGAATTGATCCCAGTTGGCTGTGAGGATCAGCAGTGTCTCCGCTGGGAGAGCTTCTGTGCTCAGCTTGGATGGGGCGGAGTCTCAGGGTGGCACAGACAAGCTTTGGTTTCCTGTCTGCTCCGCCCTAAGAGGGCCGGTTTCTCTGTGCCCTAATCAATGGCTGCGCGCCTCTGAGAGAAGGCAGCTTTCGAGCCTTGCCCGCTGCCAAACAGACCAGTTTCTCCCCGACTGCAGCTGGATTTCAGTGCAGTCGGGAGGTTTTTTTTTTCTCCCAAACGAGAAAGCTAGCCATGCAGTGTCTGCTGCCCTCCCTCTCCACACACTGCGAGCAAGCCTGCCGTGTATTCAGCCGCCCGCCCGCCCTTTCCGCGCTCACGGATCTCCGCACCTCCACAGCTCCTGAGGCTCAGCATCCCCCTCTCTTTTTTTCTCTAGTTGTATGTTTTCCACTCTGCCAGCTTTCCGGTGGTTCTGGACAGTGTGCGCTCTGTTTTCCAGTTGTAGTTTCAAAATTGTTGTGATAGGCAACAATTAGGTGTTTACCTTATGCCGCCATCTTGGTTTCCTCCTTACACACTTCTTATAATGAAGGAATTCCATAAACCTCTTGTAACTTTAGTCAGAGAATTTTCAAAATGCTAAATAATACACTATTTTTTTAAAGTTACAGACTAGCTCAGCCGGTGTGGTTCAGTTGTTGAGTGTTGACCCATGAACCAGGAGGTCATGGTTTGATTATGGGTCAGGGCACATGCCCGGGTTGTGGACTCGATCTCCAGTAGCAGTTGTGCAGGAGGTAGCCAGTCAATGATTCTTTCTCATCATTGATGTTCCTCTCTCTCTAAAATCAATAAAAAATATATTAAAAAGGACAGACTAGAGGTAGGAAGGAAATACTAGGCCCTTTAATACATGTAAATAAAAACATCACCCTGGTTTTTTAAAAAATTATGAGGAACTCTTAGCTTTTTACTGGGAGAACATAGTTTAAAATCATAGACAATAGAGCCAGCCAGAAAACCTCTTAGAGACCACTTTACTCATGTATCCTCCCATTTCCCATTTTATAGAGAAGGAAACTAAAAACTCAAAGATATGTGATTGCTTCTAGTCATACCACAAGGTTGTGTCCCTTGCTGCATTACTCCGGCACACATTTTCTGAGCACCTGCTAAATTCTTGCTGGGGACACAAAGGTGAGTAAGCCAGAGTCCCTTAGGGGAGATAAACACATAAGCAGATGGTTCTGGTATAAAGTGGTATGTTCAGTATTAACAATGATACAAAGTACTATGGGGACTCATGGAATTCAGAACTATCAGTTCTGCCTGGACTTGAATTTTGGTGTATTGAGCAGACAAAGTGGAAAAGCATTCCAGGCAAAGGGAACAGAGTGAGCTAAAGCAAGGGGATGTGCTGTAACCACACACAAATAGTCTGAAATGGCTGAGGGGTTTATAGAAAGTGCTTCAGAATAATCATGAGAGATGTCAACAGGTCTCAGCTGCCATCCTCCACCTCATTTGGCATGCTCCCTGGGCAGTGGCCTGTGTCCACCTAATGGGCCAGTACACCTGCCCCAGTGCCCATACATTGTGGGGCTTAATGAATTCTCTTTGAAGGGAAGAGGATTGTGAGAAAAGAATGTGCCATTCAAGGGAGTCGACTGGAACAGAAGGTGTGTCCTGGCTCCTCAGGCCCAGCTTTGGGTGGTCAACCAGACAACCAGGGTCACCTCCCTTGAGGCCACTGGGTTCCACTTGAGAACATCAAGTATTTCTTTATAAAGTAGTTCCTAAGCCATGACACTTCTGATTCACCCCTTTCCTTTGTAATTTTATCAGCATAATTGATCCCAGAGCTCAGTTTCCACCAGACCTGTTGATTTCCTAGGTAGTAATGGTAGCTGTAGGCTCCCTGAGAGCATCAGCACAGCCAGGCCCTCTGGGGGATACCATGAAGGTAAATGTAAGAGGTAGACACAAATAGTCCTAAGCTGTGCAGTCATCCTTTTGGGTGCTCTGAGCTTCCTGTCCTGAGCTAAGGTTTTTCTCTTGGGATTAGCTGAGGCACTGAGAGTAAACAAAGCTTTAATGTGACTCTCCCCAATGGAAACCTAAAAGCATTTTCAAGATACTGTTTTTTCCTACCTTCCAGTGAATATGTCCCTGCCTTCCCATCATCACACCCTGTGAAGACTCTCTGAGGTGTGCGTAAGGAGAGAAGACTACAAAATTGCTCTCAGGTGTCCTCCCACATATGTTGTGTCTACAAATGTCAAACAGCCAGGCACATCACACCAGAATCCACGTGGCAGAGGGGAACCAGTCACGCCTGATGTTCAGCACGGAACAGCCCAAACAACCCTTAGTGACTAAGGTTTTTTTCCACTTATGCCTGGTTCTGTTGCTTTCACCACATAATTATATTAGCAAATGAGATCCTTGAGTAAGCAAAATAGGTACTTCACAGAGTCTCATGTAAGAACACAATCCTTAGCCCACTATAGATAGAGTCAGGGAACATTCACTCACATCGGCTTTTCAAAATATACCCCCAAGCCCTTTTCACCATGTAGTTGCTGAGATCTGAAAATCAAGTGTGTGCAAAAGCCAGCAGCCGGTGGCTTGCAAGTGAATGAGAACAGAGCAATGAACAAAGTTAAAAGCAAGTCACAGAAGCAGTACAAGTTATGTAACTAGAAAATGATTAATGCCCAGAATACATGGAGAGGGGATCCTACGCCTCCATAAGAAGAAAAAGCAATAGAAAGACATTGGCAGACTATATGAGCATGCCAATCACAGGAAAGGAAATGACCCTTGGCATATGGAAAGCTGCTCAACTTCACTAATAATCAAAGAGATGCAAATTTTAACACTAAGAGATTCCATTTCACACCTGTCAGATTGGCCAACATGTGTAAAGTCTGACAATATGAAATGTTTATATGAAGATATAGAGCAATAGCAAAGCACAAACACATTAGTGATAGGACTGCAGATGGGTTCAACCTCTTTGGAGATAAATTTGACAATGTCTACTAAATTTGAAGATACCCAGACCTTATATCACAGCAATCCCATTCACAGGTATACAACTGAGCAAAACCTGTGCACAAACAGCTTTATACAAGGATATTCAGTGCATCATTGTTTATAAGAGGAAAAAGAAATGTAAAAGCCCAATGGTAGGGAAATGTTTAATAAATGGTGACACCTTCATTAAAAAAGTATATGACATAGAAGTTAATGTAACAATATCGTTACATCAAAAAGAGTAATATTGATGAGAAAAACAATTTGCAGAATGAATCAATATTATATCACTTGTGCCAATTTTAGAAACATGAAACAACACTGTATTATTTTGGACACATACTTATAACTAAATATGGACAGGACAGAGGCATGCCATCTTTGGGGTGGTAGTCATTCTGGAGAAAAAGGAAAGAGGGGAGCTACAAAGGGTCTCAGTTGTTTTTGGTAAAGTGTGTTTCTTTAAAAAGCTGAAGCAGGTATAAGGACATGTTAACCTTAAAAGTCAGGTGGTGGGAATATGAATGTAAAGGTCAGAATAGGTTAGGTTTTGCTACAATAACAAACACCATGAATCTCAGTGACTTCAAACAACAGTCATAAGTGGTGGGTCAGTAGAGGGGCTTTGCTTCTTGTTGTCACTCAGGGACCAAGGCTGAGAGAGCAGCCACCACCTCTGTGCTGTTGGCTGTACCAAAGGGAAAGAGAAATTACACCGTCCAGCCTAGAAGTGGCACAAGTCACCTCCTCTCTCAACTAATTGTCCAGACTAGTCATGTGGTCCACCCTGCTCAAGGGCAGCTAGAAGTATACTTTTACCATGAGTTCAAAAGTGGAAAGGATTGGAAATATTTGGCTAACAGCAAGGAAGTTTAACATAATGGGTATTTGTCATAGCCCTCATCATCCTTTTTTACACATTTGGATTATGTTTCATAATTTACAAAAGAGAAAAAAAAAGATCTCATTTGCTACTACAATTGTGTGGTTTGGGAATCAGCAGCTTGGGCTTCTGTCTGAGGAACAGAAGGTGAAAGAGGCAAGGTGGTAGACGGCGGTGGTTAGCCCATAAATCTGCTCCAGGACCCGTCACCAAGATTGTCATATCCCCACTGATGCTGCAATGATCCCTGCTTCAGAACAGGAAGTTCCTATAAATGACTCTGAGCACATTGAACTTTCTTGCTTTTGTTTCCTTCCAGAAGCTGAATAGGCAATAAGAAGCTTGATACAAAGAGAAGTGGTACATAGAGCATGGATTAGACTGAACTAAGTCCCAGGTCTCTCACTCACACTTCCTGTCACTATGGGCAAGTGAGCATACCTCTACAGTCTATTTTCCTCATCTGTAAAATAGGCATAACAATAACACACCTCTGAATAGTTGTGATAAACAAATGAAGTATGTAAAGTGCTTTGTAACTGTAATGTGCTGTACAGACATTCACTATTATTAATGACCTAAATTTTGCTGCAAGGAAAGCCTCAGGCCAAATTTACATTTCTGGCCAACAATGACTCATACAACTTCCCTCACCAGAGCCACCAGGTTGACAAAATAGGCCCAGGCATCATCCTGTGGTCCCAAAGCTTGAAGAATCTATTGATTTCCTCCTGTGAAAGTGGATCTGGGAGGGGGATAGAGCATCATTGCAGATTCCCAGGAGTGTGGCCAGGATGGGGGGAAACTCTGGGCCCAGATGGAAACCTGGGTCCCTGGGACTCATCACATATATTATCTGGGTGAGTATAGAAGGGAGAGGTCAGCCCTTCCAGGCTCCTCATCTTCCAAAGTAAGAAATTGAGGCCAGGAAAGGCAAAATGAATGGCCCTTCTCCCACAACCTAGAGAGGGAATTAGGAGACCTGGCATTCACCCTAGGGTCTTCTATTCACTCTGAGTGACCAGGCCAAGCCCCTTACCACCAAATACCTCAATTTCCTCATGTGCACCTGGCTATTTCTAATGCTTGTTTTAAGAACATCCAATGCTACCAAGTGTGAAATGCAGGAGATTCCTCCTAAAAGTGTGCTTTGTGGTCCAGGTTACTGACTATGCAGATTTGGTTCTCAGGAGTTATCTTGTCTCCCACACACCCTGACTGCCACCTGTTTGCCTTCCTTTCTATCTTGCCAAAAGACTGTTTTTTTCGATCCTGCCTGTTTCCTGTTAGACCTTGATGCCCTAATGCTCTGGACTTTTTCCTTACCTAACAGCTATCCCTACCTGCTATTAATTATTACCCACTCTGGGGATAGGGAAGCAGAGAACGCAGGACATAACTCAGGAAACAGCTCACAGGCACCTAAGTCTGGCCCCACAGGTCACTAGCAAAGGGTGCTTTGCACGAGAATGTTGCTGCTGCCATACCTCCCCAGAGATTACAGGAAGCTGCACAGCCAGATGCAAGGGTGAGTCTGACCCACCGGCGCCAGGTGCATCCTGCCAAGGGGAAGTAACATCCACAGGAGGATCTCTCACACCACATTACCTGGGGCCTTGCTCCTGAGGCTGAAACAGGCTCCTCCCCATAGTTGCTCAGTCATTCCATCAGCAATATCCAGGAGCAGAAAAAAGACTATTATCAGCAGTAATAAGAGTTGACCATTACACCTGCAAGGCACTTTACCTGCAAGGTACTTCACTGACATGGCCCTTCTCAGTCTACAAAGCACTTTCATAACCATTAGCTCATTAGATTGTTATGAAGAACTGAGAGTTAGCCAGTGAAAGGGTTATTCTCTCTTGTTCTAGATGAGGAAGTTCATGTGAGGCCTAGAAAGGTTGAAGGACTTACAGTCAGATCTTCTAATTCTAATTCTGTTTTTTTCTCCATAGTACAATTAAAGTATTATCCTATCTAATAAAAGAGTAATATGCAAATTAACCATCACTCTGCGACAAAAATGGTGGCGCCCATAGACACAAGATGGCGGCGCCCAGTCCTCTCAGGCCCGCAGGAGCCCCTCAGTCCTAGGGAAGGCTGCCACTGAGAGCAGGCAGTGAGCAGCCCAGCCTGTTGGCCTAGGAGGTGGCTTTGCCCTCCGGCCAGATCCTCTCCTAGCCCTGAACCTGGCCATGGGTCTGGGAGGCACCCTTGCACAGCCGCCATGATCAGCTGCCCTCCGGGACCTGGGCCGTGGGTCTGGGATGCGCACGCGCACACGCACGGCCGTCTTGATCAGCTGCCCTCCGGGACCCGGGCCGTGGGTCTGGGATGCGCACACGCACGGCCGTCTCGATCAGCTGCCCTCCGGGACCCGGGCGGTGGGTCTGGGAGGCGCCCATGCATGGCTGGTGTGATCAGCTGCCCTCCGTGACCCAGGCGGTGGGTCTGGGAGGCGCCCGCGCACGGCCGGTGTGATCAGCTGCCCTCCGCGACCTAGGCGGTGGGTCTGGGAGGCGCCCGTGCACGGCCGCCTTGATCAGCTGCCCGCCCCAACCCGGGCCGTGGGTCTGGGAGGCGCCAGTACTTGGCCGGCGAGATCAGCTGCCCACGGATGCCTGGGCTGTGGGTCTGGGAGGCGCTTGCACATGGCCGCTTCCATCAGGTGCCCTCTGCGACCTGGGCCGTGGGTCTGGGAGGCGCCTGCACTGGGCTTGCTAGATCAGCTGCCTGAGGAGGTCGGGGCCGTGGGTCTGGGAGGCGCCCGCACAAGGCGTGCACAATCAGCTGCCTGCCGAGGCTCCGGCCATGGGTCTGGGAGGCGCCAGTACTGGCCAGCAAGATCAGCTGCCTGCGAGGCCCGGGCTGTGGGTCTGGGAGGCGACTGCGCAAGGCCGGCACGATCAGCTGCCCACAGCGGCTCGGGCATTGGGCCTGCAAGGTGCCCGTGCAGGGCCAGAGCTATCTGCTGCCTGTCCCAGCCTGGGCTGTGGCCCAGGAGCTGCCTATACACCTCCCTCCCCACCCCACCCCCCCTGAGATCAGCTCCCATCTGCAGCTGGGGGTTGTAGGCCTGGGAGGCAGCTGTGCCCCCCAGAGCTATTCCCTCCAAGAGGCAGCCTGGGGTGTCAGGCTGCACCCCCATGGAGTGATCCCACACACACACTATAGCCTTGGAACTTCCCTTGCCGCCAGCCGAGTGATTCAAGATGGGCGGTGATATCTGGGCAATGCTGCCCAGCAAACCTCTCCCATTGGGTAGAAACTTCTGACCAGGTTAGGGAGGTAAATGGGTTTTGTTTAAAATCTTTAGGAACCACATGGAAATGTCTGAGGTAGGGTTTCACATCGGAAGTAACTTACAACTAATT
Organism: Cnephaeus nilssonii; assembly: GCF_951640355.1. Classification (NCBI taxonomy): domain Eukaryota; kingdom Metazoa; phylum Chordata; class Mammalia; order Chiroptera; family Vespertilionidae; genus Cnephaeus; species Cnephaeus nilssonii. The sequence continues at coordinate 45,429,773 of NC_137074.1, forward strand.
TCTGAAGGCAAACCTGGACATTGCAGTTACATTACTGGAGAGTACCCCGAGGTCCGGAGGTTGGCTCTTGCAGCGGCGGTGCAGAGTGCTCCCCACCCTGGTTCCTCAGCACCTTGGGCAGGGCTTGAGCCCACCCAGGAAGGCCTTTTCCCCTACAGTTTTCACCAAGGCAGGGAGGTTTTGTAGACATGAATAAGAAGTGCCCATGCACAAGTCCTGAAGATGCCGGGGTCGGCAGAAATGACAATCAAACCAGGAAAAGAGCAAAACCAGAAACACCACCGATCCCATCATAGATCATCTTTTTCTTCAGATGACTGTGTGTTTCCCTCTTCTTTGTCTTCTGGAAGCAAGACAGATTCAAGTACTGACAATTCTACCAACGGAAAAGTTAAGAGAAAGAGAGGACAGAAAAGGAATAAAAGGATAAAAGAAAGAAAGGACAAAAGTTGAAACATCAAGAAAAAGAAAGAAAGAAAAAAGGAAGAAACAACCACATCATATCACCTTTCTAAGGTCTCATGAAATTCCTGTTTAAGTTTATTTTATGACACTTTTAGTTTGGGTTTACATTTTTACTGGTTTGTGAAGACCAAGGCAGGTACACTGTCCAATATGTTAAAGAAAAAAACCCTATCTACCAAAGAGGTAATATGGAGGGGAGAGCATTTGGGGGTGACCGGGCTGTCAGGGGAAGGCAGTTGGGGACGACTGGGCTGGCAATGGAACAGTTAGGCATCGATCAGGCTGGCAGTGGAACAGTTAGGCATCGATCAGGCTGGCAGTCAGACATCCCTTGAGGGGTCCCAGATTGGAAAGGGTGCAGGCTGGGCTGAGGGACACCCCACCCCCGTGCACGAATTTCGTGCACCGGGCCTCTAGTCATCTTATAAAATTACATTAATGACTAAGTCAGAGGCACAGTATTGAAATCACTTTCAAATACAAAAGCTCTCATCAGCTGCCCTTCAATAAACAGTTTAAGTGGAGAAACCATTTCTGAAACCAAAACAGTATTTACATTGTGGTTTGTGTTGTATCTGATTTCTAGAATCCCAGGTCTTCACCATCTTTCTGTCCCTATCCACTTTTTCCCAGGAACTAGATTTTTTATGTGAGTCAGTACAACTGAGGAAAGAAATATATAAAGCAGAGCTTACATGAATTCCACTTGCTGTACCAGTCGTGTGTGTGTGTGTGTGTGTGTGTGTGTGTGTGTGTGTGTGTGTGTGAATGTCAAAGGGACACATACTGCTGGTTATAGCTGGAACTCTCTCCCTACTGTTTAAAATCCTCAGTGAGCTCTATCTAGCTTGACTCAGTGGATAGAGTGTTGGTCTGCGGACTGAAGGGTCCCAAGTTAAATTCCAGTCAAGGGCACATACCTAGGTTGCAGGCTTGATCCCTGGCCCTGGTCAGGGTGTGTGCAGGAGTCAACCAATCCATGTGTCTCTCTCACATCTATGTTTCTCTCTCCTCCTCCTCCTCTTCCTCCTCCTCCTCCTCCTCCTCCTCCTCCTTCTCCTTCTCCTCCTCCTCCTCCTCCTTCTCCTTCTCCTCCTCCTCCTTCTCTCTTCCACTCTCTCTAAAAATCAATGGAAAAATATCCTCGGGTGAGGATTAACAAAAAATAAAATAAAATTCTCAGTGAGTCCCTGTTGCTCAGAGTGGTCCACAGACCAGCAGCATCAGTAGCACCTGGGAGTTTATTAGAAATGCAGAATTTCAGGCCCCCACCTCAAACTTATTGCATCAGAAACTGTATTATAATAAGATCACCAGAAATCTGCACATAAAGTTTGAGAAACATTGATGCAAAGAATATGACCCAGATTCTTGACCGTTGTAGTAGAGTCCTTATGCTAGACTCCTGAAGACAACACTCACCCTGACACTTCCCCTCTCACCTTTGCTTCTGCAATGATCTCTTCCCCTGGTTTTTCCCTGAACCAAATCCCTCCCATTCTTTGAATTTTGGCTCAAAATTCACCTCCTGCAAGAAGCAAGGCCAGATCTTCCCACCAAAGAATGATCTTTCCTTCCTCAAAATCCCAATGCCATAGGCCCTGCACTTTCTAGCTTGGATTATGATTTTTAAGAGCCTGATTTATTTCCCTCTCTAAATTATGAGTCCTTCAAGGTCAAGGTCTAGGTCTGATTCATTTCTACATTTCTGAAAGCCACACAATACTTTGCAAAGTTCCTACCACAAACTGGTTTCTCAATACATCTGTCTTTAATGGTTTTTTTTTCTGTCTCTAATTGAGGTATCCAGAGATTAGAAAATTCGGATTATTGCTCTTGCTATTTTAGACAACCAATACCACATAGGATTATGATCTAGACTTGGAAATGTTTACCTAAAATATTCAGTAACTGTTGTGAAGCATATTAACAGACACCTTCCACACACACATACACGAACTTCTACTTTGTTCTTTTCATTTGTTCTTCACTGTTAGAGGAGCAGTTGGCCAGAATTTACTGAGAACAGAGGGTAAATGATTGCCCGTTCCAGACTAATTTAGAATCTTGCCGAGAAGAAAGAACTTGACCTTATTACAGAATGGAACATAGAATCCAGATCCCAAAGTCTCTATCAGGACCTGCATTTGGGATAAGCAAAGGTCCCTGGCCCTTATTCAGTTGCTTAATGGAGAAGACTCCAAAGACAGAATGCCACTGGTGTTCTTCCAATTTTAGAGTCATCTGATTAGAATTACAGTAAATGCATAGCTCAATTTGCATTGTCCTGAGGTGAACCACAAACGATGCTGCTCTGGTTGGAACATCTGCGGGTACTGAACTCTGAAAGTCCACTGCCTTGTCACAGTGTGGCACTCATGCAAGGGCTAACCTGGAAAGGGGACAGTTGCAAGTTAGGATACTCCATTTCTGAGGACACTGAGCTCTGGAGGTTAGAGCCAGATGTATAACTTCATTAATGTTTGGAAGAAAAACTGAAATAGCACACACTCTAGACATTAAGCCAAGCCAAACCTTTGGGGAAAAGGTTTGTCTTTGGGGATAATTTTAGAATTAATTATTTTAGTATATTTCCAGCCTGTCAGCATTGAGCTTTAAAAGGTGGTCTACAAATCACAAGTTTTTAATCATAGGTTATTATTTTGGTCCATGGCTAAATGGGTTTTCTTGCCCTGTCTGGCTACAGAAGAACAAGGTAGTAATTCCATGGAAGAATTGCAAACCCATCCATCCCCTTGCACCTATTCCACTCATAGCATGAGGCTGGGGAATGGTTAGTGTATTGGGCCAAACCTGACTGTTGTGTTTTTGTGTTTCTAATTTAGCTACCAGACTATTAAGCATTACTGCCCCAACCCAACCTGAAAAGGGCACGAGTGTGGGCACCACACTTTGAAGCCGCCAAGTCAAAGTGCTATTGGTTGCAACTCTGCTCTACTGGACCATGAAATGGGTTTTCAAAGGGACAAAGAATGACAGACATGCAAGCCGTGACTAAAACTGTCTCACCAGAGTGGTGACCCTCATAATGGAGCAAAAAGAAGCACCACCATGTGATGGGAACCTGTCCAAGTCCTCCGTAGAGCCAGGTCAAATTACAAACCAAAGGATACTTTGAGATTAGCTATGGAGTCTGTATCCTCATCTACAATCAGATTAATATGTGCATAATAAGAGAACTATGCAATTATACATTACTTTTTTTTAAGGCATCAGTTGAGTTCTAGTGTTGAAACGCGCTAGCTGGGTGAACTTCCAAGCCTCCCAAGCTTATGCACCTCACAGGATTATCATGAGCATCCAAAGACAGATATGAGTTTGCGGTTGTCCTGATCAAGCTGAGAGAACAAAGTCTACTTTCTTATTTTCTACAAGTCCTTGGTATAGGGAAGATAATAAAGCTCCAAAATAATGGGCTTTCTTATAATATTATGGCTTCTGCCACTTTCTTTTTCTGGTCTGCACCTTCCCCAGGAATCAAAGGTGTACCGAAATCAGGAGATGTATAGGAATCAAATAATAGGATAAGAATTTAGGTATGTGTAGGCACATATAAAATTCTAAATATGTTTTTTGAAGTTATCAAGTTTAACAAGCAAACTGTTAACTTTCAGAGAAGTTCATTCTCAGTTAGGAACCAGGAAGGAGAGGATTGGATGATAGGGTGAAGGAGAAAGCTTTAATTCTGGTTGTTTGGATCAAACCAATGTGCCCATCCCTACCCCACCTATTCCTAATCATGCTATCCATCACCCTTCCCTTGGCTTACCCTGATCGATCACCGCACTGCCTGCATTATAAATCAAACTTAATTTGGCATCACTACAGACTCACTGGGCCCTCATCAACAGAAAATCTAGAAATTATGTAGAAGCCATCCATACCATGAGGGTATTAAAGGTATTTTGGAGAAAACTTATTTGCAGCTTGGATTTAGGGAATCAGACAGCATCATGAAAGAGAGAGGGCCCTTCCAAACAACAAACATAGATCATCAGTGATATAAAACCAGGTTAAATACTATCTAGTGTCTTTCTATGAGGGATTCAAGTCCTCCCGCCACCCCAAAAAGACTCAGAACTCCTGGACCTACCACTTTGTTTTGGAGATGAGAAAAACAGGACCTCAGCTTGGGGAAGTGACTGTGTTCAAGGTCACACAACCAATATGTGGAAGAACAGAGGCTGGAGGCCAATGCCCACTGGCATTCTGAGGACTGTCACTGCCCTTCAAGCTCTCAGGAATGGGAACTTATTGACTAACATACACACATTGTCTAATTTATCTCTGAAGGTTGCAGAGTCTAAGCATCCTTAGGCTCTTATACAACAAACTGGAAAATTCTGCCAGGGCTTCAGCTCTTAGAATGTGGCAGTTCGGTGCTATGGAAATATGGCTTCTACTCCCAGCTCAGACACAAATTCTTGTGTCTCAAGTGCTCTAGCTCCCAGCTAAAGTCCTTTGTAGCCCAGAAAAAAAAGTGCTAGACATTAAGGAAAATGAAAGCAGTTTTCCATTTTCAGGAGCATTCCAAGAATCACAGTGGTGGTATCAGTGCCATGTATCTCTGCAAAGTCCTCCTCTTCATTTAGAGGTAAGTAGATATGGACGTGAAAACCACGACTGTCTATTAGAGGCTGATGGGAGTAAAACCCGGGCTGTGTGTGCATGTGTGTATTTAATTAACACTCTGAAGCTCTTTTCTGACTTTTTGCATCAACTCCAAAGTGTTCATCCTTGAATGAATGTCTATAAACAACTTGTATTTTGTCATTTCTTATTAGTAGTAATATTCTGAAAGGTACATAGGTGTGTTCTATTCTACTCTACAGATGAAGATGCTGAGATATGGAGGTCCTGTTACTACAGAGCAAAACCCAGGAGTAGAAATTCTGAAGACTCAGCTGCTGTTTCCCAGGATGCCCACAAGGGCATGACTACAGTAACCCCAATGAGGTGCCACCAGCTTTCCAGACCATCCTGCATTGTCATTTTGCTAGAATGACTGCTATATCATCTGTCTCCTCTTTGTTAATGCCATCCTTCTTGGACATTATTTCTTGCCCCCATCTCTACCACTCACTCAACACATACACACTCATACTCATACACACGCACACACTGTCCAATTACTCCTATTCATTTTTTTTTTTCAGATTCAGCTTAAGTACTATTTCTTCAAAAAGGCCCTTCCTTACCACCCTCACCCCCCAGAACATGTCTTCTTATTCCATGGTCTCTCACACCAATTTCTTCTTCTTTTTAACACATTTGCAAACAACCATTGAATTGTGACCATCTGATATGAGTCTCTATCCTCCTTGATGACAGGGACTATCCCTGCTTTATACTATCCATTGTACCCTCAAACCCTGAGCCCAGCATCTGGTTCAAAGGAAGCAATAAAGCGAGTAAATGCAATAATGAGGTGATGGGTCAACAGAAGAATACACAAAGACTCAAATATCTTGTTAGTCGGTCTTTAGAAGTTTGTTTCTACCTCCCAACAATTGCCTACCCATCTGCCAACTTCTGCTATGCTCCCTTGACATTTCCTGTACTTTTTCAATGCCTTGTGCTTACAAATCCTACAGCCCTGGCTTCCCTTCCCCGGACTTTTTGTCTATAACAGCCTCAACCTTCAATGTCAGTTTAAAAGTAACTCTGAAAAACTTCCCTTGAACTCTTTACAGAATATGAAATATCTTCTTCCTCTGCATTATCCCTATATCCTGTGGTCAGTGTTACCACATGCCAGGACTATGGTCATCTGTCTCCATAGTCCCTGGGTGGGCTCAGCTCACAGATGGTGCTCAGATAATATTGAGTGGATGAATCAAAGGATTAAAGGTTTCCAATATAAGATGTTGAGCCTCTCCAAAGCAAGATGACTTTATTAACTACTCCTGGCACAGTGTTTTGCATATAGCAGGTTACTCAACCATGAGTTGACTAAATGCCATCCTCCCCCAGAAATTATGTAGGGATGCAAGCAATGTAGTGGAAATAGTGTGAGCCTTGAAATAATTCATACATATCTGCTATGTTCCCCATCTGACAATAATGCCATTGCTCTAAGGCCATTCTGATGGGGAGTGAATGTCAACACATCTGGCATTTGCCTGGCATTTTGGAGATGCTCCATTCATTTTAGTTACTTTTCTCTCTCTTCCTTTCAGGAGTCACAGAGACTGGCTCACCTCACTCCTTCACATCCTGGGAAGCAAACAATGGTAAAGGGATTGGAACTCAAAGTCTTGGACCCTTCCCTTGTTTTCATTTGGCCAGCAGATGACAATACCTATGCCCAGTGCCTCCTGCCCAAAACCTTTCCATTTTGATGAAGGGGAGGTGACAGAAATAGGCTCAAAAGATGACTCAGCTCCAATGACTAAGGTGAAGAGGTGGTGGTGGGAAGGACATGGGAGCTGGAGAGGAAATGAGTGAACATTATAACTTATGAAGAATGGCTCCAAGATAAATGGGTTTATCGCTAGTGGGTTCCTGGCCCTGGCATGGTGAAGACCAGCAGGGGCCTGAGGACTTTCCAAGGACATCCTCCACCTTGCTTCATGATGAAGTCCCTGCCAGGTGAGGGTGACCTTTCAAAGTAATTGTTGGTTATCCTTTTGCCTTCCAAAGACTTTCAGCCCAACTACTGAAACATATTTGAATATCACTTTGGATGAACTTGTTTTAAAAAGTGTTCCACATTACCAAAATAAGTGTGCATGGGTTCTAATTCTTATAGCCACCTAATTTCCAACCTTGGCCTCTCTCCTGGGCCCCAGACTGTCTCCCCAACCCACACCACCACTTTGATATCCCCAAACATTGCACATGCAACAAGTTCAAAACTGAACACGTAATGCCCTCCCCACCTGCCTCCCTCAGTTGTTTTGATGGACTGTACTACCATCTACCCAATCACTCAACCTAGGACTTGACACATCTGGGCCCTTGCTTCACCTGCAGTCCCCATCACTCCATTATCCATGTCAATTCCAGTTCCTGAATTTCTCACACTGAGTTCCTTCTCTCCTTCTTCTCTGTAGCTGACTGGCCAGGTCTCATTATAATTTACTACGAATTTTGGGCATCTTCTAACTGGTCTCTTTGTCTCTAGTGTCTCTTCATTTTCAGACTGTCTGCAGAATGATATGTTCAAATCTCATTTCTAAATCTTTTTATCACCCTGCTTAACATCTTTCAATGCTTTCCCAGTTTCTCCAGGAAATAGTCCAGACCCCTTCATGATCCAGGGCCTGTTCACCTTCTGTTTTCACCTGCTAATCCTGCCCCACAAACTCATATGTACAGAGACACACACCCTAGATTCCAGCCAGCCCTCACTCTTTCCACCCCTGTGTCTGTGAACATCACACAGGTAAGCACTTCTCTGCCTTTGAAAAAAGTGTTTATTTTCCCAGATTCAGTTCAATTATCATCTCTGATGTGTGGCCTTCTCAGACACCCAGAAATTAGTTGGTAGCTCCTTCTCTGAGTTTTCGTGAAACATGGTCCCTCTTCTTAAACACCCATTGGCATTGTGACTTCTTGTTTGTAGATGTCTCTCTTCACTGGACTGGGAGACTTTTGAAGGCAAGTCCTTCAATAGAATACCTACCCAACAAATATTTTTGAATAAATGAAATGTCAAAGACAAAAATGAAGTAATCAATAACCACTTTTGTCCCCTGATCCTCAGTGTTTTCATCCATAAATAAGTATCTGACCCAGGTACCTTACAACTCTATCAGCCTCATAATATATATATATATATATATATATATATATATATATATATATATATATATATATCTCCTTCCAATATACAGCTCACACTTCTGGCCCACTCATTAGTAGGAGATATTGCTGAGTTATTTCTCCCAAGGAAGGAGTTGGATGGTGGGTTCACTTACACTGCAAAATGTCTGGTCTCAATAGTTCTGATTAACTATTAACAGAACTGCTCAAAGACAGTGTTCTACATAAGGGTCCAGAAACCCAGGACCCACGCCATGGCAGGCCAGGACTCTGGCCATGTCCCAGCACAGTCATGGATATTGCCCAACCACATTGGTACTTATTTGTGAGCACTCTCACAGGCATTGTCACAGTCCTCTGGCAGGCACAGAGGGTGACACATCTGTGCAAAGGAAGCCACCCACACAATCTCACCTCCCCCATGTCACTGTCTCCATGATCTCTGTACCTCCCAGTACCACCCACACACTCACACACCCACAGAGTGTTGAGTCGTCTGTCTGCAAATCTGGAGATTTATGCAGCCGACCACAGCATCTTTGAGCAGGGGAGGTAGGTGCTCCTCTGACCTGAATCATCATCCTGCCCCTCACTGAACAGCTCCTGCCAGTATACTGGCATGAGCAGACCTGAATCCATCTTCCAGTTCTCTATGGTAAATTTATTTGATCTCCCTGAGCCTCAGTTTTTTCATCTACTAAATGCGACTAGTGGCCCTGCTTACCTTCCTTACATAGGGATTACCAAGATGTAATCCTATCTAATAAAGACATAATATGCAAATTGACCATCACCCCAACACACAAGATGGCCTCCACAAGATGGCCAGCAGGGGAGGGCAGTTGTGGATGATCAGGTCAGCAGAGGAGGGCAGTTGGGAGGGACCAGGCCTGCAGAGGAGGGCAGTTGGGGGCAATCAGGCCTTCAGGGGAGGGCAGATAGGGGCGACCAGGCTGGCAAGGGAGGGCAGTTAGGGGTGACCGGGCCAACAGGGAAGGGCAGTTGGGGGTGACCAGGCCAGCAGGGGAGGGCAATTAGGGGCAATTGGGCCAGCAGAGGAGGGCAGTTAGGGGCAACCAGGCTGGCAAGGGAGGGCAGTTAGGGGTGACCAGGCTGGCAAGGAAAGGCAGTTAGGGGTTACCAGGTTGGCAGGGGAGGGCAGTTAGGGGTGACCAGGCCAGCAGGGGAGGGAGGGCAGTTAGGGGCAATCGGGCCGGCAGGGGAGCAGTTAGGCGTCGATTAGGCTGGCATGGGAATGGTTAGGGGGTGATCAGGCTGGCAGGCAGAAGCGGTTAGGGGCAATCAGGCAGGCAGGCAGACAAGTGAGCGGTTGGGAGCCAGCAGTTCTGGATTATGAGAGGGATGTCCCAGATTGGAGAGGGTGCAGGCTGGGCTGAGGGACACCTCCCCCCTCCCCGTGCATGAATTTCGTGCACCAGGCCTCTAGTGAACTAATAATGCACGTTAATATGCCTCGTAAACACAGACACAAGGAAAACATGTAGGATTCATAGTTGGGATGATTGGTAGACACTAGATTCTGTCTCTAAGAAAAAAAGATATATTTTCAAATATAAAGGGACAATTCAAATCCTTATATTTATTGAGTGCATACTATGGGCCAGACATAGTGCAAGAGATTGTCATCAACCTTAAGCAAAATTATTGCATAGCTAAATTCAATAACACTGTAACTTAATATTCATATGTCTGAAGTCAAATGTTTCATGTTTGAAGTTCTAATATATATACATATTCATGCATTTTACATAGTATATGGGAATAGAAGCAATATTTACATATGTACAGACATATGTATATGTGTGTCTACATGTTTAGGAGAAAAAATACTTGCCCAGGAGTCAAGGATAAAGTGTAATGAAAAAAAAAAAAAAAAAGCATGAGTTTTAGAATAAGACATGCATACATAGATTAAAATCCTGACTACGACTTAATAGTTTTTTTACTGGGACAAGTTTTGAATTCACTAAAGCCTTAATTTCCCCATACTAAAAAATGGAAATAATAAAAACTCTCTCCTAGGTCTGTGGTGAAAATTAAATGAAACTTTGCCCACTAAATATTGAAATGTCCAGCACAGAGAAAGCTCAATAGATGTCACTGCCTCTGTTCTGTGTTCTAATTGTCCCACTCGCCTGCTGTGGGACCTAGGGCAAATCATGGAGCCCCCTGCACACATTTTCTCATCTACAGAATGAAAGGGATGAACTTGACGATTCGTGGACTCCTTCCAGCTTCAAAATGCTGGTGTTATGTATCGAGTATCTGTGTTATGCATGTACGTGAATTTAAATAATGAGCACAGCCACGGGGAAGCCCCTTTAGCCTGGTGTTTGTTCCATTTCCAAAGCGTTTCCTTTCCCTGAATGCGCCATTTGCTGGCTCTCATATTTTCAATACAGGGCCTATTGATGGCTATGAAAAGGATTGTCCGGTGCAGCTGCGGGGACACTTGAGCCCTCTGCGCAAGCGCTCTCAAGCCCACTCTGTCTCTGAGCACTGTGTTTTCAGTGCCTGTGGTGGCAGCGATGTCTGGAATCCTCAACACCTGCACGTCAGCTTCCTGGGCATTTCCACTCCCCTCCCCAGTCCTCCACCCTCATCTCCCACTTGCATTTGAAATGCAGCTGCTGGGGCCCTCCAGGGGGGAGCCAAATGGACAGGACAGCTCCTTGTTTGGCCTCCCTCCCCTGAGTCCAGGCCAATGTGAAGCGCCTCTGTGCGAGCTCTTTTGTTGCCTCGTCATTATGTTTAAATGAGCTTCATCTGCAGGAGAATTTTTTTTAATAAAATAAAATAAGACCAAAGCAGATGACATCTGTTCTTTTGATGAAAGTTGTTTTTTTGTTTTGTTTTGTTTTTGTTCTGAATTAAACTAAAAAAAAAAAAAAAAAAAAAAAAAAAAAAAAAAAAAAAAGTGGGACTGGGCCTCATTTGTACCATTTCTCCTTCCCCCCCAAAAAAAACAAAACAAAACAAAATTAGTGTATGCTGGCGGCAAAGGAGTGGGGAATGGATGGCAAGAAGAGGAGAGAAAAGGAAAAAATAAAAGAAACCATTCCCATCTCTCCAGCAGTTTTGCCATCACCCCAACACCAGGAATATACAGACACCATTACTTCAAGTGCCACTTATTTGAAAAGAATGGTCAAATCTTTATTCTCTGTTTTCATTTCACCAGCAAAATACAGGGTGGACAAAAGTAGCTGTACAGTTATTTTTATGGAAAATAATACAATAATTAATAAATAATAATACAAGAATAAACTGTTTCATGTTCTCACAACTGTAAGTTTACTTTTGCTTACCTCTGTATTTAACTCTCTAGTAGTTATCCCAGCTTCTCCAGTAATCTCTGTTCATCTGAAGCTGCAGGTGTGTCTGTTGCAGATGATACCAAAAATATAATTTGAGAAACAATGATCTACATGCAGATAACCCCAAATCTTGATCTCCATCTTAGCTCTTGTCTACAAACTAAATCCCCCAACCAAGCTCACACATGAAACTCAACTCTTCTTTGCCAACACCTGCCACTTGTTCTGAGTTACCTTCTCATTGAACCTCACCCGGAGCTGAATTCCTGGATATCATCTTTGATACCACCTCTCTCCTCGAGCTCCCCATATCCAACCCATTGTCAAGTCCATCTCTTGGCCCTTCCTCATCTCTCCTTTTCCCATCATAACTGCCTGAGTCCAGGCCACCTTCAGCTCTTGCTTGACATGTGTCTACAAATTCCCCACCTAGCTGCCAGCATTGCTGTTATGATCACTCTTTGAGCAAAGCACATTCTTGACTTCCCAGAATGTTCATGAGCTGGATCCTGCCTCCTTCTCTCACTAATCCCCACCTCCTACCCTCTACTCCATCCCATACAAATTTCCTTCAGTCCTCTACCTTGCTTAATACTCCTTCCCCTGGGGCCTTTGCACATGCTGGTTTCTCTACCTGGAACTCTTCTGACTTTCTGTATGTGGATTTCCTCTACTCAACTTCAGATCTCAATTTAAGTGCCACTCTACCAGGAAGCCTTCCCTGATCATACCTCTCCCATCCTCATGGCCCCACCACCAAAACTAGGCTAAGTGTACTTGCTATATAATCTCAGGGCACCATGTGCTACCCATTTGAGAGCACTTGCTCAATTTATTGATATTACTTATTTAATGTTCTGTCAACTTTGTTGGAAGTCAATAGCAATAGACTGGGCATTTCTCTTATTTGCTCTAATATGAACATGACATTAATCTTTTAACTGATAAACCTTAATGCTCCCCTTCCTTTGCTTAAAAGACCACCATTAGCAAAAGGCAGTGTGTGTGCGTGTGTGTGTGTGTGTGTGTGAGAGAGAGAGAGAGAGAGAGAGAGAGAGAGAGAGAGAGAGAGAGAGAGACAGAGAGAGAGAGAGAGAGAGAGAGAGAGAGAGACAGAGAGAGAGAAATGGAATTCTTCCTCTGAGATTTCAGGTATATTTTGGAAAAGCACCATAAATCCAGACTAGGAAAGTTGTCTAGAGCTTTAATTTTATTTCTAGGCCCCAATCCTGCACAATCAAACTTTGGTTCACGTTCTAAAGATAAAATTCCTTCATGTACAAAATCAACCTGATAAAGAGAGCTCCTTACCTTCCTCTTAAAGTCCCTGAGGCCATTTCCACCTGAAGTTTCCCCCCTTTATCTTCTTCATAGTCCCTGATGTTTGCCAGGCTTTTTGAACAACACAGGACTTGGTGGTATGGGGAGCCAGGGCAAGATAGGGAGCCAACTGGCCTTCATTGTTGACCAAACACCAGGCACTCTTCAGTGTCTTACACAAATTCTCCTATTAACTCTGGGAGGTAGATGCCATTTTCCTCCATTTACCTGGCACAGACAGGAAAAGTTATTGATAGTGGGCACACTACTGTAAATGGAAGAGCTGGCACATGAACTCAAATCTTCCAACTCAAATTGTTCATCTCTTTGATTATAAGTTTGCACCTTTCAAGGAGTAGAAATCCCAGAAGAGGAGTCTGACAGAAATCTGGAAGCTCTCTCGCAGCCTGAGAACCTTAGCAGAGTTATGCAGAGCAGACATAGGGAATAAAAGACAGCAGAGGCAAAAAAACAACAACACAAAACAGTTCTATTAGAAGGCACACAGCATGGGAGAGAAACAGCTGGAAACCCCTTCTACGTAAATGTTGCCAGCCTAGTCATGTTTTCCAGATGGGCATCATACTGGCCAAGGTAGATCCTTGATTTTCTGTAAGCATCTTTCCAAGTTGCCCATTTACTTGGCTTTGTTCACTGGATTGGTAGTTATGAATGAGTGGGGCAGGTTGAATTCCACATAGTTGAATTCTAGAAGCTGAAATCTAACACAAATACAGAGCTGTGTTGGAAAATTCAATGTGAGGTCAATGTTCCTAACTAATTAATTTTCTACACTCAACCCACTTTCCCACTCTCTTAACAACCAGGTGAACAACTATAATGATACTGTCCTACCATCCTGGGTTGTAGGAATCCCATGGTTTCTGGAGTGGCCAAAAAAGAATAGGAAGAAGTGAAAGTGATAGATTACTGATCAGTTGACATTTATTGAACATAGAGTATCAGACATTGTAAAAATGCTGTTACATATGCAATTTGTTTAGTTTTAAATGCCCTGAAAGGTTGATATTTTAAAACCACATTTTATAGATAAATTGAAGTTCAAAACTATTCACTGGATTTCCTGATGATATGTAGCTCCTTTTGATTCCTTTTATTCTTACCTTCTCTCAAGTTCCTTTTCCACCCCTGGAGGAAATTTGGGGGCTAGAAAGAAATCAGAGCCATAGGTTCTATGGGGACATACTGGAGACACTCCAGGATCTGGTATCTCAGGACCAGGAAGGATGAAGGGAAGGGGAGGCCAAGTGGAAAGCAGAGGGGCTGGACCTAGAGCTTTCTGAGAAAAGATTGGGGCAACAGTAGCATTTTGCACTTAGTGTCTTCTCCAACAGCTTCTGAACATCTCTTTTAAAGGTATTTGAGGTTATTTAGAAAACAAGAAACTCCTACAGAAAGTATGAGTGGTAAAAAAAAATAATAATAATAATAATAAAATAACAACAACAAAAGAAAGGGCAAATGGTGAGAAGTGAACTATTGACTTAACTTGTTGCCTCTGATTTACGTGGCTTGTTAAAGGCAGAGACAGTGACCAAAGGAGATGAGGCAATGGTTTGGCTACTCTTGTGTGGTATGGGTTGAAAAGTCAGGGCTATATCTAATCCCTACTACATGAGCCAAAAGAAAAAACAAAAATTAAAACCCTTGGTTTAACATTTCTTCCATGTCCAACCAGTATCCTCACATTTGAAAGTTCAGTGTAAAACAATTACAAAAATAAATATAGATGACTACTGCCATTTTGTGGTTAAAGAATTTTAAGTATTAAAAAAGTTAATAGGTTATCCACTCTTTCAACGATTATTAATTAGGCTCCACTATATGCCAAAAACTAGGTATAGTGGCAAATAAAGCAGATGTAAAGCTTACAGGCTAATAAATAAACGGACATTAAATAAAAATTATGTACAGAAAAATATAAAATTACAACTTGTGATACGACAGTGAGAGGCAAATCATAGGGAAGTATGAGGAAACATAGCAGAAGAAGTGGCATAACTTATATCAGTGGGTTGGGGAAGTCCTGTCTAAAAGAGGTGATATTATGCTGTCTACCAGGAAAGAAATAGAGGGGCAAGAAGGCAGCAGGAACAACCTGTGTAAAGGCCCCGAGGCAGGGTAAAAGAGAAGGCCAGAGGCCCAGGCAGGGAGCATTATTATGTAGGGTCTTCTAAACCATGGCAAAAACTTTGAGCTTTATTCTAAGTGCTGAGTGCAATGGGAAGTCATTGAAGGGTTTTAAACAGGGAAGACATGTATTCTGATTAACTTTTTAAAAGATTACCCCACTCATTGTGAAAAATAAATTGAATAAGTTTGAAAACTATTGCTGAAGTCCCTATAGAAGTTGATTAATAGAGTACAGAAAAACTTAAATCCTAACCTTTGACTCAAACCACAGACTTTTTAAAAAACCATTATTTCTGATTTGTAATCTAAAACTGCATGTCCTTTTATTAAGCAGAACCATACTTTTAAATTTTTCTTATCCACTAAGATGCCCTATAGTCCTAGGGGTTTGCTTCAGGGAAATGCAAAGTCTAGCTAGTTTCCCTGACCACCTTCTTCTACTTTCCAGGTTTTCTGAGAATAGTAATTGAGAAAGGTAGTCATAATTGAGGAATAAATATATAGGTCATCTGCATCCCATTCTCCTACTCAGCCTCAGCCTCATTACACAGCAGCAGCAACAAATGTCAGTGGCAGGAAGTGCACAACAAGAAGAATAAACCACATTTTTTTTTTCATCCAAACCTGCACACACACTGTCACACACACATACAGTTAGTTTGAAGTGGGTTGAGGGGAGGTAGCCAGCCTTCTCACATTTCTAACCAATAGAATCTCATTGCAGTTATCAAAACAACCAGCTTTCAGGCAGTTGACCTTTTGTGTTGGAGGGTTTTGTGGGGAGGGGAGAGAGAAAGAGGACAGAAAACTTGGGCTTTGCATCATTTGTCATTCTAATAGTTGCACACTGAATCCATTTTATGTTACAGACACATTAATTTGATTAAGATACAATCCATGGGTCATTCAGGCATATAAAGTACTCTTGCTTAATTGCAAAATTAACAATGAAATAAGATAAATCATTACAAACTGATGGTTATTCTGGAACTCATGGATTTCCAACCCCTGGTCAATTCATTTTTTCCATCTAAAGTTGTTTTTGACACTTAGAAGGAAAGCTCTGGGCTAAGGCAACAGTAAGTGGGATACCAGCATTCAGCTCTCAAGGCATTAGTTACGGGAGGTCATGCTCACTCAGAATAGGAACTGCTGGTAGAGCCATCTCAAAAGGGGTTCCAAGAGTCCCTCAGCCTCAGAAGCATTTATGATTAGATACACAGAACTGGGGGAAGTTATCCATAGTCCACTTGGAAATCTGAAGGCTGGAATCCCGGTTTCCATTTTTACTACATTACTCTTTTCCTGTCACCTTGTTTCTTTTTAGGACTAGCCTAATTTTCAGCCCCTACACAACTTTTAGTCAAATATCAACTATATTCCAGGCACTGTGTTAAGTGATAAATATATAAAACAAAAGACCTGATTCTGGATTTCAACAAGCTTTCCCTCTAGTTGGTCACCAAGTTCTCTTTCCTCTGTGATATCATGAGAAACACTTGGCTATGGCATAGTGCCCACTAACGTGCTGTAGCAAAGGTCTGCAAGGCACCACGGAGATATAAAAAAAGGAAATTAATTGGGGAATGTGTGTAGAGTATGTATGATTTGAATTGGCCTTAAACAAAATTAGGAGGAGTTGGTTATTGGGAGAAAGGAGGAAATGGCATTCCCAGCAGAAGGAACAGAATGAATCAAGGCAGAGAAGGAGGGGTGCACTTGAGGTATGTGGTCCTTACCTTGGTGTGGCAAGCAACAACCAACTATTATTGTTTTTGTTTTGTTTTCATCTTGAGAGAAAGCATTAGTGGCCAAACATATATTCCAAATATGGGAGAGAGTTAGGCACTTACCCTATACAGTATAGAGGAAGGAATTATGGACTGGAATTCAGGAGATCCATTGTTCCCTGTGTGTAAGACACTAATGTCACCATGGGCTGGTAACTTCACCTTCATTTGCCTAAGTTCCCTTACCTTCAAAATGGGAATAAAGATCCCTTTCCCATTTACCTTATAGTTGGGTTTTGAGTATAAGTGGGAAACTACATGTAAAGGTTTAACTTCAAAGTTTCCAACCTTTTTTTTATAAGAGTGTAAAGCACTGATAGCAAATTGAAAAAGTTAACATAATTTTAAGTGGGCAATATCATGACATATTCAGGGCCCAGCAAGCCATTCAGTGGCTGACATGTAGAGAGAATGACTAAGACCGGCTCGGAGAGATCCCTTGAATGTGTGTAAATTTTGTATTTCATTCAATTTAAAAACATGGGTTCATCCATTATTTTATTCACTTAACAGATAAACAAAACTGGCTTATATAGAACATTCAAAATAAAAGGTAGAACCAAACATCTAAACTACTTATTCTGTGCCCTGGCAGATGGCCCCATCACTCTACCAGCAGGTTTACTGTCTGAGAATTTCTGAAGGTCATTGGTCAAATGAAGAATACGTATGATTTTATTTAGAAAACAGGAGGTTTAAAAAGCCTCTATGATCTCTTTCAGCCCTACTGCTTCTTAACTATTCTGTACCTGGTGCAACACCAGACCCCAGCACTTAGAACCCCTTCTCAGTTCCAAGATGCTAGAGTCTGGGCAATCCTGTGTGTGGCTCAAAGAGAGTGGTGTTTATGGCAGTAAACATAGACTACACACTCTCTAAAGACTTTGTGAGATAAGACAGGGACTTTTCTAGAGGAGTTTTCCACTGGAACTCCAAAGAATTTTGAGAAAATCAAGAAGCAAGAGAAGCAAACCCGTCATGGTGTTGAAGGGAAGATTTAACTGTGTGTGACACAGGATCACAGGACAATGAAAAGAAAATACCAAAGCAGTTTACTTCCCACTGCACCTTTCTTCTGAAGGGCTTAAACCATTTTAGACATAGATGTCTATTCTCATCATTGGCAAGTTGCTTTTTCTTCCAGAACTGCATACCTTCTCTTTCCCTCATTTTTAAGAGACGTTGAGGCGATCAAGTGAAAAGCCCTTTGAAAACTGCCATGTCTACAGTGATCATTGCTTAGGTTCAGAGCCAAAGCAGGCCTTGACATCTGTTCCATTCATCCCAGACAGAGATTTCATCTCTGTGTTCCCCTGCTGCTAAATGGAGAAGGAAGGACGGGTCCGCACTGCACTTCCAGAGACCTGGTGGAGAGGTATCCACTCTGCTGTGTGTGTTTGAGCAAATTAATTTATGTTTCTGGCTTTGGATTTATTTTTTCATCATTATCCTCAGATGATAGACCATGACCTCTAACATCCCTTACAGTTCTGTGCTTTGCAAATATAGGGTTCCTTTGTCTGTGCTCAAATAACTAAGCCAGAACCAAGAATCATGAAGAGGAAGATGACAGCTGGAGCCTCTGCTTCTTCAGTTCTAGAATGAGGGGAGTAACCAACTTGGAAGGTGGCTGGAAAGATTAGAAATAATATATGCAAAGCTATTAGGGCAGTGCCTGGCATCCAGGAGGCCCCGAACATGGAGGGTTTTAAATCAAAACCTGAAGATTTCCAGTTGAAGCCTCTGCCAGCCCACTCTTTTGTCTCACAGTCCCAGGAGTTTATGTGGCTTGAGCAGGTGGCCTCGGAGTCACTGCAGGGCCACTGTGCACTCTAAGTCTGTGGGCCACTGTGCACTCTAAGTCTGAGCACTAGAACAATGTTTCAGACTCTTCTGTTTCATCCATAGGCCATAGGGAAAGTGAGAAATTTCCTCTGGCTGGACACCTGTGCCCAGCTTACTCCAGGTATCTGTGAAAAAGCCCAAGGGAGGACTTTACAAAAACCAACCATTTGCCTATTCCATCTCCACATCCTGTGGCAGTAGGAGGAGGCCTGGGAGCCTGAAGCAGGGGGCATGATGTTCTTGTATGTCTACTTTACCAAGTTACGATCCTGCCAGGGTGATCAGCACCTGAGAAGGTTAGGTCTTTATCACCACAGCGGTGTTGTTTATAGCACACTGTGGACTGGAAGCTGTAGATATATGTCTCACACCCTCAGAGTCCCTGCCCCGTGCAGAACCTGAAAAAAATCAGAATATTCCACTTGTATTTTTTCTATTTAATGAGGTTGAACATTCTTAAGGAATGAAAAGCACAGCCCCAGTGTAGAGAGCACCTGGGAAGGCACATGAACATTTCTTTAATTATTGTCAGCTGAATCCAGTGGTGTTGGCAGAGCCACGTCCTGGAAACACACCTTGCCAGAGGCAGGAGTGTTGTCAGCCTGACCTTCAGCTCAGGCGCCAGGGGGTGGGTTTCATTATTTAAATCCAGCCAATCACCAGGAACAAACATGATTATCTGGGCCCACCCAGAAGTGACAATTACAAAGAACCCACAAGAATGCACACAATCTCCTTTGTCTTGGGCTTTAGTAAACTTCCTGTTTTTTGCTGTATAAAATAAATGTGCTGTATTGGCTCTGGGTCACTGTCTCTCCATCAGAGGACAGCTGTCCCACCTGGCCCCAGCTTTTTCCTTCTATCTCTGTGTCTGTCTCTTTCTTTCATTTTCTCAATCCCCAGCAGCCCCTACTCAGGAACCAGACAGCTCTCTAGCCGCACTGGATGCAGAAAAGAGAGAAATATTTATACTCCAGCCTAGTTTTTAATTAGCCTCGGGAACCCTTGTTTCAAACTAGCCTGGTTCCCAAAGCTATTCTCTATCTGCTCTTAATGAGATGGAAATTCAATTGCATTTGCCTTATCAAGTCATAATAAGATGCCATACCCCCTGCCCCCAAAGCCAGACAGACACTGCACTTTTTGACCCCAGAAGGACATCAGAACCTAAAAAGGGCAGTTGAACAAACTCTAGTTGGAATATGAACTCAGTGTTGTTTTTCTATAACCCACCATGTGAACTTGAACTGGTTTCTCCACGTGTACAGTGGAAAAAAGAAGGACTTTAGAGCCAAACAGACCAAGGGTGAAATCCTGCCTTCTTGTTTCAGTGGCTATGCAAGTTAACTGAACACTCACATCTCCTGTCCCCTCATCTGTGATACAGATACTGTAGAATACAGTAGGATGACTGGAAGGATAGAACGGGTCACTTTGAGTAAAGCATACTGCTCTGAACATCCCCGGCATTCAATCAACATTGTGCTTCCCCTTTCCTCTCATCTGTGCAGCAGGATTCATTACCCCACGTTGCCTGTCTCACTAGGTTGAAATCATGACCCAAAGGGATTATCTGTATTTAGAGGCTAGGAGTCTGGGTTTGATAGCTGGAGCTCAAGGTTCAAATCCCAGTCCTGCTCCCTCCTGCCTGTGCCTCCTTGGGCAAATTCCAGAGCCTCACAGCTTCCTTGGACTGAAAGAGCTATCAATAGCTCTGCCCTAGGATTACTGTAAGGTCTAAATGAGATAGTGTACAAAAAGCCTTTGCCTAGAGTCTGGCACCTGATAAATACTCAATAAATATTACCTGATAACAGCGGCAACGGCATCTGAGAGTGCTTGTAAAATTTAAAAATCCTCTAAGATGTCCATCTCAAATCCTTTTGGGAAGGAATGTGCCAATGTTACCCATGCTTATGCAAATATAAGTGGTTATTATTTATGTAGGAGAACATTACTGGGTATTATGCAGGAACAGAGAGAGAACACTGTAGAGAAAGAAAAATATATTTATGATGGACTTCAAAGGAGAAAATAATTTCTCATCCAGCACCGTAGAAGCAGCCCCATATATTAGCTCAGAACTGTCTGAGTGCAAAGATTACATCAATAGATTCTACTCTGAGGAAGGCATACAAGGAAAGGAATGGAAAAGGGGGGAAGGAAACCTCATTCTATTGCCTCTAAAATTAACCCTGAGGCTGTATTTATCCAACAGAATCTTACTAAACACCCACCCCTGGGAGACACCGGGACACAGAAGGCCAGGCTCTGCCCTCAGGGAATTTGTAGTCTAATGAGGCCCTTACACCAAGTACATAAATAACTAATTAAAGGTAAAAAGTAAAGTGGCATGAATCATCATCATTATAAGTCATTTTTATGGGTTCCCCTTACTTAGTATACTATCCTTTTTCCCAAAAAGAATTTTGGACTATTTATCACATAAAAGAATGTATACACTGAGGTATAAAAAGAGAACCAGAAATTTACACTTAAGCAAAAGAAGTGTCAAGAGCTAATATAATCATTGGGTCAAGCATCAGTTTCATCTCAAGAGTTTCCTGGAAGTCTGGGCAAATTGAGAAACACATTATTATAATTTAATATTTCTTAAATGTTGACATCCTCCTAAGTCATATACAGAAACCTACCCAAGGGCTGATTCAGTAATCTTGCATTTTCTGAATTGACAAATGTGAAAGGCATGTATGTCTGGGAAATTTTGAAACATTCAGGTAGATACAACCATTATCAACATTTAAGACCATTATTTTGGAAAAAATAATCTGTATGGATTATTAAATTTATTTTGTGTTTTTGTCATTTTTTTTCAAGTGTACAACTTTATATATATATATATATATATATATATATATATATATATATATATATTATTGTTTAAAGTATTATAAATAGTAGTACATATGTCTCCTTTTTTTCCCCCCAATTGACCTTGCCCCAGCCTTCCCTACCCCCCGGCACATGCCCTCACCCCTCTCCCAGTGTCTTACGTCCATTGGTTATGCTTATATGCATGTATACAAGTCCTTTGGTTGATTTATTTTGTTGTGTTTTTTTTTCTTTCTGTTGGGACGGGTTTTGTTTTTTTGTGTTTTTTTTTTTTGTTGTTGTTACTGTGGGGTTTTGTTTTGTTTTGTTTTGTTTGTTTTTTGCTAGAAGTTATGTAGAATGCAAGCTGTTTCTCTTCTTATACTTATAAGAAAAAATGTACATTAAAACACAGAGCAATCTCCCAGTGGATAGAGCATCAGCCTCTGTACTGAAGGTTTCCTGGCTCGATTCTGGTCAAGGGCATATGCCCCAGTTGTGGGCTCAATCCCCAGTAGGGTGCATGGAGGAGGCAGCAGATCAATGATTCTGATCACTGATGTTTCTATCTCTCCCTCTCCCTTCTTCTCTGAAATCAATAAAAAATATATTTAAAAAATTAAAAAAAAAACAACACTGAGCAATCTTCGTGTCATGATACTAGACCTGCTGACTTTATTTTCAGTGTGATTTCAGAATTAATTGCTGTTGTTTTCAAGTCATCCCCTCTTAGGTAGGCAGGAGGGAGTAGAATTAGCCAATTGAACAGAAAAATCAAAGACACTTGCTTGCAAGGGCACCTACTTCTGAGAATTACCTTGAATTTTGCATGCCACTGACTAAGAAAGGAAGGAAGGAAGTGATATCTTTAAGATCCTGGGCTTGGGCTGCGGTGAAGGGGACCAGCTGTTATTCTTTTACCGGCTAATTTCTGGCCTGTTGTGATGTCTTTTATGAATCTGGAGAACTTGAACTTTAAAACCTGTTTTAAAAGGCCATGTTTTGTCTTCTTTTTTCAATGTTATCCTTAAAAGGTTCATGAGCTTAATTAATGAGGAAGAATTAAAACAAAACATTACACACAAAACAAACAAACAAACAAACAAAAAAACAAGTAACAAAGAAGGGAAAGAGGTGCTGAACAGAGAGAAATAAAAAGAATGTCTGGAGGACAAGGAGGAAACACAGAGAGTCAGCGGCGATGGCATCTGACCACTTGTCTGTATAGAGCCCGCCCAGCCTTCAACCAGTTGAGAGAGAGCCCTGGTTAGGGTCGGTGGGGGCTGTCAAAGAGCCTGCTCACACGTGCCGGCCAATACCACCCACATCTGTTTGATTTGGCATTGTGCACTGACCAGCTGCTTGCAGAATCAGGAGAGGCAGGTGGGTGTGTTGGGGAAGGGGGAAGTAAGGGGAGAGGGGATTATACACAGTTGTTCCAGTAAGAGGACAGGAGAGGAGGCCGGGAGGAATGAGGCTGAGAGAGGCCCGGGGCAGGCAGGAGCAGGAAGCCCACAGCTGTGGTGGTGGCCACTGGCAGTAATCACCCTGAGCGGCAGGTGCCGGCCCTGAGTCAGAGAGCAGAGGCTCTGGGATGTGGCTTTGGCAGAAATTCAGGCACTGTGCCAGATTTGGGCAGAGTGTCAGGAGTGCTTTGTCACTCTCCCCTTTGACCCACCCACTATCTCACTGATAGTGAACCTTTCCAGACCTCCAAACTAGTCGCCATGCTGCCTCCCTCTTTTTCCTACAAGATTAAACCTTTTGTTTCCTACCTCAAAAATGTGTTTTGTTTTGTTTTCTTCCTAACCTCAGCTCACAAAGACTTGCTTTCTCTGAGCTGCTAAAATCCTTCTGACTATCTAGAGAGAAAGCTGGGAAGAATAAGCCTTCCCGCTGAGCAGAGGCCTCAGGAGTGTAAGTGATGTTCCTGTAGTCATCTGGCTCAGCCATTGGAGGAACAATTGGGGCAAAGCCTGACTCTTCCACATCAGCACCATTTGCTCTGCCAAGATTTACTCTGATCCAAAATGTTAACCCTGTGCCAAGAGGTTGAATTGGTATACGCACCAGGAGAGAACCAGATTATTTTGTAATCTCAGTGTGAAATCTTACACAAACATCAGATCTTTGTTCACCATTGATTCAACACCATGTGCCAGAACCATGCTGGTTCCCTACACCCTGGTCACCAGTGTGGGCGATGCCTTTCTAAATCCTGCTCCAGTGTTCATTACCTGAAGGGAAACCAGGTAACTCCTGTAGGTTTGAACATCTCACCCATTTATCCCCTTTTTCGCTTCTGAAAAAATCACTGCTGGTATCACATATGACAAATAGGACACCACAATGCAGTTAAGATCGATCACTGGGTCTGCTCACTGGAGCAGCAAGATCTGTTTACTTCTAGGACATTCTCAGTACTAGAGGGTCAAAATAACATGATGTGGAATTACCAATATTCAACCTAAAAGGCCTAAAAGAAAGACCATTTTATACAGTTTGCTCTAATAATAGAAGTTTCAGCTCTGAAGAGTGTCTGAGGTTCAAATCTTGCTTCTGACACTTAATAGAAGGGTGACCTATCCTCTCCATTACTTAAAATGAGAATAATAGAATATACCTCATAAGATGGTTGTAGCAAATTAGCTTCCATAGGCTGTGTTACAATTTTGAAGTACTGTAGATGGCATACTGATATAAAACAGATGCCCATAGTCACTCTCCATAGGATCCTTCCTCAGAAGCCCAGACAAGGACTTGGTGCTTGATACCCTCATTGACTAACATGCAGAGAATTCCCAATTTAATGTTCAGCTCCAATCCAGGGCTGTAGGCTTTTGCTGTGTCTCACTATCAAATCTATCCCTTTCTGACCCTTTCTGACCTTGCACACTAAGTCCAGTGACTCATCTTGTCCCAGGTACTGAATTTCTGGTTTCATAATCTAATGTTGCCCTTATTCCTACAAAGCTGTCAGCCCTCTCAGGAATCACAGTTAGCCATCAGCAGCCCCATAACCTGTTGGCCTTGCTCCCAGCCTCCCTCCTGCTGGATGGCATAGAAGAAACAGACCTGAGATTTGCATTCTCAATCCACCACTTCTTACATGGCCAACATTTTCTCTCTCTGTTGCTTCAATTTCCTCATCTGTAAAATACGGATAAAAAGACCCTGACAGAGATGCTGTGAGAGTGAGGGACAATACAGACAGAGTTTGACGCATACTATTGCTCAGTGAACAGTAGCTCTTTTTCTTTGGGTAATCATTTATTATGGCTGGCTTGATGCTGACTGCCCCTGGCCTGTCACCTCCTGCCTGTCTTCATACGTTGCTATCACTGCCCACACTGATTCCTGCCTAATGGCCTCATCTGGTCTCTGAGTTCCAATTCCTCCTGCTCCTCTGGGGAAGCCCTACTATGTCTGTTCTGACTGCAGGCTGGGGGAGTGCTGGACCAGCTCCTACCATCTCATACAAGCTGGTCCTTGGCATATTTCCCACCTCCACACTCAGAGACCATCATGTCGGTAGCTTGAAATCAGCCACAGTCCGACATTTACACCATAGAAATCAGCAAACCCTATTATAGGGCTTCTTCCCCTGGAAAGTTGCTTGTTAAACATTTACAGGCACATCAGTGTGAACCTTTCATTCTTTCTGAACCTTCTCTGTGCCTGATCATCTGACCCAAACACTCAAGTGAAACCCTTTAAAGAGAAGACCTCAGAATGTTTTCATGTACACAGACTGGCCTTGCATTTCAGTGAAAATGCAGCTAAATCCACACCAAAGTCTACAGAACTCTCAGCTCAGGAATGGAAATATGACACCAGGAAAAAAAAATATGTCTAATGGATATACATTAACCTCAGGATTAACCCTATCACTAACAAGGTCTGCTCAGCCCAGTCAAAACCTTTTCTTCCTACTGGGCTCTCCTGGTGGTGTAGGCTCCAGGGGTCCAGGCCTTCACCTGAGCTCTCTGATGGAAATCTGAGGACCTACATGACTATGCCCTTCACACCACCCCTGCTTCTGGCTTGGAAATACTGTGATGCAGTAGCAAAGAGGGTATGGAAGAAGATGACTCCTTTACAGGGGAAAAGGGAAGCCCTGCCTTTCCTTATTTTCTGTGAAGGCTCTTCACCACACAAGGTTGCTGAGGGGTAAGCATTTTGAAGGCTCGAATCCTGTCCCAATTTGTCTACCTCAGAGGCCTGAGCAAGTGGCCAGCCCCTCGATTCAGATTTGCTGTGCCAAGGACCACATTTGAAGTGTTTAACGTTGACTTAGGGCCACACTTAGCTTTACATCGCCTGGAAAAAAGACTCATCAAGTAAATAAACAGGTGGGTGAGCCTGTGTGTGGTGGAGTGGAGGGAAGGATATTTTTCCTCATGAGGAAATGTGTTCCCATGGATTTTAGAAGGCAGATCACCATCTACTATGAGGGAATCCTATCTATCATGGTGCCTATCATGGGTCCCCTTTTAGCAGTACTTTATTCTTTGTTTTTATCAGTACTTTATTCTTGCCTGTATTTGAAAGGACTCCCATAGCCCAGATGGGAATACCCCATTCTTCTGCCTGCTAAACCTTAAATCCTCTTTTCTCCCCACAGGATCCATTAAGTCTATGTATTTGCCCCTCTTCACAATTCCGGACTACGTACAGAATGTAAAACATATCTCACTACCCCACTTCCTCTAATATACCCACCCCCTTGACTTGCCACCTCTAAAACAGTCAGACAGGCCACAGGTTTTCACTTTGATACCTTTAGTGATAGTCTTCACAGGGACATGAAGAGTGACAAATGCAGGAAAGGGGCTGAAGTTCCAGAATTCTCCCATACATTCTCCTTCCCCAGGTCTTTGGCCCACACTAAAATGTGAGCCCATCATTCTAAAAACCCTTCTCTGTCTCCTTTTTATTATTCCCTCTTGCCTTCAGGGCAACATCTCCTGTCATTGACTACTACGACTGTGCTTCTAGCAATGGTAGATGTCACGATTTTAATGAGAAACTTCACAGCTTACAAATCACATTCTGCCCAGCACTTTAGTGAACCTTAGAACCTCCTTGTGACCTCAGTGTTGGTGTGACTGCCAGCATTTTAATGGGCCAATGAGACAGTGCAGACAAAGTGCCTGGTAGACACCTGATTGGAGCCCCTGCATCTCTCTCCCCTCCACCCACGTCACCAAACCAAGGAAATACAGTGGTCAGGCACTGATTATATGCGGCCCTTAGAAAAAAATCTGATTCAAAATATTTTTTTTCAAGGAAAGGATCTCAAATTATGTTTTCACTCCATTTTATGAGGAAAACCCACACACATTTTCTATTCTCCACCTCTCTGGCAATAGCTTCTTAGCTGATGACCAGATCTCTCCCTTTATTTGACATAGTAAATCCAGGCACCTTGGACTAGACAACTAGCTAACCTCTTGCTGTACTCCCAAAATCTAGATTTGAGGCAGTTCTGGATCAACCTGAAAATTTGTCATTATTCTCTTACAGGCTTTTATTTTTTGCTTTATCTTTCCACACTTTCTCTTCATGCCTTCCTCCCAAATTATCTAATGCACAAGTACTCCAAATCACCCAACTTAAGACTCCCTCAATTTTTCTTTTTGCCTTCTAGTTCAAGGTAACTCAGGAGCAGTTAGGATCTTCACATACAGAATACCTACGCTCTCTTCCATGTAGAAATAGCACAAAATTCACTATAAAATATTTATCAGTTTAACTTTTCACTAACTCTTACTGGCCTTTATAATTAATTAGAGGCCCAGTGCACGAATTTCGTGCATGGGGGGCGGGGGTTGTCCTTCAGCCCGGCCTGTGCCCTCTCACAATCCAGGACCCCTCGGGTAGGGTTTCTAGGCCTGGTGGGTGATCAGGGCCTATCGGGGTTTTCCTTCCCCCAGCTGCTGGCAGCTGGCCCCGCCCCCACCACTGCCACTGCTTGTGCAGTGCTTCTCCCCTCCCCTGCCACTGGTCACCTCCCTCTGTGGGCAACAGGCATGGGTGTGGTTGCTTGGCTGGCCTGGGCCTCCCTCTGCAGTGTGATCACTGGTTGGCCCTGCACACCCACCACAGCGTCGCTGGCTGGTGGCCTGGGCCTCCCTCCATGGGGCGATCAATCATGGAGCCCCTCCCATCAATTTCCCAACAGAGGGTGGCCTGGGCCTCCCTCTGTGGGGTGATCATGGGGCAATGGCGGGGACTCCCAACCAATTGCATCGTACCCACCTTGGTTGGTCTGGCACCAGTGCATGTCATAGGGTGGTCATCTGGAAGGTCATCCAGACAGTCGTTCTGCTGTTTGGTCATTCGGTCTATTTGCATATTACAATTTGATTATTATAAACTAGAGGCCTGGTACATGAAATTCATGCATGGGTAGGGTCCCTAGGCCTGGCTGGAGATCAGGGGCAATCTGTGGGGCGACCGGCGGGGCAATCAGGGGGCCCTGCTGGCACCTGCCTTGGCTGGCCTGAGGTCTGCAGGCTGGGGGCAGCTCCTGCATTGAGCATCTGCTTCATGGTGGTCAGTGCGCATCATAGTGACTGGTTGTTCCACTGGTCGTTCTGCCGTTTGGTCAAATTGCATATTAGGCTTCTATTATATAGGATTAGGTGGCATATATATATATATATATATATATATATATATATATATATATATCAAGTACCTCCAATGTCCTTAGTATGTTGACATCAGATTATAAAATGGAGAGGACCAGGAGGCTGTTCAGTGCCAAGCCTAAGAGGTCATCTTTATTAATCAATTGGAAAGAAGATCAATTTCTTCATTCAACACACACTTACTAATCACTTAACCTGAACTCAATAGTACTCAAGACCCAGTAGTATGTACTTGTTATGAGTGTATTATCCATGCCTCCCAATTAGACTGTGAGGCTCTTCAGAAGTATCTGGTCTCAGCTTGCCACAACCTGTCTTTTGACATTTAGCAACCAATTCACTTCTCTGGGCCTCAGTTTCCTCAGTGTGAGAGGTGAGTAAACAGAGCATTCTAAATCCACTAATTCACCTTCTTCCCATTCAATTCAGTAAATATGGGTTAAGCAAAAACTTAACAGCTATTGGAGAGCTCAAAAATGGAGGCACTAATTGTTATTTAGGAGAACTCGAGTAATTGTTGAAGCTGGGAGGTGGGTACATAGAAGTTTATCGTACAGCTCTTGTTTACTTTTGTGCATATTTGAAAGCACCCCTACTAAAAATAATAAAAATAAATGGAAGGAATTCAGGCTACACAGAGCAGGTAGCAGCTGAGCAGAATTAAAGCATGGGTAGGATTTCAATGAGCCGACACTGGGTCAGGGGCCATTCCAGGCAGGGCACGTCATGAGCCAAGGCATGGAGACTGGAAAACACAAGGTGTTCACAAAGAACTGGGTGTGGTCATGTGTGGCCACAACACAGGGTGCAAGAAGGGAGTGGTGGGAAATGAGCTGGAAAGGTATCGTGGGGTCACAGCCAAAGGGCCTCGAGAGGCACAGTGTGGAGCCTCTGCTTAATTCAGTTCCAAGAGAAGGTGACCTCACTGGTTAAGCCCACATTGGCTCTACCCCTTCTCAGGCGGTCTGGGTGCAGGCCCGGGAGAAGGGCATGTGGCAGAAACTGGCAGAAGAACCTGCTGGCAGCAACACCCAGCTTGTTTCTTCACCAGGAAACAAGGTTTCCTGTAACTCAGACCCATGAATCAGCATTTCCTCTGTCAATAATACACAGTAAGAAATGCAACGGCACAGGGCTTGAGGGAATGGAAGAAAGGGAGGAATATTCCATGACACGCTGGGCTCTGCTCTCCTTTTCCCTCATGAAACACTCCTGATAAGCTCCCAAATAACACTCATGTTTCAAAAGATAAGTTTCTCAGAGAGCCTCACAGTATCTTGGGAAGAGTGAGTCCTACAGAATACTCTGGTCATATTATGCGTTTCTATCACCATTCAGAGAAGTAAGATCACTTTCTGAATTCTTTCATTACATGATAATTAAACATTAATATACCAGTGTTATAACCTTGCAGAGGTTTGAGTGTATGTGTGACTTGTTTTTCATTTTTACACATCACTGTCCAATAGCTTATTAGATTCTCATGATAATCCTATGAGGTACACAGGAAATATTACACCTATTTCACAAATGTTGATACTGAGGCAAGGAGATGAAATACTTTTCCCATTAGATCGGTTTTGAAGAAGCCAGAAGTGACCCCAACTCTTCAAACTCCAGTTCGAGGTTCTTTTCAAAGTCATAGGTTTTAATAAATAAATAAGTAGATACATAAATATTGCTATATTTGGTAACTATTACAATAATAGTATATTTAATATATCAAAATTATATATATACATATGTCCTACATAGCACCAGGAAGAATTATTCACTCCCTTATTCCATTCTTTCATTTATTTAATATTTATTAACTGCCTACTGTATGCCAGGCTCTGTTCTAGATACATTTATTAGTGAACAAAACAGACGAAGAGCTCTGCCTTCAGAAAGCCTATATTCTCATTGAGGAATTCAGACAGTAAAATCAGTGTATGCTAGAGAGTTACATGGCTACAAGTGCCTTGAAGAATAAAGAAAACAGAGAAGGTTGTAAGAAATATTGAGGGGAGGGTGATACAATTTTACATAGGATGTTCAGTGACAATCTCTCTGAAAGTGTGATGTTTAAGTCAAGACCTGAGGAAGGGAGCAAAAAAGCCACATGGATATATGGCGTGGGGGGGAGTCAGCAAAAGGAACAGTAAATGCCCAAGCTCTGAGGTAATACTTTCCTGCTATGTGCAAGGAACAGTAAGGAGTCAGGTGTGGCTGGACTAGAGGGAGAAAGGGGGAAGATATGAGGGTTAGGGTTAGGGTTAGAGCATATAGACCATTTTAAACACTTGGAATTGACTTAGAAAATCTGCTCTCATTTACTCAAAACCAAAACCAAACCAAACAAACAATCAAAGACAAAACTAAAATAAAGCAAGACAAAGGGTAAAATTCAAAATAAAACAAAACAACAACAAAAGCATGTAAATGGGGTTAAGGCTAGTAACACCCTCCTTCCCCATCAGGAATCCGGATCCAGAATCCAAACCCTCAGGCCAACACCATCCTGCTTCCTGAGGGAGCCATGGATCAGCAAAATCAGGCAGAGGAGCCACTTACCATCACAAGCGTGGGTCTGGGTCCCAGACCTCAGTCAGACTCCTGTGAGCTGGGCCACTAGGATTTATCAGGCCTTTTGCTTAGGCTACAGGCTGAAAGCAGGACAAAACCCTCCAGAACCTTTGTCCTCCAAGCCTTCCCAGGGACTGAACATCAAGCTATCAGCTCAACCCTGCAAAAGCTCCTTCCCTAATTCAGGGGTCAATAATACCCATGTTTTGACCCTGACTCATCCCAGGGGGTAGAATGTGCGTGTGGACACAGACATGGTATGAAGGAGAGTGAACAGAATAACCTCACACTCATTTTGGAAGTCAATGTTCCTTCAATTTTTGTTCTTTCTTTTTATTAATGCTATGGGCTTAACAGGCATGCTTGTATTATTCAATTCATGCCCATCCTGCTTCCACTACCACTTCCCCGCTGCCTTGGAGAGTTTCAGAAAATTTCTTGTGTGATTTCTCTAAGCATTGATAGTGGAACCAATGAGAGATAGTTCGGCCCTTCAAAGCCTTCAGTGACTGTCTCTTTGATTTGCCTCCAGAAGTCACTGAAATAGATGAGAGCAGGACATACTCCAAGTCAACAATGGACACTAGGTGGAGAAGTCCCTCACCATTCTTTTTATCAAGTAAGTGAGCAAACAAGAGATGCTTTGTCACTCAGTGACAGATGAACAACCCAATCAAACTAGGCATATCATGACCAAGGTTGGGGAATAAGAATACCTAAAAGCTTTTTACATTGTTTCTCTCATTCAAGCATTTCTCTGCCACCTCCCCTGGAAAACACCCCTACCACCACTATCACCATCCTAGTTTGAGTCTCCTCTGAACTACTTTTTTAATAAACTTTTTATTTTTAGCTATTTGTAGATTCATATGTAGTTGTAAGAAATAACACAGAGAGAGCCTGTGTACTCTTTATCCAGTGTTAACATCTTGTAAAATGATAGTACAATGTATAATAAATATATCAATGTTAATATAATCAAGATAGAGAATATTTCCATCACCCCAAGGGCTTTTGCACCTTTGTCAAAAACAGATGGGAATATTTGTCGTGCATCTATTTCTGGGCTGTTTATTTTGTTCTATTGATTTGTGAGTATATCTCTCTGCAAATACCACACAGTCTTGCTTGTTGTAGCTGTATAATATGTCTTGAAATCAGGTAGACAAGTTCCTCCTACTTTATTCTTCTTTTTCAAAATTGTTTTAGCTATTGAAGTTTCTTTGCCCTCCCATATAATTTTAGAATAATCTTGTTGATGCCTACCAAAAATCTACTGTGATTTTTGAGAGGAATTGTGATAAATCTGTACATCAGTTTAGGGAAAATGATAGCTTTACTAACTTAGTAGACAGAATAATGGACCATCAAAGATTTCTACATCCTAATCCCTGGAAATTGTGAAAAAAAATTTACTTTATATGACAAAAGTGACTTTGCCAATGTAATTAAGCTAAGGACCTGGAAAGGGGAAAGTTCTTGGGAATTACCCAGGTGGGTCCAATGTAATCATAAGGTCTTTATGCGAAGGAGGTAGGAGTGTCAGAGTCAGATAAAGGGACATATGACTATGTAAGCAGAGGTCAGAATAAGATTGAAAGGTACTACACTGCTGGCTTTGAAATAGAGAAGGGTCCATATATCAAGGAATGCAGGTAGCTTCTAGAAGCTGAAAAGGCTAGGAAGTAGATTCTCCTCTCAGAGTATCCAGAAAGAATCAGAAACACTTGGATTTTAGCTCCTTAAATTCCATATCAGACTTTAGAAATACAGAACTGCAAAAAAATTTTATTTTCATTTAGTGTAAGCCACTAAGTCTGTGGTAATTTTTTATAGCAGAAATGGGAAAACAATACAACTATGTTGAGTCTTTCAATCAATGAACAGAAGTGGTACGTCTCTCCATTTATTTAGATCTCTGATTTCTTTCCTTAGCATTTTGTAGTTTTTAGAGTACAAATCCTGCACATGTTTTTGTTGCATCTAAATTTAAACATTTAAATTTTTTTGAGGAGGAGGTGGCATTTTTTTATGTCTATGTACATAGAAATACAATAGATTTTTGTGTGTTTATTTTGTATTCTGTAACTTTGCTGAACTGATTTATTAGTCCTAAGAGGTTGTGTGTTTTTTAGATTTCTTGTAATTTTCTATGTAGACAATAATTTTATTTATAAATAGGGACAACTTTATTTCTTAATTTCTGATTTTTATTATTTTTATTTCCTTTTCTTAACTTATTATATTGGCTAGAAGTTCCAACATTAAGAATAAAAGAGGTGAGACTAGACATCCTTGTTTCATTCTTGATCAGAGGGAAAAGGATTCAGTCTGTCACCATCTATATATATAAAAGCCTAAGCCATTTGACAAGTCGCTATGATGCGCACTGACCACCAGAGAGCAGTCAACCTGGACAGATGAAAAGAGAAACATGTGATTGAGTCTATGAAAGATCGCAAGCTGGTGGGGCTGAGCTGCAGTTCGCATTAGGAGGCTGGGCCATCAGCCCAAATTCCACTGCTCCCCAGGCATCTCTCCAGAGGCGTGGCACCCCGACCCCCATCAACCCCTCCAGCCACATCCTCCTCAGGCAGCCAGGACTGAGGGACGGACGGAGGGAAAAAAGTGACCATGAACTCTGTCCGTAGTGCTCGCCTCCTCCTATCAGACCAGAGCCACGCCAGGACTTGCAGGATGGTGCGTAAAGTAGGCAGCCTTGCCACACAGCTACCATGACTCACTGGTCCGCCCTGGGCCGGACACTCACCCCACTTCTCCGAGCCTCAGTCTGCACCCCTGGCCTCAGCGAGGCCATAGGAGCTCCACCCTAGAGACTCGCTTCTCCATAGCTGGGTGCAATAGACCAAGAGATGCGAGGGACAGTGGTAGAAGATGGGGACAGACACTCAGCTGACCAGGATGAGTGGGGCCGGGATGAGCGGGAGCAGCTCCTCCCCAGCTGCCTGCCACTTCATGCACTACTACAGCCCTCAGGGGATGTTGGATGCCAGTTTCAGCCAGATCCCTGCAAGTTACACCAAGGGCGAATCCGTGCACCAGACCTCTAGTTAAATATAATAGTAGCTATAGGGTTTTGTAGATGGTCTTTATCAAGTTGAGGAAATTTTCCTGTAATCCTAGATTTCTGAGAGTTTTTATCATAAATGAGTGTTGAATTTTGTCAAGCACTTTTTTCTGCATTGACTGATATGACTATGTGGTTTTTCTTCTTTAGCATTGAATATGGTGGATTAACATTAATTGATTTTTAATATTGAACTAGCCTTGCATCTCTGAAATAAACCCTACTTTGTCATGGTGCATAATTCTTTTCATAATTGTTAAATTCTATTTTATATTTTGTTCTATTTTGTTCCATTCTATTCTTTTTAAGATTTTGTTTCCATATTCATGAGGGATGTTAGTCTAGTTTATATTCTCTATTGATACTTTGTCTAGTTCAATGGTTGGCAAACTGTGGCTCGCGAGCCACATGTGGCTCTTTGGCCCCTTGAGTGTGGCTCTTCCACAAAATATCATGGCCTGGGCGAGTCTATTTTGAAGAAGTGGCATTAGAAGAAGTTTAAGTTTAAAAAATTTGGCTCTCAAAAGAAATTTCAATCGTTGTACTGTTGATATTTGGCTCTGTTGACTAATGAGTTTGCAGACCACTGGTCTAGTTTTATTATCAGGGTAATACTATCTTCATAAAATGAATTGAGTATTGTTCCCTCTTCTGTCTTCTAGGAGATGTGTAAAAATGGTGTTAATTATTTCTTAAATATTTGAAAGTTTTCTTCAGTGAAACCATCTGGGCCTGGAAATTTCTTTTCTAAAATTTTTAAAAACTATGAATGCATTTTTCTTAGTAATTATAGGGACATTCAAATTATATATAAGATGTGATAGTTTTTTAGGAATTGCTCGATTTCATTCGGAGTGTCAAATTATTGTGTGTAGAGTTGTTGCATTGGCCTGGTGTTTAAGGTCTTTTCTAACTCTAACCCACCTCTTCAATCTCTTTCTTCTCCCTTTAACAGGCTCAGTGAATCCCAGTGACTGGGATCTCAGTGAATTGGATTCCTCTCTGGGATTCTTTGCACACTATGCTTTCTCACTACCTCATATTGCTATTTTCATTCTTCTGAATACCCCAAAGTTTCAAAAATGTTTTATTTCTTATTCAAGGGCCACTCAAAATCTTCTATATTTTCCATTTCCCTTTGAACTCACCTGGCCTACACTGTCTATGGCAGTTCTTTGGTATGGACTGGATATTACCTTATATAGAGGTTATTTGTGAACTTGAACTTATGGCCCAACTGGACTGTGAGCTTTTTGAGGAATTAAATCTGTATGATTTTTCTTGGCTACCTTCCTAGGCCCTGGCACAGGGTATGGCACAATACCTGTACAAAGAACATCTGAAAAATAACTCACAGGGCTCCTCACATAATATTACATCCAAGATGTCCCTTGATCTTCTATCTTCAGGTAGTTAGGAAGATATTTTCCAGGACCTGATCTTGAACTGGGGATTGACTTAGCCTCTGAAGATAGCTGAGTAGTTGGAGGGAAAGAGTCAGTCTCAGCACCGAGTCAGATCTCAAGGGAAAAACATACTGTGGCTTTCAGAGCCATAAGACTGTCTCACAAAACCACAGGTTCATTATGAAAAGATGGGACACAGACAGGTTCTGTAAATTTAAAAATTACAGAAAGAACACCTCCCATCATCTAAACTAGTAGTAATTCTCCTTAGCAGCACCATACTAAATGGAGATGTATTAAGGAAACATGATGGAAAAGTGATCTCCATCTATTTCCAGCTCAGCAGGCATTTATATCCAACAATATCATTGAGATTGACTTTGAGGCTAGTCTGGGAATAAATATTCTCCAGGGAATCCTCCCACTATTTCAAAATAAGAGAAGGTGAAGTGGCTAGGAAGGGAGGCAGAGATGGAGATAAAACAAAGTGGGAAAAAGGAGAAACATTTTCCACTCTTGTGACAGTCAAGAGCCA
The DNA here is from genome assembly GCF_951640355.1 of Cnephaeus nilssonii. NCBI lineage: Eukaryota > Metazoa > Chordata > Mammalia > Chiroptera > Vespertilionidae > Cnephaeus > Cnephaeus nilssonii. Next base: position 45,465,558 of record NC_137074.1, read on the forward strand.
CCTCTTGGTGATTCCATTGTTCCTCTCCTAGTATGAGTCTCTTGCCTCCTACCATGTGTGCTACTGAATCCTTTTATATGGCTTCCTAGCCTGTGTGTTTCCCTGCAACAATCCATCCTAAATTCAAGCACTAAAATGATCTCCCTAAAATGTAACTCTGGCCCTGCTGGTGTGGCTCAGCAGTTGAGCATTGACCAAGGAACCAGGAGGTCATAGTTCGATTCCCAGTCAGGGTACATGCATGGGTTGCAGGCTCAATCCCCAATAGGGATGAGTGCAAGAGGCAGCTGATCAGTGATTCTCTCTAATCATTGATGCCTCTATCTCTCTATCCCTCTCCCATCCTCTCTCTCTAAAAATCAATAAAAACATTTTTAAAATGTAACTCTGATTGCACGATCTCTATTTTCAAAGAAACTTTCATACATTGCCTATTGCACAAGAATACTGTTGAGCCCTAACTGGTTTGGTTCAGTGGATAGAGTGTCGGCCTGCGGACTAAAGGGTCCCAGGTTCGATTCTGGTCAAGGGCATGTACCTTGGTTGCGGGCACATCCCCAGTAGGGGGTGTGCAAGAGGCAGCTGATCGATGTTTCTCTCTCATTGATGTTTCTAACTCTCTATTCCTCGATTTCCTCTCTGTAAAAAATCAATAAAATATATTTTTTTAAAAAGAATACTGTTGACATGCCTTCAGCAGGAATACAAGGCCCTCTGCATATTATGACTTTACCTCTCACAATCCCGGTTACAAACCAACCTGGCAAAAACAAAAGAGAAAGAATATAGAATATAGAATATAGAATATAGAATATAGAATATAGAATATAGAATATAGAATATAGAATATAGAATATAGGATATGGGATGTAGAATGTAGAATATAGAAGATAGAAGATGATAGAATATAGAATATAGAATATAGAATATAGAATACAGAATACAGAATATAGAATATAGAATATAGAATAACTATGAGTCCAAATCTAGCTCAGTCTTAATTCTGGGTAACTTATCTAACTTTAATGAACCTCATTTTTTACTCCACAATTTTTTTTAAAGAATAATAATAACTTACAGGCTTTTGTGAAAAATAAATGAGGTCATGAGTCAAGTATACAGCACTTAATAAGTACTCAATAAATAGTGGCTATTTTTACTATACTGAAGCACGTTGACTGAGCAACTTCCCTATTCCTGAAACACTCCTGAATTTTTTTCTCAGGCCTAACAGCCCTAGCAAGGTTATCAAATGCCCTTGCACAGGGAATAAGGAGAAGGGACTAGCTGAGAATGAAGGGTGGGGGTGAGGGAGCATCCACTTATGTTAAGCTGCCCATTGTTAGAAAGAAATAATGAACGGAGCTCTGAGAGAGGCTGTGTGAAGTATGGGTAAGAAAACAGGTCTAGAAATTCAGAATGGCCAGGGAGGGTCCAGCAGTATCAGCATCTGATTTTCTTCCCTGAACATCAGAACAGACCCAGGCCTACCTTTGCACAGCTGATGAGGATACCTCTTCCATCTCTTCATGTGGATGGATCATCTCTGTTTCTTTAATAGAAATGTGTTCCAATGTCATGTCCAACACAGAGGAGAGGTTGGTGGTGGGCAACTAATTATGGTTTGCATGGCTATCATACCCAGTATGTATATATGTTGTTGTAAGGGGCTCATGGAAATAGTGTCAAGAGATCCACTTTGTAAGTACGCTTATTATTATCTCCGCTGCTCAAGCCACACAAAATAAATGTCTGGCATTTCCAGAAATTGTTATCGATTCAGCAGTAGATTTTACAAGGCCAATCAATAACAGTTTCCTCCATCCCCTCCACCCCCAGTGTATATTTATTTGTGACCAAGCTTTCTGTTCCTCCTGTGCTTTCTAGTGCTTGTAATTGGTCCAAAATAAATGGATGATTTCATCTTTTTCCAGGAAAACAAGAAGAGGAGATAAAAAAAAACCACTCTGCTATTAAAAGTATCTCCCTCCCCTAGCTAAAAATCAAGCTGAATGCATATATGTATATGTGTGTAAGGGAGATAGAGAGGAAGCCTGCATTCAAGTCAGCCTGCCAGGATGAGACCCACAGCACAGGAACCACAATGTGAGGCCTCTTTTCCCTGCATTTAATTCGTGCTGTGGTAGGAGATTAGGGACCCAGAAAGGCCATAGATCCTTCTACTCATGAGTTCTTCCATCATGATGCTTTTATATCTTATAACGTTGCCAGATGTATAACAGAGGTTCAGAGCACAGGCTAGAACTTCAAAGTTCACCAGCCCACCCCCTTCTTCTTATAGATTAAAACACGAAGACTCAAAAAAAAAAAAAAAGTGGCTCTAAACTCAGGTCTCTTGCCTCAAAATGTGACTTCATAGGGTCTCTTCAGAGGTTATCAAGTTAAAATGAGAGTGGCCCTTAACAAAATATGACTGGTGTCCTTTTAGGAAAGGAGAAGTCTGGACACTGAGAAACACACACAAGCAAGCAGAAGTCCATATGAGGATGAAGGCAGAGATTAGGGAAATGCTTCTTCGAGCCAAGGAACACCAAAGACTACCAACAAATCACCAGAATCTAGGAGAGAGGTATGCAACCGATTCTTCCCCTTAGCCCTCACAAGGAGCACTTTAATCTTTGACTTCTAGGCTTCAGAACTGTGAGACAATACATTTCTGCTGTTTAAGATACCCAGTTTGTGTTACTTTGTTACCACAGCCCTAGCAAACTACTATACTTCTCTTTAGGAGGCCCACCACTAAGGAATCCAGACCTTAAAGTCAGAAAAATATTAGAACTATACTAGAGGCTCAGAAACCATATTTAATAATCCTACTCCAAATGAATACAGCATCAAGAGAGAAGGTATGGGGCCCTAGCAAGTTTGGCTCAGTGAATAGAGCATCAACCTACGGACTGAAGCGTCCAAGGTTCAATTCTGGTCAAGGGCACATGCCCGGGTTGTGGGCTCAATCCCCAGTAGGGGGCATGCAGGAGGCAGCCGATCAATCATTCTCTCTCATCATTGATGTTTCTATCTCTCTCCTCTCTTCCTTCCTCTCTGAAATCAATAAAAATTAAAAATATATTTTTTTAAAAAAAGAGAGAGAGAGGATATGGAGAATACATACTCCCAAGTTCTCAGACAAGACAAACCTTTTTTGTAACTGAAGAATCTACATGAAATCAAAACTAAAATTACATGAAATTAGTTGTTTATGTGGTAAGGCAAAAGTCATGTATAGCTTGTTCTATGATGGAACAAAGTTCACATATTTTCAAGGCAGGATATAAAAGTAAAGAAAACCAATGAACACCTTGGCAAAAGGTAATGCTGTAAGTTCCCCAGACACATTTCACTTCTTTTCCTAAGGACACAGGAGTACTGTATTTCCCACTCTCCTTTGCATCTAAAATGGACCATGTGACTAGTTCTGACCAATAGACAATGCCCAGAAGTGACATAAGTAGAGGCCTAGAAGAACATATGCAAGTTGTTCATGCTTTCTCTTTCCTTGCCATTGAGACCCTAGAAGTCATATATTGAGACTGAGGAGATACAACATTCAAATGGATGAATCTTTAAGTCCAGATTGAAAGGGAGCTGCCTTGGAGAACCATCTGGCTCTTAATGAAGCTTCTGTGAGACAGAAATATATGCTTTTGAGATTTTGGTAAATCATCTAATCTGACACTTTGTCCTAACTCAACTGATGTTGGCCCTCACCTATGCAATTTGTATTTGACTAATATACTTTCAAAATAATAATAAGCCACTTGAAAAATATTAACTTGGAATTTCTCGTGTTTTTTGTTGCCTAGTAAACAGCCATTGGTAGAGCAAATCACCCCAGCTATGTCTATGGGATCCCCTCTAACAACCCAGACCCTGGGCCTCACATAAAGGAAACACCTCTTCTACATTCTTGTTTACTTCTCCAGTGGGAAGGGTGAACCTTAAAGGAAAAAAAAAAAGACATTTTCTGCCTCAAAAAGTAACCATTCTTGGTGCAACTCTGATGGTTAGAAATCTATTTCTTATTATATTTATAATCAGGTTCTCTGTTACTTCCCCCATTGACCTTAGTTCTACCCTCGAGAGTTCTGAAATAACAAAGGATACTGCTTTCCTCCAGGCTGATGTTTTAATCAAAGGAGATTTCTTTCCAAAAGCCTTGTTAATCAAGCTATCACTAATGTCAAATCCTGGTAGAATGTAGGCCAGTGCATTGTTCTGATTATTTTGCTGTGTTTGGATTTTATCATATGAAAAAAAAAATATTTCAAATAAATGGAATTCCACCTGGGGCCCAACATTCTTTCAGTTAGAGAAAGATTTGCATCATAGCAATATTTTGTTTTATTAGGATTTAACCTGTCCATTGTTCTGCTGCATGCCTGTGTAGGAATGTGGAAAATAGCTTTTTATCACCATAAACTCAGAAAAAATGCCAGTGAAATTCAGGCAAATAGATTATGATTGCATTGACAACTCTTTTCATAAACTAATGGGCTGTCTAACCTATTTATGATTGCTGTCCCCCCTAAGGTCTTGTAAGCACATTGCCAAGGAGTTTGTTGAATTTGGTAAATTGATACACTGGGTTTGTTTTGACTTCCCATTTCTACAAATGATCATTAGGTATTTAACACTATGTGAATGTGTTTAGAACGCCTAATGGGGCATTAGTTAGGTAAGTAAGTGACTCAGTTCCCCTTTTCCTTAACAATTGATTCCCTTCATGTTTTAAGTTGAAGTTTTTAAATGTGTACATACAGGTGAGATATCTCAGTCCTGTAATTCATGTTTGATCATCAGGACTCCTATAGGAGCAAAAACATACAATTTTACTTGAAGGACTAAAGGAATCAAATCAACACAAGGGCTAAAAATAAATAAATAAATAAAAAATGGAAACTTACTAGTAAACAAATTTTTTTTTAATTACACTCCAAATTAGAATATCTAGCATTAGCATGGCTTGGGGAAACTCTTTTATATTCTCCTGTGGGAGTATAAATTGAGACAATCTATCTGAAAGGCAATTTGGAAAATATAGCAAAAGCCTTTAAAATGTGCATACCCTTTGACCCAGCCCCAATAACTTCACTTCTAGGAATTTATTCTAAGGAAATAATACTGGCTATGTGTAAAGATTTATTTACACACACAAAAAAAGTGCTTATTGTGACATTATTTACTAGTATAATAGCCATATTGGAGAAAAAACAAATAGCCAACAAAAAATTGTGACCTCTTATGATTTTATCATTTTTAAAAACATGATACATTTATTTATACCATGGTATATTACATAGCCCTTAACAATATGTTACAGAAAAGTTTTGAATATGAAAAAATATTCACAATATATATTAAGTTTTTTTTTTTTAAAAGCAAGTTTCACCTCAAGAAAATCAGTAGTTTTAAGACACTAATTTTGCAAACACATATAAGGAAACATAGTTTAGAGACATAACAAATTTAACATCTGTGAAAGCTGGGATTGTGGGTAGTTTTTATTTCCTTCCTCATCTCTTCTGAATGTTTCTAAATGTTTAACAACGAACATTATATATTAGGTGTACAAAAATATTATAATGAAATTGAATCTTATGTGTAAAATATTTTCATTTTTCAAGATGCTTTTGTTACTAGGAAATCAGGCACATCTTTCCTACTGACTTAACTCAACAAAGCAGTGACATTTTCTTTGACATTTCTAACTAGTTCAGCACCAAATATTCATCTTTTAAAGCAAGTTTGATAATCAATGGACAGTTTCACAATTGCATTTGAAGTAAAGACATTTGTGGAATTTCTAAAGCTGGGAATGGAATATTAGTATCATCACTCAAGAGCATTAGATGTGGAGCCAAAACACCTGAGATCAAGTTCTAACTGTGACTTTAGCTGGTGACCTTGAGCAAGTCCCTTATCCCTTCAATGGAACTCTCAGACTGGGACTATATATATGTATATATAGATTGATTTTTTTAAATAAAGGATATGAAAGGTCAATTTATTTAAAATACCTCCAAGGCAGTCACACGTTATTCATTGCATAGCGTTAGCCATCTGTTGCCTAGAATTTCCATAACTAACAACCAATCATGGTTGGAATAACACAAAAGAAGGAACTGATTTTCTTTTCTTTTTTTGTTGTTCATTTGGTGTGTATAAAATAAAACATATACTCATGCACAAAGTGCTTAAGTTGTAAATGTACAGCTTAAATTATTGCAAAGTGAATTTCTATGTCAGCTCCACCCAAGTGAAGAAATAGAACATGGACAGCATCCCAGAAGGTCTGTATATTCCCCTTCCCAATCACACCTTCTCCCTCCTCCCCAGTCACCATTCTCCTGACATTATTGTTATAATTTCCTATATTTCCTATATAGTTTTACCACATAAGCATGCATCTCTAAACCATATAGTTTAGTGTATGGTTCAACTTTATGAAAATATAATCATACAGAAAAAGTTGTCATGATAATGGATATAAAAAAATTTAAGTACAATGTATACATCTGTGAATGGCAATATTATTAGTAATCCTATTATGTGGGGACATAGGCATTGAATTTCAACCATCCAAAGCAGGTGGCTGTCCTCACAATTTTGGCATTGAATCATCTCCCATCAGGTCTAGACCTTCTCACCCTTCCAGATGGTCAGCACAAGCTCACAAGCTCACATTCAGGGCCCATCAGAGCTCTGTTTTGTGACTTCTTGTGCCACCTGGATGGAAAAGTACTCACCTGAGGCTGAAGGGGTCTGTAAATAACTGCTTGTTCATAAATTAGCAGGCTTCCCTCTGTTGAATGAGTTCCCTGGCGATTATCAAGGCTCTAAGTTCACATCTGGTTAATCGTTGGCTAGAAATCAATACACAGAGAGCGATGGTTTATGATAAGGGATTATAATAAGCAAGTTCAAATTCAAGAAATTGGCTGTCTCTTTGCTCTTATATGCTGAAAAGAAGGTGCTGATCCTCAGTCCTTTTGAAAAAACATAACTCCACTCATATTGCTATCTAAATCAAGCACTAACTATTATATATTTTTTTTATTATTCCCCTTCCCCTCATTGGCCAATTCATTGTGTCCTTAGGCTCAGTTGTTCAAACGCCACCTAGAGTTTCTTTCAATCCCAAGGAAATGCACCAACTTATTCTCTGGTGTCACAAGACCTCAGGGTTACAGCTACCCTTTGCCCCAGTTCTGGAACAATCCAGACACTCTTTGATGTTTAGCGGCTGCCTTTTGAACTGATCCATGGGGCTCCCAGTGCCCGAGGCTCAGTATTACCGTGGGTTTCCCAGCTGGCAGTTGGCCAGTGCTCACCATTCCTCCTGTGCAACCACCCATGCATGTGTACATGAGCACATGCGTGTGTGAATGGGTGGGTATGTTCAAGCGTGTGTAGGCATACTATCTGCTCATTCCAGAAGTAGACAGCATTACTGTGGACTGTGGCAATAACAATAAGAATGCCTTTCATGTTGTGAATGTTGGGTGAATAAGCAATGCTCCACCTGGTTTCCTACCCCAACATTCCTCTTCTTCTCACAACTGAGGCCACTTGAATTTCACCTTTAGGCTCAATACTGTACCATTACTAAGACCAATTTAGGACTTTGTCAATTAAGATTTAAGGACCTTAGTCCAGATTCTCAAAAGACTCAGAATTAATGCACCTGGCAAATCCTCTCACAGTGATACTGAGTCTACACTTGGATCACACTTTGATTTTCCTCCACAGATCCCTGTGTGCACTTCAATTATAGTATCTGGAGCACTTGCTACCCATCCCAGGTCCCTTACTAACTACCTCCATTCCCACTAGAGACTGATTTCCCCCCCTCATGAATCCCAGTAACTAGGACCCTGTTTCCTGACCTCTTATGATGCTCAGACCCTGAGGCATGTGGCCATGCTCACCACTGGCTGACTTTTTGCTGGAACTTCCACCTCTCCCTGGTAACTCCCTGATCCTGAACAATAGCCACTTCTCACCATACTCACCAGATGCCATGTCTATCTACTAGAACTCTTCACCCAACTGGCAGTTGGGTCTGCCCCCAGCTCACCATGATGGGCATCTCTAATCTTCAGTTTTACTCTTCTCCTGATCTGTTCTGCCTAATGCCTACTGAAAGGCCTTTCCATTTTAAATAAAAGATAACATTTTAAAAGTATGACACTTTTAAAGGAAGCAAATAAGCAAAAAGAAAATATCATAATCCAACTATAAAAATTTTATTACCGTTTTAGTGCAAACAAAGATATATACCATGTTCATGTGTTGGAAGACTCAATACAGTTACGGTGTCACTCCTTTATGAACTTATATATAGGAATAATTAAATTCCAGTCAAAATCCCATCAAGGTTTTTTGTTTGGTTGGTTGTTTTTTGTAGATATAAAGAAACTGATTCCAACGTTTACATAGAAAGGCAAAGAAATTAGAACAAAAAAACAAACTTATAAAAGAAGAATAAAGTGAAGGATTTACCCTTCCTGATTTCCAGACCCACTGTAAAGTATTCAGTATGATACTGGCAAAAGGGTAGACACATAGAACATTGGAACAGAATCTATAAATAGACTCACACATCTCTGACCAATTAATTTTTCAAAAAATTATGTTGTAACCATTGAACATCTATATGCAAATATATGGACAACTTCAACCTAAATCACACACCTTATAGAAAACAATATATTTGAAATGAACCACAGATCTATATATATATAAAAGCCTAAGCGACCGAACGACCAGTTGACCGGTCGTTATGACATGCACTGACCACCAGGGGGGCAGATGCTCAATGCAGGAGCTGCCCTCTGGTGGTCAGTGAGCTCCCACAGCAAACCTCCCACAGCTGGCCAACCTCCCACGGTCCCTCCCCACAGCTGGCCAGCCCCAATAAACCCAGTGGGTGACTGGGCGAGACAGCCCCAATTGCCCTGATTGCCCCGATTGCCGGTCAGGCCGAGGGACCCCACCCGTGCATGAATTCATGTACCAGGCCTCTAGTATAAATATAAAATACAAAGCTATAAAACTTTTGGAAGGGAAATACTTTTATAACCTAGGTTTAGGCATAGATTTCTTGATCAAAACACTAAAAACATCATACATAAAAGAAAAAAAAAATTGATTAGACTTCATACAAACTTTAAAACCTTTTCTCTATGAATGATACTGTTAAGAGAATAAAAGATAAGGTATTAAGACTGGAAAAATATAGTTGCAAATCACATATCTGACAAAGGGCTTGTATTTAGAACATATAAGGAACTTTCAAAATTCAACCATAAGAAAACCCACAATCCAATTTTTAAAAAGAGACAAGAGATTTGAATAGACACTTCATCATAGAGGCTATGATAAAAAAGAAAACCAGGGATTTGAAAGTTTCAAAGAGGAAGGAGGCAGAAAACTGTAGAATACTATATAAGTTCCATACAGTAAGGACTAAAAAGTGTTCACAGGCTTGGTAGTTAGAAATTCCTTCATGATCTTAATGAAAGCAGTTTCATTTGATAAAGTTATTAATTGTTATTGAGCTAAAAAATGAACAACCTTTTCCAAAGCTTGAATGTTAGAAGAGAGATGGGGCATAGGGCCCATGAGGTAAGTTTGTTTGGTTCTCTGCTATTATAAAATAAATTTGAGCATGTTTATGAGATAAAGAAAAGAACTCAATAGAGAAAAATATGAAAGATATAAAAGAAAGAGGAACTCTAACAACATATAATAAGGATTATACACCATGAACAAATGGGATTTATCCTAGGTATGGAAGTTTGGTCCAACATGAAAATCAATGCACCATATTAATAGACTAAAGAAAAAAAAAAAGCAAATGATCATTTCAGTATACACAAAAAAGCATTTGACAGAATCTAACACCATATCATGATTAAAAAAAACAACAACACACCAACAGTCAACAAATTAGGAATAAAAGGAAACTTCCTTAACCTGGTAAAGACATCTATGGAAACCCACAGCCAGCATTATACTTAGTGGTCAAAGATGGAAAGCTTCCTTCCTAACATGAGGAATAGATAAGAACATCCACTACCAACTTGTATTCAGTGTTGTCATATTAGAGGTTTTAGGCAGATCGATCAGGCAAGAAAAACAAACACATTCAGACTGAAAAGGAAGATGTAATATTACCTCTAGTCAGAGATGATATGGTCTTGTATATAGAAAACCCTAAGTAATCTACAAAAATACTATTATAACTAATAACTTCAGCAAAATTGCAGGGTAAAAAATCAATACACAAAAATCAATTGTGTATTTTATACACTGGTAATGAAAAATCTAAAAATGAAATTAACAAAACAATTGCATTTACAATGATATTAAAAGGATGAAATACTTAGCCATAAATTTAACCAAAAAGTACAAGACTTGTTGTCTTATTAAAAACCTCAAAACATTGTTAAAAGAAATTAAAGTAGATATAGATAAATGGAAAACATCCCATGTTCATGGATCAAAGGACTGAATTTTAAGATAGTACTCCCCAAACTGACCCACAGATTCAGGGCAACCCCTATCAATATTTCAGCTATGTATTTTAGCAGTTCATCCCAATGTCCATATGGAAATGCAAAAGACCCAGAATAACCAAAACAATCTTGAAAAAGAACAAAGTTGAAGAATCACATGTCCTGATTTCAAAACTTACTATAAGGCTACAGTAATTAAGATAGTGTGTACTGACATCAACTAGACATATAACTCCATGGACTAAAGTGGATAAATCCAGAAATAATGAGAATGGGAATGAGGATAGATTGCTAATGAGTGTGAGGTTTCTTTTGTGATGATGAAAATATTCTATAATTAGATAGTGGTGATTAATGTACAAATTTATCAGTATATTAACAAATTTTATACTTTACAGGGGGAAGCTTTGAAATATGTAAATTGTAGCTTAATAAAACTGTTATTAAAGGGGTGGAGGGACCAATTGATGGAAAGAAAGCCTGCAGGACATAAAAAAGAGTAAACCTCATGTCACTGGAAGACCTAACTTTGAATATCTCTAAAACAGAGAGAAAACAGAAAGGGTGGATTTGAAGGTAGGCTTGCAGATGTTGGGTGGGGGAGGGCTACAGAGAAAAAATTGAGGTGACTCAATTGAAACTGGAAGTGATATTGCCTGCTGGAAGCAAAGACTTGGGAACTTGGTAGGAAACTTGAAGAAAGGTAATTAATAAAATTAGGTGAAGCTTCTGAAGAAAATGGAGAGAAGAAGCTGCCTAAGAATAAACAGGAGAAGAAAGCTGGTATTTGCTAAGACATCTTTGCATGGCATTTGACCCTTAGTCAGTCACAGCTTGATCTGTCTTCCCTTTAGCACTTCCGTAATCTTCATAAGGGCCTGAAAAGACAACAATCAGTAAACTGTTCGCGCAGGCATGTCTGTAGGGTACCACAGTGGTACACATGATCTGTTTTTCAACATCACTGGCCAAAGTGCAACAAGGTTAAGTACTGCAAATATTTGTGAATAGGAGGATTCTTTCCTCCAAAACTTGCCATGAGATAGTTCTGCAAAATATAAATATTGGATCAGGGCGATTCATGGCAACTGAAAATTCAAACACAGGCAATGCAGTCCAGTGTCCTCTGTGGTCCCACCAGTGGGGAAATCATGTCCCATCTGACAACATGTAAGAGACTTCCCATACCTGAGGCTGGGTGGGTGGGCAAGGCAAATTTCACCCTAGGGCCTCTTCTAGCTTACTGCTGGATAAACAGAAAGCTTGGCTTTAGCTACCTCTACAACCCAGACTACTCCTCCTGGGCACCAGCTGATGACAGATAGTGTAATGTAAAGGAACACTCAGAACTGTTCCTAAGCATGTTTGAGGACATTCAGATGTCTCCAGGCAAAGAAGCTTATTATATACTAGTGGGGTGTGGATTCAATAATAGCAACCCAAATATATCAAATCCTAATGCCTGGAATTTATAAATGTTTCCTTTTGGGGGAAGAAGTCTTGCAAATGTAATTAAATTAAACATATTGAGATGAGGAGATTGCCCTGGATTTTCCAAGAGGGCCCTAAATGCCATCACAAGTGTCCTCATAAGAGAAAGGCAAAGGAAGATAACACAAATATACAGGCAAAAGGCCATATGAAGACTGGGCAGAGAGAGATATGACCAAGAAATCAAAGATTGCAGACAATCACCAGAAACTAGAAGAAACAAGGGTCAGGTTTTCCCTTGGAGCCTCCAGAAGGAGCATGGCCCACCCAGCATCTTGATTAGAGAATTTAGCATCAGAACGGTGAAAGATTCCACAAGATATATGATTAGTGCTGGGACCCTGCCAGCAGGCAAGGAGATCCCAAGGCAGGTGATGGGTGTGGAGGCCATGGGGGCATAGGCGACCAAGGAGACAGAACTAAACCTCACATCACCCTGCTTGGCCCCGGAGGATGGCTGGTTAGCCAGAGACGGGTAAGATTCCTCAGGGAAGGAACAACCTAAGACAGGCACAGTCGCATAGGGGCCATCAGGAGAGAACTTGGGGGTCAACAGAGGTGGGGCACAGAACTTCACCCCCCAAGTGTGCAGGGGCCTGAACCTCACCCCTGCTGAGGGAAATCTCCTGCCCCCGTGGCTGCTCAGCTTCACATGCCCAGCTCAAATCGGGACCCAGGTAACAGCAGATGCCCTCTCACTGCAACAAGACTTGATGGAGATGTCTTGCACCCATGATCCGGGGAACTGGGGTCTATGATATCTAAATCCAGCCTAGCACCAGGAATGCTCAGGGCCTACTCAAGAAGGCAAATAATCCTCTCCACTAATATTTACAGGGTAAAACAAGATGGTTGTTAGAGTATTAAATTTGACAGTAAAATAGTAGTCAAGTTTTCAGACTAATTTATATTGGCCAATCAAAATAAGCAAATACTCTAGAGAAATCAATTGTACTGGACAGAAAAGCTGTTCCTAAAGTGTTAACTAAAATTTTTATTGGTAGTTCATCTCATGGTAAAATTGCGTAACATATAATGAACCTAAAGCAGTCACATTTTAGTGCAAAAAAGTAAAATTTAAAAGCTATCAAGATTACAGCATAAAATTTCCAAAAGCCTCCCAATATTTAAACCAAAAAAGGGGGGATAGTAGAAGAATATCATGTAAGGAAAAATATCCTGTAAATAAATTACATCTAGAAAATTTTTACTTCAGAAAATTAACTTTCATTTGTAATGCTAACAGCAAGACACCCAGGTAAAACATACATGGTGTCAAAACAAGCCAAAGGAAAATCGTTTGGGCAAAAAAATGAAAAAGGATCGCAAGTCAAATTTATAGAAAATATTCCTTTATTAACTTTTGGTCGAGAATATGTTTGTATATTTTCAGAAAACAACTCTGAGACCATGTGGATTCCTACAACAGAGAGGAATTGACAGGAGTGCTCCAGCCATGAAGACAGAAGAGAAACAGTCCAGAGATGGAAGACGCTGACGATGCCTTGCCATACTAGCAGTCAGCAGATGTGTGTCACTGCAGATTGCCCAGGACCAAACCAGAGAGGGTCGGACATGCATTACCACCATTTGTCCACCATCCAGAACTGAAATATCATTGCTGTTATGTACACATAAACAATTGTTGGACATAGAAATCGGGACTCAAAAGAACTTTTGGCCCAGAAAGAAACTCACTATAGACTGATTCATTTGCCTCTCAGCATAACCATTATTGCTTGTCTCATTTTCGGTTCCTATAAGTGTATTCCTAGTATCACATGAGCTCACTCATCTAGGGGAAATGATGAACAACATAGACTGAAGAATAAGAACAGCATTGATCAGACTGTCAGACCTCAGAGGGAAGGTAGGGGAGGGTGGGGACAAGGGAGATAGATCAACCAAAGGACTTGTGTGCTTGCATATGAGCCTAACCAGTGATCACGGACAACAGGGGATGGGGGCATGCGTGTAGGGGGGGGTTTGGGATGGGAATGGGGGGGTTGATGACAAATATGTTATACCTTAATCAATAAAGTAATTAAAAAATAAAAAAATGAAAATAGAAAGTAAAAAAAGAACTGTGAAAGAATACATTTCTGTTGTTTTAAGACACTCAATTGGTGGTAATTTGTTAAGGCACCCCTAGGAAAAAATATATATATACCTGAAAACAATCTTCTCTTTGCTCTCCTCTGTCCTAACAATACACATTTGATTGTGAAATTGTGGAAAGTGCAAGTTTGCAGGAGTCAATGGGCCTCTCATCTCAATCCATCTGCCTCCTTTCAGGAAGTTTTCAATCTCCTTTCTAGCAATTTCTACCCCATTCCCAACTCCAAGTACCAGGAAAAGAAATAGTTAATTGGTTCTTGATATAACTCTTGATGAAATTTTATATTCAAGTATTAAAAAAAAAAAAACACCCGCCCACATTGGAGCCAGAACAAGTAGACTGAGTGATGATCCACAACCTTCATTGTAGCTTTGGTCCTGGGTAGTTCATTTTATCTCTAGTTTACCTGACTGAAAAATGACAGTATTACTAATTCCTACCCCCAGAGAATAACTTCTTGTGAAAATCAGTCAAATAAGCTAATGGATGTGTCTTCATCTGGATTGTCCAGGAAAAATCACATGAAGCAAACTTTACATAAAGCTTACATGCTGTTGCTTTCTTGGATGACTGTAATCTCAAGGTCGCAGGAGTGATTGGGAAAGGGAAGGGAGGCAGAAAGGAGTGGGGAGAAGTAAAAAAAGTGATCACCATACTGGCCACAGTATTTCCAGAAAATGCAACCAGTGCTCCATTTTGTGAGATGAAACCTGTGCTCTGTGTTCATTATTGGGTCATGGAGGGGACAGAGGAACAGTGAGGGTGTAACAATCATGTCACTTTCCTTCCTCTTCCTGTCTCTCAATGGTCCAACTTCACCCCATGGAGAATGAACTTCCTTGGACTTCCAGGTGGCATCACCCTGTTCCTCTGGGCAGCCCCTGGGGATTTAAGATCTGACTCATCATTTGAATCTTGAAACAGTGGAGACAAGCTTGCGTGGTCCTGTCTGGTTGGTCCTAGACACTGGAGCTGCTACAGTGTGGCTCCCATGCATTGAGCATGGGGAGCCCATGATGGAGCCAAACCCTGGTGTGGTGTGAGGGAGGCTGGCGATATCTGAGAAACCTGGCAGTGGTAGGAGAGTCAGGAGCCTTCCCTAGAGCATATTGAGGACTCAGGGGAACAGGTGGAGCTGAGCAAATAGAGCAGCACTTAAACAGGGTCCAATACTTCATATGAAACAGATTTGGAAAATGTCAATTGCTATACAAATATTACTTTAACTATTTTTATTGCCTTCCTTTAATTTTAACCATTATTGTCTTGAATAGTTTTAATGGAGGACCTACAATTCTTTCAAGTACATCAGCATGTCATTTAATTGAATATGGCTAGTCTCAACTTCAAGTACTGAAA
The DNA here is from genome assembly GCF_951640355.1 of Cnephaeus nilssonii. Taxonomy (NCBI): domain Eukaryota; kingdom Metazoa; phylum Chordata; class Mammalia; order Chiroptera; family Vespertilionidae; genus Cnephaeus; species Cnephaeus nilssonii. The sequence continues at coordinate 45,481,068 of NC_137074.1, forward strand.
GCCAATCTAATAAAAGGCTTTGATAAGAAATTGGTTCTCACCTAGGCAATATGGCAACTGATTGTGGAGGATACAGCCAATTGGGATCTTACATATGTTGTCCTAGGGTTCCCTGGAAAACAGACTCCAAGATAAGATTTTGTAGGCAGGGAGTTCATTAGGAATGTGAATGAAGCAGGGCTGCATAGCAGACAAGGTTGATCTTGAGCAGGCATGGCCCTTCAGAATTGTCCTCAATAGAGGACAAAAGGGGTGAGGCCTTTGTGTGCCACATAGTCTAGACATTGAAGGTGAACCATCCCTAGGGTGGGGCTGTTACCTTGAGTAAGGCAGATCGTTTTAGCCTAGGACAATCTCTGGGAAGAGTCTCAGTGATGATCCCAGCAGTACTGAGTGGCAGTAATGAGTGCCTCAGTTCTGGAGGGGGTCAGGGAGGTGCATCATAGCACTCTGACAAATTTCTTTCTGGAAAGAAGGGGAGATGGAGAACATTAATCTTTTCTCTCATTTTGGGTTTCTTTTATGGAGCGATTCCTTTTGTGAGGAAAACCATGTCCACCTTCTTCATAAATAAGGGACTTCACTCCTCTTCCCAGTTTTCATTTCCCACTTCAAGGTGTAAATTGGACACCTTCAGGTTTTTCAATATCCCTTACTTTTACTCCACCCTCATCTCCAGCCCTCATGACCCCGCAGTGAGGAAGAGCAAGAGCCAATCTGGTAGAGGCTGACAGCCTCTGGACCATGTGCTCCCTGTGGGTGGGCTCTCAGCTACCATGGCTGCTTGTCGGCCCAAACACCAATGGTTGCTCCTTGGCCTGTTTTCTCCTCACCTCTTGCCTCCTTGCTGCAAGTGTCTTCTAGAAGTGGGTCTTGCCCTCCAGCTATCCCTTGTCCAGCTTCTCTATCGGTGGCTGGGTGGCTAAGTCAAGTGGCCTGTGTACCTGTGAAGTACAGAAATAGAGTTGGAAGCCCCACAGTGCCTCACTGCCAGCTCCCTTCTCCAGCAGTTGACCAGATGCATATGAGGGATTACCAAGTAGCTGATACTTTATTTTAATCTTTATTTGACTAGTGATCTATATGTCTATTTTATTTATTTAACAAGTGTTTATGGAGCATGTACTGTATGTATGCCAGGCCCTGTGCAAAGTACTGGGAAAGTGGAGTAAAGAGAATAGATAAGATTCTTGCTTCTACAGAGTTTACATTTTACTGAGCCAGAGAAACAATAGATAAATCAGCAAACAAACAGACCATGTCATATCTTAAAAAGTACTTTGAAGGGGCTAAAGTGAGGAGTGACTTGCAGGGTGCGATGAAGTGGGGTGTCTAGGAGAAGCTAGACTAGGTGGTTTCCTGTGGAGGAGCCATCTGAGCTAAGTTGTTAATGTTTATAAAGAGCCAGACATGTCAAGATGTGGGGGAAGTGTTTCTGGCAGCCAGTGCAAGTGCCTGGAGTGGGAATGTGCTTGGCAGTTTTGAGAAACAAAATGGTCCATGAAAGGGGCAAAACATGAGTTCAGAGAGAAAGGCAGGAGCCAGATGATGGAGTGCTTGATACAGGCTCAATCATAGTATTTCCCAAACTGTGAAATGCATATCACTTGTGTGTGTGCAAATATTTGGGGTGCTATATATGCCAATATTTTTATTGGAATAATTATCAATTTATTTTGGAGTATATTAAGAAAAATATAATTAGACAGTAAAACCATAATTTCCCAGATATTATTTATTCACGTGAAACTAAATTAAAAAGTGAATCAATTTAAAGGAACATTAAGTCAATTATAGTACAGGTGTTATGCAGATAAAACCAAAATCTCAAAAGTGGTGTTTACAGACCTGAAATTTTGGAAAACACTGCTTACCAGTTAGAAGCAATAGGAGTCTTCAGTCTCAGCCTCTGCCATGTCCCCACGCTGGCAGCTCAGCAGTGAGAGATAGAAGAGTTACTCTGGTGCAGCAGAGATGGCCTGCTGCCCTCCAGATGGACCCACCCTCCCACCCCCACCACATAGTGTCTCCAAGGGTCAATAGCCCAGCTAGGGACTGTTTTTCCCAGTTCAGGTTAGTGTGAGATAAGACCATATCACTGGTTCTCACCAGTGGAATGAGAGTGGAAGGCACATGTCTCTTCCAGGCACAGCTCTCTGTGCTTTCTCTTCCCTCTCTCCTCCATTGGCCAGCAGGAGGGAGAGCTCCCTGACCCCCCTGCCTGGAGATGGTGGAGATCCAAGTTAGAAGGAACATGGGACTGGTCATGTAAGGAAGAAACTAACTTCCTTTGTGTTAGGCCACTGGCATTTCTGGCTTGTTTGTTGCAAAAGTTAATCAACCCATACCTGATATCTTTGCATATCCGAGGCACCACATCCTAAGAATATGGCAACTAAATGATGTAGAGGTGTGATAACCTGAAAAAGAGAAAGAAGTTGAATGGGAGTAGAATATATTACTTTTTTCATACACTCAAGAAGATTATCTTTCCAGAGAGGGATTTGCTACGTTCTGAGGGGATTAATCATCAGGAATTGTAAGAAGGAATTTTTTTTCAATTACAGCTTACATTCAATATTATTTTGTATTAGTTTCAGAATATTGTAAAACAAGCACATGCATTACAAAGTGTTTTCCCCTATATTTCCATTACCCATCTGGCACTGTACATAGTTATCACAACATTACTGACTTTGTTCCCTATGCTGTACTTTACATCCCTGTGACTATTTTATAACTACCAATTTGTACTTCTTAATCCTTTTTCACACACCCAAACTCTCCAGCCCTTCCCTTCTGGCAACCATCGGTCAGTTTTCTGTATCTATTAGTCTGTTTCTATTGAGTTTGTTCATTTATGTTGTTCTTTAGATTCCACATATAAGTAAAATCATATGGTATTTGTCTTTCTCTGACTGACTTATTTCACTTAGCATAATACCCTCTAGATTTATCCATGCTGTCACGAGGAAGGCAGTTTTCATCATTATTGGGAGACAGTTCTAAACTAGGACAGGGCAAGTTGCCCTGCACAGTGGAACATGAAGTGTATGAGGTGTTCAAATGAAAGCTAGGATAGGGGGGATTCTACATTGGCTGAACGGGGTGTCCCCACCCCTCTCCTGCAATTCTGAGTCTCTCTCTTCTCCTGCCACTTGGGAAAAAAGAACAGGAGGAGGAGGCGAAGGGTGTGATGGGAAAAATCACCTGAACCACTTTGTGTCCTTGAGAGCTTCCCCTAAGGCACCAGACCCAAGAGACTGCCATGCCCCAGAGAGCAAGCAAGGTGGACTCTTCCACACGTAGTACCCTGTGCACACAGATCACAGGCACAGAGCTGTTTCCTCCTGAAAGAGCATGGACAGAACTGCACCTGGATCCAGGAAATACAATGAGAGATCCATAGTACCCACCTGTGTTCAGTGAGTTTGCTCTAGGGGCAGAGAATTAAGTGGGAGCAAGGGAAGAGAAAGGGCCGCCTTTCTGAGCCAGAGAGCGGGCAGTGGCCCAGCACTTCTGAAAGAGGGTCTCTTCATCACAGAAAAGCCCCGACTGCTGGAGACAAGACAAAGAGGCTTCGGAGGAGATGTAGGCCAGGTGTACAGAGGCACAAATGCCCTCCGTTCCAGGTAGATATGTATAAATGAGTGAAGCATGCCTAATGTAAGGCAAGAGGAAGTGGCAATAGACTGTAGCAAAATAAAAAGTCAAATCCAGAAAGCAAGAGAAAAAAAAATGGAGAAGCCCCACATTTACAGGCCTTTGATTTAGGAATGAGAAGACAGAGACTCCAAGAAGAGAAGGTCTTCCTCAAAGTCACTCTATTGGGGGTGGGGGAACAGTGCTAAGGCAGGAATGAAGGCCTCCTCTGCCCAGTGCAACACCAGCTGGCAGAGGTGCATTGGAGGGTAGAGTTGAGGCCAAAGAAGGGTGGCCACAGTAGAAGATAAAGCCCTAACTGGCTGGGGATTTAAGAAACCAGGATTCTTTGCTGACTCTGCTGCCAACTCACAAGCATGTGCATTTCTCTGGACCACAAAGATATTTGAGCAGGTGGCCCTAAACATCCCACCAATGCTGACATTTGCTGGAGACAGGAAGTAGGTGTCATCATTTAACCTTCCTTTTCCCATCCCTTCCTCCAATCAGACTCTAAGCCATCCTCTGCTTTCCACCCTCATGACTCAGTTTTTATATTATCTCTATCCTCTCTCTCCCAGATGACAGGGCCTCCTGACCAGTATCCTTCCTCCAAACTCCTCCCCATCCTTCCCTTCATCAGTTGTACAAGTGCTCCATCAACAACAGAATTAACTACATCATGTTCCTGCTTACCACCCTCTATGGCTCCCCACTGCCTTCTAGAATGAACCCAGATTTCATACTAAATAAATGGGGCCTTTCCAAACCTGTGTGGCTCAGTGGATTGAACATTGTCCCATGTACATAGAGGTCCCTGGTTTGATTCCCAGTCAGGGCACATGCCCAGGTTGCAGTCTTGATCCCTGGTGGGGGGCATGCAGGAGGCAGCTGACCGATATTTCTCTCTCTCTCTCTCTCCCTTTCCCTTCCTCTCTCTCTAAAATCAATAAAAACTTATTAAGAAAAAATAAAAGAAGTGTGCCCTCAAGAAATGAGATTCTATTTTCTGTTCTTCCCCAGCTCTCTTTCCCCAAATATCCCATGTCCCATCGTACCAAATTGCTTGCCATTCCATTAAAGCATCTGAAGTCTCATACTTCCCTGCTTTGGGCACATGCTGCACCTACTGCTTCGAATGCCATTTCCCACCTTGTGTGCTTGGCAGTAGTGGGGAGACACTAATCTAGTACAATCTAGACAATAAGGGGATGCATAATTTATAGGAATTTTAAATCAGTGATAAAACTACAATGTAGCTTCCTTCTTATTGTCACCTTGCTGTGGCAATTCTAAATATTGACAGTGATAAACACTTCTTCTCACTCAGGCATTCCACTTTAAAAGTCACACTTTCTTGGAGCACCACTGGAACATGGAGCACCCGTTATCCTTCAAAACCTAGCTCAGGTGCCACTTCATTGGCAAAGTCATTCCTTGACCCTCCACCCAAGCCCTACATTCTCCATTGCTGCTCTACTTGGGACGGCTTATTGTCCTGTTTCACACCTTTATTTCACTCCATTTTCCTCCTGTTTACAAGTCTATCTCTCCCAGGGGACGTTGAGTTCCTTGAAGACAGAGGCTATGATATGTCCACATCTCCCTGAGGCTCAACACACTGCCCGAGATGTCACAGGGGTTCAGTAAAGGTGTGACAAGTGAATGAATTAGCGCAAGTTGGGCGTGACTGGACACTGATTTAGGCATGTTGGGTCTCCAAGTCACAACCCAGTTGAAAGCTCCAGTTTATGTTTAGAATGTTGCTGCAGGTCAAGTCTCAGTGCTGGGCTCAACTCCTGGCCAGGACACGGCAGGGAGGTGTTTGGGTGGTATTGAATGACTCACTGCCCGGGCTGCTTAACAGAATTACCAAGGGGTTCACGTTGCTCAGTGAAGCACGGTGGGAGCCCAGCAGTGCCAGCTGGGTCAAGAGCCAAAGCTGTTTTCTGGGTTACTGTTTCCCTCATGCCTGGAGACAGAGGAAATTAAATGCCACTGCCATCCACTAGCCCAGAAGAGAAAGGTTCAAAGGAAACAGAGAATGCCTCCTTTTTCTCATTGAATTTCATCCTCTTTTTGCCCTCAGGATCCCTAAGGGCCAACCTGGGAGGGACTTTAGATAAAATCTGGAACAATCGCCTCATCTTGCAGATTTGAAAGTTGAGGTCCAGAGAGAGGCATAACCACATAAGGCCACACAGCTAGTACGGGACAGAATTGAGAACTGAGTCTGCACATTTTCATTCAGTGAGGGAGCATCATGGCCCGCAGCCAGCCAAGGATGGATAGAGCAAGGGCAGGGAGAGTAAATCCACACCTGGTGTTTGTTTGTTGGATTGACTTTTCTCTTTTAAAAATTGAAGCAAAAGCCACATAACATAAAATTAACCATATTAAAGTGAAACAAACCAAAGGTTGCCCAGTTTATGCGAGATTCCTCCTTGAGACCCTCCATCTTCAGTAAAGTTACCAAACTTACAGAAGCCTGGATGCAGGTGAATTTCTGTGAGGATTGAGGAAGGAATGGATCTTTGCTCCTTGAATTGATGTGGGACAGAACCAGGCAGAACACTGAGACAAAAGGGCATGAAGGCTGAGTGAGGCATGATGACACACACTTTCATGGAAACTGGGCTATGGATTCAAGGCCCTCACAAGGCTTGGCATTGGGGCGTGGGTCAACTTTAATCAGATCTCCAAGGGCCTCGACTGACATCTGGGTTTCACATAACTGGACATGTGCCACAAGGGTTGTGCCACTGATGAGAGTCACAGTGTCCTCACAGCAAGAATACAGTGACTTGCACCCCTACACCCCATGTAACCCTCACCCTTTCAGCCACAGTAGAAGAACTGGGATCACTGCTGCTCTCTTTGACTGTTGGTCCAGAGGCTTTTATATGGCAGCCACAAATGAACAACCTTTGCTCAGAGGAAGACCTGAGAAAGGCACCCATGAATATTATGCTGCAAAGTAGAAAACTTGTAGAGTAACAGGTCTCCCTTGGGGCCTAGTAAACCTCGGCTCTTCTGCTCAGTTGCCAGGTGACGTGCTATTTACTGACTTAGAGCACCAAGCCAACAAGATCAGTATTAAGCTTAGACACACGTAGCTTTGTACCAGAGGGAATGCTGCTCCTCATAAGGGGCTCTGCACACCTTGGCCAACTCGCCTCCCTTCTCAAATTTGATCCCAAGAAAATCAACAGAATCACAAAGCTAAACATCCAGAGAGGTTCCTTACAAAATTATCCATAACACTAAGCAGCTGGAGACATAAAATTGCAACAATAGGTTGCAATTGTCTTGTGAATCACCACAATGACATTTATGCAGCCATAAAATAAAGATTTGAGCAATATGGCAAGTGCTTACAATATTAAGCAAAAACTGTGAATTGCATTTGTGACAAGATTGCAGCTATGTTAAAATGTGCTTTGTATATGAATAAGAAGATTGAAGGGCCTACAAAAAATAAAAAAAAATGTTGCAAAATATAAAAGAACCATGAGAAACTTTTTATTTAATATTATCTTTTATATCACCTTCTTAGTATTTCAATAGGTTTAAACCTGTAGTCTTATCCAGCTGTTCATCTACATCTGTTTCCCCCACCCAGTTAGATTTCATGCAACTGTCTCTATAAAGATATTTATAGTTGTGTTTGTGCTGACTTGTTCCTACCTCTCTTACCATGTAGATCTTTCTGTAAGGAAACCTCACATGACATTGGGCGAGAAGTCCCAGACTGCTGTGGTTTGGGAGACATTTAATGACACTGCACTGGAGGTATCACTGTGATTGCAAATGGAGGATTCATTTTCAGTTTGGACTCTGATCAGGAAGAGATTCTTCCCACCCAAAGACTTTAAAACCCTTCCCAGCAGTCAGCATGCAGAGACCAGAGTTACCAGGACTGATGAATCCTGATTCTCACTGAGAAAATGCAGCCACAGCAACTTCGGTGTACAAGACAGTGCTCCAGTGGGAGCAGTGAGCATCAGGGCCAGAGGGGCCCAGGTCCCAGGGTGAGCAAGCCCAAGCTATAATTTCTCTGTGATCAGTAGCTAGAGGTCTAGAACAAGTGGTGGACATTTCAGTGCAGATAAGGCCATGAAGAACCAGAGGAAGATAGCACAGAGAAAAGGATTCTAACACCACAGGGACTCTTCCCTTTGTCCTACCCATGTGGATGCCAGATACCCAGATCCTTCCTAATCTGGCACTAGAGCTCACAGTAGAGTCTCTGCACAATTCATTTTCTACACAGCCATGCAGAGAATGGCATTGAAATCTCATTCTGGAGAGGGTGTTCAGATGTCCTCAGCATGTCGGCATAAAGGGCCAGGCTAAAGGACATAAGGGATTGCTCCATAGACACCTGGATCAGGTGAGTGCTACCTGACGTCTGGAATCGGGTTTCAGCATCCTGAGTAGGCGAACCTGGGAGAGCAACTGACCTGGAGAATTTTGTCTGAACACATTTTCATTCTTCTGAATGAGCTACGTCTACTAGATGAGGAAAGCCCTTAGTAATTATTTCCATAAAAACATCACCGAGAAGGATCCACAAGAAAATGGAAGCAGAGGCTGCTTTGGGGAGGACAACAGGATAAATGGAGAAAGAGGAAGAGGAAGAATTTTACTGATTTCCCTTTCTACTTTTTTATTTTTTTTTAACCACTCATTACCAAACCAAATAAATGGGTGAATAATGACTGAACAGTTATGTAAAATTAAATACAATGAAAATCTGCAGAGATTTGCTAATGATATTTCTCTGAATTGAAGACTGGGGCTAGTGGACAATTAGGTGGTGGTAAAAATTAAGGGGCACCAAGACAACTCCTGCTTCACAGAACAGGACCCCAGCCATCATGAGTTTGCTATTTGAAATTCACTCTTTAGACTGAAGATAATGTCTCACCATAAACATGCTCACATATGCCTTAAAAGGAAATAAAGAAATTCATTTTTATCTACTCCCAATGCAAAATGAATCCTAACTATTGGAGGGGCAAGGGAGCCACCAGTTCCTCCATGCCCAGGATTGTACCTTTGTGGCTTGAAGGGTTAGGGTTTGCACTGCGGAGGAAGAAAAAGTTGGTGGGAGGCTCCTCGGGTTCCTCCCTCATGGCCACAAGGCAGGAACCAGGTGAGGATCAAGCTCAAGTCCCTCAGGATCTTGCTGCAGAGACAGCCTTGCTGGGCAGTGGACCAAGCTTAGCCTGACTGACTGGAAACAGGACCAGAACACCTGCTATGCCAGAGAGCGCCTTGGGTGTTCCTACGCTCCTGCCAAGGCACTCTGTAAAGGCCCCGTACCCCTGGTGTGGTGGTACCACCATGGGGGCAAGCCTTGGAAAAAGGGGAAGGAAGCAATAGAGGAAAAACCAAGGAGGTGGTCACGGGTCTGTTAACAGCAAGGGGCAAGCGCAGGTGTGTGAACTGTGGATGCCTAACAAAGGACAGGCTCCCTGAAATGAGATGGCATTACTCCGTCTTTGCCTTTCAACCCTGGGTGCTTTTTGATAACCTTCTGCTAAAAAAGACTGAAGATTGTGTTTCTTAAGTCCATCTGAACAGGATGAATTGTTTCTTAAGTCCATCTGAACAGGATGAATTTACAAAAAGCCTCGAGGTGCAAAGAAAAGCACCCAATCTTGATCATTTCCTAAGGGACAGTTGCTGGTTGTTCAAATTCCTAAGGGACAGTCGCTGGTTGTTCAAAAAACATCTCCAAGACCCAGTGGCACTGAAATCCTGGGGTCAAGGTGGCCATTTGGAGAGCTAGGCTTACAGACCCTGGGAAGGGGAGTAGAATCCACCAGTGCTGCTTAGGGAAGGAGCACTTTCTTTTCTTTCTTTTTTTTAAATATATTTTATTGATTTTTTTACAGAGAGGAAGGGAGAGGGATAGAGAGTTAGAAACATCAATGAGAGAGAAACATTGATCAGCTGCCTCCTGCACACCTCCTACTGGGGATGTGCCCGCAACCAAGGTACATGCCCTTGACCGGAATCAAACCTGGGACCCTTCAGTCAGCAGGCCGACGCTCAATCCACTGAGCCAAACCGGTTAGGGCGGGAAGGAGCACTTTCTTAATGTCACTGAAATGGAAGGATGCCTCTTCTTTTAATTATTCCTGCACCTGCTACCAGATACAGCAGTGGTCATCTCTCTCAAACACTCAAAACCTTTCAGTAGCTCTAGCTGTCTTTTACTTGAATCTCCTCTTCTCTCTGGCATTCAGTGCTTCCAAAATCCAGTGCTAACCCATGTCCAATCCCATCTTCCTCCTTCCCAGCTGTGCATACCTAGCCATGAGTAGGGACCAAGCAAGCCCCACGCTGCTTTTCCACCCCTGCTCATGCCAGTCCCTCCCCCAGGAACTGTTCCCCACTTTCCAAGCTCTCAAAATGTCATTTTTGAACTCTTGACACTTTTCTTTACCCCAATGTCATCTTTTTAACAACACCATTACTTGTCCATTGCTCTGCACACCTAGTCAAGAGAAATTTCTACATCTCATCTCATCTCATCTCATCTCATCTCATCTCATCTCTTAGAGCATTTCCTCTGTGATTTTCTTGGGGTTCACAACTTTCTCCTTCATATTTTGTTTATTTGTGCTTCTCAGAGCTTTGCTCTGGATGGTACCTTCAGGGTAGTTCACAATGGCTCACACACAGGGGGTCACTTGTGGGTATTGGAGGGACTGAAGTGAGGGACGGAGTTCGTGGTTACTGGGAGAGCTCGGGCTGACTGCTGGCTGCCAAGTTTGCTTTAGGTGCAGAGCTAGGCTGGCTGACCTGTTTTCTTGTAGCTCCAGGGTTTTATGCGTCTACGAGTCTATGAATAGGCAAAGCAAAAGGCCACACTAAGCATCTTTTCTGCTCCTACCCCCAATCTCAAGTTCAGGGAGATCCCTCGGGGATCAGTGCTTTAAATCATACTCATGGCAAGCTGTGGAAGGGCACTCCTTCCAGGAGCTGACTAATGCTGCCCGGCCTTTCCCAGGGAGCGCTGTCTGCTGCCTTCTGGGCAGGCTGTGTTTTTCCTCTGTACCTCTGGAGTCTCTCAGCTCCTCTGGCCTGCCTGGCACAGATAAGGCCTCTGAAGAGAGGTGTTCTTCTCCTGGGAGTGCTCTAGTGGCCCCTGCCCTTCCTCGGACACCAGCACGAGGCTTCCTCCTCCCCACTGTCTCAAGTGCTCTCTGCCTGCAGCACACAGGGCCCAGGCAGGGAGCTCTATGATCACCAGAAGACAAGGGTAGGAAAGGAGGGAAGAGAGAGGTCCCTTTACTCATGCACCCTTCAGAGAAAAGGGAGAATTTGACTGGAGTCTGTTTTCTGGGTAATTCAGCATCAGACAGCAGCAAATCCTGGAATCTTGCCAAATCTTTGTTTTGTTTTGTGTTTTTCCTCTCCTCTAATCATCCCAAGCCAATGGGGAGTGTGAGGGCATCAAGGGGTGGGGGTTGCAGACACACTGGGGCTGAGAGGGAATGCTGAGCCTGCAGAAGTGGCCCATTGAGATTCCTGCTCACAGCGGAGGGGCGGTGGCACCCCAGCCTACCACCACAAGGGCAGCTCTGTCCTGTGGGCACAGGGCTCTGTCCCAGCCCCACTGGCTGGGAGAGAACAACATTTCCTTATAAGGCCCCAATGGCCTTGCCAAGGCTGGACGCTCCGACAGACTGTAGCTTTCCATTCTCCTCGCCCAGCTCCAGTGCAGGCCTTGAATGTAGCCCTTGTTGTCAGGCCCCTCCTCTCTTCCAGGGCCCCCACCCCACCCACTTCCAGTCCCTGCCAGAGCCAGCCCCACTGAGCAGGATAAACAGCCCAGAGGCCTCTCCCAGGGAGGGCCTGCCTCTGCTCAGGCCTGCTGGAGGCAGCACAGGGTAGCAGAAAGAGCAGCAGGATGCAGGGTTCACCAACCCTAATATTGCTTTACCTGTGCATGAGGCTTCAGCGAAGTTCCCAACTTCTGTGAGCCTGTTTCCCCACCTGGAAAACAGAGATCTAATTGCCAAGAGGTTCAAATTCTTTGCATTGCATTCAAAGCCCTTCCTGGTCTGGCTCCTTTCACAGCCTTACCTCTATTTGCTACCCCATGGTCGGTTCCCTAAACCCTTCCCTTCACCCATGCTAGAGCCTTTCTATTTTGCAATTGCAATGATTTGTGTACAAGCCTTTTCCTTTATCAGAGGATGAGTGGTCCCCTTGAGGATCAAATGGTCTCTCTTCCTTTTTATATTCCTGAGTTCTACCACAGAACCAGCACAGAATCAGTGCTTCATGAAATGCCTGAATGTACAGTACTGGGCAAGCTCAAAAGAGGCAACTGATCAGCAAACACTTTGTAAACTATAAAGTGCTGTGCACTTGTAAAGGGCAACAATCACATCATGCTGCCCTCCACCTCCAATTCTACCCTTTGTATGTTATCATAACGCCTTTTCCTATCTACCAAGTTCAGTATCCTGAATTCTGGGCTCATTGCAACCCCTCAGGTGCTTAACATCTATCACTAAGATATTGCTATCCTCCCCCCCCCTCCTTTTTTTTTTTTTTTACTTAATCCCTTTACCTTTTTCTCCAGCCCTCCACCCCTCTCCCTTCTGACAGCTGCCAGTCTATTCTCTGTATTTATGAGTCTGTTTCTATTTTGTCTGTTTATTTTGTTCATTAGATTCCACATAAAGTAAAATAATATGATACTTGTCTTTCTCTGACAGGCTTATTTCACTTAGCATAATATTCTCTAGGTCCATTCATGCTGTCAAAAAGGTAAGATTTCTTTCTTTTTACAGGTGAATAGTATTCCATTGTGTAAATGTAACATAGCTTTTTTTTATTACTCATCTGATGGGCATTTGGACTCCTTCCAAATCTTAGCTATTGTAAATAATTCTGCAATGAATATAGGGGTGCATATATTCTTTCAAAGTAGTGTTTTGGGTTTCTTTGGATATATTCCCAGAAGTGGAATAGATGGGTCATAAGGCAGTTTTATTTTTTGAGGTAAATAGATGGGTCATAAGGCAGTTTTATTTATATTGTGCATACTGCTTTCCACAGTGGCTGCACCAATCTGCATTTCCACCAACAGTGCACAAGGGTTTCCTTTTCTCCACAACCTACCCAACACTAGTTATTTGTTGATTTATTGATGATAGATGTTCTGACAAGCTTGAGGTGATATCTCATGGAGTTTTCATTTGCATTTCTCTGATGATTAATGATATTGTGCATCTTTTCAATGTCTGTTGGCCATCTGTATATCTTCTTTAGAGAAGGCTCTCTTCAGGTCCTTTGTCCATTTTTCAATTAAATTGTTTGTTTTTGGTGTTGAGTTGTAGAAGTTCTTTATAAATTTGGATATTAATCTCTTATTAGATATATCACTGGCAAATATGTTCTCCTATTCAGTGGGGGTATTTTCATTCTGTTGATGATTTCATTTGCTGTGCAAAACTGTTTATTTTTTATGTAGTTCCATTTGTTTATTTTTTCTTTTGTTTCCCTTGCCTGAGGCAATATATTAGAAAAAAATATTGCTACAAGAAATGTCTGAGATTTCACTGCCTACTTTTTCTTGTAAGACTTTTATGGTTTCAAGTCTAACATTTATGTCTTTAATCCATTTTGAACGTATTCTTTTAAAAATATTTTTATTGATTTCAGTAAGAAAAGGAGAGGGAGAGAGAGATAAAAACATCAATGATGAGAGAGAATCATTGATCAGCTGCCTCCTACATGCCTCCTCCCCCCCCGCCCCATCCCACACTGGGAATCTAGCCCACAACTTGGGCATGTGCCCTGTCTGGAAATCAAAACATGACCTCCTGGTTCATAGGTCAATGCTTAACCACTGAGCCATGCCAGTCAGGCTTGAGTGTATTCTTGTGTTTGATGTAAGAATGTGGTCTACTTTCTTTTTATTTTCTTTTCCTTTTTTTTTTTTTGCACATATTTGTCCAATTTTCCCAACACCATTTATTGAATAGACTATCTTTACCCATTGTATGTTTTTGCCTCCTTTGTCAAATATTAATTGACTAGAAGCCCAGTGCATGAATTCATGCATGGATGGGGTCCAGCCAGCCTGTCCGATCGAGGCTATTTGGGCCGGGCTGGCCAGGGGAGGGGCTGTGAGTGGTTGGTGGGCCGGCCCCACCCCTGATCAGGGTGGGGGGCTGATCAGGGGTGGGGGGGCTGATCAGGGGTGGGGCCCACCCCCTGCTTGAACTCCCAGTCGAACTACCAGTCAAGGGGACAATTTGCATATTAGCCTTTTATTATATAGGATTACTTCTGGGTTCTGTATTTTGTTCCATTGATCTATATGTCTGTTTTAGTGCCAGTACCATGCTCTTTTCATAAGTATGGCCTTGTAGTATAGTTTAATATCAGGTAGCATGATTCCTTCAACTTTATTATTCTTCCTCAAGATTGCTGTGGCTATTCAGGGTCTTTTGTAGTTCCAAATAATTTTTTGGAGTATTTGTTCTAGTTCTGTGAAATATGCCATCGCTATCTTGATAGGAATTGCATTGAATCTATAGATTCCTTTGGATAGTATGAATATTTTAATGATGTTAATTCTTCCTATCTATGAACATGGTATTTATGCTTCCACTTATTTGTATCTTCTTCAATTTCTTTCTTTGGTGTCTTATAATTTTCCAATTACAGCTCTTTTACATCCTTGGTTTAATTTATTGCTATGTGGATTTTTTATTGTTATTTTTTGATGTAATTGTGAATGGGATTGTTAGTTTCCTTTTCTAATAATTCATTATTAGTGTATAAAAATGCAACTGATATTTGGATATTTACTTTGTATCCTGCTACTTTACTGAATTCATTTATCAGTTCTAGTAGTTTCTTGGTGGAATCTTTAGGGTTCTCTATATACAGTATCATGTCATCTGCAAATAATGGCAGTTTTACTTCTTTCTTTCCAATTTGAATGCCTTTTATCTCTTATTCTTCTCTGATTGTTGTTGCTAGGACTTCCAGTTCTATCCTATATAATAAAAGCCTAATATGCAAATCGACCTAATGGTGGAACGACCCGTCACTATGATGCGCACTGACCACCGGGGGCAGATGCTCAATGCAGGAGCTGCACCCTGGTGGTCAGTGTGTTCCCACAGGGGGAGGGCTGCTCAGCCAGAAACTGGGCTCATGGTTGGCTAGTGCAGCAGCAGTGGGGGGAGCCTCCCCTGCCTTCACGGCAGTGCTAAGGATGTCTGACTGATGTCTTAAGCCTGCTCTCCTGCAATCGGACATCCCCCAAGGGGTCCTGGACTGCGGGAGGGTGCAGGCCAGGCTGAGGGACACCCCCCCTGAGTGCAGGAATTTTGTGCACCAGGCCTCTAGTGTTGAATAAGAGTGGTGAAAGCAGATATCCCTGTCTTGTTCCCAATCTTAAGGAAAATGCTTGTAGTTTTTTGCCCATTGAGTATGATGTTTTCTGTGAGTTTGTCATATATGGCCTTTATTACATTAAGATGTATTCCCTCTATTCTCATTTTGCTGAGAGTTTTTTATCATAAGTGGATATGGGATTTTATAAAATGTTTTATCTGCATCTATTAATATGATCGTGTGGTTTTTATCCATTTTATTTATGTGGTGTATCATATTTCTTTATTTGCACATATTGTGCCAACATTGCATCCCCAGAATAAATCCCACTTCATCATGGTATATGATCTTTTTAATGTATATGTGGATTTAGTTTGCTAATATTTTTTGAGGATTTTAACATTTATGTTCATCATGGATATTGGCCTATAATTTTCTTTATTCCAAGTGTCTTTATGTGGTTTTGAATTAGGATAATGTTAGACTCATAAAATGAATTTGGCAGTTTTTCCTCTTGAATTTTATTGAATAGTTTGAGAAGGATAAGTGTTAGTTCTTTAAATATTTGGTAAAATTCACCTGTGAAGCCATTTGGTCCAAGACTTTTGTTTGTTGTAAGGTTTTATTTATTTTTTTAGGCTAATTTATTATAGTACTAATCCAATATTTTTTTATTTTTATTTTTTTATTGATTTCAGAGAGAAAGGGAGAGAGGCAGAGAGATAGAAACATCAATATGAGAAAGAATCATTGATTGGCTGCCTCCTGCATGCCCCCCACTGGGGATCGAGCCCACAACCTGGGCATGTGCCCTTTACTGGGATTGAACCTGGGACCCTTCAGTCCGCAAGTCAATGCTCTATCCACTGAGCCAAACCGGCTAGGGCTGTTGTAAGTTTTTTTATTACTGTTTTTATTTATTTATTTATTTATTTATTTATTTATTTATTTATTAAATCTTTTTTTTTAAATTTCTTTATTGATTAAGGTATTACATATGTGTCCTTATTCTCCCATTATCCCCCACTCCTGATTCATGCCCCTACCCCCCTGTTGTCTGTGTTCATTGATTAGGCTTATCTGCATGCATATAAGTCCTTTGGTTGACCTCTCCCCCTTACCTCCACCGTCCCCTACCTTCCCTGAGGTCTGACATTCTGATTGATGTTTCTCTGTCTCTGGATCTGTTTTAATTTCATTAGTTGAAATATGTCTATTCAGGTTTTCTGATTCTTCCTAATTCAGTTTTGGAAGATTGTATGTTTCTAGGAATTTATCCATTTTATCCATATTGTCCACTTTATTGGCATATAGTTGGTCCTAATATTTTTTTATAATCCTTTATATTTATTTAGTGTCAGTTGTTACTTCTCCTCTTTCATTTCTGATTTTATTTATTTGTGTACTCTCTCTTTTTTATTGTTGATGAATCTGGTTAAAGGTTTGTCAATCTTGTTTATCTTTTCAAATAACCAGCTCTTGGTTTCATTAATGTTTTGTATTTATTTTAGACTCTATTTGGTTTATTTCAGCTCTGATCTTTATTAATTTCCTTTCTTCTATTCACTCTGGGTTTTGTTGGTTGTTTCTTCTAGTTCCTTTAAGTGTAAAGTAGAAACTCAGAGACAAAGACAACAGTATGGTTATTACCAGAGGGAAAGGGGATGGGAGGAATTAGAAGAGGGGAAAGGGGGGAAAATGGAGATGGAAGGGGACTTTACTTGGGGTAGTGAACACACAATACAATATACAGATGATTTATTATAAAATTGTATATCTGAAACCTGTATAATTATATTAACCAATGTCACCCCAATAAATTAAATAAAAATAAAAATAAATAAATAAATAAATGTAACTCTTCTGAGATCAGCAATGCCCCAAACCCCTTACATGTTTAAAAAAAAAAAAAACCTGGAAAAGTATGGCAAGCACTTAATTAATACACATATAGTAGTTTTTAGATGTTATGATGTTTGTGATTTTATCAGCTTTTAAAATTCTATTATATTCTCTAAATAAATACCCATATTTATAACTTTTAAAAAATGATATTACTGGTCTTTAGAATGCCAGTGGTGGGGATAAAATCATCTTCGGACATTATCAATTACTAGCGGCCCAGTGCATGAAATTTGTGCATGGGGGGGGGGTGTGTTCCTCAGCCCAGCCTGTACCCTCTCCAATCTGGGACCCCTCGAGGGATGTCCGACTGCCCATTTAGGCCCGATCATGGTAGGATTGGGCCTAAACGGGCAGTCGGACATCCCTCTCACAATCCAGGACTGCAGGCTCCCAACCGCTCACTTGC
Source organism: Cnephaeus nilssonii (assembly GCF_951640355.1). Lineage (NCBI taxonomy): Eukaryota > Metazoa > Chordata > Mammalia > Chiroptera > Vespertilionidae > Cnephaeus > Cnephaeus nilssonii. The sequence goes on from NC_137074.1 coordinate 45,498,403, forward strand.
CTGCCTGCCTGATTGCCCCTAACCACTTCTGCCTGCCAGCCTGATCACCCCCTAACCACTCCTCTGCAAGCCTGATCAATGCCTAACTACTCCCCTGCCGGCCTGGTTGCCCCTAACTGCCCTCGCCTGCCGACCTGGTCACCCCTAACTGCCCTCCCCTGCCGGCCTAATCATCACCAACTGCCCTCCCCTGCAGGCCTGGTCATCTCTAACTGCCCTCCCCTGCTGGTCTGGTCACCTCCAACTGCCCTCCACTGCTGGCCCGGTCACCCCTAACTGCTCTCCCCTGCAGGCCTGGCCCCCCAAACTGCCCTCCCCTGCAGGGCTGATCTCCCCCAACTGCCTCCCCTGCTGGCCCAGTTACCCCTAACTCCCCTCCCCTGCAGGCCTGGTCTCCCCCAACTGCCCTCCCCTGCAGGCCTGGTCTCCCCCAACTTCCCTCCTATGCCAGCCCGGTCACCCCTAACTGCCTTCCCCTGCAGGCCTGATCACCCCCAACTGCCCTCCCCTGTTGACCATCTTGTGGCAGGCATCTTGTGTCCACATGGGGGCAGCAATCTTTGACCACATGGGGTGGCCATCTTGTGTGTTGGAGTGATGGTCAATTTGCATATTACTCTGTTATTAGATAGGATTTCCATACTGACCCCTTCCATGCACATGTCACATGGTCACACAAGAGGATTAAATGAATGGGCCCCAGTCCTTATCCCCACCTCTTTGACTCATTTATACATTCTAGTTTCCACATCATTTTCAGAAAAAAGAATCCAATAACTTTAGAAGTTAGAAGCATGCTGATTAATCCAATTTCAACATCTGACAGTTGAAGAAACTGGGCTCCCTACATGAAAAGTGGCTTTCTTTCCTTTAAAAATTTATTTATTTATCTATTTATTTATTTATTTAAGTACTAGAGGCCCAGTGTGCGAAATCGCATGAGACTCAGATCTGCCACGCCGTGAGACCCATCAATGCACCTCCTGGTGGCCAGTTGTTTGGTTGTTACAGCGTTATGGCCACAGGCCTTTTATAATATAGATAGTTGGTATACAATCCTATATGGGTTATATTAGTTTTGGTTGTACGATATAGTGATTTGACATTTTAACACCTTACAATGGGATCATCCTGCTAATTCTAGTGACCATCTTTTACCAGGCAAACTTATCACAACATTATTGACTATATTCCCCTTCACCTTTTTCACCCCTCCTCCACTCTCTCCCACCTGGCGAGTTAAAGCAGGACTATTTTTATTCCCTTCTGAGGAAAATGGGGCTCAGTGAGCTCAACTAACTTCTTCAAATCACACAGCTAATCAGTAGAGAACATAGGATTTAAATCCTGGTCTGCCTGATTTAAAGCCCATGTTCTTCCTATTAGATCCACTGGAAAGAAGTTTCCAATAACCAAAAAAAAAAAGAAAAGTGGCTTTTTAACATCACACGAGTCACACACAGAATCAGGATCATGGCTAAGTCCCTGACTCTTGCCACCAAAGCATTCGCACCCACATAGTTGCCTCCCTAGGGCAAAGAGATGATGGATATAGCAGCATATCTTGTCAAGCTGACTTCTTATGGTTCTGGGATGTGTCAAGTTCCAAATAAAGAATTTCAGTCTCCACCAGAACAAATCTCTCTGAAATGGGGATTTTTACAAATTATTGGGTCACTGATTTGCAAGCACAGCACAGTTAGTTACTGTTGTGAAACTATTCCCCATGATCCTAGCAACAATTTTAAAAAAAGAAAAATCTTACTCCAGAATGAAATACCCTGTTCTCTATCTACATATTCATCTTCTCAGAAATGATTGTAGAACAAAGCTCACAGCTGATCATGAACCATGTTCTAACACTATTTGCCACAGAGTCAAATTCAGGATATAAATGGGTCTGCCTTGGGCTCCATCCAAGAAGATTTAGTTACTTGAATACCAAAAAGGCTTTATTATAATGAGGCTTCTCCTAGAAGATGCCTAAGGGCAGACCCTGTAGGAAGCTAGGATAATAAGTAGAAGGAATCCTGGACCAGGGGATCTGAGATTAAACTCTGTTCCCAACTCTGGCTCAACTTACTGTGAAACCAAAAGCAAGTCAACTGTCTTTGTAGATCTTGGTTTTCTCAGCTACAAAATGGGAATAAGGTGCCTCCAAGACCATTTCCAAAGTCAGTAAGAATTAGATCAATTGAGATGATGGATGTGAAAGTGATTTTATGAGTGATAATAAAGTGTGTCTGAATAAGGGATAACTATTAATAGACAGAGGTTCTTCCATTGGGGTTTTTCTTATGGGTACAGAAGATGGAAAAAAAAAAAAAAGCTTTCGTTTCCAGGGTCCTGTAATGTTTGCTCCATCCCCCATGGCCACTGGCAGACACACTATGGCTGATCACTTTCCAGGAAACCAAGGGAAAGGTGGGGCTGGCCTTGCTAAGCAATTGCTTCAAGAAGCTGGAGAATGGATAAAGGGAGCCATTCTCTTACCCCATATTCTCCTATCCTTTCTTATTCTTTTCAGATAGAGAGAAGTGTTTGCCAAGTCCAGACTTTGGGAAAACTCTGGGTGAATTAGAAAGTCATTTCTCTTCTCTGAGCCTCTATTTCCTAATATGTAAAATGAAGAAGTTGGATATAGTGATATTTAAGTTTAGGGATAACAATTTAATGTATTGCCAAAAAGAAATACTTTTGAATGTGATAAAATGTATTATTAGTAATTGCACCAAGATGATCATGGCAAATAGGACTGTCCCAGGCAAAATTAAAGTATGGGTTTTTTATTTAGCCCTGTTTCAACTTGCACTATTAGTAAGAAAACAAAATGACCTTGTGAAAAAGAAATTACAGCTTCTTCAGGGTCATCTTGGCCACATTGAATTTTGGTTCTACAGGTTGTTTCTACATTATTCTCATTCACCAAGAGAAAAAGTAGGTTTGCAGTTGTTCGTATGGAAAATGACATGCAGTTTATGATTATTACAATAGCTCTATTAACTCAAAAGAATGCCACAATGCAGCTGTAAACCTACTTTTGCCCTTCCCTTGTATATAAAAGAGCCTGCATATCATAAAGAATTTCTATATCCTTTATCTCCATGTAACAGCCCTGTGAGGCAAGCATGCAAAGGTGTAAATACCATTTTAGAGACTTTTTTAAAGGCCTAGAAAAAGTCAAGGACTTGCCCAAAGTCATGGAGCAAAGAGAAACAAAGCCATGTCCTAAACTCTTAGCCCTTTGCTTATTTCATTGGGCCAGATTAGTAAAGAGGGAACTTACTTTGCAAAGACTGGCTTTAGGCAAGCCACCTTTCATCCAAAAAGTTCCTTTTCTATCTATAACAATGACATTCAAAGCATAGAAATTTATTTGGACACCCCTCCCCCCTGCGAAAGCTTGACCAGCAACTTAAAAATAAGATGAGGAAACCAATATCCAGAGAAAATGAGTTTTCCAAGATTACCCACTAAGACCCACATCCAAGTAGAATTTAGATCCCCAAATTCCTCCTTTAGCACTCTTTCAATATTCACTAAACTCAAACATACATAACATATATCCCTTCGCCACCTTCCAAAGACCCTACAAATTACTTTTTTATTTTCTAACATTGAGAAGCCTCAAGCTATTACTTCCTTTCTTTAGCTTAGGGGAGTAAAAGTGGAAAATATTTAAGTCTAAGGCATTGCAATGGCCACTTCTTATTTCTCTTCCTTGAACTTCCAGTGTCGATTAAATTAAATTCAGTTTCTTCATCAGCAAAGCTTTCATAATTCAAAATGTCTGCCAGAGCCCTGAGGACACAGCCAAAGGGAGCTTGCCACACAGGAATGAGCACTTGGAAAATCTATAATGAACTTAACTTGGGGTTAAGTTCAGGTTCAGCTACTCCTTTGCGGCACTACCTTGACCAAGTTATTTCCTCAATCTGGGCCTCCGTTTTTTATCTATAAAATAAAAGAGTTGGATTAGGTCATGTCTAAACATTCTTCCAGTTCTAACAAGCTGTGAGTATACAAACTGTAGGTGTAGATGTTTTTGAGTGGAGGGTTGATCAAATTATTTTCTGTTCATTAGTCTCATGGAGTCACTGCCTAGGAGAGGTTTTGTCATCACATCTTGCTGGTGGATATTTCCTACCCCTTTGCCTTCTTCCTGTTTCCCTACTGCTGATTAGCACAAGTAACTACTTGTGCCAGCCAAAAGAAGCAAAGGGCTGGTCACCCTCTCCAGTACACACTAGGGGTGTTGAGTTAGATTAGAGGCATTAGCCAAGTTGCCTAATTGGCTGAATCCTCACAATTTAATACAGTTCTGGAAAACATTGCTCAAAACCTAATCATTTATTTCCTAATTTATTGCCTGTGCTGAGATCATCATTGCATATATTTTTCTAAGGAACCGTAATTACAAGACAAAATAACAAGTCCATGATATGCATTGATATCACTGTTTGAGTCCAAATGGCCCTGAAGATGGAGGAAAAGAAAGATGTAGCAATGACTCATTCCTAATACAGAGGACCAATAGCACAATTTGTGATTCTGAGCTGAAGGTTCAGACACAGGATACCCATTCTGTCAGTTTTCCTTTTAAGTGGGAAGTGCAGCTGGTTGAAGTCGACTGCTGTGTTTCTGCTTGCCCATACCCTCTCTCTTTCTTCTCATACAGGAAGTTCTTATTCAGTGGAAAACCCATCCCAAGTATTATGCATAAGATAGACTCTTCCCACATAACCAAAGAGGCAAACCTATGTCTTGGGTCTGGTCCCCATATGAAAATGAAGGCCAGAATGAAGGTGAATATTAGACCAAAGCAAGTCAATCCAAGTCCTCACCATGAATTTTCTGGTTTCAGAGAATTATTTTTCCCCATTGGGTTTACTTAGTTGATAGAATGCAAGTCTTAGGTGACTATCCTGCTCAGACATGGAGAGGACTGGAAAGAAAGAAACCTGTATTATCTGAGCCCCTGGATAAAACCAGGCATAAAGCAAGGCTACGATTCAGCTTTTCTGTTACTGAGCTTATATATTCCCTCTTTGGTTTAGGTTAGTTTGAGTTAGGTTTTTGTAATATGTAATCAAAAAGAATCCTGACTCTTGTTAGCTTCTTATTAAAGTCTCCATAGAATATTTGACTATCAGAGCTGCAAGAACTTTTAATATGTTCAACTCCATTGTATACATAGAGAGGATCTGTCAAGGTTCCCAAAGAAGTTACAGAACTAGAAGCCAGATTTCTAAATTCATCTAAAAGGTCCTTCTGGCCATGGCCAAGTAGCTCAGTTGGTTAGAGTGTTGTCCCTGATACACCAAGTTTGGGGGTTTGATCTCCAGTCAAGACACATATAAGAATCAACCAATGAATGCATAAATAAGTAGAACAACAAATTGATGTTTCTCTCTCTCTCTCAAATCAATAAAATAAATATATAAACAGTCCTTCAGAGGTCACTTAATCCAATCCTCAAAGTTATACTTATCAATTCTACAGTGTAAAACAGAGGAAAAAAATCTCAACTTTGAGCATCATTTTTTAAGAGCCTCAGGAGTGCCACAGCCCTGAGCTTCCCAAAAGTGTTGTGTTCACATGTTCGTGCCATCCTTTTATTTTTGTTGCATTTTTATTGCTATTATAATTCCAGAATAAAATTCCTAGCTTCAAATTTCATTCACTGTTTTCTTGCAAACTGTATGGACTTGGCCAGATTAGTTATAGTATTGTGCATCAGTTTCTTCATCTACAAAATAGAGGTGATGAAAATAGTGTTCACTTTATAGAACTATTATAAGTATTCTCAAAACTCATGTATTTAGACCCATGGTTGGAATATAATACTCAATAATTTTTGACTGTTACTACTAGTTTATGATTTTTGAAACAACACTGAGAGACAAGACAGCTTATAGATAAGAAAATTAAGGATCCGAAAGGATAAAAGACATGCTGAAGTTAACATGGTAATTAGTGGAAGAACTAAAACCAAGACCCAGTTCACATGATTCTTACTTTAAATTGTGTTCCATAAACCAGTCGATCATTTCAGATTGTGCTTACTCATTCACACATTCATTCTTATATCATTATTTCATGTACTCATTAATTCAGTGAATATTTTCTGAGAACCATAGGTCCTTTTAAGCCCTAGGATCTGTCATTTAAATATCTGGGTTCTAGTCCCAACTCGTCACTAATTCACTACTGAGGACAAGGTCAAGTGATTTCTCTTTGGGCACCAGTTTCTTCAACAGACTGGGCAAAATGTCTCCATGGCTCCTTGCATAGCAAGCTCCTATTTGTGTTTTCAGTGTTACATTATTGGAGGATAAAAAGATGCAGTCTTGGTGCTTGCCTAGAGGAATCCATAACCAAGCCAGAGAAATAAATATACCTGTGATGGATTTGCTTCACCATGCTAGAGTACAACATATGTCACTTAAACAATGTTTCTTGATAAAAATAAATGTGATTTGGCTCTCACATGCAGGGTTGACAGGAAAGTTGATTTCTGGCATATTCTGAGGGCCCTCTCTCACCCCCAGATGAATGACCATGAATAAGAACTTCATATTGAGTTGCACACTGGTGGCCCTTGGGCCCAGTGAAACTTTGTGAAGTGTTTTGTTTGGCCCATGGTGCTTTTTTAAAAACTTTAACTCAACTTTCAACAGCTGGGAAGTTTCTCATTAAAACCCAGATTCCTGGCTTCTCTTGAAAAAACTGGACTGGAATTATGAATGACAACTGACATCTTAGAGCTTAACTATTTTAGAGGGGATACATGTCTCCATAATTAGAGGTGAACACCAGGGTTCATATTTAGGCAGACTGTAAGAATTCAAGGGTAATGTTCATCATGGCTTTTTTATCATGCACATTTAAAAACATTTATGAGAGAGGATGAGAGGGTAAATGAATGTTTTGTAATAATATGAATATATATATTTTAGATTGAGAATTTTAAGTTTCCGGATTTAATTAGGAATTCATTTTAGGCGAGACAGGGCCCAGCATGCTTTGATATTTCATTAGGAGAAATGCTTCTAGACCTAGACAAATCACTTATAAATGTTATCTTCATTTCCCCATAGGTCATTTGAGTTGGTGACTCTGGGTCTTTCTTTGATGTACTGGTAACCAGACTCTCTACAGAAAGAAGTCTTGATTTGTAGAGTTTGCCAAATTCCCTGTGTAAATACTCTCACCATAAATAAACGCAAGGGTAGTTTAACAACTGCTCATGACATTTCTGAAATTTTAGCAATTGGGTCTTGTGAGCCAGTACAAGCAGACTCAACATAGCAGGTCTTTCTAATTCTAGAACGTGGGAATATAAAGATTTTGTTACTTTTCTCTCACTTTGATTTCTAAAATATGTAGAAGACAGAATAAATATAAAATATAAGCCATGCCTACCTTCAGAGGCATTTTGGTCTAAGTCAGGAGATAAAGCTAACACTTTTGAAATAATTAATTCAAGAAGAATCAGTACCTTATTCAAAATGTCTGCTTGAATATCCAATAAGGATATCAATTTCACTACATCTAAAATAAGTTTCTTGGATTTCCTCCCAAAAGTATATTGTATTTCTCCAATCTTCCCATCTCAATAAATAACCTTTCACCCAGTTCTCATGTAAAAAGAGGAGTCACTCTTGATTCCTTCCTATTTCTCACCCCCCCTTTTTTTAAATATGTTTTTATTTATTTCAGAGAGGAAGTGTGTGTGTGTGTGTGTGTGTGTGTGTGTGTGTATGAGAAAGAGAGAGAGAGAGAGAGAGAGAGAGAGAGAGAGAGAGAGAGAGAGAAACATCAATTATGAGAGAGAATCATGGGAATCAAGCCTACAACCCGGGCATGTGCCCTGACCAGGAATCGAACTGTGACCTCCTGGTTCATAGGTCTATGCTCAACCACTGAGCCACACTGGCTCAACCCCCTTTTTAAATCCAGAAACAAGTCTTGTTTATTCACCTTCAGAATTTATCTTCTTAACTTATCCAAATTCCAGCCTCCTATTACAATAACCCTAGCCCAGCCCCTTTTATACCCCCTCCCCAATCCTGGTCTCTAACTCAGCTCTTCCTCACCATCAGTTTCTACCAGTTATTTCTTGTCTCCAGCCCTACACACTTGCCATGATTAGCTCCTTCTCATTCTTCAGATACTTGTTTAAATGTTACCTCCTTACAGAAATCTTCTCTACCTATCCTGTCTAAAGTAACTCTCCCTACCTGACCAGTAATTCCCCATTCCAACAACCTGCCAATTGTCACACCTTGTTTACTTATTTATGGCTTGCCACTCCTCACACACACAAAATATAAATTCCATGTGGGTAGAAATCTTTTATTCCTTGTTTTTGCCCTATATCTTCAACCTAGCACAGTGCTTAACACATAGTAAACATTAAATAAATATTTGTTGAATGAATGAATGAGCAAATGATAAAGGTGAGATGAGGAGATGACATTCCAAAGAGTCCTTTGGTCTCTAACATTTTAGGAGTCTGTGGCTTTAAGAGTGTGTTTTTATACCTTCTTATGTTGGTCCAGTTCTTAAAGTAGAGTATAATTCAGTGGAGAGACAGATAAATGAAGGCACCAACAGTCAGCAGTAGTCTGGGGTGACTCCCTGGAAGAAGTGGAAACATACTAGGCTTCTCCAGCATTCAGAATTACACAAAAGAGATCTGTCACCTTATAAAAATTTTCACCCTAGTCTTCATTTCAATTGTCAACAACTCTACTTAATGTCAAATGTGATTGTGTTTATGAAAACTTGATGAGCACACTTTTCAGGAACATCTACCTTCTAAACTGCTGTGTTCTTAACTGTGTGTGTGTGTGTGTGTGTGTGTGCATGCTCAAATATCGGGTTTAATTTGACATAGATCAAGAACATGCAGAATTTGGCCAAAGGCCCATAGATTTGACCCCCCTTGGCTGGCTTGATATCTGAAGGAAGGATCTTTTCTACCCTTCAGAGAAGATCCACTTAGGACAGGAAGTGAGTCATCTGTGTTCCACAGAGGACCCATCACAGGTTGGACTATACTAAATGTGAAACAGATTATACTGGAACAAAATCATGACATATTTGTTCCCTCCCACACTGTGGGACATTTCATAACCCCTTGTTACTTTACCCTGAAACTTTCAGAGCTGAAAAAGCCTTCCGAAATCACCTCTCTGACCCTCTTGTTCTATGCAGAGGGAAACTGAGGTCCAGAGAAGGGTGGTGCTTTGTTCAAGTTCACACAGCATATTTAGAGCAGAGCCTGCATCAGCTCCCTGTCTTAAAGCTCAGTCAAATCTTCTATGGAAACATATATTATGTACAAGCTGAGTTTTTAAAGAGAATGCCCATTTTATTCCTTTGTTTAGTCTTTATTCGTAACTTCATGAACTATTTATTGACTTTTTATAATTAAAAAACAAAATTTTAGTAACTAGTCTCTAGTTATATTGGGGTCCTAGGACATCCCAAAGGAATCCTGGCTTAAAATGCTAAAAGTCTTCACATAATGAAATATAAGACAATACACACTGATTTATAACAAGAGGTGGATGACATTTTAATGCAAAGTAAAGACTATGTCATTTTAAAACCAGCAGAAAGAACTGATTCTTCTCATTTCATCTCTGTAGTTAAGACTGAGAGATCATCTCTTGCGGTTTTCAGCAACTTAAGTTTGTTTGAGATGTGAAAGCCATAGAAGGATGCATGCCAATCTGCTCATCTGTTACATGCAAAGGATTGGAGACTGGAGAGATGCTATTAACTTTTAAAAACAGAGAGAGAAATTTGTGTGAGGTTTTTCATCTGTCAATTGATCAGCTAGAGTTTAGAGAGTAACAGGGATTCAAGGCACATACATTTAAACATCATGATGCCTGACAGGTACACAAGAATCATTTGTTCAATGTCTTAACATCTAGTCTGAAAATATGCCACCAGGCCTTCTCAAACTGCAAAAGGAATTAGAAACAAAACCTCACCCTTCCTAGCTCTCCATTCACCCTCCTGGTTCTGACTTTCTCCATAGTCACCATCTCCGACAGGCCTCCAATGTCAGAGAGAGAGCCTGGAGTCTGGACTCAGGAACCCTTCTGCACAGCCAATCACAAACCAGTTTTGGATCCTTAGACCAGTGCTTCTCAAACTTGCAGAGTCTAGGAATCATCTGGATAACTTCCTAAAATGCGGATTCCTGGGGCCATTTCCAAAGTATCTAACTCATAGGTCTGGGATGGCGCCTAAGAGTCAGCATTTTAACCAGCACTCCTGGTCAGTCCTGATGGTGAAACAAACATTCCAAAAACCCTAACAACTTTAGGCAAATCATTTTCTTTTCTCTGAGCCTCAATTTCCCTGTGTCTGGAATGAGGACATTTGACAAGGATCATCTCTGAGATCTCTTCCCGATTCAAGCAATAGAGATCTTATCACTTGGTATGGTCTGAGTCCCTGCCTTGCTCAGGATAACCTCAGTAGCCCACATGAGCCATGTGCTTCAGCATTTAACTGAAATATAGGAACTCATTCACTCAGAGCTCAGCGTGAAGCGTGGAGGGGGTCAGGGACTCCCTGCTGTTCCTCCCTGCATCCATAGCCTGCTCTCTGTGACTTACTCTCCTCTTCACAACTGCAAGTCCCAACCTGCTGTCTGTCCTTGGGCAGAAATGTCTAAGAAGTGCCTGGTTCACTATTCTTGACTCAGACCTGGAACCCATCACATGCCCAGGATGATGCTCCAGATTAATCAAATTGAACTTCACAGAAGAAACTAAACCTAAAAAGAGAGTGAGTTCCTTAAAAGATAAGGGATGCAAGGCAGCAGAAATGGCCCCCCCTTTTTTTCTTTACATATTCTAATGATTACATAAAGCAATTTGAAATTTTTCTTTAACATTTGCAAATCCTCAAATTTGGAGAGCCAACTGCTATAGATTGGCCCAACAGAGCTTGGTCCCAGTCTCAATGCCTGCAAGCTATGACTTGTTCTGGCCCTGGCTTCTCCTACCTATAATTATGAGTTCTTCCCCATTGGGCTCAGGTGTGCTCACCAGGCCAGCCCTAAAGTCAAAAGACTTCCACAATGACCTAATAGCTTCCACATCTTGATTCTGGAGCCTTTCTCTGAAGGCCTCTTAAGTTTTGCATTTTAAGTTTCAGTGAGTTATTCAACACTGTTCCTTCATCTTCCTTCAGAAATTATTCTCCCATACCCTTTCAGGTGTAGGTGGTAAAGCTGCTTTCCAGACACAACATATACGGCAGAAAAAGAGGGTCCCAGCAGGGAAAACACAGATTACCAAAGACCCTTAATTTCCTCATTTCTCAAAAACACAGTTGGCATGCCCGTTGGCTAAGAGCCACCTGTGGTGTAGGTCAGTAATGATTATTGGCTAAATGAGCACGTTCAAATTTATTCAGTTCCTATTGGCTGAAAGCATACACTAGCCCTCCAATACCAAGTGGAAATATTTATGATATGTTGTATATGAAATGATATATTTTAAAGAAATAATTTCACAGAAATTAGGATTAACATGAATCAGCACTGTTAAACGGGGTACACCAGAAATTAATTTCCCTTTGAATTCTTTATGAGGCAAAGAGCTTCTGGTCAACAAGAGATATCCAGTGTTCCAAACTGAACTGACATAAATTGAGACAAAGGCAAAAAAAAAAATGACATGTTCATTAGCTTCTATGTCCTTAACATTAGTAAATGGACTATTTCTGTTAGGCTTTTGAAACACTGCAAAATTTTGAAGATGCACTTTGTCGGTTTTGCTCTGAGCATCAATTCCCTTCTCCTGTTCACAGTGCTGCCCACTTTTCCTTTAGGTACACCCTCCCTCAGCTCCAGGGATTGTTAACCACAATGACCTTAGAAAGAAAGCCCAGCACTCTTTTGAAAATGTTGTGGAATAAGTGGGTTTTCATTTTCCCTGGGTTGCTACCAGCCATATTGCCACTGCCAGGAGTGTGCCTGAGCATAGGACCAACACAGAAAGAAGCAAAGGTGAGAGTCGGAGAACAGAAGCTAACAACAGCTCAAGAAACTTGGTTGTCAAACCAGAAGTCAGCTCTACTCCCAGTAATACCACTTTTTTGCTTTAGCCAATATGAGTTGGGCTTTTGTCACTTGCAACCAAATAATTCTATCTACTCCGCCCTCACCCTCATTGCTACCTAAACAGATCTCTACAGATTCTTGGTTGGGAATCATTAACCAAGCACCACAGAAATCATACAAATGTATATGTTGCATCTGTACCATCCAAACTTTTATGTAACTCAAATCTAATTTTAAATTCCTCAGGGAACTGATTCACATTTATTGAGTATCTGCCATGTACAAAACTCTCCTGGGATCTACGGGAAGCCAAATGGCTTTGCCGGCTCCCACCACTGTCACAGACTGAGAGGACCACAAAAAGGATGGCAGAGGAAGGAAGAATCTTCTGAAAGAAACTTCATTTAACATAAAGCCTCATAAAAGAAAGTTCCCAGAGACAGGCCTTGCAGTGATTAAGCGAGTCACAGTTGTTTTAGACTAGAACCCAATTTCTGTCTCCTGGTCCAATATTCTGCTTAAACCCAACAGGGGACAGTGCTAATGTGGTGCCAGGCCCTGGATGAGTAGAACTGCTGCTATTGGTCCCCCAGGCCCTGATAATGGATATGCGGGGCCTCATGTGGAGACAGGGGCTCAGGCCATCCACAGAGGTACATTGCAAGAATCATAAGACAAGGGCTACATGCTTATAAATTTACTTCAGAATATCCAGAATCATAAAACAGTTGGAGATCATAGAATCACAAAATGTCAAAGTGAGCTGGGCCCTTAGGCATTAATCAACCTCCTCATTTGAAAGGTAAGAGCCTGGAAAATTGAACATATCAAGGACTTGTTCAAGATCATCTTTGCAGAGTCATTCTTAGGACCCAGGTATTTAGGACTTCAACCAGATTAAAGGAAACATCATCAGTATTTCATTCTCTCTCCACAGGAGTGAGAGGAGGAGTCTGGAATTGCATTTTGATAGATGCTGTTTTTATCTCTTGCCTTCTTCATTCAGTATACCCCTTGATTTTAACATAGAATGAGCCTCTCCTGGGTCTGAGTCATGCAAGCCTGAAGGATTTTCATTGGCTTTTTAGCCAATGATAGTTGTTTCAATGGACTTTTAGTGAGTAACTGTAAAATCCCCGAAGAAAGCCCTTGCTGGGAATGCACTCTTCCTTGAGCTACCTGTGAGCTCCTAGTGGAATGTGGATGCTGTCATATGATGGCAGTTTTGGGATGTGGTCCCATTGCTTGCAAGACCACTCCTCCAGAGTATCTGTATCATAATAAATGGAAGAAATACTTCTCATAAATGCAAAGGATGGCATAGGGTATGCAATAGGGAGAGCTTTTTACAAAGCACATGAAGGGTAGGTGAAGAGAGAGCTGCTTTGTTTTTTAAATAATTTTTGCTTTTCTTGGTGTGATTTTACCATTCACAACCATTTTCATGTGACTCTTGTAAAAATCTTGTGAAGAAGATGAGACAGTGTTATATTATCCCCATTTCTCAGGTGAAGTAATTGAGACTCAGAGAGGGGAAACAACCCGTCCCCAGTTACCTTTCTAAGAGTGGCAGAACTGAGGCAGAGAACCTAAGCCTGATCCACTGGTGGTCAACATTCATTTTACAATATCCAAGGGGTCTCTCTTGTCTACAACCAGTTCTGAATCACTGCTAGGGCTCATGACGGATGAGAAGTCAAGGGTCTTTGCAAGAGTGACAAAAGAGCTGAGGTAGGAGGTTCCTTTGTCCTGTTTCATAAGCCATACTTGACATTCATAGCAAAGCTACTCCTTTTTTTAAAATCTCTGATATTAGTAATAGGCCTGACTACAAACAGTGTTAAATAATAGAAATTAACAATAGACATTGGAGAATAAATGAATGAATGAATCAATGAATTTGCTCATACATTAGTTTAGTGCACAAACATTGATTGATTCAGCTGGGCACTAAAGATGAACCTGAGACCATGTCTAAGATTTGGTCTCTGCCCCAGAGGAACACATATTCTAACAGAGGAAAAAACAGACATGCAGAGAAATAAATGACCACACAACGTGACAGAAGCCCGGATACAGATAGGTGGATGTACTTTGGAAGCCCAGAGGAGGAGGATGTGACTAAGCGTTCTTCCCGTGTGATCAAACTTGCAACCCTCTGTCAGCATGCGCTTCCCTGGGGCAGCAGGAACTGGCATGAGTCATCTTTCCCTTCCTATCAAATATTACACTGGGGACATCAGAAATCACCAGTTAGTGCTTGCTGAATAAATTCTCCTAAAGAAGTCATAAAAGATTCTGCAATGCCGGTTATTTGGGCCATGTGATTGAGTCTGCAAATCCCTCAAGCTACCTGGAGGACAAGGACCCCAGCCATCATAGTCTTCCCTGGGATCTGTGCTCAGTATCAGCCGCCCTTCTCTCACCTGCCACATTATTTTAAAAGGTGGAGTGAGGCCCTAGCTGGTTTGGGTCAGTGGATAGAGCATCGGCATGCGGACTGAAGGGTCCTGGGTTTGATTCCAGTCGGGGCACATGCCTGGGTTGAAGGCTTGATCCCCAGTAGGGGGCATTCAGGAGGCAACCAATCCATGGTTCTTTCTCATCATTGATGTTTTTATCTCTCTCCCTCTCCCTTCCTTTCTGAAATCAATAAAAATATATTTTTAAAAAAGAAATTATGGGGGCGGGGGAGGTGGAGTGAGATCAGGCACAGGGAACATCACAGTTCATTAATCAGGGCTAGTACGCCTCACTTTGAACAAGGGAGATAAAAGAATAAAATATGCCTCACACAGCCATATCACCTGATAATACAACCTCCATTTTCCCATTAAAATAACCAAGAGCCATAGTCCTGTACTTTGACTGATAAAGAGATCACAGGAAACAAAGCTATTAATTTTTTATCTCTGCTGTGCAATAGCGCATTTGAGTAAAGACAATATGTCCAAGGGAGAAAACTACTTTTTCTGACAGTTGAAGTTGAATACGATTTTTTTTCCTCCCACCTTTCATTTCTCACACCTTGTTTAGCCACTAACCTCTATGAATTTTTAATTGCAGATGTATTAAACCCAGTGGATCTGGCTATGCTATCACCATTATGTAATACTAGAGGCCCGGTGCACGAAATTCGTGCACGGAGGGGGGTTGTCCCTCAGCCCAGCCTGTACCCTCTCCAATATGAGACATCCCTCTCACAATCCAGGACTGCTGGCTCCAAACTGCTTGCCTGCCTGCCTTCCTGATTGCCCCTAACTACTTCTGCCTGCCAGCCTGATCACCCCCTAACCACTCTGCTGCCAGCCTGTTTGCCCCCAACTTCCCTCCTCTGCCGGCCTGGTCACCCCTAACTGCCCTCTCCTGCAGGGTTGATCACCTCCAACTGCCCTCCCTTGCAGGCCTGGTCCTTCTCAACTGCCCTCCCTTGCAGGCCGGGTGCCTCCCAACTGCCCTTTCCTGCTGGCCATCTTGTGTCCACATGGGGGCAGGATCTTTACCACATGGGGCAGCTATATTGTGTGTTGCAGTGATGATCAACTGCATATTACTCTTTTATTAGATAGGATAGAGGCCTGGTACAAGGGTGGGGGCCAGCTGGTTTGCCCTGAAGGGTGTCCCGGATCAGGTGGGGTTCCCTTGGGGCGTGGGGCGGCCTGAGCAAGGGGCCTGTGGTGGTTTGCAGGCTGGCCACGCCCCCTGGAAACCCAAGTGGAGGCCCTGGTATCTGGAATTTATTTTCCTTCTACAATTGAAACTTTGTAGCCTGGAGCAGAGCCAAGCCTGGGGCTCCCTCCGAGGCCTGCAGCCATTTCTCTTGGGGTTATAATTGAAACTGTTGCCTTAAGCGGGTGGGACCGGCCAGGGTGTGCGGAAAGCTTTGCTTCCCCTGTTGCCAGGGACAACCCTGGCCTGCTCTCTCAAGCTCCATCCTGCCGCCATTTGTTTGAATTTGTTTACTTTCTATAATTGAAACTTTGTAGCTTGAGTGGAGGCTTAGGCCTGGCAAGGGCAGGTGGAAAGCTTGGCTTCCTCTGTTACCTAGGAAACCTTGTTATCTGTGGCTGTAGCCATCTTGGTTTGGGTTAATTTGCATACTCGCTCTGATTGGATGGTGGGCGTGGCTTGTGGGTGTGTTGGAGGTATGGTCAATTTGCATATTTGTCTATTATTAGGTAGGATTAGAGGCCTGGTGCATGAAATTCGTGCACGTGGGGGGGGTTGTCCCCTCAGCCCAGCCTGCACCCTCTCCAATCTGGGACCCCTTGGGGGATGTCTGACTGCTGGTTTAGGCCAGACGGACATCCCTCTCACAATCCTGGACCGCTGGCTCCTAACCGCTCACCTGCCTGCCTGCCTGGTCGCCCCTAACTGTCTCTGCCTGCTGGCCTGATCATCCCTAACTGTGCCCCCCACCCCCGCCGACCTAGTCACCCCTAACTGCCCCCCCTTCCAGCCTGGTGGCTCCTAACTGCCCCCCCTGCCAGCCTGGTCACCCCTAACTTCCCCCTGTGCCAACATGTTCACCCCTCACTGTCCCCCCTGCTGGCCTGGTTGCCCCCAACTGCCCCCCACTGGCCTGGTTGCCCCTCACTACCCCCCTTGTCAGCCTGGTTGCCCCACAGAGCCTACTCTTTGGTCATTTGGTCACCCCTCACTGCCCCCCCCCCCCCCTCCGCCAGCCTGATCACCCCACACAGCCTGCTGTTTGGTTGTCTGGTCATTTAGGTCGTCACGGCCCCTGGATTTTTATATATTAGGATTGTAAATATCTCTCCACCTCCTTACTCTACCCCCATCCTTGGAGGACTTGGTACAGATATTTAGAATACAATTAAAAGAACTTGAGCCAGTTAATTGCCTCTCTAGTTCTCCATATTTCCATCTTTAAAATGAGAAGTTGGGCAGTTGGTTCTCATGATCACTTCCATCTTTAGTACTCCAGGATCCCAAGACTAAAGGAGACACGGAGTAGGTTGGTTTTGATGACAAGGGCAGTCTTTCTAAGCCCAAGGGTTGCCAGATAACAGTTGACCTAAGCAACCATCACTGCTGCTCTGGTCCTAGGCCTTAGGGGGCCCACCCCCCACCTTCCCCACAAGGCAAGAAGTCCATGGGGCCCATGAACTTGTGTGCCAGAGCAACTCACAGTCCCAGGGTGCACACCCTAGGGTTGGGTCATGGTCCAGAGGTGAGAGGTAGAATTGATGTTCTGCCTCCATATCCCACTCCTCCCTACCCTCCAGAATACTTGGGAAGAAGAGTGGGCCCATAAGTGGTGATGCTCTTCCTAAGAAGGAGCTGTCACTGCAAAAGCCTCCAGGCAAACCCAGGCTCCTTCCTAAGCTTGCCTCAGGCCTCCCCTCTGGAGGAGTTTGATTTTATGTTTTAAATGTGAATCTTAGCACCTCTTCCACTTGCTTGAAATAAAGCTATCTCAGAATTGGCTTCCTTATCATTGATACCCTAGCTCTTTCTAAAAAAACAAAAACAAAAAACTGGAGAAGGCATATAGTAAAAACACCAGATGGTTAAATATACAGACCTGCCACTGTATGAAAGAAAGGAAATAATCATGCCAGGAATCTCAGATATGATTTCTACTAAATATGAGAATAACACAGCACCCAGTCTCCTGACTGCCAAAGCTAAAATAGAAGAGTGGAGAGTTACTTGCCTTTTATCATGTGATCAAAAGTACAAATACCTTTTCTTCAGAGGAGACAATCTTCTACTTGGCAGAAAAGTTGAGGGAGAGTTTTATCACCTTCATCCTTATATAGGAGACACTACATAACACAATGGACCACATCTTCAACAGTGGTTTTGCAGGCAATACAGAATCATTCTTCACAAAGCCGTTTATTATATTGACACTTGATACAATCTGAGGACACAATATTTTTTTAAAGTTGTGAAGTTATTGCTATAAATACTTAACCCAGTACCACTAAGTGACCAAAATTGATGTAAAACTATAACTCAGAAAAATCAAAGGAATTGACCATTTAGACTAACACTTGTCCTGTGGTGCACCCCAGGAGGAAGATTTTCATATACATTTTACTAATTTTCTTTCATCTCTGACACTTCTATTATAGAGAAAGGGCAAATAGCAATATTAAAATATTTCCTGTAATTAATCCCCTTTTAATGTGCACGAATTTCATGTACTGGGCCACTAGTATATAATAAGAATATATAATACTTGAATGAAATCCTGATCTCCTGACTATAAGGCCACATCTTTTTTTCCCACCTCCATAATTTCACCATTTAAGAGATAATTGAAAGATGGATTGGATTTCCAGCTAAGGTTTCTGATGTTCTGTGACTAAAGCACTATGCCTACTGAGCCTATGAGGCCACAGCACCAGGCTGCCAGTGTCCTCAGATATTTCACTCTGGCATTGATAAACGTCTCCTGATTGATTGACATATTCTTCCAGAGTATGAGTCACACCATGCTCAAATTTTTCTCTATAATCAGTTTATGTGTCATCAGCGTCATGAACCTGGAACAGGAGAGAGGAGTCTTTTCTCCCAGGACTCCCCAGCAGGTGTCTCAAACCCTTACAACAGTGACAGTAAATTGTCTTTTCCCCAGGAGGCAGGTCACTGATCCTGAAAGCTGCATGATGCAATGAGGAGGCTGGAAGGCCAGAGGTCTGGAGACTTGAGTCCTGGTCCTGACTCTGCCACCAGATGGTTGTGGGAAAAACCACTTAACCTGTTGGTGCCAGGTGTGCCAGGATATGGTAATTAGAAACAGTGAGATAATGTCTGGGAAGCCCTTTGAGCTCCTTAGAAGCAAAAGGCTATGTAAACACAAGGTGCTATTACTTCCAAGCCTGCATTAGCCAAGGATACCACAGTTAAGGTTCCTACAGAAACCTCCTCTCTTTCTGCACATGGACTGGCTGATCCTGCAGCATCTCATCCAGCTGAAATTCCCAAGCTTTAGAGGATGTCAGGGGAGTTGACCATCTGGTTAAAGAGAAGGAATGTTGTTGAAAAGGAAGACTTAGATCTTAAAGTCACAAACCTCTGCAGCTGAAAAGAATATTAGCAATTTAGCTCACACTCTTCATTTAGAGAAAGAGAAGCTGAGTCCAGAAAGTATTGTGCATAACTCACATTCCTGCTAGGTATTAGATGTTAGGAAGAAAGATGACTGGGATTTTGTCTTTGACTTCACAGAGCACTATACCTACTAGGAAAAACAGGCACAGGGGCCATTTGTGGACAAGGTGATATGAGCATTATTGCAAAGCACCACCAGGTCTGTGACAAAGACTGAGCTAAAATTGTCCTGCAGCCACATGTCCTTGGGCAAATCATTTTAACTTTGAGGCTCAGAAAAATGGAAACAAGAGCAATGACATCACTCTCTAACATTTTTATTATGATTGACAGCTCCCTGATAATTTCATAATCATTGGTTGATTTAATCTTTGTAAGAAGGCAGAGAAGGAAGCTCTCTATAGAGGGAAAACCTGAGGGTAATCTGGAAAAACACTAGGAAAGTAACTGGACTCTAGGCCCCAATGTCTTGCCTCTCTGTAGGTATACATCAGTGATCTCTAAGTTCTTTTTAGCATTAAAGTTCTATATATCTGCAAATGTATCAAAGGGTTGAAGGCTACCTGGTACTGAGAAGGCTTTTGATAAGTATTTGTTATGATCAGAAAACTGTGAAAGGAGTTAGCAATTTTCCCCTCTAAACTCAGCTACCAATAAAACATTTCTTAATTTAAATGACTGTCTTTTTGTAAGAAACTCATGTCATTTTATATTTGAATATTATAAATTTTACAAGTAGAATGTAAATATATTTTACTGCAAAAAAAATTCAAATATCTAAAAGCAAATATCCATTGGATCCCCTCCTGATCCCAATTCCTACTCTCTGCTAATTCACAATCCTTCTCTTCCTTGTCCACACTCACTCCCACTGTCTGCTTATCAGTATTATTTTAGCCCTTCACTCTATGCAAATAATGATATGTACATATAGAAACACCTTGATTTGTTTTGCAGTTTGTACCTTATATAAATGGTCTAATGTTGTATATATTGTTCTACAATATTTTTAACTTAACATGTGGTGCAGACTTAGCCATGTTAGCTGCCCTCAATGTACTGTCTCCCTTGGTATTTCATCATATTGCTACACCACAATTATACCATTCTCCTGCAAACGACTGTCTTTTCTCTGTTACAAACATTGCTGCAATGAACATTTTTGTATGTGCCTCTTTAGAAACATACAACACACACAGAGAGAGAGACTCAGATGCACAATGTTGTATGTGTATTCAAAAAGGTAAGTGCCAGATTTGATCCTAAAAATATTGTACTGATTTGTATACCAAGCAATAGTTTATGAAAGGTCCTATTTTCTTACACCTGTGATGTCATCAGTCCTTTAAATTCCCCCCAAATCTGATACTAAAAATAATATGCATTGTTGATGTTAATTTGCATTTCAAATATATTTCCCTTTAAAATTATTGAACGATAAAGCCACAGGCGTCCTCAAACTATGGCCCGCGGGCCAAATGCAGGTGTTTTTGTCGTTTTGTTTTATTACTTCAAAATAAGATATGTGCAGTGTGCATAGGAATTTGTTCATAGTTTTTTTTAAACTATAGTCCAGCCCTCCAATGGTCTGAAAGACAGTGAACTGGCCCCCTGTTTAAAAAGTTTGAGGACCCTTGGATAAAGGTCTCTGTGGTCAAAGGATCTGGTTTGGCACCTTAAGCCTATCACTGACAAGCTGAGTGGCCTCTGACAAGTTGCTCAACCTCTCTGAGCCTCACTTTTCTTTCTGTAGAATGAGGATAGGCAGTACTTTGCCTTTGTCCCATTTATGAAATAGTTGTTATAAAAGTGTTGCATAATGCCTGGCCAGAGTGGCTCAGTTAGTTGAGTGTTATCCTGTGCATTGAAAGGTTACAGCACCTGCAGAAGGCAACTGATTGATGTTTCTTTCTCACATTGATCTCTCTCTCTCTCTCTCTCTCTCTCTCTCTCTCTCTCTCCTTTCCTATCTCGGGTGAGGACTAAAAATAATAATGATGATGATAAAATGTTTAAAAGCTCTTCACAAATGCTTAGCTCTGTGCAAGTATTAGATATTACTTGACTTTTATAAATATATCCCAAGAAACTAGAAACACCAATCAGAAAGGTTATGTGCACCCCTATGTTCATAGCAGCACAATTTACCATAGCTAAGATTTGAAAACAGCCTAAGTGCCCATCAGCAGATGAGTGGATTAAAAAACTGTGGAATACTATGCTTCGGTAAAAAGGAAGGAATTCTTATCATTTGCAACAGCATGGATGGAACTGGAGAGTATTATGCTAAGTGAAATAAGCCAATCAGAGAAAGATAAATATCACATGATCTCACTCATTTGTGGAATATAATGAACAATATAAATTGATGAACAAAAACAGATCCAAAGACAGAGAAGCATCGATCAGACCATCAAACCTTAGAGAGAAGGTAGGAGAGGGTGAGGGTAAGGGGGAGAGATCAACCAAAGGACTTGTATGCATGCATATATGCCTAACCAATGGACACAGACACCAGCGGGGTGAGGGCATGATGGGGTGGAAAGGACACATATGTAATATCTTAATCAATAAAGGAAAAAATAAGATGAATAACCTGATGCTCAGTGAGGTGGACTACATATTCCCAAGCACTAAAAAATCCCATATAGCTACAATAGCCCTGGCCTTATGTTGAAATATGTTTAGTCTGACTTTTTCAGCAATATGAAAGATTAGGCTTTGAGTTTTCATTTGTTGGTTGGTTGGTTTTAGTTTTTATTTGTTTGCTTGTCTTATTTTTTATTTAATAAAAGCATGAGCATAACAAGATCTGGGTTAGTTGATCAACAGTAGAAAGTTATGTTACCTAAACCCCAGACCTCAACTTCACCCAGGGAAATTCTGTAGTGTCTTCTGAGTTAATTTCTACTGTCTCAACTGCACTATTTGCTAGAGAGCAAAACACTCTCTAATTTGTGGAGATGGAAGATTTGATAAACCTAAGAAACAATTAAATTTAATGTCAGCCATGAGAACATTGTTGAGGCACGGAGGATTTTTCATTTAGGGGCTAATGAGCCTTACTTCCCTTCTTTAGTAGCACCCCACTCTCAACCCACAGGGTCTGAGTGGGCCCCACTCCCAGCTGTCAGGTGGAGCCAATAGCCCAGGCCTATGTCAATTAGCACATTGCAGACTCCAGCCCCAGTGATTGGTTTAAAACAGGGTGCATGATACAAGAAACCCAATCAGAGTGAACCTTGAGTTTTTTGCAGAGAAAACTGGGACAGAAAACTTTCATATTTTCTCATGGTACGTGATCCTGAAAGGATTCAGCTCTGGAAACTTCTGACAGACTTCTGGAGGGAAAAGAGAGTCTTACAAGGGAGGTAATATAAAAGGGGAGCACCTGTGAGATGGAGAGAGCAAAACCAGATCACAAGAACATTGCCAAACCAGATGTTCTCCTGGAAGTCTCAGTTACACAAGCTAAAAATTCCCTCCTACACACATATGCTTTTTTGTTGTTGTTACCTTTGTTGTTTGATCTCACATCCAAGTCCAGTGCTCCTTTCCAAACCTGGAAGGCAGCATGGTATCATGGGGAAAGCCCAAGCCTGGAAGGCAGAAGAGCTAGGTCTCTCACTAGCTATGTCTTTTGGAGCCTCAATTTCCATATCTGTAAAGTGAGAGAGTTGGACAAATACACTTGGGAAACATTCCTACGCTGACATTCTGAATCTATAAACCTGAAACTCTTTGTGCTCCTGTGATCACTGGAAGCTGTGATGGTCGGATACTGACTCTTTGAAGAAGTTCATTCATGGTGTTAAAGAAGGTCTTAAATGGCCACCAATGGAGGGGACCTGAAGAACATAAAACAATCAGGTTCTCTGTATCTCCACCAGAATTGGCTGCAGAAGAAGGTCAGACTTTGCAAAAACACAGAACATTTTTCCCTCTGGGCTCTTTGAGAAAAGCTCTCAGCACCATGAAAGGTGCCTCTCTCGCTATTCATGGCTTGCCAGTGGGAACAGCCAAGAAGGAGAAGAGGTCACATGGTTAAGCCTGAGGCCAGCACAGGATGTTCTATGCAGCCGACGGCTGGGCAAGGAAGAAGATTGCCTGATCCCCTACTGAGGCTTCTGATGAAAGGTGGACCCAAGAGTTGCCAAAATATATTCTGCAATAGTCTGTGTAGAGGTTCCTATGAAACAGGATTCAGATGCAGCAATCATTGATTGTCTCTTCTATATAAAGTATTAAGCTAAGCAGTTTCATATGCATTCTTTCTTAAACCTCACAACAACCCTTTTGCAACCTAATATCATGTTACATTTATAGTTACAGTAACTGAGACTCAAAGATGTGAAGCGGAAGTAACTTGCCGAGGATCACACAGAAACAGATCCTAAATTCACTGAGGACAAGATTAAGTGTGTTCATAGTTGCTTTTGCCTTACCTTCTCCCACACTCCGCCATGCTATGCACAGGACCCCAAACACACAGGTCAGAAGTATGTGTTCCAGTCACTGGTCTCCTCACAGCTGCTTTTGTAAACACTCTGGGATTTTATGTCACTTCCTTGACTGGGACTGTGAGTTCTTCATCAAGGCCTGTGTGATCCAGCTGTGTGGCTCCCACAGTTCCTTGTACAAAAGAGGAATGTGAAAAGCAGACCTTCTCTCTGGCCAACCACTGACCCCAGAGAAGGAATGAATTCAACCAAGGGTCACAAACAATATGTACCCAAGGACCAAATAGGCAGTGGAAACACAAGAAATTCCAAGCCAGGTATGTGACAATAGGGGTCAAAATGTACAGGACCTGCCTTTGGATCCAAAAATTTCAGAAAGAATGTACAGCCAAAACAACCATGCAGACTGACTGGGGTCTAAAGCCAACAGTTTACAGCCCCATTATGACTCCACCCCAACCACTCAGTGTGACATGGAATTGATGAGCATCCTGCCCCCACTGTAACACCAGTCTTCCAGAATGGAGACCATGGCTGAACAGTGCCACTCATGGCTCTCAGTTAACACAGTGAATGGTAGAAGTGAGTATTTAATAAATGTTTGCTAAATAAATATTTTTATAAAATCTAATCAAATTTTACCCAAACCACTATAAACTTCACTAAGCCAACACTCTGTAAAGAAGGCTATTGACTCAGTGTCCACTGCTCTAGGAACCAGAATAGTGATTATGGTGTTTGGGTAGAAAACCACTCATACCAGGTATCTGTATGTGCCATCTTACCTAGAAAAGCCCTAGGTAAGTGGTCCCATACTCTCAAATGAGAAACATATGCAATTTATGATTCTGTAGCTATCCCATCATTCATCCATTCACTCGACAACACTAGCACCATAATGGTGAGCAAAACAGATACAGTGCCTTTCCTCATAGAAAAACAACAGTCTTGTAATAACCATCTAATCACATACATAGATGTAACATCACTCTGTGGCAAGTGCGCAGAAGAGTGCAGTACTTTCAGAGACCTGGCCTGGGAGGATCGAGGAAGTGATTGATACATAACCTTGCTAAAGAGGGAAGAAATAGCATATGCAAAGGCTCCATGAAGAAGTGTGGCAAAGAAAAGGATGTGTAAGGCCAGAGTGGTCGAGTAGAGGAGGGATCATATGGGTTTGAGGTTGACAGAGGTCAGGCCATTATAGACTTGTAGGCTATGGTAAGAATTTTTACCTTTATCCTATGAGCAAATGTGAGTTATTTACTCTGCTAGTTTAAAAAGATATATAGTTGGGTGATGCCGCAGCTCTCCATTCCTCTGTACAAGCTATTTATTGTCCATTTCTCTCTATAGGATTTATGGCAAGGGATAAGAGTTTTAAACTTTTTTTGGATAAAAAAGTTATTTCATTCTTAAAGTCTGAGCAGCAAATAAGATTTCTTTTTCCAGTGTACCATGACATTGCCACAGTAATAACATTAGACACCCTTCTAACAGCAGGCGCTCAGAGCTCTAGTGTTAGTTACTTCATGTCCAACATCAGGTATGCCAGCAGTTTTTCATCTTTTGGGTTATGCAGACCACATTTTAATCTGAAAAATATCACAGACCTCCCAGTTAATACTAGTTAAACTTTTAAAATTTAATGACACCATTTACATTAGCACCCAAAAACCTGAAATATTTAGGTATAAATTTCACAAAGTATATATGAGGTCTATGTGAGAAAAGCTACAGAACTCTGATGAAAGAAATGAAAGATCTAAATAAATGGAGAGATATTTTATGTACATGAATTAGAAAATATTGTCAAGATATCAGATCTTCTCAACTTGATCTATCAAGTCAATACAATCTCAAGTAAGGGATTACTCATTTCAATAAGTTACTTTGTGGATATCAACGAAGTGATTCTGAAGTTTATATGGGAAGATGAAAGAACCAGAGTAATCAACACAATATTAAAGAAGAACAAAGTTGGAAGACTGACACTACCCAGCTGCTAGACATACTATATATAAACTTACAGTAATCAAGTCAGTGTGACACTGGCAAAAGAATAGTCAAATAGACCAAGGAAATAGAAGACAGAGCCTAGAAATAGACTCACACAAATATAGTCAACTGATCTTTGACAAAGGAGCAAGGGCAATTCAATGAAAAAAAAAAAAAAAAGATAGTCTTCAACAAATGGTGCTGGTACACCTGGCCATTCACATGCAAAAAAAAATAGTGAATCTAGACAGATTTTATACCTTACAAAAATTAACTCAAAATGTGTCATAGGCCTAAATATAACCCCAAACTCCTAGAAGATAACATAGGGGAAAATCTTTGTGACCTTGGGTTTAGTAATGACTAAAAACAACAGAAAGCACATTCCATGAAAGAAAGACATTTGATTAGTGGGACTTCATTAAAATTAAAAACTTCTATTTTGTGAAGGATACTGTTAAGAGAATGAAAAGATAAGCCACACACTGGGATGAAATGTTCGCTTAACATATATCTGATAAAGGACTCTTAAAACTCAATAATTAGAACTAACAAAAAATTTTATTTAAAAATGGGAAAATGATCTGAACAAATAACTCAGAAGAAGCTACATAGATGGTAAATAAGCACACAAAAAGATGTACAAATAGATCATTAGACTA
Organism: Cnephaeus nilssonii; assembly: GCF_951640355.1. NCBI lineage: Eukaryota > Metazoa > Chordata > Mammalia > Chiroptera > Vespertilionidae > Cnephaeus > Cnephaeus nilssonii. The sequence goes on from NC_137074.1 coordinate 45,524,706, forward strand.
ATGGAATAGAAGAGAGAGCCCAGAAATAGACTCATACAAATATAGTCAACTATTTGTCTATTCTTTTGCCAATGCCACACTATCTTGATTACTGTACATTTTTATCACCAAAGAAGCTACATATATGGTAAATAAGCACATGAAAAGATGTTTAACAACATATGTCAGTAGAAAATTTCAAATTAAAAAAAACAATACACTTATTAGAATGGTCAAAATCCAGAGCACTGAGAACACCAAATGCTGATCGGGATATAGAGAAGAAGAACCACAAAATCCATTGTGGTGGGAATGCAAAAAGGTACAGCTGCTTTGGAAGAGAGTTTGACAATTTCTGATAAAAACAGATATCCTTTTACTACATAATCAAGCAATCACTTCTTGGAATTTTGTCAGATGAGTTGAAAACTTCTATAAAAACATCTGTATATGGATGTTTACAGCAACCTTTTTCATAATTGCTAAAACCTGGAAACAACCAAAATCTCCTTCAATAAGAAAATAGATCAACAAACTATGGTATAGCCATACAATGAAATACTTTTGTGATGAAAAAGACATGAGCTATCAAGCCATGGAAAAAACAAACAAAAAACAGAGGAACCTTAAATGCATATCACTAAGTGAAAGAAGTCAATCTGAAAGGCAACATATTACATGATTCAAACTGTTTGCCATTCTGGAATAGCCAAAACTATCCTATCTAATAAAAGAGTAATATGCAAATTGACCGTCACTCCAAGACACAAGATGGCTGCCCCCATGTGGACACAAGATGGCTGCCACAAGATGGCCTGCAGGGGAGAGCAGTTGTGGGCAGTTAGGGGTAACCAGGCAAGCAGAGGAGGGCAGTTGTGGGGGACCAGGCCTGCAGGGGAGGGCAGTTGGGGGCACCAGGCCTGCAGGGGAGGGCAGTTTGGGGGACCAGGCCTGCAGGGGAGGGCAGTTGGGGGGACCAGGCCTGCAGGGGAAGGCAGTCGTGGGTGATCAGGCCAGCAGGGAGGGCAGTTAGGGGTGACCAGGCCAGCAGAGGAGGGAAGTTGGGGGAGACCAGGCCTGCAGGGGAGGGCAGTTGGGGGGTGGGGAACCAGGCCTGCAGGGGAGGGCAGTTGGGGGGGGGCAGGCCAGCAGGGAGGGCAGTTAAGGGTGACCAGGCCAGCAGAGGAGGGCAGTTGGGGGAGACCAGGCCGCAGGGGAGGGCAGTTGGGGGGCACCAGGCCAGCAGGGGAGGGCAGTTAGGGGTGACTGGGCCAGCAGGGGAGGGCTGTTAGGAGTGACCAGGCTGGCAGGAAAGGGCAATTAGGGGTGACCAGACTGGCAGGGGAGGGCAGTTAGGGATGACCAGGCCAGCAGGGGAGGGCAGTTAGGGGCAATCAGGCCGGCCAGGAAGCAGTTAGGCATTAACCCTTTGCACTCACTTGCTTTTTTCTCGATTCCTTTATTCTAATGCTAACCGTGTTGAGTCACACTCGACATCCGAGTGCAAAAGGTTAATCAGGCTGGCAGGGGAGTGGTTAGGGGGTGATCAGGCTGGCAGGCAGAAGTGGTTAGGGGCAATCAGGCAGAGGCAGGTGAGCAGTTGGGAGCCAGCAGTCCTAGATTGTGAGAGGCATGCCCGACGGGCGGTCGGACACCCCTCAAGGGATCCCATATTGGAGAGGGTGCAGGCTGGGCTGAGGGACAGCCCCCACCCCCCATGCACGAATTTCGTGCACCAGGCCTCTAGTAGAGATAATAAAAAGGTCAGTGGATTAGGGAGAGGAAAAGAGGGATGAATTGGTGGAGCACAGGGGATATTTAGGGCAGTAAAACTATGCTATATGACACTATAATGATGGATACATGTCTTTATACATTTGTCAAAACCCATAAAATGTACAACACAAAGAGTAAATCCTAATGTGAACTATGGGCTTTAGTTAGCAATAATGTATCCCTATTGACTCATTAACTATAACAAATATGCCACATTAATGCAAGAAGTTAATAATAGGGAAACTTAGGGAGAAGAAGACAAAGAGTGTATGGGAACTTGCTATACTTTCCACTCAACTTTCCTGTAAACCTAAAATTGCTCAAAACATAAAAAATTCTAATGACTGATAAAATATATGACAAAAACAGCATGGTTTTTAAAATTATATTTTATTAATCACAGCAACACCCACAGACACTTGAGAAATGCAAGTACATGTGAATAAAATATGCCTGTACTTTGCTGTCTGTAAACAATCTTGAGCACACATATGTATTCAGAAATTCTCTTATAATGACTCCATAGGCTTAAAAGAATCCAGATTTGTGGAACCAGTGCTGATGGCTTCATAGATATTTCTTGATGAATGAATGAAATAGTCTCCCTTGGAAGACCAGGAGAAAACTCACTGCAGGTCACTGTTGTTGATGTCAACTCTCTCTCTGTGGGAAATGGTAACACCTTTCTCACCGCATAGAAAAGAGATTACATGTAAAGGCATTTAGCACAGTGCTTGGCACATTGAAGCTGCTCAGTAAATAGTAACCAAATTGGAATCTGATGCTGTAAAGGAGATTAATCATCAGATGCTGCATTGGATTGGCTGACGTCCGATGTCTTTTCCACTTGAATTTGTGACTCCATCCCCACTTTTTCATTAATGTTTGGGAACTCATTTCTGTTCCAGCCCCAAAGTTTTGTCACTATAAGATGGTATGGGAAAGAACTACAAATAGCAGTAGGAGAGATCTTAGGATGGCACCCTATCTGAACTATTATCCAATTTGCCCTCATATGTCATTTTGTCATTTGCACCTAAAGTATGAGACCCAAGACAGAACTTTGGAGAGATTCAGTATAGCTCAGGATTGAAAAAGAAATTAAAAACTGTCCTGTCGCTCCTTAGTGATATAAGAGACTCACAATGTTCTGGAGAGATAAATATACATATCTATAATGGACAACAAAGCTTTCACTGCCTGTATTCAATCTCACTATTTATTCATTAGCTCTGACTGTGTGCAAGGCACTGAGAGTTTTGAGTGCTGAAATACAGAGCTGTAGTCTGTGATAAAAATGTCCTTGCCATGCTGTTCCTTGTAAAATTAAATACACAAAGATCCAACCATTCCCACCCTGCTCTACTGCTGGTCCTGGGGCTCTGTTCTCCACATTTGTTGGGCAATTCACCAATTCTGCCTCTGAAATGGTGAAAAGCCAGGAAAGAGTGTCATGAGGAAAATTTAAAAAACTGGAGAGTTTTAATTGGTGATGAAAGGATCCAGGAGCTACATGATCCTTGATTTCACAAATCTGAAGGGCCATTATAGGGAAGGCTTAAAAGAAGCCACGAACTGAATTATAAGCCAGTTCTGAAAATGACAGATTGATGTCATCTCAGCTAGAGAAAGGATTTTCTAACAGTGAGAAGTTTCCAAATATGAAATAGAATGCATCATTAGGTAGTGAGGTCCCCATTACTGGAGATGTTCAGAGGCCAAATAATCAAGAGACAGAGAGTTTGTAGAGGAGATTCTTTCAACAATCTTGGAGCCATGGGCTGATATTAATGACTTTACTTCTCATTCCAAATCTGTGTCTATGAGCATTGGCTCTATCCACTGATTTCTGTATTGCAGATCATGTAATACTCTGCCTCACTTCTGTGTATCTACACATCCTTTACAGTTTGCAAAGTGCTTTCAATTATATGATCTCATTAACTCCTCAGGATAAATATTTGATAATATCAATAGCAGAATTATTATATTCATTTATAGTTGAGGAATCTAAAGAAAGGAAAGGCTGAGAGAAACAAATCAGTGACAAAATCAAAGGAAACCCTCAGACTTCAATGGGGTCCCACTCTTCCCACTATGAAATCACAGGCCAAGAACATTCACCTCATATTCAGAATGAAGAGATGAAGAGTATCAGATTCCAGATAAGGGAGATTTGTTTTCCTAGGGGCTAAAGAGCTGTCATTGATATCTCAGACTAGGCATGACAGTTTTTCCAAAGTTCAAAAAGCAGAAAACACTGAGTCTTTGAAGTTAACAAACTTACTACTTATGAGTCTGCTTCCTCTCACTCACAGCATGTTGACCACTGACTAGGGGTAAAGGAGCAAGACCTTTGCCATACATTGGGGCGGGGGCGGAGGGGGGAGGGAAGAAGAGAGAAGGTGGTGGTCTAGAGAGGATTTTGAACTGAGAAAGTCTCAGAAAGTGACCAGGAAATCAAGAACTACTTGTTTCTTCTTGTAAAAATGTTTTGCTGGAAATACAGTCCAGTGACCCCCAATGAGGGTACAGATTAAACAAAGAACTCCCAAAGGCTGATGAAGGGATTAATTCCTGTATAATAATTAGGTTGTGTTCTTTTCCAAGGTCTTTCATCTGTAGATCTCAGAAGATTTTGCAAATAACAATTAAATGCTGCAACATTCCTTTGAAGTATGATTATGTCCATTTTCCAGGTGAGAAAACTTAGAATCTAAGGGGCTTGCCTAGGGCTCCCCAACCAAGATTCTAGAAGGCCAAGCATTTCAGACTTCAGCTGTACATGGCTCTGGGTCTCACAGGGAGAGTGCCACTGAGACAATCTGACAGTGCTATTCCCAGGCTCTGAGAAAGAAAGAGTACTGAAGAAGCATTCTCCATACTGGTCCACAAGCTCTGTAAGAACGTTAAAGGACTTTTCTCTTAATAAAGGGGCTGTACCCAAGAACCACAGGACTTGGAGATAGACTCCATGAATCATTCATCAGCCTTCCAATGGGATGTCATTCCTCCTCTCCAAAGTTGTAGAAGGCCATTGTTGTTAGTTCTTTTGTGCTCTATCTTAAGCTGTAATTATTTATGTTGGTGTCTGGTTTTTCTCTTAAGACTTCATATAAGGATATCTTACATTATCCCTTATGCCTGGTACATAGCATGAGATCATAAGTAAATCTGTTTTAATTTTATGTGAAGTGGGGTTGGTGAGGAAGTCAAAGCAGCAGGCAACTTCTACAAAGTGCAAGAACTAAAATTGATAACACTTGTGCTCTTCAAAGACAAAAGGCCTGCCTACAATCCACATTTTCATGTGAATAAAGGCACTTCTGGGTTTTTGTGACTGCCAAAAATCTTTACTTTTACTCTAGGAACCAATGTTCAGTTGGGATAGTCAAGCTGGCTAAAATTTAGCGAAGAAGCTTCTTGGAAAGTCACGTGTGTGATAAGTATATCTGGTAATAACAGACCTTTATCTGAGCATCAAGCTTTACAAATTTTACAAAGCATTTTTATAAGAACTTCCAAATTTGAGCCTATTAAGACACCATGAGATGGCAAATAGAAATTTTACTGATGAATATTATTATTTTATTGATAAATTCCATTGCGGTTATGTAAACTGCTCTAAGTCACACAATTATTAAATAACAGAACTATGACAGAAACCAAGAAACCTGGAGAAAGGGAAGAATGGCCACTTTCTGTATTCCACAACTTTCTTTTCCTTTCCAACCTTCCCAAACTGGATTTGTCTTTGCTTGTTATTTTTTATTTGATTGCAACTTATGCCCAAGCAGGGTCCACACTAAACCACTGAATGCTTTTGAGCCCTCATCACCCTGTAGGCAGTGTCTGTCCAGCTGGAAATGCAGAAGAAAGAGGTGAGCAGCAGGTGTAATTTTGCTAGTTTAGAAACCCACTTCCAAAATGACATTACAGAAGATAGTCTCTGTAAGAGCTGTCAATTGAAAACCCATTTGCATATTTTGGCACAGTTACATAAGCCCAAGATGGAGAGATGGGAGTCTTTGTTTATAGTTTCAGGGCTACCAACCAACTGTGAGCTTTTTTTGTTTGTTTGTTTGTTCATTCCACAGATATTTAATGAGCACCTATATATGCTAAACATTGTGCTAGGTGACAGGGATACAGAGATGAACAAGATTTCCTTCTTGCTCTCCAGGAGCTAACAGTGTATTAGACAAGACGAACAAACAAGCAGATAACAAAGTATCATGTAATGTATGCTTTTTTGAAGGTGTAATACTGCTAAGAGTCTTTCCAGAGGAAAAAACTAAACAAAGTGCTGGACTCTTCCACGCACAGGGCATTGTGCTGTGGGATTGCACAGTTTGCACACCCATGAAGCCAGTCCTGCCAACAGAGATCCTGTGGGTCACATAGAAATACAAACACAAGTAGGGACAATAAATAGGGGCACAAGACTGTCAGAGACCTAGGAATGAGCAGACGCACCAGACAGAGAAGCCATGACATAGGAAAAAAGTAGAGTGAAGAGGTCAGTGGCCACTGCAGAGGAAGTACTAGGAATAAGGACAAGCTGATGCATAGGAATCAGAGTTACTTGATGGACCTCCATAGATTATGGCATGGCCAGAAGTCATGATGGTTGTTTATAGAATAGCAGCAAACTTTTTCTACAGCTTGAGACCCAGCTGCACAGCCACAAAGAGGCTTTGCTCTTAATTTCTCCATTCCATTCAATTCCCATAACCTTAGATAAAAACAAACAAACAAACAAACATTTCTCTAACTCTTGTAAACTGGACAGAGCTAATCCAAATATACAGAAGTGTTTTACATACTTATAAAACATCACACTTTATGCAAGAGAGACTTGCAGCTGAAGACTCCACTAGCAGCCAAAACAAATACAAAATTAGTCCTGCAGGTGGGTGAGGATGTAGGCATAGGCTACTTTTTGACAACATTGTCTACACCTTTCAGAGACTCCCTCAAAAGAATGACCATTGTGCCTGCAAACCCCTGCCTGCTTCTCAGACGCTGTCTCTGCTAAAACAAAAAAACACGGACCACCTGATAATTGCAGGGCAGGAACTCAAGGATTGGCTAACCCACCTTCTGTTATTCCACACTGTGCTCTTCATATTAAGCCTTTGGGCCAATCAACTCATTAACATGCCATCAATAATTACAGATTAAACATCAGCAGTTTCCCCCCTCTAATAACCTTAATATTCTAGTTATCTATGAAGATAATTAACCTTGTTATAGAAACATGCCCTAGGAAGCTTTCCTCAACACAATAGACAATTACCCCTGTTAATCACCTTTTTCTTTTATTCTAGTATTAGTGTTCAGGTTAGTCCTCCTGAAAGAATAGTGATGGCTGTTCCTATGAGGCTCTCCCCATTCTCCCTTATGATAGTCATTATCATCCCCAGCATGCTTCCAGGAAGTTGCTTTATTCTCGGCTGGCTGCTTATTGTCAGTCAATTCCAGAGACCTCCCTCCCAGGCAGCAACCTGCTCACAAGCCTGTAAGGCAGATCAGATGTGCCTCTCCAGGTTCCTGATGAGAAAAGAAGGAAAGTGAACTGGCCAAATCTTGGAACAAGATAAACTCCCTCACTTTTGTGTCTGACCCACCCACCTACACACCAAACACAATATGATTTGCTCAGTAATTCCCTCCGTGGCATTTGCTCAGTGCCCATAAGTGCTGGTCCTCTTCGGAACCCTGGGCATTCAGACACGAAGAAGAGGAAAGAAAATGGCAGCAAGTTTGCTAGCCAGGGCTGGTTTAGCTAAACTTGCTGCTGAAAGTGATTCTTTTGTCCATTCCCCCTAGAAAGTATGGAGTAGACACTTGTGTCAGGCCCTTTAAGGACTGTTTAAATCCCACCTTTTCCACCAGCATCCCTCTAACCCACCACCAGGGGAATTGAGCTCTCCTTCAACGAAGAGACTGTGCTGCTCTAAGAGCCTATTGGCCCTCTGCGTGCTGTAAGACCGTTTCTTCCCCGATCCTGTGTCCCTTACAACAGTACCTAGTGGTACTTAATGGTGGCACTGGTGGATGGCACTTAATCAGTGCTCGTTGAATTAAATATAGTCAAGAAGTATGAGGCACCTAATAAGTGGAGGGGGGATTGCCATTATATATGATCATTCTGTAACCAAACGATGAGAGTGACTGAAACAGCAGCCAAGGTAATTTTTCCTAAGAGCTCTCAGGGTCTGTGTATCTTCTAGGACAGGCCAGATGTGCCCCCCTTGTTCTCCCTGGCTCTTCTAAGCAGAGTCATGCTCCTCCTCTCAAATTTGGATAATCTCATCAAGAACTACCACATCTCTTTTGTCCTCTAAGCCCCTCAGTAAGCCAGAAAGATAGGCCTGGAAAAGATGCTTATCCCAAGTTCCCCAAGGTCAGACAGAGGAAGTGACTGCCCAGATCCAAGAGTTAATAAGAGGTAGAGCCTGAACACAAACTCCATTCTCGGGTTGGTGTTCTTACCATTGAACTGCACATTGTTACAATCGTAATAATTATAGAAAGCCAAAAATTAACAGAGCTACCATTAAAATGGGCTTGGTTTTACCTTCAAATATTTTGGGGGGAGTAACTGCCCTAATGCAGTTGATTTGTATAAATCTAAACTGGGCTGTATATTTGTTAATAACCTGTAATAAACAGACACAGTTGCAACACCATGCAAAGAACACAGGTGAGGAAGGATTTACTGAGGCTCATTTGCATTCAGCGATCAAAATAAGATATGAAAAGCACCTCATGGGAGAAATCAAAACTTTTGAACAGATATTGCACAGGTCAGTGATTCTCAATAATTCTAGAGACCACTGCCTGTCTGTACCTGCAACTGTTCTTCACACACACTTATATTTAGTTGGAGAAGATGTTGATGGATAAGTAGAAGCAAATTATAACTGACACACAATATCAGTTAAGATTTATGCTCCAATAGCTTGAGGACATTTTGTGGCTAAGTTTCTTTTATTGATCATGTCAAAGCTTCCATCTATTTCAGCTTTAAAGGAACTTTGGTGCTCAGTTTTATGATATGCAAAAATAATTAGAACTGGACATGCAAACAGATAATCTATTACATTTTCAATTAAGTTAGATTCTTTGTATCTATCTGAGACCATGTAGATACTGGAGCAATCTTTTGGTCAGCATTTAATTATTTCTTTCCCACTGGAATGTGTTGAGATTGAGGTGCATCCATCACTGTTTGTGTGTTATGGTCTCATTTTCTATCCAGTTTAGAGGACTATTATCCAAGAGGGAATTGATAAGATAGTGGTGGGCTACAATAAGTGGCCCTACCATATGTCTGTTGGGAGGGGGAGACCTTTTCCCTACTTTCCATTCTGATGGCTTCTTCGGTGGGATACCCCTGGGTTCTCTGCACCCCTCCCTGGGCAGAGAGAACCATAGTGACTTCTCTAATGGGCTATTTTGAAAGTGGGGCCGTGACCTGTACACCTGTCAATTTTCTCTCCTTTGAAGCCTGCTCTTGGCCCAGTATAAACCTAGCAATCAAGGCCTTGGACATGGGAGAGGCCTCTAAAGGTCCAGCACTGCTGGTGGCAGGATGAATAAGTCAACACAATCCTGGGTTCAGTGTTAGGGAGTCCACTTCCCTAGAGACATAAGCCACACTCTCCAGAGAGGTTAGTGACACAACCACAGAACATAGCAGGTGGGGGCAGCTGGCTTCCTCCTCAGACCCAAGCTCCTCAAAGATGTTGGCCTCACTCTCCATCCTCCAGCATCTATCACAGGGGGCACCCATTGTGCATTTAGTGAATTAATGTAAAAGTCAGGGCAAGAACATAGCTGTCCTGATTTTTAACCTCTTATATGCTGCTGCTACTGTGGTTACCAAGATACACACTTCAACGTGTCATCTGCCATATACATGCCAGCTGTGGCACACACCCACATGCAGGCTTTGGTTTGTCCCACCCTCTAGTAGAATCCCAAATGGCTGGATGGGGCTGTCTTTCCCACAAGGCTTTTTCCCCCTCAGGGGATCTTGCATTTACCATGCCTTCCCCTTTCATCACTTACCACTGAGGTAACAAACCTCAAGCCATTTCTCTGTTACTTGTGCAAATACAGCCTCTCTGTCCCTTTCCTCCTTTCTGGTATCCAGCTCTCTCCCATTTGCCACAGGAAAATCTCTCTTCTTCCTTCTTTCTCCTTCAGCAACTCTGGCATGAGCCCTAAACCACTTTCTCAGACTGACAACCCTAAGTGTAGTGCTAATGAAAACCCAAGTGAAAGGCAAAGGAAGACTCTCATTTTGCAGTGAAATTAGCATTACAAAGAACCTTGAAGTTCTTGAAAATGCCCATAAATTACTTTGAGAAATTCTGCAGAAGACCCTTATCAATACCTTCATCTTATGTTTTCTTTAAGTACCCATGTGCCACCTTAAACTCAAACAAATATACCACCTCATATTTTAAATTACTCGAGTGTGTTTTACTATTTTTAACATAAATATACTATGCTTCAATTATATGACAGGGCCCAGAGATTTTAGAGACATGGGCTGGGGCTTTGCTTACCATTTCAAGCATTATCCAATAAGCATGCTCTGAGCCGCAAAGACCAGCTCACAGGTCTTTGTGAGCCTTAGAGAATTCCTCCAGGAGTTCTGTGATGGAGTGGAAAATGGAAATAAATGAACAATATTGACCCACTTTTCAAAAAAAGTGTTATTTATTAAACTCAATCAAACAATTTTTTACCAGCATGGAGTGGAATATGCATCTCAGAGGACTGCTACATTTGCACTTGAGGCACTGTGTTGCACTCTGATCTGGGGTTTCACAATCTTCCTGTTTGACTTGGGGCCCAGGGCACATCTGCCAGGCCCTCTGCATGGCTGTTCTCCCATCTCCCTAGTCTGAGGAGCTGTACAGTGAAGCTGCACCATGGTGGCAATGCATGATGATTCCCTTTGTTGTCAACATGCAACAGGGCTCAGGTCATGCTGTGGGTTACAGAGCAGGGTGTATTAGGAAAGCTGACAAAGTAAAGGGCAGCAGCAGAAGGCATGTGGACCAATCTCTTACTTTGTTATGGGTGAGGACACCCTGCTAGATCTGGCATAGCTGCTTGTTTCCTTTTAAGGGTCACACTTGAGAGCATGCATTGGGGGCAGGGGAGACTCCGGATTGCATGGGTGCCAGACTGTCTGGCTTTTATATGACACTGAATTTTGATCTTTAAGGAACTACCTAAGAAAGCTAACTCTTTAATGTGCCTGTGAATCCTAGGGACCACAGGAAGTTGGGTTCAGAAGCAGACCCCCCCCCCCCTACCTGAGAGAGGAAACCTATGCCAGGTCCCATCAGAAGCTGAAATGGGGTGCAGCTCCTCCTGCTGGGAGAAGTGGGAGCCTCTGGTTCCAAAGAATTAATTGTCCAGGCAATCCAGAATGGATTCCAGGAATATTTTTAGGCAATCCTGTTTGTTGTACCCAAGTGGGACATTGAAAGTAATCAAAAATCTGTCTGTGGAGTCTTTTCTGGATTTTGCAGCGTGAAGAACCATGAGTAGCAAAGTCTCCTATAACACCCTGTACAAGGCAGTGCAGGAGGTCCTGCATGGGAACCAGCACAAGCACTGGAAGCTTTTGGAGATGGTGGAGCTGCAGATCAGCCTGAAGAATTATGACCTTCACAAGGACAAATGCACCATCAAGCTTAAGTCCACTCCCCAGCCCTAGTTCTCTGTGTGTGTTCTGGGGGCCCAGCAGCACTGTGATGAGGCCAAGGCAGTGGACATCCCCCACATGGATATTGAGTGGCTGAAGAAACTCAACAAGAATAAGAAACTGGTCAAGAAGCTGGCCAAGAAGTACGATGCCTTTTTGGTTTCAGAGTCTCTGATCAAGCAGATCCCATAAATCTTGGGCCTAGGCCTGAATAAGGTGGGCAAGCTCCCTTCCTTGTTGACCCACAATAAGAACATGGTGGCCAAAGTCGATGAGGTGAAATCCACAATCAAGTTCCAGGTGAAGAAGGTGGTGTGTCTGGCAGTTGTTGTTGGCCATGTGAAGGTGACAGATGATGAACTATGTACAACATCCACTTAACTGTCAATTTCCTGGTGTCATTGCTCAAAAAGAAATGGCAGAACATTAGGGCTTTGTACATCAAGAGCATCATGGGCAAGCCCCAGCACCTGTACTAAGACCCAGCTTAATAAACCATACTACTACCATTAAAAAAATTCTGTCTGCAGATAAATCTAATTGTTTGCCAGGTCCTGTGACTACTCTGTTTTCAAAGTTGCCTTCCACTCCATCTCCATGGCCACTCCCCACTGGCCTCACTCATATGCTCATGATCTCTTGCTTGGCCTAGTGCACTTTCCCCTAACTCTTCTTCCTGCCTCCAATCATTCCTAAAGACAATCTATCTTGCCCACCACAGCAAGCTTAATATTCCTAAAATACAACCCTGACCTTGTTACTTGTATCAGCCAGGATAGGTTAGGCTACTAGTATGCTACAGCAACAGAGAAATCCAACATTCCTGGGACTTAAACTACAAGCCCATCCTTGGCACCTGAGGATTCAGCTCTATATCATTATCTTCTTCACTCTGAGATCCAGGCTGATGAACCAGCCATAGTCAGAAGCATCACTGAAGCTCTAGAAGAAAGGAGAGTCTATGGTCCCACATTGATAATTAAATGCTTGCCTGGAGGTGGCAAAAGCTCGTAGCTTATTAGGCAGAACTGATCTCATGGCTCTACCCACAGGTGGCCAGGACCTGTGATCCTATAATGTATCCAGAAGGTGTGGACCCAGAAATATTCCGTGAATAGCATTAAGGACTATTATAATGCTCTTTTGCTTAAAAATCAAACCAGCAAATAAACTGATAATTTCCCCTGTTTTTCAGAATAAAGTAAAACTGTCTTACACTAAAAGACCTTCCATCTTCTCGTTTAACTTCAAGTCACTAAATCAGCAATATTTTCCACTTTCTACATCACATTTCAAAAAGAATAAACTAATTGTATTTAACTATACAAATGGTCCTCATGCATTGTTGCCCCACACCTCATACCTTTGGTCCTGCTGTTTTTCTCATCAACTTCTAGCCATTTCCCCAGGCCAGATTCAGATGACATCCCTTCCATAAAGCCTCCTCCCACTCCCCAAGTCAGAAACAACCTCTTTTCTACATGATATCTTTATAAGGACCCAACTTGTGCCTCTTTGTGGTACTTAACACAATTTCTCTTCTTTCATAATGAAGAATATTTATAATTTAGTCATAAGGCTAAAAAATACTTAAGAGGTCATTTAGTTCTTAAATCTTTCACACACCATTGAAAAGTCTTTTGTCATCTGTTTAAAAATCCACAGTTCTGGGGAACTTACTACCTTCCAGGTAAACCATTCTCCCCTTCCAAACTTGAACAGCTCTGATTATTTAAACAGCAACAACAAGAAGACATTTTAAAGTATTTCAGCATATGAAGTTAGTACCTACCTGTCCCATTTCCAAACAAGGAAACCAAGGCACCTTAAGAGAATGGGAAACTCTTTTTATAAGGAACAGGGGAAGTTCTGGTTTAGTTCATCTCACTGAGCTGCTCAGAGGTTTCTCAGCTCTGGCCTGTGATGTGGATAATCTCCTAAGAGACTGAGAGGGATGGAAAGATACCAAGGCTACCACCCGCATTGTTTACCAGAGAACTCAAGGGTGACTTTTGCATAGCTGTGCTGAATGTAAGTGTTTAGACAGAAGGCTGTGTGGTCCCAGACAGATGTGGCTGCACCGCAACTCACTGTCAGACTGTCAACCTGGACTGCTGGGGGGAGGGGAGCCAGCAAGCAGAGGAAGCCTGCAAAAGACACTGCGAGCGAGCCCTGGCCTGGTGTCTTAGTTGGAGCATCATCCCATGCACCAAAAGGTTGTAGGTTCGATTCCTGGTCGAGGAGCATATGAGGCAACCAATTGATGTTTCTCTTTCACATCAATGTTTCTCTCTCCATTCTTCATTTTAAAAATTATTAAAAACATATCCTCAGATAAGGATTTTAAAAAAAAGACACTCGAAGCAAATATGAGAACAAGAGCCTAAGTAGCATTTGGTATGGCCTGACTTCTGATGGCAAAAAATACCACCTCTATCTAGAAAGCATTCTTAGAATTTTCTGGTGCCTTCTTCAGTCGTCCTGTGGTAAACACACCTTTTGAAAAACACAGTTCTCAAAAAGAGCACAGATTGTGGAATCACTACCTCTTACTTGCTGTGTGGCCTTGAATAACTCACTTTACTTTCCTGGGTCTCATCTGTAAAATGGGGCAAGTAATACTTTCTCAGATTGTGATAAGAATCCTATATAATAAAGAGGCAATATGCAAATTGACCATCACTCCAACACACAAGATGGCTGCCCCATGTGGTCAAAGATGGCCACCTCCATGTGGACACAAGATGGCCGCCACAAGATGGCCAGCAGGGGAGGGCAGTTGTGGGTGATCTGGCCAGTAGGGGAGGGCAGTTGGGGGGGACCAGGCCTGCAAGGGAGGGCAGTTGGGGTGGTCAGGCCTACAGGGGAGGGCAGTTGGGGCGATCAGGCCTGCAGGGGAGGGCAGTTGTCAGGGACCATGCCTGCAGGGGAGGGAAGGTAGGGGGACCAGGCCTGCAGGGGAGGACAGTTAGGGGAGACCAGGCCAGCAGGGGAGGGCAGTTAGGAGTGACCAGGCTGGCAGGGGAGGGCAGTTAGGGGCAACCAGGCTGGCAAGGGAGGGCAGTTAGGGGGACCAGGCCGGCAGGGGAGGGCAGTTAGGGGCAATCGGGCCAGCAGGGGAGCAGTTAGGCATCAATCAGGCTGGCAGGGTAGTGGTTAGGGGATAATCAGGCTGGCAGGCAGAAACAGTTAGGGGCAATCAGGCAGGCAGACAGGCAAGCGGTTGGGAGCCAGAAGTCCTGGATTGTGAGAGGGATCGCAGATTGGAGAGGGTGCAGGCTGGGCTGAGGGACACACACCCAACCCCCCTTGCATGAATTTTGTGAACTGGGCCTCTAGTCAAATAATAAACAAGAAGTGTCTTCCATGGCCTGGCTTGATAAATCGTAGTTCCTTTTGGTCTTGCTCTAGAATAGAGCACCCCTGACCAGCAGGACCTCACACTTTTGAGCCCCTAGGCTGAGGTTTTCGCCTCTCCAAAGGGCCTTGGAGACATGCCCACTCAGAGACATCTTCAGCTTCTAGGCCACCCTCCCCGAACCCAGAACTCTAGAGTTCACTGCCCACATGGCCCTAAACCCGCCTCTAGGGCCTTGCTTCCCCAGGTCTGTCCTGTGGAGGACAAATCATGATGCTAGTATGGGTAACCCTGTACCAAGGGGCAGCTGTGTGCAGTGTGCAGGCATGAGCTGGGGTAGGGATTGATTGGGTGTGGATGGATCTTTGTCATGAGGCTGGAGCCACATGCATACATGTCAGGCACTTATAAGACATTAGCAAGCAGGGATGAGAAAAGGAAAAGGCAAGCTACAAGCCAAGGGCTTCATTTTATACACTAACCTTGGACTATACAAATGTTAGGGTCAGGTGTTGTTCCCTCTCTCTTCTTCATTTCTGTGTGTGTGTGTGTGTGTGTGTGTGTGTGTGTGTGTGTGTGTCTTATTGATTTCAGAGAGGAAGGGAGGAAAAGAGAGATAGAAACATCAACAATTAGAGAGAATCATTGATTGGCTGCCTCCTGCACACCCCCCACTGGGGATTGAGCCCACAACCCAGGTATATGCCCTTAACCTGGATAGAACCCAGGACCCCTCAGTCCGCAGACTGACACTCTATCCAGTGAACCAAACAAGCTAGGGCTCTCTTCCTCATTTCTCATCCTAATGTAATCTGATCTTATCTAATGCGTGATTCTAAAGCTACAGTAGTTCTTTCTTTTTAATGGTTGAATAATACTCTATTGTAGGTATATACTACAATTTGTTTATTCATCTATCTATTGATGAACATTTGGTTTTTCTATCTTTTGACTCTTGTCAATAATGCAGCTATGAACATTGTTGTACAAGTATCTGAGTATTCAACTCTCCTACATAAGAGTGGAATTGGTGGATGATATAAATTCTATGTTTAACTTGTTGAGAAACCATCAAACTGTTTTCCATGGTCACTGTACCATTTTACATTTCCACCAGCTATATACGAGGGTTCCATTTCTCCTCATCCTTGCCAACACTTGTATTTTCCATTTTTTTTAATTATAGCCATTATGGTGAGTGGGAAGTGGTATCACTTTGTATTTGCATTTTCCTATTTAATAATATTGAGCATCTTCCCTTGTGTTTATTGGTTACTTGTATATCTTCATTGGAGTAGGGTCAGGGTAGTTAATATTCTGGGGATAGTGAAAGGGAAATAAACTGAGAGTAGCTCAAAATTACTAACTCCCAGGGTACTTTTGGGTGGGGTCCTCCATATTGCTCCTGGCTCACCTCCTTGAAGCCAGGGTGGCAAGCCTCTATCAGCAGAATCACTCAGGGAACTTTATGCCCTAGAGTTTGAGCCCATTACACACCACCCACTGAACACTGCTCTCCAACCCAACTCCTCCCAACACACATAAACACATGCCATTCTCATTGTCAGCCCCAGAATTATGTAGCAGCATCTGAGATTTGGATTCCCTTTACAGAGCAGCCCCAACCCTTGGCATATGATCTGAACCAGGCCCCAACAAAACTACACCACAGAAGGCCCACTACACACAAAGGCTGAATACCTAGGCTCAGGAATGCGAGGGGCAGCCACATCGCATCCAGGTGAGCTGCTCCAGACTCAGCCCTGCTCCTTTTAACCTCTCCACACATAACTTTCAGTATAAGGAAAGAAGTCATAGAGAGGAAAGAGCCAACACCCACTCCTCTATCCATTTGCCATATGAGGCTCCGAGGGTGAAGCACTTGCCCAAGGTCACAGTCCAACACAGGTCTAGAGCTTGAGTCCTCAACTTCCCATACACTGCTCCTTGAGCACAATAGGACAGAAAAAAATGCTTAGACATTCTTATGCCAAGACCTCCAATTCAGGCCATGATCTGAGTCAAGATCAGTTTATTCTGTGCCTTGATTTTCTTACTACAAAATGAGATTGGTAACAACTGCCCTTCTTTCACCCTAGGAGAACTGATATGGAATAAAGTGTGCGTGTGTGTGCGCGCTTTGCGCTCACTGGAAGGCAGTAGCTATATAAATATATGTGAGCTTGTACTTGCACTTTTTTTCTTCATGACCTAGTTGAGGTGGAGAACCATTTTGGGACTAGGTGAAAATGGCACATACTAATTCTACCTGTTCCTTCCTGCACAGTCCAGTCTGATGTTCCCAGGTAAAATGAGTCCCTTTAACTCTAGGAAAGAAATAGATTTTGTTCTATCAGAAGCATTCAAATCACACTAGGTGTGAGCGCACAGCTGTGGGTCAATACATAGGACTGGGGCTATGTCAGTGAAAATGACAGCTGTGGGTGAAGCAATTTGGTGTTCTGTCATGTGCCCCAGACTGGCACCGGAGACCAGGGCTCAAGGACAGATGGGCCACCAAACAGCTGGAGTGGCACCTTGCACACGTTCCTCACCTGCTCAGGGCATCAGTTTTTCCAGCAGCAAAATGAAGAGGTTAGACTGGACTGGCAGATTCAATTAAAAACAAAACAAAACAAAACAAAACAGCAAGAATACTTTTTAAAGATAAAATCTCATGCAGATCTCCAATGTATAAAAGCAGATAAAAATGGAACCACTCTGACTAAAGGGACCCTCCCCCAACCTCACCTGCAACTATTTGCTCTGCCTCCAGCTCACTGGAGTGAAACTCTTCTAATTAAAATATTGTATGGTTCTATGCCGAGCAACCAGTTAGATCTAGAAAAAAGAAAAAAAGGCTACGCAGGGTAGTATAAAGACAAGGACAGATGCCTGGGGAGAAAGGAAGAGGTGGGTGGAGAGAGTGGGAAAGATTTGGGCACTGAGTTTAGACAAGAGCCTGCTTTTTCATGTCAAATTCCCAGAGGAAACTGAGGCCAGACTGCTAAAATATAAACTTTGTAACTTTTTGAACCAGGACGTTTTGAAAAACATAATCAGGAAATGATTATAGAGTGCTTGGAGCTCTTCAGAGACAAGCCGCATTTAAATGCAAGTTATTATTACCTCCATGGAGCTCTTTTTTGATTACCGCTGTGCTTGAAAATGTGGGCAGACCACTTTTATTTTTCAAAACTCAGGTGTTTAAAAAACTATTCATGTACAATACCTATTTCTGCCCCTTATCAGCTAATTCTCAGCTTCCTTCTCACTGAATAATTTGAATGTTCAAAGAGATATTTTGCTAGCTCTATCAGTAAAATTAGCAGTCCCCTATTAAAGAATCTGGCCCTTCCAGCTCACTCTCCTCCCATTATTTGAAGGGCTGTTAAATTAACAGTGAAAACGATATTATATTTGGAATTTTAAATGTCAGTATCAAATATCATAGAACAGAGGACCTTATCAATAAGAGACACTGAATAAATCAGGATATTTGGTTTCTTGATATAGGGCCTGCTTTTTACTCTCAAAAGTCAACCCACAAAAATGCAGAATGTTCTCTCAGAACTAAGCGCCTTGAGCACTCACCTTGTACTGGAAGAGCAGAGAACTCAGAGTCAGAAAGTGTGGTTCAAGTGCTAGTTTTACTGTGCCTGGATTGCTTGACCTGGGCAAATCATTTCACTGGCCCTCAGTTTTCTCCTCTGAAAATGGGGTGTCTCCCCACCTGCCTTCTTCACAAGGCTGCTCTGAGGATCCAAATGAAGTGATGCAGAAAGCCTGCCTGACCAGCATGAGTGGAGGCTAAGAGCACAGGCTCTGAATGAAATCAGACAGACCTGGTTTGAGTCCTTGTCCTGCTACTTCCTAGCTGTGAGACCTGAAATAAATTACTGATCTGCTCTGAACCTCCTGTTCCTCATCAGAGAAGCGAGGTGATTAATAGTATTTTTCTCATAAAGTTGTTCTGAGGATTTAAAGCCCAAAGCCTGGCCCATAGTAAAGGCTCATTCAGTGTTGGCACTTGAAGCTGTAACGCTCCATGTACCCAGGGGGTCCTGTTGTTTCTCCCTAGTTCTGCTTTCAGTGTACAACAGACCTAAAGATAACCATTCATGTATTGTCTCTGAACCACCTGGGTGCTTTTACTCGACCGAAAAGAAAAAGGAAATACACTGTGGCCCAGAATGGGGCTCCAGAGAAATCCAAAATGAGCTGTGGTCTAAAAGCGACTTCTCTCCAAGTCTATTTTTAACCAGCTGTGAACTTCTCCAATACGCAAAGAGTGATGCTGGGCTCCCTGAATAGCTCCTCTGACGAGCTGCTGCCCACTGCTGTTACTATGTGAATTTATGGAGTTCTGGTCTCACACTTCATTAAAGAAATATACGGCAGCACTAAGACAGGGGGAGCAGACACCTATAACTCTTGTCCCAGTCTCCCAATTATAAATCTTTCTGCCTCATTCACCAAGAGGAGCAACTGAAGAGATGACATCACCTGCTCCTTTGTGGTGGGCTCTCGTTTTTTTAAACTGTTTGCAACAGACGACTTTATCTCATCAACAGAAGGCCTGGCCCAATGCACACTCCAAACTTTGTTAAGAATGCTTTCAATTGCAAGTAACAGAAAACTTAACTACAATGAATTAAACAAATGGAAGTTTATTTTTCTCACATAAAATATACAGAAGTAATTGTTGCTCATGTCATTTAGAGGTTTGATAAAGTCACTACAATTCTATTAAGTTGAAATTATCTGGGCTTTTTCCTCATGGTTACATTCTGGCTGCTGAAGCTACAACCATCATACATGTAACCCAGTGAAAAGAATGAGGAAAGGGCCGAAACTGGTTTGGCTCAGTGGATAGAGGGTCGGCCTGCGGACTCAAGGGTCCCAGGTTCGATTCCGGTCAAGGGCATGTACCTTGGTTGCAGGCACATCCCCAGTGGGGGGTGTGCAAGAGGCAGCTGATCGATGTTTCTCTCTCATCGATGTTTCTAACTCTCTATCCCTCTCTCTTCCTCTCTGTAAAAAATCAATAAAATATATTTTAAAAAAAAGAATGAGGAAAGGAAAATGTTGGCATCCATGTGAGGGAATAAAAATATTTTTGGGACCCCCTCAGCAATTTTACCCTTTTACCTTATTGTATAGAACTGGGTCAAATGGCCACCCTTGTTTGAAGGTGATTAGGGATAAAAGGGTTGGAAATGAAAGTTGAATCACCTGCAACAGTTCCTTTCCTGCCACAGGTGTGCAATACGGAGAAACAAAAGTGAATGACTGAATAATGACTAAAGAAAGAAAGGAAGGATTGATTGACACAGAGGCCTACTTTTAGACTGACACAACTTACCTGTCATTATTTCTAATTTCAGGTGTCATACATTTCCATCCCCTTGTTGGCCCCCCAAATACTCCCATAGAACCATTTTTTCTTCTATTTTTAACTCCCTACTCACTTGTCTATTTTATTGACTACTGTTTATGCCCCTTAGTGGCAAAGTGTGTGTCTTATTAACCACTGTTACAGTGCCTGGAATATACTAGCTAATCTAATTATTGCTAGTTTGTTGAATATGCGCTCATTAAAAATTCTACTAAAGTCTCCCAAATGTATGTAAAGCCTTTCAAATCTCCCTATTGAGTTGGTCTACCAAAAAAAAAAAAAAAAAAAAAAAAAGAACAAAGGTGATATAGTCAATTAAGCATGAGAGTCTAATTGTGTGATTTCCCTTATAAATCAAAGAATTCACAGAAATTATTTTTATCCTGTTAGTCTAAAATACTGCATACTTAATTGTAGCATTAAATCTGTGACTCCTTCTGAAGACTTTGACCTAAGCAATGAATGATGTATCAAAACCAGAGAAGTGTGTTAAAAAAATCCATAAGAAGAACATTATGATTAAGGTGTTAGAGAGAGTTGGATACCCAGCAAGGGGTGCCTAAACTGGCTATTGACCGACCTCCCTTTTTGCCTTGGGATGGCCCCGGATGTCTTCTCCTCAATTTTGAACTGACTCTATCCTTCAGTCCTCACTTGAGTAAGCATCTTCATTGTGTTGGGTTTTGGAAGATAAGTAGAGTTTGAATACGCACATGTGTAATAAGAACAGCATGAGAAAGGGCATGATAACAGGAAAGCATAGAATCAGAGTAGTTACCTGGGATTAGCGAAGATAGGATTAGATAGAGTGCTGAAAGAGGAGATAGTGCTAGGGAATCTGGTAGGGGTCAGATCATAATTAACAAGGGTCTTAAATGTGCAGCTAAAAAGTTCAGATATAATATGGAGCCGTGTGTGTGTGTGTGTGTGTGTGTGTGTGTGTGTGTGTGTGTGTGTGTGATCATATAGACCAGGCTGTAGTTTTGTAAAATTTTCACCTAGTAATAGATGTGTGTATGAAATGGAGAGTTGAAGAGATCTAAGCTTGGGAGATCAGTTAAAAGCTCATTGCTATAGCTAAAGAAAGAGAAGAAGCAGATCTGAACAAAGCCAGTGGTAGCATGAGTGTGGCTGGAGATTATATTGTGATGTTAAAGTGAGATATGTAACTGGTCACTCCACCGGGCATACAAACCAGACCAGCTGAAGTGCTGGCTAAGGAGAGGAAAATTCAGAAAGACTAGTTAAAGAGAAATATAACAAGTCTGAATTATGGCTTCAAGATCATGTTGAAGAAGATCTGACTGATTGAAATGTATCTCCCCTCATAAAAAGAAAAAAAAAACTGAGAACATCTATTTCTTACAAAGATTATTTCCTATTGTAGTATGGGAAGCAGATAATAAAGAGAAAGAACAGATATGCAGGGGGTGCATAGTAGATGTCTAATACAGTCCACCCCTTATACCAGGGCAGAGCCCCTTGGACTCACATGTTTCTTGTTTCAGTTTTATGTAGATTCTGGTGAACTACATAGGTTCAAATTGACAGTCTCTTATTCACACTGAACACTGCCTATGTCCTATCCCAGGGCTTTCTTATGAACACTGGTGCAGGACCAGGTCAGTATACCAAAATATGCATGCACAGGCTAGAAGTGCAGGGGATTAAACATTCTGTGGAGTAATCTTCTAACCAAGTGGTCAGCAAACTCATTAGTCAACAGAGCCAAATATCAACAGTACAACGATTGAAATTTCTTTTGAGAGCCAAATTTTTTAAACTTAAACTTCTTCTAACGCCACTTCTTCAAAATAGACTCGCCCTGGCCATGGTATTTGTGGAAGAGCCACACTCAAGGGGCCAAAGAGCCACATGTGGCTCACAAGCCTCAGTTTGCTGACCATGGTTCTAACCAATGGGCAACATAAGCCAGGAGGTAAACTCCTTCTCTTTTCTCCCCCCATGAATGGATAACCTTTAGATACAGTTTCTAAGGCTGCTTAGAAGTGTGGTCCCACTTATTGAGTAATCAGTATCACTTAGTAATGACCAGCTCAGTAACCATTTTTATGTTTTCTGGAACGTTAACATGATGTTGGAATTCTGGCCACCATCTTGGACCATGAGTATTGGGTCTGTGCTCCAGGGATGGTAGAGTCAAGACTGAAGATGAAGGGCACCTACAAGAGCAAGGTGCTTGTCCAGTGAAAGCAGCTACATTCCAACTCAAGTGATTTTATCGGCCTCTCTGCAGGGGCTGGCTTCAGATTTCACAGCTATTTGCAAGAAGATTGCATATCTTCCCAGCAAGCGTGGCTCAGTGGTTGAGCATTGACCTATGAACCAGGAGGTCATGGTTCAATTCCTGATCAGGGCACATGCCCAGGTTGCAGGCTCCATCACCATCATTGATGTTTCTATCTCTCTCTCCTTCTCCCTTCCTCTCTGAAATCAATAAATATATATATATTTTTAAAAGAAGGTTGCATATCAGGAATGACTTCAGACCTGCGTGCCACCGTAAGTCTTTCCAAATGTGTGTCTTCTTTCAGCATCATGAGTGCATTTTTTCCTTCTTTTGCATAATAGAATTTTTTTAAAGAGCCCATATTGGGGCTCTTTCTCATCCCTCATCTCCTAATGAGAAGTCACTCCAGGCTCGGTGTATGTCCATAGACAGGATAGAGGGTTCCTTGTAGGTTCTTTTGAGAGGCTTGTGTTTCTATTAGAGCACGCCTCTAACAACCTTTGCTGGAGGAGTGGTGTCTGTGTGGTGCGTATACATCTCCCTGGCCCAATGCCTCTGTTGAGTCATTTCTCTAAGAAAGTCCTACTTTTGCCACCTCATCATATCCCCATGAGGAGGGGATGATTTTGTTGTTAATTTGACATTGCCTACACATTTACACTGGCCAGAGTCTAAGCGACAGTTTTAAAAACTAGACATTCCCTCCACTTGTCAATGACTCGAAAGAGAAAGGTCCAGGGTGCCCAATAATTCATGGTGTGGCCAGAGCTCCTGGAGCAGATCATCACAGCTCCTTTTGGCTCGCTTTGAGCTGCCTTTTAACTGTGTTATTCCCTGGGGGGTGGAGAGGTGGAGGGAATTGAGTTTAAAACCAATGCACCAACAGCCAAACAACCTCAAATTAAGTGTTCTTTCAGCAGTAGGAAGTAGAAAGAATATTACAATGACACAATTATATTTTGTCCAAAAAACTGGGTAAATTCTTACCCACTTTGGGGGAAATCATTAACAATGTTTTTTCCCAAGCCAGTTTCCTTCAGAGTCCCAGCCAGTTCTGTGCAAGGCTTCCAAAAATGTCTATGTATGTGGATTTGGGATTATCCACTGTTTGTTGTTACTTATAGTGTTGCCACCCTTCCTCTGCCCTCTCAGTGTGTGGAATGGTAACTCCACTACAATACTATTTCTCCCTTTCTTCCCTGCATGCCCACAGCATCTGATTCA
This sequence comes from Cnephaeus nilssonii, assembly GCF_951640355.1. Classification (NCBI taxonomy): domain Eukaryota; kingdom Metazoa; phylum Chordata; class Mammalia; order Chiroptera; family Vespertilionidae; genus Cnephaeus; species Cnephaeus nilssonii. The sequence goes on from NC_137074.1 coordinate 45,548,428, forward strand.
GGCTGCCTCTGTGAACCAGAGTGAGGCCAGAATCAGGGAGGAGAGCCTGCAACTCTCTGGGATGCTAATCTGGACAAAGCACTCCCCACTCCCATTGTAAGGTAGGTTCACCTGCCTGTCACCTTCTCTGCTTTCAGTTCTTCCTCAGAGCAGCAGGAAAGAGAGAGGTCGTGGCCCTGCTCAGCTAATCTAGCTAAAGAGATCAGAAATGCCTTTGCAAAGCTTAGGGGAGGCGAAAGAAAGGCAAGCTCCTTTCTCTGGAAGGATCCTACTAGGAAATGAAGCTTAACAGGGGAGTGTGGAGTAGCCATAAAGAGAGATAAAAGGTCAGATGGATCCGTCAGTTCTTCAGCGACATTCTTCATCTTTAGACCTATGTCCCTCCACTGGTGACTTAGCAGCTGTCTTTTTATCTCCCCTTCATTTCTCTTTCTTCTTTTCCTGAAACACGTCTTAGAACGAGAAAGCCCTTCTAATGAGGCAAGACGACTGAGACATTAGCCCCTAGCACCAATTTGAGTGCAGGCAGTTGAAAGCATCCCGTGCAGTCTGTGAACCCTACCTGCAAGGCCCATCCGCTTCCTTTATGAAACGTTTGGCCTTTGCTTTGAAACTTTTTAAAAATATATATATGCAAGCATTCTCTTTATCAAAAGCGCGCTCTCTTGCAGAGGCAAGAGGTTGGGCTTTCTAAATATTCCTTGGCTCTGGGCAAAAGAAGAAAACGATGTTTCCTGATTTACAGCATGCACTCCTTCCTAGCATCTCATTCGTCCGTCTTTCACTTCTTGAATGCTAGACACGTCCAAGTTGCCAGAGGCTAGAAGTACAGAGAGGAGTTTGACACAATTCAGTACTTTAAGGGTTTAGTCTAGGAGGGCAGAGAAAGGCACACACACAAATAACTTGTACACAAGAAAGAAAGTAACTGTAGCCCTCATCGGGAGCAGGGGCAGAAGATGGGGGTAAGAAGGCATTCTTATTAGAATCACTTTAGGAGCTTTACCAAAATGTGTTGAACTCCCCCCCCACACACACACACACACGCACACACGCACACACTTGGACTTCTTATTCAGAATGATTCTGATTCATTCTTTGTTGGGGATAATTATACCTCCTTCATCTACTTCAACAGAGCACGTTATGCTTCAGAGGGAATCTAGGCAAGAGGTGCTGCGCCTCTGTCTGAACAAAGACAGGGGCAGACAAGGTAGAGAGCAATAAGCTCTCAAAGGCAGCTAAGTGGAGAAGAATGCTGAGAGTTTGTGTTAGGACAAGAAGAAAGGGTTGGATACAGGTAAATGACACACTGGCCATCACGGGCTTTTTCACTGTGCATCAAAGTCAGGTTTTGAGAGTAGAACTCAAGATCCTTAAAAAACCTGTTTTAGCCCTATCTGGTTTGGCTCAGTGGATGGAGCATCAGCCTGCGGACTGAAGGGTCCCAGGTTTGATTCCCAGTCAGGGGACATGCCTGGATTGCAGGCAATCCCCAGTAGGGGGTGTGCAGGAGGCAGCCAACCAATGATTCTCTCTCATCATTGATGTTTCTATCTCTCTCTCCCTCCCCCTTCCTCTCTGAAATCAATAAAAAATATATTTTTTTAAAAATTATATTTTAAAAACCTGTTTTAGAGAGAGAGAGAGAGAGAGAGAGAGAGAGAGAGAGAGAGAGAGAGAGAGAGAAGACTGGCATTATTATGCATCCAGCGTCTCCTATTTAATAACTACCCTGGTTTCTGACTGGACACAAAATCAGTCAGCTGAATTTCCCAGCCTCTCCTGCAGCTTGGTATGCCCATATGACTAAGTCCTAGTCAGCGAGAAGTCAGCAAATGTATGTGTGATTTCCAGAATCTCTGCGTAGGGGGAACACTTTTCCTCTTTTCATCGTTTCTCCTACTCAGACTGCAGATGTAATGGTTGGAGTTCCCACAGCAGCCATCTTAGTCCTTGGGGTGACATTGCAAATGAAGGCAAATCAGTAGAGCAACAAGAGAGAAGGAATCTATGTCTGATCCATGGGATTCTAGCTCCCTATCTCAGGCTGCCTAACTCAGATGTTATTTAGGTAATTTGTATTAGTTTCTAATTTCTGCTTTAACAAATTATCACAAACTCAATGGCTTAAAACGGCACAATTTTTTTTGTTATATCTTACAGTCCCGTAAATCAGAATTCTGACAGGGATCTCACTGGTCTAAGATCAGAATATCAGCAGGGTGGATCCCCTTTTGGAGGCTTAAGGGAAAATATGTTTCCCTGTCTTTTCCAGTTTCTAGAGGCTGCCCACATTCTTTGGATCACGGTCCTCTTCTACCTTTAAAGCCAGCAACGTTGCACCAATCCTTCTCATGCTGCCATGACTCCGATTCTTTCTTCAGATTCCCTCTTCCTCCTATAAGGATCCTTGAGATTACATTGGGCCCACCTATCGAATACAGGATTACCTCCAGATTTTAGTGTCAGTTTATTAGCAAGCTTAACCCCACTTGCCTCAACTTTTCCATGCAATCTAAAATATTCATAGGTTCAGGATTGAGTTAGGACATGGACATCTTTTGTGAGGCCATTATTCTGTACCACAGTGGTAGAGCAATAAACTTCTATCTTGTCCAAACCATTGTTTTTCAGGTATCTGTTGCCCATAGCTGAGCCCAATGCATTCCTGTAACAGACACTCGCTGAATATCCACTCTGTACATGGCATTGCCAGGCCTGGTGGTGCTGGATGTGCTCAGACAACCCTGAATGATGTTGTTACTCATGATCCTCCAGAGGCTGTGAAACCCACCTTGCAAGAGCAACTGGCCACAGAAGCATCCACACATCACTCACTGCCATGGGAGCAGAAAGAGGTTGTTCACCTAAGAATTGACCACAACTCCTGCTCCCCAACACCTGTAGACAGACTTGCCTCAGCACAGAGAAAGGAAGGGGCTTGCCCAAATTCCCACAGCAAGTTTAACAGCATTGCTAGGACTGAAGTCCAGGTTCTCTGAATACCAGTCCTGCATCACATCTTTTCCTTAGCCACTCTGGGTTTGTCAAGGAAGGGTGTGTTGAACATATTCCCACAGTTCCATGGTCCCAGGCACCCAGCTCACAAACCTGGCCACAGGCCAAAGACCATCTTTACCTCTATCACAATGATTCTGGTGACACTAAATGTTCACAGCATTCGGCTGGACTACCTATATTCCCTTTCTATCTCTGGGATATGCATGGGAAAGTCCTCTGGTATGCAGATTATCCACTTCCTGCCACTCATACCCTCATGTCTCAGTTCTCATGTTTGTTAAATGGGGAACTATTAGGACTTAATAGGACTTACTATGTGACATGGATATAAGGCCAAGTTAAAGGCTCATGCCTGGGAGGTTATGCATTTCAGTGCCATCTCTGAATTTGTTCTCATCTTTCTGGGTGTCAACATTCCCAACTTAAAAAATGGGGAAATAGCAAATGTGCTTCAAAATAATTACAAGAAGCAGCTAATAAAACTCATTGTAAAGCACATTAGCACCACACAATGTCACCTAATTGCTAGTAATAAAACATTGAGCAACTAGGAATCTAGCACACCCCTTTGGCTCTGAGTCACACTCCCTAGTAACATTGAGTGGGAATGAGGGGAACCAGAAGCAGGTCAGGATACAGAGCTGCGAGGGGCCTGACAGCCCACCTAGCACATAGGTGTGTCTGAGAGCCGATGGGCTGCAAAGACCTTCACGGAGCCATTTGCTGAAACCCTTTACTTGGCTGTTTCTAAGGACCTGATTTCCCAAGTTCTCTTTGGTAACTATTTCTGGGTTACACACCCCAGGTAGACGGAAAGACCTCCCTTATGCAATTTAAGTACACTTGCTTTTGTCTTCAATGGGAATGGAAAAAAAAAAAAAAAACTATTCACACCCCACACCCCCACACCCCACCTTTACAGTAATATCTTTTTTGATGCCTGGTGACCCATATTGAGATAACTCTTCCGTAGCATTTCCTAATTCTCATTGCACATAAATGCAGTGGGTTTGAGGTTCTTTGTTGTTGTTTTTTAATCCAAGAGTTTTTACATTGAGTTAAAAATGCTAGAGTCTGAGAATTTTAGAGCTGGATGGGGTACTAGAGATAACTTCTTCCAAACATCTAGATTTTGCACACTAGAAGATTGAGGCTCCGGGTATACGGTCTTGCTTAAGTTACATAGTTGAGACAAAGAATTGTAAACAAGCCCTATAAAATTTTGATAATAATGTATCACTAAGTAGTATTTAACTTATGCTGATTTTCAATTTTTGCTTTCTCTACATAATGCCTTCTGATATTTGTATGGTACTATGATATTTATTTAAAGCATAAACAGTCTTCCTCTATCTTGTGTAATAGTTGTTTACTCTTCTTCTGTCAGAGAAGTCATTTTCCCTCAATGAAGCACATTCATCCTGCATATTCATATCAACTTCTGTAATTTAAGGGTCAGACTGAATTTAAATTCTACTTTACTTGACTTCATCTAACGTTTATGGAACAGTTTCCATAAGCCAGGCACTGTCACATAGTAGCTTATTTGACCTTCAAAACAGTTCTATCTTGAGGATGATATTGTCCATATCTTAAGAGTTGAAATAAAACAAGGCATAGGAAGGTTAAGTAGCAGACCCAAGATTATCTATTTGCTGATACCTATGTCTTCTGCTTTGTACTCATAGAAGCATATGACCTCTCACAAAATGTCAGTATTTCACCTAAATTCTTATCATAGTAATTCAGGCAATAATTCTCTCTTTCTGATACCCCCCCACCATTGATGCAAATATTAAGTAGTATAATTAGCCAAGGCTTATCCATAGAGAATTTTATATATACCTCAAGTTAAAGGTGAATGATAAATTCAATACCCCTCAAAATGTAGGTCAATGAAAAGAGAGTATGACTCAAAACGAAGAAGGATTTTGAGAAAACGGTGAACTGCAGAATGCCTAAAATAACTGGGGATAATTAGCTAGAAAACAAAGCAGATAATTCTGGCATTTTATGTGTCTGAAGGGTAAACAAATCAAAGTCAGATCAGACTTGCTTTGTAATGTTAAGATTTCAAATATGGATTAATTGGGCCTCAGACCACAGAGTCAATAGTGGTCTCAGAGAACCAGGATCACTGCCAAGAAAGAGTCTCATCTTTTTTAACAATTAGACCTGTTCACTAATAGCATAGGTTTCTTCTTGAGCGCTGAGAAATCAATAAGGGAAATTAATCTGGTAGAGATCAGGAGACACCCAGGCAAGGAGCTGGGTTGTAGAAGGTGTTTCTGCATTCTATGGGGTGAACTTAGGTGAACTCCAAGGGTGCTTCCATTCTGAATTTCTGAGAATTCAACAGTCAAGGTAACAAATTGGCTCCACACAACAAAAAAAACTTTCAAACTTGAGAATTGCTCCAAGGGAGAGTGGATCTTCTCAGAGGCCTGGCCTGTTCTGTGCTCAGCCTTCATGTGGAAGGGACAGTTTCTGAAATGTTATCCAATCTAGGTCTTAAACTAAACCTGAACATGTGCTTTTGCATCTTAAATCATTCAAGAAAAGTTTTATACTCCTTCTGATCTCCCGTCCTAGATTTTTCTGATTGTTGCACTATAGGTGAATTTTGTACTAAATATATGTGATTTGGCTAGTAAACTTGTATTTTGATTAAATATACTCTGTGTGTGCTTGTAAACTAATTTTAAAACAATCACATATACTCACTTTCTTATAGTCTTATTACAGTTTTTATTACATGTTTATGACCTTATTTAATTTCCCTGCTATGCTCTGACAGTTCTATAACTACTCTTAGAATAAGGAGAACAGGCCTACATGCAGGTCTATGCGAGCCCAAGATCTACCTGAGTTATCTGAAGCATCTCCCTGAAACCCTGGCGCATGACTCCTGCACCTTTGCTCCTCACACCCCTACCATGGGCCTCCCACAGTGACTCAGGGCACTGTAGCACCTCCACAGTTTTCTGAGGAAGAAGCTAAGAAAACAAAGATCAGTTTATTGGGCCTAAGGTCATAGAGTTGGTTCGTGATGGGGTCAGATAAGCTTTGAATATGTGGTCACAGAATCTTTATTTTTAAAAATTACCCTTAACTTACTCCAGGTGAGACCATATAGTGAGACCTAGAGATATCAATTGACTTCTCCAAATGCCCAAACCCCAATCACTGAGTTCCCAATCTGTCATTCTGAGCACACTAGACTTCTTACTATTAATAACAAGCCAAAGAATAAAAACCAAGATCTATTTCTTAAGAATATCAGCAATTTTCATGTGCCTCTGTACTCCAAACATGCAGATCACACATTAACTGGGTTACTAAACATTGACATCATCTTCCCAAGCATCTTATTAATGGTTCTTTGTCCCTCAAATGAATGTTGGATAAAATCCTCTAATAAGAACCATTAGGAAAGTAAATTATAATGAAAACAAAAACAAAACAGACAAATTCTACCTTCCTAGTCCCTTCTCTCAGATCTCCCAGGCTTCTGTGTTTCAGCAACATGGACTAGCTCCATGCCCTAAAAAAAAAAAAAAAAAAAAAAAAAAAAAACCCAGACTTTCCCATTTGCAATCCTTTATTCATGTCATTAACTCAGCCTGGAATGCCCCCTTTTCCTCATTCAAAATCTAACACAACCTTACTCATTATTTAAGGCCTGGTTTAATGTCACCTGGTATGAAGCCTTTCCTAATCTCCCCAGTTAGGATAAATTCTTTCTTCAGCTCTTGTTTCACTAAGTCTATAGAGTGGATTGTTTTTACTATGTGCCTGTCTCCTATTCTAAATTGTGACTTCTTGAAGACCCAAATCAAGTGGTTTTCATGTCGGCTGGTACACAGGCTATAGTGTGCACTTGACATGTGTTTACTGAGTGAATAAATTAACATCAAATGCCATTTTCCCCATTTCCCTTTTCTTATCAGACATTCAAAGATATTCAACATCTTGAGTGTCTTCCTGCTTACAATCTGTACCTCTTTTTCTACAAATATTTCATAAGGGGTAAGCAAGCTGCTACTGTTATGAAACATTTGCCAGGAATTGCTAGAAATAGTGCAGAGTTCATTAGCTCTATCAAATCGTAAGGCTTTCTTTCTTCCTTTCTTCCTTCCATCCTTCCTTTTTTTTTCTTTCTATCTTTCAATCTACCTTTCTTTCATTACAATTCAGCATAATTCTTTTCTCTTCTTATTAAGCACTAACAAGAATGCACACAAATCAGAAGCCAGAGATATTCTAGCAATCTGGCCCCTCTTCCTTTTATTGAGCAACAGGGAAATTAAGCCATATAAAAATTGTTACCTCCCTGCAGTTAAATAGTAGTTCCTAGCATGCTGAGACAAAGTCGAGATCTCCTATCTTCCAGGCCAATGCTCTTTTGAATTCTGGAAATTTGTTATATGGTTTAATTTTTAAAATTTTAATTGACCCCACCCCTTACTCCCAGTTGTGAATTCCACTTTTCATTTGAGAAGAGGCAGTCCAGCTTTCTGATGCAGCCTCAGTTAAGCTTGATGTTCCCAAGCAGGTCTGGCCAGGCCTGACCTCCTCCTGCCTACCTGTTCTTTATAACCTGGCCAGATCAGACGCCCTCTCTTCTCCTTACCCTGTCTCCCACAAACACACCTCACTCCAGTTTCCAGGCCTCTGCTTCACTCTTCTGTTACCAGGGAAACCCTCTAATTATGCTTTAGATCCAGCAACTCATTTATTCCTTACAAGACTAATGCATTCTGTAGAAGTCTTATCCACAAGTGAGTTACAGAGAGGTTAAGTCACTTACTCAAGGCTACACAGCTTGAAAAAGGCAGTCTAGGTTATAAAGAGGAGAAATAGTAGATGAGCCCAGGTCCTCCATCACAAGGGGGCCCCTGTTTTTTCAAATTCATTCCATTCTCTCAGGAGGTGACAAACACTTCTTTCTTGAGTACATTTGGGGAAACCTGTGTGTTTTTGTGTGTGTGTGTGTGTGTTTTGTTTTTTGTTTTTTTACCATAGAGTCACTTCCTAGGGTACTTAGATGTAAGAGAGTTGGGTCGTCTGGTTTGGGAATTTTTTTCTAGCTAAAAATGGCAAACATAGTCATCATTAAAAAGAAAAAAAAAACAAAACCTGCAAATGGGATATTTGAATTTCCTCACTAGAAAAATTCACCTTTAGATAGAGTACTCAATGGAAAATTCCAGTGGAGAAAGGAAAATTTCTCAGAGCAGTGAACAATTGCAAAGAAGAATTTTGAAACAGACAGGACAGGCGTTTGGTAACCTCTGGTATTTGTTACTACAAATGTTAAGCCTTGCAGCAACAATAACTTCAGAAAAAAAATGAGTTTGCTAGTCATACTTAAGAGGGATTTTGCACTGGCCTTGGGTATAGACTTTCACAAAGGAAAGTGTCTGCGTTGCATTCTCTAGAGTTGTGTTCTTGGATGGGCGAAGAGGCTGAAATGCAGAACAGAGCATCCTTACGTTAGAGAGATACACACTAGCTCTTAGAGTGAGGACACTCATTGCTCATTTGATAAACACCTGCAGCCCAGAGTTGGAAGATGAAGGAGGAAAGAAAGGAAAAAAAGAAGAAAGGGAGGGAAGGAGTGGAGGGTGTGTGTGTGGGGGAGGGCGGGGGATTGCCAAATGCTATTTCTCTACTCACTTCATTTAAAAATTCTCAGCTATCGACCCTGGGTCTGGGAGAGACCACACGCCCCTGGGTCCGGGTGAGGCCATGCGCCCCTGGGTCCAGGTAAAGCTGAATCCTGGGTCTGGGCGAGGCTGTGTGCCCCTGGATCCGGGTGAGGCTGGGTCCCGGGTCCGGGTGAGGCCGTGGGCCCCTGGATCCGGGTGAGGCCACGCGACCCTGGGTCTGGGAGAGGCCACGTGCCCCTGGGTCCGGGGGAAGCTAGATCCCGGGTCCGGGCGAGGCCGTGTGCCCCTGGATCCGGGTGAGGCTGGGTCCTGGGCCTGGGATAGGCCACGCGCCCCTGGGTCCGGGTGAGGCCATGCGTCCCTGGGTCCGGGTGAAGCTGAATCCTGGGTCTGGGCGAGGCCGTGTGCCCCTGGATCCAGGTGAGGCTGGGTCCCGGGTTTGGGTGAGGCCGTGGGCCCCTGGATCCGGGTGAAGCCATGCCCCTGGGTCCGGCCGAGACCAAACCAGAGGGAGTCGGACCTGCATTATCACCATTTGTCCACCATCCAGAGCTGAGGGGTCAGTGCCGACATGTACTCATAAGGAACTGGTGGACATTGATATTGGGTCTCAAAAGAACTGTTGGTCCAGAAAGAAACTCACTATAGACTGATTCATTTGCCTGTCAGCATAACTATTATTGCTCATCTCACATTCAATTCTTATAAGTATATCTCTAGTGACACATGATTTCGCTCATCTAGGGGAAATGATGAACAACATAGACTGATGAACAACAACAGAACCAGAAACAAGGAGGCATCGATCGGACTATCGGGCCTCAGAGGGAGGATAGGGGAGGGTGGGGGAAGGGGGGAGAGATCAACCAAAGGTCTTGTGTGCATGCATATGAGCCTAACCAATGGTTAAGTTCAACAGGGTGTTGGGGCATCCATGGGGAGGGGTGTGGGATGGGAATGGGGGGATGAGGACAAATATGTGATACCTTAATCAATAAAGAAATTAAAAAATAAATAAATAAAAAATAAAAATTCTCAGCTATTATAAGGATAAATTCTATTCTATTCCAAGTTCTATGTTCCACCCATAATACCAACTCTGGTCTCCAATACCCAAATACACACAAAACTAAACCAGGGAAGGATTAATATGTAGAATTACTCCAAAAATGTGTAGTCTGTTTATTTGAAACCTCAGTGATGTGACAGCTTATAAAATACTTATACTACTTTTCTGCATGCTTAGAGAACTCTGCTTGTAGCCATGCTAATGTTGCACACCTCCCCAAGGCCCAGCTTAGAGTGAAGGTAGTGCTGTACATGACAGGGCTGGCCCTCTGTGAGCTCAGCTCTAGCCACTCTCCATCCTATGGCTAAAGGCATTGTCTCTAGTGGGATAGATAGGAAGAACAGATTCTCAGGGAAAAGCAGGAGGTGGGATGTGTAACCAACAAGATCGCCATGTTGAGAGATAAGGGACTGCCATAGCCATGTCTTAACTGACTTTGTGATCATAGGCAGTCACTCCCCTTCTCAGGTCTCAGGAAAATAAAGGGGCATGACCAGAGGTTTTCTAAGACCCTCTTCCAACCCTAATATTTAATGGTATTTGTGATTTGAGTCACATATTTCACTTTCTGCTTTCCCATCTACAAGGTAAGCAGGTTGGACCAGATGGCCTTTAAGTGTCCTCTAGCTCTGGGGATTAGTGGTTCAATGACTAAATCAGAGTCACCGAACAGCTGTAAAAGTTAAGAGGCTGTGGTTGCCTAAAGCATAAGGGAAATCAGGCTGCCCCCAGTGTTTTAGCTCAGCCTAACACATGGGGTTCTCCAATACTGGCCAAAGGGCAAAAGGGGGAGATTCTTAGCCAATTGGGCATAGAGTGGAAGCTTCCACATCTGAGGTAACCATTCTCCCTCACAATTTCTACCTCCAGATGAGCTGTTCTTATAACCTTGATCATCAAAAAATTGGATGGTCCTGGGTTTCACACCAAACCCGGGTTCCTTCTAGGACCTCTGAAGTCACCAAGTCCAAACTTCTTACCTGGACATTCTTGATAAAGAGTTTTCCAGCCTCTGCCTGAAGACAGCCTATTGCACCTTAGAGAACTTTGAATAAAAGAAATATATTGGGTCTGGGTTAAGGTCTGTCTCCCTGTGACTTCTACCACTGGCCAGGTCTGTCCTCTGAGGCCTCCTATGGCAAGTCTCTTCTCTCTTTCCCCATGGAAACCCACCAGACTTTGGAGACAACAGGGAAGGCCTTAACTCTTCCCAGGATAAGGGACTCTTTCTTCTAATGAGAATGTTTTTCATCTATCTTAGTTTCCTGGTCTGTAAATTCTTCAAATTGTCAATCATGACATGGAAATTGTCGATAAAAGACCTAGGTTTGAGCTGTATATCCACCAATGAACCATATTCCATCCACACAGCCGGACTGAACTTTTTATTTAGAGTAAATAAAATGGACACAGGCCCGGCTGTCATGGCTCAGCAGTTGAGCACCGACCTATAAACCTGGTTCAATTCCTGGTAAGGGCACATGCCCTGGCTGCAGGCTAGATCCCCAGTGTGGGGCTTGCAAGAGGTATCCAATCAATGATTCTCTCTCATCATTGATGTTTTTATCTCTCTCTCTCTCTCTCCCCCTTCCTCTCTGAAATCAATAAAAATATATTTAAAATGGACATAGAAAGCCTGTAAATGATGAAGTGCTACATCAAAAATTATTACTGCTACTAAATACTACTACTAAATGTAACAATTGTTACTATTAAATCAAGAACATAATCCAGTTGTCTTCTGAGAGTACAAACTAGGAAAGGGTAATCTCTCCTGCTCTGGATCTCCCATGGGTACGCATTCAGCCTAATATCACTGTGACTGTTTTGGGAGGCTATGTCTCAGAGTTAGTTCCTCCTGAGCTTACATTCACACAAATACCAGAGATTTATTACACATGCTGGTCAGCTTAGATTCTCCCAGTTCTTGTTATGTAAAGTTGAGGGATTTACATTTGTCTCTGACACTTTATCTTGTTTGTTTACCTTTTACAGAAACTTTTAGACTATGATTCAGCCATCAAAAACAGTGCTTTCCAATCCTGGCTTCTTGTCAGAATCATCCTGGAAATTTTTTAGCATACATATTCCTCCTGAATCAAGATTTTGACTCATTTTTTCTAGGATAGGACCTTGGAAGCTATATCTAAAACTGGCATATGATATGGTTGTTAGTAGGCACATCAGGATTCATCAGTCTGCATTTGGAAATCTAGACAATCCCACAGTCCCCCCTACTCAGTTTTACTTGCATACTTGATAAACATGAGTTTTTCAGGGAACTGCCTGGAGGTAAGAAGATATTTACATGGAAGGACTAGGAATGACTCCTCCTTACCTTTGACATTCTGTTAATGTTGTTCTTTTACAAATTAATTACTTCCTCATTCTCTAAAACAAAGCAAATACAACAACCTAGAGGTGAGCAGAGCATATGGGTTATCAGATGCATAGAAGATTCAAAATGTCCTGCAACAACCTGCCACCCTTGAAAGATGTGTGTAATCTGGCCAAAAAGAGCCTCCAATCTAAGAGCCCAGAGAAGTTGACCGATTCCTTGGTCATCTCTATCTTATTTTCCCATTGAAGCTCCTGATTTGAGTAAGAGTGAAAAGATCCTAGATGCACATATTTTGTGGCTGAGAGAAAACACTTGCAACCACTTGATACTCCAGTGCCCATGAGGCACAGCTAATCGATCACAGGTCTCTTCTTGACAAAGCCCAGATGTGGCCTTCAAAGTCTTCTCAAATCAGAGCTCAATTCAGCCACTACCAACCTTAGCAGGTATGTAAAGTGAAACTTATTTACTATCTCCAATCTAGCCAACACTTTTCCCGTTCATTTTATAGGAAAGCCCCAGAGACATGAATTTACCTTCCAGGTTCACACAGCTTGTCTAGAGTGATCTGGTAGAATTCTTCCAAGACTACAAGAAGCCCTATGTCTTCTTTATTCTGTTTCATGATTCATTCATTCAGCATGCACACACTGAGAATCCTCTTTGTGCTAGGCAAGCATTGTGGGGAAAAGAAAAAGAAAGGAATGGGACATAGTTCTTTTCTCATGCCCAAAGTCCAATAAGATAAGATCAACCTACAAATAATTACCCAAGATGGGTGGGGCTGGGCGCCAAAGAAGTTTAGGAAGAAAGAGCCACATGATCATCATTCTAAGGAAAAGTGTTCTTCTCATCCTTTAGTGAAAATAAACACACCAACACACCAGCCCTGGGTGGGGTGGCTCAGTTGGTTGGGTGTGTTCCTGGCACCAAAAGGTTGCCTGTTCGGTTCCTGCTCAGGGTACATGCCTGAGTTGGACACTTGATCCCAGGTAGGGGACATGCAGGAGGCAGCTGATCGATGTTTCATTCTCACATTGATATTTCTCTCTCTCTCTTTCCCTCTCCTTTCCTCTCTCTCTAAAAATCAATAAACATATAAAAATAACATGTCTCCCGCATTGACAGGGAACACAAACACTTAAAAAGAAAATAAACACACTGATTTACCATAATGAGAAAACATCTAATCTAATAATAGACAAATATGCAAATTGACCACACCTTTACTACACCCAAGCCACACCCACCAGCCAAGCCACGCCCACCAACCAATCAGGATGAATGTGCAAATTATCCCAACAAAGATGGCGGCTAATTTGCATATCGCAACAGCGTATAAAGAAGCCAAGAGCTGCAGAAGGGAGCAAAGCTGCAGAGAAGCAAGCAAGCCAGGAGGAGGAGAAGGGAGGAGCGGAGGCGGGGCCGGGGGAGAAGGAAGTTGAGCAGGCGGGGCTGGGGGAGAAGGGGCGGGGCCGGGGGAGAAGGGAGGAGCAGAGGCGGGGCCAGGGGAGAAGGGAGGAGCGGAGGCGGGGCCAGGGGAGAAAGGAGGAGCGGAGGCGGGGCCAGGGAAGAAGGAAGGAGAGCGGGCTGGCGGAGAAGTTAGAAAAGCAGGGGGGCTGATGGAGAAGGCGGGGCGGGGGAGAAGGGAGGAGCGGAGGCGGGGCCGGGGGAGAAGGGAAGAGCGGAGGCGGGGCTGGGGGAGAAGGGAAAAGCAGGCGGGCTGGCAGAGAAGGTGGGCCGGGGGAGAAGGGAGGAGCGGAGGCGGGGCCAGGGAAGAAGGAAGGAGAGCGGGCTGGCGGAGAAGTTAGAAAAGCAGGGGGGCTGGCGGAGATCGCGGGGGCGGGGGACAAGGGAGGAGAGCAGGCAGGGTGGGGTAGAGTGCAGCAGGAAACCCTATTGCAGGATTTTTCCTGCAACGGGAACACTAGTCCTATATAATAAAAGGCTAATATGCAAATTGACCAAACTGCAGAACAACCAGTCGCTGTGACACGCACTGATCACCAGGAGGCAGACACTCAACACAGAGGCTGCCCCCTGGTGGTCAGTGTGTTTCCACAGGGGGAGTGCTGCTTAGCCAGAAGCCAAGCTCATGGCTGGTGAGTGCAGCAGCGGTGGCGGGAGCCTCTCCCACCTCCATGGCAGCGCTAAGGATGTCCGACTGACGGCTTAGGCCGGCTCCCTCCGGGCCTAAGCCATCATCAGTGGGATATTCCCCAAGCACTAAGGGACTGCGCAAGGGTGCTGACTGAGGAACCCTCAACCGGGCCTCTAGTGCTACATAAAATTCATGCCTGTGTCTGTGTGATCCCTTTAAATCTACAAGGCAGAGATCCTGTCATTTTTTTTTTTTTGGACCCTGTCATTTCTAGTATCTCCATAACAGTTAACATAATACCATGTACATCCAGAATTTCACCTCTACCCTCAGTCTAAATCTTATTATACTTAGGTTCTGGCCACATAAGAGCACACTTGTGTTTCTAAAGACCTTTTAAAATGTCTTAGCTCTATGACTACTGGATTTATTCAGACATATCTGTGTTTCAAGGCTTTCCCTCACATTACTAAGGCTGTAATCTACTTCTTCTATGCCTCTTAGACAACAGCTTCCCTGTTACATAAATCCAGAGATCATTTCTCTGGCCTGTTCAGGACCTCAGAACCCCACTCTAAGCCCCTGATTCATTGTTCTAAGAATCAGGCATTTTTTAAAACAAGATGACATTTTGTTTCTGGGGTCAAAGTTCAAATCTTTCTTATTGCTTTGGGTGAGATGATATTCTGTTCTCCTTCCTTCATTTAAGTAAAAAACATGCCCTAAAGTATGTGTTAATTAATACATCTGTTTGTCTTACAGAGCAGTTGAAAAGCATCTATTTAAACTGTGATTCACATTTTTCCTTTCAGCCTGTCTGCCGATTTTTGTGCATGAATCAAATGAGGAGTCTGATTGCATTACTATTTTAAAGAGCCAATTTAAGAGTTCATTAAACGATACTGGTGTGTTTTAGTGCAGGTAATAGAAAGGTAAAGTTCTATATGGCATTAATAAGCTGGAAGGTGCAACTGGATTTGGTGGCAGAATTCATTTCTTCACCTTTCCAAAATAGTCTTTTGGAGGAGAACCATGTATCTCTATGGAGACAGGTGATGGGCACTTCATCAGCACAAGGCACAATTAGGGTACAAAACAGTAAGGCATATACATATATGTGCTCAGAGAGTTCAATGGCAAAAGCTTTATGGTCACCCCTTTAGAAGAATGGCTGACATAAATTCCCTAAGTCTAAACCACATGACTTGAAGTTAGCCAATCACCTACTTTCACCCAGAATGTTGAATCTTTAGTGAATGAGGAGCAGATGGAGAAAACATTTGTAGGTCAGGCAGACAAGAGCACCTACACGTGGACTAAACTGTTCTGACATATGACCTTGACTGTGCATCTTGCGTATTGCCCAGGCTCATCCTTTTAGCCTCCCACTTAGTTTGTGATTCTCCAATATCCCTTCAATATAGTATCCTTTCACATGAGATAACCAGTCTGTTTATGTTACCTGCAGCCAACAATTTTCATTCTTTCTGAAGTCCTTAATTAAGTCCTTCCTTAGGGAGCTTGATACAAGTGAATGAGATAGAATGACATCCTTTACCCAGTTATGGAGACACTGCTATCTCAGAGAATGGGACCAGCTGCCACATTTGAAGCAATGTGTTTCTAGTTGCTGGAAAAGTTGAAACAAAAAGGGAGCAACCATTTGTCAGGAACACTCTGGAAGGATTCTTAGACTTCGCAGGAAAATGGACTACAACCTCGTAACAGGTTGAATGAAAATGCTTTCCAAGTGCCAGAGACCTCTGGTCCTGTCCAGCTCTGCCTCTCAGCTGGCAGTGACCCACCGAAGGCTCTCAGGCTGGGAAACTCAGGACTTGGGCTGAGCACCAAAAGGAAGGGCTGAGAGAAGGGCTGAGCGTAGCAGCTTTCTCTGTTCTTCTTAAGACTCAGTTAAATCTAGATCAATCTGGATTGTATGTGAAGGGCAGTGAGCCCCTCCTTGATGAATGGGTAATCTCCTCAGAGCTATTCTTATCTAATTCTAGGTGCTTTCCAGTTGGTTCTTCACATAATCTCAATAATCCCTTTTTCCTCTATAAAGAACAAAATCTGATTCTGTTCCTGGGGTTTGAATCTCGAATCAGATAATCCACAGAGCAGCTAACTCCTAGGTGGACCAGACTAACCCACAATGACCTATGAAGCTGAAAGTGGGTACAAAAGATATATTTTCAAATCCAACTCTAAAGGACTAAAGTCTAGAACCAGTGAATAAAGTTACACAATTATGCACAGACCATCCTATTAGGTTCCTTAACCATCTTTCAGCCCTAGTACCTCCTTTTAGACCAGAGAAACTGGAGGCCTGAAAGAACCGTGTCCTGCCCAACATCACACTTTGAGTTGGGGCCCACGCTAGAACAGCATCGCTTGACGTTTAATGTTGTGCTCTTCCCAGCTGTCTCCCACCATGTTCTCTGTCACCTCCGGTTCTACCTAGCAGGCAAAGGCTGAGTAGGACTCTGTTCCTGCCCCTCAGAGAGGTGTCTGCGAGGCTCCTGAGTAGAGGAAGCTCTCACTGCAGGTCCTGCTTATGCCAAAACACCCCGGGAATAAATAAAGGTTCCCACTCTAACACCTTCTACTCTTACCAAGTAGGCACATGAGAAAAAAAAAAAAAAGAGTTTAAAATGAAAACTTGCAGAGATAGGGATTCTCTGCTGTTGAAATAACTTCCTTAACACATATTACTCAGGTAATACTTTCTTTGAGTCCACGGAAAATTTTTCAGAGCTAGAAATTGGACCTAAGAAAGCAAGTAGTCCAAATCCCATTTACAAGTGGGCAGACTCAGAGTGGAGAAGGGCATTTGGTCAATCCAGTGGGCTTTCCACTGAATTAGAAGTTTTCCCTTCCCCGGGACTTCCTGAGCTGGTGGGGGTTTGTGTATATGACACATATTAAGTGGCTAAAGATTACTAATGCGTCATTCTTTTGAACTCCAGTAAAGAAAGTGAGCTACTCTCACCCAAACCTTCCTATGGGGCTGCTGGGGTGAAAATTGGGCTTCTAAAGCCAGCTTATCCCTTTTAGCAATGTGACCTTGAACAAGTTAACCTCTCAGAACTTTGGTTTACCTGTCTGCAAAATAGGCAGAATAGAACTCACTGTCTCTATGGTTATTGGGAAGATTAAAGAAGATAACTTTTTTCCTTTCACTGCTGATAGCGCTCGCAAACATGGTGAACGTTCCTAAAACTCGCTGAACTTTCTGTAAGAAGTGTGGCAAGCATCAACCCCACAAAGTAACACAGTACAAGAAGGGCAAGGATTCTCTGTATGCGCAGGGCTAAAACTACAAAGAAGATTGTGCTGAGGCTTGAATGTGTTGAGCCTAACTGCAGATCTAAGAGAATGTTGGCTGTTAAGAGATGCAAGCATTTTGAACTGGGAGGAGATAAGAAGAGAAAGGGTCAAGTGATCCAATTCTAGAGCGTCATATTTTATTATATGACAATAAAATCTTGATATGTTCACTTCAAAAAAAAAAAAAAAAAAAGAAAGAAAGAAAGAAGATAACTTTTACAGATCCCCTAGCCCAGTGCCTGGTGTTCCCTGAAGGATCAGTACAAGTTTCCTTCCTTTTCTGTGCCCTCTCCACCTCACTTCTTCCTACATTGGCATGTATGAGAGAAGTGAAATAGACAAAATCACAAGGAGATTTTTCCTCTTGTAGGAGCTTCTTTCCCCAATACGGAAGATATTTGGCCAGGGATATTCGAGACCCCTGCAGACCCTACTATAAATATTTTTGGGAAAGCAATGTGCCCATCTGAAGGGCTGGTGAATTTCAGATTTCAGGTGCCAGGCTAACTAGTCAGAATAAATGTTCTTTTTAAATATATATATTTCAGAGAGGAAGGGAGAGGAGAGGAAGAGAGAAATAGCAATATCAATAGGAGAGAGAATCACTGACCATCGGCTGCCTCCTGCACGCCCCACACTGGGGATTGAGCCCTCAACCCGGGCATGTGCCCTGACCAGGAATCAAACCGTGACCTCCTGGTTCATAGGTCAACACTCAACCACTGAGCCACGCTGGCAACTGGGCAGAACAAATGTTCTTTATGTTCTAAAAGAGTCCTGAATAAAGGGCTCCTCAATGTTTAGAAAAACAGATGCAGTAAGCCTCTACTTTGGAAACAAGATTTTTCAAAGAGTCAATAAAAGCAGTAATCCTCATTACTGAAGAGCAAGGACCAGAGCCTTTATAAACTTCCTTATAGGAATCTTAGATGTCAGATTATCCAGCCTCCTAACTAGCCCTGGAGTCCCATCAGCACCATTCCAGACACCTTAGAGACCAGAACTGCCAATTTTGTCACAGCAATTAGGTTATTTTGTTTTGTTTTTGTTAAAGCATTTTTTTTAACTACAAGCTACAACCTACCTCCTGCTACTTCCAAATTTGATTCTACTTCTATACCTCTGGGGTCACAAGGACAAGTTTGTTCCTCTTCTGTGGGTTGCTGAAGGAAGAGAGCCATTGCTTTTCTAACATTAGGGCAAAGGGTTTCTACAAAAATGTTAAAATATAGGCTAGTTCACTCTCTAAAAATTAATCATAAATCTTGGTTTCTGGTGACCATAACAGGTGGGCAATTACACATACTATATAGTGTATAATTTCCCTGTGGTTAAGCTTTAGCTCAACAGAGTTACCAGTTCCCAAACATTATTGGCAAGGGTGAAAGATATGTGTTTAGACTCAGTGAAGTTGTTAGAGCCTTGCCTAGTCTCAAGGATCTCAAGCAAGTTCTGAGCCCAAGTCCCTCATCTGTGGAAAATGGAGATTACATTGGAGCTGTAAAATCTGTGGTAAAGAAGTCTGGAGATATGAGTTCATGTGTGTTTGGGTGGGTGGGTGTGACTGGTTATTCACTTTAGTTTCTGTCTGTGCGATGTTTGAGCTATGTGAGTGTCATAACACTTATTTGTAGCCACTGAGTTCTTTCTTCAAATCTCAATTGGGTCAATAATATTTAACAATGATAAAAGGGAAAGTTTGGATGACAGTCCCCAGGTCACTTCTACCTTGGTGATGCCAAGTTTGAAAACCCCTGAATGTATGGCCCTAGTAAGCTTTAATAAGTTTTTTATTCCAAACCATAAAACATATTATAGTTGAAAATATTTGATAACATGTAAACTGGACTCTAAATGTAAAGATTATTCTGAATCGTTTTGAACAGCCAATTCATTATAAATTCAGTATGTACTTAACTCATACCCACCAGAAAAACAGAGCTTCTGTGGTGAAAACTCTGTCCCTTGGAACCACCCATTACTTATTTTTTTTTCTCCGTAGTGAGCTTGTGCCTACCCTCTTATAATGATCACATTCATTTCAGACTCCTTTTAAAAGGTCCAGGAGACTTGCCAAAAGTCCAAATATCTTCACTGACCTAAAGTGCAGGTTTTTCTTTCAGTGACATGTGCTATAACGTGTCAGTTAGTCTTTGCTGTGTGACAAAGCAGTCCAATATTTAGTGGCCTGCAATAGTCATTTATTAGCTCACAATTCTTGTGGTTAGTAATCTGGGCTGGGCTCAGCTGGGTGGTCATTCTGATGAACTTGCCTGGTTATACTCATGCAGCTATAGTCAATTGGAAGGTCCACTTGGAGCTGATTAGTGCTGGCTTTTAGTCAGGCCCTGGGTCTCCAGCACCTTGCAGGCTAGCTCAGCCTTTTCATGTGCAGTTGAG
This sequence comes from Cnephaeus nilssonii, assembly GCF_951640355.1. Taxonomy (NCBI): domain Eukaryota; kingdom Metazoa; phylum Chordata; class Mammalia; order Chiroptera; family Vespertilionidae; genus Cnephaeus; species Cnephaeus nilssonii. The sequence continues at coordinate 45,568,362 of NC_137074.1, forward strand.
TTGTAAACCCAGAAAGAGAGGATAAGAGCTGATGCTGCATGTCTTCTTGAAGCCTAGGTTCAGAAGTTGCAAAATATCATTTCTGTTGTATTCTTCTATTGGTCAAAATCACAAGGCTAGCCTGGCAAATATTAGATAAGTGTATTCCACCTTCCCATGGAAGAATAACAAAGTGACAGTGCAAAGGTATGTGCATAAAGGGAAAGGTGAGGTTATTGCGGCCATCTTTGCAATCATGCTAACCAATGCTGGTTTTTGCTTAAAGATATTACATTTGGATTTCTTAGTCCCTGATATTTAAACAAGGTATAGTGTATGAAAAATGCAGTTTGGGAACCAGAATATATACAAGATAAAAATTAATCTGAGTCTTTTATTTGTCTCTATTGCCATAAAGCCTAACTTGCCCACAGCTTCTCAAGTCTGGCCTGTGCACTCACTCGCCTCACTCACTGGGGCATCTGTTAGGATTCTAGTTTGTCTCATGTCACCGGAAAATGAGCTGGGAAAGTTCCTCTGCTGGGGGACCCTCAACCCATGGCATGGTTGAACCCGTGAAGCTTTTAGAAATGCCCTGTGCTTGTTGCCTGTTGACAACAATGACATGGTCCATGAATGAACTTTGTCACAGAGAGAAGAAAGTGGTTAATTGCTGTAAAAACATAAAAATGAAATAATGTATGTACTAGTATGTATAATTTGGAAAGATCACAAAGTGCTCTGATTTATTAGACTAAATCAATTCATTCCCTTAAAACCCCTGAGAAATATGTTATTGACTATGCATGTGGTTGTGCTGCACAGCAATAGGATTGTTTGTGGATGATTTTATATATTCAGTCACAAAGCAGCTCCTGGGCACAGAGTGTCATAGGAGACAATAACAGCTGACACACAGAGCACATACCAAATACCAGGCACTCTTAGTACTTATACATGTCAACTCATTTAAGCTCATAATAAGCCTAGGAGACAGGTACTGTTCTATCCCCATTTGTACATTAAGTTCACAGTGGGTAAGTGACTTGCCAAAGGCCTACCTTGTAAGTGGCAGAGCTGGAATGTGAACCTGGGAAGCCTGACATGTCAGCACTTGGGATCCTGTCCACTCTGCTCTACTGTGTTTCAAGGGGCATGTGACTTATGCATACAGTTCCTGCCCTTAACACAGATATCCCTGGCTCCACATATGAACCATGAGGCTTTTCATAATTACAGTGTAGTATTGCATATAAAATATGAAGAGGAAGAAAAAATATAGTGACAAATTTAAAAATATAATAAAAATTAAAATATAATAGATAATATATAGGAAAAGTCCCTATGGGTATTCAGAAGGGGAAGATATTTCTGGCCGGGGAGGTAGAGATCTAGAAAGACTGAATAGAGAGAAAAATTTGATTAGAACTTGGGTGGTTGAGATGCTGTATGGATACTGAGTGATCACCTATGATTGAATAGCAAAATGGAATGCCCCCGTCTCTATCCATGCAGCCGTGCAGGCTATTGGACTCTGCTTGGTGTTGGCCACAACAAAGCAGGCTCTCTTGATACTTCTTAACTACAACACATTTGAAGGTCAATTCAACAATCACTGTTATGCATTCTAGGGGACAATATATTACACAGATATGTGGAAACCACCCATAAACATAAAATTGGAAATAAATGTTAGTTGTCTGGGTTATGGTAGATTGTGTGTTATGCATAATCCATAGTTTACCAGGTATAACAGTGTACATAATAGATTATCAATAACATTTCCACTGAATGTATTAAAATGTGGTTATTTAATTGGAGCTGTAGATACATATTGTAAAGAAAATGGTACTTGCCTAACTTAGAACTAGTGTGTAAGGAAATTTTATTGTTGATTGTCATGATGGAAGCTTCTTCAGAGGCTGGGATTGCTGAGTCATGGGGGCCCAAATGCACTGGCAGCTAGGAGAAAGGTCAATTGGAACAGCTTGCGGAAGGCATGTTTCCACTTGAGAAAGCAACCCATCAGGGAGAAAGCTTTTGGTTTTAGGTTGTTCTGGAAAGAAAAAAAAAAAATACAGTAGCAGAGAATAGATGATGTGAGGATCAAGAAGGCATCAGATTGAACACAGCAACTGAAGTCCCTAAAAGCCAATCATTTTAGGATTAGAGAAGGCTAAATTTTAAAGGGGCCTTAGAGAGGTCTTAATCCAAACTCATTTCTTCTAATTTTAGAGCCAACTTCCTCTGGAGCCCAGGAAGCAGTTGCCCAAGGTAAGATAGTAAGTTGTTCTAAATAAAGAAAGATACATGTTCTTTTGGTGTTTTGCAAAAGGAAACACTTAAGTATTTTCTTGGTTCTATTTGTCAAGCCTAAAAAGCTATTGATACTTAAACTGGGTTGCTCTATTAACCAAATTCAAAGCAATGCTACACAGCTGGTAAAAAGTCAGAGAAGAAACGGCATAATGTTTCCACAATCTTTTGGATCTGTTTCAACTGTTAGGACAAATTGTTAATCATTCACTTAACTATTACCTACTGATATGTAAATCTAATCAAGATATTTTTAAAGTTCCAAAAGGACCAAATGCTCACAGTACAACAAAGGCATTAGAATATTACTGCTACTGTCACTACTATTATTACTAGTCTATACTAATAATAGCCTAGGTGGTCATCATGCCCTCACGCATCATGCTCTAACGTCGTCACAAGATGGCCATCACAAGATGGCCATGCACACAGCGGAGGTGGGGCCCAGCGGAGGAGGCAGGTCATGGCAGGGGAGAGCAGTTGTGGGTGACATCCCCTGAGGAGTCCCAGATTGAAGAGGGTGTAGGCCAGGCTGAGGGACACCCCCCCATGCACAAATTTCATGCACCGGGCCTCTATTCCCTATCTGAGGGGAATATGCTAATTGACAATCACAAAGATGGCAGCACCCACAGCCAATAATTGACTGACCTGCCCTCAAAGATGGCAGCACCCACAGCCATAAGATGGCAGTGCCCAGCCCCCTCAGCCCTGCTGGGGTGGCCAATTCACCTGCCTCTGGAATCCCCTAGTCCCCTTGCCCCCCCAGCTGCCCAGGGCTGGCCCGAGGCACAGGCAAGCCTCGTATGTTGGCTGCCCAGCCACCCAGGGCTGGCCTGAGGTACAGGCAAGCCTCAGATGGCGGCTGCCCAACTGCCCAGGGCCGCCCGAGGCTCAGGTAACCAGGGCCAGCCGAGGCTTGCACTGCTGGCAGTGGCAGCAGGAAAGGTGTGATGGGGTGTCGCCTTTCCCTAATCTCTGGGTCGCCTCCCACTCCTGAGGGCTCCTGGACTGTGAGAGGGGCAGGCTTGGCTGAGGGATCCCCCTTCCAGTGAATGAATTTTCATGCACCAGGCCTCTAGTAATATAATAATATGAGATATAAAGTGTTAAACACCCAGGAGATAGCCAGAGAGTTGAAGAAGGGTTAGAATACCAATGGTTCTATCAGGAAAGTCTTCCTGGAGAAGGTATCTTCTGAACTTGTTTTGAGGGACTTTTAAATTTACACCCACAACCCCAGCTGGTTGGCTCAGTGGATAGAGCATCTGCCTGTGGACTGTAGTTGTCCCAGGTTTGATTCCAGTCAAGGGCACATGCCCAGGTTGTGGGCTTGATTCCCAGTGGGGGGCATGCAGGAGGCAGCCAATCAATGATCCTCTCAACATTGATGTTTCTCTCCCTCTCCCTTCCTCTCTTAAATCAATAAAAAATTAAAAAAAAATAAATTTATACCCACAGATCTTTTTGGTAGGTGGGGGAGGTGAATTTCTTAGTGAGCAAAGGCACTGAGATAGAAAAGCACAAGGAAGGTTTATTGGAACACAGGGTGTAGGAAGGCAACAGTGAGAGATAATGCTGGAAAGGAAGGTTTGGGGATAATTTCACATAAAAATTATGATTTGTTTTGCTGTTTGGGTACCCTCATGATGATAGAAAATATTTTGTTAAAGTTTATCTTTAGAAATCTATGTTTATCAGCTCATTCAAGAAAACTTAAACAATATAAAGATTTAAAAAGAAAAAAGATTTAAAAATAATTTCTATTATGGAGTAATGTGCTCTTCCAATATTTTTTAACAGACATAGCTATTTTGATTTTTAAAAGAAACATTGTTCTAATCATACTTAATTGGACTCTCTCTTTATTACTTATACTAGAGGCCCGGTGCATGAAAATTCATGCACTGGAGGGGGGTCCCTCAGCCCGGCCTGCCCCCTCTCACAGTTCAGGAGCCCTCAGGGACAGGAGGCGACCTGACGATCAGGGAAATATGACACCCTCATCACACCTCTGCTGCTGCCATTGCCAGCAGCGCAAGCCTCGGCTGGCCCTGGTTACCTGAGCCTCGGGCGGCCCTGGGCAGCTGGGCAGCTTCCATCCAAGGCTTGCTTGCACCTCGGGCTGGCCCTGGGCAGCTGGGAGGCTGCGGGTGGGTCTGGCCGCACCACGTGCCTGCCACAACCCTGGCGGGGCTGAAAGGACTCAGGGACTCCGGCGAGGCTGAGGGGACTGGGCGCCGCCATCTTGTGGCTATGGGCGCTGCCATCTTTGTCATGGTGTGATAGTCAATTTGCATTGTTCCTCTTTATTAGATAAGATTCTTGTTTCAAAAAGGCATTGCCTTTAAACTTTTAGAGAATGCCAAAAACTTATTTACATTTTCTTCTGTTTCCTCAGGTAAATCACATCCAGGAGGTTGTTTTTCCTTTGCATTTCCAGGATAATGTTCTCATGTCCCTTGTTTTGTAATGTAATGAACATTTGTCATTTTTTAAAAATATATTTTATTGATTTTTTTACAGAGAGGAAGGGAGAGGGATAGAGAGTCAGAAACATCAATGTGAGAGAAACATCGATCAGCTGTCTCTTGCACACCCCACACTGGGGATGTACCTGCAACCAGGTACATGCCCTTGACCAGAATCGAACCCAGGACCCTTCAGTTCGCAGGCCGACGCTCTATCCACTGAGCCAAACCAGTTAGGGCAACATTTGTCATTCTTTTTGCATCTCAGCATCTGAATCTTCTCCTTCACCCCTGGACAATCTCCCATTTTATGAAGCAAAGATTGTCTTCCATATAAAAACTGAAAATGACAGAGACTTAATTTCTCAGTCTTCCTTATAATTAGAACGTGGAGTAGGCTCTGCCAGTTCCATGTATTTGCACCAGCCATGGACTACACAGTGATTCAAGAAAGCAGAGCAGACTGGCCAATTCCAATCCCCAGAGGCAACATGGTGGCAGTTTAACACCAGCAGCTAGTACTGGGGAACCAGTGGTACAGGCCAGTTGTGGCTTTGGCAGTCACTGTGGGAAAGATTAAATAGTATCATTCCCAATTGCATAGTTTTTGAACCTATTATTTAGTCTCAAAGTAGACTGTAGATGCTCCTCAACATCTGTTTAATAAATGTAGTTTTTGGTTTATATTGTCAGAGTGTAATTTACTTCTTACAACTAAAAATGCTATATGATACAATGAATATATTTTAAATAGCTCCCCAGTGGCCTTACTGTCTGCATACCATTCTGCATATGAGTGGTCATCTGGTATGGTAGACCCTTGATTCTTCTCTGTTTACCTGGGTCCTTGTCACACCCATTCCCAGAAGAGAGCTGGATGTCATCCTCCATTTCTGGCCTAACCCCTGGTGTCTTCAGGCTTTCATTCTAGCAGATCTGTTATTGGGCTGGGATTTCCTAGCTCTGAGAAAGTAGAAATAGAGGTCTGATGGGGAAAGAGAAAGCTATGAAGTACTCTGTAGGGTACAAACCTTGCCCAGAGGCTCAGTTTCCTCACATATTAAATTGGAGAATGGGATTCAGTGATTTCTAAATGCATACACTTGTATACACATGCAGGTTAACCCACAGGTGATGAGGCAGGCTAAGAGGGACCAGCGACAGGAAGTAAACTCACACACTCCTAGCCCCACAGCTTAGAAAACCATACTGAGCACAGCTCTGGCAGCCCATCCCTTGTTCAAAATTTCTGTGTTGACTTTGGATAAAGGCATCAATGTCTAGGATAGATTACCTGCTGCTCTGCTATACCCTAATGCTTTTCCAGTCCTTTCTCCGAATTATGGCCCCTCTCCACATTGGTCTAAGTTTTGCTTAGCTCCATTGCTTCCTCCCTTATATGCTCATCTTTTCTTATTCTCCCCACATTCCATTCTCAAGCCATGATGAACTATTTTTAATTTCCTGATCCTACCATGATCTCACAAGTCTCAGTCTTTGCTTATGCTGGATCTTTTCCCTGGAACACTCCTCCTTGCCCTACATTGCTTCACCTAACTAATGCCTACTCTTCTCTCAGATCTCATCTTACCTATTCTTTCTTTCAGCAAATCTTCCTCTATCCTCCCCAACCCAAAACTCCTATGTGCTCCCTTGATTAGAACCCCAACTAGCCTCTAGCAACCCCTTTGGCTATGTCTTATTCTCTGTTCTATCCCTAATACTTAATCAAGCTTGCCTTGTAGTAGGTACTTGAAAATATTTATGAAAGAATACAAGAATAATTATAAATAATTTCTTTCCAATTCTGAACATGCACAGCACCTTAAAAGAGACTTTCAACTTTGTGTAAAATATTTGTATACAGCATATTGAACTTTGTCTATTTAGAGTAGAATGCATGACTGCTTAAAGTAAATTCATAATCAGGTGCTTCCACATCAATAAGTACTCAAGAAATGTTTACTTGAAGATTCCTTGTGCTGTATAGGACAAAAAAAAGTCAATTGTCCAAACTGGGCCACTTTTGAGAGTGCAAGGTAGTTTTATTAACAATTACCCTGAGATAATAGGCATAAGTTTGGTTTGTCCAGAACAAGTGGAACATACAAGCATCCTACTTACCTAGCAACACCCCTTTGCCAGATCACTAATAGTTTTATTTATTTATATTTATTTTTGTAGAGTTTGATTTCAGATAGGTGTTTGTGGGCCAGGGAAAGCTTCTGGTATTATGCCCATTCTCTAGAAGGACAAACTGAGTATGAATGATGATCATCTCATAGTCAAACAGTAAGCAGTGAGTTAGTGACAGGGACAGATAAACTGCCCAGAAATTTTGATCTTCTTTATTCTTTACCCCAACAAATGCTACTTGCCTTTTGGTTAAGTGGGGTACATGCAATGGGAGACATAGCAATTGAGATGATTTTTGTACTGTAATAATTAGTCATTTTAATATCGAAGGAAACATCCAGAGACATAGAAACATGGAATAGACTGTCCAATCTCAGAGGGAAGGTGGGGTGAGTGGATGGGTGGGAAGAGATCCAAGAACTTGTATGCATATATGCATAACCCAAGGACACAGACAATAGGGTGGTGAAGGCCTGGGAGGAGAGGTGGGGGCGTGCTAGAAGGGGTCATGGGGGAAAAAAGAGGACGTATAATACTTTCAATAATAAAGATTTAAAAAATAAAATAAAATAGAAGGAAACAAAATAAAATCTGTTTTTTCTTCCTACCTCTGCCATGGTGATCAAGTATAATCCTTTCATTGTAATCAGAGGTAGGAATGAAATGTCAATATCATGTGCCTTAAAGAGTTTAATTAGAGATTTAGCCATCATCACAATGCAGCAACCACTTCTTTTTTCCCTTAAAGAGAACCACCTAGAATATTTAGACATCAGTTGAATAATCTTCCATTTAAGAGTTTGATTCTGGAAAGTCCTTTTATCCACTCTCTATTTGGGGAAATCAAAGCTCAATATATATTAATTTGAGTCAGTTTGTGGTTTAGTACATCCACTGTTATCAATATTGATAAATTAAGCCCTGTTGGTATGGCACAGTGGTTGAGCATCATCCTATGAACCAGGAGGTCATGGCTCCATTCCAGGTCAGGGCACATGCCCGGGTTGCAGGCTTGATTCCCAATAGGGGGCGTGCAGGAGGCAGCTGATTAATGATTCTCATCATTGATGTTTCTATCTCTCTCTCTCCCTTTCTTTCTGAAATCAATAAAATATATTTTAAAAATATTGACAAATTAAGGGTTAAATAGAGCATGAGAGAACACTGGAAGCTAACTTTGAAAATGGTGTTGAAAAGGTTGAGAGGAAGTAGGAAAAGTAGTGTTAGAATTATAAACTCCAATAACAATAGTTCCATAGTATTTACAGTTTGCAATGTGCTTTTACATTCATTATTTTATTGGATCTATACCATAAAGATACAGAGAAATGTGAGACAGTAAATCTCTATTCAGTAAGTGAATGAATGACTGACTGGAGCCCTGGCAGAGGAAATGACTTGCTCAGCAACATACCTTTATTAGCAGAGTTGGTATAAGGACCCAAGTCTCTTAACTCCTAGCCTGAGCATCCTCTGCTGTGCTTCATCTGTGCATGGTATTGGGGACCTAAAGAAATGTGTCCTATCTTACTTGAAATTTTCAAATGCCACCAAAGCCATTCACATTGCTTTTATTTCTGCTCCGGATATCCTGAAGGGTTTCCCTGCCTGTCTGTTATGCCATGTGTTGTAGGCACAGAGAAACTAGTCTTATAAAAAACTAGCCTGCTAAAAGGAAGTTGAATATTTAGCCAGAGCCTTCTCTGTGCCCTGCAGGTGTCTAATCCTCAAGTTACACAGCTGCATCCACATAGGGATCTGGAACTAGAGGGGATCAAGATCTTAGGTGTGATGTTAAGGTTGTGCGGTATTCCATAAGTCAACCTGACAGGTGAGATAATACCAGATTCCCAATTGGGCCTCTGCAAGTTTCAAATGGAAGGTGAAAGCACCAGCTCCTTTGGTTTAAAAATCATCTTAAGAATGCAAGTATAAACTACTTACTGTTCTTTATGTATATCCATTTTTATTCAAGTTTATTTTTGTAGAATTGTGCTAATATTGTGCATTCAAAATGCATTTGAATTTTCCTGGTGACCAGTGGAGCCCCATTAATGTTAGTGTTAATGATTAAAATAAAAGTATATACAATAATGGTAATTTTTACTTGAAATTATCTTTGAAAAATACTTATGTTGGAGCCAAGCACAGCCCATTTTTCCTCCAGCTTGGGACTAATTGATGTTTATTGCTTGAGCACCAGAAGAAGCAGCTAGCTTTTAACTGGGGGCCATGCTGAAAAATTTTTTAAAAAGGGTATCTTTAAATGACAGAATCAGGGGGTGACAGAGCACACTATAGAATGCAGGCAGAGGTTGGGAGAACCACTATGGACAGAAGGTTCACATTTGCCGTGTTCTGCTCACAGAGCCCTGGTGGAGAGGAACACTGGTGGTACTTACATTGTCACCTCTCTCTTCTCTCTGCACTCATGCTGAATTTGTGAATGTAAAATGATGGGACTGCACTTTAATGACTTTTTAAGGCAATATTGGCCAGATTTGACAACTGAGTGAAGAGAGGATTTAAGGAGAGAGAGAAGTCAAGAATGACCCTGGGCTGGGACCAGAAAGTTGGTGGAAGCAAGAAGGTGTAGAGAATGGAGGACTGAGGCATGTTAAATTTGGAGTCATTTTGAATATAAGGGTTCTCAAATAAAGGCTGGATAACCTATAGAGGATACTGATTTTAGTTCACAACTTGAAAACAATAAATAAAAATTTGAAAATTGTCTATAATTGGGAACTTCCAGTTAATATTAAATTTATTCTGCAAAGTAGGAAAAACCTAATCACATTCAACTTGACATCTACCCCATCCTTTTACTGGGAATGCAGGAACACAGTATGTCTTCAGCTAATAGGGTGAGTAGGGTGAGTAAAGGGCGACATGTTAGAAGTATGGGTAAAAATCTCATTAAATATTTCAAAATATATCCTACCACAAAGCATTTAACTCCAAAGTTCAAATAATCCAAATAATCAATAATCGAAGACTGGATAAACAGAAAAACAGTATATCCATACAATGAAGTGTTATTTGACCATAAAAAGTAGCATACTACAACATGGGTGAACCTTGAAAACATTATCTGAAGTGAAAGAAGCCAGATGCAAAAGTTCACATATAGTAGGATTCCATTTATATAAAATGTCCTGAATATGCAAATCTAGAAACAGAAAGTAGATTAGTGGTTGCCTGGAGCTGCAGCTAAGAATGGGGAATGACTGAATGTAAATGGGAGCAAGATTTCTTTTGGGATGATGGAACTTTTCTAATATTAGAATGCAGTGATGACAATGCAATTCCATAAATTTATTAAAAATCACATATATGCTTAAAATGAATGAGTTTTGTGGCATATAAATTATATTTCAATGAAGCTGTCAAAATATATATTATGGATCTCCTTTCATTCACCTAAATCTGTAGTTGGAAACACAGAGTGGAGCACAAGTAGTGTTACAGATGTTTGTATGGAAAATAATTAAATAATTAATAAGTAATAATACAAGAATAAACTCTGTTTCAGGTATTCACAACTGTAAACCTACTTTTGCCCTATCCTGCATAAATCTAATCAAATCCCTATTGTTGGGCAGAGATGCCCTCTTTTGACCTGATATCTGCTGTAATTATTCAGGAGTGGGTGAGGCTGTGCATTGCAGCCATAAATGAGCAAAGCACATCCAAAGCCTATCCCCAGATGCCTAAATTACCAAGACCTAACAGACCTTCCTCAGCAGTCAACTCTGCACAGCTTCCTAAAGGAGCCAGTAGGGCCACCATGACCAAGGCAGACATTGAGCCCTTGCACATCATCCTTTACCACCTGCTGCTATTGTGTGAAAACAAAAACTGTGTTCCATGCTTGTGTTCCTCCATCTGGCCCTGGAGTGTATTTCCAGGCTCACTGTTGCTGCTCCATAACCATCAAAGGAGGCTTGCAGCTGAAGTAGTTGATCTAGTTCACCCAGTGGTCTCTTGAGAGGCCTTAGCCAAGCTATATCTTATAAACACAGACCTACTCGGACTCACACCTTCTGAGCTCCAGTGCTGGGGAAGTAGCTTGAAAAGCACCAGAGACATATGGAGAGGATTTGAATTGTCTGGCTTTGGGATGAGAGATGGAGGGTGGGGCAGCTTTCTCCCAGACAGAAATGCTGGGTGAGGCCATGGTTCCTTTGATAAGTTCTCCCAGCACAGAGCCAGCAGGTAGGTGCCATAACTGAAACTCCATCAACCTGGCTCACACCATTTACCCACCCTGGTGATTCTCTAAGACCCCCAGGCCACCCAACTTTCAGGCCCACCCACGCTGTTCCCAGTGGCTTTTCCATATGAATAAATGGCCTGTCTTGACTCATGCTTCAGATTTTCCAAAAATCTCTCAAACAAGCAGCATCTGGCCTCAGTGTGCCCCTTACCTCTTGCTAAGTGGCTTCAGGTCCAGAAATAGCAGCATTTGGCCTAGGTTCACAGTTTGTCCTTACCTGGGCACCTTCAAGCTAAGAACAAGTAGCAGCCATCCGCAAATCATTTTGTAGCTCACACTGGGTGGCCCCAGGCAAAACACAGGCAGTGGCTGACCTTGGGCTGCACCTCTTGGGAGACCCCAGAACCAGCAAACCCAGTGGACAGCTTCAAATCATGTCAAAATATTACCACCCAACTACCTCCACAAGTGACACACTCAAAGGGAATACTCAGTGAGCACCAGAGGCCCAATGAAGTAAGACCTATTCTGTGGGGTGAGCCTATACACAGCTGCTCCTCTACTGTGGTTGTTGCTGGTTGCTGATCACAGTTAGTCCTTGCAAGCTGATTGGACTGGGAGTAAATCTCTGCTAACAGCAATCAAGGCTCAACTACAACAGGATGGTGTACACAGCCCACATAGGTGTCACACCTCCAGTGCCCCACTTGGGTATTTGGGGAAGCTATGCCACTGGACCCTACAGAACACCTACTTTATTAGGCCACTCTACCAAGCTTGGGATATGTAGCAACTCTACTTAATACATAAAAACAAACACAGGGAATCTGCAAAAATTAGGAGACAAAGAATCACATCCCAAATAAAAGAACAGAACAAAATTCAAAATAAATAAATAAAATAAAAATGGAAACAAGCAATCTGCTAGACGCAGAGTTCAAAACACTGGTTATAAGGATTATAAGGATACTCAGTGAATTTAGTGATTACCCTAACAGTGTGGGATGTGCAAGAGACAGACAATCAATGAATCTCTCTCATCATTGATGTTTCTCTCTATGTGTCCCTCTTACTTCCCCTCTGAAATCAATAAATTTATATATTTAAGAAAAAAGGATCCAAAAAATTAGGATAATGTAAGGAACCTTGGGAAAACTTCAAGTGTACCAACCTTCACATCATGGAGGTGCCAGAAGGGGAAGAGAGAGAAGAAAAAATAATGACAGAAAAATTCCCTAACCTGGTAAAGAAAATAGACATACAAGCCCAGGAAGCACACAGAGGCCCAAACAAGATGAACCCAAAGAGGACCACACCAAGATACATCATAATCAAAATGCAAAAGGTTAAAGACAGGAGAAAATCTTAAAAGCCGCAAGAGAAAAGCAGTTATTTACCTATAAGGAGCTCTTATAAGACTATTGGCTGATTTCTCAACAGAAACTTTGCAGGCTAAAAGGGATTGGCATGAATTATGCAAAGTGATGAAAAGCAAAGACTTACAACCAAGATTACTCTACCCAGCAAAGCTATCATTTAGAATTGAAGGACAGGTAAAGAGCTTCCCAGATAAGAAAAAGCTAAAGGAGTTCATTATCACCAAACCAGTATTGTATGAAATGTTAAATAAAGGGTCTTCTTTAAAAAGAAGGAAGAAAACTAAAAAATCAAATGATCAAAAATAAGAACCATAAGCCCTGGCTGTGTGGCTCAGTTGGTTTGAGTATTGTTCCATACCCCAAAAGGTTGTGGGTTTTATTCCTGGTCAAGACACATACCTATGTTGCAGGTTTGATCTCTTATACCCGTGTGTACAGGAGGCAACCAATTGATGTCTCTCTCTCTCTCTCTCTCTCTCTCTCTCTCAAAGTCAATAAAACCTTATCCTCAGGTGACGGTTAAAAAATAAAAAAATATGAACAATAAAATGGCAATAAATACATATCCTACTTAATAATAGAGTAATATGCAAATTGACCGTACCTTCGCTACACCCACAAGCCACGCCCACCAACCACGCCCACCAGGAAACCGTTGCAGGGACGTTGGGGTGTGGTGGAGCCCAAGGCCTGGAAAGCCTCGGGCGGAGGCTTTCCCGGCCTTGGGCACCAGCGGGGAGCTTGCACGGATCGCAGGCAACCACAGGGGGTCAGCTCCGTAGCAGGGAGGCTGGGGTGCAGCAGAGCCAAGTCCGCCGCCAGGGGCCAAGCCCCGACCCTGAAAGAAGGCAGAAGGCGGTGGCCACAGCCAAGGCCTGGGTCCCCGGTGCTGGCAGAAAACTGGTGCAGGCAGCCAGGTGAATGAAGGTCTATTGCACGAATCTTCGTGAAAATGGGCTGCTAGTCTATCAATAATTGAATCTAAAAAACAAAATAAATGAACAATCTGAATAGAAACAGACTCAAAGACACAGAGAACATTTTGACAGTTGCGAGATGAGAGGGGATTTGGGAGTATGGGTGAAAGAGATGACTGATTTAAGAGGTAAAAATTGGTTACTACAGAATAGTCATGGGAATGTAAAGTATAGCATAGGGAATATAGTTAATAATACTCTAATAATTATGTATAGTGTCAGATGTGTGTGAGGTTTGTCAGGGTGATCACTTGCTAAGTTATGTAAAGTCTAATCACTGGGTATACACCTGAAACTAATATATGTCTACTAATTGGGAAAAAAAAATTAAAATAAATAAAATTCCACTACTGGGAGAGACTGAAACTGCAACTAAGTTATGTGTTAAGTCTCAGTGAGGTTTACTTCAAGTGACTCCATTTTGAGTCTGTTGTTTCTATTTAACAATGTACAGTTGACCCTTGGACAACATGGCTTTGAACTGTGTGGGTCCACTTATACATGTATTGTTTTCAATAAGTAAGTACAGTATTATAAAAACATTTTCTCTTTCTTATAATATTTTATTAATATTTTCCCTCTAGCTTACTTTTTGTAAGAACCCTATATAATAAAGAGGTAATATGCAAATTAACACTCCCACCTTCACAAGATGACTGCCTACGACCAGGCTGAAAGGGGGGTTAGTGAAGGATGACCAAACAACTGAACATCAGGCTGTATGGGTGACCAGGCCAGCAGGGGGGTTAGTGAGGGATGACCAAATGACTGAACAGTAAGCTACATGGGGCAACCAGGCTGGCGGGGGGGCCGTGAGGGGTGACCAGGTCAGCAGGGGGGGGAAGTTGGGGGCAACCAGGCCAGCAGGGGGGGCAGTTAGGGATGACCAGGTCTCCAGGGGGGTCAGTTAGGGGCAACCAGGCAGGCAGGCAGGTGAGCAATTAGGAACCAGCAGTCCAGGGTTGTGAGAGGGATGTCCAACTGCTGGTTTAGGCCTTATCCTCGGGACCAGGCCTAAACCGGCAGTCGGACATCCCCCAAGGGGTCCTGGATTGGAGAGGGTTCAGGCTGGACTGAGGGGAGCCCCCCCCCTGTGCATGAATTTCATGCACTGGGCCTCTAGTACAGTGTATAATACATATGACATGCAAAATATGTATTAATCTACTGTTTATTTTATTGGTAATGCTTCTGGTCAACAGTAGGCTATTAGTAGTTAAGTTTTGGTTTAGTCAAAAGTTATACATGGGTGTTCTACCATGTGAGGGTCAGCACCCCTAACCCCTGTGTTATTCAAGGGTCAACTGTACTATCTTTGTGTTAGCATATAGGATAGGTACTTGGTGTACTTTTCTCAACTCTGTATTCCTAGGCCTAATACCATTAGTAGGTACATTATTGATACTTGTTAAAATAAAAAGGGTGTATAAATTGTCTCCCCTTGTGTTTGAGCCTCTCTGAAACTTTTCATTGGTAGTCGATCCAAGAGGAGTTAAAGCTCCATCCATCAACATTTCTGATACCAAAGACTGGCCCTTGGTTAGACTGAACTGCCTGACCTGAGCAAGTTCATTGGCTTCCAAGCACAATCACAGCTCTTCTTTATCTGGGCTTACCTGTGGTCAAAAGTCAGCAGACTTGTATAGGTGGCTGAGTTGGGAAAGGCCAAAATACATTCAGATAACATGATTCTGTAATGAGTCAAAATGCAAACAATGATGACTCTACAGCCACTGGCTGAAAACTGGGTTTAAAAAACTTGGTAAAATTGTGCAGAAACCCAGAGGCAGATACAAGTTATCATTTGTTGACATTGGTTTGATTCCTATAAAGTGATAAAGAAAGTAGCTATTGACACCATTTTCCCCTCAAGAAAAGACTTAGTATTCAAAAAAGGGTGAAAATATTCATTTGTGAAGATTGCTAATGTGTTCTTTTTACATTGAAATTATATTTTTCCCATGGTTGAGCAGAACAGAGAGTAAACACACGTTTTGCAAACTGCTTCATTATTTTTAATGCTGCATTTACTAAAAGTCTACCACTACTGTTTATCATATCGAGTTTTCCTCTCTTTACAAAAGACTGACGCTTATCTGACTAGGCCAGAGGTCATGTTTGCATCACAAACTAATACAATAATCTTGGGAAGAGAAATAAGCTCAACTATAGGGAAGGGCATATCAAATATTAAAACTGTCACCTGTGCTTAGTTCTTTTTGGAAAAAATAATCCTGGGTATTTTTAAAAAGAATTTAATATAAAACTGCAAAATAACCATTGCTTTAATTTTGTGTTTACTTGTATAGGAGAATTATATCCTTAGATAATTTATAAAATTTATAAATGTGAGAAGGCCTAGAACAGAGCATGATGTGGCATGCTATCCTTTAGGAAGATGAATTTGGTCAACAGGTTGAAAGAAGCATCAAATCAAAGAGCTGGGAAAGTGTTGGAAAACATCAAATCTAAGAACCTAATTCTATGGATAAAGAAACAGAGACCAGAGGGGAGGTGACTTGCCATGAGTTCACATAGCAGTTTTAGGGCAAGGAAAGGACTACAAACCTTCTTTTCCTTTGTCTCCCCATGCCAATCCTGGTTCTAATTCCAAGTGGTTGGGCCCCTCTGAGTCTTCTTTTTCCTTCCCACTGGTCTTATTACATCTAGGACTCAGCTCTTGAAGAGGTTATGTGATTTTATTTAAATGTTTGGGCCTTATACTTTCTGCATGGTCCTCAGCCTTTGACAGGAAGAAGAGGGAGGAGGATTAAGAGGAGGAGGAGGAGGAGAAGAAAAAGAAGAAGAAGAAGAAGAAGAAGAAGAAGAAGAAGAAGAAGAAGAAGAAGAAGAAGAAGAAGAAGAAGAAGAGGAGGAGGAGGAGGAGGAGGAGGAGGAGGAGGAGGAGGGGGAGGAGGAGGAGGAGAAGGAGGAATTAAAGAAGAAGAAGGAGAAGGGAGAGAAGGAGGAGGAGGTGGAGGGGGAGAAGGAGAAGGGGGAGGAAAGGAGGAGAAAAAGGAGAAGAAGACATACGTAATACTTTCAACAATAAAGATTTTAAAAAATGGAGGAGGAGGAGAAAGAGATGGAGGAGGAGGGGGAGGAGGAGGAGGAGGAGGAGGAGGGGGAGGAGGAGGAGAGGAGGAATTAAAAAAGAAGGAGAAGGGAGAGGAGGAGGAGGAGGAGGAGGAGAGGAGGAATTAAAGAAGAAGGAGGAGAAGGGAGAGGAGGAGGAGGAGGTGGAGGGGGAGAAGGAGGAGGGGGAGACAAGGAGGAGAAAAAGGAAAAGACATATGTAACACTTTCAACAATAAAGATTTTAAAAAATGGAGGAGGAAGAGGAGGAGTAGAGGAGGAAGAGGAGGAGGATGGTGAGGACGGGGAGATGGAGGAGGAGGAGGAGAAACAATTGAATGCCTGCAATGATCAAGGCAAGCCCTGTGTTAAGGACTAAGAGATAAATTAGATTCTCAGTCCAGTAGCAGAGAAAGACAAAATAACCAATGACACTAGTCAGAGTCATATGGATTGAGGTAAACAGAGTAATGGTAGCATTCTGTAGGGGTAATCTGTCCACTGGAGGTGTAGGTAGGGACTAGAAGGCCTCTCAAAGGAAGCATTATTTAAGGGGAATCTGAAGAAGTTAGATAAGGGTTGCCTGGTGGAGAGAGAAGGAAGAGGGCTCCTGGGAGAAAGAAGAACCTGTGTAAAGGCAGATAAGCATGAACAGGTAAAATGTGTTTGGGAAACCACTAGAACTTCATTTGGCTGGAGGGTGAGTGGGATGTAAAAGACTGGCAGAAATATCTGAAGGGCTGTGCAAACCACATTAAGGAGTTTGGCATGATGGGTGTTAAGCATGAAGAGGCAACATCATGCTGGTGTTTATCTTCCATGCCTCCCCTAGTCATTATTTCTCCAGTAGCCTCTTCATATCTTTTCCTCTTGGTCAGCTGTTGGAGATTATTATGAGTTCTGCACATCAGAGTGTTCCAACTGAGACCAGATGGTCACTCAGCAGAGAGTGAGCAAAGTGCCAGGCTGCCTGGGTTCAGGGGGAATCTCAGCTTACCCATTTACTAGCTCTGTCATAAGAGCAAGCTATTTAACCTCTCTGGGCTTTACTTTCCTCATGGACAAAATAGAGAAAATGATAATGGCAACCTCAGAAGGGCTTTGCGACAATTAAATGAAAAGCATATGAAAAATCTTTATAATATTGTCCGGCATATCAGAGGCACAAAGAAAAGATTGACTTGAGCTACACAAGGGCTTTTGGGTAAGGGGCTATAATGGATGCAAGGGAATGGTGGGACCACAGCTAGGCCTTCCTCAAAGTTTTGTGTGCCATCACTGTACCAATCAGAATGCTTCTGTAGGCCATAAGGCTACCATTGTATAATCCTCGGATCATATAACCTCTGCCCCACCTGAAATTCTGTTCTTCTTTTAGTCTTCCAATTTTTAAATCTGTATTTCTCTAGCATTGAGTCTGCAAGTTTACACACCCTTCCCTTCTTTCCCAAGCCCCTGCACACAGCAGGTTTTAATAGGGATGCTGAGAAAAGTGATCAGCATCCCTATTAAACCAGATCAGCAAATGACAATGAGCCTTTTGATTTGAGCTTGCATTGATGACAACCCTGCATGTAGTTTGCCAAGCATCCAATTTATGACTTTACCTCTTATACTCCTGGTGAGTGCCTCATGAGTTGAAATCATTTTTTGTGTGATTAAATTTATATAATGCTTATGCTAAAACCATGCCCACCTGGGCAATTCATAAATATTTCAGGAGGAGAAACATAGTGATCTTCCCCAACACAGCCATATAACAGTTTTACATAATTAGTAGCATTTCTGGATCCAACACAGCACTCTTATAATGTGTATGATGGAGGAAATGAATGCCTCTAATTATACCTTATTAAATCTTATTAATCCTCATTAGAACCCTATTATTCTTTATAACTGGGTTAATGGGGGAAATTAAAAGATATGCTGGTCAAGTCCTGTTATATCCGATGAGCTTTGGGTAAATCCACTCTTACTTTGTGTGATATCAGGTGTTTTTCATACTAAACAATAGCCTTAGAATATGGGTTTGCTGAAATGTTGAAGGTAGAATTGTGTTGGAATAAGTTATGATCTTTTTAGAGCCCCATAACAAAATCCCCTTTTAAGAGTTCATTTTTTTTTCTATTTCAAACTATGATAGTTGCAAAGAGAAAACTATTCCATTATTGCATGGACTAGATACTCTTGACCTTATCTCTCTGCTAAGGCAATTTGAACCCAGGAATTCAAAGAGTTTGCATAAGGAAAGCGTTAAATAAACATTAAGTGCAATAATGTAAGTTTCTACATTTATTTCTTTAATTCTTGGTCAAAAAATTACACCAAATCCCATTAGAAGCAAGTTTTGTAAGTTTCATGTATAGGCAACTCAGTGTACTCTCAACATTCACGAATGGGAATTAAGTCCTGCTGGAGGTCAGGGCATCCTGTTTGGATGGAAACATCCTGGGATTAGTCAGGCGACTTGAATGGGTGGAGGTGAGTTTAGGCGCTTTTGTGTCTGGCAAGTCGCTTTACCTTTTCCCCTCAAATGTAAAAGGGGGACTATGCTCTGTCCTATCTAACATGAAGCTCTGATAAACTGCTTTAATGATGTGCTGAAGTGAGGGGTTATTATTGTAGCTATCAATAGGATAGAAATACAAGGAAACAAAGTCCCCAGCCTTGGACCACCTTCCAGGCAATGGCTGCTGCACATTATAACCCCTCGGCATAGTAAATGGTGGTTTTCATGAGTGCTCACATTTACAAATGTCAGAGGGGAAAAATTCAACTCTAACTTTCCAAGAACAGGCTTGCCTTTATTCAAACCAGTTCACCCAGTTCGCTGATTTCTTTTTGGAGGTATAAGCGCAGATAAAAGTTTCTGGGCTTCAGGACCAGGCGGAAAAATAAACGTTAAACTCCAGGTGTTCGTTTATTTGAGCCTAGGGCAGAGGAAGTGGCCCCGAAGCAACGTCATTGTCCTTCAGGGTTGTCAATCAGACCTTCCAGGAAGTTGGAATTCTCTTCACTGGGTGGTCTGCGTGGCCCGCTGACATCTAACCTGGTTCTCGGCTCTGTGGGAAGGAGGGAGTCAGGGCTCTGGCTGGCGGAGGGGACTGGGATTGTGAGTCTGAACACCCAGGTCCCGCGCCTGGGTCGGTGGCGTGTATGACCCTGTACAAGTCATTTCTCTTCGGAGAGCGTCGGTTTTCTCCTGCGGGAAGTGGACGGATTGGAAGTTGGTCTTAGCCAGCTCCGACCTCCAGTACATTAGGAATCTGTTGGGCATCCAGGGAGAGGCTCAGGACCCAGATCTCGGAAGGGGTTTCCAGAGCAGGATCTCTGCTGCTCAGACTCAGCGCCCTAAGTTGGCGCCTTTAAGGGCAGAGGCAGGTTCTCCCATTTCTCAAACAGCCCCTCGACTCGGCCGCTTCCTCCTTCTACATCTTCTTCCTCTTCCTCCAGTGCAGGCAAAGCCTCCACACCTCCTTTCTCTTCCTCCTCTGCGAGCTCCCTGCACCCCTAGGTCCCCTCCTCTCATTTCCAGGAAATAAAAATGTCCGCTGTGCGCCCACCTTTTGGCACAGCCCCTGCCCGCCGCGGGCGCCCCCTCCCCCAGCAGGCAGCGCCGCGCGGCTCCCGGGCACCCGCCTTCCCATACCTTACATGGACAAATGCGTGCAGGCAAAGTCAGGAATTCAGGCCCCTGACGTCAGCTTCCAGCTCTCAGGGCACCGCACGGGAGACCGAGGGGAGGGGGGTGGGGACGGTGGGAAGGAAGGAGGGGGAAAGGCACCAACCAGCAGTCGCTCCAGCCCTGCCGAAGTTTCACTTTTTGTCTGTGGGTTCGCTCCCGGGCCCCGCGCGAGCTTTCCCGGGATAAGTAGCTTTAGCGAGCAGGGGGACAGCCGGGCGCTGCAAGGTAAGGGCTGGTTGCACGGTCCGGGGCGCGGGACACGCTGCGGGGCGCGGGGCCGGGCCTGTCCGGGGCTGGGGACAATGGGAGGGGGAGTGCCTGGGCACCTCCTCCTACGCCTTAGCCTCCGCCTCCAGCCGCCGCCGCCACCGCCGCTGCCCCGGCTGCCTCCTCCCAGAGGTATTGTTGCAAACCCTCCTTCCTTCCCCCCCGCCACCTTCCGCCCGCGGGTGCCTCGGGAACCCCCAGCCTCCCCGGGCGCGAGCGCCTCTGGGGTGGCAGCAGCGCGGGCGCAGGGTGTGGAGTGTGCGCCCTGCCCCGGCCGAAGGGCCCGCGGTGCGGAAGTGCCAGCCGCGGTGCAATCACGGGGTACACGCCATTGAAGGGAGACCCCGAGTTTTCGGGAAGCTCTGATGGCGGTCTGGGCGGGTTGGAGCCCTTCCCTGTGTGACCCCAGCCTGGGCCTTTCTGGGCGCCCAGGGGGCGGGGCCACACCCAGCTGCTTAGAGCTTTCGCGGAATCCCAGTTGTCACCGTGGAAGGGGCCTAGGAATCCAGTTATCCAAGCTCCCATTTTACAGTTGGGGCAATTGAGGTCCAGAGAGAAGGAGGGCCTCCCCAGTAGTTAGTCACTAAAGGCTGAACTGTAATGAAATTAAAAGGCTCCCAATTCCTAATTTCCGTTCTCTAGCATTTCTCCAGCGCCCACTGTGTGCCAGGGGCATTGGTAGGTTTTTAGGTCGGAGAGGCCGATAAGGCCCAGTTCTTGCCCTCAGAGAGCACTCAGACCACCGAGGAGCCAAACCTGACCCTAGACAGAAAGTGCTGAGTGCGGGGGGGAAAGGCGTGGATAACGATTTAAGGGGCTCAGGAAAAGGAGTTTGATTTCCTGGTCCTTGGAGAGCGGACAGTGATGGCCCTTTGATCAGGGGTTTTTGAAGGATGGGAGTGTTCTGAAGCTAGCCAGTGACATGGAGGGAAGCCATTTGCGCAGGAGTGGGGGTGGGGTGGGGTGTGGGGCTGGGGCTGGTGGGGTGTTGGGGGTGGGGGTGGGGGTGGGCTGTAGACCAGAGAATACTAAATAAAATGTGGAGAGTAGAGATGAAACTGTTAATGTTACTGTGTTGAGGGCATGGGGCTGGAGGGAGAGTACAGGAGATGGGTTAATCAGTGGACTTGTGCCCAGGTATTCTGACAGAGCAATGTCTTTGGGACTTTGGGGTGCTATGGAGACCAGAAAGATCTCTGGGGCTTCCCTTCCAGCCCTCAACACAAACTGCAAAAATTCAGGGTCATCTCTGAGTTACTTTTCTAATACCAGACTCACTTAACTTTATCTCCAATCCTCTTTCTCCTTCTACCCTCTCCCCCTTTTCTAAATTGCTTGCCTTCCAGTAAAACTTGTTCTTACTAAGGTGTTAGTGACTTAATGGCTTACCTCTCTCAGAACTTGTGCATTTTAAGAAAGCCTTTAAGTGGAGTGAAGGGAAGCTACCAACTCCCTTTTCCCCTTCTTAATCCTCACCCTCCCTCACTCTTACAGATGGGGAAATAAAAATGAAGGGCCAGAGAAGATGGGTGCTACAGTGAATAGTGGTGGATGATGGGGTGGGGGTGGGGCAAAATTTCCAATAGGGTTCACTCTACTCCATGACCAGCATTTCTCCTTCCAGGGTTCCTGCTAGACCTGGGGACTGTTAACAGGAAGTGTGTCTTGCATTGAATCTTTGTAGGGCTGGCCCTCAACTCCAATGCCCAGGCCTTTACAGTCTGGAATGTACACTCTAGACGGAAGAGAAGTAGTTGGGGTTAGCTGCTTGAATGGTAGGGTGTAGGCCTGGGACCTTTGGGTTAGGCAGTCCCGCAGGATCATGCTCCCTGTGAGCAGCTGACCAGCCTAGAGTTGGCTTTGGGGATGGGTGGAGGGAGGAGAAACTGAGCTGCTGAGCTTGTTACTATGGCTGGGACTGATTAGTACCCTTGGAGGGACATATTCTGGTGGCAAGGTCATCACTCTGGGGCAGGTAGTCAGTTCCAGCCCGTGGTTGGTGGGAAAAGAGGCTTGATTATGAAGGGCCTTAAAAATGCCAGGCTTGGGAGTTCGGATATGACTTGAAGTCATCATTTGAGGGTTTTGAGCAGGCTGGGACATGGTTGAGAGGGGCGGTACTGGCACTGGAAAGCCTTCTGCTGCCCATTTCTAGAGAGAGGCACTAATTTGGCCTATGAATATTATCATTGGGTGTTCACTCACTTACTTGACATATATTACTGAGAACCTATTATGGGCCATTGGCAAATATGAAGATTTTCTAGCAAGTGCTTGTATTTTAGAGACAAGTAAGTTGTATTTCATCAGTTCTACGGTACATTTTTTTTTCAAATTTTAATATCACTGAAATTGGGCTGTCTTATAATCACAGATGTGTCATAGTTGAGCAATTTTTCATTCTAAGTTGATGATGGTACATCTTACAGTCAATGGTTTAGATTTGATAAAAGTTGTTATCATACCCTGTATGAATGTACAGTGCTTGGCACTTTATAAAAATTTTCCCATCAGATATTCCATTTACATCTCAAAAAATCCCCTGAGAATTGGACCCGGTGACACTGTCATCTCCATGGTAACTCTTGCCCAAGGTCACACAGCTAATTAGAAATGTGCTCAAAATGACAATCCAGAACTTTGACTCTTGGTGTTAATGTGTGACTTTACTCTGATGTGGAACTCACATGGATTATTGGGAGAATTGTGGAATAGTTGGATCGGATTTTATTTCAGAACTATGGTTGAAAATGCTGGAATGATGATGGGTTTTTGGCCAAGGGCAGAGTGTAACTCACTGGGAAGGTGTAACTCACTGGAATGTACTGGGAAGCCCCTTTAGCCCTGAAATTTGCTGCATTTAATGGAAAATGGACAGAGGGATAGAAGGTGCCAGGTGACATGGTAAAACCAGAGGATGGAACACATGGACGGCTATTTTTACATAAAGGAGATGAACAGTTGCAGGAAGCACACAAATTCAGGAGCCTACCTACTGCAAACCAGGAACTGGCTGGTCCTGGGAGTATAAAGATGAGGAGGACAGGATTCCTTGAAGACCACAAGTGTACATGCATGTGCGCATGCTATTTTCCGGATATGTTTTGGCTGCTCTGCACTGAGGAGGGTCCATTTAAGGGAAGCCAGCACAGAGAGAGTGGTGTCTGAAGAGTTGCCCAAGTGGAGGAAGGACAGGTAAGCCTCAATCTGTGAGGCGGATTGGGAACGTTTATTCTTGAGGCTGTATTTTGAATGGCTAGCATGAAGAGGGCTGTGGGAATTGGAGAAAAGGGGGAACTTTTATTTTTTTCTAAGTAGATTTAACTTTACCTTGTAGGCTATAGGGGCCTTTAACCGGCACTCTAGAGATTCACATGAGAACAAGCCTGGGCAGGACCTCTGAAACCATCTCTGGGAAGAGGTATTTGGATAGTAATGCAGGAAGCATAGTAACACATTTAAGTAATTGGTTGAGTGAACCTGAGACTTTGACCTTGGGCAGTAATTAGGAGTCTTAGCTCTGTGTGTGCATTGGTGGGTGGGGACTCTTCTTGGAACAAGGCTTGGAAGGCTGTGCCTTGCTGGAAGAAACCAAGGTGAGGAAGGGAAGGTAAAGTTTGCTGTATGGAGGAAGCTCCTATCCAGGTGGAAATCTAGGGCTTCAAGGTGTGTGTGAGACAGAGAACCTGAGGGTGAGAGGAAGGGAAGAGGGAATGGAAGTATGTTGTGGGTTGTCTGTAGGTCACCTGGAGGCGTGGAGGAAATGGCCAGTGCATTCCTAATGCAGGTTACAGAAATGAGAAAGGACACAGCTGTATCCTTGAGGCCTTCATCTCTTCTGACTTTCCACAAATAGGGTGAGTGGGTGGCCAGAGTGTCAATGGGATTCATGCTTGGAAGCATTTAAGCCACAGAATTGAGGCTAGAAAATGTTAATCTTCCTATCATTCTTTCTTAACTATAATAGTAATAAGAATATAAGTTTGAAAAATTATTTCGGTGCTTGATATGTGCTTACATAATTCTCATGCCGATTTATTAAAGGTGGTTTTATGATTTTAGTTTCATTTGCAGATGAGATGATGAGTCTGGTTAAATAAGGTTATACCACTACTAAGTGACATGGCCCAGTTTCCAACCTTTGCCTGATCTATAGCCTCGTCACCACTCTTTTATGTCTCCACAGAATGAAAAATTCAAATCAACATTGATTTTCACTGTTCTTCCTTGGAATTTAATTCAGTATACATCTATTGAGCGCTGGTGGGATCATAATTGAGGGTTTATGATCAAGGGTGAGCAGTCTTCTCAATTCCACATGAGTGTTCCACCATTACCTCTCTTAAGATGCTACCATTCCCTCTACCCTTTGGGTGTTTTCTCTCCCCAAATCTAACTGGAGAGAAGTCAGAGCCTCTCTAGTAAATTATCTGCACCCCTCCTCCAATATTACCTCCTCTCCTCTCCTCTCCTCTCCTCTCCTCTCCTCTCCTCTCCTCTCCTCTCCTCTCCTCTCCTCTCCTCTCCTCCCTTCCCCTTCCCTCCCCTCCCCTCCCCCCTCCCCTCTTCTCCCCTCCCTTCCCTCTCCTCTCCTACATCCCTCCCCTCTCCTCTCCTCTCCCCTCCCCTTCCCTCCCCTCCCTTTTTCTCCTCTTCCCCTCTTCCCTCTTCTCCTCTCCTCTCTTCTATCCTCTCCTGTCTTCTCTTCCCTCTTCTCCTCTCCTCTCTTCTCCCCTCCCCTCCTGTCCTCTCCCCTCCCCTCCTCTCCTTTCTTCTCCTCTCCTCTTCCCCCCCCTCCCCTGCCCTCCCCTCCCCTCCCCTCCTCTCCCCTCCTTTCCTCTTTGCTGTAGTGATAAGGGTTCCACCCCCCCCCCCAGTTTTATTGAGATATAAAGTATAAGTTTAAGGTGTACCGCATAATGGTTTGACTTACATATGTTGTGAAATGATTACCACTGTAAGTTTAGTTTGCATTCATCATCTCATATAGATACAAAATAAATAAAAAGCAAAAAAATAAAAAATAAAAAAAGAAAACAAACTTTCTTTGTAATGAAAACTCTTGGGATTTACTCTAACTTTCATATATATCATAGAATAGTATTAACTATAGTACTTAGGTGATAAGGATTTGATGGATGTCGTGA
This sequence comes from Cnephaeus nilssonii, assembly GCF_951640355.1. Classification (NCBI taxonomy): domain Eukaryota; kingdom Metazoa; phylum Chordata; class Mammalia; order Chiroptera; family Vespertilionidae; genus Cnephaeus; species Cnephaeus nilssonii. The sequence continues at coordinate 45,594,010 of NC_137074.1, forward strand.
CCTCAGTCATTGCCTTTGACCTATATCTCCTTGGAAAATGCTAGATGTCCTTTGGGGTTGAGCCAAATAGCTCTTGTTGGATCCTGCCCTCCCTATGTCATGCTGACCTCTTCTTCCAAGGAAAGCAGGTTTAGGACTCAAATGCTTCCCTGTGGCCTACCTGCCTCAGGTGGGTCATTTGCATTTTAAAGATTCACAGATGCAGGTATTTTCTGGGGAGAGACCCCAAGAATGGCATCCAGCAAAGTTTACTTACTTGATTTTCTCATCTTTGAATTCCTATCATTTCTGGTGCTCTGAAGATGTTCAGTAATTTTTTGTGAAATGAATGAATTGAAACAGTATAAGCATGAATCATCACTTGACCTTATATGTTTGCTTGTTTTTGTCTCCACTTCACTTTAAAATAAGTTTCATGAGGATCCCAAGGATACCTTTGTTAATGGTCATGTTCCAAGTGCCCAGATGAGTGCCTGGCACATGTTAGGCACTCTGGAAATATTTGTTAGATGGAGAAAGGGATTGATTATGTTCTCTGCAAACATAAATGGCAATGTTGGGGGAAGGGACTTTTTATTGACCCTAAAGTTTGGGCTTGTGGGCACAGGACTCCATTAAGATTCACTTATGCTGTACCTGCCACAGATGACATTGGGCAGTCCCATGGTCAGGGTCAAGGTTAAGATTTCTGTGTTGAGTCTTTAAACTAGCTATCCTAAGAGAAATTTCAATTGAAACTGCTCTTTCACTTTTCTCTCACACAGACAGGTGGTTCTGCTGTCTTTGAACATTCCTCTGTTTTCTTATCCATGCCTTTGCCTATGCTGTTTTCCAATGCCCATAATCATATTATTTATCCAAACTATGTTGGAAAGCCATAGTTTCATATTCTTTCATCACCAGCCTAGTCCGTGTAGTTTCTGGCCTGTCCATTATCTCTGCTTGTTGTAAAACTATGATCCATTAAGTTCAAAGCCCAAACCCACTTTGTGCGATGAAGCCATTCCTGGACTCCTTGCCCCTTCTACCATTCATCTAGCTCAACCTTTTGTATTCATTTCCACACATGTGTACTGAGTGATCACCATATGCTAGACAGAAATGCTGAATACTGGCTTACAAAGACAAGGGTCTGTTTTCAAGGGTTTTGATTCCAGCATGAGAGAGAAAGATTGAAATAGAACATGGTAAGGCCTTAATAGAGTGATGAACAAAGGGCTAATAGGAGCACTAAGAATGGAGTGACCACCACCTGGAAAAGTTTTGAAGAGAGAGTAGGAGTTCATACGGTGAATGGGGTGGAAGAACATTCCAGGAACAGAGACCTTGATATACATGCATAATCCTGAGGCCTAAGGGTGCTTGCAGAATAGAAGGGTGTGCTTGGAGATCACTGTGAAAGATGGCCCTGAGGATTAGATTATGAAGGCTGATAGGGTAGCTAAGGATGATGGCAGGAGTTTAAGGAGGGCAGGAGGACTATTGTTACTGTTACAGCAAAGGAGGGCCTTGCTGCCCCTGAGCTTTAGAGAGCTCTGGTGACAGAATGATTGCAAGTTAAAACCCAGGCAGGGGCCTGCTTAGGAGGCCACTGAAATGTTCCAGGGCAGGGATATTGGACTTGTATCAGCTCAGCAGAGCAGAGAGGGAAAAACGGATTCTGGAAGCTGTTTGCTATTAGAATCATATTAGGCAGCCTAGCTCTTACTCTTGTCCTTCTAATTATTTGCAAGCTTATCAGCTTTGGCTGGGAAAACTGTTTTATGTGATCAAAGGTTGTAGGCAGTAGGAGAACAATCAAGCTTGCAGCCAGTTCCTGCCTTAGAAGTGCAGGCTGGGTCATGGTGGCCAGAGAGACCTGCTTCCTTATTGCAGTGGAGAGGAAACTGAGGCTCCAGGGAAAGGGACAGACTTGCTCTGTCTCATCTTTGACAGCTGAGCTGGAATTGGGCTGTGGCCAGCTCTCTTTCAAAGGTGTTTTTTATTCTGTTCCTGCTGGGCCTGGCCTGACACATTCCTTCTCCACCCACCCCCACCCAGGGGCTTTGCCTAGGAGAATTTGGGAGGGGATAAAACTTAAGAGATCGTTGTTCCTAGGCTTGAACCTTGTGCTTTTGCACTTGGAAAACAAAGTGATTAAGATGGTTCAGTTTGAGTTTGTGTGCGGTTTGGGAATTTGTTTCTTTTACTGCCATTTATGCCTGTGGCTTGTTTGTAAGAACCAAGCTTCTGATTCCTTGATAACTCCCAGGCTCCTTGCTTGTGACAGTCCCACCCCCACCCCCGGCACTCTCCTTTTTCTCCTTTTATTTCTACGTATTTTTTGCTTGCCAGTAAAGGACCCGATCCTCCTGTTTTTTTTTCCTTCCCTCTTAAACCTGCCCATCACAACCCATCTCACAGAACCCATTAGTATTTCATAGCCTTCATAGCACTTTTTATGTGGCGAATACATTTTACAATCGTTTTTTATTATCCAGTTCCCAGCTGTAATCCAGGAGATGTGTCAGCAGGATCAGTCTTGCCTCTGAGTGAGGGCAGGCATTCAGGGGAGAAGAAGCCTTCCCACAGGGTGCCTTGCCTTAAGTGGCAGAGGGAAAATCAGACTCCTGTCTCAAAAGCGCCTGTCCTGTGTCTTCATTTCTTCTGTAAGTGAGCATGAGAAATGGATGTGAAAGTCTTCAGCAAGCCCCATGCACAGGCAAGAAACCATTGTTGTTATTTTACATTGTTGGCATTTTTAGGAGAACACATTTGGATATTAAGGGATTTTTCTCCTCAATATTAGCCTCCCTTTTCTTGTCTATAAAAATGACTGTAGCACAGTACTTGCTTAAGAGATGGAGGTACTGTTCTTTCTGGTTTTCCCCGGACAGCCCTGGTTTTTGTGTTCTAATTTGTACCATTAGCTGCCTGTGTCTGTGACTTTGGAAGAAAACTGAGAATCATTTTTGAGACTCCAGAATCCCGAGGGTCTGGACTTTTACCATGCTATCATTTGCTTATGCTGTTTTCTCTACCAGTATCATCACCAATGGATTTTTTTGGTATAGGAAAAACAAAGACCTGTGTTTGAGCTACCCACTAGCCCTGTGATCTTAAGCAAGATTCCAGAATAATCTTGAGTTTCAGTTCCCTTCACACAGAGGTCATATGGTACATGACAGTGTATTTGTGAGAACCAGAGACATATGCATCACGATGCTTTTTAAAAGGTAATGTAGTGCATAATGTGGCAATTCCTGATGCCCAGCATGGTGCCTATCACACAGGGATGACACCTTTCCCTTCTGGTGGATATCCTGGGATCTAAACCCAGACAGGTCCAAGTTCATATCCTAGCTGTGCTCCCTGGGGTGGTCACAGGCACGATTTTGTTTACTGATTTACTAATTCTTTGTAAGACCTCTCATTAACGAGGGCACCACTGTTGAGAATATGAGGTATGTGTGCGCACAGGTGTTCTTGGCTGTGCAGAGATTGTCCGTCACCAGTGAGTAGCTGTGCTGTGTGTCCCTTCTCCCAATGGCACCATTCCACTCTCTTGGATTTTGTTTGTGTTGTGTTTTTCAGTCTGTGGGGTTTGCTTCTACTATAGCAATTGCTTGTGTCATGGCCTCCCATCAAAACCCCATGTAGTTCAAATGGAAAACTGGTTCTGAGGAGTGGTGTTAGGTCTTCTTCAGAAACTTGTGTGGGAAGCTTTCATTGGGCACCTAAGCAAAGGGTCAGGACAGGGCAGGGCTATTTTACTGACCTTCAAGAACTGTGCTTTGGCCTCCTTCCACCTCCAGTATGGGCACCTGTCTACCATAGCCATTGTCAGTATTCCTTAGTTACTCAGGCCATCAACCAGCAGCTCAGCCCCCACGTTGCAGAGGCTCTAGGACATAGAGAGCTTTCCCTATTAGGAAAACATGGCTGAGCGAATGTACTGTGAGTTTGTTGGCATTTTTAGGAAACCACATTTGCATGTTAAGGGATTCCTCTCCTCAATATTAGCCTTCCTTTCCTTATCTATAAAAATGGCTGTAGCAACACTACTTGCTTAAGAAGTAGAGGGACTGTTCTTTCTGGTTTTCCCAGGACATTCTTGGTTTCTATCTGTGTCCTGGTGTAGTATTGACAGTGTCCCCTTTTATCCTTAGAGTTGTTATGATTTGGAGGATAAATTATATGGTCACCTTACTTGTAGGTGAGTATTGAGTAAGGAAGTGTAAGTAATATACTTAGGGCCAGGCCTAAGATAAGGATTCAACACACATATACTGTTTTTGTTAGAGGAGATGTTAGGCGCTCAAGAAATGTTTGTTCAATGAACTACATTTATAAAGGTAAACTTTGAGTATGTTTGAAAGGGATGTCTAGATTGTAGGTGCTTAGAGTTTATTAGATTTGATAAAACATGTTAATAATGTTTAAAATATAAGAAAGTGCCATGAGAGTAGTATAAATGACGGATTTCTGGAGTAGATAAGTCCACTGGAACATGTGCAGAAGCTTGTTGGAAGTGCTGGGCCATGGGTTGGATACTGAAGGACAGGAAGGTTTAGTCCAAGATGCACTGGGGCAGCTAAAATTGCTCTGGCTACTAAGAGTTAAGAAATAAGATTGAGTTTCTGTCCATGTGTGTTACTTTAGCTGGATTTTTGAATCTATTATTTTCCATCAGTGGCCTATGTTGATAAAGATCTCTAACTGTAATAGCCCAATGTGGTACTAAATTCTGTGCCAAGAGGTCACAGAATAATCTTACTCTTCCTGGTGAATTTCCACTGAATATAGTATTTGTTTAGTTCCCAGGAAGAAAAACAAAACAAAACAAAACAAAACAAAACAAAGGCACCTGAAGCTTCTGTCTTGTTTGGTATGAATAGTAATCATTTTTAGGAACTGCAGTAGGGAGTTGCCACACAGAGGGTGGGGTGTACCCTGACTCATGGGAAAGGCAAACTGCAGTGACCCGGAGGGTAAGCAGCACCTTTTCTTAGAACAAGGTGAAAGTTAGGTTAGCTTTCCAGTAGTCTGCTCATTTCCAACCTGGAAATCTCTCTTCTTGGCCACAGCCTATCAGCTTTACTTGGAGAATAGGGTTCCAGTAATGGCAGCTGGACAGAACCCTAAAGATACATTTGTTCATCTATTTGACAGAATCCTGTGCTTATTTATATAACATCATGTGCCATGGGTACTTGTGAATGACTGAGAGGAAATCTAGTCTGGGTTTGGGGCATGCGATCCCTACTTTCAGGAGATCTTTTAAATCAATACAGTTTGTAAAAGTATGTGCTATCCTATATCCACCAATGAAAAAGACGTATGTGTCTCTCCATTTTATTTTATTTTTATATTTTTATTGATTTCAGAGAAGGAGAGGGAGAGACAAATAGAAACATCAATAATGAGAGAGAATCATTGATTGGCTACCTCCTGCATGCCCCACAGTTGAGATTGAGCCTGCAACCTGGGCATATGCTCTGACCAGGAATGGAACTGTGACCTCCTGGTCCATGGGTCGATGCTCAACCATTGAGCCATGCTGGCTGGGCTCTCCATTTTAATCTTTATCCAATCCCAGAGATTTCCCTGCTTTGCTTTTTTCCTGCCTCCTTAATCTACCACCAATGAATTTCATGTAATCCCTCCTTACGTCTCCTCCTTTGATTCTAATGTATAAAATTCATAAAACTGCCATTCTCTGGAGCATTTTCTCAATTCATTGACATTTTGCATCCTGGCAATGACAGTTTGGCTCAAATAAACTCATAAAAATAAAAGAGGTATATGTGCAAGTATCTGTTGGCTCTAATTGAACGGTGACTGACTAGGAATCTGGAAGAAACTTCACAAATGAAAAGATTGTCATTGCCCTAACCGGTGTGGCTCAATGGATAGAGCGCCGGCCTGCAGACTCAAGGGTCCCAGGTTCGATTCTGGTCAAGGGCATGTACCTTGGTTGTGGGCACATCCCCAGTAGGGGGTGTGCAGGAGGCAGCTGATCGATGTTTCTCTCTCATTGATGTTTCTAACTCTCTCTCCCTCTCCCTTCCTCTCTGTAAAAAATCAATAAAATAAAAAAAAAAAAAAGAAAAGATTGTCATTGAGTCTTGAAGGATGAGTGGGAATTTGGTGGGCCAGAAGAAGAGAAGGTAGGAAATACCATGGGCAGAGACACAGAGGAGAGAAAGTGCATGGTGCTTTTGGGGACGACTGCCTAGTAGAGAGGTGTTGGAGATGAGGGTGGGACTTAGACTGATAAAGGCTTTGATTGCTGCATTGAGGAGTTGAGCCTGCACTATGAAAGGAGCATCAAGTAGGGAAGTGGGGTGATTGGATCTATGCTTTAGGAAAATAACTGGTTATAGTATGCTGGATGGATTGAGGGGAGGATACGGGAGATGGTGAGATGTGCTGTAGCTCAGCCAAGAGATAAAGCAAAGCTGAATTAGGGATGAGGAAATGGTTATGGGGGGCATTTCAGAGGTAGAATAGAGGTCACCTATTCTTCTCATTTAAACAAGAGTAACCCCAGACTCTGAGCAGGTGACACATGCAAAGTCCATAGCAAAATTGGACAAAAGGCAGAGAGTGTTAAAAATAGATGATTAGGTACTAATAATGGTGAACTAAAGTTCATGTGGAATTGTGTGGAGCCACTATTTTGGTGCCACTTACCAATAAGATCATGTGGCCTTGGCCAGCCTGCATGGACCTGCTCAAGGTGAAATCCATCAATACAGTCATGGCACTTTCTGCCAGTTGCCATTTTTATAGTGCTTTACAGTTGATCATGTATTTCCCTACACATACAGGTAAATCCTCACAATAGTCCAGTGAGTACTGATTAATATTGTCCAAGTTTTACTGATCAGGAATGTGAGACTGAGAAAGATTAAGTAACTTGCCCAGGACTTCAACTTGAGTTTTCTATTAGCACAATTTCATATTCCTCCTTTTATGAGCCTGGGAAGATCCCCAAGACAGGCCCTCATTTTTGTTCATATTCATATCCTTAAGATTCACTGTGGATCCTGATATGTTCTTACATATTTAATAAATGCTAATTTCATATATTGAGTAAACATATGAATGAATACTATAAGTGAAGTAATTAATGACATCTTTAGTTTTAAGAATATCTTTAGTAATGAAAAATCCTAAATGCACTCCTCTAAACATTAATCAGTCTCTTATCAAAACACCACAGGAAAGAACTTATTTAGAATATATTTACTCAACTTCACAAAACAAATGAACAGGCAAACAAAGAAACACTTTTTTACTTGAATACCCCTCTCTGATCTCAACCCCTCAAAAGTGCATGTCTGCTTTTCTGTATGTGTACGATGTTTCCTTCTACTTGATATTGTTACGAAAAAGCTGCTCAGGTTTTACATTGATTTTTTACATAACTAAATACTTTTTGAAATTGATAAATCCTGCTTTAAACATTACCCATGTGGATTCTAGGATAGTTTTTATTTTTTAAAATAATTAAATACGATTTCAACATGTTAAAAATGCAGTGATAAACATGAGGGGACAAATACATTTTTCTCCCTTCTTAATTATTTCCTAAGGACAATTATTTCTTTGGCATTTCTACTTTCCCAAACAGTGGTGATCATTTTATCCTTTGTATTATGTGGTTATCTGAATATGTATCATAATTTCCTCAGGAATGTAGTAGAAAATGCATCATGGTTTGGCGGGTCAGACAGGTTTAGGTTCAAATCACGGCTCTGCCACTTGTTAGTGCTTTATAATTAAACACATGTAATAACCTTGTATTTGTATACAGTTACTTAACCTCCCAGAATCTCCAATTCATCATGTGTAAAAGGGGATCATAGTGTCTTCCGTGTGGTACTGCTAAAAAATGTTATCTCTGTCCTCTTTGCTCTTTGTCAACCCATCAGATGATAATACAGTCACATCTTTGTCCTTATATTTTGCCATAGAGTATGACAAATAGTAGACCTTAAGTCAATGTTTATTGGCTGGATAAGTAAGTTTTAAGTTCTTTCAAAGGAGAATTGTAGGCTCAAAGATACCAGATATTTCTATTACTTTTCATACCAGTTGCCATACATACTCCAGAAAGACTTCTAATTTGCAGTCATTAGCAATGCGTGAGTCTACTTTTTCTCTGTGACTTCACCAGGACTTAACTTTATGACTTGCAATTGTCTTTGCTAAATTAATATGTAAGAAATACTATTCCATTACAGTTTTAATTTACATTCTTTAATTACTGAAAATGATTCCCAAGAAATGGTTTAGTTTTGTTTCCCCTTGTGTGAATTATCAAGTGGCAGCATTTAAAAATGGTCCAGGCTGGGGAAGCTTGCTATGAAAGGACTAAACATGTTTAGTGCTTTGAGTTGCCTAGATTTTATTTATGTATTAATTCATTTGTTTGGTCAATGTTTATTGAGCACTGATTATGTGTGCTAGCTATTATTCCAGGGGCCATACATACTACAAAGAAAAAATGAATAAAGTCAGTGATCTCCTGTTCAACCTCCTCATTTAACATGGGTGGTAGCTGAGACCTGGAAGAGTGAGGTTAATTTCCTAGGGTCATACAGCTTGTTTTGTAGCAGAGCCAACCATTTATTTGAACAGTAACTGTGATTTAAAATGTTTAGTATTAGTAGCCTTTTAAACCATGGGAAACATCTTGGAAAGTTCTGAACAGTGATGTCTAAACAACATCTCCAACCCATATCTATATTGAGAAAGCAGAGTCCTGATTTAGAAAAAATAACTACCTGTTTTGTTTTTTTTTTAACATATTTTTTTTTTAATTGATTTCAGAGAGGAAGGGAGAGGGAGAGAGATAGAAACATCAATGATGACGAGAGCGAATCATTGATTGGCTGACTCCTGCACGCCCCCTACAGGGGATCGAGCCTGCAACCCAGTCATGTGCCCTTGATCAGAATGGAACCTGGGACCCTTCAGTCTGTAGGCCAATGTTCTATCCACTGAGCAAAATCGGCCAGGGCGATTACCTGGTTTTTTAGTCTCATAGAGAACTCCTTCCTAGACCTCTTTGCCTCTTACATTTATTCATTCTTACTATACATGAATAAACTTATTTTTAAAACAGAACTAGAAAACAAAACAATTCTGATTCATCTGTGAACCTTCTTGGACACGTTTTTGGTAAATGGGAAGAACAGAAGACACATTTCTCTTATGAAATAAAATAGTCAATTTAGATTTAATACGGTAGTTATCCTCAGGTAATAAAAATTCAACTAACTTGTCATAACTATCTAGTTTAAAGTCAATTAGGAGCCTCATATTCTTTACTTGCTGGGTAAAATTTAATAGAACTTCAGTTAAGCATTTATTGCTAATTTAATTCAAAATTAAGTTAATCACCACAGTTGGTAACAACCACAGAGTATTTAATTAACATTTAGCAAACTATCTTATTAAGTCTAAATACGATGCAGACAGGTCTTGTTTATTGCCATCAGTTTGCAAGCACCGCCCCAAAGGGCCTTTGGTTTTCTCTTGGCTTTACTCTTCTGATTTGTCATCTTCATTTTCTTCTGGTTGACACTCAACTTGGGTGAAGGAATTGAAGAGGCAGGAGTTCATAGTGTTATGGGAGTTTTTGGCTTTGGGCATAGCTGAGAAATTCCTGTTCCATTGCATTGTATTCCATTCTTCAAGAATTATTGAGCACATTTTTTGTGTAAGACATTCTTTTAAACACTTAGGGATATATAGAGGAGGTCATGCTGACATATTTATCGTTATTCTCTCATCTGAAGATACGAAATAATTGAATTCATTCATTCATTTAATACATTTATTGGCCTAAAGTTTGTAAGGTATTTTGCTGAGTGCCAGGGATATCATCATGATTTGGACAAAGATCCTTGCTCTTATGGAGGACAAGTATGAGAAGTGTGGTAGTATGAGAGGTATAGTAATAGCAATATTGGGTAAGGTGCAACTGTAGGAGCACTGAAGTTCCTTAAATGCTGTGATTCTTAAGATAGTGTTTTCCAAAATGTTAGAAATGTTCTATGGCAAAAAGGTCCTATAGCCAAGTAAGTTTGGAAAAGTTAAAGTTAAACAAAATTAAATGGGCTTTAAAAAAAATCTTTATTGTTGAGATTATTACAGGTGTCCCTCTTTTTTCCTCATTGCCCCCCTCCACTCAGTTCCCATCCCACCCCAGGCCTTTGTCACCCTACTGTCTGTGTCCATCGGTAATGCATATATGCATATAAGAACTTTGTTTAATCTCTTCCTGCCCCCCTACACCCCTTAACTCTGACAATCATCTGTCTGTTCCATTTCTATGCCTCTGATTCTATTTTATTCACCAGTTTATTCTGTTCATTAGATTTCTTATTTATTTTGATTTTTAGATTCAATTGTTGATAGGTATTTATTTGTTGCCATTTTGTTGTTCATATTTTTTATCTTTTTAAAATTTTTATTCTTCTTCCTCTTCTTAAAGAATACCCTTCAACATTTCATATAATTCTGGTTTGGTGGTGATGCACTCCTTTAGCTTTTTCTTGTCTGTGAAGCTCTTTATCTGATCTTCAATTTTAAATGATAGCTTTGCTGGGTAGAGTAATCTTGGTTGTAGGTCCTTGCTATTCATCACTTTGAATATTTCTTGCCACTGTGTTCTGGCCTGCACAGTTTCTGTTGAGAAATCAGCTGACAGTCCTATGGGCATTCCCTTGTAGGTAACTAACTGCATTTCTCTTGCTGTTTTTAAGATTCTCTCTTTGTCTTTAGCCCTTGGCATTTTAATTATGATGTGTCTTCCTGTGGTCTCCATTGTGTTCCTCTTGTTTGGGACTCTCTGTGCTTCCTGGACTTGTAAGTCAATTTCTTTCACCAGGTAGGGGAAGTTTTCTGTCATTATTTCTTCAAATAAGTTTTCAATACCTTGCTTTCTCTCTTCTTCTGCCACTGCCCCCCCCCCCCCCCCCATAATTCATATGTTGGTACACTTTAAGTTGCCCCAGAGGCTCCTTATACTATCTTCATATTTTTGGATTTTCTTTTCTTTTTGTTCTTCTGGTTGGGTGTTTTTTGCTTTCTCGTATTTCAAATCGTTGATTTGATTCTCAGAATTGTCTACTCTACCATTGAATCCCTGTATATTATTCTTTATTTCAGTCAGTGTATGCTTAATTTCTGACTGGTCCTTTTCCTTTTTTTTTTTTTGGAGGTTCCTAGAAGATTTTTGAGTAACCTTATAACCATGGTTTTGAACTCTATATGCAGTAGTTTGCTTTCTTCCATTTTTAAAATTTGTAACATGTTTCTTTGTCTCCACATTTTGGCTGCTTCCCTGTGTTTGTTTCAATCTATTGGGTAGAGCTGCTATGTCTCCTTGAGTTGGTAGAGTGAAGGTTGGTAGAGTGTAGTAGGTGTATTATAGGGCCCAGTGGCTCAGCCTCCCCAGTTACCTGAGCTGAGAGCTCTAGGTGCACCCTATTGTGGGCTGTGAGCACAGCCTTGTTGTAGTTGAGAGTTGATCGCTGTTGGTGTCACTGGGAGGAATTGACCTCCAGGCCAATTGGCTGTGAGGACCAGCTGTGACTACTGTGGGAGAGCTGCTGTGCAGGAGACACCCCTATGGAGCAGGACTTGCTTTAGTAGGGCTTTGGTGCTCACTGAGTCTGCCCCTTGAGTGTCACTTATGGATGTGTAGAGTTGTAATCTGGTAGTGTCTGACATTGACCACTGGATACACTGGCTCTTGGGTCTCCCGGGAGTTGCAAAGTCATCCACTGCCTGGGGCCACCCAGCAGGAGCTATAGAGAGATCTACAGATTCCTCCTCTTTGTATCGGGTTTGGAAGTGCCCAGATGAGGCCCAGCTGTGCAGCAAGGCAGGCTGGTGCTGGTGCCAGATCTTGGGCCTATTATTGATAGGTGTGGGGCTCTCTGATCCAGTGGGAGCTTGTTTGCCAAAGCTGCTGCACACAGCTTGGGTGGGGTTTGTAAAGTGGATGAGGCAGGGTCTTAGGGAATCACCAGGGCGGAGCAAACAGAAATGGCTGCCAGTCAGCCCTGTGACCCGGAGATCCCGCATAGGAACAATGATCCCTGCAAGCACCTCCGACTGGGAGAAAGCTGCCCCTGAGTTCCTGCCCTGATGCCAGACAATCCAGTTTCTCCCTGTATGTGTCTGTGTCCCCCAAAGCTTCGCTCTGGTGCTGGAGCTCAGAGGAAGCAGGGAATTGTAAGTTCAGTTCATGGTGCTGGCCTTTTAAGAGGAACAGCTGCGTCTCCAGCAGCTTCTGTGTCACCGAGCCCCAATCTACACTGGTTTTTACAGCCCATAGTTCTTACTGCCTGTAGGGACTCCTTTTCCCAGCTCTGGGACCCTAGGCTGGGGGTCTCGTGTGGAGCTGGGACCCCTTGCTCCTCTGGGCAGCCTCTGCAGAGACGATCTCCCTCCCGATTAAAAAAGCAGCACACGTGGGTGCCAGCCCAGCCCATTTTGCACCTCTGCACCTCCTACCAGTCTCAGTGTACTTTCTTTTTTACTTCTCTTGTTGTAGGACTTCCATTCACCCAGCTTTCCAGTGGTTCTAGATAATGGTTGTTCTGTATTTTAGTTGTAATTTTGATGTGGTTGTGGGAGGCGGTGAGTACAGCTGTTTACCTATGCTGCCATCTTCAAATCTTAAATGGGTATTTTTAACATTGAACTTTTCTGAACCTTTAGTAAACTAATGCACATTGTGACCTTCTAAGAGATTTATTTTCCAAAGTCATTTGATCATAGACTTCCCCTCCCCCTCCTAGGACATTTATTGGGCTTAGTGTTCCCATGTACTTTGGGTGAACTATGGGTCCTGTTTACTAGCATCTCAGCCTCGGAGGGGTACTCAGGCATGCACCTTAGTGACTATTTCAGCGTTGGAAGTTCTAATTGGTATGAAAGGTATGCAGATGAAATAAGTGATTTCAGACATAGAAACTTCTGCCTGGGGTTGAGTGTGTGGAATCAGAGCAGGCTTTCCTCATGGAGGAGAGAGTTTGTATGAGAGAGGCCTGGAGGATTGCCAAAGAGTCACTGGGAATAAAACAACTGTGAAATTCTGACATGACTGATTGGGTTGAGATACCTTAACACATGGATACAACTTAGACCAATTTTCCTTTTAGCCTAAATCTGGACAGGTAAGAAGCGGCAGGCTTTTTGGTGCAGAACTCTGCTTTAGGCCTTGTTCCAACTGAGTGACTGCCCATCTGCTGATGCACTCACTTCTGTAAGGCATTCTGACTCGTCTGGTGCAGGGCCTCTGCCTTGTGAATCACAATCTCTTTTTGGAGTAGGTCTTGGCTCCTTGGTGAATGGCTTGATTCTAGCAGGTCTAGTTTCCATTTACTTCATAACACACCATTTTCTCCACCTTTCCTCCCTCCTTCCCTGCCTTCACATATTCTAATAACTCATTCTCATCCACGTGTATCAATCTTTTCATGTAAGGCAGAATACCCTTTTATAGTCTTCCTGAAAAGTTATTTACTTTACTTAAAATAGTGTTACTAATTTTCTCCTCTTTAGCACTAATCAACAGATGGAACATACTAGGTGAAATGGAGGATAATCTATACATCTGGTCTACCATACTATAGGAATTGTGACCCCAGGCTGTGTTCTTTCAGTATCCACCTTGTTATCCATCTCTGTGCAGAAAAGAGCATGGGCAAGGAATGGGGAGATCTGGGTTCTCTTTCTGGACACAAGTTTTTCCCCTGTTTGAGCTGGTCTATTTATGAAATGTTAGGTGTAGGCTATGTACTCTTAGGGACCTTTCAACTAAAAATGTTGAGTGTTAACATTTGCTAAGTCAACATAAGCTGGATTCAATCAGGATTGTTTGATCAGCCACATATCTTTGAGCCTGGCAATATGAGGAAGTGTGCAATGAGCAAAACACCATGTCCATGCATAGTGGACATTCGATGAAAATTGGTTCTTCCGTACCCAGCCTCCTTTTGAATTTTTGGTCATATCTCCATCTCCTCTGCCACTCAAGCTTATCTCTTTGCTTACACTCTTCCTGCTGTAAATTTTCCTTTCCCATTCCCCAGCCAATAGCTCCCTCTCCCTATCTCTTGAGGATTCTGTTTTCCCTTCTGGCCCTGCCTATGGAGGGTGTGTACTCCAGAGCCATCTGAAGAAAAATGGCTAGAATGTTGGTGCAGAACAGGGAGTGTCCGGCTGCACATCTTTCCAGGAGACTATATGTTCTTCAGAACTGTTTCCTTATTGAATAAATATTGTTCAATGAATGAGGCCAAGTCTTTCCCTTAAGGACCCCATATTGGAGGTGAGAAGCTTTCTGACTTGTCTTTGACATGGTGGGAACTGCAGTCAGTGAGGAACATTATACATCAGAAAGAAGGATTTTGCTAGGTTCTCTGCATGGATTCTTGAGCACCTGGGAACACTAGTCATTGGAAAACTTAAGTTTATTTTGAAGACCTTGAAAAGGCAGCCCTAGTGCTTCTTTTCATTATATACTTGGACAGACAATTCAGAGATGAAGATATCAGCAGGCATCTAGGCTAGAGGGCAGACCAGAGGGCATAATGTGGGCTGGTGGTACAACTGTTCAGGAGTGATGTGGCAGAGAGCACAGGACACAGCCCAGCCCAGAGATACTGTCCACATGCAAAGGGGCCATTGGTATTGGCAGTGAGGTTTGGTTCTACTCCAGTAAAGATTTTCAAAAGTTAGGAATTTACTTTGAGAGTCCTTTTGTTTCTTTTTCTTTGTGTTAAACATAATGCCTTTCAGCCTTTGTGATTAATCCTTTGGATTTCCCCAGTTACATATACCTGCCTGAAAAATCCAGAAACATTTTGAAAGCTTTGATCTAAACGTGTAGTTCTTAAGAACCTGGGCTCTGGAGCTAGATTGCATCCTGGCTTTACCATTTAATACCTCAGCTTGGTACTCAATCTCTTTAGGCCCCTATTGCTTTCTCCATAAAATGGGAATAAGAAAATTACCCATCTCCTTGTTATGACGATTAGATGAGTTAATACATAGCTAGCCCTTAGAACCAAGCCTGGCACATGATAAGCCCAATTAAATATTAGCTGCTGTTATTATGTGCTATCCTCACAGAGTCAGAACATTGTGAAAAGATCCTGGAGATGAGTGTGCTCTTTTGGTCATCTTTTTGAAGAAACTTTTAATTTTAGAATAATTTTAGAATTACAGAAAAGTTGTAAAGATTGTACATAGAATTTTCGTACACCTCTCTCCCAGTTTCCCTCATTCTTGACATCTTATATTACCATGGTTCATTTGTAAAAACTAAGAAACTGACATTGGTACATTGCTGTCATCTAAACTCTAGACTCTGTTTGGGTTTCATCAGTTTTTCCATTAACGTCCTCTTTCTTTTCCAGGATCCAGTCCAGGGTTCCACATTGGTCCCTCTGACTGATTGCTTCTAGTCAGCCTTAAAACTTGGCAGCCTCTTCCCTTCCACCCCAGATCCCTACCCCAAAGCTGGCTTGTTTCTCCTCTATTGTGTCTCTGTAATACTCTCCATTTTACTAGCACTTACCACATTGTAATTCTACAGTCTGTCTCCCTCACAAGAATAGGAGCTCCCTGAATTCAGGGGCCATGCATGCCTTGTTCTCATTGTATCCTTATCCCCGAGCACAGCACCTGGTACAGAATAGGTGCTCTATAAATATTTGTTGAATAAGAATAAAATTTAGTTATTATATTTCCATGGCTTTAAAACTCTCATTTTTGTAATAGCTGGGGAAGGATTCTTTATAGAGAAGCCTGTTACAATTTAGAATGTAGAATGAATAAGCTCAAGTGGCTGTGGATAAAGTGGGACAGGACAGGACCCACTTTTCTTGCATTCCTCTGCTTTTTCTTTTTTTGGAAGGGACTCTGGCAAAGCAGGGCTTAAAAATCACCACAATCCAGCCTCTTTGTTTTCTGAGGAGGAGACTGAGGCCCTCAAATGGGGAGTGACAATGCTGGGTGAAGCTGAAAGCCCAGAGAAGGTAAAAAAAGGAATAGAATGGGCTCGGCCAGTGTGGCTCAGTGGTTGAGCGTCGACCTATGAACCAAGAGATTATGGCTCAATTCCCAGTCAGGCAAATGCTCGGTTGCAGGCTCAATCCCCAGTAGGGGGCGTGAAGGAAGTAGCTGATCAATGATTCTCTGTCATCATTAATATTTCTATCTCTTTTTCCTTCTCCCTTCCTCTCTGAAATCAATAATATATATATATTTAGGCTAAGTGACTGACCATACATCTCTCCCACCATCGAACCTACCGACTGGCCAGTATATATGACTTGCAGTGGCAATTTAAAAATAAACAATGACTTGCGCATTGATGATTCTATTGATTTAATGGATGATGCCGAAAAGGAAAAATTTCCCATCGAATTTCTTAATACTATTATTCCTTTGGGAATGCTATGTCATAAATTAAAATTGAAAGTAGGTGCAATCATCATGCTACTGAGAAATCTTAATAGTAATTGGAGTCTTTGTAATGGTAATAGATTTAACCTATTCGAAGCTGAAGAATTAAAAGGATCTGCGGAAGGAGAGTTTGTTCTAATTCCAAGAATTGATTTGTCCCCATCTGACAATGGCCTCCCATTTAAATTAATTTGAAGACAGTTTCCTGTGATGCCGGCATTTGTGGTGACTATTAATAAATCACAAGGACAAACTCTAGACAGAATAGGAATATTCCTACCTGAACCCATTTTCAGATATGGTCAGTTATATGTTGCTTTCTCTTGGGTTCAAAGAATGTGTAATGTTAAAGTTAAAATTATAAATACTTCATTACAAGGGAAATTAATGTTTTTACTATTAATGTGGTATACAGGGAGATATTAGAATAAGTTTTATCAATTTATCAGTCATTGTTTTTATCAATGTTGTTTTTATATCATACTAGAAGCCCAGTGCGCGAAATTGTGTGGCCCTGCCCAACCGCTCACAGCCCCGCCCATCCACGCCAGTCTTTGGTTGTTATGGTGTCAGGGCCACAGGCCTTTTATAATATAGATTTTTGTTGTTTTTATATCATGTATTTGTTGTTATATCATGTTGTTATTGTTTATTTATTAATCAGTTTATATATTATTTTCATATATATTTTATTAATTTTCTTTCATCTCTAACACTTACATTATAGAGATAGGGCAAATAGCAATATTAAAATATTTCTTCTAATTAATTTCCTTTCATGGTGCATGAATCTGTGTACTGGGCCACTAATATATGTAGAATTGAATGGTGGAAGTGCCCTGATCCTGTCCCTGTTGTTGAGTGGATGCCTGGCAGCAGTCAGGAACTCTGAAAGAGCTGGGTTTGGCTTCAGGCTCTTCTGCTATTCTCATCAGTTTTCCTTATCTGTAAAGTGGGTTCAGTGGTCAGTGATACCTCACAGTACCCATTGCTCACAAAGCACCACAGTTTTGGGGGAAGTTAAGTGAGCCAAAGTGTTTAACTTTAGCATAGCATAGGTTCTCAGTAAAGGTTTGAAAAAAGAAGCCTTGAATTTTGGGAAACTTATCCTTAGAACTTATTTCAAGAAGACTGGGAGGAATTGATGCAAAACCGAGAACAATCATTTGTTATGAAATCTGTGAGGCTCAGGAAAGGAACCAGTGTTTGCATTTCTAATAAGCAGGATACCCTGTGTTTACTCATGGAGGCTTTTATCATACAATACCGATTTTCACACAGATTGGATCCCAAAACTTCTTAAGGAATTAAAAATACAAACTTGTGGGCAGTTTGTGTTTTATAAATTGCAGAAAACAGTATAGATGTGGCATAGTAAGTCCAGTTAAGTCTGTGGCAGGCACTGACACCAGGAGGAAGACGTGGAGAAGCAGCTGAGAAGGCATGGGATCTGGGGAGCCAGAAGCAGCAAGCAGGTGCACAGTGCGGGGTGCAGTGCCAGGAGATGGAGGAAGCCCTCTCTGTTTGGGAGGAAGAAGCTGAGGGCAGTGAAGGCAGTGGCAGAACCCCAGAGAAGTAAATTCTATATATTCTTAAAAAAAAGTATTTGTTAATTTTAAAGACATTATTTTTTTTAAGAATAGTTTTAGGTTCACAGCAATATTGAGAGACAGGTGAAGAGATTTCTTATATACTTTCTGCCCCTGAATATGCAGAGCCTCCTCCATTATCAACATTTCCTACCAGAATGGTATATTTGTCACAATTGATTATCATCACCCAAAACCCATAGTTTACATTAGGGTTCACTTTCGGTGTTGTACAGTCTGTGGGTTTGGATGAATGTATTATGACATATATTTATCATCATGTCATACAGAGTATTTCTACTGTCCTAAAAATCCCCTGTCATTCGCCCGTTCATCCCTCCTTCCTCCACCCCAACCCCTGACAACCACTGATCTATTTACTGTCTCCTCGTATTATCACTTTTATCTTGCCATTCATGGGACCAGCTGACTTTTTGAATCTCATTTTTATTGTCTCCTCTCATTCCTGCCCTAGTCACATTTCCTCATTCTGATTGCTGTTCCCTGCCACCATCACCTGTTTGAATCCAAATTGATCTTCAGGGTCCACAGCACCTCCTCCATGAAGCTGACCTTGATTTCCACACTTTGCCCCTCAGCAGGAAATAATTACTTCCTTCCATGATCTCCAATGACCCTTTATCTGTAGTGCTTGCATGACACTGAGCACTTTCCACCTTCTGCTATAGTTATCTATGTGCCTTTCTTATTTTGGGCTTTTAACTTCTTTAAGACACACATTCCTCCCTCCCTGGAATCTGGCAGATGCACAGCAAACACTTGTTGAATGAATGGGCAGTTGCTTGGATGCATGGATGGGTGGACAGGTTTGACATCGCCCACACAAACCTCAAACTTAGTTCCTTTAGAATAGGATTTTAACTTGCTCATCTATACACATCCTTGTAGCAGCATTGGGAAGGTGCCCATTCATTCATTCATTTATTCATTTGCTCATTAATTCCTTCATATTCCACACTAGACTTTCAGGCACTATTTCAGGTTTGCAGCAATGAACAGTCTATTTGTTGATAGTCTGCACAGAGAAAATAGTATTCTTTGGGATGAGTTTTCATACTTATAAGGTCTATCTGGAAATTTTTTTTTTCAATACAAGGACTAAGGATGAAATGATTTGTTTCATTTACACATATCATTGGAGTACAAAGCAAATGTTCTCTTCTTCCTTCAGCTGGTTTGTACTAAAGAAATAGCTGGGCTTGGAAAGGTACTGTCTTAGATTATATGGCAGTTTCTTACTGACTTGCCTCCAGGATAAACCCTCTTTTAATTTTCTTTCTTTTTTTTTTTTTAAGTTGGTGCCAGGATGCCACAGTGCTCATGGTGTGACTTCTTTGCTAATGTCTTTATTTTATTTTTTAATATAGTGACAGAATGCTTACCGCTGAGGTGGTAAATGGAAAAAAGAAGTGCAGTAGAATAGACTGTTCGTTCCTTGGGGCCTTCTATATTAATCACAGGAGGAAGTGTCAGACATGGCCAGATGAGAGAGCCAACTGACTCAAGTTCATGTTCGATCAATATCAGAGGAGCAAAGCTGGGAGGAGTTTGATGATGCTACGCTGAGGAAACTTAAGGTTCTCAGAGGGACAGAGCTTGGAGGATCATAGAGATCATCTAATCTAGTGGTTCTCAAGCTTGAAGGAGCACCAGAATCACCCTGGAGGGTTTTCTGGGCCCCTTCTCAGAGATTCTGATCATGAATTGAATTTCTGACAAGTTCATGGGTGGTGTCAATATTCATGAGAACCACTGATCTAGTGCAGCTGCTGGTTTGCTTGTTTGTAACAGATAGGGAAATGAGATCAAGAATAGAGGGAAGGAATAGCCCAGAGTCACACAGCTGTCAGGAGCAAAGCTAGACTCAGAGCAGGAATTCTGACTTGCAATTTGTTACTGGAGATTATCTAAGAATAATATTACTTTTAGTTCTATTGCAGAGTGATAGCTAGCATTCATCAGCTTTACCTGATCTGGTCTCAAATTTATTTCCCAGCACCTTGCATTTGGTTGTCTCCAACTACATTTTCTTATTCAGTTAACCCATAATATTGATCACTGCTGTGCACTTGGAATTGCATTTGAACTAGAGGTGTTGTAGCACTGTGATAGTCTGCAAGCATGGGCTTTAGTTAGTCAGACCTTGAGTAAATTACTTTTTCATTTTTTCTCCTGAAAATGAGGACAGTAACACCTCCTAAGGCTGAAGATAAAGTGCTTAGTATGTACCTGGTCCTCAGTGCTTACTTCCTGATTGTTAGCCCTTGTTGTAATAATTACTAAAGAGAATAGGATGTGGTCCCCACACGCTCATGCATAGGTGATTTCCTGAGTTTGCAATGGAAAGAAATTGGAAATTAGTGGAACAAACACATGGCTTGGAATTAATAAAGCTGGCTTCAAGTCCCAGCTCTGCCACTTATTAGTTGAATGGTCTTGGGTAAGTCACCTGACCTCTATGAGGTATAATTTGAAGTAGATCAACTTGTCTAGTAATAGAAGAACATAACAAATAAATGGAAGGATGGAAGTTGGGAAAAGGGGCAAATTTGTTTACCGGGTTCAAGTTTGGGGTTGTCAGAGAATGGATCTGAAGAGGAGGCCAGTAGAAGGGGCTGGGTGGCCTAAAGCTTGGTGTTGAAAGGGGTAGCATGCTGGAAGCAAAGACCAAAAAGTAGTTAACATGTAAATGTGAGAAGTCTGTCAGAAGGCTGATGGACTTTGATATTCAGCAAGGGCTGAGAATCAGCATAATATTATCTGCTGCTGGCTGAATGGCTGAAGGCAATCCCCTAACCTGATAATCCTTTATTGTTTACCAAACCTTACCATTGAAATGACTGTTTGCTTTGCTAAAGGGCAAATGTGTATTCTAGTAAATAAAAAGCTATGGGTCTGGACATTAAGGGAGCCACTCCACTAGAGAGTAGGTCTCCACCTGGTTCCCCCATGCCTTCTAAATTTATATTTCTTATCTAGTGTATCCATTTGTGCATCAGCCCCTTCTCCAGATCCTGAATCCTTTCTGTAAAAGGTTGTGGCAGTAGCAGGCCTGGGGGTGGACCAGTGATAGTTGACTGGGTCAGCCAGCCCAGAGAGGGTCATGCTTATAGTACAAATGAGAAGTCCTCACTCCCATGTCAGGAGAGCCTCCTGACCTGGGAAGGAAGGCTGGTTAAAGTGAGATAGGTGCTAGCATTGGCATATGGCTGAGGAGTCTGGCCAGGGTGATGGCATCTGCTTTGAACTGAAGCCTTGGGGCACATTCATGGTTCTACACCAGGCGTCCTCAAACTACGGCCTGCGGGCCACATACAGGTGTTTTTGCCGTTTTGTTTTTTTTACTTCAAAATAAGATATGTGCAGTGTGCATAGGAATTTGTTCATAGTTTTTTTAAAACTATAGTCCGGCCCTCCAACGGTCTGAGGGACAGTGAACTGGTGCCCTGTTTAAAAAGTTTGAGGACCCCTGTTCTACTCTCTGGACCAGCACAGGAGGGTGAAGAAAGACAGTGATATGATGAAAACCTAAGATTGTCCTTGGCACCTTGGTTACCTGGTTTATTCAGCAACAAATAAATTAGATTAGAAAGGACTGGATATGATTGCTGTATCTTTCTTGATTGGTTCAGAAGCTGGGAGACGCCTGGCTACATGTTGGGGTGGTCCTAGGGAAGATGGAGGTAAGGTCTTCCACAAGCCTCCGTTTTCTCATCTGTAAAGTGGGAATGCTGATGTTATCTATTAAGGATTGAAGTACCAGCACACCTTGCTGGTTGCTGGGAAGGCACTTCCTGGTTAAGAAATATCAGAGTAGTGCATGGCGTTCACATTACAGGGAAGCATCAAAGAGCTGAAGAAGAATGAGGGATAATGGAGCTGCCCACAGGAGTCAGGGAAGTCATCCTGGGGAAGACTGTAATGTCTGCTGCCCGAGGAGGGTCAAGGATGCTGGGAGGATGGGACTCTGTGACAAGTGCATAGGGTATAAGAGTCCATGAAAATGTTGCTGAGCAGGGTCAATTCAGTGCACAGTCTTTTCCTTTCATGTTCCTTGGCACAGGTGGCCCCAGGAGCTCCGATGGTGTGGACACAGCAGCACCCTCAGTTCACCATTGTGAGGAGAGCCAGGCTCCTGTGGTCTTACTTGGGCAGAAGTGTCAGGTCATTGGTTGGAGCTCTCAGGGTGTCCAGGCGCTCTCCTCCTTTCCTAGCCAGTGTGTGGTTGGAGAGACTCAGGGATTTGGCTCATTTCACAGATGGGAAGAAAGAGGCACATTCCCAGCGAGTGCCACAGCCCCCTCCCTTCAGCTCCTCCTTCCCTCTCTCTGGCAGTCCTAGCTCCCCTGCTCATGCTGTACCCTAGGTAGGCCTATTACTCATGTTTTTCCCCCCACATACCTTTATTGGTCTCTTTCCTCTGTTGCCCAGGGTATACTCTGAGTGCCTTTCTGGTTGCTGGCTACTGTTTGCTTTTCCAAGGTCCCAGAATCTCCCTTTCTTTAGATCATAACTAAAAACAATAGTTTCAATCTTCCAGTGCTTGCCTTCTGCCCACTGCATCCAATTGCTCTTCTTTGGCTAGAATTAAACCCCTCGTGATCACCTACCTCTTTGGGTCCCTTAACTGTGGGCCACAATGTTGGTCAGTTACTGAGAGTTTGTTAGTCGGTTTGCCTTTTGCAGAAAGAGATTTGTAGCTGACTTATGAAGCATGGACATTTGTTGTCTCCATGTTCATAGCTTATCATTTCAGGGACTGGGAGAATAAGTTGAATAAGGTACTGTGTCGGCATCTAGGAGGTTGTGGTCTGTACAGGAAATAGACATGCAAACCAAATTGGACAGCGGGTGAAGTATTGTTGTAAAGGTGTGTATGCACAATATGCAGAGGAAGTGTCCCACCAGCAGGGCTGCAGCTTGGTGGCTCTAGACATACAGACATGTTTGGCCACCAAGAAAGAAAAAGAGAGAGACATTTTTGAGAGCCTTGATGTGAACCCTACGCAGCTTCAATTCTCTCCAGTCCCCGTGAATCATGGAAACGTGCTGATCCCCATGCTCTTGACTTGGCCACCACTGAAGCCTGTGCTGAACCCTCCATGACAGCGTCCTTGCAGGTTGCTTCTACCTTCAGAGGGAACCTCCCTCTCTGGCTTTGCATAACCTCTGACAGGCACTCCTCCATGGTAGCACTGCGATCTCCTCCTCCCAGGTTCTGGCCTCAGCTCTGCAGCTCATTTTCTGTTTTGATTCCAGGGCCACTGGGGACTTGGAGGGCTGTCCAGGCTGGTCTCCCTCTCCTTTGGTTTCTCCTGTGATTCTAGAGCCCCAGCCCTTCTGTAGTGCCTGTATCTGGGACATATTTGTTTGCCCAGAGCATTGTTCAGCACTTAGAGGTTTCTCGCTTGCTCTCATATTTCCATTTAAAGTCCTCTTGAGCAGGTCTGAGTGCCTCCTGCCAGCAGCATTCCTTCTGATTTACAGGAAGCACATTCTCATTCTGCCAGGAATCTAGCGTGAAGGGGACTTCAGCACAGCCTCTCTGCATCCTCTTCTCTCCTCCAAGATCATGACCTCCGGTGGAGAAGCCACCATCCTGGCCCTGTCTTACCTCATCCCCCTGCCCCCCATGTGTGAGGCTTTCTTCTCTTTCTTCCTTTTATATTCAGCCTCATCCTGTCTGGGGTCCATCAGGCCTAGCTCCCTTTTGCCTGGCACTTGTGCCTGATGATCAGAAGTAACCTGTGAAGCAACGTAGGGGATTGTTGGGTCCAGTTTTAGGAGGAGGTCAGAATGGCTCTCTAGCAATGCCTGGGACAATAAGAATGTGTTGGCTTGATTTCCCAGTTAATCAAATTTCTAGGCACAAATATACGTATAACCCTGTTAAGAGAAAAAGAGACCATTTTATGTGTGGAACTGAGTGGAAGACATTTACCTATCTGGTCTCTTCTTCAGCACAATCCCTGATTCTGTTTTAAGGGAAGTATCTTTCCTCCTGCCTTCTTCCCCATCATCTCCCATGGGAAAGGGTAAAATCCTTTCCTATTTACACCCTCACCCTGCCATCATTTGACCTCACCTTAGTTTCAGGATTGTCTCCCTGCCAGTCACACTCTATGCTTCAGCTACCCTGAGTGTTTTACTGGTCAGATCGTCTTGTATGCCTGTGAGTCTTAGCACGTGATTTCCTGTTGGCCCAAGGGTCCTTTGTTTTTCTCTGGCTAAAGCCTGCTCATCCCTCAAAATACAGCACCGTTGTCTCCTCCTCTTGAACTTCCTCTCAATCCCTCGGGAAGAATTGAAAGCAAAAACAAACCCAAATTTTATTACAGTATGTGTGGTATTCTAAGAGTAGTACATGTTCATAATAAAATATTTCAAATAAACAGAACCAAAAAAGAAGGAAATGAGAATCACTCATAAATCTAGTATTTAGATACAAACACTGTTTATAATTTTAATATTCTTGAGTAGTTTCTTTCATTACTTTTTGGTGCATTTGCATTTTACTGACTTGTTGTCTTTCTGTATATACAGTTTTTTGTGTGTTGCCATTTCACCAAACAGTAGAGCATGTGCACCTTCTTATGGCATTGAGAATCCTTGATACATGTAGTCTTTTTTTTAAAATTGATCTTAGAGAAGGAAGGGATGGCTCGAAGGAAAAAGAGAGCACGCGCGCGCGAGAGAGAGAGGGAGGGAAGAGAGAGAGAGAGAGAGAGAGAGAGAGAGAGAGAGAGAGAGAGAGAAAGACATAAATGTGAGAGGAAAACATCCTTTGGTTGCCTCCCACACATGCCCTGACCAAGGATTGAATGTGAAACCTGGGTATGTGCCCTAGCCGGGAATTGGACATGCCACCTTTTGGTGTATGGGATGACACTCCAACCAATTGAGCCATACCAGCAAGGGCCATGCATGCAGTTTTTGATGACTGTATATTATCCCATCTTAAGGATACACCATAAATTTTAATCATCTACTTTGGTAGCTGACATTTGAGTTTCTAATTTTTCATCAGTGTAAATCACACTGTGAAGAACACCTTTTACCAAATTATTTATTTGCATCTCTGATTATTTCTAAGATAGATTATTTGGACATGAAATGGCTTGCTCAAAGGGAAAGAACATTTTTGCAACCTTAATTTATAAAGAACTCATGGTCACTAAAGGAAATTAGGAACATACAGAAAAGCACAGAGAAGAAAATAAAAACCTCTTGTAGCCACTTGCAATAACCAACATGAAATTTGGTGTATAATTATATCTGTGTATCTCTCTATCTTTCTAGCCCAGGGATCAGCAAACATTTTTTGTAAAGGCCAAATATTTCGGGCTTTGCAGATCTCATACGGTCTCTATTACATATTCTTTTTCTTTTTAAACTCATAGATATAAACAACATCCTGGCTAGTGGGTCATACATATGCAGTTTGCTGACCTGTCATAGCCTCCAAGTGGGACCATGCCATACATCCTATTTTGTAATTTTTCTCCTCCACAGGGTATCTACCTCCTCACTGTTCCTCGTCGTTTTCTGCTTCATGCTGTCCAAATATTATAAATGGCTTCTTGCTGGGATGCTCATGGACCGTGGGCTATGCCTCTGATACAGAATTTAAAGCACATTTTATTGTGAACATATGCATCTTTTTCAAGTCTTATTCATCTCTGCAAACATTTATTTAGTACCTGTTATGTGCCAGGCTCTAAGGTGAAGGAAGCATAGTGGCCTCAGCTGAAGGGGCACAGGAGTCCTTAAGGCTGATGATTTGTAACCTTCAGAAACAGCCAGATAATTTAAAAAATATGTACATGCCCCACTGCCCCCAGTTCTGATTCGGAATCTCCAAGAGATAGAACTGGTCACAAGTACTTAGAAAAAAATTGCTGTCAGGCATCTCTGGTGAAAGATCCTGCAGTCTAGGCCAGTATCCTGTTGTATAGATGAAGAAAGTGAGACTCCAAGAGGTCACTCAGCCCCCCAAGGTCACAGAGAGTTTCATGCACAACCAGGGCTGGGTCCCTTTGCCCGAGGACAGACTTCTCAGCACCCAGAGCTGCTTGCCACCTGCAGTGATGGGTAGGAAGTGGAACTGGGTGAAGAGGCTGCACCCCTGTCCTTGGTGCTCTGAGGCAGACATGTCACAGAGTGGCGAGTGACTTGGCAGCCTGGCTGTAGAGAGCAGCACCTCATCACGCGCTATGTCTTTCTTTCCCTCCCCACCTTTGCCCTCCTTCCTGTTGTCTGTTTTTAGGGCTGTGATTGGAAAGGCTTGAGCCACGTCGACAGCTCCCAGTGATTGAGGCAGCTGCCTGGGCATCTGGTGTCCTCCGTCACCTTGGCAGAGTGCTGGACAGCACCCTGTCAGGCAGTAGCCAAAGAATCTGCACTTCTGTTTTTCCACTGTGCCCTCAGTGCCAGGGCTTTGGATGGGAAGCCTGGTTAGCCCTTGCTTCCAGTCTTGCCAACCGGCAGCAAATAGAATGGGATGTTGACTGAGGCTCTGCAAAATCATCTTATGGATAGGGTGTACGGATATCAGGGAGAGGCCAAGGGTGTGATCAGCACTCTGATTACGTGGCAAGCTGGAATGGGGGACAGGAATAGAACTAATTAACATGATAACTGCCATTTATCGAGTGCTCACAGTGCTGGACACTCTGCCTGAGTTATATTTCTGTTCCTCCTCTAGAGCCAGGAGAGCCCTAGGGAGCTTTGGTGCCTTTTTCCAAATGGCAGGCTGGTGTGTGAACCCAGTTCTGCTTGATGTTGAAGTCGAGATCTTAGCTGTCTGCTCCACTACTTCCCCAGCTGGCCCTGTGCTCACCCCCTCTCACCTGCCACTCCTAGAGACTTAACCAAAAAACCCATGGAGATAGAGTGAACTCAGTATTTAAGAACATACGATAAGAGATATCCAAAAATCGGGTAGATTGCATCAAGTGGTGGAAGATTTCTAGTTGTTGAAGGTGATCAAAGAGAGATCTTGGTAGGAGACTGTCAGATGGGGATCTGACTGGCCAAGATGTGAATCTAACTGGAGGAACTAATCACAAAACAAAAAAAAAGCACATTAAGTAAAAAAGTATGGATTGGGCACTGGCGAGGTGCTGGTTTTTCATACAATGGCCTACTTCCAGCCATGAGAACTGTACTTCCATGGTCTCTAAGCGACTATGGTGTGCCATGAATGTTAGGCTCTGGAGGTGACCTAGGCATGAGAACTTGCCCATAGAGAGCTCCCTATCCAATAGGTGGGAGGACATGTGCCCATGAAAAGGTAAACTATCCAAGACTAGACAGCATTGGGAAAGTGACAGGAGTGTGCCTTGGGAGCTTAGAAGAAGGGGGGAAGGGGATCTATGAGCAGGGAATTGTACATTTCCAAAGTTGGACTTAAACTGAGCTTTGAAGGATGATTGACTCCCTCAGGTTAAGCGCACTGGTCAGTGCACTGGGAAGGCAGGTCGGGCCCTAGTGTGCAGGACTGTGGATGATAAGGAGTTGGAGTGAGTCTCTTGGACTTCTTAAAGTTAATAGGGAGCTGTTACACCATTTTTTTTTTTTCCATAGTGGTGGAGAAAGCAGCGGGGGTGCCTTGTCTAATTCCATAAGCATTTGCTGAGTGGCTACTGTGGCTGGAGCTAGCAAAGCTGACCTAAGGAGAAGCAGGAGTGAGTTGGAAGGTGCGGGCAAGGGGTCTACCAGGAAGAGGAAACTGTAGATAAAGGCACGGATGAGATTTGGTATCTCTGGGCTTGAAGTGTGGAAGGTCTGCCTATCTCTGCTCTCCTTGATCTTGACAAAGCTGGCAGAACTGGATTCAGTACCTTGGTGTGTGAAGCCAGAAAGTGCTGGGAAATTCCCAGTACTTTGGTCTCTGTTGCTCTATCTGGTACCTTCTAGTAATTGGAAGCTTAGGAAGAGGAGTGAGTTGAAGCTCTTGGAAAAAAAAAGTTCCCTTTTATCTCTATCTTTTACCCCTCCTTCAGCATGAAATAGATTCCACTGCGTATTACTAACCTATCAGGTACTTTATCTTCCTCCCACTGCTTCTAGCTGGTTGCAGTGCTGAGAAAATTGAAGAGTTTCAGTATTTTATCACAGCAGCCCAGGAATTCTGGCTTATGGGAAATACACATTGCTGCATTTTGTCACAGCAGCCCAGGAATGCTGGCTTATGGGAAATACACATGGCTGCTGGTGAGGAGACTGGGAATGAGGACTGCGTGGCATGGTTTTAGTGTTCTAAATAATTTGCTGGTCCATGCCCTCTTAATAGGCTGAATATTTATTTTAATGTAAACATTTTTTCAATTACAGTTTACATTCAATTGTGTTTTGTATTAGTTTCAGGTATACAGCATAGTGGTTAGACAATCATATACTTTACAAAGTATCCCCCCTGATATTTTCAGTACCCAAATGGAACTATACATAGTTACTACAATATTATTGACTATATTCCCTATGCTGAACTTTATATCACCATCACTATTTGTAACTACCAATCTGTACTTCTCAATCCCTTCACCTTTTTCACCCAGTTCCCCAATCCCCCTCCCCTCTGGCAACCATCAGTCTGTTCTCTGTGTCTATGAGTCTGTTCCAGTTTTTTGTTCATTCATTTATATTGTTTTTTAGATTCCACATATAAGTGAAATCATATGGTACTTGCCTTCCTCTTATTGACTTTTTTCACTTAGCATAATATCCTCTAGATCCATTCATGCTGTTGCAAATGGTAAGATTTTGCTTTATCACCCAGGGGTTCCACTTCTGGGCGTATACCTGAAGAAACCCAAAACACAAATTTGAAAGAGTATATGCACCCCTATGTTCATAGCAGTGTTATTTATAATAGCCAAGCTATGGAAGCAGCCCAAGTGCCCATCAATAGACAAGTGGATAAAAACACTGCTGTCCATTTGCACAATGTAATATTACTTGTCCATAGGCTGAATATTTTGAAGGCAACCTCCAGTTGTATTTCAGTTCTATCTCCAGGCACTTAACCCAGCACAGTGCCTATGCCAGCTAATTGCTCAATACAATATTTGCCTGATGTATGAGTGAAGGACTTCTCTCGTCTGCCTTCAAATGCTTATCCCCAGTGTAAGTTACCTATTATGATAGTATAAGGCTGCTAAGGATGGGTGAGAGAATGCCTGACAAGTACCCTAGTATTCATGAGCTGGAAAGTTTTGAAGAATTCATGGAAAATTCTCCTGGGAGTATCTGGGTAGCTGGTAGTCAGGTGAACACTTACTAATGTGTCACAAACTTACAAACATGGGCCAAGGCATGCAGTGCACAGCTATATTTAAGTAGTGAATCCCAGTACTAATCTTGGTTCAGATGCCATGGTGTCCAAGTAAAGGGCCAGGACTTCATGTGTCTCCAAGAGGGATTGAGCCTGGCCGGTGTGGCTCAATGGTTGAGCATCGACCTATGAACCAGGAGGTTATGGTTCAATTCCCAGTCAGGGCACATGTCTGGTTGCAGGCTCGATCCCCAGTGTGGGGTGTGTGTGAGGCAGCTGAACAATGATTCTCTCTCAGCAGTGATGTTGCTATCTTTCTCTCCCTCTCCCTTCCTCTCAGAAATCAATACAAAGATATATTTAAAAAAAAAAAAAAAAAAAGGGTGGGTTTTAGAGCCCAAAGGCCTGACTTTGAGTTGGTGCAGTTACTTTATGGCTCCATGACCTTGGGAATGCTGTTTCTCTGGGCTGTGCTTCAGATTCTTCATCTGTCAAATGGGGGTGGGGGTGGGAGGATATTCTTACCCTGTAGGGTGGTTGCAGGGATTGGAGAGTGTCTAATAAGAGTTTGTGATGGCACATGGGAGGCATCCTGTAAAGGAGGGTCATGAAATCTGATCTTTACTTGCCCTTGTTCATCCACAGTGGGTGACGCTCCTTTCCTTCCACACGCCCCCAGTTTGCTGACTTTGGGCCTTTGCTCTTGTCATTTCTACCTTCTAGAAAGCCACCTCACCTTCACATGTTCATATCAGTTCTATGCTCAGGGTCCGCCTCTGCATACCTTCCAGGAGGTGCTCCCAGGCCTCCCAGCAGACAGCTGCCTCCTTTCCTTCTTTCCTGATGTGGGTCACTTCTTACCTGTGCTGGGAGCTGGGAGCTGGGAGCTGGGAGCTGGGAGTTCTCTATACGCCCCTCTGGCCCATCATCTCCATGAAGGCAGGGTTCAATCTGATTCTCCTCTGTTTTTGTGTCACCAAGCACAATGCCTGGCACATAGTGGCTGTCCAGTAAAGGGTTCTAGGGGACTGAAGAAAGAAGTGATCGGGCCAAGGACTGGCATTCCCCTGGCTTTAGAAACCAGAGAGGAGAATTAGAAATGGTTCAGGAATGGAGTGTCAGGCCTGCGGGTTTCCATTTCCTCATTCAGGGTGCAGGTTGGGATTGCCTGGAGCCACAGTTCCTTGAGACTTACCACCTCAGGCCTAAAACTGCCTCCTTTAATTACCTCCTTTCCAGGGAACAGGAGTCCTTGTTGTCTGCCCAGAAGCAGCTAATTATAGCTCCAGCCTCCTGCCTGGGTGCGCTTCTAGGCCACAGGACTGCAGTCTGAGCTGTCTGTTGATTTTAGGGTTTCCTCAGGGATTCTTTATATTTCCGAGTTTTCATTAGGGACTGCTCTTTATTTGGAAGCCAGCGAAGAGACTTGAGGAGCATTGAATGTTCAAGATTTTATAGGAAGATGTCAGGAGAGAGTTAAAGAACTTGGGTGGGGAGAGAAGCAGAAGAGGGGAGTTTTTAAAAAGGGGCAAAGTAACTTAAAAGGGGACCTTCGTGAGAGTGACATTTTGTGATGGTTTTCCCAAGAAAGCCTGTTCATATTTGACTTATGTGACCTCTCCATCATGCTATTTGCAACTATTCCATTTTCCTTGGAAATATTATTTTCTTTAAAATTTTAAAGAATGTTAAAAGAAATGCTCATAATAAAAATAAAATAAAAAATACAAAAAAGCATTTATAAAAAACACACCAAGAACTTCTTGTCCCATCTCTCCCCACTCCAGTCCCATCCCCCACTTGTAACTGCTTTTTGTTTTTAATTCTTCCAGTGGTTTTTATTATATTTCTAATAATGCCCTTATATCTTTAGTTTTTGAGCTTTTAGTTTTATATATATGTGTGTTGACTTTTAGGATAGCCAAGGACTAGGTCTTCACACCCACTGGTACCATCCACCTTCCCAATTTTTGACAATTACATGATTGATTTACTCTGTTAGTTTCTTTTATAAGTTAACATAATGCTCATGAATCTCCATTTTTTTGTTATGTAAACTTTGGCAGTATCTCTTCACTCATCTTTTTGTGAGGGAAAGGTGTTGGGGTTCTTCTCCCACTTCTTCTCTTACAGTTTGTCAGTTATGTTTTAAGTTACCTTTTGCATCTCCAGTGTTTATAATGGATGCATGTATACGTGCAGTTGTATAATGTTTTATAACCATAACTGACTCTTCTGCTCAGTGGGTTGATTTTAAAAGCTGAAAACAACCAACATTTACATGATGATTTCTAGGTAAATATTGCTCAATACTGGGCTAACTCTTGTGCTGTGGTTTCATTTCCTTTCTAGGCCTCTGAGGTCACCACCTTTAAGCCACTTACAGGGGACTGAACTTTCCCTTAGCATTACAATGTAACAGATCTTTCTAATTCTCCTCTAATTGTACAAAATTATCATAGGTTTTGTTTGTTTTAGTTCTATAATAACTAACATCTGTGTGTGTGTGTGTGTGTGTGTGTGTGTGTGTGTGTGTGTATTTTAGAGTTTAAGGTTGTATTTTTTCTTTTTGGTTGGGACAAGAAAATTAAGTATTTTCTACTATAACCTATCTTTCTAATTGTTCTCTTGCCTGTTTGTTATGCATATTTCTTATTGAAGCTCCATCAAACTTTTATTTTGGACTGGTTTTAAATTTGGTTCCTGCTTTCTCATACCGTCTTTTGTTTTTTTCTGGAGTTTCTGATTGCCTTCTTCTATTTAAAGCACTATATTGTTATCATAGTTCCACAGATATTTCCAGACTCTCATGGAGGAGTCCCGAGTCATGCTGTTAAGCTGTTGGCTATCATCATTATTTAAAAGAAGGAATAGTCTTAAGATGTTGTTCACCAATCTTTCCTTATGCATATTCTTACCAGGCAGTTTTGTTTGCTCTTTTTTCTACATTGAATATTCATAAACAATTCCAGATTATTTTATAATTGTCATATTTTGAATGGCCACTCATATTCCATTGTGTGGCATACTATTTTTAAAATTCAACCACTTACATATTTTGAATATGGATTGTCGATTACCTGCTCTTATAAATAACACTGTTATGAACATTTTACTATGCAAGGTCTTTTTCATTAATTTATTTTATGAGTGCTTAATAGGGAAAGAAAATGAGAAAACCTGTGTTATCTTCTTTAAAGACATATTCCAATGACTGTGCTTGGATTGCCTGATATTTTTTATTAATTTTTTTTTTTTTTGAAAGGAGCAGTAGGAAATAGGAGAATCTACACCTTGAGTTTTCTTGGCAACTTTAGGAAGTGATAGTGTGATTTACTGCAAACCTGGTACTGTCTAGAAATCCATTGAGTATCCCTCTTGTTAAGTGAGCCTATGGGGTCAGCCGAGGCTCTGCAACTTATGCTTGCCGTGCTCTTTATCGCCCTGAAACTTTATGTAATATATTATTTTGCCAATTATTTTCGACATGATCACTTCCAACTGGATCACCTCCCTTATTCACTGGAATTGTCTCTCAGGGATTGTTGGAAAAATCAGAATTATTCTAAAATTATCAAAGAGGTATTCCTAGTAAGAATATCCTATAAGATCTACAACTACTTCTACACATAATTTATAAGGCAGGGATTTGAGGGATGGTAGGATTATTAGAACAAAAGGACCACTGTGAAGAAATCCACAAAAGTGAGAAGTCTACATTTTGATATAGTGAAAACACTGTCCTATTGTCACCCCATAGCATTGCATTACTATAAAACTTCATCAGTCTGGCAACATTTACTGTATGCTCTTTACAAAGTCTGTGTGACATGATTGAATAAATGGGACCCTTGATCTGAAAAGCATTGCAATTCATTGATGAACACTGATCACATGCTAAAGGATATGTACCCATTTGCACTATGGGAAAATTATGAGCTTTATGAGTCACAGTCTAATTATTTTGGATATTGGGTGATAATATTGTATTGAAGGCGATGATGAGACACATAGACACAGCTTATTGCAACTTGGAGAGACTCTGGTCCAACAGCCCCATTTTTTACTCTGCGAAAAAGGGGACCTGGAGGGGAGAAGGATTAATTCAAGGTCACGTTAGTAGTTAGTGGGAGAACCAAGTCTAGACTCCATAACTCCTCGCTTCTAGTCCATTGCTCTTTTCTTATTTCATCCCTTATAATTTAAAACATTTGCAATTTTATTTCTAGTGTGTAAATTGTACTTCACTGAACTGAAAATTATAGAAATTTTCTGTAATATGGAATGATACAGAATATTTAATAATGGGGAGAATATATTAGCCTGGAATGGAATCAGAAATAATTTAAGCTCTGAGACATAAGGAGTCATTTCTGAGATGAGGGTAAATGATAGGCAAGCCAGCGCCTTTTCTTAGGATATAATTGGAACCATGCTGCTGTTTCTGATCTTTGGGGAATATTTGGGAGTTTGTTTTTGGCCAAGACATTGCCAGTCTCTAGAACACAGATTCCATATCTATCAAAACAGAAAGTTGGACGTGATGAACTGGACTTTGTAGACCATTCAGGTCTGAACTCTATGAGTTCATGATTTTAGGTTGTGTCCCATGTTTAAGATGACCTGGAAAAAAAACAAAAAGGAAGGCCTTGCTGAGTCACTACCTGCGTCACCTGCTTTGTTCTAGCTGGGAAGTAGGGCAAAGCTTGGCAGACATGAAAATGTGGTTGACTTCAGGTGGGTGCTCTGCATGAGTCCCAGTTGTAGACATCTGTCTTGGAAGGGGTCTGTGGGAGGGTTGACAGTCATAGGAGGAGAAGGGCATATTTGTGGTCCCAAGTGTTACAGGCAAGGAGTGGTGATTGATAGGAGAAGAAGACATTTGGGGGTGGGTGGCTGGTGAAGGAAACACAGCTGGGGACTGGTAGAAAAAGGGAGAAGCAGGCATTTATTGGCTGCTTATTTTGTATGGACAAATATTATTTTTTAAACTTCTCCAAAACACATTAAAATAGGTGTTATTATTTGGATTTTAAGAATGAATAAATTAATTAGAGAAGGTTAGTTATTTTGTCCATGGTTAGGTTGCTGGTGGCTGAGGGTGGAGGGAGTCAGTGTTGGGTCTGACTCCAAATCCCCTTTTCTTTTAAAAGTCAAGTATGTGTGCTGTGTTCTGGGTGCTGGGGATGTAGTGGTGGTGAAGTAGAAAGGTAAAGTCAGGACCTCATATTTGCAGTCTACGAAGCAAGACAGAGAACAAAGTAAACAAACCCACACTCTCAGAGGGTGGAAAGTGCTACCCTAGAGAAGACAGCAGCATCAGGGAATAGCAAGTGGCAGGGTTATACGGTGTGTTTTACATCCTACTCCATATGCTGGTGTGTAAATGAGGCGAGCTGACTCGAGGACACCAGACAACTCTGGATTGCTATTCTCGAGGCTAGAATTTAGCCCTGGCCATGATGAAAACCAACTGTGCTACTGGGAGTAGTCACCTCCCTATCATTAATGTCCAGGAAAGTAAATGCTGTCCTTCCCACTTCACTGGATGGGGAGGGAAGAGGGAGTGAATCATTTGGGTGTGCAGCTGTTTTTAAAGCCTCAGTAGGTTATAAAAATACAAGAAGGTTTTTATTTTAACAGCTTTGGTTAACTTTTAAAGGGATAAGTTCTTATACTTAACTACTGCATTTTGTGTGCTGTGGGGAAACATCTTTCCATACTCCTAGACCACAATGAGGACCTCCCTGTGCGTGCCCGTCCCCCCACCCCCACTTCCATAACAATCTCTGGAGAATTTGGATTGCACTTGTCATCACTGAGAGAACATTGAATGTGTGGCGCAAAGGGCTGGCCTCTAGGTCCTGTCATTGGAAGGGGGTGAGGATGGACTAGAGGGGCAGCTGCTGGGGTCAGAAAGATGGATTGAATAGCTGTGGGAGGTAGGAGTCAAACTGGGTTTGACTTTAAATTTACACACAGTGGGGCAGTTGGGCAGCAAATACTTATTGAAAGCCTATCATGTGCTAGGTCATGGCTGAGAAGGGAGGATAGGAGACACTGAGAATTAATTCAGCATTTGCCGTGAGCTTGCCCTGGGTGGAGAGACTGGGATACTGAGAAGCTGTGTGCTCTGGCCCTCAAAGAACATCCTACCCAGTAATGAATATCTGTCCTGTTCCAAAAAGTAGGCATATCAATTATTCATGTAGACAGAGGTGATATTTAAATGTGTATAATACCCTGTCATGAAGGGGCACCAGCTTTGCCAGGGAGAACCTTTTCATTGTTGGATTGTGGGGAGGTTCAGGGGGTCCTAATGGAAGGACTTGGGAAATTGGGGTGGTGTGAAGACACTTGGGGCCTTGGAAGAGAAGCTGTTTACCAATGGTCAAGGACATATTTAAGTATTTTAGCAATCCCTGTTTCATACCTCTGTGTTCTGGCATATATGAACCTTATATGTGGTTATTCATGCATGTGAGCACAATGGTACCATTGAAAGAGCAAGGGAGAAAGGGAGATCACATCCATATTACCCATCCCACAAGGGAAGGGAAAAGATCCCGAGTGGGGCAAGCAGGCAACTTTTACTTTTATTTTAAATTAGAGGCCCAGTGCACAAATTCGTGCACGGGATCCCTCAGGCTGGCCAGCAATCGGGGCCAATCGGGGCGTCTCGCCCAGTCCGGGGGAGGGACCGCAGGATGTTGGCCAGCTGGGATGGTTGGCTGTGGGAGTGCACTGACCACCAGGGGGAAGATCCTGCATTAAGCGTCTGCCCCCTGGTGGTCAGTGTGTGTCATAGCTACCAGTCGACTGGTTGTTCGGTTGACTGGTCATAACGGTCACTTAGGCTTTTATATATGTAGATAACTGCAATGTGCCAGGTGTTAGGCAGTTTGTTATTATTGTCTCTAATCTCCTAGTAACCCCATGAGGTAGGAAGTTGTATTCTTCCCTCACCCTGCAGATGAAGAAATCAGAGCTCAGGATGTGACTTGCACAGTGTCACACAATGGCAGGGACAGGATTGATCTTGGGTTTATCTTACTGCAAAGCCTGAACATTCCATATCTATACTATGTTCCCTCTATATCCCATGAGTTTAGTTACAACCACAAGGAGCAGGGTACTTTCCTTGCACAGAAGTGCAGCTTGTAACAAAAACAGGAGGCATCAGTATCCTTTTCTGGAAAATGGGGACCAGAGTCCTTGCTCCACGTGTTGGCAGGACTCAGGAAGCTTCAGTGCCTTCCAGTCCCTTCAGCAAGGCTATATGTGGGGAGGTGGCTGCTTCAGTCTGTCTGTCTTGAGCCTTTGACTTGACTTTCAGACTCATGAGGCCATCCTGGTGGTTACAGAAAATGTGCTGATCACATGGATGCTGGGTATTTCTGGTCTGTGACAGGACTTTCTCAGAGTAAATCAATACCATGGTTCCCATTGTGATTTGGCTTCTCATGTAACTTGATTTTAGGGAGAGACTGTGTCAGTCATGCTGAGAACAGAGTGTCTGTGTGCCCTTCGTATTTCTTACTGGATGTGCATGTTTGTGTTTTGGTTCTCCTCCCCCAACAATAAACACAGGGAAGACAAACAAAATCAAGTGAGAGGCAGTGTAGCGTGGTAGTTAACAGCACAGACCTTGAGCCAGATTGCCTAGATTCAATTCCCGGCTCTGCCACTGTCTAGCTCTGTGTCTATTTGTGCCTCAGTTTCCTCATCTGTATAATGGGGTTAATGATAAATGTACCTATTTCATAAGCACTGTTGGAAAAGTTAAATGAATTAATATTTGTAAAGTGCTTACAAAATTGCCGAGCATATAACAAGTGCCCTATGAGTGTTTGTTAAACAGCAGCAGCAACGTGTTCTACATTGGCCCTGCCTTCTGCTGCTATTTAAGGTATTACATGCTGTCATATGTTAGAGCATTCTGGTTTTTCTTCAAGACCTAACCAGTGGAGGCACAGTCTGACTTCTCTTGTGTGTGGTCAGGTACTGAGGGGTGACATGTTCATGTGCTTGGTGTGGTGGAGACTGGTCATGTTCCCTCTTTGCCACATGAACTTCACTCTGAAAAATATGTGGCTGAGGAATGCCAAGTGCAGTAATAACTTATCTTTTGCTAGAAGAACAGAGATGACCTGGCCAGCGTGATTAAGTGGTTGAGTATTGGCCTGTGAACCAGGAGGTCATGGTTTGATTCCTGGTCAGGGCACATGCCTGGGTTGTGGGTTCCATCCCCAGTGTGGGGCGTGTAGAAAGCAGCCAATCAATGATTCTCATTCATCATTGATGTTTCTAGCTCCCTCTCTCCCTTCATCTCTGAAAAACAAACAAACAAACAACCCCCACAGAGTTTGGAGTAAAGAAAATTTGCAGCTGAGTTTATCTATTTTTAAATTTCTTCCTGGTGTTGTAGCCTGCAGCTTGTGTATCCATAGTTTTACCTGGTTGGGTCAGTAGGTGGGTACTTTTTAATTTGGGTTTAATATGGCTCACATAAAAAGAAACAACCGAAGGTTTGGTTTCTGACCAATAAGGTTTAAGGCTCTGCTGTACCACTCATGTATCTTGTCCCCGTGGGCAAGGATGCTGGCCCCCAATCTCTGGGCATCTACATACTCTTCTTATTCTTTTTCTTTCTTCCTTGCCCAAATTAGGGTGCTGGATGGTCATATGTGCTCCTTTATCTCTGGTATCTTAGCTGCAGTTTTGAAAGAGGTTTTTAAATATCAGATCTATTGGTAGTGACTCTGATCAGCAAAATAAATGAATTGATCATCTTAATTTTTTCTCTCCACTTGGCAATTGTGCCCCTAGAAAGTTCTTATTTCAGCTTCAGACCTTCCTAATCCCCAAAGTGTTTCTGTGTATCCTGCTCAAAAAGTGTAATGGAACTAAATAATCATTACCATTGTGTGGAGTGGAGAAGATTTTAACTTATTAAAAATTTTTAAAAATATGTTTTTATTGATTTCCGAGAGGGAGGGAAAGGGAAAGAGGAATAGAAACATCAATGATGACAGAGAATCATTGATTGCCTGCCTCCTGCATGCTCCCTACTGGGGATGGAGCCACAACCCAGGCATGTGTCCTGACGGGGAATCAAACTGTGACCTCCTGGTTCATAGGTCCACGCTCAACACCTGAGCCACACAGGCCAGGCTCAAATTTTAAATGTTGTCTATCCAGTACAGAACATTTCCTGTGTCCCATCTGTAGAAAGGCTATTGAGCCCTCAATCATACTATCTCGTAGACTGGTTCATGTCCTGCCCCAGCACTTTTTAATCTCTATAAGGGAGCTTTATCCAGTTCTACAAGCACTGGAGTGCATCGACTCAGGGGAAACCTTGTTGTTTTCCTTAGGAAAATCAGAGTGACTATATTAGTATCTTCTGTGGTTCTTGAAGGGCGAAGGGAAGAATAGTGATGTTGGAAATTAAAATACTAATGTTTAATGCAGCCATGACGAGTTTTATTTGTTTATGTATGTGTGCATGTAGACATGATTAATGTTTAAAATATTATAAGCTTGTATGGTATATATTCATACCATGGGGAAACTTTTGGGTGATCCCTGATTGCTGTATAATACTCTGAGTTTTACAATGAGTCTATGAGACATGTAGAGTTGGGGTTATGTTTCTATGGTAGGGAACGTCGAGGCTCAGAGAAGTAACATGGCCTGCTTGAGATCCAAATGAGTGTTATGTCTTTTGACTGGTGCTTGATAGAAAATTAGAGAGACTGACATTGTTTGTGATTTTTGAAGGAAGATAAGATGTTTGGAAGGAATGGAAGTTATGCTATTTATATTAAGCCATATCAGCGATTTTCAACCTGTGTGCCATGACACACTGGTGTGCTGCAAGAATTTTTAAAACATGCAATACCTGACTATTTAGTCGGGGCACTAACCTCTTTTCCCTTAGATTGTCAAATAAAATGACAACAACCAACACAACAATAGCCATCCGTTGCGCATGAATCAACATTATACCTATTTTTATTGTCAGATTGGCAAATGATACAATATATTTTTTGGTGTGCTGCAGAATTTTAGTAATTAGTTTATGTGTGCCATGAGATGAAAACGGTTGGAAATCGCTTAGCTATATACGGTGGCTCCATTGACAATATGACCCAAGATTGGCAGTTTACAGTGTAGTTGATATAGGGAAAGAAGCCATGGAGAGTTCATTAATTTTCTCAATGGAAGGACAAC
Organism: Cnephaeus nilssonii; assembly: GCF_951640355.1. Classification (NCBI taxonomy): domain Eukaryota; kingdom Metazoa; phylum Chordata; class Mammalia; order Chiroptera; family Vespertilionidae; genus Cnephaeus; species Cnephaeus nilssonii. The sequence goes on from NC_137074.1 coordinate 45,633,613, forward strand.
CCATCTATCCATCCATCCATCCATTGCCTATCCATTCATTTCATCATATTAAAAAAGATATACAGTGTGCCATCTTCATGCTGAGCCCTGAGTCATCAAAGTTAAATTAGATGAGTGACTGTTGAGGATGTAAAATGTAGCCAGTTCTAACTGAGATGTACTATAAGTGTAAAGTTCTTATCTGATTTCAAGGGTTCAATACAAAAAATAATGTAAACTATCTTATTGATAAGTTTTATGTTCATTAATTATGAAATGATATTTTGAATATGTTGGGTTAAATAAATTGTTAAACTTAATCTCTCCTGTATTTTTTTTTTTTTTTTAATGTGGCTGTTAGAAAATGACACATGACATTTTGGCTTGAATTCTACTTCCCTTGGGCAGCCCTGTGCTGGAGCTTGTTGTCTGGTAGAGGAAGTGAGATATGAGCCCATATGCCCTCTCTGACAACAGGCTGTCCTGTCCCTCTTCTCTCCTTCTGTGCCTTTACCCTGGTCTACTTCCTCACCTCCTTTTGGCTTCTTAGCCCATTTCCATCTGATGGAAGCTGCTCTCACCCAGATCTGTGGGGGCCAAGATCATTTATTTTGAGTACTGCTCTGATCTGATCTTTGTGGTATTATCACCGTTGACCACTCTTGCTTCCTTGATTCTTCTCCTATCTCTCTGGCCTGTCCTCAAGGTTCCTTCATGGCTCATATTCCTCCTCAGATCCCATAAAGGTCAATATTGCAGAGCTTTGTCCTCTTCCCTCTTTGTTGTTTTTGTGCTCATAACTCCTGTGGGTGGGGTGGGGTGTCCTGAGCTCCAGATCCATGTAGGTAAGTGCCTTTAGGACACACCAATTAGAATTCATAAGTACCTTAGACTCAACTTGTCTCCTGCAAGGTTTGAATAGTTCTCACCTGGCCTTTATTTTATAGTCTCACCCTTCTTCATTCCATTCTCTGTTCTTCTTCTAGAATGATTTCCAAAAAATGCAAATTCATTCTTGCCATATCCCTGTTTTCAAAATTCTTCAAGAATTTCCTCACTCATAGTAAAATCCATTCCTTTGCCTAAACCAGAAGACTCTTCGGCTCCTGTCTCTTTCCATCCTCATCTGACTCATCTCTGAGACAGATCCTGTGCACCAGGAATAAACATGGGATTCTTTGTTGCTTCCATGACATATTCTTCCATTATTGAAACATTGCTCCTTTCCCAATCTTATCAGGATAGCTCCCAGGTGCCTTTAATACTTTTTTTCTCTCACATCACCTCTGCTTAGAATATACCTCTGACCCCTGATATCTTCCCCTCATTTTCAGCTATTTATTGAAGTTGGTTCCATTTCCTGAGGGCAACAGTCATCCCTTCCATTTCTGTATCCTCAAGTCCAAAATAGGTGCACAAGAGATATTTGTTGGGCAAATAATACGGGGTAGAGATAAGGCATTTTGGAATTTGGGGTGGAAATTCTAGCTAGGTAGGGATAGTAGGTAGCTCCAGGAGAAATGGCATTTGAGCTCCCCTTCAAATCTGGTGGCATTGGGTTGTAAGGATGCAGAGAAGAGCCTGGTGGTCATCACCAATGTGCTGTGCTCTACAGGACACAGAGTACCATCATCCCCAGAATAAAACAAGGAGAGAAAGCTCAGGAGTCCCTCTGGCTGGTGCCTGTCTCTGGTCCTGAGCTGGGTTATCTAACGCAGCAGAGCCTGCTTCCCCCATACACAGTTGGCATGGCAGCAGACTCCCCATCCTTCCTGATGAACGGTCCTGGAGGAAAGGAATTCAGAATGTTGCTTGCATTTTACTTCTCCTTCGAAGCTGCTTTTCTGGACAGAAGAGAGGTGACCTCAGCAGCCAGAGACAGAAAGGAGCAAAATGAGTCATCTCAGGCCCTAATGAGGTTCATGAGGGACCCTTCCTGGGACTGAGGGTCAGGTGAGGTTATGCTGTGCCCAGGGTGAGTTTTGCCTGGGGCTCCAGGCAGCACTGGAGCAAAGCTGAGCTAATTTTACCCACAGGAGCTGACTGTGCTGAAGGGCAGGGCTTATGACATTGGCCTTATCATCCTGTGATGCCCAGAGAGCTCCCAAGGTACAGCCCCATTCTGTCTGGGTTGTTTTTCTCCCCCAGTTTAATATATTTTTCCATTAGGTGTGCATATCAGCAGGCAGGATGCTGAAGAGCAAAGAGCTTCAGATTTTGTGGAAGGCAGGCAATGGAGCTGGATTTGGAGCCTGTCTCTGCCCCTTGCTTACTAGGCAGCTGACCTTGGGCAAGTTATATAAATTCTCCAAGTCTCAGTTTCCTCATTATAAAATAGTGCATATGCCTGTGCCCTAAGATTGCTCCTTGGTTTACACACGAGGTGACACTTAGCAAGCACTCACTCTGTGCCAGTCACTGCTATGGCTGCTTTATTCATGGTGATTCATCTAATCCTTTAAACAAACCTATGAAGAAGGTACTATTGCTAACATTGTTTTACAAACAAGGAAATAAGAACAGGAGCAGATATTTCTGGAGGCTGACTCTGTGGGGCTGTGCAGACAGATGGGCTAGGTGTGCAGCCGGCATGCTTTTGAGGTACTGAAGTGTTCAGGGGCAAAGCTGGAAAAGAAAGAGGTCAAGCAAAGAATTCTCAGGAAAGGGCTAGTATTTGCGCTATACCCATGTTTTCTGTGACAGGCTTTAGAATTTATGTTGACCACAAGCTAATTTGTATAGTTCTGATTAGTTTATGACACATACCACTTATATCCCTTAGGTTTGTGTGGCCCATTACAGTAAAGTGAAATACTTTCCTTTCACAGAGGCATGGGAGGGTCCTAGGTATAGACGATGTAAGTCTTTACTTGAGGAGATCAATCAGTGGAGGAATGGATGATCAGTTAATTGATCTATTGGCTTTTATTTACTCTCTATCAGGATTAAGTGCAGGAAAGGTGTCTCACACAATTTAAGTGGAAATAGATTAAATCAGGGGAAAAGATTCCAACAAAATTGTTGGGATGGATGGAGCCCTGGGATCCAGGAGGCTACATCTGGAACTACTGAGTTGAAGAATTTACTCCAAAGCCACAACCAGGGATAAAGACGTGGCATTAGGAAGCCACTGTGGAGGCCTCTCAAACTTTTTCTCAGCATCCTAAGAGTTGGTGGCGGGACATTGTATTGCCCAGTAGAACAGCATTTTGACTTGTAGAGTTCTACAAATTTGATTGCCACTAGGAATAGTAGCAGGGTGATTTAGCTCCACATTCACTTTCTAAGTCTCACATGAGTACATCTAATTGCTAGAATCTGATTTACTAGTTTAGAAGGAGCATGGGAAATGTAGCTTTTAGCAGTCTGCTTCTGCCATGCAAGAGGGCACTTTAGAGGGGGAAGGGAGCTCTGATTGAGCCAGTTGAGAGGATGTGTCTGCCACCAACACATTCATTTAAAAATGCCAAAAATTCCATTTTGGGCTTATTACTCCAAAATACTTAATATGCATCATTAATTATATTACTTTAAAATAATCTATATATATAATAGGCTAAGTGACTGACTGTATGTCTGCCTGACCATCCAACCGACTGGCCAGTACATATGATGTGCACTGGCAACTTAAAAATAAATGTTGACTTGTGCATGTGCGATACATATAAAGCTCTCGCTGGTGCTAATTGCATGCATGTGTTTCGATCTGTCATTGTCAATCGTGAATTTGGTTGACACTTCTATTGTAGAGAAAAGGCAAATAGTGATATTAAAATATTTCTAATTAATTTCCTTTCAATGTGCATGAATCCGTGCACTGGATCATTAGTTAGGTATGATAGTCTACTTAATATTTTTTTATTTACATAAAATATATAACATTAATATTCTCAGTATCCTGAAAAAAAACAGGCCATTTATTCAAATTCTGTTTTTGATGTTTTTTAAAAATGTATTTTTTATTGTTGTTAATGCTACAGATATCTCCTATTCCCTCGTTCCCCTCCCCCTTTATTTTTTAAGTTTTGACAACAGTGGTTGACTTGTAGTTTTTTAGTTCAGTTTAATCTTCTACAGGGAGTCATGTCTTGGACAGTTGTTCTGTTTATATAATTTGGTCACAAATGTTTCTTAAATGCTTACTGTAAGCCTGGCTTGGGTCTAGATTTGGCACTTTGGGCAAAGGTCAGTCATGGGTTCTTCCACTGGTATCCCTCACTGGAGAAGGGAATAAGTCAAGTTCATCGTAAGAATAGTACAAGGAAGGTCATGATTGGTGTCCTAGACAGCAGGCTAAGCAAATTCAGAGAAGGGAGATTATTCTGACTGGACTGAGACGCAAGGGAGGTTTCATGCTGAGTGACAGTGGTCAGGTGATTCACCATTGGAGCAGTAAGTAACATCTCTTTAACAGGTATTTATGAATGTGGTAGAGTGTGTTTTTTGTTGTTTTTGTCTCAATGCTGGAGGCCAGACCACCATTGCCATGCAGTGGTCAGAGCCAGTGATGCTAGACATCCTGTAACACATGAGACACTGCGGAAATAACTATCTTTCTTCCAAGAGCAATTTTGTTCCTGTTGAGAACTGCCACTGGCCTAGAAGGATGTATAGGATATCTATATGGGATCTCAGGATGGGGAGGGGAAGTAGGTCAAGTAAGAGAACCTGAGAGACTAAGATTTCAGTCTGAATAAGCAGAGGATGTGTGCTGAGTGGCAGTGGGAAGGAGTTTATAGTGGAATAGTCTCTGTGTTATTCAGAAACTTGAGATATTAGATTAAGCACGTGGACTTACTGTGTTGCCACTGGGAAGCCACTTTAAGTTATTGGTGCAGGGTCCAGCCTTATCTTCTCGCTGTGCATCAGTGGACTTCGGGTGCTTTCTGAATGAATGAATGCCCCAGGCAAGTTGTTTACAGGAAGTGGACTAGTTGGTACCTGAGTTTTGCCAGGTGGGTATCCTGTGATCTTAGGATAACCAACAGTCAACACTTAGACTTAAGGAGAATTCCAGGAAAGGGCTCAGCAGCCTGCTATGCAGATAATGTCTCCACATCCAAACGAAAGTGCTGTGGTCAGACAGCAGTCCTAGTTACCTTCACTATAAAGAGAGAAGCTACTGTCTTAAGGATCTTGAAAAGAGGGTTTCTTTCATTGTCCTCCCTTGTGGAGCCCACAGGCCACAAGGCATGTCAGGTGCATACTGTCCCATCTGCATTAATGCCCTTGCCTCATGAGCTTATTTAAAATTGCCAATCAAACCAGCAATTTGCTGACAAGGTTCATGTGCTGTGACCGTGACTGCAGTTATTCTGGGGGAGCAGCTTGCTGTTCTGCATGGTGATGCTATCACACAGCAGTGTCCTCTGTGTCAGCCTGTAGAGTCCTGGTGGTGTTTTGGCATTAGGGTCAGTGTCCTTCTGATGGGATGGGCTTTGGAGGTTGGGAAGAAAAGTGTGTGTGGGTGTGTGTGGGGGGCTGACCAAACACAAATGTAAGCATTTCCTTGTTAGTTCCTCTGTAAGGTTTCATTTCTGAAATCTTTCAGGAGAGAGAAAGAGGTGTGTAGGTTTGCGGGATTGCCCCAGAGTCGTCATTGTATGTCTCAGAGAAGGACAGTGACTTGCCCAGGACACCTCCTACGGCAGGTTTTCAGGGCACTCTGCTGCTGATGAAGTGTGTCACGTGCACTGGGCTACTGGCTCAGATTCTTACTCTGCCATGAACCCTCAGGTTTCTCATCTGTAGAATGGCTGTCATGGTCAGATGTGGCATTAAACATTCCAAAAGGTGGGGCAATGAAAGCTTTGTTGACTACAAAGAAATACAGAAATATGTCCTTTTATTCCTGATGTTCACTTTTATGGACCAGTAATCATTGGGACCATTTTTAGAAAAAGGATAGAACACTGAAGACTCTGCTGAGTTCACCCCAATCACAGAACCCTTCCGAAGAGTTCACTTCCCCACTGCACAGTGAGGAGACTTTGTGCTCAGATTTGGAGGTACAGCCCTTAGGGAAAGCATGGTCAAATCTTGGAGTTGTGGATACACTCTTGCCTGAAGCCAGGGACTCATGTAGCGATATAAAGTGAGAGTTTGCTGGGAAGATAGGTTGGGGCCCCTCCTGGAAGCCCCTGAGTGCTGGCCCGAGGGCAGCTGCACATTATTTTTTGTGGAGTTCGGAGCACTGGTGAGAAGTCAGCTGGGAAAGCTGTGATGAAATGGGGTAAACCTTGCAGCACCTTCAGGATGTGCAGGAAGCCTGGGGTAAAAGCCAGGCAAGAAACAGGGAATCTTGCAGTTGGAGTGGAGGCCTCAAAATAGGGTGATTCCCAAGTTTTGGGCACATCTTAAGTTTTGGGCACATCCTAAGTGTGTGTGTGTGTGTGTGTGTGTGTGTGTGTGTGTGTGTATGTTTGTTTTTTTTGTAATGGTTCAACTTTTTACTTAAAGTTATAATAAAAATGATAATATTTTATATAAGTATAGAGCTTGGAAGTTTTCAAGAGTTTTCACACCCATCAACTTCTTGGTTTTGCTCATCATCATGGGGAGGTGGAAGATAGGGTTCTTACCCCTATTTCACAAATAGAGAAATCGAGACTCAGAGAGCAGGTGGAATTTCTCAGGCTGCTTAGCTGGTCGATGTGGAAGCTGGGAGGTAGGATGTCACATCTAATACTCTCTTCGGTGCCAATTATCTGGATCAGCAGTTCTCCCAAACTCACTTTCTGTACCTCTATACACCCTTGACTGTGGTGGTTGACATTTTTGGAAGCCCAAATGGCCATGAATTTCAGAGGTCTTAGAGACAAGTTGTAAGATTTTTAAAGATGAGCTATAGGTAATTTGGGACACAAAATGTGTTCGTCCTTCTGGCTCTTTATAGCTGTCTAGGTTTGTTCAAGTTGAAAATGTCCATGAGAGCACGCAACAAACGAGATGGGCCTCTTCACTTATTGAGCATCTCCTTCGCCCTGGATACAGTGCTACATTCTTTTCCATCTATGGACTTAGATACATTTATAGATGGGGCAATTGTAACACAGTATTTACTGTAGCATTCTGCTAAGCATCTTGTGTATACACATATTCCACAACTTAATTCTCATAAAAGCCTAATTCGGTTAGTAACAATATTATTTCCCATTTTATAGACAAGAAAAACTGAGGTTTAGTGAGATTTAAATAACTTGCTTGTGAGAACACAGTTCCTAAATAGACTATAATCTAAGTTTTCTAGTTTGAGAATTCGTTCTTCCCTGTTACACTACATATTGCCCGTCTCACTGATAAAAATGCAGAGCTGCTTATTACGGAGGTATGTCTCAGACCTTGGAGGGTATAGGAATCAGAGCCAGAAGGTGCTATGAAGACCTCAGAAGGCTGGAGGTTTTCAAGCTCTGCTCCTTGAGCCTGGGAGACTCCAGTAGTGGCTTTGGGGTTGGGCTGGGTGATGGGTGGGGGAGATGACAAATGATGAGAGAATAGCAGGGAAGGGGACTTTTGGAGCCCAGGCTGAGCGGACCTGCTGTTATTTACAAGCTGAACATCTGCAAAGCATATCATTGAAAAGAAAAGCTCTGTTGTTTGGGAAAGTTTGAAACTCATTGTTCTAGACTCGTTCATCTTTTTACTACAACGAAAGTGACTTGGTAAAGGTCACAGTTGTGAGGGGTCCTGGAACTTTTCCCATTTTTATAGGATATGTGCATTCTGTGCACCTCACTCTGAGGCCTCGGGAGCATCTGGCTGCAGGTTCAAGGGACAGGCAGCCTCTGAGAAGCTTCCGTCAGAAGCTTCAGGTTACCCCATGTGCACGATACTTGACCTTTATCTTTCAGCTTGGCTATGTCTCCCCTTTGGACCTTGGGAACCTCACTGAGATTAGTTTCCTGGCCCAACCTTCAAACACATTGTCTAACTGAATACCTGTGCTTATTAAATGTTCGCTGTGTACACAGTGCCGGGAATACAGGCAGGGTTTCTGATGTCACGGGTCTGGTGAGGAGACAGAAACAAATAAAAACTTTTGTCAAATGTTTTTGGACATGGTTATGTTTGTTATATATGATCATCATGTGTGATAGTTACACGAGGATGATTTCATCTCCAATAATTGGAATAGAGAGAATGGCTGGGCAATGGGAAAGGTTAGGGGTTGCTTGCCCTGTGAGTTAGTTAATTCTGGCCTTTCCACATACTCTCTCTGGAATTGGCCAGTTTACTTTTCCTTTAAGTCTTCCTTTCTCATCTGTAATGTGGGAATGAGACTGGTCAGCTCACTGGATTGTTGATGGGATTAAATGGCATAATGTATGCAACCTGCTTAGTATAATGCTCAGCCCAGAATAAACACTCATTAAATTTTAGTTGTTATTGTTATAATTAGAATTTTGTGTCTCAAAAAACAAAACAAAACAAAACAAAACAAAACCCACACTCTACTTCTAGAAATATACTCTAATAGTGTTAAAAAAAAAAAAAAAAAGACTAACACTTTGGCCCGCAACAATTATGGTATGGGCTTCAGTTGACCTTTCTGAGTTATCTCTGTTTGCATCCGACTGACCACCTCTGCCACTAGTGCTCACACATCTGTATCACAAATTAATTTAGACAGTGCTTTTCTCCAGTGTTCAGCACAGGAAACAGATGACAAAATGCAAAGAAGAAAACAACCATCATTGAGCTGTGTGTTCAACTGCCTTGGGAATGGCTTTCTGGGGAAAATCCAGCCCCTCTATAATGACATTGATGACTTGGATCTTTGCAGAAATTGAAGAGAATCCTGATGAGTAGCGTGTTGGGAGAGGACTGAAGGAAGCCAGACCTGTCCCTGAACTCTCAGATCTTCTCGGGTGCCCTCTGGCTCCCAGGTGACCTGCAGCAGGACCTCTGGTATGTAAATGGGCCTCTTCCCTGCCTTAAGATTTTGTCTCAAATCTTAAGGAGTGGCTGGGAGGTTTTTGTAAAATTTATTTACTATTTTTATTGATTTCAGAGGGGGGAGGGAGAGAGAGATAGAAACATTAATGATGAAAGATAATCATTGATCAGCTGCCCCCTCCTGGGGGTCTAGCCCAAAACCTGCAATGTGCCCTGGCCTGGGAATTGAACTTCGACCTCCCAGTTCATAGGTCGATGCTCAACCACTGAGCCACACCAGCCGAGCTGGGGAGGTTTTTAATGGGTCGAAATTTATCTTTTGTATCTGCAACTTGAAATATCTTGTTCCCTTGAATTCATGCTTGGGAGCTCCCTCAGTGCTCTCTGGTCAGTAGCTCCTTACTGCATGTTTATTTCCCCATGGGCGTATTGCAGAGAGACTGGAGCCTGTGTTTCTAACAACTTCTCCAAGGAAAACACTGCAGGTCACGTTTCCGGAACTGAGACTCTCAGGGATCTCCCAAATGTCCATCTCTATTACTTCCTTTGGGCCTGGCACTTATTTGCTTATAGCTAAAAAGGGAGCGTTTGTCTTGAGCATTCCTGTAGATTTGTATAACTTGGCAGTTGGAAACTTGACAGTTACTGCTGACCTTCAACTGCAAGAGGGAGTAGTATATAGACATAACCTGCAGAACATCAGATTATTGCCCTGTAATTCCAGAGCCTTAATGTTTCTTTGTCTTGAGAATGACCTCACTGCTTTTTGAATTTGTAATGGAATGCACAGTCATTTACAAGTAATCACACAATGATCCCTTATACTTTGTACCGCCTTCCCGCTCGCTCTCCAGAGGGCTTTCACTCACATTATCTCATTTGATCTTCATAACTGCCCTGAGATGTAGACAGAGGGTCTGTGTTAATCTCCAATTTTCAGGCATAGAAACCAAGGTTTGTGAAAGTTAAACTGTTGTTTATAGAGATCATACAGCTACCAGAAGTGCACCTGGAATCTTGAAGAGTCTAACTCCTAAACCAGTGTTCTTTTTGGTACTTACTCTTGCTGTGACCTTGGGAATATACTTAACACCTCTGTGCGACAGTTTCCCTATAACTAAATTAGGTAGAAGACTCCCTCCAGGGGTAACTGCTAGAGCGATTAAATGATACTATCTGGGAAAGCAGTTATTAACCCATAAAGCGTGCTTCCAATGTGAGGCATTATTGCTACTTGTACCTTAAATCTGCCATGAACTGTGACAGAAAAGAAATCTCCCCCCTTTTTGTGAAGACAACACGGTCTAGAATGATGCTGGGGTTGTCAGGGGTCACGAGCAAAATCCCAGCTCCGCGATGGGCAGATTGGCCCTACTGTCCTGCCTGCAGGCCACTGAGAGCACTTGAGTTGGGAAGACGCTCTTTTTTCTACAGAGCTCTCTCTCTTCATGTTCCTTGGAACAGTCTTGCATCTTGGAGACAGTTTTAGATCTGGCAGGACTGGAGAGCAGGAGTGGGGAGCTTTTTCCATGGAGGACAGGAATGTGGCATGGTGATGAGGTAGAGGTAATGAGGAACTGGCCTGGAAGACCTAACTTCTCCCATTTTTCAATGACTGGGATTTAGTAGGGTACATCTTGTGAATCCATAAGGCCAGCAGTATATATGTAGAACAGTAACACTTACTGGAAAACCCCAAAAGGATGGATTTCAAGTGGGCAACAAATGCATTAGGAGCTAGCAGTGTGATATGGTCAGGAAACAGCCAGAGTAACTGAGGGATGAGGTCTTGGATAGCTTCATAGGGAGCCAGCTTTTGTTTCTATATAAGGAAGAACTTTTTATCGGAAAGACAGAGTTTGCAGCTGCAGAAGGTGTTGTGTAGGAGAGGTTCTGCACCTCACTAGAGACCACAGGGATTCATTAATGGGGGGGGAGGGGCATCAGCTCAATGGCTTTTATGGTCTTCCCCTTGTGAGATCCAAGATCCACTGGTTGTCTGTGGTCAAGAGGAAGAGAGGCACACATGCATTAAGGAACGAAGGACCCCTTTGTGGATGTGGAAACTGATCTCTAAATGCTATTTGCAAAATGGATGGTAGAGACTCTATCATTCTGGTTTTCATTCCTATCCCTGTAGCTCTCTCCTTGGTCCTTGGTTTTTAGAATTCCCAGGCCATCCATGGGCAGTTATTTTTCATGGAATATCTCTTTCATCTGTTAAAACGTTCCTGTGGCAATAGTGGAGGGGACTTTGAGATCCTCACAGAATGACAATCTTTCTAGAGAATCACTAGGTCTGATGGCTGGTCTAGTCTTCTGAGTAACAAATGAGGGCCATGTCTTTATCCTCTTCAGGCCTGCCTCTGGGACCTCCTGGGCGTATGGCAGTGGTGAGACTTCTGTGCTGATTTCTGGTTCTGGCATGTGGTGGAAGGTTCTCTGATCCTGTTTTCTTATCTCATTTAACAGTCACTTATATTTGTGCCCATTTATTCAACATGCAACAAATAAGAAATGTCTGCAATCTTTCAGGCGCTTGAGGCATGCTTGCAAAAACAAGTAATAAACATAAATGTGTCAAGACTATTTGTCTAGACCAAGTAGAAGCTGCTTTAGAGCTCATAGTTGGACAATCTTGCGATAGCTACCCAGTTTGTAGGTGAGACCATATAAGCTACAAGAGGAGGACTGATTTGTCCCAGATTTTAAGGAGTGACTGATCTGGGTTTAGGGTTTGGGTCCCCTTGCTCCCTGACCAGTGCTGTTTATTGCTAGAAGATTCTCTTGGGATGAGAACAAGTAGCCTCATGGTGCAGGCCCCAAAGCTAGGAAGTGGGTGGTAATTCTGAAAAAATGGCTCATCTGACCTACAAAAGCCTTTACGGCCAATAGCAGAACAAAATCTTGCTAAGAAATAGAATCACTAGGAAGCCAAGATATGGATTCCTTTCGCTGAGCAGACCCCTCTTTACCCATCCCGCTGTTTCCCCTAGCATCTCTTTTCTCTCTCCTTTCTCCTCCTCTAAATTAGTCTGGAGTTATTTTAGATCACATTCATTCCTGACTGACTTCACTGGTCCAATTTAGTCATTGAACATTACTCAGGAACATCAGATTGGAATTAACCTTACAAGTTAAATTGGGCATTCCACACTCCTATTCCGGACCCCCACCACCCCCGACCCTGAAAGTCTGGTTTTGTTCTGGGTCTTCCCACCTGGTATCCATCCTATGAAGAACTTACACAAAACTAAGTTCCCAGGAGGATTCTCTGCCCAAGAGAGTCAGGGATTGGGCTCCAAGAGTGGGGATTGTTTCAGACTCACTTGTTATTAAAATAACTGCAGATGGATTCTTGGTGACCTCTTCAGGTAAATCACTCCATATACCTCCCCTTACCCTGAATTAATAGAATGACTTCATAAATGTAGTTGTATTCTCCCATGAACCCCATTCCTAAAGTGAGCTTACAGACTTTCAAACTAGTCCCTCCCTTGTTTGGGTGGGGGAGCATGCAGAACAGTTTAGACTCCACTTCTTTTGGGGTTAATCTTTTACTCCGAGTAAGGAATTCTGTCTTAAGTGGGGTATGTTCTTCAAGTGCCAGAGGACAGAAGGGTGATTTTTCTGACATCCTCCAGCCTGCTTCCCCATATATGGAAATGTTTACCCACCACACTGATCTATTGGAAGAGAAGGAGGTGACTCAGGGTTTAGGAGAAGCAGGATTTGAATTCTTGTTTCCAGAAACCAAGTCTCTCCCCTCCCCCACTCCTCCTCCATCCCTCCCCTCCATTCCTTTGCCCCTTGTTCTGGAAGCTGAGAAGAGAATGTCTCAGTGCTGTTCCCCTCTGGCCTTGGGATCACCTCCTTGCAATAGGACTCCGGGTGTGTGAGAGGGAGTGAGAGCCAGCGGAGGGCCAGCTGCCTGTGGGGCCTGATGTCGCGTGAGTACATCATTATTGCCAGAGCGAATGGCATTTCTGCTCCCAGACCCTGGGTTTATAGCCCTGACAGCTGGCTCACTTGCCCGGCGATGGTAATTGTTACGGGAGCACTGTTGCTTTAATTTGGGGTGTGGACAGCTGCTTTCCCAGGGGAGTACTCCTCACAGTAGGATTAGAATGAGGCTCTGCTTGAGAAAAAACTCTATTTGTGTATAGAAAATTTAGAGATATTTTTTTCCCACCTGAGGCCTAGCTTGAATTGGGTAGAAAGGTAATTTGGGAGTGATGTCTGTCTGATTGCTAGGGCTAAAGCAACAAGCCAGAAGGGATGTTTGGGGATACTTGGGCAGGGATAATTTTAGCTTGAAAAGCAGGGCTATGGTTGGACTTATGTAGCATCTGCACAGCACCTACAGTCTGGAAAAATATCTGTTTTGCAGGACATTTGTGTGTTTTTGATGGACTGTCAGAGATGGAAGTACACTTAGAGATTATTTAGTTGATCCGTCTCATTTTACAGCATGATAGTGGGCATGGAGGCCCAAAGTGCACAGCTCTTTTGCCTTGCAGGTACATGGCTAATTAGGTAGGATTAGAACACAGATCTTCTCACTCTGTTCATTCTTCCTCCCACTGCATGTAAGCTATTCATCCAGGCAAAGGCCGAGAACATGCCCATTTTGCAGATGAGGATATCGGGATGCAGAGATGCCAGAATTGCCCATGTTTACTGATCTAATTGGTGAGAAATAGACCATATCCTCCCAGTTCAGCTATCTTTCAATCACGTTACATGGGCTTAGATACCAGAATTTTTTTTTTTTTTTTTTTTTTTTAATTTTACTCCCCTCCCCGACCTCTTGGGTTTCTACTTATCTTTCCTTGCTTTTGATCATGTGAATGCTATTTGAATGTGAGCTGCTACCTTCTGATCTGCTTTGCTGCCTATATCTTTTTCTTTTCTGAAAGAGAATGATAGCTTGTCCAAAAGGTAGAACTAAATAGTGGAGCCCTTTATCCTTTATTTCAATTTTATCTGTGGCAGTGGAAATTGTGAACAGACCTTGAAAGAAGTTGAGCAGGGCTTTCCATCTAAGCCTCTACCGCTATTCTTGAAGCTGCAAGAATTCTGGAGTGTTATTCCCTCACATTCAAAAGTGAACTCTGATTCTGAATAGATTTTAGACACACACACACACACACACACACACACACACACACACACACACACACACACTTTTAGCCTTCTTTGGTACAGTGGCAGCATTCAACAGAGACCAAGAGGTAATTGCCCCATACAGTGCACCAGATACCATAATGAGTAACTCTTTGTGGTCAGTTCAGTTTCCAATCAACTTAGGGTGGGGGTGAAGGCTTGCTCCCATGCAGGGAAGATGATGGAGATGTGTTTTGGGGAAGCACTTTGATGCTAGTGGCATTGTGTGGCAGATTTTAATAGAGCAAGGAAAGTGCTGTGAGACCTACGTTTGTTCTGGTCAGCATTGAAAATAGGGAAAGCAATTTTCTAAGTTGCTCTGAAGCCCTGGGGAGGCAGGACTTGAGCAGATCCCTCAGGTACCTATATGCAACCTCACTTCTCCATAGCCTGTGGCTAGGTGGGGATTGGTGGCCTTGCTCACACATGGAAGTAGGCTGCCTTAAAGCATGAAGGCTTGGGATGTTTTCCTGCTGTAGTGCTGTTGGACAGGGGTACTACAAGGTTAGAGTCGGTAGTACCAATGTGAATGCTACTCCTATTAATAAGAACTGATATAAATTGCTTGCTTCCTGGTGCCAAGCTTGATGCTAAGCACTTGACCTAAATCATATAGGTAGTCAATACTACAGCTACCTATGAGTATATGCTTTATTTTTTTTTATTTTTAATTTTGGTAAAATACACATAATATAGCACTTATATCTTAACCATTTTAAGTGTACAGCTCAGTAGTGTTAAGTACTGTCACATGTTATGCAACCAATATCTCCAGAGCACTTTTCATCTTAAAAAACTGAGACTCTGTTCCCATTGAAACATTAACTACTCATTCTTTCCTCCTGCCACCCCCTGACAACCACTCTTCTACCTTCTCTTTCTCTGAGTTTGACTATGCTAGGTATCTCATATAAGTGGAATCAGTAAGTGCTGATCCTTTAGTGAACTGGCTTATTTCACTCAGAATAATTTACTTAAGGTTCATATTGTAGCATGAATTTCCTTTTTTTAAAGGATAGATAATATTCCCTTGTATGTATATACCTCATTTTTTATACACTTACGTAGGTACTGTATTTTTTTTAACCTCCATTTATAAAGGAAGAACCCAAGTCTTCAAGGAGATAAGCAGATTGCCCAAGGTCATGCCTTCAGTAGTGGGACTGGGATTTGAAACCAACAGTGTGACTTCAGAGTGCTTTCGTTCAGGAGGAAGCAGATAATGGGTTCTCAACTGGAGAGTGGCACCTTTTCACACATTGCTGTGACATTTCAATAGCCAGGTGTCCTAAAGGAATCTCCCCGGATATTTTCTGGTTTTGTATTGGCTTCTGGGAATCTGAGGACCAAATCTGAAACCTGCTTGTAACAAATAGTATGAGACTTATGGCTCCTATTTTTTGTCCCCTTTTTTCATCTTATTTTTCCATCCCCTAGTTTTTTTCACTTAAAAAAAAAAAGATATGAACTATTTGTATCTTTTGTCAGGTACTTTAGATTCTTTCTGAAACAAGGTAAAATTATGTAAACCAGTGACATGATATCAAGTTTTATAATTATGTCAGAGGAACAGCTGAACTGTGGATAGAGACTGAAGATGTGAGTTTCTGACCTGGCTCTGCTGCTCACTCAGTGTCTGACTCCAGCGGTGATGCTTGCTCCTTCCTTTCCGAATCTCAGTTTTCCTACCTGGAAAGTGGGATTGTTGGCGATGACAGTGAACATTTCTTCTGTGCTGAGCTCTGTGCTGGGCATTCTACATGATTTATCTCTTTCAATTCTTCCAGCACTCCCACAAGGCAGGAGCTGTCATCCCTGTTTTGCTTGAGAAATGTAAGGTCTAGAGAAGTGGGAAAACTTGCCCACATGCCTACAGCTACAGAGTGCAAGCATTCATGATACATACCTTTCTCCTAGCCCAGGGTGTTAGCCACAGGCCTGGGCTACTTGCCCTTCAGCAGTCTGTAAGATTTCTTTCATCCATGGCATGCATTTGTCTAGTTTTATTAAATCTCTATTGGATCCCACTTGTGTGCCTTGTACTGTTCTGGGCGCTGATCCAGCACTGCGTTTAGAGTGAAGAAAAAGACACTAGAAATACTGATCCTGTGCGCTTGCATTCCAGTACGGGTATGTGGAGGAGGCAGATAATAAATGAACACATAAATAGGAGAGAATGATAAGGAACACTTAGGAAGATTCACCCTGGGTGCTTTGACTGGGAGTGGAGGAAGGGCTCTGGGAGGTGATTGTTTAAGCTGAGATTTGAGTGACAAGGAGCCAGTGCAGTAAAAGTCAGGGAAACAGCATTGTAGGCAAAGGGCACGGTCAAGGAAAAGATCGCAGAGTGAGAATGGGTTTGTGTTTGAAGAACTGAGGAGCTAGGAGATAGTGGGCTGCAGGAGGAAAAGGCTGAGATAAGAGCGGAGAAGGGCTGGTAGATGTTAGTAAACTAGAACAGAGGTTGGGACCTGTGTCTAAGTGTGATGGAAGCATCTAATTATGTTTTACCAGCATTGTTCTGGCTGCTGTAGGGGGAAATGGATTTCGAGGTGGGGGCAAGAGTAGAATTAGGACACTCTTGCAGTCATCCAGTTATTTTTATTAGGGTGGTAGAAGTGGGACCAGAGAGAAGGGGATGGGTTCATGTCATGTCATGTTTTGGAGGGATTGTCTTCAGGATGTCAAGTGCAGTATCCTTCTGAGAAGTGTCAAGTTCAATGGGCAGGATTCTGGGAGACCCTGATGGAGGGGAAAACATGTATAGTGAGGGCTGCACAGACTTGAAGCTGATCCCGACTAAGGAGTCTGTGCTCCCTGCTTTGGTTTCTAACCTTGAGTGTCTGGCCAATGAATGGAGGGCAGTGGCTTCCTGCCTCTGACTTGCTGGCTGAGAGCTGCTGGAATGCCGCAGAATAAGCCCTGTAGAACAGGCTGGTTCCTTTGCTCTCCCTGGGTATTTGTACAAAGCATTCTTTCCCACCAAGAATACGGGACATTCAGAGTGATGTTGACTTTATGGGCCATATTTAACTTAGTGTTTTTCCTTGATGTGTTCATCTGTTCTTGTAGAGATTCCTGCCTTCAGTGAACTCCCTGGTGAGGAGCTTTGGACCAACCAACATGTAAGATGGGCCTGGAAGGCTTAGTAGGAACCCAGAAGAACTAGGGCTTCAAAGCCCCACTTTGGCTTGAGGACCCCCATCGAAGGGCACCACTCAGCCCTCCTCTTTCATTTACATGTGAATTTATACTTGCTGGCTGGCCCCTGCCTGCTCCATATAATTCCTTTTAATGTGCTGGGCTTTCCAGTAAATGCTCAGTGGATAAACTGGTCTCAGAGAAATTAGGCGATTCAGTCAACGTGAGGTAGTGAGAATCCAAGATAGAGCCCTGTGTTCTGGCTACCATGTAACCTCATGCCCCTGGGTGTCTCTTGTTAATCTTGTACTACACTCAGCCTAAGCCTGGAGATGCTCAGAGATTCTAAATTAAATAATCTGAAATTCACTCCTGAGGCTTCTTCATGCACTCCTCTTCAAATAGTTTGCCATCAATAGATACCAGTTTTTTAAAGATTCTTAATTTTATCTCTTAAAAACAGTGTTTTGTTTTTGCTCATTTGAATTTCTTTAAAATTTTTCTTTCATTCATTTAGTCAACAAACATTTATTGAGTTCTTACTGTATGCCAGTCATTGTGCTAGGTGCCGGGGATTGATTCAAAGATAATTTGGAGGCATTTGGAAGGGGAGTGGATAATTACAGCACAGTGAGATAAGTGCTGTAATAGAGGGATATATAAAGAGCTAGAAATAGCACTATGAATAGCATCTACGAACAAATTGCCTTCTTTTTTCCTTTTGGATTATTCCCTGTTGTATATTGCCCAAAGTGGGATTACTGGGTCATTTAAAAGATGAAAACAATTTGGCACAAAAGATGTAATGACTTGCCTGGGGAATACAGCTCAATTTTCAACAGGGGGAAAAATTGTCGACAACTCCAGATTTAGATCTTCACCAGGAGGATGAGACCAGTTTTCTCTTACCTCTATCAACACAGTGGCTTTCAGGGGTAGCACCTGTTCTTAACATGTTAGCCTGTATGAAGAAACACAAATTTTTATATTTGATCTCATAAGTAAATTGTTAATCCTCACAAGAAACTAGCTGTATAAGTTTGATCATTTCCATTTTACAAATGAGGAAACTATGTCTTTATTAAAAGGACTTTTCTAGTTAATTTGTGGAGATTCCAAGAATCAAGTGGTGGTCTTTTGATTCTGAAACTCCCGTCCTGTTCTCTATGCTCTGCTCACAAATGAGGGGTACTTATGCTCCAGCCAGGGCATGGGATTCCTTTAGTGACTGTAGGGGCTCTTCTCAAGAAGATCAGGATCTACAAAATAGGTATAGAAGTCCTAAGTCCCAAAGTCATTGCCAGGGAACAGTGTCCCTCTGTCCTTTGACCTGGAAGGATCTGAAGGCCTACTGTTCTTGATTTTGGCCCAGGTTCTGAAAAGTTACTGCATGGCCATAGCACAGGAGCCCAGAATCCCAAGTAAAGCTGAAACCACACCACAGTTCTACTTCAAAACATTTATTATTTTCCTAATATATTTAGCTGTACATCTCTGACTCTACATTTATTTTGTGATTTATAACATTTTCCTAGTATTTTTTGCATTAAATAGAAACTCCTAACCCTGGAACCCAGAGCCCATCATATCCAGATCATGAACTTCCTTGATGCTCTCGCTCACTCATCCCTAAGTCAGCCACATTCCCTGCCCTTCCTCACAATGCCCTGCATTTTCTCACCGTCATGCTTTAGCGCATGCTGTTCCTTTAGCCAGAGAGGACCTCTCCTACTTAAACGATAGACTCCCAGCTGCTCCTATAAACTTCTGCACAGATCATACTTTCTGACTGAAGTACTGCCTGATCATCTGCTCCTCACCATCCATACTTCCCACCATCCACAATCCCCCACACTGAAAGTGATCTGTCGGTTCTCTCTTTTGCTAGCTCTCTTCTGCACAATCGGCTCTGAGGCAATAGAGCATCTCTATGGTGCTTATGAGCATAGGATCTGGATTCAAATTTTGGCTGTGATGCTTCCCAACTATGTGGTCTATCAAGGTAGTTAACCTGATTGAGCCTAAGTTTGATCATCTGTCAAATGGGTATAAATAATCACACCAAGTCATAGGATTGTGATGAGGATTGTATTGTTATCTGTGCTTCCTCTAAGGCACTTGCCATCTCCTACTCTGTTGATATTTTATCTCCTTCCAGACTAGGAGTTCCTGAAGGGCAGGAAGGGAATCCCATCTTGCCTGTGTCTTTGACATATGGGATCTGTTACAAAAGCTCCTTTAAGGGAAGGGATTCCACACAACTTAACTGGTGACATGAGTGCAGGCTCATTCCTAGTAAAAGGTTCCAGTCACATAGTGCCAGGCCTGGCTGGAAGCTTTGAGGTATGGAAGCTTTGGACACACACAGTACTTGCTGGATAGGCCTCTGGCTCCTGCCACTTCAGTGACAGGGAAGAGGCTAGAGCCTGTGTTCAGCCTGTTCTTCCCATTTGCCAAGTTGGGCAGTGCTGGCATTTCCCTAAGCCTCAAGGTAGAGTGGAAATTCTGCTTGGAACATGATCCTTAGTTTCCTTCCTGGGTCTTCCATGGGTGAGACTTCTAGATGAGAAGAAAAGGTCCATGGAGTTGTGGGTTAGGAACACTTGGGATAACTCTGAGAGCCAGCTACTCTTCTGACTTCTCTGTGGGTGGGACCTTTCAGAGGAAGCTCCTTTAAACACTCCCGCCATTGCTATGCTTGAGCGCTGATCATGGAAAGGCGGTTCCATTCTTAAAAAGATAGTCCTACCATTTAACTTTCTCTTGAGTCATTTCTTAAAATGCCATACCCATGAGTCTCAAGATCCAAGTATTTTAGCCTGGCACACAGGTCCTCCATGTTCTGCCCGCAACATTCCTTTCCATCCTCGTGTCCCACTGCATCCCTCCACGTGTGCTGCCACTGGCCTCATCAGATTAGTCACTTTCCCCAAGAACTCCCTGAACTCATCCTCCTCAAGGCCTTAGCACATCGTGTTCCCTGGGCCTATTTCCTCCCCCTCATACGTGGAAATCCTCTTGGGTGTTCAGGCTTAGTTTAGAAGTCATCTGCAGAGCTCTTCCAGACCCTCCAAACGACATTGCATGTGCTTGTGCTTTGCACACTTTTTTTTCTGTTGTGTGTATTCAAGCAGGTCTCCAGTGAGGTTATGAGCTCTTTGAGAGCTCAAGGCATGCCTAAGTGCCTACACCTGCTAGGTCCATGCACTGTGGCTTCCTAAGGACAAGAGGTGCTAGTAGATGTCTGTTATGTGCACCTCTGAATGTGGGGTACATGACATCCTGTTAGTTAACACTTGCATCTGAGTGGTGTTCAGAAGCTCATACTATAGTTATTGGTGATTTGTTTGATCGTGAGCCCAGTTATTTGAATTATTTCTTTGTATTGGCCTGATATCAGCTCATTGGTAACCTTTCTCAGGCCTGTTTCCCATATACTGGACAGATGTCTGCTTAGAGCCAGGGCTCTGAGCTTATTTCATTTAAGAACATAACAGGAAGGTAGAATTCAGGAGGGATCTATCTGCTTCTAATATTAACTTTTTTTTTTTTTTTTTTTTTTTTTTTTTAGTTTGAAACTTTTTACTTTTTTATCCCAAAGCTCCTCCTCGAAATGTGAAAATAGCAGAAGAGTTTTTATTTTTATTTTTTAGCTATATTTAGTAGAATAGCTGTACCTAGTAAGGTAAGGTTGTAAGTGCAAAGTAATAAAACCTGTGTCATGGAGCTTTATTTAGAAGACCAGGGTTCAAATACTGGCTTTACCATTTCCTACCCTTCAAAGACGAGGGTTCAAGTCCTGGCTTTCATGTTTCCTAGTCCTGAAACCTTGCCTAATCTCCCTGACCTTAGTTTCCCCAATGGATAATTGGGAAATTGTTCTCATAATGTTGGTGGACAGGTTACATGAGGTTCTGGACATTATTTTTTTTTTCTGCTGTACAGTTCATGAACTAGGTTTGAAGGACATTTTTAAATAGTTCCCCAAAGTTTACTTTTGAAGTTTACGCTTGGATGTTTGTTTTCATGCACTTGTTTTATTTTATTTTCTTGAATGAAAAAGAAATGAATTTATAGTCAGGGGATATATGGCATCTAACACAGTTAGGGAACATATGTGGCTTGTAAGACTCAGTTATAGTTCATATAATTAGAATGGCAGAACCATATGCTTTGAGACATTATAGAAACTTCAGCAGTCAATGTTCTAATGCAGACTTTGTGCTGGCTCCATGCTGTGCATGCTGGGTATGGAATTCCAGGACACGATTACAATCTCCCTGATGGGTATTAGCCCCATTTTGCAGACTGGGAAGCTCGAGTTTAGAGAGAGTAGAACTGACACAAATCCAATATCATGCTTTGAACTTCATCCTATACTTACAATGACCTCCAGAAATCCTTTCTATCTACAGATGTGACAAGACCTGCCTTGACTTTGTTGATCTTTTATCCTCTCACTCCAGGGGTAAGCCCTCATTCCAGGCTGGATAAAGCAGTGGACATTGGCAGTCTCAATGTCTCATACTTGATTAATGAAGCTTGATGAGTGTCTTGACTTTTCTTTCAAAGAATCTGCTCATTTTGAACTCCTTTGAATGCATTCATTCATCAGCCTTTACTTCCTTTTTCTCCTTTTTGGGAAGATATTTGCCTTTGTCCACCTCTGCTTTTGAGGTCAGGAGTGTTTGAAGAGGATTTTGTATTTTCTTTTATGGGTGGAAAATTCATTGAATATTTCCTATCATCTCCTCCAACCATGTGGTGGTGGGAAGAGGAGGCACAGGGTTGGGAGTTAGGAGCCATGGTTCTCATCTTGATTGTGTCACTAACTAGTGAGAGGACTTTGAGTCAACCCTTCCTTTTCCTGTTAGGGGTCTCAGTGTCTTAATCTGTAAAAAATGATGTTACTACAAGATGACACCTAAGATTTAAAATTTCTGCATGATTTATGGTGTCAAAACTATAAATTTTGCTGAGCTGCATAATTCTGCAGCTGTTTCTCTGATACTTTTCAATCTTTAGATTTAATCTATTCAACAATATATAATTTTTTAAAGGGAAGCTTTTATAGACACTTCTGAAATATAAGGGTGGTGGGGGGATAAATGGATGTTAAAAAATAGAAAACAACCAATTAAATAGTATATAGCATGTAATTCTCCTTGGAAACTTACCACGAAATTGAGGAGCACTTTAACAACTGGTAATTTAAATTGCATTTGAACTCTTGTTAATCGTTTGTTTGCATGGGAACTTCAATCATTTCACAGCCCTTCAGCAAAGCTGCTTATTCTCGTTATGGAAAAGAAAAAAAATTATTAAAAGAGAAGTTGACTATGGAAAAGGGAGGCCACTTTCATTTGTGCATTGAGGGAAGCTGGCAAGTGTGTGAGAGGTTGCCTGAGGGCCAAGGTTAGAGAGCCTTGCCTTTCAGGGAAGTTTAGAAGACACCCATCATGGCAGTTGTAGAAACTGCTCTGATTTGTATCTCCCTCTGCAAGGAGAAGCTTAGGTTTCCTGCGCCTTGTGGGTGGAGGCTGTCTTTTGTTTTCTGTATGACCGTGCTGTCCACAGGTCCAGTACTGGCCCCCTTATTCTTCATTCCTCAACAAGTTTGAAATTATGCCTTTCTCTCATTTCAGTGGAATGGCTTTGAGAATTCTAATGATCTTGAAAACCACTGGTTCTCAGGAAACTCATTGCTGTGCTGGGCTCATCTTGCTTAGGCTGTTTTCTAACTTAATTCTTTCTGTTGTCGGGCTGTACTCTGAGAGCTTTGAAGCAGGTGTTCAGAGACCTGAGTATGGGCTCTGGGATTTTGCTCCAAAGCCTATTGTGTGACCAACGGAAAGTCCCTTTGCTCAATGAGTCTCCCTGCCCTCTGTCAAAGTGGCAGTCACTGGATCCAGTGGAACAAGCCCTGGACTGGAACCCTGGACTGCCTGCCACTCATGGTGGGGTCCGGTAGTGGCCACCTCCTTGCTCTGGCCACAGCTTTTTCTCCTGTCACTTGGAAGAGTTGACGTGGATCATTTTATTAAGATCCTGCAACTTTGATCTTATATGGATACTAGTGTCCTGGTGCACAAAATTTGTGCACAGGGGGTGGGGGGTGTCCCTCAGCCCAGCCTGCACCCTCTCTAATCTGGGACATCCCTCTCACAATCCGGGACCACTGGCCCCTAACTGCTCACCTTCCTGCCTGCTTGATTGCCACTAACCATTCTGCCTGCTGGCCTTCTTGCCCCCAACTGCCCTCCCCTCTTGGCCTTATCACCCCTAACAGCCTCTGCCTTGGCTCCACCACCAGGGCTTTGTCCCGAAGGATGTCTGGAAGGTATCCAGTCTAATTAGCATATTACCCTTTTATTAGTATAGATTTGAAGACTGAATGAGAAAATATACATGAAAAAATTATATGATTGATTTAATGATATTTAAAATCATGACAATGAAAATAGGATTAGTAGTTTTTCTAGTATGTGGATCTCTCCTGCATATAAAAGACACATTTAAAACAGCCAGATGCTTCAGCATCTGTGTGTGTTGGAATATATATTGCATCATCCTTAGCAAATACTAATAGCTCTTAATTAAGTGAAACCTGTAATGAGGATTTCCTGGCAAGTGTCAAGATTGTCTAGCTCTCTGCTACTCACTTACTCTTACTTTTCAGGCAAGGGAATCAAGGTTCAGAGGGCTTGCTAGCTCCTATAGTTAGAAATGTGTCTCCAAACTCATATCCCTTGTTTTTTGTTGTTGTTGTTGTAGTTCAGATTTTGCTATTAACTTTTTTCTTGCCTACCTAACATGTATCTAACTAATTGATCTGTATCTTTCATCTGTGATATTACCACGAAGCTATTTTCCTAAGAGAGCTGAGGATGAACATTGGGGGACTGGCATTCTCTTTCTCCACTATTCTGAGACAAATTAGTGAAATACAAGTGCCAGGAGCTTAGGAGGAATAGAGGTGAGCCACTAGATTTGTGAATTGCAAGCCTGGCATCCTTCTCACTATTTCCTGGTCCGTGAGTTCATAAACCTGGAAGTTCTAAAGTTGGTAAGGTCCTAGAGATTCATGAGCAACCTTCTTCTCCAATTTTCCATAGGTGGGATCACTGAGGCTCAGTAACAGAATTGAAGACGGAATCCACTCATCTGATTCTCAGTTGAGGGCTTTTCCTAAACTGAGCACTCATTGGAGGGAAGAGATTTCTTCCTCAATTGGTGAGTCCTATGCAGAAAAGAAGACTTTTCCTTTTTATAATCAATGTGCATGTTTTAAAGATCAGTGTTTTCCATTTAAGGAAAGCATGACACTAATAATTAACATGGACTAAGAACTAGAGAAGAACCAAAATGTTCTTTCTTTTTTTCTTAAGTTAATTTCATTGGCAGTGGATGGAATATAATAATGCTAATAAAATGTGTGGCAAAGAAAAGGCAGGACTCAGCTCTTAGAAGTTGGCATGAAGAGAGATTGGAAGAAAATTTGGAGAAATGATGATTTCCGGTGGCTGATAATTGTATTGCTTCCTTCTTTCTCCTTTGGCATGGAGGAAAGCGTTCTTGAAATTGAAAGACCAAAATGAAAATGTCAATGACCAGTTTTATGGACATCTGTGATGAAAGAAAGTAATATTATTGAGTGGCTTTTTTTTTTTTTACCCCTTTATATGGTTCTTCTTCTGCGATTTCATCTTATTTTCACAACAATCCATTCAGGTAGGGGAGGCTAACTTTGCTTAGGCAAAAGGTTGAACACTGTGTGTTAAAGGGTCTGAGTTCGAATCCTATTGCACATTCAGAAAGGGTACTGGTGACCAAGTAAAGTAAGCTTTGCCTTGTGTATTGGAATTCCTCTGTGTTTAGAGGGTAGAACAGAACATTATGTTCTAGAAAAGAGGGGTGGTAGGAAGAGTCAATACTGTGGCTACCCTGGGCTGTGGGGAGACTTGAGGCAAGTAGCTAGGGAATTCTGGGACAGGCTTTTATTTAGAATTCTAGATCTGTGGTCTCCATTCTGAGGGCCAGTCTGTCTGTGCCCCAACCACTGGCTTTATACTGACTACATAATATGGCTTACCATGCTTATGATGTAGTTTTTCAAAACAAAGCAGATGTTGTTGTGATTGATAAAACCTAACTTCATTTAAAAGTGTGGCTCAGTTTACAGTTACATTTCATTGCCCTTTTTTTCTTCATCAATGTATCTTAAAAGAACAACAGACTTTCTATGCGTCTATGGATCTACATAAGATAAAAGGCTGGAAACTATGGCTTTGACTCTTAAAGAGTGTATGTAGCCTATTAAAATTTTGTCCCAAGCATACACTTTAAGCACCCAATGTGAATCTTCGACCTGTTCTACTTTCTGAAATTTTTTTCAGTGTTAGAAATTAAATTGTGATGAATATGAAGCCTTGCATTTGGATAAAAAAAAAAAAAAAAAGAAGAATCTAGTGTGTAATGACAGAATGGGAGAGAGTACCTAAACAGGAGTGAGCTGAAAGAAACCAAGGAATTTTTGTTGTCTGTAAGCTAATTTATGAGCCAACAGTGTCTTTTGTCCTCACTGATGCATCCTTAAGCAGCATTGAACAAAGTGTTATCTACAACCAAGTATGTGTGTGTGTGGGTTCCCCACTGGAAACCAGCAAGTTTAGAGGTGATGTGGGCATCAGGCCTAGTTTGAGCAGGGCACAGTTATATCTATGCTGTACTCCTTGCTCTGCCCTCTTCTATGTGTTGGCTTCATTGTCAGGATGTTTTACCTCATGGTCAGGAGATGGCTGCTCACTGCAACCTGGGCTATAGGCTGTCTCCTTGCCATTTGGGGAAAGAGAGCCCTGTTTGCCATATTTCCATAGACTTGGGTAACTGCATACCTCTGAAAAACCAGTCACTAAGGCCACAAGGAGGACACTGGCCTAATTGGCATGTATGACCTGGGGCTCTGCTCTGAATATTGAAACAATACCACCCCGACCTCATGGCAGCTACACAGTGGCGATGTGGTGGTCCCTCAAAAGAACATCTGGGTGCTATTAGGAAGGGGAGAGAGGACTAAAGCTATATAAGTGACTATCAACCTCCATTCAGAGCTCCCCTAGAGTGTCAGACTTTAGTATTCACCTCATCCTCTGAAAGGGACTTGAGCTAACTGGACTGTCCTCATGAGGATGCTGAGAGGACCAAAAGTGATGGCCCACCAGGAACTGTTACAGGAATGAGATTCTGGACAACTTGATGGCTTTAAGGCTAGAAAAACCAGTCAAAAAAGAGACAGCATCTCTTGTTCATGAGTTTTCCCCAGAGTCTCGTGGGATGTCTGGCACATGATTGGTGCACAGTGCATTTTCATGGAGAGAAAGAAGAAATCCAAAGGCAGTGAGTGTTCCTTTCCCTGTGGGTGGTCCCTCAGACACTGGCCAGTTCTCTGTTGGAGTATTTTAGGAATTCTAGCACAGATAGGGCTGGACTGCATGATTTTATGAGGGTGAAGAAATGACTGGACAGAAAGAGGCTTTTGGGATCAGTATTGCTTAAAAAAAGTTTGTGAGTTCATAAAAAGGCAACAAATATGATGGGATGGGGTACCAGAAGGTCTTACAATGATTAGATGTACAACCCTAAAAGAACAAGGTCCCTCTTCCTTCGTTTCCCTGATCTGAGAATTAGGAATAGTAATCATTGCCCTGTCTACCTCTCATGTTTGTTTAGATCAAATGGGTCGATAGATGCTAACTTGTTTTACAAACTATAAAGTGTGGCCCATACACGACAGGTTATTACATTTGTTTCGTATTTTAGTTTAAAGACTCATCTTGAACATACAGAAAAATAAGATGATCTAGCGTGTAATCCCCAGCGCCCTACCTGGTACATAGGACATGCTCAATGTATGTCCTTTTGTCTAACCCTGCACCCCCATCATCACCAAGGTTGGATAGGCACTGATGTGTTCTCAGTATTGAAAAGGAGTTAGATCTGCAGTCTTGCTCAATGATGGTGGTTGACATTGACATGAAATAGTGTATTATTATTACTTTCCATATTTATTTTTGTTATAGACAGTAGGAGGTGGAAGGAGGTAGATCAGAGATGAAGCATCAATGCTTGAGAAAAACCCTAGAAACTACAGTCTAACTAGTTGGCTTTTGCTTTATTTGATTAGCTAATCACACCTTCTGCTCCAGGCGTGACAGGCCCAGTGGGAGTCAGGAAGGAAATTATTTTCCTCTGTTGATACTAGTGTATAATTGTTGATGGTAGCCAAGGGCTTTCAGTTTTAATATTTCCTCTTTGGTTCTCAGAATAATCAGGTAATAGTCTCTGCCGGAAATGAAACATTGGTCACTTCCACTTGACTTTCAGAGGTGAATGTCTTGGCTTGCTACAATTACTTGGTCAGGTGGTTTTTGGGCATGTGTGACCATCTGCTTGGTCACCTTTTGCTGCTTCTATGTTATTGCTTCAACAATTGCAAAAGGACTTGCTGGGTCTGAGCAGGGACCCATTCAGGCTCCTGAGGCTCTTTGCTCTTCTCTAACCCACGGATGTCTTGTAGGAGGTATTTGCTGTCCATGAAAGTAAAAAGAAGAGCTCTCTTTCTCTTTCTTGCTTTCTGCCTTTTAATTTCACATTCTTCTATTTCTTGACCTGAGCACAGTGCAGATAACTGTACTTTGAGGAGGACTGTGGAGGTCAGAAGGATTTTCATTAGGTTACTGTGCAATAGGAAGGGTCCAATTCTGAATGGATGGAGAGCCTCATGATTCCTTTGTAGATTGCTTCCAAGTATCTACCCATGTTCACAGCAAGTATGCTTGTTCTCTGCCCTGATCTCCATGTTTGTCTGGAAGTCAGTGAACCTCAGGAGATCACAGTGAAATAGGCACTGTCCCTGACCTCAAGAAGCTTACAGTCTAGTTAGAGAGAAAGATATATACACGAGAGTGAAATATACCTTAGAAAAGTATTGTTTATAACACACATTCAGGAATCACCACATACGTTTTAGGCCTCACATTAGGTGCTTGGGAAATCAAGGTAAGTGATTTATAGGCTCAGATCTCATGGGGCTCAGGTGAAAGGTTGGGAGAGTAGAGAGTGGAAATAATTGAGACTACTGGGAAAGGTTTCCAGGAGGAGGGAATCTGCTCTCAGAACTTCTCAGTGAGCCATTGAGCCTTATGACATAATTCCAGGGGGTTGGCAGGTTGGGCCTGTGGCTATAGTTTGGCTCACTAGGGCTGAGCATATTCTAAGGATGGATTTATTAGATAGCAGAATATAGCTGGGCAAGAAGGAGTCTCTCATCTTGCAAGTGTGGTTCAGGCTCTAGTTCATTCTGATCAATGGACTGTAACTGGATGTGTCTGTTGACTTTGAACTGCACTGATATTTCCATGGTCATCTCCATGTGGCCAGAGCATGGTTGCATCCGTGTTTCTAAACTAGAAATCATCTCTGCATTCTGAGGCACAAAGGTTCCTTTATAGAGTTTTGACAGAGAATCTTTTATGGTCTACTCCCCAGGCCTCATGAGAAGTGATGGAGTTGGTAGGGGACATTAAAATAATCTCAAACTTGGGTACTATCTTCATTATCTATTGATGCATAACAAATTACCCCAAATTTAGCACCTTAAAACAAAATCACTTATTATCTCACAGTTTCTGTGTCAGGAATCGGAGCAGCTTAGATGGGTGCCTCAAGGTGTCTCTCGGAGGAGGTTGCAGCCTGGGTGTCTGCTGGACTTACAGTCTCCTTCAAAGGCTCAATGAGGAAGGGGGTGGAGGGACACATTATAAACTGATAGGGCTTTGGGCAGGATTCAGTTATTCACTGGTTGTTGGATTTTGGGCCTCAGTCACTGATAGTTGGCTGGAGGCCACCTTCAGTTTCTTGTCATGTGGGCCTCCCATAGGGCAGCTCTCAACATGGCAGCTGGCTTTTCTTAGAGTGAGTGAGCAAGGCATGCAAGCCAAAGCCTTTTGTAATCTAATCCTGGAAGTGACACATTGTTCCCTCTGCCTCATTCTATTTGCTAGAAGCAAGTCAGTCAATCTAGCCCACACACACTCAAAGAGAGTGATTGCACAAGGGTATGAGTAGCAGGGGTGCATTTATATGGGGCCAGCTTAGGAGCTGCCTAAGTTACTGTCATGTACTAAAGTGAGTGTAGGAGTTCCATGGAGCCACTGAATGAACTTGGCACACCTCTGCAAATCAATTCACTTGAAGACTTTTGTATGAAACTTCATTTAAAGTCCTAATAGAAACATTGATATATATATATATATATATATATATATATATATATATATATATATATATATATAATAGTACAGAGAACAAAATAGGCATGATTTTTCAGAGGAAAAACAAATTTTCAATTAATGCTATACTCCGATACCTCTACATCAGGCATCCTCAAACTACGGCCCGTGGGCCACATGCGGGTGTTTTTGCCATTTTGTTTTTTTACTTCAAAATAAGATATGTGCAGTGTGCATAGGAATTTGTTCATAGTTTTTTTTAAACTATAGTCTGGCCCTCCAACAGTCTGAGGGACAGTGAACTGGCCCCCTGTTTAAAAAGTTTGAGGAGCCAAGCCGGTTTGGCTCTGTGGACTGAAGGGTCCCAGGTTCGATTCCGGTCAAGGGCATGTACCTTGGTTGCGGGCAGATCCCCGGTAGGGGGTGTGCAAGAGGCAGCTGGTCGATGTTTCTCTCTCATCGATGTTTCTAGCTCTCTATCCCTCTCCCTTCCTCTCTGTAAAAATTCAATAAAAATATATTAAAAAAAAAGTTTGAGGACCCCTGCTCTACATTTTCATCTTCCTTCACAGTTAGAGCTTTTTTGGTAAAATTTTTTGAATGTTCTCACTGGAGGTCTTTACCGTACAAGTGAGACACCAAGACCTGGAGAGGGGACACCCTCTTCTTGGCCCACGGATCATTAGTAGCCATGGAACAGCCATCAAAGGCTCCTCTGCCTCTGGCCCAATGCTTCCCTTCTACCTCTCCACACAGTCTATGCTTCATCAATGGTCCATATAACTTCCAGGCAGGCTTTCTCTGCGTTTTGCAACCTCCATCCTGTCCTAGAAACAAATTGGGGAAAACAGGTCAAAATTTGGAGTCTTGAGTCTTCATGTTGTCTCTCTAAGTAAATTTCAGGGTCTATATCTCCTTTTGGGTATTGCTGTGTCCTGAAAAGTTGCATAAATCCGTATTACTTGGCTCTGATAGCATGTCTCTGCAGTTATGAAGAATGTTTGTATTGGGAACAGTGAGCCATTACACAACATTATTACTGTGAGACTGACAGAATCAGACATAAAACCTCAAACAGTACCTTCGGTCTGGCAGAAAGTTCTTTGCCAGAATATCCATCTCTTCCCCCTATCAAAATAGTTTTTATCAAACCAAGCTTGGCAGTACATTTTATATAAGATGACAGGTTCCCTTAGAGCCCACCTTAACATTCCTAAAAAATAAATAGCAATGGGAGACTTAAAATGGTGGTCAAGCTCATTAGGAGCCTTACTGTCAACATAAGGAAACCCAGCTTTAGTAGTTGAGATGGTCACTGGCCAGAATGTAATACTATTCCCCTTTCCATGGCCCCTTTCAATATTTTTCATATTTTCATTGCTTTCAAGGTGTTTCTTATCAATTATTTTATTTTTATTGAAAGTCCATTGTACATAGTTTTAATTGGCTGAAGACAAGAGGGTAAAGCAAAATTTGGAGTAGGAAGACTATCACGTGTTAACTGTGTAATCTCACTTAAGCCACTTAATTATTTTTTAAACTGGTTTTCATACTTAAAAAATGGGGCAAATAGCACCTTCTTCAAGATTATTTTTTTTGCTCACAAACCATCATAATATATATACAGTGCCTGAGAGGGTACTAAGTACAGGCAATCCTCGGGTTACATTGGACTCGACATACATTGTTTCATGGTTACCTCGCCATCTCCCATTTACATTACTTATAAAAAAAAGTTCCATCATTTCAATGTATGTACATATGTGCTTTATGTTTTTTATTATTTATTTACCACAAGTAAAGGTCAGGAATTGTTATCTTTCTTTTCTTTTATTTTTTTACTGTTTCACTTCATTACTGCTGTGTATGTGCTCCATGTAAGTAATGTAGGTGCTTATGTAGGTGGGTTCCAACTTACAGCGAAAATCGAGTTACGTGCGTAGGAATGGATCTCCGACGTAACCCGAGGACTGCCTGTATGCAGTTGGTGGCCATTAAATGTTAAGTTTTTGGTCTCCTTCATAGTCTGTACCTGCTAAAAATCCCTTCAGTTCTTATCTCTGTTAGGCCATTATCTCCAAGTCCCCACTCTACACTGTCCCCTTGGCTTGGACTAGACCTGCAGCATTTGCATATGTCACCCTGATTTCATGTTTTCCTGAGTAACTAAAAGCCTTAACATTTACAGTTTTGCTCCCAAGTCATGAATACAGACATCATAATATGCTCATGTTTTCTAGTATTTGAAAAAATAGTACTGGGAATAAAATATTCACACATGATGTTTCATGAGGAAGGCCTCTTGGGCATCTCTACTTGAAAAGTAAGTGTTGGTTTTCATAACAAGATGGTCTAGTCCACAGGACGAGTCCCACTCAGCTTTCACCAGCCTCCTGTTCTTTTCTAAGTGGAAGCTTCTCTGGGACCTGCCCAAGGCTGACCCTCCTTGGCTTCTCTTTGGACTTCTTTAGGATGACATCATCTCATTCTGCTTCAATGGTGACTGGCTTGAGTTATATCAGTTATTAAAAATGATCTAATATTTTCCTCTTAAGTCTAGGGCTCTGGCTTGTTCTAGAATTAAGCTAGTGATTTATTTATTATACGGTACAAGACGGCTGTAGCCACTTTATGATGTAATCTAAGAATGACATGAAAACAAAATAGGCTTTTACATAATGAAAGTGTTCCTGTAATACATTTTATAGCAAGGATTTTTTTTTCCCATTGAGAATTGAGATATATTTTTTAGTTTTCCTCCACTTCTCTCTTACCTTCCTTTCCCATTTATTAGTCTTGAGGGCTTTAAATCAATTTTTAAAAATCAGTATTTAAAACACCACAAAGATTTTGGTTGATTCTTCTAATCTTATCTTGTCATCATCTTCATTCTCCTTCCCCTCCCTCTGTCTGTGGCCTCTGTGATGCCCACTGCTCTCTGCTCAGTAGTCTATGGGGTCCTCTTCAGCACATGGCAGTCCTTACCATTCCTTTGCTCATGCTGTTCCTTCTACTGGAAATGCTTCCCTGATCCTGAATTTTATTCTGCTAAAAATGGATACAGTGCCCTGGTTCCTATAGATAGCAAACTTCTTCAGGCCAGCTCCAATGTCCCTCTTCCTCCACACCTTTTTTTAAGCTTCTCCCTCTACTTAGGAACCCTTTATCTGTATTTTTTACAACTTCATACAATAGCAAGCTCCCTTTCCACACTCCAAGGAATAGTCACAGAACATCAGCATTAGAAGAGGAGACCTATCTTAGGAGACTAGGGGGTTGGAGATGGGAAGGGGCCTTTGTAGCTCTGATTCTGCTCCTAAATCTGAGATATGAAGAGATCATGGCCCATCTTTGTGTTTCAATTTTTTTTTTTAATCTGACGGATGAGTGGTTTGGATTTTATTTAATGTGGCTATATAGTATTTTAGTAGTGACTCCTTGAGGTGCTGTGTTGAGAAGGATTCTGAAGCTGTATCCTGACTGAGTAGGAAAGAGTCCATGATCATTTAGCAATATTTATAATGGCTGTGGGTGGGGAAGGGAAGAGAGAGTGGAGGCATACAAGAGGTCTCTTGGTTATTTTTGGATTAGATATTTAGAGATCTCTTTTTGCTTTATTTTCTCGGATGCTTTGATTTGCTGACTTTAAATATCTTGCCCAAGGTCACACAGCAAGTAGTGGCTAGAATCCAATTCTCAGATATAGAGATGGTTAAAAACTACATATTCTAATTTCACATTTATTCATGTAGCCTGGCTGTGGGAGTTGAAAAGCTGGGAAATAGTACTAAAGGGGTAACAGTCTATTGGATGCACAAGGCTCCCCAAATTTGGATGTTTTTGAGGTGGAGTTGGGTTGGGAGATGCCTTTCACCTCTTTGTCTTCTTTGCTTCCAAAGAGTTATAGTGTTTCCACTGTTCTAATTTATGTCAAGGATGGCATTTTAAAGTCAAGGTCACAAAGTTAGTTGACTCTACCAGGGTGTTATTGGGTTAGGGCTCATCGAGTTAACACATGAATCTTTGGATACTCTGTGCTCCTCCCCTAACCCAGACAAAATGCTTAGCTCTCAGCAGAACACAGCTGGAAAAAAAAAAAAAAAAGTCCTGGAACAGTGGAAGAGACAGACAGTTAGAGGAGAGAAAGGAAGAGGGCAGTAGTCTAGGATGGCGTACAGCACTTTGAGTGATGAAAAAGAAACTGGAGGTGGTTAGAGTGGAGAAGAGAGAAAGGGGATGGAGGAGGCAGGAGCAGAGTAGGACTCTGCCATGGAAGGGGACACAGACTCAGTCTTTGCAGGTAGAGGCTGATACTGACATTTTCTTATAGAGGAAATAAGAAGTTAGAGTGCTTGTCCTTTAAGGTCCTCCCTGTCTGCAGAGTCTGAAATTTTCAGAAGGGACATTCTGTGTGCATTTACATAATTTCCTTTTTTAAATGAAGGCTTTATGGATGAAAGTGACTCTTCCTTTCTCCATGGTCTTGGCACATATAAATGCTGACTTATCTTGGGCAATCTTTTGTCCCATTTAGCATTATTGATGAAGGAAAGGAGGCTAGCTGAGGATGTCTTTGTACTGGATGTATTTTTGAGGATGATTTCTTTGCTTTTAAAAAAGATACTTCCAGAGAATTCTGTCTGTTGGCTGCCTTCAAGCCTATAGTCAACGACTATTCTATAGTCAATGACTTGCTTTTTCTCTACCATCAGAGTGCTTTGTGTATGCATCCTAGAACATTTATGTCACTGTGCTCTGCTGTATAAGCAGACTTTTAGTCTTCCTCTTCTACTAGATTGTAGAAGCTTCTTAAGAGCATTAAGCCTGTCTTATTCCATAAGAGGACCCTGAGTGCCTAGTGTAATGGTTTACAAATGATAATGATGACTCATTAACAACTGTTTATTGAGGACCTACTGTAGGAATAGAATCTTGAACAGAATCAAGCAAACCTTCATATATATGAGTAAATATATAATGTTTAGTTTGTAACCTATTTTCAGAAGAACAAAGCAGGTTAAAGCCACAGAGGATAGGGAGGTCACAGATTTAAATTCATTGGTCTGAGAAGGTCTTACTGAGAAGAGTGCACTTGAGCAGGTACCTGAATGAAATAAGGCAGTGAACCTGAGATAAGAGGAGGGAGGATGTTTTAGGCTGAGAGAAAGCTATTGCAAAGGTCCTGAGGCAGAAACATACTGGGTACATTCCAGGAAAGTGAGGCGGCCAGTGTGGTAGCAATGCAGTGGCTATGGTGAATGGTATGGGAGAGGAGATCACCCATGCTCATAAAAATAGTTGCAGCAGTAAATATTTGTTGAGTACACATTGAAGATGCTCAGAAAAAAAAAAAAAGCCCCAGAATCCCCAGAAATTTGACAAAAGGATGGCATAAAATATTCCTTGTTTTTAGCTTTAAGATACAGGGGCAGTGGATGGGGGGCTGGGACAGTATTGGGGGTCAGCTCAGAGCAGGTCCAGTTTTGGAGGGTACCAGTTTCCCTCCTGTGTGTTGCCTGCCTTCCATAATGGAGATAGCACACCTGCAGTGAGGCTGGAGCCCTGGGTGCAGATGGGCAATTGCATGCCTAATCACCCATTCAGGCACCCACTTATTTGTTTTCCACATGCAAATATGGGTTTTTTTGCAGATGAATTTAATATATCTGTTGCTTCCCCATTTTATTTAAAACAAAACAAATGGTCAACCATGTCAGTTGAGGGAAACAAATAGAAACATGATGACACGGCTGAAAGGGATCCTAGGCAAATCAGTCTTTTCTGTGCTCAATTTAATTTTGACTTTATGTGAGCCCTTCTTAATATCTTAACGGTTTTAAAGAGGGATGTGATATTATTTCCTTAAATTATTTTATCAATATTTCAGGCTCCATATTTCTACTGTGTGGTTTCCTACTTTCATCTTTATAGTTTCTGAACTTCTGGCCCATTGTGAAAAAAAAAAAGAAAAAGATGGGGGGCGGGCATCATGGACTCTCCAGAACTACTGGCAGGTGCTGCCTGCAACTTCTTTAGCCTGGAAATAATCAAATAAACAAATACAAATTAGAAGTATTTGCCCCTATTAATGTGCTTTTATTATTTGTTGTGAGAGATCATGCAAAATGTCACTTCCATTTATCTGGGACCCTATAGTTAAACACCAATACAAGATAGAGGGCTTTGGTAACTTTTTGCTTTGATTTCTAATGACATTTCAAAGCTCTAGAGTGGGAAGTTGTAATTGGTAGATACTTTGACATTTGTTTTATCTCAAACACTTTATTTTATGGTTAGGGAAACTGAGGTACAGAGAGGTAAAATGACTTGTTCAGGGTCTCAGGGAGTAAGAGATGGACATTGGACTTGAGCAGCTGGGACCCTGGCAGATGCCTGCCTCTGTGGCCTGGATGATGGAGAGGCTGCTGGAATGCATGGAGGATCTAATCTCAAGGTGAGGTATGTGTATAAGTGGTGTTTGTGTATCTCATTTTTATCTCATAAACTAATTAAAAAATTTTTGGTGTCAAATCTCAAGCAGAGAAAAAGTGATGGAGATTGTGGATAGGGATTGCTTGCAGCTTGCCTTCTAAGGTGGTGGTGTGGAGAAGGTGAGTGAGTGTGTGTGTGTGTGTGTGACAGAGACACTGAGAGAGAGAGAGAGAGAGAGAGAGAGAGAGAGAGAGAGAGAGAGAGAGGAGTGGAGATGAACAAACTAAGAGGGAGTGGAGATGAACAAACTAAGAGGCAGGGGGCAGATCACTTGGCAGTAGGAACTTGATAATTAGACACAGAATTTTTGAGCCAGTAGGAAGTCTAAAACTTACTGAACTGACTGCTCTATTTCGTAGAAAAAGAAACTGATGTTCAGAGTGACTGAGAACCTAGCCCCAAATCACTCAACTTTGAGTAGTTAGAATTTTTAGACCAGCAACATCATTTGAAAGAAACTTTTATTTGGAGAAGTACCAGTCATCACTACCAAATCATATGTCCTACTTAGCTGATAGGGCTCCTCCGGTGAGATGGAGTGTCTGCTGGTGAGATGGAGTGTCTGCCTTCTTTGGAGTTCCTTCCTCAAACCTGTTTTGTCAGGAGGAGCATGGCCAGAGCTTCCGTGTCCTTGCAGACATGACAGACACATAACCAGATATCAAGTGAACACTTAGTTAACACACTGCCCCCAATGGCTAGCTTACAAATGATCCTCTGAAGAAGTGAGGTTTGGAAACAAAGGCCAGTTAAGTAACATCTTGTGTATCTTTTATATGTTCATAAATGTAGGGCCGTTTCACTTTTATTAAGGTGCTGGATGATGGGGCATGCAGAG
The DNA here is from genome assembly GCF_951640355.1 of Cnephaeus nilssonii. NCBI lineage: Eukaryota > Metazoa > Chordata > Mammalia > Chiroptera > Vespertilionidae > Cnephaeus > Cnephaeus nilssonii. The sequence continues at coordinate 45,670,414 of NC_137074.1, forward strand.
ACCAAGGTGATATTTTTGGAGGTAGCCTGAGAATAGGAAAATCCATATGTATGAAGAGGGCAAACTTTGGTCAGGAACATATTGTGAGAGGGTTACCATTCTGAGCAGTGGCCACTATGGTCCTGAACAGCCTTGATTCTGAAGGACCCTGGGAGCAGGGAGAGGGGAATGAGGAAAGGAGTGTGGATCTTACATAAACTCAACCTGCATGTCTGCTCTCTGTGCAGGGGCCTCCCTGCAGGTGTGTGCCCTGAGTACATGCTGTCTGTTTCTCCTGCTTATGCAGATGGATTGATGTAAGTGCTTCCCATCATGTGCTGACAATTCCAGACACCAGTGGCAGCCTCTGTGTCCCTAGACAGCGTGTTAGGGATTTATGTGTCTCCAGACTTGTTCCCCATGTTTTCTTCTACTTTTCCATCATCCTCCCCCACCTCCCCCTTTGAAAAAACAAAATAATCAGGATGGTCTGAATGTCCACCTTGTGTTGATTGTTTTTTATTGTATTTTGTAACTAGTTTGTTTCCTGTTCATATATGTAATTAATATACTTTATGGGAGAAAGCATTATAATGTACTTGAGTTCCCTTTGGCTCTATGATTTCCTTTTTTTTTTTTTAACTTAAAAAAGTACTATCCTTCTCTCTTCAGACCTCCACCTTTCTCCTGTACACAACCTATTTTTGAAGAATCTTTAGGGAGTTATTGACTTAGTTGGAACTACTACTATAGAAGCAATTCAGATGACAGAATCCCACACTTAACTTGCTTTTCTAGCAACAATTTATTTTTCCTTTAGCTTCAAGGAGTAGTAGTGGGGTATAGGGTATTCTGAAAATAGGAAAAACATGCCAAATGGGTTGCTGATTTCCAGCTAGCACATGGAAAAAAAGTTTGTATTTCAGTGACCTCTCTGCTCATTGGAAAACTCTGGGCTGGTGGATTTCATGATCTCCAGACTGTGTGCTCTCTAATTACAGTTGAGTAATGAGAGTAAATCGCAGGGTAGTGGATGCTCTCCTATTGGGCTCTGGTGTGTTACGGAGACATGCCATTTTTCAATATTAAGACACATCATTTCTTCTAAACAGGTAATATTAAGGACCTCCTCCACCAAATCCCCAAATACACAGAGCACATGAGGAATGAAGAGAGCTTTTAGAGAGTCAGCCTCAACCTGGGTTAAGTTTTAGCATGGCCAGTGGCCACACTAAGGGATTCCTGCTGGATTTGTTCCATAAATGTCTGCTTAGAGACACTTCCAACCCCATTTTCAGGGTGTCTCTATTCTTCTTGCTTTCAGGAATATATAGTGTTATTAAAAATAGCACATGAACCCAGCTGGCGTGGCTCAGTGGTTGAGCATCCACCTATGAACCAGGAGGTCACGGTTGGATTCCCGGTCAAGGCACATGCCCAGGTTGGGGGCTCAATCCTCAGTAGCGGGGCATGCAAGAGGCAGCCAATCAATGATCTCTCTCATCATTGATGTTTCTATCTCTCTCTCCCTTTCACTTCCTTTTGCTAAAGTCAATAAAAATATATTTTAAAAAATAGCACATAAAATAAGAGGGCAGGAGAACTCAGCTCTGACCCCAGCTCTGCCACTCCACCTGTGGAACTATCGCAAGCATTTGCATTTATTCAACAAATGTTTCAATGAGCTCTTTTTACACATCAGGTCCCGGAGATACAGAAATGTGTAAGATGCGGTTCTTATTTTCACGGTTTACAGGCAGGGGTGGAGACCTGACTTCACCAATAGAACACGAGTGGCTTCTCCTTCCCGGGTCCCCCTTTTACATCTCTATGCGAGACCTTGAATCAGGCTAGATGATGCCAGGCCCTTCATCATTATGCACTCATTTGTACCAAATTTGTTAAACATCCAGTAATCACTTATCACATTGAAAATTGGCAAACACTTCACTTTTCTCCCAGTTTATGGGGGGTAATGTTGACGATGAATGAGGCAGTATCTACAAAATGCTTTAATAAGCAAGTTGGAGAGAGACATGCTACAAGTTTGAGGCATTATTATTAACGGAAAAATGAAAACAAGGCTGATGTTTTCGGAGAGAGAACAGATGGCTCCTTTGTTGTGAATTTGAGTATAAAAGAGAGAGAAAAAGAGATACTTGCCATATTGTTTAGGCCCCAAATGTGAGTGACTTTAAAATGCCAAAACAATCTGGTTAGGAAAGTCCCATGGATTCAAAATAGCCCCTACACTGATCAAACTGTAATTAATATAACAACAAAAAAAAAATGACAGGAAGAAAAATCCTAACAAGTAATGCCATGGTGACAACTGACACAGCCTAACACAAACTCCCATTTTTGCGTCAGCTCTAGAAACGCAATTTTTCCTCTCTTCAAGAGTTGTACCATACAGAGGAACAAATCAGTGGGAACTGATTTAAAATTATGTTTCTTTCTAAAGTCGCCCCTGCCCCCCAAGTTATTTCAGTTTTCTATGACTCATAAAGAAAATCTCAAGGATTCATAAGAAATTGGCAGTCCTTTCCCACTTTTGCTGGTGGATGTTGATAGAGAAACGGTGTGACTTGGGGCAGTTTAAATAGAGAGCAAACATCAAGGGACCTGGGGTGGTGTTGCAGAAGGCAGGATCAGGGTAGGACCTTTGAGAAACTTGAGAAAAGAGTTGTGAAATCGTTTCTGCCTCTCTCTTCCTTTATTTCTTAGTTTCTGCCTCTCTCTTCCTTTATTTCTTAATTTCTATGTCTCTGCACTACACAATGTATCCTTTTGGCACGGTCCTTGTCCTCCTGGACCAAAAATGTGGGCTGTGAGAATGAGTCATAGGCCACTAAGCTGGAAGCATTTTAGTGCTTGACTCTTCTTCAGGTGCTACCATCTAACTTGTGGTGTGACTGGGCAGAGCGGCCTCAGTCTCTCTGGGCCTTCGTTGTGTGTTTGTTTTTTTTTTCCCCACTGGAAAAAGGAAATTAACCAAAATGTTCATTCTGACACTAATCTGAGCTCAGGTCCATATCTTTTTATATACAGCTGTAGGCAGTCTGGTGATGACTTTTCATTTAAGAGTGTTATGTTTACAAACAAACGTGCCCCCTCAAGACAGCAATAACAAGAAGTCCACATTGCCGAGGTGGGAACCTCTTAACCATTCTCTCGGACTCCTGCTGAAATTGTTCCTCACCCCACTGGTAGCCTGTGATGGCCGTGTGGCCGAGCGGGGTGGCCAGTTCATTCATAGCCCTACAGGATGCAGGGTGGGCTTGGGGAGAAGCAGCTCTAAGGGTCTGGAGTTCTGAGTTCCAGTCCTCCTTCCTTCTGCTCCTCACCATGTGGGACCTTCTCTAAGGTATCTCCAGATGTGATTCACTGGTTGGTCTGTGAGTCATCAAAGCATTGAGAAAACATTCTACTCTGCCCGCAAGGCCCAGAATACTCCTAGGGGGCCCTCTCATGGTGTGTTGCACGTGTGTAGTCAACCAAGGGGCTCAGTACGTGACAGACAGGGAGGCATTTTGTTAGGCACCTAATTCCTTCTACCTTCAGGTAAGAAGTATAATTATTAGTTGTAGAGGTGACCTTTCCATGTCATTCATGATACCCCACCTCCTTCTTTTGAAGCTTCAGGTGCACATACCTTTCTTTTGGCCTAACCACATTGCACAATGCCTTCTGGGTATTAGGTTTATCTTCTGCCCTGGACTGTGGACTCAGCTGTGTCCTGCTTATTTTTGAAGCCTGAGCATGTTCATTGGTAACTGTTATATAGTATATGTCCAATAAATGTCAGTTGAGTGAATGTATGGTGGATGGATGATTTTCTATTTCCTCACCAGGTCCTGAGTTCCTTGAGGTCATGGACCTTGTCTATTGAGTGTCTTGCTTTCACCAAGTGCCCAGCCCAAGGCTTTGAATGCAGTGTGTAATCAACTGCTGTTGGTTTAATTGCTTTGAAGAGAAGCGGAGATGGATCTGGAGCAGGGAAGGCACATTGAGATATAAATCGTTTAGGTTGGTCACATTGGGTATCTTTGGAAAACCCAGTTGACAGAGGTCATAGAACACTTCTGGGTCTGTGATGGAGTACCATGGGGGTGAGTGGATAATTGCTTCTCCTGAATGCCTCCCTGTCTGTCACATATAGATCCCCTTCCTTGGCTGTGTTAGTGATTGTTTGTCTCTCATCCTTGGTCTGTTGTTATTGTCATTTCCCCCCCCTTTTCTTTGAGTTCATCATTCAAGGCTTGAATTATTGTAAATTGTTTGCATAATTCTGCCTCATTTGATTTTAAACAGTTTGTAGGCAGGGCTAGTGTTTTCTCATAATTATTGTGTTCTACATGGTTCTGGCCCAGAGCCATCTACAGAAAAAATGCTCAGTACATGTCTGTGGACTTGAATTTCATTTCACTGCTTTCGGCCTCCTTCCTGCCTTTCAGCCAGCTTGGTAATAATGCCACCCGAACAATGAATGCTGCAAAGTAAACTTACTAATCAAATAACACAGCATGTTTCCTTCTCCAACCTCCACATATTTTGTGGATCAAAATGACTTTATTTTGGGGTGTGCCTACTTTTTTTTAAAAAAAAAATAATGGTAAACATATCACGCTACCCTTACTACTCTTCGTTGTCCATGAAAGCTTCTTACTATAGCGGGAAAACAAAAAGATTACCGTTTCTTGGCTGTAATTGTTGAAATAAATTTTCAAAGTTTTCCATTTTATTTTTTACCTGATAACCATAAAGTAGTGTGACATGAAGAGAGGGTTTCTATTAGAATGTCCCTTGGATGATCTATGTGCTTCTTAATCATTTCGTCATCTTGAGCAAGTCCTTTGTCCCTTGTAATCTCATTATTTCCAAAGTGAGATTATAGAACAAGATGATTTCCACAATTCTTTTGTTTTTTTTTTAATTATTAACATTAACTCCATGGTACCTGAGGGCTTTGGGAAAGGCAGATATTTCTAGGCATCTACTTTATTTTCTTGGCCTTTGAGTGGGAACAATGACCCATAAATCTCTATAACCATAAGCCTTGGGAACTTTCAGGTCCTCCCCCGCACCCCCAAGGAAGCAGACCCCCAGCAATTCATTGCACTAATTTGTTTGTAGTAACATCCTCTGCCTCTTCTCGCTTCCCAAACTCAGGTTTTGAAATTTTATTATAGGGAATTCTTTCCCTCTTGCACTAAGTATCTTGGTCAGAGTTCTTAACACATTTACTGATAGCTAAGGCTTTTCATGAACTTTTTACAGCCTCAGATGAGAGGTTATGGCATCTCAGCTTCCTTTGCTAGAGACAGTGGACTAAGTCCAGGAGAGGGAACTCTGCTATCTCAGGTCACCCAGATGAACTAGAATGGGAACTTTATTCAGCCTATATTTGATGGCCCAGCAAGAAAGCCTCTGATCATCAGAAATTGGAGAGGCATGTTAGTGTGGAGTGCTGAGACCTGAGTGTGACTAAGCTCAAATCACTTGAGCAGAAAGAACCTCTCTTGACCCATCTGTGAAATGGGGTAATGGCCTCTTTTCTGCATACAGGGTGTCCAGATGACCTTTGGAGAGTTCTTTCTACCCTGGGTTTTATGATTTTGTGAGCAACTAAAACCCACAACCAAGGTACTAGTTGCCAGGTACTTTGGTGGGGAAAAAAAGGTTGAGGCTATTTTTAGAGCTTTAAATATTTATCAACTAGTTGGTAGGAGATAAATATCTTTGTAAAGCTAAGGAATAGTGTTACATATTATATAGGAAAGGTGATAAAAACTGATGTTCACATATGTAAAGTGCTTTAAAATTTATTAATTTTTTATAGACTGCTGAAATTTGTTTGTCATTTTTTTTTGTTGTGAAAATTGAATCAGGGAGAGAAATAAAATGATGTTATCAATGTCAGTCTAAGGACACTGTGGCCAAGATTTAAAATCACCTGAATCAGAGTGTCTTTGGGTGGGGCCAGAGCTTCAGTTTTATTTTAAAGCTCCTGGGAGAACCACTGATCTAAGCTAGATTTTTGATGGAATCTTGGTTGCATCTGACTCTATGGGCTGTCCTCTGGGCTTTTATCTCCTTGACACCTGAGTGAAAACTGCTGGACAACAAAGATTTTCACCTAACTGACATGAATGCGCTGGGCAATGTACTGAAAAGGCTCCTAGATTCTGTAGGGACATGAAATAAATATTGCGTAAAGAAGAGAAGGAGTTAATATTTTTATGTCGGGACCTGCCTTCTTTTTATGCTTCTGAGAATGTTTAAAAATGATAGCAGGGGATATATTTCATTGCTTTAATTGTTCAAGGCCTTTTAAAAGTATGTGCAATAAAATACCATTTAAGCTAACTGACCTTTATATTTTAATGCTTTTTGGAAGAGAACAATACCTAGTATTCAGCTGCAGTATAATTTTAAATTATATATATATATATATATATATATTTTTTTTTTTCTTTCTTTTCTTTTTTTTTTTTTTCTAGTCAGCAGAGTCTGTTTTGGAATCACAGGGCTGAGCATTTTACCTGTTTCAGTTTAAACATCAAGTTCCATTGGGTTGATGGTTCTTGACCTCATAATGTCTAACCTTCATATATTTTTTTTATATTCCCTCTCCAAACTTTTCCAGGAAGGAAACTTCAAGCCTGATTCACTGGCTCTCTAATTTTTTTTCTGCTGGGAATTCAGGTGTTTAGTTGAAGGCAACCCATGTGACTGAAACCATATTCTGACTAGAGTGTTACCTGGTCCCCACCTCCATCTGCTTGGTGATATTTAACCTCAAAGGTCACTGAAGATAAAGTTTTAAAAATTGATGCTACCTATAACCTTGTTAGATATAGTTCATCTTCTGACTTTAAACTTGCTCTTCTAGAAGGGGAATAGTACTCGGATTGCAACTGTGATGAACTGTAATTTCAGAGGTTCAAATTGACCTACAAATTTTGTAATTGTAGCCCTGGTTACAGATCCACTGTGGCCTTGAGCATCTTAGGTGTTGTTCATAGAATATTTTTTCATGTTGAGAAATTAAAATATACAACATTTTTTGTGTGTAGCTATGGAATATATGTACACATAATATTATATGAAATGAAGTAGCTTGAGCTTAATTTATTATTTTAAAATACTATTAGTCAATGGAACTAATTCTTAGTTACTACATTTTTTATTTTCCTTTTTTTCTTAGTGTTTTTTCCTTTTTTTTATTGTAAATGATTTCAAACATAAAGTTTCAAGAATAAGAATAGTCCAAATAATATCCATATGCTTTTATCCAGATTAATTTACTATTAACATTTTATCTCATTTGTATTCTCCCTCTCTCTGTATATTATGCTTATATATAATTTTAAATAAATGTTTGTAAAATATATGTAATTTTTTCTAAAGTTTTTGAGAGTATGTTGTATTCAGAAGTTTTCATATTTATGTTGACGAATTTAACAATGTTGTATTATTTTTAGACTTTGGTTATAGTTAAAAAGCATTTCCCAACACCATGTTCACTCCTATTATGTTCTACTACCTGCATAGTTTCATTTTTCACGTTTAGATCTCTGAATCATTTATAATTTATTCTTGTGTTTGCTGTGATGAATGGATCTAACTTTATCTTTTTTCCAAGGTTATCTTGTGTCCCAACACAATATACATAGTAAGAAAATTCTTTGCCTCAGTGGTTTGAGATTGTTGGTTACTTTTTAACCTACACCCTGACTATAGGTGTGAAGGAGAATGATGGGAAATGGTGGACCAGGGTGATTAGAGGAAAAAGAGGTTCTGACTAGATAATGACTTAAAACAAATTAGGACCTGTCTCCTAACTTTCAACCGAGAACTCTTTTCCTTTTACAAATCAACCTCCATTTTTCAAATTGATTAACATTTTTAACAGAAAAGGTGTTTAAAACAAAGGAAGGGTTTAGGCATTATCTGTGCTTTCCATCTTCTTAGTAATGTCTAATAACCACTCCTTCACCCTGAAACAGATGATGAGAACTTGGCTGCATCCTTTTTGATGAGCACCTGTGACTGTGTGTGTCTCTTGTCTCTAGCACCTGGTCACATGCTGGTTACTCACTTTGCCCCTTCTGCCAAATATCCTTAGTGCAGAGGTGCCTTTACTTGCAGCCCATTGAGTTTAGGGGGGCTGGCTTTACAGGTTCATAATTCTCTGCCAACGTGGGAAATATAACAAAGTCTTTTTGTCCTATATTTTGGGGAATGAAGAATTTCAAATAAATAAGTTTTCCTATCTTTGAAAGTAGATACTTAAACATTTGTTAATTTCTATAGAAAGCATAATAAACTTTTCTCTCTTCTTAAAAAGAACTCAACTGATGATAATTTAATTTTGATGGCACAGCCATTATTGTGCATTTTGCAAGCTGAGTTTTTCGAAATGTTAGTCTTCTCTGATCTGTTGATAGGTATTTCATGAAAAGGGGAGTTTTTGTGGTCAGACATGTTGGGGAATTGCCTACTTAAGCAAAGTTACACGTTTCCTTGCTGTGGGACTTCAGAGTTCTTAGTGTGGATTTGTCAAATTTATTTGACCAGGAACAAACACTTGTCTTTCCCCAACTCCTATACCCATGAATAGCTTTGACACTTGGATCTTTACAGTCAACTTTATAGGGCTGTGATATTGTATCATATAGTACTAGGATTCTACATCTATACTTTTTGGTTTTATTGTTTTCTCCTAAATTCTTCTAAAGTTAAGCTCTGTGAAGGCAGGGACTATGCCTGTTTTATTCATTACTTTAGCACAAACAGCACAATGCCTGGCATATAGTAGGTGCTCATTAAGTATTTCTGAGCTTGAAGTTGTTAACTCTCACTTAGCTTGTTGCAGTATTTCTGGTTTGGTTCCCCTTATAAATATATATTTTTAACAGCAGTTTCTTCCTTTTTAGTCTAAACAAACAGATAAACATATTTGCCATATATATATATATATACTAGAGGCCCAGTGTGCGAAATTGCGAGAGACCCAGACCTGCCCTGCACGAGCCGCAGGCCCCGCGTCTTGCTGTGCAAGCCCAGCCTGCCCTGCACAAGCCCCACAGGGCTGTGTGAGCCACGAGCCCCTCCCCGGAGCCCCTCCCCGCTGCTGCGAGCTGCTTGCAGGCAGGGTGCAGGGGGCAGGGGAGGGACCGAGAGGTGCTCCAGCACCTCCTGGTGACCGGTTGTTTGGTCGTTCCACGTTAGGGTGTGACGGCCATAGGACTTTAATAATATAGATTTAACTTTCTGGCCTTTCTGGAGGTGTGAGGCTTCATCATGAATTGTGATCGAATACATGATTTAATCATTGGCGGCTTGTTGCCCAAGAATGGGCACATGGAATTGCTGCTGGGAGAAGCCGCTTGTTCACAAGCCCATGCCTGCAGTTGGGAGCTCTACCTGCCTGCTTTTTCAGTTTAGGACTTGTACTGGAAACCACTGTTGGTTTTCTCTGTCCCACGCTTCTTCTGTTTTTGAGTAGTTGTTCTGATCAGCAATTGCTCTGATGAATTCCAATTTGTTTGAAACAGGATGCCCTATCTCCTGGAACTTGTCCAATACTCCCTGTCCCCACCTATCCTAACCAGGCTCCCACAAAGGATCTTGGAATTTAACTTTTTTTGTTAATCCTCACCTGAGGATATTTTTTTCCATTGCTTTTTAGAGAGAGTGGATGGGAGGGAAGGAACAGAGGGAGAGAGGGAGAGAGAGAGGGAGAGAGAGAGAGAGAGAGAGAGAGAGAGAGAGAGAGAGAGAGAGAGAGAAAGAATCGATTTGAGAGACTCATTGATTGGTTACCTCCCACACTCGCCACAACTGCGGGATCAAACCTGCAACCGATGTATGTGCCCTTGACCAGGAATCGAACCTGAGACCCTTTGGGCAATTACTCTAACCACTTAGCCACATTGGCCAGGGCAGGATCCTGTATTTTAGGTTACTTATTATTAACTATACACGTGGCCTTAGGTGGCTGTGCATGTGTGTGTGCACACACACACAGTTACACATATACACTTCTCAGTGAGGATGGTAAGTCAACTCTCTAGGTTTAATACAGGAGCTCTTTGGAAGCTCAGAAATCTGAGGCTATTAGTTTTCTTTGTTTATTTTCAATATTTAATTGGTGCTCTTTTTGAATATACAAGTAATTAATTTTTATTGTAGAAAATTTGGAGAACACAAAAAGCATAAGAGCAACAAAACCTTGCAAGATTGCCTATAATTCTGTTACCCCAGAATACATTATAGTGAATAATGTTCCATCGTGTGTGTGTGTGTGTGTGTGTGTGTGTGTGTGTGTGTGTGTATACCGCAGACTGCTGTTCTGGGTCTTGCTTTATAAAATAGTCCTCCATTGTTAAACACATCCTGTACTTTTGACATTGAAATTAATATGTATAATTATATATGGCAATACTCAACAGTTAACCTTTACTTAGTGCCTGCAAGGCAAATCATTGTGCTTCATCATGTACCTTAATTCACCTTTGTACTTCCAGGGTCTTGCTCAGGGCCCTCTGGGCACATGATTTTTGCTCAGTACATGCATGATGAATTTAAGTGGCTAGACATTACACTAGTACTGGATCTGCCCTCCTGTTTTTAAGAAGCTAAACTCTACAAGTGTTGCATTCCAAATCTACAAAAGAAGGCGAGAGCCAAAACAGTGGAAGCTGCCCTTATAAGGGCAGGAAGAGTTTTAGGAAATTTTAATAGTCCAGTAGGTGTTATCTATGGTGATTTGGAAGTTTCTGCCAGTTATGAAACAGGGCCTTACTTTACTGTGTTGTCAGCACAGTTTGCCTCTGGTTCTCATCTTTTGGGCCTGGAACTCCCCATCCCCTTATTTAAAATAGCAAATCGGGGTTTCAGTGGTGGGATGGGGAGAAAATTGGCTAACATTAGTGAGCTGCTCAAGCCAGCTCAAGATCAACGTAATTTCACTTTTGTACATGGCTGGGAGCAAGAGCTTTGCATTAATTGGCTTGCCAGGGTCTGTGCTGTGATTCTAATGCTATGGAAATGGAATTGTTGTTAGAGGCATTGCATGGTAAAGGAAGAATCAGGGCAAAGAGTTTATAGGATCGAAAGGGGATTATACTCTGCTCCACAGGCATTTTCCTCTTTGGGCACCAAAAAACTCATGCCCATCAGATGGAGTGGGTGGAATTCCTTCAACACCTTTCCTCAGATGAAAGTTGTGGCTGAATGATCAAATATCGTCCTGGGCAACAGTTGTCTAAGGACCCTGCCCTTCCAACAGTGTAACCTCCCCACAGGACCTCTCACAGAAAAAGATCCCTAAATATTCAGACCCCTGGATGTCTTGTTTTTCTCAGCCATACTTACGAGTCACAGCACAGTGTCTGTCTTGTCTGTGTCATGCAGGATAAGCTCTGATTAAACCTCCACATGCCGATTTACTCTTACCTTGAAGTTAAACAATGTTTACGTGGCTTACTTAAGTATTACTCCTGTCCTAGCTTCTTGGGAAAGTACTCTCTGTTTTGATGGGGATGTGGATAGTCTCTTGGTTGCTTCAGCAAAGAGGCTGTGAACCGTTTCGTAGGGCAGGGTTTTCCTCTAGTTGGCTGCATGCGTCTACTGAATGTGTGGGTTCATACTAGGGAAGGAGTACACAGATTGTAGAATGCCATATCCACAGCAGGGAACATGCTGGGTGCTTTCACTAGATACCTCCTACAGTCTTTCTAATACCCACTCAACATATAGATGCTGCCTCATTTTACAGGTGAGGAAACTGAGGCTCAGAGCCTTTATGTTACCCTCCCAGGTCCCAGAGGTAGTAGTTACAGGACTGCAACTCAAAACCGGGTCTGGAAAGCCATGAGAGCTGTGTGTTTTCCAGCACACTGTGCCGCCCGACGCATCATTTCAGAGCATCACTCTCTCTTATCTCATTCATAGATTCTGGGCATGCAGCCATCATTTGGGGCTTGGATGTCCTATTCTGTGAAGCCTTTCCTGATACCCCCATCCTCCCCCCCCCACACACACACCTGAGTGTGTACCTCTGTGAACACCATAGTGGTTAGCTGTGCACATACTTGTCTCCAGTGCAGGATGTGAGTTCTTACTTAGTATGGTGTCTGATCCATGGAGGGTTTTGATACCTAAGTATTCACATTTCTAGTTTTTTGCCCCATGTTGTGTTCCCACGCTAAGGCATTAAAGATCTAGAAGTGCCTCAGTTACCTATAAAGGATTCACTGACTTGGGCTTTGGCTTTAATGTTTGCCCTAAAGTTGCTCTTCGGCTTAGATCTCTGCTCAGAACTTTGGAAGGGTAAGAGAGCCAGAGGTCTCCTTCCTTAACATTTCAGGCTTCTCTGATATTGTGCCAGAAGTGATTGAGTGCATGATCAATGATGCTAACATCACACAAGCTACTGTCATATCAGCATAAAACCATTAGTAATATGAACAAATGTGTAGTTCAGATTTGTTGTGTAGATTCATATATTATTTTCCTCTTAATATCTGGAAAATTAAGTTAATTTCCATGTATTTACTTTAAAACATAGATGAACCTTTTACATGTAACTTGTAGTGAAGAATCTTCTTTTAAAATTTTTTAAAAGATATACTTTTATTGATTTCAGAGAGGCAGGGAGAGGTAGAGAGAGATAGAAACATCCACGAGGAGAAAGAATCATATATCGGCAGCCTCTTGCTTCCTGCAGGCCCAACACTGGGGACTGAGCCTGCAATCAAGGCATGTGCCTGACCAGGAATCAAACCGTGACCTCCTAGTTCATAGGTCGATGCTCCAACCACTGAGCTATGCCAGCTGGGCTAGTGAAGACTCCTCTTAAAGTGCTTTATACCCTGAGATTCTTAAATCAGCTGAAATGTAAAGGGATATATTATAAGAGTAAAACGCAATAATATTTAATGGTGACTATGAAGCTATTTATGTTATAGTTAAAACAATTATTATGAACTTTTGGTAGTTAAATAATTAGGGAAATACATTGATAGTAAATACTAGTATTAGATTAGTTTGGTCTTAGTTAATAGAGCACATTAGCTAGGTAACTTTAGGAAGAACATCATATTCTTTTTTAGTTAACAAGTGTTTATAAAGACATAGTTATAATAGAGGCATTATTATAAGACTAGAGTCCTGGTGCATGAAATTCGTGCATGGAGGTGGTGTCCCTCAGCCCAGCCTGCACCCTCTTCAATCTGGGACCCCTCAGGGGATGTCCGGCTGCCACAGGGATCGGGCCTAAACTGGCAGTCAGACAACCCTCTCACAATCCGGGACTGCTGGCTATTAACCACCCCCCTGCCTGCCAGCCTGATAGCCCCCTAGCTGCTCACCTGCCAGCATGATAATCCCCAACTACCTTCCCCTGTGGGGCTGAGGGAACTGGGGGACTCCGGCTAGATGAGGCAGGGCTGAGGGGACTGGGCGCCGCCATCTTGTGTCTGTGAGTGTCACCATCTTGTGAAGGTGTGACGGTCAATTAGCATATTCCTTCTTTGTTGTCTGTGGGTGCTGCCATCTTGTGAGGGTGTGATGCCAATTAGCATACTCCCTCTTTATTAGATATGATTAGATTAAATAATAATTCTAATTATTATAGGATTGATTGGTAGTACATCTATAATATTAACAAGAATAATCATTAAGAACTGTTTTTAAGTTTCAGTTATTTTAGTATATTCAAGGCCATGAATCTTTTCAGAAAATGCCTATTTAAAAATTTTTCTAATTTTTTGAATATAAAAGGGGAATGCCAACTTTGTCCCCTCAACATTTCATAGTCAAGGAAACCTTCAAAATCCTGGACAGCAACATTGATTTTTCTTCAACACAGAAAAATTTCATATTTATTCTTATGTCAAAGAAGTTCAGATGGTGATAGTAACAGATTTCAGCCTTGGCTTTGGCTTAAATATTAATTTGAACAATCAGCTATTTGGCATTTAACCAAAATGGGTGATGGGTACACATTATCTATTGGTGGATTTTTATGTTTTTTAAAACCAGGAGCCAACATGTAGATGTATCAAGGTCAGACTGGAATAAATCCCTCACATTTATGTACCATTAATTTGTTTACAAATGGTTTCCATGATCACCATCCATTAATTTTTCAGTGATTCTAAAGATGCCAGTGAGTATCATGTCATTAAAGACAGGGAATGTATGGCTTGGAGATGTGAAGGGCATTCGCTCTCTGAGGTTACAGGTGATGGTGCAGCCTGAGCAACTGACCACATCTCCATCCCTGGCTTTCAGGCCTGACTCTAGAGTGAGTCCTGGCATACATAACAGAAGGCATTTAATTTTCATACTGCCAGCCACATGAGAAGAATTATTGCTAAACTCATATTAGGGCTGCATTTATTATAGTTGTACTCTGACTGCTAATGACTTTTGAGTGTAACTAAAATCAACAGTCTTCTTGAATATGGCTGTGCTCCTGATGCACCAAGTAGGCCTGGCAATCCTGGGTTTCCTCTCTTTCCTGCACAGCTTTGCTGTTCTGACCTGTGGTAAGGGCTGCAAGAGGAAGGGCGAGGCTTAGCAACTGTTGAAGTCTGAGCCAGTATGTATTTCCTGAGAGGCATGGCTGAGGGAGATAAATTGGCATCTTGGTTTGAACAGGCTGGATTTAGTTGACATTGGAAGTATAAATAATACTTCTTTTTGGTTTGTGAGATAAGAAATTGGTTGTCTACTCCAGGTATTTTTCATTCCTGTCTTCAGTTTGCAGTTTGGTCATGGAATGCAATTTTGAAGACACTTTCAGGTTGGTTTATTTTCTCAACAATAATAATAACCAATGGACACAGATGGGGGGCAGAGGGTGGTGAGGACATGTGCTGGGGGTTGGGGGTGGGTGGGAAGAAGTCAAGGGGGGAAAAGGAGACATATGTAATACTTTAAACAATAAAGAATTTAAATTAAAAGATGATAATAATAATAATAATAATCTACACTAATAAAAGAGAAAGATGCAAATTGACCATACCTCTGTGACGCCCACCAGCAAATCAGGAGTGAGTATGCAAATTAACCCAACAAAGATGGTGGGTTTATTTGCATATGCAGGCATGAAGTGAAGACTGAAGTCTCTAGCCCGAGTGAAGACTGAAGACTGAAGACTTAAGACGACTGAAGACTGAAGAGGCTTGACTTCTCTGCTGCAACCAGAGTGAAGGCCTGGGTCCCAGGTGCCAGAGGAAAACCAGTGCTGGCAGCCAGGGGAAGGAAGGCCTATTGCACAAATCTTTGTGCAATGGGCCTTGAGTAATAATAATAATAATATTAATGTATTCACACCATTTATGGAGCATCTACCAAACTATATACACATGTCATTCCTAATCTTAAAAGAAAAACAACATGCTAGGTATGTATTCTAATTTCTACTTTGAAACCAGGAATTTTAGGTTCAGAAAGATTAAAGGACTTGCTTAATTTCACTTAGAAATTGGCAGAGACAGAATTTGCCTAATGGCAGAGCCTGTACCCTACAAATACCCCCACACTGCGATGGCATTGAAGTTTATAAATTGAGACTATGTTCTCCTCTTCCCACCTGTCCAACTACAGTGGTGAATGGAACCTTGCATGGGCCAGTGCTGGCTTCTGCTGCCCAAGTGTTCTGGACTTGTGTCTTGATGCGGGATCCCATGATCACATGATGCTGATGATCCACCCATGGCATCTTCTGATAAGTCCAGCAGAACCTGACACCCCCATAAGAAGAGCTTCCCCTAGACTCTCCCTCCAGAGGGAAAGAGACCTTGAAAAGGAACCTGTGTGTGATAAGGTATTACTGTGATGTTTGAGTTCTACAGTAAGTCAGTTCTCACTTATTTGGCATCTCACTTTCCTTGGAGCATTTTATCCAATATTCCAGCAGTGACTCTCAATCCTGGGTGCGTGTTAAAACAAACCTGGAAACTTGTAAATAATTGTGCTTGGGTGCTCCCTCTAGACATTCTCATTAGAATGGGCTGGAGTAGGGTCCTGGGAATCAGCTTTTTTAAGAAAAAGTACTTCAGGGATTCTAATGTCCAGCCAGGGAATGCTTCAGGGGCAGAAAAGCTCTCTCTTCACTCTTTTGTTGGTATAGTATACTTTTTTTTTTTTTTTTCTGACTGCATTGAGCCCTCAACCTTTTGAAATTGTCATTCCATTGGGAGTTGGAATTTAGAATTTACTCACCAGAAGCATTTATGCTTTTGGAGGCAGCATAGGCCGTGGACAGGGTGTCACAGGAATGAACACAGATGCTGACTTCAGTGGCCCCAGAGGAGGGTAATGAGCCACTGTGGATTAGATCACGGAGAACGACCAAATGACACAGGCATGGCTTTTGCCTCCTCCCTCGTAATTCATCCTCCTCATCCCCATCCAATTTTCAGCCTGGAAGGGAAGTGTTCTCTGGTTTTTGGCGGGGTGAGGGGGGTGCGGGTTATTCATAATCACTTCTAGAGGTTTTACTCTGGAACATATTATTGCTTATTTACGCTAGGATATTTGTTTGTAGCCACTTTGCATTTTGTTTACTAATTTAGTTTACTACTACATGTAAAAGAATGGCTCAATGGGAATACTCAAGGTGGCACGCAGTTTGCATACACAGACACTCCCTTGCTTGAGTGGAAGTACACCCAGGCTCTCCAGCCTGGCAGTCGGCTTTCTCTCTACCCTCTGATGCCAGCCTTCCACTCCAGAATTCAGGCCATTCTTCATTGTTCCTCTGCCAACTTCAGCCAGCTAACCTGTGCCCTGGACCAGGATCCGCCCATGCCTGCCTTTGTTCCTGGTCTCATCCTGCTGAAAAGTTACCTCTGTCCTGAAGCCATCCCTCATCCAGCAGCTAGAAATAACCTTTCCTTTCCTAGATCTCTGCACTGCTTTGAGCGGGAACACTTTTAGAACTTATTACATTGCACTTCATGCTGTTCTTATTTATGAGTGTGTATAATTGTTCTCCTTCTGTCGGCTTCGGGAGAGTGGGGCAGCTTCTTAATTTTGGTGTCTCCTGCTGAGCCAGGAGAATTAGAGGCATTCCCCAATGAGTTTTTTTGAATAAATGTGTTCCTTTTAGTTCCATTCAGCCACTGTCCAACATTAACCATGAGGTATTGGTAGCTCTGGTGAACATTTAGAGAGAAATTGGTGACCTATTTGCAGAAGATCCCCTGCATGTGGAAGGCTCCTGTCTAACTTTGTGGCAGGAGAGCCTGGCTTCTTTATCCTAGTGGCTGTTTCCATGTCTTTTAAAGTGACTCTCCCTGTTTTCCTTCTGAAGTACAAAAGCAATGCATTCTCACATAGAAAAATCTGAAAATTTCAGAGGGCTAAAGAAGAAAATAAAAAGCTCTAGTACCTCCAGCTATGTAACACTAATAAAACCTGTCCTATTTTAACAGGGGTTGATAGTGTAGGGTGTCTTGTGCTTGGAGAAAGGAATTTGCTTCTTTGTATTTTTAATAACTGGTGGCAAGGCCAGGATGTCCGGTGGGTGGGCTGTTTTCATTATGGTTGTTGTTATTATCATCATCAATATTGTCTCTGAAGCCTAACCAAAATAGGTATGTCACCATTGCTATAGCTGCAAGAAGGACTGCATGGGCTGTGCTGTGATTAAGCACCTTGTATTTACAAAGTGCTTGTAGTCTTTTTTTAGTAACCATGCCTCAACAACAGCTGTATGAGGGAAGAAGCTACATCGCAGATGAAATCGGTGGAGCCAGTGTTGAGAAAGACAGTGTTTCTGGTGTATGGTGGTGGTGTTCTGAGCTGCAGGCAGGGAGGCGTCCAGGTGGAGGCCTGACCACGGCAGTGGGAGTGGGAACACCTTCTGGGAAAGGCCCCCAGGGTGCTTGCTACTATAGGAAGGTGCCCTGAGCCAGCAGCAGTCCCTCATGTCTATGCGCTCACTGTCCTCACAGTCCTTTTTAATATGGAGTTATGGATTTCAGCTAATTGACAGAAAAGAAAGAGGGACTCCCTCCCATAGAGTGTCATGTGTACACTGGATATGGATGGGGCAGGCAGTGAGATTTGTGTTTAGAAAACTTTGGGGCAAATGCATGGGGCAGTTGGGTGCATTTTTATTTTACTGTCTCTTCTTTTTAGGTTTTATCTTGTCTTTTATTTTTTAAGGTTTTTTTTTTTTATTTAAAAAATTTCCCCAACACTAAAGAGAATTTGAACACTGAATACAGTACTAAAAAAGAGAATTAAAAAATCCCTCCCAATGCCCCCAGTGATAATCATTGTAGAAAACACCTTATAAAGTCCCTCTCTGCATTATGTTTACTGTAAGTATGTATAAATGTACGTGTGTGTTTGTATAGATGCATGGGCAAACATACTAGTTACATGAATGACTGCATTTACAATCCCACAAATAATTGCAGGCTTTTCTATTATGTGCCTTTTTCAACAACCTGCTTAAAATTTATACTAATAAATATAGATCTCTCAGATTCATAAAGTGTAATTTTCTAAAAGACTGGTGGTAATACTTAAAATCTTCTTTGTACATATACTGTATATGTATATTGTGTGTGTGTGTGTGTGTGTGTGTGTGTGTGTGTGTGTGTGGCTTCATGATTGAAAAAATCAGTTCTTTGGCTATAATTGGGTATTATCTGCATTTACTACTGTGTAGTTCTTAGCACAGTTGTTTGTAAATTTAGGAACTACGGCAGTTGGAGTGGGGCAGACACTGTGCTAGGTGCCGGGATTTATAAAAGTAGAAGATGCTGCTTCTGGGCTCTGGGCTCAGCCTGCTGGGAAGCGCACCGCTTGTGGCTTGTGCTGCGGGGCGGGCTCCCAAGTGCAGAGATGGTGATGACAGCCTTCATTCTGTTCATTTACGGGAATGAGAAGGCTGCTTCTCACATTGTTATCAAGCTGCTTGATGCTCCGGATATTTCCCGCAAGCATGAGTCTGGGTGTTATTAAAATTAATTAATAATACAATTAACATTAAAAATAGCATTTCCCCCCCACCTGTAAAAACAATATGTGCTCATGCTAGAAAGTTAGAATGTACAGGAAAGTATGAAGATCATCTGTAATTTCCCCTTTATGGGTAACTACTAGAACCTTTTATTTGTGGAAGCCTGGTGCTGTGACCCCAGGATTTTTATCTGACCTCACCCTCCCCAACCAAGTTCTCAGCTCCACTTATGTAAGATCTTTAAAAGATTCAAAATTTTAAAATAGAAAAGAAGAAAAAAACAACAACAAAAAAAAAATCACAAAAAAGAAAAATAAATAAATAAAAAGATTCAAGATAAAAAAAATCCCCTCTCAACCAGAATGCACTTGTCTCCCTTGTGCGCGCGCATACACACACACACACACACACACACACACACACACACACACACACGGGAACGGGAACAGTCACTCTAGTTGAGCATCAAGCTCTTGTTTTACAGATAGAAAAACTGAGGCCTAGAACTTGTCCGAATAAAAAGTGGCAGTGAGCACTCAGACCAGGTCTCCTGAATTCCGGTCCAGTGTTTTTTGTACTCTATAGTAATACCTCCTTACTAGGTCAGAGAAGCAGTGGTCGGGAGAGAAAAGGAAAACACGTCAGTTCTGAGGAGTGCATTGTCCCCCTGTGTCCTTTAGCTGAGCTATTTTGGTGACTATTTGGTATGTGTGCAGTGCTGCCTCTTGGAGCATTCTGGCTAGACTGAGAGGCCATTCATGGCTGACTGCAGGTATGCTGTTCCTCAGTGGCTGGCTCCACAGAATCCTTGGCCCGGAAACTAGTTAGGAACAGACTATTCTAATATAAAAATCAAATTCCTGGCCTCAGTATACAGAAAAAAATTACTGCACATCCTGTTGGACTATGCACATAACAATGAAACAGTGATTTATGCCTGTGACTGTCTGGGAAGGGACAG
This sequence comes from Cnephaeus nilssonii, assembly GCF_951640355.1. Taxonomy (NCBI): domain Eukaryota; kingdom Metazoa; phylum Chordata; class Mammalia; order Chiroptera; family Vespertilionidae; genus Cnephaeus; species Cnephaeus nilssonii. The sequence goes on from NC_137074.1 coordinate 45,690,354, forward strand.
GGGGTAAGGTTGGTGTTGATTCATCTGTTAGTCTCTGATCCATTCATGAGCTCTGATAAGTCTTATACACAAATGCAAGCCATTCACTCTCCTTAAATGTGCCCCTGTTATTTTAGCTCTCAAAACCTCCAGTTGTGTTTTTCTTTTTAAATGAATCTTTATTGTTCAGATTATTACAATTGTTCCTGTTTTTTTTCCCCCCACAGCTCCCCTCCACCCGGTTCCGACCCCACCCTCTGCCCTTAATCGCCCCCCACACTGTCCTCATCCATCCGTGTACAATTTTTGTCCAGTCTCTTCCCACACCCCCCAAAAAACTGTCAGTCCACTCCCTTTCTATGCCCCTAATTCTATTATATTCACCAGTTTATTCTGTTCATCAGATTTTTTATTCACTTGCTGTTTGGATTCATTTGTTGATAGATATGTATTTGTTGTTCATAATTTTTATCTTTACCTTTTTCTTCTTCCTCTTCTTAAAGAATACATTTCAGCATTTCATATAATACTGGTTTGGTGGTGATGAACTCCTTTAGCTTTTTCTTATCTGTGAAGCTCTTTATCTCACCTTCAATTCTGAATGATAGCTTTGCTGGGTAGAGTAATCTTGGTTGTAGTTTCTTGCTGTTCATCAGTTTGAATATTTCTTGCCACTCCCATCTGGCCTGCATAGTTTCTATTGAGAAATCAGCTGACAATCGTATGCGTGCTCCCTTGTAGGTAACTAACTGTTTTTCTCTTGCTGCTTTTAATATTCTCTCTTTGTCTTTTGCTCTTGGCATTTTAAGTATGATGTGTCTTGGTGTGTTCCTCTTTGGATTCCTTTTGTTTGGGGTTCTATGTGCTTCCTGGACTTGTAAGTCTATTTCTTTAACCAGGTGGGGGAAGTTTTCTGTCATTATTTCTTCAAATAGGTTTTCAGTATCTTGCTCTCTCTCTGCTTCTGGCACCCCCATAATATGGATGTTGGTATGCTTGAAGTTGTCCCAGAGGCTCCTTACACTATCTTCATATTTTTGGATTCTTTTTTCTTTTTGCTTTTCCAGTCGGGTGTTTTTTGCTTCTTTGTATTTCAAATCTTTGACTTGATTCTTGCGATCCTATAGTCTGCTGTTGGATCTCTGTATATTATTTTTTATTTCAGTCAGTGTATGCTTAATTTCTAGTTGGTCCTTTTTCATATCCTCAAGGGTCTCACTAAATTTATTGGCCTTTTCTAGAAAATTCTTGAAAAACCTTATAACCGTGATTTTGAACTCTATATATTTGCTTTCCTCCATTTCTTTCATTTGTGACCTGTTTCTTTGTCTCCGCATTTTGGCTGCTTCTCTGAGTTGATAGAGTGGCTTTGCATGCTAGGTGTCCTATAGGGCCCAGTAGCTCAGCATCCCCAGTTACCTGAGGTGGACACTCTTGGTGCACCTCTTTGTGGGCTGTGTGCACAGTCTTGTTGTAGTTAAGCCTTGACTGTTGTTAGTATCACTGGGAGGACTTGACCTCCAGGCCAATTGGCTGTGAGGATCAGCTATGTCTATGATGGGAGAACTTCTTTGCTGGAGACACCCTTATGAGACAAACTTGCTTCATTGGGGCTTTGGTGCTCACTGAGTGTGCCCCTGAGTGTGTCCCTTATGGATCTGAGGAGTTTTAATCTGGATGGTCTTACTCTGACCCCTGGGTACACTGGCTCTTGGATCTCCAAGGAGGTGCTAATTTAGCCTCTGTCTGAGGCCACCCAACAGGAGCTATGGAGAGATCTGCAGATTCCTCTTCTTTGTTTGGGTTTTGGAGGTGCCCCGATGAGGCCCAGCTGTGAAGCAATGCAAGCTGCTGTGGGGCCTTGGGCCTTCTTTTGGATTTTCTGGGTCTCACTGACTCAGCTGCAGTTTGTTAGGTAAGTTTAGAATTTAAAGGACCAGGCCATTCATATGCAAAAGCCTCTGCACTCAGCTTGGATGGGGCAGAGTCTCAGGGCGGAGCAAATAGCAATGGCTTCGTGGGGTGGGATCTCAGGGTGGAGCAAACAGCAATGGCTTCCCGTCAGCACTGCCCTAAGAGGCCCCTGGGTCTCAGTGTCCCGAGGTAGTCGCTGCAAGCACCTCTGAGAGAAAGCCGCCCTCGAGTTTTGCCCACTGCCAGACAGTCCAGTTTCTCTCCGTATGACTCTGGGTCTCCAGAGTCTCGCCCGGAACTGGAGTTAGAGCAGTTGGGAGCTTTTTTCTCCCTCCCGATTGAGAAAGCCAGCCGCGTACTCAGTTGCCAGCCCTCTCCACGCATGCGCCTCCGTACCTCTGCCTTTACTTCCACAGCTCCTCTGAGTCTGTGTGCTTTTCTCTTTCCTTCTAGTTGTAGAATTTCCACTCAGCCAGCCTTCCTGTGGTTCTCAATGATGTCCGTTTTGTATTTTAGTTGTAGTTTTGAAATTGTTGTGTGAGGCAGCAGTTCAGGTGTTTGCCTATGCCACCATCTTGGTTTCTCTCTCTCTTTTTTTTTTTTTTTCACATAGAATAGAGCACGGACTCCTCTATCTAGCATTTAAGGCCCTCTATGATACTGACAGAATATGGAGATGTAATAACGTAGCATTTAAGAGCCAGACTTTGCAACCAGGCTATTCCACCACCTGGGCAGGTTATTGAATCTCTTTATGCTTGTTTCCTCACATGTGAAATGGGATTACGGTTGTTATGGGGATTCAATGAGTTAGGATTTGTAAAGGTGTACTGGTGACTAGGTCATGACCCATTACATAGGAAGTGCTGTATTTGTTTTTTGAATAGATACCTTTCCAGATCCTCCACTGAGAGCATTTCCCTTTGCACTGAACTTCTGGTCATTTCTGAGATGGTCCTTAATTTTCCTGCCTCAGTATAGCTGTGACCTTCACTTTTAAAATGTTCATGCTCTCATTTCTCACTGTCCAAACTTGCTCATTCATTTAAGGCCAGGCTCAAATGCATCTTCATCTATTTCTTGCTTTATTCATTAATATATTCATTCATTCCTTTAACAGATTTTATAGAGGGTCTGCTGTGTGCCAAGTGCATTATCTAGAGAGGCTTCCATGGTTTCCCAGGCTAGGGGAGTACACCACCTATACCTCTCTTGTGACATCCCATTACTGACCTCACTTCACAGCTTATGGTGGTTTCCTCTACTAGAATATTATCTCTTTGAGAATAGTTGCTTGCTGGTAGGTGCTTATTAAGCTTTATTTAAAATGAATAATCGAATGAATAAAGAGTTAGCTGTTGTGGTTATTTATTACTTTTAATGGAAAGAAGGGAGGGTTCAGAGGGCAGAGGACCACTTTCAAGTTGAAGAAAGGCAAGAAGAGTGTGGGGAGAGGAGAGCTGCAGAAGTAGGGAGACATGGGATGAGAGAGTAGATTATTCTCTGGGCCATAAAGCATTTGCTCCAAGAAATGGTTTTCCTTAAGCGGTATAAAATGTGAAGTGAGTTGGGTCTCACTTTCCCTTTTCCTCTTTAGGAGGTCAGAGCTCATATTTAAAATGAGGTGGGGTTTGGAGAAGGAAAGTGAAAATTGTTTTCTAAAGCTCCCTTTCCCAAAGAACTCTCTGGAGAGATATTTAGACAAAGCGCCTGCCAAAGCTCACCAGCAGCACACACTTTTTCTTTTGTTATTGTCCCGGTCACTCTCCCATCATTGTCCTCCACCTCTAAACACCTCTGTTAATTCCTTCCTTCCTTCCTTCCTTCCTTCCTTCCTTCCTTCCTTCCTTCCTTCCTCCCCTCTCTTCCCCTTTCTTCCCCTCCCCTCTCCTTTTCCTTCCTTTCTCTCTCTCTCTCTCTTCATATAAGTATTACAAACTAGAAGATTTTTTGTTATTTTATGAAAAATAATACAAAATATAATGTCAACAGATGATTTCAACCTACAGTTATTTGCCAGGTTATAAATGATGTGTTTTAGATTTTTAATGTGGTCGTCTCATCTGTTTTCCCTGGGAAGCTTCCCCTCCTGCCACCCCTCCTCATCTGATCTCCTGGCCTTGACCTACTCTCTGACTCTCCCCTCCTGCCATCCCTCTTCATCTGGTCTCCTGGCCTTCACGCACTCTCTGACTGAAAAGCAGAAGAGGGGATTTGAACTGGGTTGAGAAGGGAGATGGAAGCTTGTAAGTGCTCGCTCCAGCTGTTTACCATAAACAAATTCCTGGCCTTTTCCTTCTGAAGATTTTCCTTCTGGAGTTTACTGCTGTGACAGGCACAAAAGTTTGATGATGGGTGTGCATTGACTGAGAGCTTGGTGTTTGCAGGCCTCACACTACTACGGGAGATGCCCAGAGAGAAAAAAAGAAAAAGAAAAAAGAAACCTCTGGTTGCAGAGGGCTGTGTGTGTGTGTGCGTATGTGTGTGTATGTTTGTGTGCAACTGTGTACACACTATAGGTGCTATGGGAAACCTGGTTTCTAGGGAGAGAAGGTAGGCCAGGGAATAGGCCGATAGATGTGCCTGGAGGCAGGCTGTAGAGCAAGCATGTCAAACTCAAAGGCTAACACAGGCCAAATAAATAAGGTTTAAGTATATGTGGGCTGCAAAAAAACAAAAACTTCAATTTTCATAGAAACGTAGCTTTATTTCAATAGAGACATGCTGAATACAAAGGGCTGAAATAAATGAGTAATCATTAACATAAAATAATAGAACATTTTAATAAAAATTAATATTTTTTTCTTGAACATTAACTTACCAGATGCTGAATAACTGCATAAATTAATAAGTGTAACGCAAATAAACCTATTTTTCTTGTTTTCCAAAAGCAAAATATTTCCTGTTGCGCACACCAAACAAGACAGTCCAAGACTAATGACTTGGCAATCTGCTGCTAAAATATTCATTGCTAGTATTAGTGGAAAGAAATAGTGCACCTGCACGTAAGGTGCATAAGGGAAAATAATGCAACATCATTATAGTAATAAGTCCTAGCGAACATGTGGTTCGTTATTAATAATTATGTATAACAGGATATTGTAAAAATTAAGTTACAAAATTTTTATTAAAATGTTTCCTATATATTGTTATATTGGCTGGGCCGCAAAAAATATTCATTGTGGGCCGCATGTGGCGTTTGACATGCTTGCTGTAAAGTGATCAATGAGCACCCCGGAGAGCAAGGTGTTCCGTTTGCTGCCACTGAGGAAGGTTTCTCAGGTGTGAGGGGTGGAGGTGGAGGAGGTGGTGTTCTAGGCTTTGAAAGATAGATAGGATTTTAATCAGCAAGAAAGGGAAAGATGAATCTTCAAGACAAAGGGAATGGCAGAGGCATGTGAATGTGGACCAGCAGGCTGTATGTGGATGGTGCGTGGAAGGGAGGGATTTGTACATGACCCCCATCACATTTGGAGCTTTTGGTCTGTAAACAGGGAGCTGCTATGGGTTTAGAAAGAGCTGTGATAAGATGACTTGGTGTGTGTGTGTGTGTGTGTGTGTGTGTGTGTGTGTGTGTGTTGTTTTGCTTTTACTTTTAATTTTCCTAGTCTTTTTAGGAACTGTGAGGCAACCTTAACTCTGGGAGATGCAGGACGCCTGTCTTTATATGTCTTGTCTTTTCTCTTCCGGCCTGGCTTTGTTCCTCCTCAGGCTTCTGATAATGAAGTATGGCAGCGCTGGCTCCTGGGGGCTGATGTGAGGTCTCTGAGCTGACTCTTGGCCTGTTCTTCACTGTTTCCCATCCTTTCCCCTTCTATTCTCCTCCTCCTCCTCCTCCTCCTCCTCCTCCTCCTCTTCCTCTTCCTCCTCTTCTTTCTCTGTCACCACCCCCTTCAGCAGCAGCAGCAGCAGCAGCACTCCCCTCCCTAAAATAAATAAACCAGTCGCTCCAAAAGGTTCTAAGCACATTAGTCACACATCCCAGAAGTTTAATACAGAATTATTTTGACAGTGAGAACAAGAAGTGTTTTCTAGTTGAACGCACAGAACTTGCTTATTCCAACTGGGCTTTCTGCCGCACAGACAGATGATATGTTTTTTAGATGGATCGGCCACGCAGGAGACTGTATTGCTTCCCTTGGAAACATGACAAACTGCTCACTACCAAAAGTGGTTGGGGAAAAGATGTGAAATGAGAGAGCAAGAGAGCGAGGGAGCGAGGGCGGGGGAAGAGAAAGAGAGATGAAATTGCGTCCTTATTGAGCATATAACTTTCTCACTAATAACTTCTGTAAGCCACTGAGAGATTTCCATGTGTTTATTTATTTATTTGGCTGCCTGTGGAGCTGTGAAGTCCTGTTTTATCCTGGGCTCATGTGTGCTCTAAAAGATGAGGACAGATCGAGTTATTGCAATGCGGGTGGCTCTCCAAGCATTCCAATTGAATAGCTCTTCCAGAAATATTTCTTGACTCACTTATTTGGCACTTTCTGGTGCCGTTACTAAGCAGATTGAAGCGTCCTCCCTGCGCACTCACCAGAATACTTGAGGGTTGGTGCGGATCTCCTTATCCCTATTTGGCATTGGAAAGATGGAGGGATGAAGAGCTGAAGTCCATTGTTGCCCATGAGGGATTTTTACCTGAGGTGTCAATGCACCACCTCAAAGGTCAGGAGAAGAATAAAAGTGTGCTCTCCTCTTTCCAGCTGTTTTCCACAAGGTCCTCCCACCAAGCAGGAGACTTTTCCTGAGGGCAGTGCCCTGACGTGAAGACCCAGAGGTGAGCCTGGAGAGAAGCTGAAGGAGTTCCACTCCTGAGACACCTGCTTCTTCTGGCGGCCATGATCCTTCACTTCTTGCTTTTCAAATCTTTCTAGAGATTTCCAGCCTTTTGAGGGGCAGGGCAGGCTTTCCTGAGATACCTCTGTGTGCTCCAGGCATTAGCTGGCTATATGATTTTTGACAGAGAGACCTTTTGGTCCCTGGTGTTTTCAGATCTATTTCCTTTGTGGAATTCATCCCTCATGAAAAGTGATGTGAAATCCCAATATATAAAATAATCAAAGTGTGGTTATATGGTGATACTGTCATTTACTAGGCTCCATTCAGGACCAAGTGTCTCTGTGGAATCCTCTTTGAAAACCACTGTACTGGAGGCCTTTCAAGACCCCTGGCAGCCCTGATGGCCATGCTTCTGCCTTCTTTAAAACTTCTGCCTCTCTGTGCATCTCTCAAGGTTGATGAAGTGGCCTCTTGGAGATGGAAGAGATGGGCCCAGAGAGAGACATGACCCCTGCTGGTTTCCTCACAATGGCTTTGAAATTGCTCTTGATGAAGGCCATTTAGCTGGCTCACCTCAGGTGATCCTTCTTAGGGGGCAATGTCAGCCCCCAGGTCCTCCCAGAGTCCAGGCACCCTTTGGCCAGCACTTCATTATTATGCATTACACTGTTCCAAGTCTCAGTAAATTCTTTCCATCATTGTTGGGGCTCTGGTCTATAGCCTCTGTCTCAGGAACATTTATGAAAAGAATAACATGGCATTGAAGCTATTTTTAACCCTCCCTCCCCCTTTTTTAAGTGCTGAGTTTGCTTTTTAGATAAAGCAAGTAATAAACGTAAAGCCTGGGCCATCTCTTATTCTTTCACTGATATTTATGCAGCATCTACATTTATATGACACTCTGCTCTTCCCCAAAGAAGGTTCTGACCTTTATAATCATACCATTTTCACATGGCAAGACAGTTTCTAAAGAGCTGTTCCCAGATAAGATCTCATTTGAACCTCCTGACAACTCTGGGGCAAAGGACAGCAATGAGCTTATACATGTAAATCATAGGTAGGCTCACAGTTCACAGGTTGAGAAGAATTTCCAGCATTTGGACCTTTCAGTTCCCTGACTCATACCTTTGCACCAAATCATTCATTCTTGTAGCAGGAATTATGAGTGAGCACACTATTAATAGGCACTGTTTATTAAGTGCTTACTTATATGTCAAACACTGCAAGGTATACACTATGTAAAAACCCCATTTAATCTTTTCAACTACCCTATAAGGTAGACATTATGTCCAGTTTACAGATGAATTATTTGACATATTGAGAGAATAGATAACTTACTCAAAGTTCTACTTCACACACTTGCTGGACCTTAAAGTCTAACTAGGATTGTCTGCCTCCAGAGGATTTTCCAGTACCAGATACTATCCATCTTTTTGTCTCCCCAAGGAGACAAAAATTCTCTCTTGGAAATAACAAAGCTTGTGTGTGGGTGACCACATGCTACAGTGAGTACAGCAAACTGTGGAGGGATAACAGGTGGCTGTTTTCTTTCTTCACTCTTGGAGGCCACAATGTCTTTCTGAAGTCCATTCTACATTCTCTTAAGATTTGTGTGCTCCTCATTGAAACAAAGAGTTCTCCATCCTACTGAACTGTCTGCCATTGGGCAAGTAATTTCTATTTCCAGGGTCTTGATTTCCCCCTGTCATTCTTGTATCCTATCCTTTGAAGTTTTACATGTTAGCGAATGTGTTTATTGAATTATCTATCTATCTATCTATCTATCTATCTATCTATCTATCTATCTATATAAAAGCCTAAGTGACCTTTATGACCAAACGACCAGAACAATCGGAACAACCGGTCAACTGGTCACTATGATGTGCACTGACCATCAGGGGCAGATGCTCAATGCAGGAGCTTTCTCCTGGTGGTCAGTGTGCTCCCACAGCGGGAGCACTGCTCAGCCAGAAGCCAGGCTCATGGCTGGCGAGCACAGCTGTGGTGGTGGGAGCCTCTCCCGCCTCCATGGCAATGCTACAGAGTGGCGGCAGGGGCGGCAAGTGCAGTGGGGCCAGGATGAGCAGCAGTGGAGCTGCGCCCGGCCCTGGCTGGGGCTCCTCCCCAGCTTCCTGCTGCTTTTGCACTGCTACATCCCTCCCCCACACTGAGGGTTCCCAGATTGCAAGAGGGTGCAGGCCAGGCTGAGAGACCCCATCCGTGCACGAATCCATGCACTGGGCCTCTAGTTTTTCTATAATTCCTTTTGAACATGTTGTGTGGGGTTATATATATACTTAATTCTCGTTTTAAATTGGAATGACAATTACAGATTATTCCTATTTTCAAAAAGGTTTTCTGCTTCTGCAATGCAGTTTGCAAAAGTTTGAAATTCAGACACTACATGAAGAAATAATAAGTCACAGCAATAAAGATGAATGCCTAATATCTGTTCTTATTGGTTAGCTGGCAGTGTCTTGCTTTTTCAGTGTCAATTTTGTAACTCTTATGTTAGATCAATTCTCCTCCCCCTCACCTCCCAACACCTGTGTGAGTGTGTGAGCTTGAACGTATAAAATTCTTGAGAAAGAAAGCCTCCCACATTTGTTAAACTTGTCACTTTCTCCACAGAATCTGGTTAGCATACCTTTGGGTGAGCGAAAGAAAAATCATTTTCTCTGTGCCAAGTTCAGGGTGTGAATCAATTCTCCCTGCCTTTTGCATTTTAGTAAATGTTTCCTAGATGGATTAATCGAATTTCCAGTAAAGACAAACAGCTCAGAAACCAGATTGCATTCATACCCCAGGACTGAGTTCTGTGACCCAGACATTAGATTTTAGTTCCATATATGGCAAAACAGAGACAGGGAGAGGGAGTTGAGGGAGAATACCAGACATAGAAAGCATTCCTAAGAAATGTGCATTAGTTACTGACAAAACAGGACTCTTATTGGTTTCCATCTTCCACAGAACATGAACTGTGAAGTTTTGAGAAGGAAGCCAGTGTTCCCAGCATCTGCCACAGGGAACAGTTTATTTTCTCTTTTCTTTTCAGTTGCATGTAGGTTTAATCTGCAGTCAATGCTCAAGTCACTGCTAGCATGGAATGAAGACTAAGAAATTATTCTTGGAGTCAGCATATGTGGGTTCTCAGCCTAATTCGACCATCATCCAGCTGTGAAACTTTCGGGACTGTGTTTTTCAGTGTCAAAGTGGCAGGGCTGGATTTGATGATTGTCAAGATCTTGACTATTTCTGTTTTCTTTGGTTCTAATTTTGCCTTTGATTTTCCAGTTCCTGTGGATTTCCCCGCAGAAAGTAGTTTCTAATTCTTCCACATTCTTTCTGTGGTTTGAACTTAAAAAAAGACAAAATAAAACCATGGTCTTGAATTTGTCTTTGTGATTTCCTTAACTATGTTTGGGGCACATAATTAGTCTTCACTTAGCAGATAACTTCTTGCTCAGTGTGGAGATGAATGCTTTTATTGCACCTTCATGGTCTCCCCCTTCCCCTTATCCCTTTTGTTGTTGGAGAAAACACGGGGCTATGCCCAGCAGAATTATAGGAACAGGTGTGCACCTGCCTTGTAATGACCTGGTTAATTGTCTGTTTCTCTTAAATTCTACCTTCTCTGTGGGAGAAGTGGCACCAGCAGGAGGCAGGTCCCACAGCTTCCTCACACCTTAGGAAATGGAACGAGGGATGTGAAACTGAAGTGTTGGCATTCCAGTTAGTATTTGGGTGAGTCACTTGCCTGTCACAGATGTTAAGAAGGTTACAGATGTTAAGAGAGGACTGCAGTTATTTCTACTTTATGAGACCAGGCATACTTCCTAATATTCTTCTTTGTCCTCATGAGTTCTGGAGTCTATTGTTGACAGACAACATGAGTCTTATTGGAGAAGCTGGTAATTTTTCTGCTCTTTCCAAAAGTCGGCCCCTCCCCTCCCCTCTCATTTCTAAAAGCATGGCTTTAGTTTCTCAGCTGAGCTAAAGGGAGGGTTCTTTGTTCCTTGACAAAATATTCCAACCCTTGGGCTTTAATGTTTTGATGGCAGCCTGTATCTGCTGGCATACTGAGCAACTATGGAAAAATATTGCTCTGGGAAAGCCACTGTGGTTCCATAGGTGCCCAGAGGAGTCTCCTTCCTCCCTGTGAGGCTAAAGAACCATGCAGGACTCTGGACTGTGCCTTGCCTCGCTGCAATGCCCCTTGCTGGGAGCTGTCTACCACATGGCCTCCACGTTCTGGGAAGAGAAGAAGGAAGCAGGGAAGAGTAATAAAGCAGAAAGCGACTGCTCCAGAAAGAGGAGGAGCTAAAAGGCATAGGTTCTGATGGCAGCTATGACATGAGCTTTCCTTGTGACTTGGTTCAGATGCTTTAAGTCTCTGGATTTTCATTTCTCCATCTGGACAGTGGAGTGGTAGTGGGCCTTGAAGGTCTCTTCTAGTTCTTAAACCACACATTGAATATATTTCCAGACTGTCTCTTCATGTCTCATGTGTCCCTGAGTTGGTATCTCCTCCAGTAACTCTAAGCTCATTAACTTGTACAGAGTTCTGCTCACCATAATGCTACCACCAAATTCTTTAGAACAGCACTCAATTCCTTCACAGTCTAGTTCTAACTGGTGGTTCTAGTTTTAGGGAATGGGGGCTGCAGAAGCCTTTCATCCCATGTGTGGCACCCATCTTGACTTTTAGTTCTCTATGAGCATTTTGGTACCATGGACGTAGGTGTGCATGTAAAAAGAGGAAGCTGCACATCTGATGATGTGGCAGTGTTACTGGGTCAGGAGTGCAAGTGAGAAGAAATGAAGCAGGATTCTGGGGTTTTGTGATAGCCTCTACCAATAGATAGGGAGATTTAGGGAAACTGAACACAGTGTGTCTTATGCTTTTGTAAAAAGCATATACTTTAATGGTTACAAATGCTTGGTGCTATTATGAGAAGACCACATCTAGACAGTAATAATTTATTGACCATGACTGATCCTTTGGGGAGAATGATATGTGATGTAAGTTTATACAAAGCTTTGCAGTGAACTAACCCCTTTCATACCCATTAACCCATAAGATCCACACAGCAGGTCCATAAAGGCTATTGAATATTACCCCTTTTTACTAAAGAACAAAGTGATGTTCAGCATACGTGAAGAGGCTGCCCAGTGTCACATGGTACAGAGATGGCACAGCAAAGACTTGTCTAGTGCTTTTCTGGTGGCACCGTTTATTTCCTGCCTTTTGAAGCTTCAGTAGCCAGTGAAACAGGATAGACACACACATGCACCCTGTCCCCCAGTGGATGTTATTTAATTAGTAGTGAATCATGTGAGCCATAATATTTGGTGAATCAGTCCTGGTGATAGTGGGGTGATGTGTCAGCCAGTTCACTTTCACAGCTGAATTATCAACTAGGGCACCATGACAGAGAACAGAATTGAGGGTTTCTAGTTTCTGACTGTTCATCCTTGCATGTGTGCTTTTATTTCTTTAAGGCAACCAAGAAATTGTAATTATTGAACATCTAATATGTGCCAGACTTTGAGCTAGCTGCTGATCAATAGAAGTGAACCATAAATCAAGTGTTGGAAAGAACTTTAAAATGTGGATAGAGTACCCATCTTCCCTTATCCTTTAGTCATTTCTCTGATACTCTTGCCAGGTGATAAGTCCAACTGTACTTGATTAATTTTTGTGGTATCTTATAGCAGAGGGTAGTGATACATGCAAACTATGTTTATTTCTGCACCCATTAAGTGCTTTTTTGAAAATTAAACCCTTCTATTAAATTTATATTTTGTTCTTAGAGTACGTTTCTTGGGTTGGTTATCTGCTCTCCAGAGAGATTACTAACTTTCATTTGTCCTACAATTTCTTCTGTCTTGATTTTGGAAATTGAAAATTGGGGAAATAAGCCCATGTTGTACTTTTTCCCTTTGATTCCATTTTTCGGGACTAGAATTATATCTATATTATTGCTGAAATTTTGAGTTATGTAAGAACATGTTCCTGTACATGATATTTGAAACCTATTTATACTTTCATAGAACTACAAAATCTTCAAGTTGGAAGGAATCATAATGGTCTCTCAAATAGCCCTAGACTAAACATTCCTTGAAGTCAAGAGCTGTGTCAAATTTATTTCTGTGCCTCCTCTTGCTGCAACTCCAAACACCTAGCTCAGTGCCACATGACCTCAATAAGGAGTGTTGAGTTGAATTGAATCTCTCATTTTTAGTGCTTTCTCTGCCCCTGACTCAACTGGTCCAGTCATTGGGAGGAGATGTGTGCATCCTATGAATGTGATGGATCTGTAGATCATGGGGTTTGCTGCCCTCCACTAGGCCTTTAGCTGTGCTTAGCGTTAAGAATGCTGAGTAACTAATAAAAATGATTCCAAAGCACTTTGCAGATGGAAAGTGCTTCATACGTCATAAATAATAATGGTCTCTCAAGATTAGGCAAAGACAGAGAAAGAAATGCCAACCTTGCAGGCTCTAGAAAATTCTGGTAGATCTTACAGTGGAAGAGTGAAATGGTTGACATTGACTCCTTTCATCATTTTGTAATTAGCACTTTCATCTCCAAGTCACTGTGCAGTCCTCATTATGGACAAAGTTTACTTTCTGAATGAATCCTTCCAAATTTCATTAGGAGAGGGACTGAATGAACGCCATAAAACTGATAGGCAAGTCTTCTAGGCAAGACTTTAATTCACTCCTTTCATTCGGTGCTTAAATGTAGTTCTTTCTAGCTCTTGTCTTCCTCCTCAACTGTTATTTCTTTTAAGGAGTCTGTAGTCATCTCTATTTTAGTGTCAGGGCACATGGTATTCTCAAGAAGTGGAAACTGGCACCTTTTTCCAAAGGAGACAGTGGAACAGCCAGGGCCGTTACTGGCTTTGAACCATCACTTTCAGAGTAAAACATCATTTGGCTGTGCACACTGCATTTCCCCAGATACCCTCTGTTTTCACAGAGAGTTCCTGCTTTTCCCTTTGAGGTTTCATTCAGGGAATGGCCTGTCTTTCCTTTGTTCTGGGTGTGGGTCAGTCTGATTCACATTTGGTGAGCATTTTCCTCCTATTCAAACCAGTTCCTTGCTTTGGGACGAGGATCTTGGGGCCACGTTTAATACTCAATCCTAGATTTTAGTGGTTCAAATGCCACTAAAATCAGTGACCAAGTTGTTGAATTTCTAAGTGTTGCAGATTTCCACTCCAGCCTGAGGTTTGCAGGTGCCTGGCCATCCATGGGCTATTGTCATCCACCCGTAAACTACACATTTAGGAATGGGACCAGTGATAGCCCCTTAGTAGATACAAAGCAGAGCTTGTGGGATAGATCTTTTATTCCCTGTCCCCATGATCTAGACCTTCAATTTCAGGTTTTACTTCTTTCTTTGTGTTTGGATAGCCCCCAGCCTCTCTTTAGATCATGCATGGTTACCATGTTAACTCACATTTACTGCACACATAAATATCAGGCACTGAGTAAGTTACTTTCCATACCTCATTTCATTTAATCCTCAAAGCTAGCCTGGGCAGTACTTCTGCACATTATCCCTATTAGATGGATAAGGAAACTGAAGCTTAAAAAAAATTAAGGAACTAGCCCAATGTCTTACAACTTGTAATGGAAATATCAGAGTTAGAAGCCAAATCTCTCAGACAGCAGTTCTGATTTCTGAGTTACTCTCCTCACCCCTGGTTTCCTCTCCTGCTCTTCTCTGCTTACCTTGCTTGGTCTGCATATGAGAACCAAGGGACCATGCAGGTGGCTGGAAGGAGTGTTCTGTCCTGACCTATTTCTCCCATTGGCACCTGTAGCCAGAACCTAAGTGTGTGCTGTACTCTTCTGACCTCTGACCAGATTCTAAATTGGCTTTCAAGACTGAATTTGCTGACAAGCACCTTCTAATGGGTTTATTATATTTCATGGTACTTGGTTTATCATCAGCTAGGGACAGCTTGACATTTGCTCTTTTGTCTGTTGGATTCAGATTACCTCTCAGTGTTTCTCCATACTTAGCAAAGACCCTATGACCATATGAATTGACAGCAAGTGAGTTTCTGCGTGTCCATCATAATACAGAAAGTTATAAGATCTAGAGACTTACTTGACTTTAGGAACAGTCTAAGAGAGGAGAGTGATGCTTGGGGAGAAGCATGGCCTTCACCTCTACTGGAGGATGATGGTGGCACTACATAGCCACTGACATCATCACACCCTCCAGGGAACCTCAGCCTGGGGCACTTATATTATTGATGCTTAGCATTTTTGTTTTACTTTACATTTGCAAAGTGCTTTCCAGTGATTTATTAGCTTTTCTTTTTCTTTTTTTTTAAATAGCCCCTGGAGGTAAGTTGATATTTAGCCTTCCGAGAACATAAATGCATAGAGAGGGCTCATCTCATCAGATATTATTGGATAGGGGGTCAGGACTATGAACTCTTGGGATAGGGCCATTTGGGGCCATTGCCTCATGAGGATTACTAGGAGATCAAGTGGACTTAACTTTAGCTCCCAGAGTTTGTAAGACAGGGGTGGAATGGTGACAGCTATTTAAGGAAACTGCATTGAAGCCATTATCAGAAGGCCTGGATTCCAGTCCCAACTCTATATTCAACCAGCTGTATTGACCTTGAACATTTTGTTGTATATAATTCTATGACTTTGAGCCCTTTCACAGGAGGGAGTAGCCAATGAATTATAGAACAGAGAACATGGGGATAGATCTAAACCATTAGGGGATATGTATTAAGAAAGGTACTCACCTTCCTTTTTCCAGGATCCAAGGACCAAATGATGATGATATGCCTTCAGATTCATTTTAAAAGCACATACTCCTTGTTCTCTGTAGAACTAAGAAAGTGAGTGGAGCTGCTAGAGGAGAGTCAGGGTGGAGCCAGGCCCATCAATCCTGTATCTTATGAGTGTTATAGAAAGTCATTAGCAGGCTTGATTACCTCACTGGTTCAACACACGTTTTAGAGATGTGATGTAATGCCAGGCAATATTTAGTTGTCAGATTTTAAGGCTGTATCAAATTTATTCTTGCAGGAAAAGTCTAGTTGTCCTGGCAACCTGAAATTGATTTTCTTTTTGCTCTTGTCAGCTGAAACTGGCCCCCTTTGAATCATTCCTCTAATTTGATGTAGAGAACTGTGTGTCCCCACCTGGTGACCAAATCGGTCATAATGGCAGGTAACCCCAGCAAATGATTCCTTTTTCCTGCCCGAGCCAGGAGCTATAGTTTATTACTGCCTTCACCTTATGTTGTTCTCTTTGTGGTTATTTATTTGCCCATGGAGTTTGGTATAGAAGGAAAGTAGCATTCAATTAATTAAGAATTTAATCAGGCATATAGAGCAATGACGCAATTGACAGCCAATCCTGCCCTTTCACTGTCAGTTACCTCCTGGACAGTGGTGGGACTAGAATTGGCTCCAGACAGGGAGGTATTTGCAGGATGCCTAGCATTTCTGTTACTAGGTGATGGTGATGTCATGTCCCAGGTGAGAGAGAGAAATGTCTGTTTTCTGCCTCTGTCAGTCATCTCTATCATGGGAGGGGGAGGGTCTTTAAACTAGGAAGGGTAGAGTCAACATCATAAAGACAAAATTGATGCCCATGACAGATGAGGAGGTTATGAGAGAGCAGTTAATGCTACTGAATGATTGCAGACTTTGTGGGCCACAGAGGAGCTCAGGATACAGAGGAGCACTTCTGATGGTGACTGTGGAACTGCTGCCAGTAATTTTGAGGAAACCTGGAAATCAGCAGAAATGCCAGAAGTGAGAGATGAGGAAATAGATATTAGTTATCAAAAAAACAGGTATCCGGAGTCTAGAATCTGCTGATTTTGTTGTGATTCCTGGTATAGTTCCAGACTGGCTTATAGGTGGTTTATGAGTCTTTGAAAGGAAGCTGTGTTCACCACGAGCCAGAAAAGGGTCACTAGGCTATTTCCCTTTTTGTCTGGGTTAACGAGCTGGTGGCTTAGAGTGACATCAGGACACAGTGTAGACAGTGCCGGTTTTGGAGTTAGAAGGTCTTGGTTTAAATCCAGGGTTCCTTGCTTAGCAGGCCCATGACCTCAGGCAAATTGCTTAATTTCTGTGACTCAGCTTCCTCTTCTATGAAATGGGGTTAATTATAGTACTGAAAAAGGATGCCATTAAGACTAAATGGAATAATGCATATGAAGTGCTTAAAACAACACTTTCCAAGTATTAAGCATTCAATAAATGTTGCTATCATTACTCTTAGTAGGGAGAAATTTGGATTTCGTAAAGCATTTAAAAATTTACATGTTTATAGATAAAATGGAGACATTTAAGGTGGATTATGGAATAAGCAATGGGCAAATCTATGGCCCCGAGAAAGGGATGAAGAAAAGAATCCCTCTTGATGGGAGAAACTTCAAAGTGACATAGCAAGGATGAGGATTCAGGGAAGGGGAGAGTTTGGAACCTCTTTTGCAATTTACCAAGCCTCTTGCAACTCCCTTATCCTTTTTTTCTTTCAAGAAGTAATAATCATTAACAATTTATGTATCTAGTTTTACCATATATAAATATATTTTGGTAAAATATAAATATTGTTTTATATTTAATATAAAACAATAAATATATTTGTTGGTTAATACAAACTCAAAAGTTATTTGTACAAGTTTATATTCTTTGTTCAGAAAATACCAGGACTATAAAAATGGAAACTGTCACTTGAAATTGTAGTGTCATGTTTGACATATACTTGATTGTCCTTACATCCACAGGAAGAGTGGTGCCTTTATTGTTCTCCCTTCTCACTGTGGCCTTTGGGAGACATTTCTTTTCTGTTTCCTTTCTACTTTTATTAACCGCTCCCCTTCCCACCCCTCCCCTCCCCTCCCTTCCCTTCTCCTCCCCTCCCCTACCTCCCTTCCCTTTTCCTCCCCTCTCCTCCCCTCCTCTCCCCTCTCTTCCCTTTCCTTCTCTTTCTTCTCCTCCCTCCCTCTCTTTCGGTCTACCTCCCTATACTTATTGCTTCCTTTATTATTTTTTAAATCCCTTGTCCTTGGTTTAAAAAGGGTCTCAGTGATGGGGCATTTACAATGATGTTATAGGCCCTTGGAGAAGCAGGCTTCAGCCACTGAGTTCCAGCTCTGAATTAACCAGTATACTTTCTTGGTCTTCTGTTTCCTTAACTTTAACACTGGACGTGTGATACTATTGTCCAGCCTCAGGAGGCCATGTTGGGTGTGGCCTGAGTGATACATGTCTTCTCTCTATGGGTCCTTGTCCTGTATGCAGGGTGATAGGAGGTTGGCTTGCATACATGTGCACATTCCTTGGGCTTAAGGAGGGGCACCTTTAATTTTGGTGGGGTGCTCTGAGAGCAGTGAGCTCAGAGCCTCTGTAAGGGCCTTGTGGTGTGTTTTCTTGGTTTCCCAGTATCACTGTCATAAGTGAAAACCCTGTCCAGTGCCCTTATGATTGAACTTCAGGCTCCTTTTCCATCCGCTCCCTGACTCCTCCTATCCACCCCATCCTCATACTCTTCATCCCACATGAAAAGCAATTCTTCCAGGCCAGCTTTTCCAGGCAATGTCCTTCCACACACAGCTCAGATTCCAACCTCTCAGACACATCAGCTTCCCCATTTGAAATCAGTTTCTTCCCTCCTACATTCCCTCTTTCATGGTTGGCATTTTTAGAAACTTGTTCATAGACCACCTTGTATTTTAATGAGTGGTATCTATTTCTGAGCTCTGATCCTCAGAGGGCAGGCATCTCTGAGCCTGGGAGCCTAGCTCAGTGGCTGGTATTTATAGGCACCCTGTGAATGTGAGTTAAATTGAATTACTCAGGAGGCCTGAGGGGTTGGGAGGTTAACTACAGTTAACTGAAGGAACTAGAAGGGCCACTGGGAACTGGTTTTGGAGCATACAGCTTTTATGAACAGCTATCATCTTTTCAACTGGGCCCCTTAATCCTGTGCCTCTGCAGAGAGGGAAAGGTGGTGTCTGTTTAAGATGCTGGTGAGAGTAGATCAGCATGTACCATCTCTTTCCCGGCTCTCCAGGTCTCAGAGCATCAATCCTCCTTCTATCAGAAGAGCTAGCTTTTGAAGAGGAGGAAGTGGTTTACATGATGACCTCTGAATTTCTGACTCTGATAGTAACCTTCTTGAATAAGAAATTGCAATCCTCCCTGTTGCAAGGAAGGTGGGTGTGCCAAGGTGCTTCGTTTGTGAAACTGAGTGAAATTCGAGCACGTTTTGTGACTCTGACCTTTGGGAATAGTCCAGGGTCAGGCTGTGCTCACATGTTGTGCTCGGTAAATCCACTTTCCGCTATCATGTTGGGATCTTAAGTCAATTGCTGCTTGTGAAACACCTTCTCCTGACTTGCAGCTCAGATTCTATATGTGCACCTGAAGGTTGCTTTTAAGGGACTCATGCCCAGAAAAACTGGGAAGGGGATGCCTGATACAGAGGAAAGAGAAAAAGAGCAAGCCCAGGTTTCAGTCCTAAATCTGCCAGAGACATTTTGGGGGACATGGAACATTAGTTCCCAGGCCTATAAGATGGGGGCACTAGTAATTATTAGGAAGGGTTGTGTATATGTTCGCTGAGATTATTTAGGTAAAGCATGTGGTAGCACACCTGACACTTTTCAGCACTGGTGTATCCCAGCGAAGTCGCATAGCCTTGGTTAGGAGCCCAGTTCCCATAGCTGTTAGGGATGATTTATATAACTTCAGTGAGGCTGAGTTATTACACCTGAGTCTCAGTTTAAGTGGATTTTATTTGGGATTAAATATAGCTTGCACGTAAGTTATAAAGATGAGAGGATGTTTGTAATAGGCCCAGCACAGTGGTGTGTCTCAGCATCTGGCCCAGGTATCCACACTCACCACTGCCCAGCTTCTCAGGGGTGGTGGAGTGCTCTGGGGGGACATGCCTTAGAGGTGCTGATGGGAGCTCCCCTCTATGACCACAGTTTCTTCCTATATACTGGGCACAAAACCTTTCTCTCTAGGAACCAGACCTGTAGAACAGACATAGTTCAGGAGATGCTTTTTGGACACAAGACCATACATGGCATGTTTGGAGAAGTGAAGCCAGCATGGAGAAGGGGGCTTTTACAGCTTTTCTATGAAGAGCTTTTGAAGAGTTGGCAGTGTTTCACCCAGAGAAAGATGAATCTGGAGTGGGAGGGGAAGGTTGGGATTAGGGATGGAGAGATGAGTTAGCTTGTCTTCTTGGGTGGAGATGAGCTGCCCTAACCCAGGACAGTGGCAGGTGAGGATTGGGAAAGGGGTCTGACAGGGAGGCCAAGGAGAGGGAAGAAGAGAGGTGGGAACTAGAAGGTCCAGAGCAGAGGTGGAGGGTTCTGGTTCAAGTGTTGGGAGCAGAGGCTAGAGACACTACATGAATAATTAGGGTGTAACTGCAGTTATTTGCAGGATAGGAAAGATAGAGGCTTTCTATTGTCACCATCCCACTAGGTAAATGAAGGGATGACCCTAGGTGTGTATGTATGTGTATCTATGTATGTGCATGTGCATGAGCATGTATAAGTAATAGGACCAAAGAAGCTGGGGACTTACCCAAGGCCAAAGAGCTAGAAAACATCTTTCATTTGCTTGAAGTACTGAGTTTAGTAATGACTGTGAGTGACAGAACTGGGTAGGGGGAGCCCATAGGGAAAGGGCCTTGGCCCCATTTCCTGCTCCCTCCCAAGCAGGTAGTGAGTAGGAGTTTTAAGTTTCACTGTTTGATAGCATCACCTCCTCTGCTTTCCCAGAAATTATTCCTCGAAGTATGACTCGAATCATTACTCTGTTGGGAGATGTCTCAGTTCAGAGCTGACTTTCTGCTCTGGTTGTTTACTGTAGAAACAGTGGCACGGATAATTCAGAGGTGGCCCAGTCAAGAGGAAAGAAGAGGGCCTTCAGAGTTAGGGACCCTGCTGTTAGAGACCTATGAGAATTGGGCAAGAGAATCTACTTCTTGGTGCCTCCACTTTTTCTCCTACCAATTGGGGGATCATGATTCTCATTTGGTTAACTTCTTTTGATAGTGTTTTGCAAATCACAGTGTTGGTCATAGCACAATAACGATAAAACAGAGTTCAGACTCGGTCTTTTCTATGTGTGTGAAGCAGTAGAAGGAGGTGGTGAATCAGTCAGCACCTGTGGGTGGTGCGATCTCTATATAATGGAAATACTAGCACCTGCTTTTAGGGGGTGGGGTCTTGGAATATTTGGTTAAATGACTGTGGAATCTACTGACTGCTTGGTTCTACCCTGACCTGTGCTAACCACCATTACCAGCATTCCTTACCCCACCCCCACCCCCCAGCTATGGGATAAGGATCTTGTAGCTCCTTTATTATTTTGGGAGAATTTCTGAACTTATAGGCCTCAATTTCTTCATCTGCAAAATGGGGATACTAATCAGCTCAGCTTTGCCTGCATTATGAGGATCAGCTGGAAGAAAGGGACGTGAAGCCTTTTTCTAAGTTCTGTTGAACTCTGTATTTCAGGAGCCCCTTTTCTCTCTCTTTTCCCTTCTGCTAATCTCCAAAGGACATCTTTGGTCTTTAAAAGTTTAACTGAGACAGGGGCAGAAACAGGGGTTTGTAGAGGAGAGTGACTTTCCAAGGCTCCAGAGTGAATTGGAGTTCTGGGATCATGCCCAGTTTTGTCAAATTCCACCATTTAGTGCAAGCCTGTTTTGTCCATGCCTGAGACCTACCAGGGGTGGGGGGGAGGGGACAGAAACTTCTGGAAGGGTGTCACTCTTTGAAGCCTTGGAGGTGGCTGCTGCCGGTGTTGAGATTCCTGTTCATGTCCCCTTGTGTCCAGCAGTGACTAGTTACTTGGGTATTTGGGTTTTGGGTGAGTCAACAGGCCTATGACCCAGAGGACCTGTGGTGCTTGGCAGTGGCTGGGATGAGTCAGAGGGCAAAACTGCTCTCTCGACCCCAGAAACTGCATCCTCTGGACAGAAGAGAAAGGCCTCTCTGATCCTCAGTTGCCCTGCTTACTGCAACTTCTAGACTAGAGAGTAGGATTTTTTTCTCTTCTACTTCATGGGGTCGATATGGAGATCAGAAGAGAGATTTCTTTTGTAAATGATATTGCAGTATTCCTTAGTTCCTGCTACTTAAAGCAGGCAGCTGACTTCTCTTTTTTTTTCTCCCTCCCAGAGTAAATGTATTGATGCAAAAAAAGAAAACCAGTCAAACTCCTGATGAGGACAGTGGGTGAACAGTCCAGCCTTTTCTTATTTTGTGTCTTTGAATTGAAGCCTGGGCCATTTCAGAGATCTATTGGGGATACACAGGAAGGAGGGACCAGGTAAATGTAGCTCATTTTCCAGAATCTTAGGTTCCTACCTGACATATCTGCCTTGGCTTATCACATTCGATTCTTTAAACCCTGCGGCTTAGCCCCTGTTTTTTAATGCAACACATAGAGACCTGCTTCTCAAGGAGACTTGATCATTGGGCTCTAGAAGGTCCTTACTTAGGAAGCTGCTGTTCTTTGCAGGATAGCAAATGAAAGATGTTTTCTAGCTCTTTGGCCTTGGGTAAATCCCTGACTTCTTTGGTCCTATTGCTAATACATGCTCATGCACACAAGCACATGCACATCAAGGAAAGGGCAAAAATCGAGACAAGAAACCAGCGCTTTGGGTCCTCAATTCCCTGTTCTTTCTGACACACCCCTCTTCCCTCCTGTCAGGTGAAGAGAGAAGCCAGATGGTTTGACAAATGGTTCTTGTTGCTGTCAAATCTGCCTTCCCTTTCTGTTCAGACAGACAGCTCTTACCTTCCCTTTCTGGGGAGATTGGGAGGGTTGGGCAGAGAGGGAGGGAGGTGAATGAAAGAAGGAAAACACTTTATTGTCTGATTCTTTTTGTGGCAGAGGTGACCAGTGAGCTCCTGTTTCTATGTCAGAAAACAATGCTAGGACAATGAGCAATTGTCACCTTGAATTTGAAGCCCATAGAGGCCTAGAAATGGCAGGTTGTATTGGAAGACAACATTGATTTCATATATATTCATCTTAAAAAAAAACACACGTGTTTAAGATGCCATATCCATAAATTCTAATAAGGCTGTATGATTCCAATTTTCAGGTGAGATTAGCATTTTATTGAGTATTTTATCTGTCAGATTCAATACTTGATGTAGCATCGTCCCAGGCTTATTAGCATAATTGCTGTGCTTAAGCAACAATAAAAAATTCAGCAGTAAAATAGCAGTTAGTGCAGGCAATTTGTTATCAAAAGCTTTTACTTAAGGACAGTTCTATCCTGTATTTGTTAGCATGTTAGGGTTATAATTTATTTTTATTTTGGAAAACAAAAGGTGGGGGGTGGAATTTTGCTTTTTTAGTTTTGGAAATGATAGAGAAATTAAAAATCACTGCCTCTCTGCAAAATTTTCCTCATCCCTTCTTCCTTTGCCGAAAGCAGCCTGTGATCAGAATAGATTTCACTTATGAGACATGTTGCTCAGACAAAAGTCACTCTGCACTGCATTGGAATGAACTGATAGTAATGCCCATTTATGTTTGTACAGGTGTTTCCAAAAACACTTTCACATCTATTTGTTGCTTAAGTCTCACACTGGTCCAGCGAGAGCTCCATTCTGAGAACAGCAGACTGAGTTGAAATGACTTTTTCAGGACGAGGCAGAGCCTAGCTGTGAGATCTGCTCTTCCAGCCCCCAGGCCTGTGGCTACGTTGCAACCCTTCACACAGTCACCCCCAAATCCTGATGTGGGTACTTTCTCCTGCCCTGTGTTGGTTTTCATCCTAGATCACTCTTATATATGGGTGTGCACATGCACATGCACGCACACATACTGTATACACAGACACGCATTTCCCCCCTCAAATTTAATGATGAACTCTTGCAGCTGTTTTTCTTTTGATGTCCTCATTGAAGTAATTCTGCAATATAATTTTTTTCTTAATATCAAATGTCTTTCATTTCTTGCACTTACAATCTCTCCTGACTCAGAAAAGCACTTGTGATTACCATCTGTGAAGGGCCTAGTGCAAAATATATGATTTCATGAGTAATGTGGCAGTCTTTAGATAAGACAGAGATAAGATTTAAACGTGTGGAAAGAGATTGGGAAATCTATTTCTTGAGAAATGTATTAGAAATAAATAAGAACATTAAATTGAAGCTTTTTAGTGTGTAATTATGGGTAATAATTTCCAAACTAAAGGTAAAATTTGGGATGAGAATGTATAAATGAAGCTCCTAAACTTTTAGGGAAGTTACCTTAGCACCTTAGATTTTCTTCCCTTGGTAAATTCAGAAAAAGATGTTCATTGCCTCGGAGCTTCTCTAATATGCAAGGTGCTGTGGGGTTTACAGACTAGATCAAACAGGGCTCTGACTCAAGACATGTTCAGACTATTAGCGAGGATATTGACAATAAATGAACATAATTTTTGTTTTTGAGCAGCTTTTAACTGACAGAAACACTAGTAGTAATTTTTCTTAGACTATGCCATTTAATCTCAATGTTTCTCTTACTTATTCATGGAATTAATTTTTATTGGGCACTTACTATGTGCCAGTTATTGTCAGTATTTCACATGTTTTATCTCATGTAATTTTTATAGGAATCCTATGAGAGTGTAGCAGGTGCTATGATTCTTGTTCTCATTGGTTAGCTGAGGAAACAAGCATACAGAGAGGTTAACTTGTTCAAGTCTTACAGCTAGGAAGTGATGGAATTGCTCTGGTCTTCCTGTCTCCTGTTCTTCCTACTGCACCACTTGGCAAAAAGATGAATTAATAGATAGATGGGTAGGTGGACAATGCTAATGATGAGTAGATCAATATGTTTTTGTTGATTTCAGAGAGAGGAAGGGAGAGGGAAAGAGAGATAGAAACGTTGATTGACTGCCTCCTGCAAGCTCCTTACTCGGGATCGAGCCTGCAACCCTGGCATGTGCCCTGACTGGGAATATAACCAGTGACCTCCCAGTACATGGGATGATGTTCAACCAACTGAGTGACACTGGCCAGGAAGAGGACTGTGTGATTTCTTGATAAAGAGTTGGTGGATGTTTACAAAGAGCACTAAACTTAAAATTCGATAGGGGCCCAAATCCTCATGTTTCTTATGTTTATAAAAACCTCAGTTAAATTATTTCATAATCTCAGGGCCTTCCTTTGAATTATGGGTAATAAAATCTCTCTCTCGTTGTCATTGTGAGAATAAATCAGAAAATGTATGTGAGACTCTCCAAAAGTGCTTGGTTCACAGTGGGTGTTAGGCCAGTGTCACAAGTAACCGTGAACAGGCAGTTTTGGGTAGTGGTTAGGAACAGCCATGGAAGCCAGATCACTGGGCTTTAAATCTGCTTCACCACATATTGTTGTATGACTTTGGGCAAACTTCACTTTTCCTGCCTCAATTTCCTCATCTATACGTAAAATGGACTTACCTCATAGGGTCATTGTAAGGGTTAAATAAGAGAAAAGATAAGTTACGTTAAAGGTGTGTGTACAGCACATTTAACAATGTCCGACAGCAGTGTGTTAGCTCTCATTGTTCTGGGTACTACAGTGAGGAAAGAGTGCAGGTAGAAAGTGAACAGTGCAAGACTGTTTTAGGATGCTGGCCTGTTCATTCAAGGACAGTGAACCAGTTTAGCCTAGGACATGAAAGTTGCATTTACACAGCCACTGATGACCTTGGAAACATTCCTGGCTTCTCCATCCTTGACCCTTACTCATCTGTAGTGAACTGCAGAGGATGGGGTGTGCTTGGGGAGGGGAAGGCATACACATCCTCGATGAGCTTGTTCATAGAGAGGTGCCAGGTGGCTACTGAGGGTGAGTTTGCTGGTCAAGGTTGGTTTGTAGGCTGTAATTTTTTCTGTGCCATCCGCGTTTTGTTTACTCAGTCTGTGTGTGCCTGGGTTCTCTCCTCAGATCTGTCTCCCATTTTCCTCCTCTCTAGAAGGCTTTGATATACTGGGGCCATCTCTGCCTGGGACTGTTTCCCCTGCACCAGAAGGAGGTGGGTGGGCACTTGGCATACCATTATTTGAAAGGTGATATACTCTAACATATATTTCACACACTTTCAAAAAAGAAGAATGCACTCAGAGACATTTATTTTAAAGGTGTGCTGCTGAGGATAAACTGGAAGATGGAAGATTCTTCAGGATCTTGGGCTTTTTGTCCTAAACAACAATTATCTTTAGAGGCATGTGTGTGTGTGTGTGTGTGTGTGTGGCTTCCTGGAATTGGTAGTATTGATTTTGGGGGGGTGTTTCTTTGGCTTATTCAAAATAGAAACAGAAAGGTAAAGTGTTTGTTCATGTCATTTGAACATGTCTTTATAGGAAAAGACATTACGATAATACCTTACATTGTGTATGGGGCTTTGTGGTTTTCAAAGCACTTAAATACACATTTTTATGTGCATCATATGCTCTCCCTATGAGGTAGGCAAGGCAGAGCTTATTATTTCCCTTTTAGAGATTATGTAACTGAGGTTCAGAGAGATAGAGTGAGTTTCTTAAAGCAGTGATGGTTGCAACCCTGAACCTTTAACTCTAGGGTGCTTTCTGCTTTGCCACCTGATTTGAGTGTAATGAGCTCATTCTTACCAAGCATTCTTACCCAGGTTACATAGAGTTGTAATAAATCTCAAAAACGCTTACCTTTACTTTCCACTGGTTAAAAAGTTAACTATAATTTGATATTAACTTGTTCCTTCCCCTCCGCTCCCCCCAGTATAAACAGCAATGAATATCTAGGGCTTTCTGTTAACCCAGATTGTGTTTTTCAACACTAAATGTCAAAGTATTTCCTGAAACTTGCTTTAATGAATAAGAGAGGTGAACACAAAATTCCTTTTTTGCATGAGGTCATTAGGAAACAGGATGTACGAACTTGCTGTAGAAATCTGAAGAGGAACACTTGTACTGATGTGCAGGCTGGATGAGTACTAGTATATTACAGAGGGTTTCATGCTGGTAGAGATCTTAAGTGAAAGAAGTTCTCATTAAGTGTGTCAATTGGTTTGCATGAAAAATGAATCTGTTCCATGAATTGGATCCAAGGCCGGTTATACGTCCTTATACTCCAACAACCAGAGGCATGAGTTGGACCTCTAGTTTTGATTGCAAGGTGCCTTTATCTGGAAGCTCGGGTGTGTCCTCAGAATACAGAACAGAGGAATGGAAGATGCTTTTGAGCTTCTTATGACTGAGAGTCAATGCTGTGCTTGCTGGAGGTGGGAAGGACTGAGTTCTCTTTGGCAAAGGTCTTTGAGCCCCTCAGTCACACGGCACCAAGTAAGCCCACTGATGTATTATTAGCTTCATGTACTGGCATGTGGGTTAGGTCACATGTGTTTGGAAGTCTATTTCTTTACTTCACACCACGTGGTTTCTTAGATGACTCCTTTTGAGTGAATCACCAGCTTGCTGACAGTATCTTGAACAGGCTGCTTTAGAAGGAGGCAGAAAGTGTTTTGGTTTGGACAGATGACCCCCTTGACTTTACATCTTTGATGGTTTCTTTTTCAATCTACATCATCTGGTAATATTATTAATGTGGGTGCTAAAATTGGCCCTGATTTATGTCCCAGATACAGATCAGCTTGTACCTTTTCAGGACACAGATAGCTACGTCCATGTTCCATCTATGTTTCTTATGTGATAATTAGCATTCACCCTACAAACAAGGTCAGAAATGAAATCACTAGCATTGCTGAAGAGTCCCTTCTCTGAGTTTCTGTCACATGCTTAATTCTGTTTCTTTTGGCATTGATGTGTCCTGTGTGTGTTGGTTTGGTGTCTTCTGCTACATTTGAACTCCTGTAGGGCAGGCATCCTATCTTATTAATCACCATTTGGTGCCTGGTAGATAGTAGGTGCTTTTAACTAAGTAGTTGGATCATATCTTAAGAAACAGAAAGAGATGGTTTTCCTTGAAAGAGAGAGATGGCTGCAAGGGTTGCTTCTTCAGTGCATTCCCAGCACGCTCAGCACCTTGGGAAGTCAGAGATGAAACGCCAGATCTCATTCCTTAGGCAGCCACAGGCCAGCTATATCATGTCAGGGAGAGCACTACGTATACTGTGAAACAAGGCATGCATGGGTCATCCCGATGGATGTAACTTTAGAATAGCTTCAACCACAGGCTCTGCTCCCTCCTCTCACATTTGAGAATTCCCTATCATAGCCTCACTTTCTTCCACACTTGTAATGGGATAGTCATGAATGGACCATTGAGGATATAAGCAAATTATCTGTGGAGCTGAATGCAAAGTGCTTTGCTATTCTTTGGTAGGTGGGGGTCTATTTATTTTTAAAAGGTAGATTGCTGAATGCATAAGCAAAATGTGACACCCCAACCAAGAATATTATTCAGCAATAAAAAGAAATAAAGTACTGATATATGCTACCACATGAATGAATCTTAAACATATTATGTAAGTGAAAGAAGCCTGTCACAAAAGACAACATCTTATATGATTCCATTTATATGAAATGTCCACAGTAGGCAAATCCATACGTCTATAGAGACAGAAAGTGGATTTGTGGTTGCTGGTAGGGCTGGGGTGGGGGATAGGGACTGACTGCTAAAGGGTATGGGTATCTTCTGGGTATGACGGAAAGTTCTTACATTAGATTGTGGCAATATTTTCACAACTCTGTGAATATACTATAACTAAATTTTAGACTTTACATGGGTGAATTGTATGTTGTATGATTTTATCTTAATAAAGCTAGTTAAAAATGGATGCATTTCAGTCTATAAGTTCTGAGGGGTCAAAGAGTGTATAACATAATTCTTTTGGCTTGTTTTTGGCCAAGAAGTCATGCGCACCTAACAATGATGACCAGGCCTAAGGAAAACCTGACAACACAACCAGAGCTACCAAACTTGACATCTATTTCCTCCCAACTTCATGCACAGTATTTTCAAGAGCTTTAAATTTTGTACTTCCAGAAATGTTGATTAGTGAGATACTCAATAAGAAATAACAGGGTACTGACAGCCCTGATTGCGTAAATAGGTGCTTGGAGTTGTGTTCCTGGTTTGCTTGTCAATATAA
The DNA here is from genome assembly GCF_951640355.1 of Cnephaeus nilssonii. Taxonomy (NCBI): domain Eukaryota; kingdom Metazoa; phylum Chordata; class Mammalia; order Chiroptera; family Vespertilionidae; genus Cnephaeus; species Cnephaeus nilssonii. The sequence continues at coordinate 45,719,141 of NC_137074.1, forward strand.
GAGGAATGTGTGATTATGTTGAATGATGGTTAATTTCTTTATCCACCCATTTTAAAAATAAAGGTGTACATCTGGAAGACAGGTGCCCAGGGCAAAGGGAGGCCTGCAGCTTTGCTAGCGAACCCCAGAAAGGAACAAGTTCCTATTTAGGAGTTGGCCTTGGAGTCCAGGCTGATTTTAGGCAATAGCTGATGAATTAGGGAACTGGGACTAGTGCCACACACAGGATTTTTCATTTTCTCTTGTTTTGTGTTTTTCTGGACAGCTTTCCCCCTCCTCCTTCATGATCATTGTCCCACCCACTTTGACTAACTTGTGTGGAAGTGTGTAGAGGCTGAAGGGACTTAGTGCTTTTGAGCTTTTTATGTGAACAGTTCCTACACAAACATTTCTCTTTGATTAAGTATCCGGTGAAACCAATTCATATGAACTCCAATTAAACTTTAATGAACAAGTGGGTGTATTAATATCAGCTGAGTAATGCAGGCAGCGCAAATTCCAGTAAGTGACTCACTTCTCTGAGCAGCTCATTCCCCATGCACGGTTAGAGTTACTAGAAAGCTTCCAGCTATATTTGAGTGGATCTGGTCTGGGCCTTGTAATTCTACCAATCCTCAGGGCTTATTATTCATCTGGTGACAAAACCACAGTTATCCAGGTCCTTGTTTTCAGAGCAAGGATTAGGAATGGGGAGACTTGTTCACATTGAGTAATTAGGCCTTTCATGGAGCAGTGCCCATGTGGACTTAAACTTTCTCCATCTTCCTTTTTTCTTAAGTGAGAATTCTTTTTCTCTTTAAACCCAGGGGCAGTGTAGGTGAAGGTCAAGGCAGTAAAGGTGGAACCCTCTATTTCGAACTAAACTTAGCTCTCCTGAGTCTCACTTCCCATCCTCATCTGCTCTTTGCCTCAAGTACAAAAGCATCCCCATTGTTACACCAGAGACAGCAAGATCTTGTAATGGAGAGCCTTTCTGAAGACAGACCCTGTTCCTTTCAGAGAGTGATAACTGTACCTACTTCCTAGGGAGGATTAAACAAGATAATGAATATAATGCTCTTAGTTTCTTGCCCGGGGCATAGACATTCCCAGTCAATGTTAGTTAACTTGTGCCAATGAAGGAGGGCTGGGGAGGAGAGTATGGGGATGAATGGGCTCAGTCCTTGACAACAAAGGAACTTAGACTCTCCTAGATATTTGTCTTATACTTAAAAATGCCTGTAATAACAGAGTGATAAGGACCAAAAGCTTGGGAGAGAGAATGAGCTGTGAGGATTCAGGGAATGTAGAGATCTCTGTGTTGGAGGCATCTGAGAAGGCTGGGTGAACTTGGTTAGGGAAGTCAGGGTAGGGGGAATGAGCTAAGGGTTTGGGAAGGTAGCTTGAGGGTGAAGGCAAAGGCCCACACATACCCATGCACAAGGTAGGTACTTTCAGTATGGTTAGAATAGACAATGTCTGGGCTTGAGGGGCTAAATGAGACTGAACTTAGTCTCTGCCTTGGCTCCCAGACCGCAGTCTCAGCTCTATTTGCTGTTCTGCCTCCCTCCCATTCCTTGGTACCCATCTAGAAATCGGTTGAAAGTAACACTGCAACCAGGCAGGTGGAGATAAAGGCTAGGTGATAGAATGGACTTTATTTTATTTATTTATGTATTTATTTATTTATGTCTTTATTTATTTATTTATTTATTTACTTACTTACTTACTTACTTATTTTAAAATCTTTATTGTTGAGAGTATTACATAGGTCCTCCTTTTCCCTCCATTAACCTCTTCCAGCCTTCTCCCGAAAGTGGGAGTGGACTTTAAATCTGTTAGCTCAGTGGGCTTGCTAACACAGCATTCCTGAATAGTCAGTTACTCTATTTGTGACAACTTTCTCATAGGAGACTGTGCCTGTAAAACTCCTTACAGTGAGCAGCAGGGCATATATGCATTCAGCCTCAGTAACTCCCAAGGCTGGGAGGAAGGGGCTGTGTTGCACAGGCCTAGTTCCTTCTCCAAATTCAATAATTGGATACCTCACCTCCTCCTCCTCTGTGGATGAGGCTGGTGGAAGGAGAGCTAGATGAAAAGGCAGAAAGCAAGGTAGAAAGGAAATGTCTGCCACTATGAGGAGCCTTGCCCACATTTCTCACTCGGATCTCAACAGGGTTCCTTTAGGGAAAAAAATAGGAGGCTAGAAGGTAGAACAGGGCCATATTGTGGAAGTGAGGGACAGTGTGCTAAGCAGGGAAGGATGTAATTCATTCAGGCTGGTTAATCCACTTAGGAAATACCAATTGAGGGACACACTAAATAACTCCGACTGGAGTAAACAGGGCCTGTCAAGGACTGTGGTGCAAGAATCAGTCTCCATTTCACAGTTGAACACTGAGGCGTTCAACTTCAGACATCTCACATGAATTTCAGACTCTGCTTCCCTCCCAGACTTCTGTTTAGAGAATGCTGTAGGATAAAGAAATTCATGGTGTAAAGGCATGAATTCCATAGTGATAGCAGAGGTGGGAGAGTCCAGTTGAATAGATAAATTTCATCTTTTGAATTTTGGATAAACCAGAAGGAATTCCTGCAAATCAGGAGTTGAATAGACTAATGACATAAGTTAGGAACTATATGCTGCTTACAAAAAACAAAGGTGTATATATATATATATATATATATATATATATATATATATATATAGAGAGAGAGAGAGAGAGAGAGAGAGAGAGGTAATATGCAAATTAGCCATGACGCCTTAAGGCATCATGACTGGCTCAGGAGGAGCTGAGGAGCTGCGTGTGCAGATGGGCGGGAGGGGACTGTGTGCCATCCCCAGGCCCAGCGGCCACGGGGAGGCTGGGGTTGGGGCCAGGTGCCCCTGTGTGTGGAGACACAACACACAGGGGCACCTGCTCTGAGCCGCCATGGTGCGGCTGGGAGCAGGCCCCCAGTGGACACACACAGGGGGGCATGCTCCGAGCTGCAGTGGCCAGACTGTGGCTTAGGCCCGCTCCCCCGGAGCGGGCCTAAGCCATCAGTAGGACATCCGTGAGGGCTCCCGGACTGTGAGAGGGGGCAGGCTGGGCTGAGGGATCCCCCCCTTCCAGTGCATGAATTTCATGCACCGGGCCTCTAGTATGTTAGATTTTAAAAATGTTAGTTAGGCCCTAGCCAGTTTGGCTCAGTGGATACAGCATTGGCCTACGGACTGAAGGGTCCTGGTTTGATTCCGGCCAAGGGCACATGCCAGGGTTGCAGGCTCAGTCCCAGTAGGGGGCATGCAGGAGGCAGCTGATCAATGATTCTCTCTCATCATTGATGTTTCTCTCTCTCTCTCTCTCTCTCTCTCTCTCTCTCTCTCTCTCTCTCCTTCCTCTCTGAAATCAATAAAGAAATATATTTAAAAAAATGTTAGTCAGTAGTTCATTTAGCAATTAGAACTAGGTATTTCATTACTTAACTTCCCAGAATATTATTTCTTGTTAGATACAGCTCAGGAAAGTCTGTTATCCCCATTTTATAAAAGAAACAGTAGCAAACTTAAAGATCATTATCCAAGGACACTTGGATTAGCCAGCTTAATCCTTTATTTTATATTGGGGCTTTCATATTGAAGTGAGTAGGATTTGCTTATAGGTTTTCACAAGATAACTGAATTGGACTTGATTTTGACATTCAAAGGAATCAGGACATGCACTTAGCTAAGTTATTTTCCTTGTTTTGGCTGAAAGATTTAAAATAGAACTATAGTAGCCATGAGGGACCATACATCTTTTATTTGGGGTCTTTCACAAATTCCTTCCAAGTCGGGGTTTCTCCAGAGCCTATTGTTCTTTCAACAATATGCAGAGGGCATGCTCATGTACTTTCATTTAGTGTCATCTTTTCAAGATAATAAGCTGAATATATTGTATAGATTGATTAATTAGCTTTCTTAAGGTGAATACATTTTGCAAGCCCATCTCTGTAAAAACCAGAATTTCTCTGTTTACCACACTCAAGGGCCCATAAGTAGCATGTCTTTTCTGGAGACCTTTGACTTATCACACTGCTCTTTTCTTGTTGCCTTGGAGACACCTCTCCCTTACCCTGGTCATTCTCTGGTCCTCTGTTCCTGTTGTCTACCATGAACACAGGTTACTTACTGCCCTCTTCATCCTCCTAGAAACACTAGCCCAGATACCTCATTGCTTTTCTTTTCTCTGATTCGTTTGATTACCCATGTTGATGATGGCTCCAAACAGCAATTGTTGCACCAGACTTCAGATTTTCAGTCTGCATCCCTAAATCTTTGGTTGTGGGCCTGGGCTTTTGCATCTTGAAAACCTTTGTAGGTAATTATGATGGACACCCCTGCTTAAAAATCTACTGGTATCAGTTTACTTATGGTATGTGGTACTTAGAATAAAGGCTTTTTAAAAGACATTTAATCCATTGGTTCCTGGATGAAAAAGACACACCCAGGGCATGAAAAGAGAGTGAATAGGTCTCAGAAGGGTGTGGTCTGAGCTGGAGAGGAAGCTGGATGATGCTATGAGGGAACAAAGGTTCAGTGTCCTCACCATCTGCTTTTTTTTTTTTTTTTTTAATGCCTCAGGCTCATTCCTATAATGAGTGTTTATTCTGCCCGGCAATACTTTTGTTGTTCCTACACATAGGGCTGTAGGTTCTGTCCTAGAAGTTTCCATAGGAGTGGGAGTAAGGGCAGGGGTTCTTAGCTCAGCCCCACTAAAGTTTAGGTCTGTTATCAGGTTCTATTTTATTCAGTAGGTTCCAACCTTTCCACAAAGACCCAGTTTCTCTTCTTGCCCCCAGACCCTAAGCAGATCCACCCTTTTCCTGTATATATTCCCTACATAATGACTGTGCCTTATACCTTTGGTAATGAACCACATGTTGTCAGGCAGTTCACTTTTTTGTGAAAATTTAGAACATACAGACTGCGGCAGTTTGCTCACTGGCGGAGGTGAAATGGAGGCATGTTCCTTCTACCGTCATTGCAACTCTCCCTGGGCTTTTTTGAGTGTACTCTGTGGAATCAGTGTTATGACTTTTCAGTCATATCTTTCCTATTTTAAAGCTGTGGAATTGATCTTACCACCTTACTGGGGAGCATGTCATCAGTAAAGTCTGATGGAAAAACCTGTCTGATGGATGGGAAGGGAGGCAAAGGGCAGCACTGGTGACTCATCCTAAGACCAGCTGCCTTTGAGCTGTGGTGCTTCATCGATGCTGACTCTAAACCTCCCTCTGCATTCTGCCGTCTTAAGCAGCTTTCGAATCTTTGTCTCCGATTTCCTTATCTAGATCAGACTGTGTCTTTTTTTAAGTTGTGCCTGGACATCCCCTTAATTAGTTCAACTGGTCCTGTAGGATAATTGGCTTTATACGATTATGAAAATAGCAACCATAGAAAATGTTATTCTTGAACAGAGTCTTCCCCTCCCACTGTGGGTGAGGTGTCAAGGGGCCCAGGTAAGTTTATATGTGCAGGCTTTTTTTTTTCTTCTTTCTTTCTAAATGTGATGTTGCCACTTTGAGGTGGAAGGAAAGAAAAAGAGTTTTTGAACCCCTTTAGGGAAAACACACACACACACACACACACACACACACACACACACACACATCTAAAAAAACAAAACTCTTTTCCTGAGATGAATGAATGGACATTGTAGGGAAGGCAGTAGAGCACCAGGGAACCTTGAGTCAGGGACTCTATATCCTATTTTGCTATAGGATCTTGACTGCTTGGCTGTTGGTGGGGATCCTCGAACCCATCTCTCTGAGTTGTTGAAGAGATCAGATGAGTTGCTGCATATGCAAATATTCTGTACATGGAAAAACAAAACAAAAAAACCTTTATATTTATTGTCTTAACACAGGCCCTAGTCTTTTTCCTAAAATAAAACTTTGTTTTTCAGTTATAAAAGTTATATACACCTATTTTAGAGAGTTAAAACGAAAAAAAAAAACACAAAAAAACAAAGAGGCAAATTAAATCACCCATAACCCATCATCCAGAGATAACCACTGTTGCAATTTTACACATATAACTACTTTATTCTTTTTTTAAAAGGGGGCTGCCTGATCCTTATACAAATTTAGTTTTACATGTTTTTTTTTTTACATAGTATTATATTGTAATTATTTTCCATGTTATTAAACATTATTTAAAAGTATACATTTAATCACTGCATAATGTTGCATTATGTGATGTATTTGCATGTAGTGTGGTATATTTGACCATTGTTTTCATTATTAAGTGCTGTTTACCAAAAAGGGATCTTGCTTTCACACAAAACAGGGGCACTTGACATTGTTTTTGTAGTAGAGAAATTTGACATTTTATTTCATTTTGAATTAATATGTATTGGACTGGATTGTAGCACTTTTAGTTATGGTAAGTTCTCAGTTCTAGGGTAAAGTTAGGCCCATAGAATTGTTAATTTAGAGAAAATTCTGACTGTAAAAAATACATTGGGCCAAGTGTTCTTAATTAACATAACACTAATTAGAGAAACATTGCAAAATAGTATGGGTAGTCTCATGAATGTACTGCATTAGATACATTGCCTTCTGCCTTCTGGAATGCTTTTAATTTTCTCTTATTAAGAGGATGTGGTAAATTTGTTTTGCCCAAAGGGTCTTTTCCATTGCTGGGGACATACATAATACTATAGTTACCACATAGTTGGATGTGTTGACATAATGATGAAGAGAGACCTTTGGGCATTTTTAAAAATGGAGATTTAAGGAGCAGTAATTTAGGAGAGGGAATTGTGCTAGTATTTCAGTCCTGAGGTTGATCTTTTCATCATGGATTTATGTTTTTTCCTCTCTATGCATTTCTGCGTGTCTGCTTAGCATCTTGTCAGCTACATTTGCTTGAGTTCCATCCCTCTATTTGTTCATACTTCCACCCATCTATCCTTCCACCCACCTCTTCAATCATCCTTCTAATTGTCTCTCCCCTGGCCATTCTTACCTACCCTTCTCATTTACCTCTCTAAATCTTCATCTGTCATTCATATCCGTCTATTCACCTAACCAATCTACCTGTAAAGTGAATGAAGACTATTTTAATTGGAGCATATTGGTTTCTTTATTGCATTTTTAAAAGGGAATCATAGTGGCCAAGGGCACAAGAACTAGAAAGTGAAAATGACTGGAACTTGACCATTTTTGTTTCACTTTGAAACCAAGAGGGGTGTTTAGAACCAACCTGACTTTCCATTCTGTGATGTCTCTGCAGGATGTTCTGAATAGAATGCATTTTGGGGACTGTTGTTTCAACCAATGTTTTCTTAGAAATCAGCCACCTGGAGAGAGAATAAACAAGAGCTATTATATAGCTTCTGATTAGTAAATTGAGAAGGGAAATAATTTTCTTCAGTTTGGGCTAAGGAAGAATCAAAGATGTAAAAATGAAATCTTTCTAAATTTATTGACTTAAAAATATACTGTAACATTTTCAAGGAGTTCAGATATATCATACGAAGGTATTTTTGAGGTGTGGGGACCTGTGTTGCACTTGTTTTGGATAAAATGGAAGGAATGAAACCAACTGTTACTGAAAACTTCTTTTCTTTTGATTCTGAGAACAAATTCTGATTTTTTGCACTTACCTCGCTTATTTAATTATCCTGTTGGCCCTGTGAGGTGTCTTATATTATTCTCTTTCTGTAGATAGGAGGCAGAGGCTCAAAGAAGCTTAGTGGCTTACTCATGTTCACGTGGTTAACGAGTGGCACAGCTCTTGTAGAATCAAGACTTGTTTGACTCTAAAATGGTTACTCTGCAGTAAACCGTACTGACACTGTGCACAGGGCTTGTAAAACCTCAACCATGTCTCACTTCTCCACTTAAAATTTTATAGTTACTCAGATTCTGAAAAGGATCCTGCAAAGAGCGCAGTTATCAGTTCTTTTCTCCAAGGATGAGAGGGTTTGCACGTGGCCTTGATAAAGAAGACAGTTCTTAGGCTATGGATATTAGTTTGAATTTATGAGCTTGACTGTGGTATTTGACAGAAAGAGGTTTTCCTCCTGTGCCACTGTGTGTTTGTGTTTGACTTAACCTGAGTCTCATTAGTCAGCTTGATCCAAATGACGCAAAGGTCCGCTCCTCTAGATGCATCTTATGAAGGTAAACAAAGCAGTGAAATACATAACAACTCTCTCCAAACGTTTGTAAGCTCTGAAAGCCAGAAAAGACAGCTATTGTAATATGTTTTGCCAGGCCAGCTGTTAGGATCACAAATGAGCCTGAAATCTTTGGATACACAGGAATTTATTTAGTTCTTAACTTTTCCATAGGTTCGAAAGCTTGCCACAACCTCCCTTTTTATTATTGTAAACTGTAGCATTGCTAATAGTGTGTTATCCTGGGTGGAAATTAGTTTTGGCATCATTAGATGCCAAAGATGGAGACTGGGTAAATGAGGTTCTGCCATGGGACCTGCCTTATGTGATCCTATTCTTACTTTCCATCTTTATTTTATTCTTTATGTATATATTTTTCTTTTCTAAAAATGTATTTTTATTGATTTCTAGAGAGAAAGGGAGAGGGAGAGAGAGAGATAGAAACATCAATAAGGAGAGAAAATCATGGATTGGCTGCCTCCTTCCTCCTGCAGTCCCCACACTGGGGATCAAGCCCACAATCCGGGCATGTGCCCTGGCCGGGAATCGAACTGTGACCTCCTAGTTCACAGATTGATGCTTAGACACTGAGCCACTCTGGCCGGACTTTAAGTATATATTAACTGCCTATTGTCTACTAGGCACTGTGTTATGTGGGGAGAGTATACAAGAACAGGGGTCAGCAAACTCTTCTGTAAAGGGACAAGTGGTAAACATTTTGCCTTTGTGGTCCATGTTGTCTCTGTCACAGCTATCATTCTGTGAGACAATATGTAAAATACTCAACTCTGCCATAGACGATATGTAAACAATTGATTGTGTCTATGTTTCAATACATTTTTTTTATGGAAACATGCAGTGAACAAGATTTGATCTGTGAGCCACGATTTGCCACACCTGTGCTAGAATGTTCATGAAAGTGGTGAACTTAGTTTTGTTCATTGCTATGTAACCAGTGCCTACAGCACTGCCTGGCATAGGGTAGATACTTCATACATATTTGATGAATGAATGAACTAATGAATCAGACTCCTTCTGTGCTTTCTGTGATCTCATAATCCTATAGAAGAGATAAGAAATATATGTTTGAGAGTGAAGTCGGGTGGCATTATAACTAGATACTGAGAGATAGGTAAGTGAATGTCACCAGCCAGAGATGGAAGAAACATAATGCAGTCAGAAGACACACATAAAAGAGACAAGAAGCAGGATATTCCTGGTGAATAATGCATAGTTCAGTTATTCTGCAGTAGGATTTCCCTGACTTGTCTGATTATTGAAAACACTTGTTGTTAATAATACAGATCCCCAGTACCCTCCTTGGAGGTTCTGATTTGGGAAAGATAGTTTGGCTAATACTAGTTTATAAAATAAAGATTTGAAAGGAAGTAGTATTGGGAGATGACACTGGAAATATATATGAGGGTAATTCCTGATTAGAAATAAAGTACTTACCCAACAGAACTGGTATTGACTATGGCAGCTGATCCTAGAAATGCCCTGTATTCTGTATGACACAGAATGGACATGGAGCCCTGGTGGAAATCCACCCTACTCATCAGCCTGCCTTTCTATGTCCCCTGTAGGAGTACTTTAGCCTTTGTGATGAAATGGCATGTAATTTAGTCAGTTGTGTAAATTATGATGAAAATATCATATTGTGTGTAGCTACTAGATTTATTGCTTTTGGATTTTTCAGTTGACAAACATCTAAGAGGGCAAATGGATTGAAATGACATAGTAGAAAACTTGCTTTCTCTTGCTGCAAGTCCAGTCCGAAGGTAGTGGACTTGTAGACTGACCACTGGAAAGGCCATATGTAAAATATTAAATATATATATATTTAATATTTAAATTTATTTATTTATTTATTTCAGAGAGGAAGGGAGAGGGATAGAGAGATAGAAACATCAATGAGAGAGAATCATTGATCCGCTGCCTCTTGCACACCCCACACTGGAGATCAAGCCTGCAACCCAGGCATTTGCCCTGACCTGGAATCAAACCATGGCCTCCTGGTTCATAGGTGGACCTTCAACCACTGAGCCACACTGGATGGGCCATATGTCTCCTTTTTAAGGATGAAGAAAACAAATCTGAATTGTAGGCAGTGACTTGATTAAGTTCTGTCACCAAATTATTGGCAGAGCTAGGAATATATTGCAAATGCCAAAGTACTCAATTTAGTTTTTAGTTTTCATTGCATAGTGCCATGCCTCATTTATCAATAAAGTTTCTAATTTACATAATTTCTTTCCTTGAATCTCATAATCTTTGCCTATACCTTTTCTATGCTGTTTATTATGAAATTATATCCTAATATCTTCTGGACAAGTTCCCCACTGTTACCTCAAATAAAGACTGAGCTCTGTTTCCCTGGAGAGCTTAACATATTTCCTGGCAGTTAGCATGTGTTCAGCAAATAATTGCAGACTTAAAATATCTTGAGCATTTTGTGCTTTCTTATGTGTTTGACTCAGGTTTCTTTATAGTTACATTGTCAGAAAAGTCAAGCTTTTCCCAAATTGCTGAAAGACAAAGATGCTTTCTCTTACACTCCTTTAAATAAATAAATAAAAAGTTGCATTCCCCATTATGACTGAGACCTTTCTTAACAGCTCTTTTGATTTTTAAGTGTCAGCAACTTGAAATGTCAGTAAATTATCAGAGAAATTGCATATGTATTTGGGAAGATGTATTTTAATTGACCACTTACAATAAAGATTATAGCAAAATCCTGAGAAATTTTATATCTTGCATTTTTTCTCATTACCAGAACTTTTTTGTTTTGTTTATTTTTCTTAGGAAGCTTAATTTTTATTTCTCCTGTGTTATGGTTTTATATGTTCATTTGTTCCTTTCAGTAGATGGTGAACAGCTTGAATCAAAGCTTTAAAAAAATGTAATCTCTGTACCCCCATAAAACCTAGCTCTGTAGGTACTAATACTAAATATACATTTGGTTAAAGAAACATGGTTAGAAAATGGTTAATCTCATCTTCACTTAGTTACTTAATTTACTCTTATTTTGCCTCTGACTTTATGCCTTGTTTTGTGCTTAGCATTGGGGCAGGCATATAATAATGAATGCAAGATAGTTCTTTCAGGGAATTCTACTTTTTTTGGGGTGTTGACACATAAACAATGTGATGGAGAAATCTAAGATAGATACAAATAACCTATATTAGACTCTGGAGGCAGGTTAATTCTGACAAGATGACAGAGGCATCTTTCAGCAAAGAGACAATGTTTGAAATGAGCTTGAATGTGTCTTGGTCTTCCATTTAAGTTATTGGTTTTCATCTTTCTCAACATATTACAACACACATGCACACATGTACATAGTAATATTTTCTTCTTTGTGCAACCTGTTTGACTATAGATTTAAGAGTAGAGCTATCTTTACATGGGACAAAAGGAAAAGAGAAGCATGTTTCATAAAGTCTGAAAGACACAGCTGCCAGAAAATATTGGGATGCGCCCTTCATTATCTGTGTAATGGTCAGCAGATACATTGGCCAGAGAGAGATATATACAGTAAGTCCCCACTTACTTGTCATTGATAGGTACTGTGGTTTTAAGCAAAAGAACATATAATGAAACCAATTTTACCATAGGCTAATTGATATAAACAAGAGTTAAATTCCTACAACATATCAAGGTTATAAGGAAATGACATTGAAGGAAAAGGTGTTATTTGAGGGCTTGTCCTATGCTGTTCTAAACTAATGGTATTCTTTCCAAGAATTTTCCCAACTAGTTGTTGTTCTCTTCTTTAGTTAAATTAAATTAACTAGGTCTCTGGGTGGAGGGAGCATAGTGTGATGGAACAAATTTCGACTCTGATGTCAGACAGCTTTGGTTCCATACCTAACTTTGCCATTTATTATTCATGTGACCCAAGACCATTGCTTATCCTTTTCAAGGTTTGGTTTCCTCATCCTTGAGAATGGTGATAATGGAAAGTACCTCACAGAGTTGTGGGATTAAAGGAGCTAATGTTTGCTAAGGTCCTATTTCAATGCCCAGGACATGATATGTCATCCATCTACAGGGCCATGTGAGATATATAAAAGTGTGAACAGCCCTAATGGGTTTGGCTCAGTGGATAGAGCATAGGCCTGCGGACTGAAGGGTCCCAGGTTCGATTCTAGTCAAAGGCATGTACCTTGGTTGCGGACATATCCCAAGTAGGGGGTGTGCAGGAGGCAGCTGATCAATGTTTCTCTCTCATCAATGTTTCTAACTCTCTATCCCTCTCCCTTCCTCTCTGTAAAAAAATCAATAAAATATATATTAAAAAAAGTGTGAACATAGACACATTGTTTTGCAAAGTTAATACACAGAAATATCCTTGACTTCCACAAATAAATTCTTCTAGTGCTTGCTTTTTTTTTTTTTTTTAAATACAAAGTCCATTTATTTAGCTTTTCTTTTTCTACTTTTGTGTCTTAGGTACTGGAAAAATTTTGTTTTCCTCTTGGGAAAGATAGTGCAATTGAACTGATGAAATGGGACTGGTCTTCAGCCACAGTCTCTTCGTCTGTTTTGGGGAGATAGCTCCAGGGCGTGGTGCAGACCATGGAAAGCTTGAGAGGGCTCTCACTGAAAGAGGGGGCAGCTTGCCTGGTGCTAATCAACTATTGCCACATGAGAATTCTTTGTCAGATTTTATGTGAAATCTTTAATTTGTAAATCTAGGGTCATTAAAATATTTTAAAAATGCTGTAAGAGATATTTCTTCAGGGAAGAAGAAAAATTCAACTTATGATCTCAGTAATATCCACTTTGGCTCAAAGCAACAACAAAGCAATTAAAAAGTCCATACTGTAGCCCAGCTGGCTTGGTTCAGTGGTTGAGCATAAACTTGTGGACCAGGAGGTCACAGGTTCAATTCCTGGTCAGGGCATAGCCCAGTTTGCATGCTCCACCCCCAGTGTGGGGCATGCAGGAGGCAGCCAATCAATGATTCTCTCCCATCATTGATATTTCTATCTCTCTCTCTCTCCCTCTCCCTTCCTCTCTGAAATAAATAAAAATACATATTTTTTACAAAGTCCACACTGTACATGGAAAACAGAACTCGATTTGACCTGCAGCTCTCCAGTTCGTATCTCCTGTGCATACATATTTTAAAGTGATAAAGTAACGGTAGGTAATGGCCATCACTTACTAAGTTGTTTCCATGAGCTCCGCACTCTTCTATGGATTTTACATATATCAATTAATTCTTAATAATCCAAAGAGGTATGCGTTACTGCTGTTATCTCATTTGACAGATAAGGTCACTGAGGCACAGAGAGATTAAGTATGTTTCCTGAGATCACACAGAAGATATGTAACAGGTGGGTTTCAAACCCAGGACTGTTCACCTTCAAAACCAAGTATATCTGCAGTTCTCAACACTGATGCTATGTTAGAATCACTGGAATACCCTTAAAAATACTGTTGCCCAAGTATAGCTCCAAACTAAACAAGTTAGAATATCTGGGTTGGGTGCTAGGCATGTTTTTTTTTTTTTTTTTTAATAGCCCCAAATCAATGGTTACAAGTGGAAGTAATAGAGATAACCCCTCTCCCTATCTCCTATACCCTATTTTATTTATTTTTTCTTTAACTCTGTTCAGTTTCCTGTTAGTGAATTTTCTGCCTTCACCACAGGTTATATACTCCATGGGTGTAGGAATTTAGTCTTTTTGGTTCCTTGCTGTACTCCTACCATCTAGATTAGTGTCTGACATGTATTTACTCAGTAAATATTTATTTGAATGAATAATTGATCCTTCACTACAGGGAATTTACAGTGCAGTTAGGGACACAGATAATGCATAATTTGGTCCAATGAGATAAGCTGATAACAGTGATGATCAAGCTGACTTCATTAAAACTTAGAATACTGCTGTTTATCTCTTAGATGTTAGGCTATGTTGTCTTGACACATACTGAAGGGACTGTGGGACATTTTTGGTCATCTGCAGTACTAGACTGGATCCTTTCTGAACTCTGGGGTGTGTGTGTGTAAATTGAGTAATAGGTGACATCCTCATGTTATCCCTGTTGGGGCATACATTTTTAGTGAGACTGATCAGGATTATATGAAAGGCATTCTGAGTTTTGTTACCCAAACAAAGGCCATGGAACCAATTCAGGACTGATGGTAGAGGTTCAAACAGCCTACAGGGAATTCAGATATTCTCTTCTCTTTCTAGGAAAGCCAACTTCTGTAAGTGATGCTGCCCCTTCCATCTAAAGCAGTATTTCTCAGCCTTTATTTATCAAAGACTCTTACGATGGATAATGTTAATAAAACAGCACACTCTGGGCTGTGACCGAGGGAAGGCAGGCTGAGGTTAAGTGGAATAACTGGAGACCCATAATTCTGTGTCTTGTTCTCCCACTTAAAGTAAATGGGAGTGTGAATGATAGTGTCATAGGGATAATCTTGAAGGAGTGCTAGCCTCTAAAAAAACAAATCATTTGGAACTTTTGGACTATAACAATGACAAGTAATAAATTACTTGTGACACATCTGACAATTGATGGACCCTGGTGATAGTGAAAATGCTCAGCTACTGCTAGGCCCAGGCATTGAACAATAAAAACATACCCCATCAAGTACTAGCTGATGGGGAGTCTTGCTATTGGGGTCATAGTGTATCATCAAGAAACAGTTAAGAGCCTGCAATGTGCAGAGGATCCAGATAAGCTCCAGGCAGAGCAGAATGGAAAACACCCTTTTTCTAGAATGATAAACCTGTGTTGAGGACCTGTTCTTACCACTTATTGCTGGGGCTCCTGGGCAATTCACTTGCCCTTTCTGAGCCTAAGTTTCTTCTAATACATAGTTAAGGAGAATAATTTTGTAACCCTCTATTTCCAAGGTTTGATAGAATAGTAAGCACCTATGAAGGGACTTGATGACAAATTATGTTTTTTCTCAAGACAGTTATAGATTGACCATTCCTGATTTTTCTGGTCAAATATAGCCAAAAATTAAGGTTGAGAGGACATCGGGTTAAGAGTAGTTAAGCAAAGGCAGGACTTGTGCTCCTCCAGAATAGTTATATCCTGTGGAGTGCAAAGATAAAATTTGGGCAATCTGTTTCATAGTTTGGGCAGACTGTTTAACACAATGAACTGGGTCTAAATAGGCTCATGCCTGTCTGATATTCATGAAAAGTGCCATGTTGGAGGTGGCCTGGTTGCTTTAACAATGGGCTGATTTTGACAAAGGGGAAAGATTGGGATACGTTTACTGTAAATTGCAAGTAAGAAACAACAGAAAGTTGAATATTAGAAGAACTTGGCTATCACAAAAACCACACACTTTCACATCAGTAAGACATGGAGTTCTGATCTGAATGAAATGTGAAACTGCTTGCAGACCACAGAGAGTAAAACAGGAGTACTTTTGTTTCATTATTAATACCATTGTCCTTATTTCTTTAAGTGAGAATTGATAGCAACCATAATAGAATCTTTCTCAAAGACTGAACACAGAAATAAAGAAAAATAAAAATAAAAAACACATACAGAAACCTCACCCCACAATCACCACTAACAAAGCCCGATGCTCTAAAAGGTCTCATTGTCTCTAGCCACCCATTTTTATGTCTCAGGTTCTAGACAAAGGGGCCCATATTTCTATCAGGATAGAGTCTTCATTAACACCCTGCTCCCCCTTTGGAAGATTGACAGAGTTGGCATTTTGTCATACTGCATGAAGGGTGATTTTTGTCATCTGTTGTGTGTGAGAACACTAAGCAATGAATTTGTGTGTACCAGGACTATTCTTGTTCACAGTGGGGTGAGACCAGGGATGCCTGATTGAGGGATGTGCTCTCTGGAAGTACAGCCACATGACCTTTAAAGTACGAGGCCAGTGAAGTTGAGGGAAAGAGACCCATTCTTTGCCAACATATGAGATGTGGTGAAGTTTGTGGAACGGAGGCAGTTGACTTGAGTTTCCATCCTTTGGGCAGCCACTGAACTACAGCTGCCTTCTGCTAATTTTTCAGTGAAATGTGGGAGTTGAAATAGATGTTTTCTGGTTATTCTCCTGACTGGTGTTTAGAATTGGTAATTACTTATTCAACTTTTGCTTCCTGGGGGCTTAGGATGTGGTGGCAATGTTACAGGAAGTAGAAGCCAGAGCTGTTGGGGGTAAGTGTTGGGTTGAATGTATGTGGTTAAGCAGAACAGCATAATAATAATAATAATAATAATAATAATCATCATCATCATCATCATCATCGCAACAACAATTATTATTAGGAAGAGTCATTATAACTAGAGGGAGCTAACATTTACTGAACATAGAGGGGTAGGAAAAAGTAGGTTTACAGTTATGAGTACATGAAACAGAGTTTATTCTTGTATTATTATTTATTAATCGTTATTTTTTCATGCAAACAGCTGTAAACCTACTTTTGCCCACCCCTGTACATCCCTTGCTAGACCTTGAACTAGGTGCTTTATATATGTATGATATTGAATTTTTACAACAATCTGTTGAGGTGTAAATTTTAGCTTTCTGTTTCACAGCTATGGAAACTGAGACACGCAAGGATAAAGAACTTCCCCAAAGTTAAAGCTATTAGGTAGCTGCATTAGGCTTCAAATCTGGGTATCTTGGTCATTCTCAATCTGATAAGCCATAATAAATTAAAGAGTTGGAAAGTCGTGGCTCCCTTCCCCTGCATTTGACAATCTCACAGATGCTTTGTCTGCCCTTTCCTTAAAGAAAATTAAATATTAATTTGAATAATCCACATAAAATATAGTACAAAATTTAAAAGTTTCAAAGAGATATGTAATGAAAATTAAATCTTTCTCTCATCAATGTCTCATCACTTTACTTTTCCCATCCAGAGGATATATCAGTTTTTTATAACCCCTTCTGGAAAGAAACTGGATATAAACAAGTGCATGTATGTATTATATTCCTTTATGTTCCAGTGAATGTTGAATATTTACATGAAGGGTAGCATTCTGCACACATTATTTTGCATCCTGCTTTTCTCATATATCTAGATGATTATTTCTGTTTCAGAATCTTGCTATCATAGTTTTAATTTTCATTTCTGTTGTCATTAGTGAATTTGAACATCATTTTAAATAAAGCTATACACATTTGTATTTCTTTCCTGTGAACTGCCCTTTGCCTACTTTTCTATTGGATTGTTGGATTTTTCCATAGTGTTTTATTACAGTTTTTAAAAAAGTAACCCTTAGTCTATGATAGGAGATGCAATAACCTCCTATTTGCATTTGTCTTTTGAACTTGCAGATTAAAATGAAATAATTTATATAGTCAATTCAGTCTTTTGGTGTTATGGTTATGGGGTTTTATGTACATTTAGAAATGTCTTCTCTACTTTGTGATTACTAAAAATTAGAGGCTTGGTGCACGAAATTCATGCACTGGTGTGTGTGGGGGGGTGGTGTCCCTCAGCCAAACCTGCACCCTCTCCAATCTAGGAGATTGAGAGAGAGAGAGGAGAATCAGATGAAGTAACTAGTCGGACATCCCTTTCACAATCCAGGACTGCTGGCTCCCAACTGCTCGCCTGACTGCCTGATTGCCCCTAACCGCTTCTGCCTGCCAGCCTGATCACCCCCTAACCACTCCCCTGCCGATGCCTAGCTGCTCCCCTGCCAGCCTGATCGTCCCCAACTGCCCTCCCCTGACAACAAGGTCACCCCCAAATGCCCTCACCTGCATATTCCCTCTTTATTAGATAGGGTTTTTTTTCTTTAACATATTGGACAGCCCTAACTGGTTTGGCTCAGTGGATGGAGAATCGGCCTGCAGACTCAAGGATCCCAGGTTCGATTCTGGTCAAGGGCATATACCTTGGTTGGGGGCACATACCCAGTGGGGAGTGTGCAGGAGGCAGCTGATCGATGTTTCTCTCTCATAATTGTTTCTAGCTCTCTATCCCTTTCCCTTCCTCTCTGTAAAAAAATCAATAAAATATATTTTTTAAAAAGAAACATTTAGGATTCCTCCATATCTGCCTGGCTGGTGTGACTCAGTGGTTGAGACCCCAGACTGCCCCTGCTGGCAGGGGATCACACCGTGAGGGTCTGTGCCCCTGCCAGGCTAAGACCCCATCCCAGGCTGCTGCCGCTGGCAGGGGATCACCATGGGGGTGCGTGCCCCTACCAGGCTGAGACCCCAGGCTGCTGCCACTGGCAGGGGATCGTGCTGTGGGGAGTGAATTTGTTTTTGTTTTTTATAAAGGGTCAGGAGGGCCTCTGGGCAGCATTCTGCCAGGCCGCTTACTCTGCAGGCTCTCAGCAGCAGCCCTCCCTGAGACTGGGGGACTCAGGCAGGGCTGAGAGGACTGGGCGCCGCCATCTTGTGGCTATGGGCGCTGCCATTTTGTTGCAGAGTGATGGTTAATTTGCATATTACTCTTTTATTAGATAGGATTCTTTTTCCTGTTTTCCTCCTAGTTACTTCATCTGGTTCTCCTCTCTCTCTCTCTCTCTCTCTCTCTCTCTCTCTCTCTCTCTCTCAACACTGTTCCATTGAAATTATATATTATTAGAGGCTCGATATGAAATTTGTGCAAGAGTGGACCTTCCTTACCCCAGCTGCCGGCACCGGCTTCCCTCTGGCACACGGGACCCAGGCATTCCTCTGGCCGCTGGCAGACACCAGGGACCCAGGGGCTTCGTCCAGAAGGTCGTCCATTAGCACTTCCGGTCTAATTAGCATATTATGCTTTTATTATTATAGATATTTTGGCAAATGTGAGGTAGGGATCTATTTTTATATTTTCCAAATCATCCTATCCAAACACTATTTATTGAATAGTCTATCTTTTCCACACTGATTTCAAAAGACACCTTTATTATATATTAAATCCTTAATGCTTAACTGCTTAAATATTTAATATTTAGGAATTTGCATCACTTTTGGGACCTTATGTTCCATTCACCTGACATTACATCTAACTAATTGGGTGTGTGTGTTTTATTGATTTCAGATTATTGATTTTCTACCCAACCACTTTACTGAATTCTCTCATTATTTGAATAATTTTAAGATGATTTTTTTTGGCCTCTAGTTAAGTAATCATTTCATTTGCAACTGTAATTTACCTTTTTCTTTCTAGTTTTTATAACTCCAGCAACTTTCTTTTAATTATAGTTTTTCTACCTCTAGAAGAGTAAATATTAAACAGCAGTGATAGAGTGAGTGTCCTCTTTTCCTTGACTTTAAAAGGAAGACTTCTGGGTTTTGGTTTGAGGAAAACATTGTTTTAAAACCTATCCATCCCTCTTCTGAGAGTGTTTTCTTATATTTATTTATTTGAGTTGAGACTGGCTGTTAAATGTTTATCTAATATCTTTCTGGAAACTATGGAAATAATCATACATTGTCTCTTTTTCTTTCTTTCTTTTTAAAAAAATATCTTAGATTTTTCTCTTTAGTTCTACAAATTTGGTGAAATATCCTATATAATAAAGAGGTAATATGCAAATTGACCATCATGCCCTTGCACAAGATGGCTGCCCTCATGTGGTCACAAGATGGCCACCACAAAATGGCCTGCAGTGGAGGGCAGTTGTGGGTGATCGGGCCTTCAGGGGAGAGCAGTTAGAGGTGACCAGGCCGGCAGGGGAGGGCAGTTAGGGGTGACCAGGCTGGCAGGGGAGGGCAGTTGGGGGGACCAGGCCTGCAGGGGAGGGCAGTTGGAGGTGACCAGGACTGCAGGGGAGGGCAGTTGGGGGCAATCGGGCCAGCAGGGGAGCAGTTAAGCATCGATCAGCCTGGCAGGGTTGTAGTTAGGGGGTGATCAGGCTGGCAGGCAGGCGAGTGGTTGGGAGCCAGCAGTCCTGGATTGTGAGAGGGATCCCAGATTGGAGAGAGTTCAGGCTGGGCTAATTTAAATTATACTGATGATGACAATGAATCTTCCAGGACACTCCCCTCAGTGAATGAATTTCATGCACCGGGCCTCTAGTATAAATATATTTTTCAAACATGAAATCATCCTAGTGTTGCTGAAATAATATCTACTTGGTCATAGTTTGTGCATTATTTGTTTAGTGTTGTTGGAATCTAGAGGTCAGTGATTTATTAACAACTTTTCATCAATGATCATAAATGAGAATATTTGAAAGTTGTGTATGTGTGCATATGCATTGTCAGGTTCTAGTGTTAGTGTTTTGCTTAAATCCTACAAATAATTTGGGAGCTTTCTTGTTGGGAATAGTTTGAATAATATTTATATGATTTATTCCTTAAAAAATGTGAAAGAATTCCCCTATGAAACTACCTTGACCTGATGCCTTTTTTGGAGGGGTAGAGGTATTTGCTCTTTAACAACATATTATTTCTTTGTAATTGGGCTAATTTGCTTCTATATCTCTTCTGTGGATACTTTTCTTAATTTTTAAGAATGTCTATTTCAAATTGATTTGTAAGGAGTTGAATAATTTTTATTTCCTCTGTTTCTGGTTATTTTCACATTATTTAAAGGTTTGTGCTTTATTTCTATCCTTCTTTTTTGATTAGTTTAGCAAAAGGTTTATTATTTATTTAAAAAAAAAACAAAAGGCTTATTATTTATTTATTGGCTTGTCATTCTTTATTCCCTTTTAAAAATCTTCAACAATACATTTCTTGTGCTTTGAATAGGTTTATTTTGTTTTTCTGATTATCAGAACTTGACTCTTAATTCACATATTTTCACTTCTGCTTTTTCATTGATATAAACAAAGTATAAAATTTTCTTTAAGGATTGCTCTAGCTGTATGCCACATATTTGTTAAGTAGTGATTTAGATTTAGTTATTTGAGTATGTGCAGTTTTAGAAAATGCCGGACCCGATATAATGCAAGCCTCATGGGGACAAGAGCCTTGTTTGTTTATTCATTTCAAGCCTACCATAGTGCTTATCACATGGCAGGTGCTTAAGCAATATTTTTTTAATTTTATTTATTTATTTATTTTTCTTAAGCAATATTTTTGTGTGAATAAATAAATCTCTGTGACATAATTATTGGATTTGTGGTGGATTTCCTCCTGGTGCTCTGGTTCATCTCTGCCATGCTTGCACACTCTCTCTAGGTACCGACCAATGTGGAGGCACAAGAAAAGATTGATGTGCTTCACATTACAATTCTACCAACACAATTTTCTCTAAATTAAGTACATTGGGTAAAGGATTTTTGTAAAGATTACTCTGGGAAGACATATTTGAGTAGAATCAGAATGTTAGCAGAGATCATGTCCATAATCTTTGTGGACTTGGACACTTTGTTCAAACTAAATCTTGCAGAGGGGCCAAGTCCAGAATGTCAAATGATAAAAACAGACCTGCTCTGGTGGGGGGAGGGTGCAGAGCCAGGTGAAGCCCAAAACACTGCTGCTGGCTGCCTTCCCTCCTGACCTCCGCCCATATTCTTATTGGAAAACCAATAGTTTTAGTTTAAAAAAAAACCTCAATTTTTAAATGGGAATGAAAACAAAAATTCAAAGAAGGCAAATGATTCATTCAAAGTTACTCAGCAAATTAGAGGCATAATGTGGGACTGCAATTGCGGCCTTCTGTCTGCATCTGATGGCATTTCCAGGCTCCCAGAAAGCCTCCTGTACCTTGATTCCATGAGTACTTTTGGGTGGACCTGATATATGATGACCTCCCTGTGCAGGCCCCCCTTGGCATAGACACCGTCTGCATATTTGCTGATCACTGAAGGGAAAGTTGTGATTCAGGCTCTGAGCTTTAAGAATGCAGACTTAGTTTCTAGTCTCCTGATGAAACTGTGAATCTGGGTTCCAATGATGTTTCTGCTACACGGACACCTGCCCACACAGCATGATTAGAAATTATAATGATGATGACAATGAATCTTCCAGGACACCCACATTCTTTGCAAGATATTTCTGCTAATCGTCTCTACCAGAATCAGTCGGATAACTGTTTTTATATAGTTGTGTTTTTTTTTTTTTAATTCCCCTTTCTAAGTCAATTAGCAATGCTGGTCTAATTCTGGTGTAAGTTAAAGATTTTTCCTTGCCATTTCTCTGGTATGTAATTTTTATTTTTATTTTTTCATGCAGGGGATCCTAAAACCTAGAGTGAATGGGGTAATGCAAGACAGGGCCAGGAATGAAGAGATTTGGGTAGTGCCAAAAGTTTCCTGTGAGCTCTTGATAGAGGTTATCTTCCATCTCTGCAACTCTGCTTCTTCTTCTGTTAAAGGGATATCCAATTCTGTTTTCCCCAACTTACTAGAGTGGTGGGACTCAAATGAGGAAATGAATAAGGAAACACTTCATTAACTCTCCACTATAAATTGAGAGTTATTATTGAAGTTATTTTTGCATTGTTGACAGCTTAGCGTCTTAAAGTTCTATTTAGTGGAGTACAATCAAACACTATAGGTATGAGAGCTGAGAACATGGGGAGGGTTAGGGCAGAAAAATGACCAAGATAATGCCTGAAATGCTGTGGTTTATGGGCTCTACCTTGAACCAGGAAAGTAACGCTGCCATGAGGGGATGGCATATGGGGATAAAAGAGAGGATCTCAGGATCTGGAAGTTTCAATCGAGAAGTGGAAATAAACATTACGGGCGAGAGAATATGAGGTTCGAGTTAGGGCGTGTGGCAGTGGAGTAGTGATGGAGAGGCCACAAGAGGCAATTAGAAAAATGCTGGCACTGGCTTTGGACCCTGTATATCTGGAGTGTAGGATGTCAGGCAGACATAAATAGAGAGGCTTCAGGGAAAACAACATCTTCAGGGAAGTGCCATCTCCAAGAAAACCCTCCAGATTCCCTTCAAATACTCTCCATGGAGGGGAGAGGCTGTTCCAAAGCAAGCTCCTTAGGGCCAGAAAGAGCCTTGTCTTATTTGCCTTCATGTTCTGCTATTTACATGACACTTGGTTCACAGAACTTGTCTTTTCTTTTTAAAAATTGTTTTCGGCTGCCTGGCTGGTGTGGCTCAGTGGTTGATCATCGACCAATGAACCAGGAGGTCACAGTTTGATTCCCAGTCAGGGCACATGCGTGGGTTGCAAACTTAATCCCCAGTAGGAGGTGTGCAGGAGGCAGCTGATCAATGATTCTCTCTCATCATTGATATTTCTGTCTCTCTCTCTTTCCCTCTCCCTTCCTCTCTGAAATCAATAAAAAGTTACTTAAAAAACAAAATTGTTTGGGGCCTTTTTAAATTTAAAGATTGAATATCTGAAGGAATATTTAGGAGGGGTTCTGAGAGGGAAAAGCTAAGTTGGATAATTCTGTTTCTCTTTTGAATTCAGTTTCTTCATCTAGAAAGTGTCGGGTGCCATGACCTGATTTCTGTAACATTCACTATTGTTGAAGGGAAAACATGTTTTCTAAAACTGTGATTACAAAAATACTCAGTGAATATATTGATATTTTGGTTACAGAGGTGAGTGTTTGGGAAGGAGTAAAGTGTTTCCAAAAGTAATTTTCCTTAGCAGAGGACTTCGGTTGGCACACTGGGCTCAGGTAATTTCAGCCTTTATACCTGGTACCTATCCATCCAGCCATCCATCCATCGATGCATTCATCCATCCATCCATCCATCTATCTACCTATCTATGGAAGATGGCAGAATTTAATTTCTTTTATTTTTTTTTAGTCTTTGCTTGGTTTGGTGAATCAGTTAAGCTGAGTTGAAGGAAAACTGGTTTCTGAAAGAAAAATCGGAAAAAAAAAGTAACATGATTCTTTGTCTAGGCTAGCTTCTATAGTTTCACAGGCAATTGGGATGGGACTAAGGTCTGGACAGACTGAATCTCTGAAAACCCTGTGAATGTGTTGGCTAAGCTTCTTTTCTTCCTAGCACAGATGGGAGAGAGATTTTTTTTTTTTTTTTTTTTTTTTTTTTTTAGTAAAACTGAGCCAGTTTAATCTTTGAAACCTTCAAACATAGTTTGGGAAGAGGATTCTCTTATACTATGAGTCCAACTATAAAATAAAAATTTTCAATAATTATAAAAAATGTAAATTTTTTAATTACTGATTTCTTTTTTTGGCAAAATTGGCCTTTCTCATTCTGTTCCTTTATTTTTATTTATTTTAGTTTTCAAAAGTCTGCTTAATTCAGCTAATTTCTAGCTTCCAGTGAAACATTTAACTAATCAAATGCATTTAAATGCTTTTTAATTTATTATAAGAACAACAAAAAGGGAAAAGTCACTTTAATATCTTTTCTTGTAGTTCAATGTTGTCAGCTCTTTTCCTGATTGAGTTTTGGTTTTGCTATAAGCAGCCTGAGGGTGTTCAATTCCCTGTAATCTTTACCCGCTGGTGAATTACAAAACTAGTAGAGCATTTTTGTATACTTTTGCCCAGCTTTCTCTAATGTTAATATTTTATATAACCAAAGTACATTTATCAAATCTAAGAAATTATCATCAGTATAACAAAATTAATTCAAACACACTTTTTAAAGATTTCCTCAGTTTTTCCACTAATGCCTTTGTCTGTTACATAGTCCAATTCAGGATACTACTCTGCATTTAGTCATCGTATCTGCTTAATCTCCTTTTATGGGTAACTGTTTCTCAGCTTTTAGCTTTTCCTTGTTTTATGACCTTGACATTTTTTATGTGTATCAAGCAAGTATTTTTTAAATGTATCGAATGTCCCAGAATTTGAATTTATCTGATGTTTTCTCATGATTGGAATGTGGTTGTGGCTTTTTGGGAAGATCACCATAGAGGTGAAGCCCTTCTCATGACTTCATATCAGGAAGTACATGGATTGACACAACCTATTACTGGGATATCAACATTATTGCTGATCACTTTTATTTTAAGTTTTGTCTAAAGTCTTGTAGTCTGGGACTGTTGATACTCTAACACCTTTGCAAATTAGTTATGACAATCACGGACTAGACTTCAAACCACAGGCCCCATTCTAATGGAAGGCCATAACTCCCAAAGCAGGTGGCTCCCAAAGCTCAGTTAGAAAATGCTCTTTGGATCTTTGGATCTGAAGCCCATTTTGAGGCTTTTTCTGATCAGCCCTCCAGTCCTAACCCAGGGTCTGCCTGAAAGAAAGAGTTGAGTGACAGTGCTAGTTTTGTGTATTTTTACCCAGTGTAAAACACAGGAATTAGGGCTTACCTTAGAAACCAAATCTCCAACAGAAATGGAACACTAGGGAAAGCAGGAAGGAGTGGGAGATAGACTTCTCCTATCCTTCCAGATGGTTTCAGGAGATAATCCTTCCCTTTGAAGGATTAATGGCTTAATGAATGTCATGCATATCATTGTCTCCTATCCTGGAGGAAGAAGTGAGGGAGAATGATGGAGGGAGAGCTAAATCTTTATTATTTGATTATTTGACAGGACACAGAATTTCCATATCTATGGATTGATACCAAAAGGTATGAAAAGGTAAAGATTTTCACACCTTTTTTTTTTTTGTTTTTTGGTAGCTTCATGTATTGATGCATTACACATTTACTGAATTTTTACCTACCTGTATTATACTCAGAGGATGCACAGTGCGGTTGGAAAGAGGAAGTATTGATGACTAGAGTTGGAAAACCAACCTTGATTCAAGCCATTAAAGAGTTGAGACAAGAATCTAAGGTCTATATGTGATGATATCAGTATCCCAATGGGTAGAGTGTCTAAATTGCCATTTTCTTGATAGTAATCCTTGATCCTATTTGGTTTTCCTGATCTTTTATATATGGGATGGAGCCATGTTTTCTCTTTGGCATTTGCCATCACAGTGTCCTGCTATATCTTGGTCTTGAGCTACAGAGTTGAGAGAAATACCTGTGGGAGTTCATTTATTTTGCTAACTATTATAAAACTTGTCTCCTTTCTCCAAGAAATGTTATGCTCTGTTCACTTTCTGGCAGATGAAGGTTGAGGAAACATTGGAGATATGCTGTCCAATATGGTAGCCATAGCCACATGTGAACATTGAGCACCTGCAGTGTGGCTAGTGCTACATGTTGAAAGGGTAATACTTTGCATATATTTGTAAAATACATTTCTTTTTACTATTCTGTTAAAATGTGGTGACTAGAAAATTTAAACTTGCATATGTGGCTCACATTTATATTTCTATGGGACAGTGGTTAGCACCTGGGAAGAATAAAGAACACAATAAATTGACCTTGTGTTTTTCTCTGAGTTCTAATACTGTTGGCATTAAGGAGAAAAGCTTCAGCAGTCATAATTTTCATTAAAAAAGTCTGATTCAGAAGAATTGGCTCATTTTACATTATTGCTTGGACTGGAGAGGAATCTGACATTTGGTATTTTCATAATTGAGAACATAACTTGCTGACTTAAAAAAAAAATCACAACAATTTGTGCTTGGCCATAGGTACCAGAATTGAGCTCTTTGAAAATAGGGGTTGTGTCCTTTTTTCTTTCTACCATCCTTTCCTCAAAACCACATACTAAGTAGCACATAGAAGGTGGTTAACTGGCATTTGTTGAGAAACAAAATAACTTTAAAAAAATGAAAGCCTGTGAAGCTACCCTATATTTATGGTTGGGAGAGAGAAATATCCACCTTCATAAGGCATCTCTTTTTCTTAAGTCAGCCACCAAATTAAAGAACATTGATCCAAGTGTTTATTTACTTCTAGGTTTAATTACCATTCTCATCAGGTGTCCTTGTCAGTTATGCTTATGATAAAAAATATTTTCAAAATGCTTAATCTCACCACCTCTCAGTGAGGGGAGACTGAGAAGGATGCTGCTTGCACATTTTAATTCTCACCTTGTTTATATATGATATTTAAGAACCTGAAGACTGGATTATTCTTATTGTTCTTCTTGTTTGATCTTTTCCAAGATCTGTCTATACTAGGGAGGGTGTGGATTCATAATGAAGAATGAGTTTAAGCTTAGTTATTTTAACTTCTCATTTGGGTCTTTTATTTTATCTGCTTCCTATTGATCCAGAGCCTTAAATATGGGATGGAGCCATTTTTTCCTCTTTGATAACTATTGTAAAACTTGAACACATGACTTACAGGTTCTCAGTCTTCTATCACTCCTAACTCTCCTGATTCTTCCTACTTCAGCACAATCCCCAGGGCTGGCTGAGGGACCAGGCTTTGTAGGATGATGTTATTTGGTCAAAGCCCTGTGCTGGAAATTCAAGAGCCTTTATGATTCCAAGTTAGGGATGGCATAGACTATAACTGACCCCTGACTCTAGCTATAGTCAAGAACATGTTGGATTGGTTAGAGGCAAGTCTTATAGAATCTATGATGGCTTTATTGCTTACTATTTGTAGAAAATGCCTTTTGAAAGAGGCCTTTTGGTTATATGTATCCTTATTTCTAAGAAATATTTGAAGCTTTAGTTATTTCTGCAGGACAGAGCAGAAATTGTGGAAACACTTGGAAGTTGGCAGTTGTAATAAGTGGAAAAAGGGTTGGCCTTTGAGTCAGAAGAACTGTGTTTAATTCTTGGCTCTCGTATTTCCTAGCTGTGAATTCTAGAGAAATAACATATCATCTCTGAGCATTAATTTTTTTATGTGCCAAAATTAGACAATATCTACTTCACAAGGTTGTCATATGTTATGTGAGTTGAGTACCTATGTAGGGACTGATACTTGGGCTTTATAAACGCTGAATGAAGTGGTATTCTCCCACATCTTGTGATTTTGCTAGTTATAGACCAATAGCCATCTTCTGTCTTCATTTTGGAGGTGGAAGAGGAAGGCAATGGGGTATTGTGTGGTAAAATCCACTTTAATTCTAGCTGTGAGAAAAAGAGCAGGGAAAATGTGGTAAGCAATTGCTTCTAAAAAGCTCGGACTAAAAGCACTTGATGGATTTGTGCTGGCTTCCCGGTAGACTCATCTCTGTACTGCCCACATAGCACAATTAATAGTTATTACTCAAGAAGGAACAAATAAAAAAAAAGAGAGCAGGCATAAAAACATCCTTTTATCTTTCTGATGATGGTCCTTTTTGTCAGGTCCGTGGAGCCATACCTGTGAATCATCCTGGGAAAGCACAGTGTGGGTGACTAGAAGGAAGAGCTTGTGGCTTATTTCTTACCCACTTCCTGGGCTGGGGAAATGTCTAAAGCTCATCTTTCTTATCTACTGATGCCTTGTCAATATCCACTACCGTTCACCATGCATCTTCACAAACAAGGGCCTCTTTCTCACATCCTCACTCTAAATGCATCCCTGTGTAGAGAGCCAGTTGCTTTCTGGGCAGAAAAAGTTGTAAAGTAAAAGCAGAATAAAGTTAAGAGGATAAGCATGGGGCCTTGGAAGAACACTGGAGTGGACATGATTCTGAGCATAAGCATAGAAACTCACCATGTTTTTGGTTTTTTTTTGTGAGGGTATGGGGATGAGTCACAGTTCTGCTATAGACTGGCCAAATGGCCTTGGGGACTTCATGCCAATGCTACCAGAGTCCATGGATCAAGCTTTTACACTTGCAGTCTTGAAGCTTAGTTAGACCCTAAGGGAATCTTGCCATGAGGATGAATGTCCCATGTGGGTATCTTAATTCTACAGATTCAACTTCTCAGGTGGAATGGAGGTGAGAATCATGGACCGTTGGGTTCATCTCTGGGTTTGCATCTAGTTGAAGTAGGGGTGTTTTGGGTGAGCTACATAATGTCTCTGAATATCAGTTTTGTCATCTGTGAAACAGGAATAGGATTGTTGTCAGAATTGTGAACAGTATATGTTGTAATGTGCCTGGTACAGAATAAGTTCTTAATAAATGATTGACATTATTGTTGTTATTATCTGTAACCACAATACTTTTACTTTGCCCTGTCTTATAGGGATAAACTGTGGGTATAGGAAATATTACTTGTGAAAATGCTTTGCACTAGATAGAAACTATTTACATAATGAATAACTTCATTAAAGAAAGCTTAAAATCAACTCCTTCTTTTTAGTTGTTATTTATAGATTAATTGTCTTCAAGTCTCGAATAGTTTCTTTTTTCTCTATCGTTTGGATTTTCCTGTTTTCTCTATTTCACCTGTTATTACCCCAAGCTCTCATTGCCTTCTGCTCTACTGGTGTTCTTGCTTCCAGACTCCCCTAGAGTTCTGTAAGTATGGTTCACGGAGCAGCAACATCACCATTAAGCCTCACAGCTTGTGGGAATGTAGCATCTCAAGTTCCGCCAGACTTTCTGAATCATGGCACATGTTCCCCATCATGCTGTGTGCCTAGGTGTGATGCTACCACCCTTGCTTACAGTCTATGCTTGGCCAATGTGTATAGGTTCTGCCTCCAGAATATTTTCTGATTCTTATTGCTCTCATTACCTCTTTTGCAAGAGGCAGTTGAAGGGTGAGGGGCCATGAAGAGCACTGGAGTAAGAGTACAGTAAATCAATACAAGTCACCATCCAGTACCTTGACTTGGCAATAGACTATCTGAAATGGTGTGTATACTTTTATGCTTTTTTCTTGTGACCCTTGTCCATACCACATGGAAAGATCTAAGGATGTTAGTTGGATCATATAAAACCCCCACCATACAGTGGTTTCCATGGTATATAGAAAATTTGAAAGACCTTTTTGTGGCCTGCAAGGCTCTATCAGATGGGCCAAGTCTTCTTCTTTACCTCGCACCTCTAACCACTTCATTCAGTAAGTGACAGACACAATGGCCTTTCTTTTGCCTTATATCTAAGCCCAGTTTGTTTCTACTTGACTTTCCTTTATCTATATGGCTACCTTGCAGTCATCATCCAAGACTTATTAGATATGTCATCTCAGACAAATCTTCCTTAATCTCTAGGTAAAGTAGCATACCTCTCACTTTCCCATCACTTTTTCCTATTATCTTGTTTTATATTCCACATAATATTTATGGTTCTCTGAGAGAATGGTTAGTATGCCTTTGTTTTCTTTATGTACATTGCAAACACTACTTAAAAATTTAAAAAATATAGTTTTATTAATTTCAGAGAGGAAAGGAGAGGGAGAGAGGGATAGAAACATCAATGATGAGAGAGAATCATTCATCGGCTGCCTCGTGCATGCCCCCTACTGAGGACTGAGCCAGCAACCTGGGCATGTGCCCTTGACAGGAATTGAACCTGGGACCCTTCAGTCCACAGGCTGATGCTCTATACACTGAGCCAAATTAGATAGGGCCTTGCAAACACTTTTGCTGAGAGATATCTTAGGTATAATAATCATGATGAAGATTTGCTGAGTGTTTATGCTAGGCACTGTACGTAGTAAACTCTAATGGATCAGTTCATTTGGATTATTTTGTTCTCTTTAATGGATTATTTATTTTTATCTTTATCTTCCTCTTGTCTTAGGATGTTAGTTTTCTAAAGGTGGGGACCATGTCTGGTTATTGCCACTATATTCCTAGCTTGTAGAAGATTGCCCATTGCTTGCTCAGGAAATGTCTGTTTAGGGAATGAATGGATCCTAGAAGATTATAATTTGAGAACTAGTCTATATGGAGGAAAAGAACAATCTCTTTCATTCCCTATTCCAGATATGTTCCGGGAGAATGTTCATCTTTATCTTTTGTCTATGAGAGCAATAGACATTGGAATGTGAGGAAGGGTCTGCTCTAGTGACCTTGGGTGCAGATAAGATCCTGAAGGTGTGGCAGAGAGGTTAAGTGGCACTTTAATGAGAACAAGTCCTTTCTAAAGCCTTAAGTTTGGCATTTTGTGTGTTTGAAAATACAAGGCCTCTGACAGTACGTTCTCTTACGCACATTGTCAGTGTGCGTATTTGAACTTTTAATATTACGGACTTAGCTGGCAGTAACCATGGTGAGTAGACCTATCACACAGCATTATTTTTGAGTCACTTTAAAATGCTGACAATTAAATATACCGTACTCTTTTAAGCGATCCATCAGTCTCCCTTGTTGTCATAGTGACTGGAGTATATTTAGAAATGTGACAAGTACACTGAGTTCAATTGCACTTTTGCCAAAACATAGTTTTGCAGCTAAAATTGAATTTCCTGATTGAAGATCCGAGTGCTGTTAAGGGGGCATGATCATTTCTATACATTATTCTGGAAGTATAACTTACATCATTCTATTAAATCATCAGTAAAAGTCTTTTCCGGATATTAAGACATTGGCACTTGAAATAGTTGTACTTACAGTTGATGAATTAACATGAAATAAAAGTAGCATCATGTGTTTTTTTTTCTTTAAAAATGAAATTAGGCCTTACCAATATAACTAGTTTAAAGATTAATTCCTTTATATTTTCATAAAGAAATTGTAGGTAAGTGTGCATGCATCTATCCCTCAATATTATATTATATTTAATCCAAAGAATTTATCAAGGACCATCTCTCCCCTACTTGTAATCTATTCTTAACAATATGAGGCCCTTGGTTTTGTCCTTCGGATTAACAAGCATCCTTATTTTTCTCCAACCTCATTCTGTCTGGGTTTTAATTAAATGAAGTGGTTTAAAGAGATAAAATGAATAGGACTGTTTTCCCAAACAAAGGAAAAGTAAATGTCTTCTCTCTTGTCTAATCAGGAAGTTGGTTGGAATTTTCACTTCCCTGTGGATCTTTGTCCTGTCACCATAGTGCTGAGAATGATGTTGAGTATGAACTGCTTACTTATTTGACTACAGAAAGTTTAGGAATATGTGCAGAGGTTAGGTAAGACAGATTCTCTTCTCTTGAGGTAAGAAACAAATACTCTGAAATTTACATAGAGCTGAATGCTTTGGCATCTGGGATGGATTTTGAGCCCTTGATCATATGGTTAAATTATCTATTTCTTTCATATACATTGCAAACGACGGTAAGAGACATCCTAGTTTTAATAACAATGAGCAAGATTTACTGAGTTTTTATTACCTGCTATTTTTTATAGTAAGCTCTTTAATGGATTATTTTGCTGGAGCTACACAATAATCTTATAAGTAGGTCCTACTGCTATTCTCACTTTATATTAAAGAAACTGGGTTAGAGAGACTTTGTCTTATCTTTCCTAAGAGTATACCTTGAGTAGTAGCGGAGTCTGGCTTCTGCTCCAGGTGCCCTAAGAATAAGTGCCTACCCCATAGAAGGCACACAATATTGGTTGACTAATGACCTACTCCCTGGTGAGGTCATAGAGATGTCTCAGTGTTTCCAAATGCTCACTGAAGTGGCAACTACATAAAGGTAAATGGGTAGCAGGATCTGAAAGTAGAGACACTCTGTGTCTTTCCTATGGTTTAGAACGACCAAAGGACATTAGTACTAGACAGTAAGGGGAGATTCACAACTCCATCTAGTCCAGTGTTTCAATCGCAGGATCTCTTTACACTCTTAAACATGGAATTTTATTTATGTAAATTATTGATATTGATATTTATCATGTTAGAAATTAAAACAGAAATTTAAAAGATATTTTGAAATGCATTCTATTTGAATAAAAATAGTATATTTTCCAAAATAACTCCAAAAAAAGTTATTGAGAAAAGCGGCAACTGGATTCTCACTTCTGCTTTCAATTTGTTGTGATATGTGTTTTGATTAAAGTTTATGAAGAAAATCCAGAAAGGGTTTTCAAAAAGGATTGGAAAAGGAAGGGAAAAGGAAGTAATTGTGGATTTTTTTTCCTGTGATACTATACCAAAACTTAACAAGTGGTAGTTTTCTAAAGTTAAGTTAAAATGTGAAATTTGAAATCAATAAACAATTTATACTCTGTTTTATTAAAATCTAGTGGTCCAATGATTACTTTGAGTGGATTTCCACCTATGATTCTGTAACATCATGCATTGTTCATTTGGAAAATATCAAGTTATGCAGATCTTCCAAATGTTCACATGTTTTATTCTCTAACATAGAAAAATAATATAAATTGATATGACTACTAATTCTATCAAGAAAGTATTTAAAGTTTTAGGAAGATGTGAAGTGTATAATAGTAGATGCAAGATTTTCAAATTTTTAATTTACACTTTAAAATTTGGCAACAAAAATGATCCTTGAAATAATAGGCTCTCTTGCTTTATTTTTGAGAAAATATCTAGCAAAACCAAAGTCTGAATGACCATGTTGTATCAGTCATTCTTTCAAACAAAATGGTGTTCCATGCAAAGAGCTGATAGCTAAGCTCTTTTTGTTGTTGTTGTTGTTAATCAGCACAGTAAGATATTATTTCCATTGACTTTTAGAGAGAGTGAAAGGGAAGGGGAAAAGGAGAGAGAGAGGAGAGGAGAGAGGGCGAGAGCGAGACAGAGAGAGAGAGAGAGAGAGAGAGAGAGAGAGAGAGAGAGAGATGTGAGAGAGACACATTGCTTGGTTTGCCTCCTGCACATGCCCCGCCCTGGGCCTGGGATCAAACCTGCAACACAGATATGTGCACTTGATTGGAAATCTAAACTATGTATCTGTCAGTGCATGGGCCGATGCTTTAACCACTGCGCCACGCAGGCCAGTGCAATAGCTCAGCTCTTAATTCAAACAATCATCCAAGTGCATTTCTTGGAGATAACCATTGCAGTTTGGGATTCAGCAGGAGTGCTTCATGCATACTTTCTATTTCATCACATGGGATATTAAAAAGATGTGTACTCAAGAACTGAGATTTAATAAAACTAATAATTTTTAATGCCTGAAGGACAGTCTTAAGAAACTAGCTTGTGCTCCCACCTTTCTGTGGGTGCCTGGTGATGAACAATGCAATGACTATCAGCGCATTTCAGTGCCACTGACTTGATATAGTATATTAAAACTCCAACCATTTTTTCCTACTATTGCTTTTGCACCATTGGTGTAAATGTCAACACATTGAAACAGGCTCATCATACATTAGTAGTATCATGAATTTGCAGACCCTTGAAAAGTTTAGAGTACCCCTCCTCATTCTGCCCCACGTGTTTGTGAACATTGAGAACTACTGATCTAATCAGTATTTACTTTCATGGGGGAGGAGAGCTGGAAGAGACCTACCCAAGACACCTAAGCTAGTCAGTGGGGGAGCAGGGACAATAATCCACTTGTTATTGCATTTCTCTTTCTTTTATTTTTCCATTTGATTTCTTGCTTCAGTTTTAAGGTAGATGTTTTTGAACTTTTTTTGTGTGAAAATTCAATTTATTTGGGAAAAGTTCCATATTTTTTGCATATTAAAGCCTTTTCACATTTTCTCTACTCTGTACTTACCATGGCACCACTGCTCTCTCTTCTGTTTTTAGTAGTAACCACTGCTGCCTTTTTACACAGAAAATGCTTTGTCTCAGCCAAGACTAAGAAATGGAAGAAGGAATTGACTGCTTGTTCATTTTTTGGAATGGGATTCCAGCTGTGTGTGTGTGTGTGGAAAATCAGTGAGTTTGTGTTGAAGGAGCCACTTTCTTCTTCACCGAGAATAGTTAGAAGTCACAGGAACGGAATTGTACACACAGACATTACCTTTCATATCACTACAAGTTGCTGCACTTGTAGTGATATGAAAGATATCACTACACCCTAACCCCAATTCTCTATTAAAGCTTCTCTCTCCCTTTCCCTTTTTTCTTCCTCATGAGAGGGAGGGAGACTGCCCAATAAAAATTGCTCTTAATTTTGCTTTTGGTTATATTAATATTTTAAGTGATCTGTTTTCTTCAATAAAATTTGGTTAGACTGTGAAATCATAATAAAGAATGCTGAGAAGAGCAATAGAACTAGACCCAGATATTACATTTTCTCTTTAAACCTGTCTCCTGTTTTACAGTAGGTTTGGGAGTTTGGGGGGTTATATCTTGAGAGGGGCTGCAGTGTGTGGAAGTGACTACATCTGGCAAACCATGAGAGTAGACTTGTAGGATATCAAATGTATTGTTTTATTATGTTCTCTTGCAATATCACATTATTTTTTTTTCTGATCAACAATTTGATTGCTTTCTTTCATCTGTGAGTTTTTTTAGTTAAATTCTATTTTCTAACATTCTTCTGATTGTTTCTCTATGTCTGTCTTGGTTTTCCAAAAGTGAGCTCTGACTTGACCTTTGGTCTTCCCTGTGCATTAGCTTTTCCCTAAACTTAGGCCTTTGGTGACTTCCATTTCTTTCCACAAAATTGATGTTTTCTGCCTTTAGTTACTTGCAAATCATTTAGTATTTCTTTTTTTTCTTTCTTAGACTTGTAGTTATGATTTTTTCTCATTGTTTATTATGCCCACAAATTGCCTAGCAGCAGTTCTGTTTTAACTCTTCAAAATGTGTCTTGTGCCTCTTCGTCTCAACTTCTGCAGCATGGGGATTGTCCTGAGCTTGGTGCATTGTAGGTACTCCATGGATGTACTGAATGAAGGTGATGCTTATCCAAGGTCTCTTCTTCAAAGGGCATTCTTCAAGTTTTTGCCTAGAGGTCTGAGCTGTTGTTTATCTCTCAAGATTGGGCAGCTAAATCTCCAAAACACACAATTGCGATAGTCCATCTTTTAATGCAGACTCCCTCCTGCTGCCAGGATGTCACACATGCCTTCTCCGACAGATGGCCATTTAGCCTCTACATGAACACTTCCAGTTCTTTGTGAGGCAATTTGTCCTACTGCTAGGCAGCTTCTGATTTAAAGTTTTCCTTTACATTGCTCTGAAACTAGAGTTTCCATGGTCTCAATCCTAATAGTCTAGCTTGCATATGGCTTATACATGACACATCCTTAGATACTTGAAGATAGCTGTAATTCCTCCATTATATTCATCCTTCAGTATTTTTCTTGATATTTACATCCCAGGAATTAAAAAGGTTTGTATACTTATCTTTTTTTGCCTTCCCTATTCCCACATTACTCTCTAGATTGCCATCATGCCATCCAACTATAAGTCCTCATTCAAACCCACTTTTTTTCTCTGTTAGCTACTGAGAGCAGTATGAGTTTGTGGGTCTAAAAGCTGTGATATAAATTATAGCACAATAACTTAAAAGGTGTGTGAACTCGATCTGATTACTTAGTCTTTCTAAGCCTTGATTTCTCAGATGCAAATTTAACATGGTTTTCTTTACAAGTAATGTTTTTCTCTGCATAAATTTTCTCAACTCCTGTCTCCATTTCAAATCATGAGTTCAGCATTTATTATTATTTCTGTGAAAAACATTTTTTCAACCTTTAATGGGTTAAGGTTGACTGGATATTACAGAATACTTAACTCCTCAATGAACCACTCACTAAGTAGCTTTTAGAATAATTTAGTTGAGCAGTACATTTTGAAAATTAAATGTTCAATTAATTTCAACCCGACCAACATTTACCAAGCACCTCTTATATGACATGAATTTGTGATAGGCAGTTAGACAGACATGAGCAGAGCAAGGATGATGGGCCAGGTACAGAAGGTCACCAGGGCAGAAAGTCCTGGGTGTCTAGCAATGGACAAAACTGGGAAACCAAGGACCTTATCCCTAGGGTAATCTTTCTTCCCCTGGCATATTCTGCTCATGTAATTTAGACCCACTGACCTTTCATATCTCTGGTCATGCAGTTTGGACCCTCCTCTGACCTTTCTTCCCTTGGAATGTTGCCAGTCATGACTGTTAGACCCCTTAGAAGGGGAACGGACTAGGGAGCTAAAGACAGAGAATAGTCCTTAATCATTAAGCCCCCAGGACAATGAGATTCTGACCCTTATCAAATACCTGTAGACCTCAGTTGCGTTTCAGCTCCAGGCCCAGGAAAGCAGCGAAACCAGACAAGTGACACCAGGGCTGACCAGGACCAGCTGTATTGACTAATGACCCCCTGCCCTTGTGCTGACCAATCAGTAGAGACCAAAATCCTGAAAGGACACAACTGGAAAGATGATGAATATTTTATTGGGATCCTCCTCTGAGACCTCAAGATAGATATCCTCATGATACAGGACCCAGTGTGGCTCTCCCTCCCCTCATTTTCCTTGCCTCTTTCTTTCTCCTAAGCTCCAAGGGCCCTGCTTTTACCTCTGGTTTCCTGAGCCCATTTCTTCTACTACTCACATCTCCTACCTCTGTGACTTTTCAAATAAACTTTATCTTATAGTTTGAGTCTTGGCTCTGAATTCTTTCTTAGCCAGAAAAATACCGTGGTTGTTGAACAGAGGTCAAGTCTGACTCTCTCAGTCTAACATCTCGTGCCAATTTTGTTTTGCCACTGCCGACATATTGATCTAGATGCTGCAGAAATTATATAGAATGCTTTTTTAAAAAAATTTGTTCATGCATTCATTTAATAGACTTTTTCTTGAGTACCTAATGACCATATTCTAGATTTTGGGTTTGGATTTAAGAAACTGAGTTAGACAAGATTTCTCTCTTCAACATACAAACAAATAAAAGTGATAACACAGTGTGGTAATTTTAGTGATCTAGATATGGAACAAGGCATTGTGATAGTTTTCTAAAAGACTGCTTCACCAAATCTTTTTGGATCAGGAAAACCTTCACAGCAGGGGAGATGCTTAAAGGTTAAGTAGGGTCTTAGAGAGTCCATTAGAAAAATAAGACCTGTACTGAGCTTGGTTACATTTGATTATGAAGTCATTTTTTTTGTGAAAACTGACCTCTAGGTTCTAAAGTTCCATGTGTTATTTTTGCCACCCCCCAAACCCCCCACAGTTGCATGCATGCAACATTTTTTTTTATTTTTCTGTTTAGTTTAATGAGCTTAAATCAACACAATAACTGAAAAACAGGTGTTATGACATTATAGACTCACTTTTGGGATGTAATTACTGCATGAATGCATTTATTACAAAGTAGGACTAGTAATATTTATTATCTCATGATGTTAGGACACATTACAAAGTCCTTTTTATCTATTATTTCATTTACTTCTTATAGAACAGTTTAGTGCTTTTGGGTTTCCTGAGTGTTTTAAGCACTCTTACTGATAGATATTAGCACAAGAATTAACACTGAATAATTATGTATGAAGGATTTGCAAATAATTTTTCTCTCTTTATTCCAAAGTAATCTTGCTGTGTTTTCTGAATTTATTTAGATCCCCAAAACAGGTGTCTAGGGAAGAGTCTTTTTACCACACTTTGTGTCAGCTTTGTCACTTATCAAACAGAATATTGCTACTATTACTAACAATAACACCAATTTTACCTTACTAGATTGAGGTGGGAGTAAAATCATTAATCTGTGTGAGAACATAATGTGTATAATTAGTCACAATTGTTAATACATTATGTAACTTTTGAGTGACCAGATTGTGAGCTACTTAAGTCCAGGTGAATTCAGCTTAATTAGTTATTATTTACCTTTTTCTCCAAACTTTCTGAGGTAGCTTCATGTTTCCTCTTTTCTATTTACCCCAAAGTGATTGCTGGCAAGTGCTATATGTTCAATAGCACTTGTTGAATTATTTATTTATTAAAGTACTACTGACATTTTTGCTTAGGATTCCCCAAACCTCTTACTTAATATCCAGATTATAAGTTCTTTTGATAGAATCCTTATTAATATCACATGAAGAAGTTGAGCATTACCTTTAGGCCAAAGCAATTTATGTTTCAAAAATCTGATTAATTTAACACAATCAGCAAGGATGTCAGAAGATCTCAGTGCCTCTGATAGATGCTGACAGGTGAGAAAATTAAAATTAGAGAGGGAAGCAATTAAATACTGGCAAACATTACTTTAATGAGACAACCAAATCATTCATAAGCCATGGAATATGTAGTATTCATGATAAGTATCTGAGGGTGGCGGGTGAGAGAGTGCATTTAAATATATTCTTCATAGAGGGTTTGATGATGGCAGTAGATGACATTACATGTTTGTCATCTAATGCCTTTGTCCTAATCTAGCATTTCAATTGTTCTTGGGGACAGATGTCCTAATAATCATGCTTAATATTATGACATTGTTTAATTAACAAGTCTTAGTATAAGTCATCCTTTCACCACCACCTTTACAACCACATAAAACTTACCAAATGCACAGAGTCTAGACAAAATAATTTCTGGCCTTTTCACAGTTATTTGGGGATAACCATGGTCAAGACCTGTGAAAAGAGAAACAGAAAAGTATATGTTCCATGAAAATTTTAATTAAAAATATTTAGGAATTATAGGGCTAAGAGCAGAACTCAGGTCCTCAATCTTCATGCAAGTGTTGTTTTCAAGATAGCATCCCCTATTCAGAAAGAACATCTGGGACCACACTGCTTGAGGAGCTATCCATTTTTGGCATTAGTGGGAGTTTTAAAGGTTCTCTCGTATTTCATATTGGAAATATTGCACTCATAAAATAGCAAGTATTAAGAGGCACCTTTACATTGGTCTCAGCAAATCTAGTGCCAAATGGTTGAAATTTTTGTTCATAATGTTAGAATCATCATCCTAGAGTAACATTGCTTAAAAATTACCTAGGGTACAGTGGTCAATTCAAGAGGTATCATGGTTTCTGAAAAACTTGTTGAAACAGGTCTTTCTGTGCTTTTCTTTTCTCATGTCCTTAGTCTTTTCTGCATTTCCCCCATTATTCTCCATCATTTTTCTTTCTACTCTCACTTCCCCTGTGGTTTTAGTTATTCCCTCCTATTTTCTCCAAAATGTAGTAGAAATGATCAATTATTCGATATTAGTCCCAACTAGGTTTGGTGAGTTATGCTTTTGCATAATTCTAATTAATAAGTTGAAGTTTTGTAAGTTAGAGGTTGATTGTACAGGTTCCTTTTTGCTTAAAATTGCTTTGGTAGATGAGAACATTTTTCTCTTGGGAGAGGATGGGTGGTTTGACAGAGGACACAGACATGCCAGGTTCTGGTTCAGCAGCCATGAGATACACAGAGGCAGCAAAGGATACTGGCTTTATTACCAAGATGCTAGAATGGGATTTGTTAGTTGTCCCAGATCTCTTTCTGGGTCTAGTGGAGAACTCCATTGCATCAGGAAACAATCAAGAGTTCCTGAGGACACATGACACTAAAATCATGTGATGGTGGCTGGTGAAGCCTTCTTAGTTGGAAGGCTTCAGCTTTTCTACTGCTTAAGATGAGACTTACTGATGAAGTCCCTTTTATGAAAATTTCATGGTGTCAACTTCTGTTGTTTCTGTGGCTTGTGTTTTGAGAGCTTGCCCAAGGATGTTGCATCTTTGAAACCTCACTAGGGAGAGCTGAGGAAGTGTTCATGGTAACCCTGCACCTAACACTCCTTCTGCATCAGCTCAGTAATGTGTTACCTTCTCGTTAGACCACAGATGTGAAGTTTTCTCTCTCCTTTCACTTGCCAGTGAAGCAGGACTCAATACTGAATGTGTTCTGGTGCCTTGACAATTGACTTGTCTATGGTAGAGACTCATTTTCCCTTTCCCTACAAAAAGAGCACTCCTGAATGGGAGGCTGTATTGTGAATGGGAGGGTTCTTACTGGTTTCGGTGTCAAGGCGCATGTTATTTTTTTAAATCTGTTTCATATTAACCATATAATCATTGACATTTTGTTTCCTTGTTGGTAAAATTGGGGTTATAATGACAATTATTTGAGATGAAACAGTCATGTAGGCCCTGACGGGCTCGGTTAGTTGGGCATCATCCCATGCAGGGAAAGGTTGATAGTTCGATTCTTGGTTGGTGCACATGCCCAGGTTTTAGCCTCTGTCCCCTATAGGGGACATTCAGGAGGCAGTTGATCAATGTCTCCCTCTCACATTGATGTCTCTCTCTCTCTCTCTTCCCTCCCTCTTTCTCTAAAAATTAATTCAAAAATCTTTAAGAAAAACAAAAACAGCCATGCAATATTTTCCACAGGATTAATGTTTTGATTTTGGTGGCATATGACAAGAATTTTTTGTAGTGCATCTTATCTATCATGTTCTATTCTTTTTAAAAATATGTTTTATTTGATATTTATAGAGAGAGGAAAAGAGAGGGAGAGAGAAATATCAACACCTATCAGCTGCCTCCTGCATGCCCCATGCCAGGGATGGAGCCTGCAACCTGGGCATGTGCCCTGACCAGGAATCGAACCAGTGACCTCCTGGTGCATAGGCCAATGCTCAACCACTGAGAGACACTGGCTAGGCCCATGTTCTGTTCTTAATCTGATTTGAGTCTTATATGAAAATGGGATATATTACAAAAACTTCCTAGAGGTCTTATAATTCTCAGTAAATCTATCCATTGTATTAAAGCAAATGCTTTCATTGCAGTCTTGTTAGAAGCACCATCTCGCTAAACCTAAGGCACTATATAAGCACAAACTTTAAAAGGACTTGAGATATGCCTGCAGTCTTTGACTTAAAGCAGTGTCACTTGCATTTAGGGGCTGAGGAGTCACTTGACTTTTTATTTTAAGGCTTTGCTTTTTGGAACAGAAGTTCTTTGTGTTGTTGTTAGGTGAGGCTATGTGAGATTGACATAGATAAATATTGCAGTATTTTAGGGGCACAGAATACCCAGTCCAAAGCTATTCTCTAGTATCATATGCTTATAACATCATTGTTTCATCATAAAAACAGGCTCATAGAAAGAAATATTATAGTTGTGAGTACCACCACTGTCCATATATATTGTTATGAAATAACGGAGGAAAATTTTCCAAATAATGTTTAAGTGAGCTTTGGCTATAATGCAGATATTATAATCTTCATTTACATGTAAGGAAATTGACACTCAGATAGTAACTTGCCTAAGGCCATTGGTGAGAGGAAGACAAGTTTGACTAGCTCTAAATCCCATGTGTGTGTGTCCTACTTCCTCATGTCAGTCAAATAGTTAGTTTTATTTTATTATTCCCCCTTCCACCAAGCCTAGTAGACCAAGTCAATGAGCTGTTAAGTCTTTGTGTTTTCCCAACCTCATGTATTAGGAGAAATTGAGGTATAAAGGAAAAAGACCACTAGATCAGAGGGTCCAAAATCACACCCTGCCCTATACTGTACTATCTAGTTTTGGCAAGTTACTTACCTTTTCTGAACTCAGTTTCTACATCTGTAAAATGAGGACAATAATACCCATTTGTGCAGTTTATTGTGAGAGAGATGTTGGTTCCCTTCTCATCTTCTCTATCCCTCTGTGAGCTTCTGTTTCCTCACCTATGAAGTCAGTAGAATAATCTCTTCCTGCTTCTTCATCAGGTTAGTGTGGGGTGAAATGTGACAATGAATGTGAAAATGTTTTGCAAAACAAGAAACCACTATGTAGATATAAGAGTTTATGATTATTTAGAAATAAATATGGCTTAGTACCTAAGAGTAATTTTTACCTAATCTTTCATTTACAGACTAGTGTTGAAGTTTGCTGAAGCTTGTGTCCACTGACCATCCTACGAGCTA
This sequence comes from Cnephaeus nilssonii, assembly GCF_951640355.1. NCBI lineage: Eukaryota > Metazoa > Chordata > Mammalia > Chiroptera > Vespertilionidae > Cnephaeus > Cnephaeus nilssonii. The sequence goes on from NC_137074.1 coordinate 45,761,487, forward strand.
TTATCTGAGGTAAGAGAGGATTGGCTTCATGCTTATGAAATGCTAATAGGCATCGTAGGCAATAATGTTTAAGGTTGATTTCACTCTCAACAGAAGAAATACAAAGGTCTTTCATGAGCACCCAAACTGAAGAATGATCAAGACAATGAACTGCCCTCCTTTGACCTCTCCTTGATTTAATGTCCCCTTTCCATTCTTACACCTTAAGGTTTAATACCAAAAGCTCAAAAATCTGGGCCATGTAGCAGATTCTGATTTAATGAGTATTTAAGTATTTATAATATGCTATGTACTAGAATGTTCTTATCTATTGTCATCTTGTATGCCTTGATACCATGTGACAGGAGGACTTTCTCTCTAGTTTCCTGGCCCCTTTTAAATATATATATATATATACTAGAGGTCCGGTGCATGAAATTTGTGCATGGGGGGTGGGGGGGTGTCCCTCAGCCCAGCCTGCACCCTCTCCAATCTAGGACCCCTCTCACAATCCAGGACTGCTGGCTCCCAACTGCTCACCTGCCTGCCTTCCTGATTGCCCCTAACTGCTTCTGCCTGCCAGCGTGGTCACTCCCTAACCACTCCCCTGCCAGCCTGATTGATGCCTAACTGCTCCCCTGCCAGCCTGATTGCCCCTAACTGCCCTCCCCTGTAGGCCTGGTCACCCCTAACTGCCCTCCCCTACAGGCCTGGTCCCTCCCCAAACTGCCCTCCTCTGCTGGCCTGGTCACCCCTAACTGCCCTCCCCTACAGGCATGATTGCCCCCAACTGCCCTCCCTTGCAGGCCTGATCCCTCCCAACTGCCCTCCCCTGCTGGCCATCTTGTGTCCACATGGGGCAGCCATCGTGTGTGTTGGAGTGATGGTCAATTTGCATATTACTCTTTTATTAGATAGGATTTTTTTGTTGATTTCAGAGAGGAAGGGAGAGGGAGATAGAAACATCAATGATGAGAGAGAATCATTGATTGGCTGTCTCCTACACGCCCCACACTGGCGATAGAGCCTGAAACCAGGCATGTGCCCTGACTAGGAATTCAACCATGACTAGGAATTCAACCATGACCTCCTGGTTCTTAGGTCAATGCTCAACCACTGAGCCATGCCAGCCAGCCTCCTGGCCACTTTTTTGAGGGTATTTTTCATTCCATGATGCTGCCAGTGTTACCTGGCTCTGAAGGGACCAAACTTTACTATTTAGGTCCATCACCATCTCTTAGCTGCTCCCCAAAACATCTCAAAAATGTATAATCCAAGGTTACAACAACAATTCCTAGGAATAATAAAATGAGTTAAAGTCTTGAGATCCAGGACCCATAATATCTGCATGCCACTTTCTTAAAGGACCTGTGTGAAGGAGATCAGCCTTTCACTGAAGAATACATTCTTCTCAAGTTTGTCCAGAAAATGGATGCCAGAAAAAAAAAATTGAAAGAAGCATGATAGTTGTAAAATTTTCAGAATGTGAATTTTCTTCTACCTCTTAACTAGCTGATATCTGCACTTCCAGGTTCACTCCGCCGAGTTCTATGACATTGTTTAGAAGTCTTAGGCAAAAAGAGGGGAAGTAGTTAATATGGTATTCCTAACTGTAGGACTGGTATCCTACCATCTTTGTGGAAGATTTGATATCAACATAAAAGTAATGTAAATGTTTCTGCTTAATATTTTGATTTCTTTGTTATGTTATTTTCATGATCTTGCATGATCTTGAACTTGTAGCAGGACTTTAGTTATGTAGACATTGAAAATAATTGAAGTTTATCGGCATGGCTTCATATTTGTAGAAGTTAGCGATTTAGAATTAAGTGGAAATTATGGTGTTACATTAATATGATTTTCAAAGCTAATATTCACCATAAAAATTGAATAAAAAACATGTCATGTGCAAATAAGCGGGTGGTATATGGATGGCTAAACTCCTCTATAATTAGATCAGATGTAGCAACCACTTGTGTTAGTTAGATTTTATTCTCATGACTGCAAAGAGAGGGTTACAAGCAATGGTAGTGGCTAAAAATACAAGAATGGCTCCTGCCCATCATTTGGTCCCTCTATAGTCCATAAAATACCCTGAAAAACTCTCCTTTCTCATGTATTTCATGTATTTTCATGTATAAATATATCAGAAAAGAATGACTATCAACATGTAATCATAGATTTTGATAGCTTGTTAGGCAGAGATCTAACTTACTCATTTAGAAACTGCAAACATTATATTAACTTTTCTCCAAATGCTAATTGTTAAATATTAATAGAATAAGCTTTTAAAAATGGTAAACTGCCATCCTCCTTTCTACTGAAACCCATAATGCAACTACAAATAGGGGTTTAATCAAGCCTGGAAAAATTGCTCATAAGAAAGAGGGATTTCCTATCTATCTATCATCTATCTATCTATCTATCTATCTATCTATCTATCTATCTATCTATCATTTATCCATCTCTGTATATCTTCTGTATTTTGGAGGTAGGTGCTGGTGGGGAGAGGAGGATAAAAACTTCTCAAATAATCTTTGGAAAATGGAGAAAGAAATATCTTGGGGACCTGCTGTAGAATTTAAAATAATGTTATGGTAATAATTGGTATCAGTGGCAGTAATGAAGAGAGAATAACAGTTTAAATAAATAATTAGATTTGACAGTAGATGTGTCAACAGGTACCCACTTAATGAGTGTAATCATTGTTTTTCTCTGCTCTTAGCGTTGATTCACTGACTGTGGTGTGTTCCCTGTCCCATTTCCAAACCAAGTCTATTTAAAGCTGCACTTTATGGAATCTGAAACTGTATACCCTGTTTACTATTTTGAGCTGATACCCAATGTTCTTTAATAGGCAAGATCTGTACTTGAAGAAGAACCGGCTTCTGGCCTCCTGAACACCGTTGATTATTCCTGTTTTCCACAGTCTGATTTATTAGCAAGGATGATTAATACCCAATTAATTTTCATGGGCTTGTTTATATTGCTAAAGTGACTTGTTTATTACAATTTGATGGAACAACCCTAGTCTGCCTTAAATCAAATTAATCAGTTATTGTTTTCTGAGGTGGGTATAGAGACAGTAGTTTTAAATTAAATTATCTTTGTAGTTACCTGGGTAGGATAGCATTGTTTTGGGGAGTGAAGCAGTATGTTTTATCTTATGGTATGTGAACCAGAAGTCATGAGAATCTAATTCTAATCCCAGCTCAGGCCGTGTCCCCTAGGCAAGTCACTTTTTCTCTCCAGGGCCCACTTCAACATCTCACAACAGATGGAGTAGGACAAGTTGATCAAGGCATTGCTTCTAGTTAAATGTCTTATTATCTGTGATGTTACTTCCTAGCCCCTTCTTTCTCTCTCCTGCTGCCAGTTTTCCAAAGTCATAGGAAAATTCTATGACTTTATGAGAGAGCCTGTTTGAAAGTAGTTATTTTTCTCTTCAGTTTTTGAATCTTTTACATATTAAAAGAGCATGTAATTATACATTTGAATTGATTGGGCATTTATGTGTTGGTCATCCACTACCTCCAGTAACATCAAGTTTCTGGTTAGAAAAGGAAAAATAAATCATCTTTCCCCATGTTTCTCTACTCCATAATCTGGTCTCTTTCCTACACCCATTTTCTGATCCAATGAATGATAGGAAGCTGAGATGAGCTCTTAGCTGACTGTTTGCTGTGCATAGTTGGGAGCATCAATAAAGAGAAGACAGATGAAGGAATAATAATCAAGAGGACAGGAGAATAATAGCCAACACAGTGAAATATAGCTCAAGGCCTGCAATTCCCAGTTGCCGTGCTACACAAGATTAATAACAGCATCTCCCACTTTTTCGGGCTTTCTCTCTGCCTTGTTCTTGTGGGACTGGGCTGGGACTGAGAAGCAGCTGGAATGACCTTTGCCAAAACCAAACTCATGTTTTCATAACATTTCCAGGTCCAGAGAAGAGAGTAGTAATTATCTATTAGTTAGAAGATAATGTAGAAGCCTCTGGATATAAACACTAATCATGGTCCTCCTAATACTGAGATATAGACTGTGGAAATCATTTTACTGAGTCTGAGGTTCAAATTCTGCATATAATTTAATGGATATGACTTTGGTGAAGGGATGATCTTCCTTTGAACCTCACTTTCTCCATGAATGAGATAGAAGAAGGAGGAGGGTAGAATAGCTGAGAGCAAAGGTTCCCCCAGTCCTGGTTTTCATGAATCTCTGATTTGCCCAAGGTCCCATAGCAAGTTTGCCCCCAAGTCTGGTCTTGAATTCAGCTCCCCTCTCTATGAATTGGAAGTCATCATTTCTTTCTCAGTTGACAGTTTACCCTTTCTGTAAAGGTACTTGCCTAATACTGTTGTTCTTCGTGTGTGTGTATGTGTGTGTTTGCACGCGTGCGCACGTGTGTGTGCAAACATATATGTGTGAGTGTGTGTGTGCTTGGGAGTAGGGGAGAGGATTATGAAATATTTGGAAGCTCATATATGGATCTATAAAAAGGTTAGAAAATGTTGTCTATACTTTCAATTGTGTAGACCTTTTGAAGGCCATACTTAGGTTCTAGGTTAAGCAAAAGATAATTTTAGAGTGGGAAGTCAGAGATGACATTTGTGTAACATACATTTCCTGTTGTTGTGGGATTTTTCCCATAATTCACATATTTTCCTACTCTGAGTCTCAGCCTTATTTATGAGCATGACTCTGGCCTTTTACTTGTGTCAAACTGATGAGTGATGTTTTACTATTGAAACTCCTATCCTGCTTGCTTCATTCATTCATTCATTCACTCATTAAAATTACTTATATCATACAATATGCTAAATGTCAGCCATTTTATTATATTATTTCATTTAATCTCATAAAGTAAAAAAATTATTTCCCCATTTTTCATATGCAGCAACTGAGATCAGAGAGGTTAATTTGCCCAAAGTCAAATAGATAATAAATAGCACAGTCTGGGTTTAAATCTAGATTTGCTCCCAAATATGTGAGTATCTGCAGAGATAATACTGAATACAAATAGGAACAATGAAACAATTCTATAACCCTTAGAAATCAATTATATGATAGTTAATTAATTAAATGCTTACCTGGTACCTTAATGTAGAATCAGAAATGTCGGATAATTGTATAAACTGTGTTATAAATAACTCATATTTTTCCTTTTTAAAAAAAACTTCTCTCAGGTTAGTGGTTTCAATTCCTCCATTTTTGTGAGACATGGAGGAGACAAAGAGTGATAAGGGTCAAAGTACCCTGATCATACTGTGAGTTATCAGCTGAATTGGAATTTTAATTCCTTGGGGAATCCATTTGTTGTTTTCTCTCTGTTATATTGAGCATGGGATTTTAACAGAGATAGACTTCTGACCATGCATAAATCAGCACAAATGCAGATGTAAGCAGCTAGAAATTGGATCGTGCCAAGATGTAATGACTGCCACATGTGTGAAGCTAATGCTCAGTGCTTAATGACCCACTGTGATTATATGTGGGAGCCATGGGAGCCAAGTTGGTGTCAGAGATGGAAGAGGCCTCAGAGAAGATCAGGGCAACACCTTCATCTTGCAGATGGGGGCAGGGAGGCAGTACAAGAACCAGACTTCATACCAGCACTCTACTATCATATCTACTGTTTTGATTTTTTATCTTTCTTGACTTATACTCACACAGAAAAGCATATATACCTCAATTGGGAAAACACCATATGAAGCTGCTTGACCTTGAATGCATTACTTGGTTTCTTTGGGTCTCAGTTTTGTTGTCTGTAAAATGGAAATCATACTTGACTGACAGACTGTTGTTATGATAAGTGAAGTACTTTTGTGCTGTTCAATACTCAGAAGCACTATTGGCAATATAATTAATGAGACAGGCACTGCTGTGCTGTTTTTATAGATGCCATTTCCTAACTTTATCTTGATACTTTTTAGATCCTTGCTTCTCAACATTTGGTTTGAAGACCAGGAATATCCACCTCACTGGGAGCTCTTTAGAAATGCAGATCTTAGGCCACACACACCCAACCTCCTGAATCTCAATCTGCATTTTGACAAGATCCCTAGGTAGTTTGTATGCTCATTAGAGTTTGAAAAGGAATGTTGCAGGCCCCAGATCAATTTCAAGGCTATTGGCCATGGTCTGCTGACAATGAAGGGCATGCTGCCAGCATTCTGGGCATGCCTTACCCATGCTTTGAGATAGTGGGAAGAAATCCTGTGAAGTTGCTCCCTGGGAATACTTGAAGGCTGGTTGAAGGCATGCAGCGGGCTTTATCTTTTCAACGCCCTATGTTTCCTCAGAAGTACTATTCACCAGGGGTCAAACTGGGATTGGATCCCAAGTCTTTCTGGTCCGAGTTCATGTTCTTTTCATTAAACTGATGTCTCAGTCGAGAGGAATGCTGGGCTGTGTGTATAATAACTCTTCATTCCCCATAGTGTGAATATTTCCACACTGGCTGTTTTACTCTATTACTCAATTCCTAGAGGGGGGAATTAAAAAAAAATTATATATAAAAGCTTGAGTTGAAAGCCAGGATCCTGCAGCTTAATCAGTTATTTTCGTTTTTTAATGAGGGTGACTATTGTGAAATAAGTAATTATTAATTACTGAAAACTAATGAAATGTTTTAGTTTCTTTGCTAAAAAAGCATATGGAAGCTAAAAGAAAGCATATGGGTGTTTTTTGGGAAGCATATTGGTGAATGGACAAATTACAGTGGTGCCAATATGCCTTTGCTGTCTGGCTGGGGCCATCGCTGCATGTGCTGGCATCTGAGTTCTCATGGGTTAAAAGGTTTTTTTTTTAAATTCCCATATGATATGTGCTTTGGGTTGCCTCTGGAGTTACACAGGTCTGCCTCCTAAATCTTTCTGACTGCTTTCACTCCAACATTACTGGTCGAGGGTCCCTCAGTATAAAATTTTTGCTATAAATGCCTACTATGCTCTTCCTTTGCAGATGTCTTTCGCCCTCTGCAGTGGACCGGATGAGCCTGCCCAGCTGATGGCTAGATGTTGAGACTATCCATCTGCCAGTTTACTGCAGTGGGGAAAATCAGTGTCCTTTTAACTGCAGAACTGAACCTCCTTGTCCCACTGGGTCTCTGTAGGGGACCCTGGGCCAGCCATTGAGTCTCTGCACTGGACATTTCTTTCCTGTAAAACTGGAATGATAATACCAGTGCTCCTGTTACTCTATTTGTAACACATGCCCTTTTCTCCTAGTCTCCTTTCCTTTACGTCTCTTCATTCTTGCTACACGTTTTGTCAGTCTGATAAATAGCTTGATGGATTTGGAAGTAGTTGAAACTATTTTGGCTGCTCTGGGGATTGCACATACTTTGGCTTGTGATGATCAGAGGCAGCATGACGTTTGAGAATATACTTGGGCGAGTGTCAGAAAACTAAGGTTTCAGAACAACCTGACTTAATAAAGCATTTGCTTAGCACCTACCAAGCAAGGTGGCTTGCTAAGAAATTGAAGGAGGGAGCTGGCAGGTGTGAGAGGTGAATTTGATTCAGGCCAGCCAAGACTCAGTGTGATGTGTGTGCTCAGTAATTATACTATGTGAGTGAGAGAATTTGGGGGACTCTATACATGGGGCTATATTACAAAAGCAGAGACTGGAGTTGGCTTTGAGAAATGATTACATGGCCCTAACCAGTTTGGCTCAGTGGATAGAGCGTGGGCCTGTGGACTCAAGGGTCCCAGGTTCGATTCCGGTCAAGGGCATGTACCTTGGTTGTGGGCACATACCCAGTAGGGAGTGTGCAGGAGGCAGCTGATCAATGTTTCTCTCTCGTTGATGTTTCTAACTCTCTATCCCTCTCCCTTTCTCTCTGTAAAAAATCAATAAAATATATTTTTTTTAAAAAGAGAGAAATGATTACATGGACTTTGATGGCATATTACAGGGACTTGAGTGGAAATCTCTGCCAGGTAAGAATCAGCTTGAGGCGAGACCCAGAAGCAGGTGAATACCAGCTCTGTCCAGAGAACTGGGCATAGATGACAGAAATGTGTATTTGAGAGAAATCACTTAAATTCTGGTGATCCTTGGTCTCTTTATCTGCAAAACATGAGCTTTAGACAACTTGGTTCTCAAGAAGCCTCAAGAGCTCCAACTGGAATTCTACAAGATCTCTTATTCCACAGCCAGTGAGCCATTTGGCTGAACCCTGGCAGCTGATAGTGTCAATGGCACGGGGCCCAGAACCCAATGTCCTGTTCCCTATCCCGGTGCTCTCCCTACTGCCCCACATAGCGTTATGATGATGGGTGGCTGGGGTGACTGTTATTACTGTAATGGCCATTATTATTAGCCCTTAATGTATGAAACATAATTCTAAAATGATCTAAGACATAAAACAAGGAAGACATTTAATCATCTTAGTTACTGATGATCTTCCACTGGAGAGGGCTGGCTCTGATGAAATGCCATCTTGCTCCATTTTTGCTCTTGCCTTTCTGCCTGGAGGACTAGCACATGTCCTTCCTCCCAGGGAAGTCTTCTCTCTACCCCTGGGCTCTGAAGTATAATTAAACTTATTTTGTATTGCCATCTCTCCATGTTTGCTCTCCTCCTTTCTCCGCCTGCCCCCTGCACACACATATTAGGTTTCTGAATCTTAGGACTACTCTCTGCTTCTCTGAATTTTCGTTAGCTCCTGGCATAGTGCCCTGGACATTATGCTCAATAAAGAAGCACATTACTGTGTTCTTCAGTGTTCCCCCCCCCCCCCCTGCTTGTTGCTTGTTTTTAAGATGCATATGAGACTTACAGGCTTATAGACTTTCAGAGCTAGAAAGGAACATGAAAATCATCTGTTTAGTTGAGTCCCACTCCAAGGAAAGAAATGACTTACCCTACTTTTCTTGCCCAGATAGCAGCAGGTCTGAGACTGGTGCCCCTATCTGACCAACTAATAAAGGGATGGTTGGGGCCCGAGCTCCTGTTCACCACTTAGCAGGCCTTGGCTGGGTTGCTCCTTGCTATGAAGACCATTGAGGATGAGGGTGTTACACGTGGCTCTGCTGCTGTATGAAACAGATGGAAAACTGCAGAAGATTATTGGGTATCTACTATGTGACAGGTGCTTTCACATAGATTAGCTTGGTCAGTTGTCATAGGTAGAATTCCCATTCCTACATGAGGGAGCCAGGTTGGACGCAGGACATTTAGCACAAGCCCTTCCCTATACTCTCTGAAGAGCACACAGTAGTGGACATGCACTTACCTCCCAAAACGTGGGCATAGGGATCTGCAGAGCAGCCCATGTGAGGATTCTAAGATTGTGAAGGCCAGGGAAAGCAAGCAGAGGCTGTGATCAAAACTGAAGTGGCAGGCCGTGTATTGACCAAAGTACAAGAGAGGACTCAGGCCTCCCACTCCCTCCCCACACATTCAGCACTGAGTCTTTGGAGAGCTGGGACTTGAAGACCTCACACTTGAGTGTTTGTACTATTGGCTTGTTCTCACCCTTATTACATCTTACTCCCTCCTCCTCCAAGCCTCTAACAGCACTGAGTATATTTTTCTTCCTTCTATTCATCTTTCTTCGCCCTGTTCCTCCTTCTCCTGAGTTAACCCTGGGTGGCCTTCGGTCCGGAAGGCTCTGTGATGGAGAGTCCTCTGTCCCGGACTGTGAAAATGCTGGCAGGGAAGACGACACACAAATCTGTTAAATACACAGTAAAAATAGCTTATGATCTATGGGACTCGGTATTAAGCAAGATGATATTAACGAGGTTTGAGTGCTGTTCTGAAATGTGGCAGCTGCACACGCAGATTGGCTGCATTTCCTCCCTACCTCTGGCAGCTTGCGAGCAGTGTTGCCATGACACTCCTTGGGCTCTGTTTAGATCAGCTATTTTCTGAAGGAATTCCTGACCTTCCCCACAATAGAAACCATTGATGTGGTCACGTCAGTGCCTCTGTGGGAGCTGTGTGACTGGCGAGCCCTTAGTTGTCACTTGGGAACTGTTGGAAGCTGTAGGTGAGGGCACAGGCATTGAATGTTTAGGACCAACAAGGGCTTTTAAATATCCTCTGCTCTCATTTCATGGGTGAAGTTGCTGAAGTTCATTGAGTGAAAGTGACTTGCTCAAGGTCACAGAGTGAAGTGGGGACAAGGCTGGGACAGGATTTCAGGTCTCCTGATTCCCAGCCCTCAAATGTTAGGACTTTGTCACACTTACTCCAGCCTAAGAGCCCTTTTCAACCTGGAAGGCTGTGGATGGAGATGAACCAGGCCTGGGCACATTGCTGTCCCTAGGAATGGGCAGAGGAGGTGAAGAGAGGGAGAGGAGTGCAGAGGAGGGGATGTTATGGATTGATGCCCAGGGTAAATGCCCAGGGTGCCACTCAGCAGTGCCCATCTGCAGAGAGTCTTTTCTGTCAGATTCCAGATTGGTCACTGAGAAGTAGATGCTCAAAGGAGCAGGGGAAGACAATGTCATGTTTATTGCTCCCTTTTGATCTTAAGTAAGACTTGGCATTAATCTATCAAAAGAGCATTGTCAGCGCCACTTTTTAGTTATTATTATTATTTTTTTACTTTACAGTATTATGTATTCTCTAAGTAGTTCATATGTGAAATGCTTTCTCATCCACAAGATTATGGAGTCCTGGGGTAGAAATTGTGACCATCTTCCCTTCCTTTCTTGCTCCCTCCTTCACTTCCCCTCATGCACCCTCTCTCACCTTTCAATCGCTGCACCTGGCATAGTCTTAATTCACATATGTTGAGCATCGAGTAAATTTTTACTGCGCTGAACTGAGTTGAATTCAGGCAATCTCTTAAAATTTTAATTAATTGACAGTAAAAATGGGCAAATTTTGATTTTGGGAAACAGTGTTCTCACCAATTTGGATTCTGTCAGATTTTTTGTATAATCTTAGTTAATTTTCATAAAACTCAGTATGCTGTCTAGTATTATCCTCATTGTACAATGAAAAAAATTAAAGTCATGTGAGCTGCCCAAATTCACTTCAAGTAATAGATGGTGGAGATTTATTTGCATCTGGGTCTTCTGTCTTCAAATGTTATGATATTACCTCTGCTGCCTCCCAGTACTTATGGAAGGGGTGGTTTCATAACAGTGGCTCAGCTTCTATTGAGGAGTCTCCAATCTTTTAAGGTAATAACCTACCCCTTCAGAGTTTATAAAATGAATTATGAGGACTCAGTTTCCCATAGTGACTTATTGTAATGCTTTGAACAACACTGTAGCTGATTCCTCCCCACCCCCCAGTAAGTCAGTGGGAAAACAGTGCTATATCCTTTAATTTGCTTATTTGCTATATTATTTAGTTTGAAATGGACTTCATAATAGTGTATAAGACTCTTTCAACTTCAAATAAATCTGGACACATTTAGCATATCAGGAGCAAAGCTTTCTGCCCCTAAATGAATGGACTCATCTAGCTAAGAACAAAATGAGACCACTTTTTATTACAAAGAAGGATGCAATAATTTTTTTAGTGCTGTAGCTAAAGCCTGTATTTTGGTTGATATTGATGTTTTTCCTCAATATTTGTCATATTCATTAAATAATATCTATTATGCTTTTCTAACTTTTATGTGATTTGGAGGAGTTTGATTGATAGCATTTCTGCATCCTTTCTGGAAAACCACAAATGTGGAGCAGTCTTTTTTTTTTTTTTTTTAATTATATGGTGAGGAAGAACATCATTACCTAATTTAAATTTTAGTACAGAGGCAAAGCTTATTTGTAGTGAGTACAATATCTTGATATATATAGATCTTCTCATCCACAAGATTACAGAGTCCTGGGTGTTTAAAGTATCTAACTTTCCAGGTGTTTAAAGAGTATGAGTTGAATAATAATGACATAATTCCCAGAGAGAAAACATATAAGACAAATATGGTTGTAAATCTATTTCTCGTGTGTGTGTGTGTGTGTGTGTGTGTGTGTGTGTGTGTGTTTATAAAGTTGTCTATACTTTGAAAGTACATAATAATTTTAGAATTATCTAAAAAAATTGAAATAGAAACTTGGATATTCAGGAGGATGGACATTTTATCTTTTGTTTTACAGCTGTAAGTGAAGTGAAAAGTTGGAAAATTGTACTGTTTGGTATTAGATGGGGATCAAACACTATCTTTATATATTCTTTGAGAAGAAAGTTTGTCTTGGGCGTCTGAGTATTCTTGCAAGCTTTCTAATTTTTTTCAGTCCCCTTTGATGCCCACATTCTGTTTAATTCAATTGAATCAGTTTGCTCTGAACAATGATTTAGAAATCATGTTATTCATTATAAACAATGCCCATACACACTAAAGGAAAGGAAAAAAGAGAAAAAGGAAAAATATCAGCATTTTGCACCTTTGTTGTGCATTTGAAGCAGTCAGCCTTACTGTAGAATTGCATATGTGTATCTCTGCTTCTCTGAGTAGATTGGGAACCCCCTGAAGACAAGAGAAATGTTTCACATATGTTTGTGGCAATGAATTTTGTGAACTCAGGTGCAGTCAATTAAAACAAGTTTTATGACATCTTTCACTTGAGTTTGCAGGTGTAATCCAAATCTTGTTAGAAGTCACTCTATCATTTTTGAGATCCCTCTGCTTTGTAGGTTTTCTGTGGAATGAGGAAACATTGTCCATCTGCCTACTTACAAGAGAAACGGGTAGTTTAGGAGTGCAATAGCCTGTTTACATATTGGCCCAAACTGTCACTGTAAGAAAAAAGTTCCTGTATTCTAAAATCTTACAGAGCTAGGGAAAATATTAACATGTAATATATAGAGTACATATATATGTATATATATGATCTGTTCCTTGTCACAATATTTTACCCAACATGCTATTTACAGTAATGAATCAAAATGTCAGTTTTAAAAATATGAAGTGTCAAAGTGTTCCCACGTTGCAGGAAAGTTTGATGTGACAGTTTGTTAATCATATGACTATTATATCAAATGTGTCTCACAATGTTTTTTTGCTCAATGCTCTTTCTTGTAGGCTTCTCACACTTTTTTAGTGAATTTCTAGTTTGAGTTACTAACCCAAGTAACATATTTGGGTTGCATGTCTCCCACACCTTACATAAATGCTGCTGTGTTTTTCTGTACTTAGAATTGAATGGTTTCACATAATTTTAGAGTGGTTTGATTTTGTGCCTGACACATTTATGTATGACAGCTAAAAACAATTCTCCTATGTAGTTTTGTTATTTTGACTACAAAATCATCACTTGAAACTTTTCACATATAGAGTGAATGTTTGTATTTCTCCAAGTGGGGTTTCCCAAGGTATAATTCACGTGGCCTTATTTGCCATTGCCCACTCCTTAACTTTGGATGCAATTAAACATTTTGCTTAGCATATTGGTTCTACCAACTTCTTCATCCTACTAAAAGGGCAGGATCATAGAACATAAATGTTTTATATCTTGGAAAAAGCACCATGGTTTCTTACAGGAATCATGTATATGGCTCTGATACTATCTCTGTGTCCATGAACCACTGTTGATCTTTAGGCTTTAGTTTACTCTGAAGAATTGTCAATGTTGAAATTAGATTAGATCGGTGATTTTAAACTTAGGCTTCAAGGATCCCCAAGGTTTTGGGTGGATGTACTGTACAGTCTCAGATGATGGGGTATAGAGCAAACCCTGAGAACTCTGGGCCCTTCCACCTGAGTAATTCCACTCTTGCATTCCTTTTAATTTAGTTTTAAATACTATTTCATTTAAATAAATGATTCCACTGCTTAAACAATCAACTTGCCTACCTATCAATAACCACTCTACTGGACCATCGAGAGTCAGCATTCTCTGACTTGGTGGCTCATTTCCCGAGGGTTTCCCCTGGGAAACCATGGCAACAGATCTTGGCTAATCCAGCTTCAGGTTCTATCTGTGCTTTTGTACGGCCTCCATGGAAGTTGTTTTAGTGGCAAAGGATGCTCCAGAATGAGAGCTGAGGGCAGTACTATCAGCTTAGATCACATTTATGTCTGATTTTAATCTTTGCATCTTTTTAGTCTTAATCAACTTTCCAATTTAATAGATTGCAGGTCAGCAAAGACCATTATTTAGAACAAGTACAGCCTGGCCAGTGTGACTCAGTGGTTGAGCGTTGACCTATGAACTAGGAGGTCATGGTTGGATTCCTGTTCAGGGCACAACCCTGGGTAGTGGGCTAAAACCCCAAGTGGGGCATGCAGGAGGCAGCTGATCAATGATTCTCTCTCATCATTGATGTTTCTATCTCTCTCTTTCTCTCCCTTCCTCTCTGAAATCAATTAAAATATTTTTTAAAAAATTAAAAAATGAACAAGTACAGATGTAGGGAGGTATAGAAAGCTTTGACAGATATTTCATCTGCTTTTGGTTAAGTATATGAGTGCTATTGCTTTACCTAGAGAGTTTTAGCCAGTTTGGGAAGGAGGGTGGATACCCACCACTTGGAATTTTAAGTCTAAGTTCAGAGCCTTGTTTGTCTTCTTTGTTTCCCAGTTGTCCAGTCATGTTTGTTTCCCAGTTACCTAGAGTCACACCTGGCTGATTTATGAGCTCAAAAATATTTATTGAATAGATGAGCAATATGGAAATGTAACATTCTTGAGGGAAAAAAAAAATGACCTAAGTCTGAACATTCTGACATGGCCACTTCTAAACTTCCTGGGACTTTTACTAAATGCTTATTGAATTAGTATTCTGAGCATTTTGCATCATTAACTCACTTAATCCTCACAACCATCCTCTGAGGATGGTACTGTTATTACCACCATTTCATAGATGGAAAATTGAGAACTAGAGACATTATACAACTTGCTTGAGATTACCTGGTTCATAAAAGGTAAAGCCAGGACTTGGACTCAGGTAGTCTGTCTTCAAACTGCTCTCTTAACCAGTAAGTGACATTGTCTCTGGACAATGAGTATAGTTATACCTACCTTCTCTGCCTCCCAGCATGTTGTAGGGCTGAAACAAGATGATAGGTGTGCAAGCATTAGGGGAGAGGGTGAACCAACTGGGGAAAGCAAGACAGCACACAACTAACTATAAAATAGGAAGTAGAAAGTTGATGCTGAGAAAGTTCAGAGAAGTAAAAAGAATGATCATTTTCAACTGGAATGGAGGGGAGGGGATCAAGGAAGGCTTTGTGGGAAAAGTGACATTTGACTTGGCCTTGAATGAGTGGAATTAAGATAAAAGGAGATGCGAAAATGGATTGATGATAGACTAGACTTACTAATATGCAGGGTGGTGAAAAATAAAGTGTTAGTTCATTGAGTGCTGATTAGTTTAGCAGATTCTTTACAAAACAGTGTGTGTTGAGGAGTGGTGAGGAAAAGGAGCTTGCAGAGGAAAGGGAGACAACAGTGAGTAGGGTAGTGAATGGGAAGATGAAAAAGCATACCCAAAATTCTTTTTAAAAAAATATATTTTATTGATTTTTTACAGAGAGGAAGGGAGAAGGATAGAAAGCTAGAAACATGGATGAGAGAGAAACATCGACCAGCTGCCTCCTGCACGCCCCCTACTGGGGATGTGCCCGCAACCACTGTACATGCCCTTGACCGGAATCGAACCTGGGACCTTTCAGCCCCCAGACCGATGCTCTATCCACAGAGCCAAACCGGTTTTGGCCCAAAAATTCTTTACCATCTTTACAATCTTTCTAGGAGTTGATTCTAGGGTAATAGATGATTACCTATATCATGTTTTAACTCTTCATTTTTCATGAATGGCCCTTAAATACTAATCCAAGGAGATACCACTCTGAAAAGAATGGTCATATAAGCCTGGAAAGTGCTGCATGTTCTGACACCCTCTGAAGTATTGACAATGTACATTAGCATGCTATGTCTTTTAGGAAGCTCCATGGGAAAGCCATCAGCATGCTTTCATTTGACTCTGAGTCTTTGTTTTCCTTTGAGCAACGCTAGTTAACATATCTTAGAAGACAAAATTTCTTAGTCCTCCAGCCAACCAGCTGGACTGATTTGTGTCCACTTTCCAGCAGATCATCTAAGAGTAGAACTGGATCCATTCTCAGGGCAACCAAAAGCCCCGTTCTGAAAGAAGAAGTTAGAGTACTTTTGCCTGTGGAAATTGCTATGTGTCATTTAGAAAGAAAGCTGTGCCCAAGATAAACTTGAGAACCTGCAGCCCCTCTGAAAAAGTAAGAGTGAGAAGCAGGAAGTGAAGGAGGTTTAGGTCTTGAAATGGAATGTGTCTAAGTGTGAGAGTTACCAACCACAGGAACTCCTTTAGCAGGCTGCCCTGTGAACATTTTATGATAAAACATTGTTTAAGTCAGCAGCTTACAAGCTAGAGCCTCAGAGGGCATAATGCCTACTTCCTTTTTTTTCCCTGCCTTGGCCTGAATGGAAAAGAGACCCAGTGGATTGTATTGAGTGTCTGACCTCCAGGCTAGATACTATATTAGGAGCCATCACTAAATCCTCTTACAACTGACTAGGTCAGGATTTTTATTTTCTTTCATTTTTAAAATGTGTAATCACATTATATTAAGTCATAATCAAATGCTAACATTTTTAAAGCTATGTGGGTACTCAGTTATGTGTTTTTTTAAAAATTATTTATCCTTTGAAGTATTACATATGTTTCCGTTTTCCCCCATTGAACTCCCCCCATCATTCCCCAGAGCATGCCTTCACCCCCCTAGTGTCTGCGTCCATTGGTTATGCTTATATGCATGCATACAAGTAAAGTCCTTTGGTTGATTACTTAACACTCCCCTTGTCCCCCCCTCCCGCTCCCCCCCCACCCCCCCCACGCCTACCACTGCCTTCTCTCTGAGATTTGACGGTCTGTTTGATGTTTCTCTGTCTCTGGATCTATTTTGGTTCATCAGTTTATGTTGTTCATTATATTCCACAAATGAGCGAGATCATGTGATATTTATCTTTCTCTGACTGGCTTATTTCACTTAGCATAATGCTCTCCATGTCCATCCATGCTGTTGTGAATGGTAAGAGTTCTTTTTTTTCACAGCAGCATAGTATTCCATTGTGTAGATGTACCACAGTTTTTTTTTAAAATCTACTCATCTACTGATGGGCACTTAAGCTGTTTCCAAATCTTAGCTATTGTAAATTGTGCTGCTATGAACATAGGGGTGCATATATCCTTTCTAATTGGTGTTTCTAGTTTCTTGGGATATATTCCTATAAGTAGGACTACTGGGTCAAATGGGAGTTCCATTTTTAATTTTTTGAGGAAACTCCATACACTTTTCCACAGTGGCTGCTAGGTCAGGATATTAATCTCTTCTTTTGTAGATGAGGATGCTGACTCCCAGGGTATCTCACTGGTCAGAGTAGATCCTGTTTTACGTCTAGGACCTCTGCCACATTCCTTTTCCCACTTGCCTGGTGAGCTCATCTTCTTCCAAGTGATAAAGAGATTCTCCCCTGAATCCCATTGGACCTCTAGTCCTGAATTGCATGATTATTGTGTTCTTTATGTCTAAACTAGAGACCCAGTGCATGAGATTTGTGCACTCCAGAGGTGTCCCTCAGCCTGGCCTGTGCCCTCGCAATCTGGGAGCCCTCGGGGTATGTCTGACTGATAGCCAGCAGTTGGACATCCATAGCGCTATTGCAAAGGCCAGAGAGACTCACAACACCGCTGCTGCACTTGCCAGTCTTGAGCTGTGCTCCCCCTGTGAGAAAGCACTGACCACCAGGGGCAGCTCCTGCGTTGAGTGTCTGCCCCCTGGTGGTCAGTGTGCATCATAGCAACTGGTTGTTCAGCCATTCGGTTAATTTGCATATTAGACTTATTATATAAATGTTCTCTCTCCATAAGATTCAAAGCTTGGGTCTTAGTGACTCTGGAGTCCAAGTGCTTATGTTGCACTGTTCTGTCTGCATTCAGCATGCTCTACAGTGTGACTTCATGGTAACCTTTAGAACTAGACCTTTAATTAACAGGGTACCTCCTCTCTAGCCCATTGTTCTAGACCTTGTTTGCTGACATATTTTGAATTTCCAGAATTCTGAGCCACCTATTTTTAATGTCATTTCCCACCTCCTGGAATATACCAGTTACTTTCTTATTTTTGGCCAGTTAATCCCTGAACTTAAAAACAACACTCTTTAAATTTGACATGCATTGAAATCATCTGGGGAACCTTACTTTCAGAAATTATGGTCCACTAGGTCTGAGAACATAGTGTGGGAGAATTTGTACTTCTAACAAACTCTTAGATGATTCTGAAACTGTCAGTTTGTGGTCTCACTTTGATGAGTACAGCTTTAAAGTATAGTTCAGGACCCTTGTTTTTCAGGAAATTTAACTATCTTCACCCAAAGTTATTTCTTTCTTTCTTTTTTCCTTTTTTGTCTTTCTTTCTTTCTTTCTTTCTTTCTTTCTTTCTTTCTTTCTTTCTTTCTTTCTTTCTTTCTTTCTTTCTTTTCCTTCATGCAGCTCTATTATCTACTTCTTGTGCCTGGTTAAACACTTTAGATAAGGGAGACAACTTTGTATAAATGAACATATGGAGAATCCCGAATCTTGAGTATACATCCTGCCAGAGCCCCTTATGAGTTGTGTGTTTTGGGGCAAATCACATCCTGTGGAGTTGTTTCCTTATCCCTAAAATAATT
Organism: Cnephaeus nilssonii; assembly: GCF_951640355.1. Classification (NCBI taxonomy): domain Eukaryota; kingdom Metazoa; phylum Chordata; class Mammalia; order Chiroptera; family Vespertilionidae; genus Cnephaeus; species Cnephaeus nilssonii. Next base: position 45,780,083 of record NC_137074.1, read on the forward strand.
TGTTCACTTCCTCTTATTGCAGAAGCTCATGGAAGAGCAAATGAGATAGTAGACATATAAAGCACTATAAAAATACAATGATTTTCCTAGTATATTTTTTTATATAGTTGACTCCTTCACTTTATCATTAATGATGAAGCATGAAGGAAGTGCTGTTGGTTTTCAATGAGATGAGGAGTGGAGGGTGGGGCTAAAGGATGCTGTGATTTCAGGAAAGCTCTTTTAGGTTCCTGGAAATGATTTTCACACCAACAGTCATGAGCCTGTGCTCAGGTCAGAAAAGCAATGTTATATTTATAGTGTACTGTTTCTTCAGGTAGATTATGAAAATTGTGTTCATATTCTGAATTTCTGATGTAAACTTGAGAAGAGCAATGAAATATTAACAGTGCTTGTTATTTACAGGGATTTGTAGGGTGTTTGCTAGTGGATAAATTTATAAATCCTTAAAATTCTATTTCCTATAACAAGAATATCTACAGAAGGAAGTGTTCTCTTCTAGGTTTTTGTAAGATAGCATATCCACTCCTTCAGTGCATACTATGCAAAGCTAGCTCTAGCACTGAGGAATAAAAAAATGGTTAAATGTAATTTCTTCTTTATGGGGTTTATAATTCAATGGGAGACACAAACACTAAATAACTAGCTATTTTGTACCTCATAGACAAACAACAGTATGGTGGTTACCAGAGGGAAAGAGGGGTGCGGGGGAGGTAGAAGAAGATAAAGGGGGAAAATTGGTGATGGAAGGTGACTTGACTTTGGGTAGTGAACACACCATCCAATATACAGATGTTATCTTATTGAATTATACCCCTGAAACATATAATTTTGTTAACCAATGTGACCCTAATAAATTCAATAAAAAATAACTAGACAAAGGAGATGTACAGACAACATGCTGTGAGAACTGGAGGAGGGTTTCAGTGGGAGCCAAAATGGGGGAGGGGCTCCCTTAAGTAGGTGGTGTTTGAGCACACATTTAAGAATGGACAGGATTTCAGCAAATTAACTTTGGATAGGAACATACCACATGCATAGATAGTATGTTAGTACTGCAGGCATTTCCTATAGTGTTTTCTAGTTGGGGTTATGGGAAAAGTATCAATACAAATTATTATGAGAATATCTCCTTTGAAGCTCTCCTGCTGATATATTCTGGTCCATCTGACTCTGCTTATTTTATTTCTTTTAGTACATTTGTCCCCTCCTTCTTTACAGGATTTTTTTTTTCCATTCCTGCTTTCAAATTTTCTTTCCTGGTCATTAGCTCCTCTCTTCTGAAAAGCTGGCCCACCCTCTCTACCACTCTCCTTTAGACCTCTTCTTCCTCTTGTCCACAAATATTTAAAATCCTCCATCCTTTCTCTTGGCCTTGTTTTGACTTGCAGCATTAACAATAGCTTATTTTTTACTTCCCTGAATTGATTAGAGCAACATGTTTGCAAAATGAAGATACTGATGTTCTCTTCTCCAGGCTCTAGATCATCAAGCCTGTAATGCCAAGTTCAGTTGTTATTTACATGCCTGTTGTGACTGAGAGGAGATAAGGTCACAGTGAAAGGAAGCAGGTTGTTAAAATCTTCTGGAATGAAACATCAGGTGCCAGGCTTGTCTGGAAATGCAGTGTAGACTTTACATTCTGTGGCAGGCATGTAAGAATCTTTTGATGTTCAAAGCCTTACATTCTGACAGTTAAAAAAATGTAATGTAAGTTTACATCAACGGAATCCAGGCAATTTCACCATCCACTTCATGATTAATTCCAGATGGGAAAATTCATTCAGGCTCAAATTTTGTTTGAGGGCCAACTGTTTCTTAAATTATTATTACAATTATTATCTTTTTTTTTTCACAACTGATGGGAAGAGGAATTTAACAGCTGTGTGATTAGCAGGGCATGAAATTAAATATGTTTTGCACAGACTCAAGAGTTTGTTTACTACAGAATTCCTCAACTGAGAGTTAAGTATCATTAAGATTGGCCACAAGATGCTCTCTTTGACCATTTAATTTTGATTTTTCACGTCCATTTCTTTGCTGAAAGGTCTTTAACCTTTTCTGGAAGGAAAATGCAGGCCATACCATCATGAAGCATTTCTAATGTTAATAGTCAAGGTAACAACCACATTTCTGTCACTAACAAAATAACAGTGCAACTGGAAGTTCAGCCTCACTGCTCTCAGCAAAGCAAAAGTTCTAAGTTGCGGAAGTCAGGTAAACTAGAAAAGGTTACAGCTTTAGTCTTCCTTTTTCTTTTTTTTTTTATTTCTTTATTGATTGAGGTATTACATATGTGTCCTTATCCCCCCATTACCCCCATATCCCCCTACTCATACCCTCACCCCCCTGTTGTCTGTGTCCATTGGTTAGGCTTATATGCATGCATACAAGTCCTTTGGTTGATTTCTACCCATTACCCCCACCCTCCCCTACCTTCCCTCTGAGGTTTGACAGTCTGATAGATTTTTCTGTCTCTCGATCTGTTTTTGTTCATCAGTTTATGTTGTTCATTATATTCCATACCTTTTCAAAGTCCCAGAGTTTCACCTTTCCTTGAATGCAGGTGCAGACCTATAGAATGTGATATTTGTTTTTACATTTTCCTTAATTTGTATGATGTCATGTCTTGAGTCCTTTGGCAAATACCCTCCTTTGAGTGGGTTCTAGATAATACCACATCCCTCTTTGTTTTTGCAGGATGTTAGCAGTCTTCTGTAGAAGCAGTAGAACATGATGGGCAGGCACATTAGCTGGAGTCTTTTGGCTGAATTTTGAAGACAGTTCTTCTATTTGCTTCAGGAAATTACATGAGCTCTCTGCAATTCATTTGTCTCATCCTCTTATCTAATGGACATAACAACAGTATTACCTCAAAGGTTACTTTGGGGATTTTAAGAGTTAATACCTGGAAAATACTTAAGGCTCTGACTGACTCTCAGTTTATGCTCAGTTAATGTTAACTGCCACCATTTTTTTTTTTTTTTTTAAAGGCACGGTATTGTTCTGTGTGTGAAGATCTTGGTTACACTTTCGACATGGAGTTGCTTAACTTCCAGCCTGGACTCCTTAGTCTATTCCTGTCTTCTTGTCTTTAGTAGAGTCTCTCCTACATGATAAGTATTTGTATACTCCTCTGAATTCTTTCCTTAGACATCAACCAGACCCAGCTGCTGCCCTCAAGGGATTATTTTTTTGGGGTGGGAGAGTGGGTTTGGTGAAAGTCAATACTCTAGAGACATCTCCATAAAAGTTAAGCTATTTAGATAGTATTTCTAAATACTCAGAGGTGTAGTTAAGGGATTTGTCATCATTAGAGGAGAAATACATTATTTTTGTTTGGATTAGAGGCAAGTGTGGAGAAAATGAAGGAAGTCTTCCTGGAGGAGGAGGGCTTTGATCTGGAACCTGAATGCAGGGTAGAATTTGACTGGTAGAAAAGGGGAAGAGGCTTCCTAGGCTAAGTGAAGAGTGTGAGCTGCACTTAATTTTTCCACATTTCCCTCGTGCTGCCCTCTGGCTGCCATCCAGGCCCTTTGGAGCACTGTTATTGCAGGTAGGACCTCAGTTGGAAAGCCAGGCAGTGTGTGAGTAAGGCTTTCAGAGTCTTCAGGTCAGTGTATAAAAAAATGGAGAGAAGAGCCAGCCTCCTGGTGCATTCTAATAAATGTCTTGTAGAGGGGGGTTGTTTTTATGTGTGGGTATGAGAGAGGAAGAATAGGACTGACAAAGGCAGAAACTATTGGATGTTGTGGAGGGGTTAGAATGAAAGCTATTGAGTGCTCTTTATTTCTACCCTCAGATCACTTTAAAAGGTGATCTTTTTAAAAGTGCTTTTGCCTTTTAAAAAATTATTGTCAAAGTGACGCTTTTCTCTTCTTATCTCTTCTTTTTCTTAGGACCCAGTATTGAAATCACTCTTGTTCTCTGTCCTAAAAAATGAACCTGGGTAGAAATTAGGAAGAGAGTGTTTCCTGGAATGCATTGTGTTCTAGGCATTAAATCTGAATGTTTAAACACCTTTCTTGTAGGAGAGGATCATTATAACTCAAGATGCCACCAGCAGCCCTGTGGTGGTTTGTCCACTGTGTTTCAACACTGTGGCTGCCCTGCCTCAGCTCCCTGCCATGTCAAGGTGTTTTTAAATTTCCTGTCCTTTTAGCAAGTGTCTTGATGAGGCACCATCATGTGCAGATTGCTGGCCAAATCTTACATGGCATGGCTGCAAAGTAACCAGAGTGGAGTCGTAACCAACACCCTGGAATATTAACTTGCAAGTAGTAGAGTTACCCAAGGAGTGCTATTTGTGGAGTGCCATTCGGCACAAGGAACATTGGCTCTTAAGTTGCTGCCTTTCCTCAATATACCCTTGGAATTGCCTTCAGAGATAATAATGAGTAACCTCCGAAAATCGTAGAATCATGTGATATGTGACCATGAAATCCACCTAGCTCATTCTGAATGTGAGAAAACAGAGGCCCGGGACAAATATTGATGTATACAGACAGCAGTCTTTCCCTGGGATAGGGACAGCACCCATTCTCAATTACATTGTCAGCTCTCTGACCACTCTCTTTTCATTGTCTCTCTGCCTTAAATATAATTGATTCTGAATTGGAGAAATAAAAGGAGAGGAAACGATAGAGAGAGGGTAAAAAGTCTCCCTTAGCTTTGCCTAATATCACAATGTTTGTAGCATAAGGACATGGCAGCCCTCCTGGGGTGTGGCTCCTGTATCATAAGAAATTCTCAAGAAATAGAAATTACTTTGATTGTCAAAGTTTTTAGTTGGATATGGTTGTATCTATTATAAAATCTGGTGTATATAAAAATAAAGTTAAACATGCAAGTTCCTAAGTGGATAGTAAAACTTAGTTTTCAGGCGCAAGGATGCCGTCATGGATAAAGCTATGTCCTTGTCATAAATTGTTGTCATTTTCATGGCAGCATTTTCTAAAGTAAGCTCCACAGAACACGAGCTTCACAAATGGTCAAGTCAGTTTGGGAATCAGTTGCGATTACATTTTGAAGATTCTCCATGAATCTTTAGCCAGATTAACTCTCAGAAGTTCTATAGGTAAACAAATAACCACAACATTCTTTTCTGTTCTGTTAAATTTATTTTATGATGGAACCATTTTATGGATGATTTCCCAGACTGTGTTGTATGGAACATTCTTTGGATAGCATGACTTTAAAATTTTAAGGTTCACATCTGTCATCTTATAATAATCTTGTGTGAAATATAAAGCCATTTGGGCTAAACTATAGACCTTCATCTGCCCTCCCTTCTCCATAGGAAAAACTGCAGGGTTATTTGAGGATCAAACACTTTTGAAATGAAATGATGTTGGGAGAAACACACACACACACACACACACACACACACACACACACACACATATTTTAGAGCTTAATAATTGCAGAAAGAAGACAGTGTTATACCAGCCACACCCAATTTTCTGAATTAGGGCTTTAACTCAGAGAGCTGTTCCTGAAAATAACTTGTTTTTAAGCAAAACTTGGTTGGCTTTTGGTGGCAGACTTTTTACCATCGATGCCCTGAATATGGGAGATTTTAAACTGTGACATGGTTCTTGCATTCAAAACCAAATCTTGTAGAGGAAACAAACACTTACTTTAACTTTTGTGAAATAGTTGGCTTGACCATCATGTCATTTTTTTCTGTTTATTTAGGACTAGAGGCCCCGTGCACAAAATTCGTGCACTGGGGAGGGTGTCCCTCAGCCCAGCCTGCACCCTCTCCAATATGGGACCCCTCGGGGGATGTCCAACTTCAGGTTTAGGCCCAATCCCTGTGGAATGGGGCCTAAACCTGCAGTTGGACATCCCTCTCACAATCCGGGACCCCTGGATGCTAATCGCTCACCTGCCTGCCTGATTGCCCCCTAACTGCTCCCTTGCTGGCCTGATTGACACCTAACTGCTCCTCTGTGGGCCTGATTGTCCCCAAATACCCTCCCCTGATGGCCTGATCACCCCTAAGGCTTTTATTAGTATAGATAGGACCCTGCACAGAAAATTTTACTAACCCTGCTTTACAATAAGGGCTTGACGATTGGATCATTAGGACCAGACACCAAGATTTCCTTTCTTTGAATAGTGGAGGGAATAATTATCTTGTCTTTAAGTTGCCTGGAAATTAAAATGAGATAATGACTTAGAAAAGTATAAAAGTATAAAAGCACCATATAAAGACTGTCTTTTTAATGAAGTGGTAAAATGAAAAACACTATTTTTATTCTCCCCTTCCTTCCTTTACAGCTCTTATTTAAACTTTGAAATTTATAAAAATTTCACTCCAATTATCATTTTTTAACATTCAATATTATTTTGTATTGGTTTCAGGTTTTATATTAGTTACAGAATAGTGGTTAGACAATCATATACTTTACAAAGTGTTCCCCGATATTTCTAGTACCCACCTGGCATCATACCATCATTACAACACTATTGACTATATTCCCTATTTAAGTGACAATGGGTTTACAGGTTCCTTTCAGTCTTTCTTTTGTGTTGCTCGTCCTTCCTTTTCTTTCTCACTTCTTCCCTCATTTTCTTTATATAGTATCTCAATTGGCCATCAAAGCTCAGTGAAGGCATTGGGACACGCTTCATCCATTTTACAGACCAGGAAACTGAGGCCAGTTCCAGTTGGCTGTGGCACTTGACTCAGCACACTGGAAGCCCTCAAAGCCATGCTCTTTGCGCTTATTAAGGAGAGGCGCCAGCCAAACAGAACAAACCTTCCAGTCAGGCTTCCGAGCCTCTTTCTCGAGCACCTCTTCATTGTGGATGCTCCACATTCTTTCCTCTCCCCGTCCCCTGCCCCCCATTCTTTACTGCCCCTGCTTCTCCAGAGCAGGTGGAAGGCTTCGCACTCACTGCCTAGGCATGGTCTGCCATGGGGCAGGGCACCGCGGGCTTGCTTTTGGGTCAAGGCAGGAGCAGAAGTCACTGCCTCTGAAGTGTGAAGGCTGCCTGGGCGAGGCTGGTTAGCACTGGGAGCTTCTCTGAATCACATCAGTCAGTCCAGTACCCTGTAGTGCAGCACCCCTCCACTGAGGTGGCACCACCCCTCAACCCCTGCCTCAGGGGTGAGGGTCCTGGCCCTCTGCCAGGAGTCCTTCCATGCCCCTTGATCCCTGGCTGGGCCTACCCGCGTCTTGGGGCCACTGCAGAACCTCTGTCTCTCTGCAGATGAGGCAGATCCCTGCCCTTGGTCTCCGCGAAGCTATGAATCTGTGGCCAGAGGCCAGGTCTGGGTCTCAGCAACCCCATGCCTTCAATGTTCCCAGGGACCCCCCGGGAGCCGCTAGGCGGGTCCAGCCTTGCCTCCCTGGGCCGGCGATGTTCCCAGGGACTCCCCAGAGCAGCTAGGCGGTCTGGCCTTGCCTCCCTGGGCTGGCGATGTTCCCAGGGACCCCGGGGAGCGGCTAGGCAGACCGCTGCCCCTCCTGGGGCCTGCGATGTACCCGGACCCCTCCTGTGCTGTCTGGTGCTGCCCACCCCACCACCTCCCCAGCCAATGAACTGGTACCTTGTGGGCGGAGTCTGGCGCTGCCCGCAGGGCCTCTTCCACCCCCAATGGACCCGTACCCCCAGAAGCAGGCCATGGTACTACCCGCCCTGCCTTCATATACAAATTAGCCACCGTTTTTGGTGGGTTAATTTGCATACTCACTCACTCTGATTGGCTGTGGGCATAGCGAAGGTATGGTCAATTTACATATTTGTCTATTATTAGGTAAGATATTTGCTTTTTCTTCTTTTAAGCAAGAAGAGTCCTTGTTCATCTTGTTCAAGCCCATACTCAACAGATGGGAAAATAGAGGCAAGGAAATCTTTAGTAATCTTTCCAAGTCTCTCTGCTAGTGACAAAACCAGTCTCTCACTTACCTATTCAGTACTTTTTCTTTTTCTTTTTTTTTAATTGTACATGCTGTTAAAAAGAAAGGAGTTGATTGCTTCTCTTAATTAGGTCATAGGTAAGATAGCTACATCTATGCATATACTCATACATACATACATACATACATACATACATACATAGACAATAGGAAAAAACACACATAATAACAAACTCTTTTACTCTCAAGGTAAAGACACCCTCCTCAGGCCCTCAGCTCTCTTCTTTCCAGAAGAACTTTGCCCAACTCTGGCCAGTCTTTTGATGCTGTTCAATTGAGAAACTTATTCACAGCCCAGCTGGTGTGGGTCAGTGGTTGAGCACTGATCTCTGAACTAGGAGGTCATGGTTTGATTCCAGGCTGAGGCATATGTGGCATATGCCTGGGTTGCTGGCTCAATCCCCAGTGTGGGGTATGCAGGAGGATGTTGATCAATGATTCTTTCTCATCATTGATCTATCTCTCTCTCTCTCTCTCTCCCTCTCTCCTTCTCTCCCTTTCTCTCAGAAATCTATAAAAATATATTTTAAAAAAGAGAGAGAAATGTATTCACTTAAGAGATATGTGGGAAAGAGGGTTGGTCCCCTTATCACCCTGTTTATTTCAGGCAGGTTGAGAGGTTCACTACAGCAAGAAGGTGTTAAGTTTTCTATATCAGAAGAACTGGCTTATCACCAGGAGCTTGACGGATGTGGCTTATTATTCATCATTGTGTTATTTCTCTCCTCTTTCCCTCCCCTTCCTCCTAGCCTCAGGCTCTCTTTTTTCTCTGTTTTTGTGTCTTTAGTGGCGGGGGGCGGGGGGTGTGTGTGTATTTCTCCCTAGACAGGAAAGAAAGCTCAGATCCAAGGAAGAAATTCCTCCTGCCAGGTTTTGTTGTAACAAAAGCAAAATAAAATTCTTATGCCTCTGAGTTTTTTCCTTTAGGTAGAAGGGGTTGATAGGTTACAGACCATGGGAAATTCCCCATTAAAAGATGCTACACGATAAGGGTTTAATCTCCAACATTTACAGGGAACTCATACAACTTAACAAAAGGAAGATAAACAACCCAATCAAAAAATGGGCAATAGACCTAAATAGATAATTTTTGAAAGAGGACATACAGAAGGCCAACAGACATATAAAAACATGCTCAAAGTCACTAATCATCCAAGGTGTGGTACCATCTCACACCTGTCAGAATGGCTATCATCAACAAATCAACAAATGACAAGTGCTGGCAAGGATGCGGAGAAAAAAGAACTCTCGTGCACTGCTGGTGGGAATGCAGATTGGTGCAGCCACTGTGGAGAACAGCATTGAGTTTACTCAAAAAACTAAAAATGGAACTCCCATTTGACCCAGTAATCCCACTTCTAGGAATATATCCCAAGAAACTAGAAACACCAATCAGAAAGGATATATGCACCCTTATGTTCATAGCAGCACAATTCACCATAGATAAGATTTGGAAACAGTCTAAGTGCCCATCAGCAGAGGAGTGGATTAAAAAACTGTGGTACATCTACACAATGGAATACTACACTGCAGTAAAAAAGAAGGAATTCTTACCATTTGCAACAGCATGGATGGAACTGGAGAGCATTATGCTAAGTGAAATAAGCCAGTCAGAGAAAGATAAATATCACATGATCTCACTCATTTGTGGAATATAATGAAAAACATAAACTGATGAACAAAAACAGATCCAGAGACAGAGAAGCATCGATCAGACTGTCAAACCTCAGAGGGAAGGTAGGGAAGATAGTAAGGGGTAGAGATCAATGAAAGGGGTAGAGATCAATGAAAGGACTTGTATGCATGCATATAAGCCTAACCAATCGACACAGACACCAGGGGGTTGAGGGCATGAGTGGGGGATGGGGCGGCAATGAGAGGATAAGGACACATATGTAATACCTTAATCAATAAAGATAAAAAAAAGAAATTCTAATGCAAAAATGACAACAGCTTAATATGTATAGGGAGAGAATTGTAATGCCAGATTAACATGTCCTGGCCAACAAAGGATATATGCTGCTAAAACAACCACAAAACAAAAAAAAAAAAACAAACAAAAAAAAACTATAGAATCTGCAGTCTGGTTCTAGCTGTGTCTGTGGTGCAGTATTATGTGAAGGGAAATGCATCAGACTCAATGATGGAAACTATAGGTTCTGAGCTGCACTTTTCTGCCCACTAGCTGTGGGATCCTGAGAAAATGAAGGGACCTAACTGAGCCTCATTTGACCCAGTCCCTTCATTGTGTCTTGCACAAGTCATGATCTTGGTGTCATGTGGAATAAGTAAGGTAGTTGGTATAAAAAGGCTTTAGAAACTACAAAATACCCTCTAAATATGTGCCCGGCATTATTATTATCAATAATAATAGCAAACAGATAGACACTTCTGCCTTTGAGCCCGGTACCTTTTTAGGCACAGGACATCCATTAGCTCATGTAATTCTGACAGCAGCTCCATGTGTTAGTGAATAGCCCTGGTCTGCATGAGTCACCTGGCCTGGCTGCTCTCCTGGATCAGCTGGTGGTTTACTCTCTGGTCCTGTCCCTTCCCTGGGCCTGAGTGTTACCCTTTGTAAAAGAAGCACCGGATTCCATTTGAATGTAAGGGCCTTCTGTTCTGGCATTTGTGCAGGGCTGTTTTTTTTTTTTTTTTTTTTTGTGTGTGTGTGTGTGTGTGTGTGTGTGTGTTTTGACCCTCACAGGCTTAGCCACTGATTATTAGTTAGAGCTCACATTTAACTCAGGGCTATCATGATCTTCATTTTACAGATGAGTACACACATATGCACAGAGAGTTCCTATAAGTTCCCCAAGGCTGCACAGTGAGCGAGTGGTGGAAGAGCCAGGATTCAAACCCCGCCCTAGTGCCCCACAATGATGGCAGTTAGGTAGATTTGGAGAACTCCTCAGTGATTGCAGGTGTGTCATATTGTCAGACTCCCCATCCAATCAGCATCAATGATTATCATTTAGCTGTTTAGGTTTTAGTGGTGTTGACATTTAACTCCACAATTAAATTTTCTGTGTTCTTGGTTGCACGTTTTCAGCACTGGAATGTGCATTTCCAGTGTCTTAAGCAGGGTTTGGCACATGGTAGTGTCCTCCTATATGTGCACAATTTGTTTCCTGCCTAAATTTTAGATTCTTTGATCACCTCAGGAGGTCTGCTGTTGGCATCTACTAAAACTCTGTTTGGCAAAATGACCTTTTCACATCAAAAATCCCCTGAGGAGGCTGCCATGGTGCAACTCTGGACAAGTCTTTGCAGGGGAGACAAGTTTCATATTGCAGCCCTTTTGTTTTCTGTAGGGCATGTTCACTCTGACTTTCTTAGGGCTGCTGAGTTCTAAGTCTTCTGGCTGTTTTGGCTTTGTTTTTTGCTTTGCCATTATTTATTTTTCTAAAGGCCTGGTTTTCTTGGGCACTGCTTGGATACAACATGGGATTTGTAACCCAGTTGCATCTGAGAAAGAGTCACACCCATTGAAATTGGGTGAAAATTGACTCTTGGAGCCCAAGGAAATTGACATAAATCCATGGACATCTTTCATCTCTGACTCTGTCTTCCTTCTTTGTGTGGTGCTGTTCCAAGATCTCTTATTGGGACCAGCTTTCTTGGAGGGTTGTTTTAACTCCTAATCCACTCAAGGTGCTTCTATTACCATTAATGCACCAAGAATAGCCTCTCTAATCCCCATAATCCATCCACTATTGAATCCATTTATTCATTTATCTACGTATGAATTATCTATATATATAATAGCCTAAACAACCATCGCAACCGAATGGACAACCCAACAGGCTGCATGGGGTGACTAGGCTGGCAGGGGGCTCAGTGAGGGGCAACCAAACCACTGAGCGGCAGGCTGTGTTGGGCGACCAGGCCCACAGGGGGCAATTGGGGGTGACCAGGCTGGCATGGGGGGCAGTAAGGGGTGACCAGACTGGCAGGGGGGCAGTTAGGGGCAACCAGGCTGGTGGGGGGCAGATAGAGGTGACCAGGCCAGTGGGGGTCAGTTGGGGTGACCAGGCTGGCAGGGGGGGCAGCAAGTGGCAACCAGGCTGGCGGGGGTCAGTTAGGGGTGACCAGGCTGGCGGGGGGGGCAGTTGGGGGTGAGTAGGCCAGCAGGGGGAAGCAATTGAGGGTGACCAGACCAGCGGGGGGGCAGTTGGGGGTGACTAGGCCGGCAGGGGGGGCAGATGGGGATGACCAGGCCAGCAGAGTGGGCAGTTAGGGGCAATCAGGCAGGCAGGCAGGTGAGCAGTTAGGAGCCAGTGGTCCCGGGTTTTGAGAGGGATGTCCAACTGCCGGTTTAGGCCCTAGGATCGGGCCTAAACCAGCAGTCGGACATCCCCCGAAGGGTCCCGGATTGGAGAGGGTGCAGGCTGGGCTGAGAGGACCCCCCTCCCCTGTGCATGAATATTGGGCACTGGGCCTCTAGTTTGATATAACCTATCAGACGCTGAGCCAGGCACAATAGAAATACCAAAATGAATTAAACATACTCCCTGCTTTCAAGGACCTAATAGTATAAGGCAATTTGGTGAGGGGAATTCATTAACTGAATCAACAACTGTGATTACCTGCTATGGCTAGGTATTTGGCCCTTAACCAGAACTGTGGATACCAGGCAGATACAAACCCTCTCATCACATGCAGGGCTTCTGGTCTAGGAGTGATAACCACCACCCATAAATTCACAGATAATTATGTAATTATGGTTGTGAGATGTGCCACAAAGGAAAAATACAAGACATTGTGGCAATATTAAACCACTTCTTTTCTTCCTTTTTCTGGCCTAGTTTGTGAGGCAAGGTACATTTTCTGAAAGAAGTGGAGTTAGCCAGGTGACGATGGGCACAGGGGAGTGGGCTTGGACACAGACCCCTCTTGTAATAGGTAGAAAATGATCAGTGCTCAGCTCAACTGTTGTGGAAGCTGAGAGAGAAGAACTTTCAAAAATGGGCTTGATGATAAAATTCCTTTCAGTATATTTTCTTGCTATCCTCTCTGTAAATGGTGCACTTTCATAGTATGATGACCTGTTTTTGTAATTGTAAATTGACTTAAAAAACTTCTGTTTTTCCTTACTGCCTAAATGTATTAAAATAATTTCACTATATTTCATTGTTTATCTAAAGTCCTTGAATCTAATTAGTAAGAAAAACATTTATTCATGTCGTTGTTATGGAACACAAAAAGAAACAACTGGTGAAGAAAAACCCTAATATGAGTGCCTTGAGCTTTCTCCTGAAATCGGGGAGTGTCTGGTTGTAACAAATGGTAGCAGATGTATTCTTTTTGTTCTTTGTGTATTTTTATATTCATGGTTGTGCCTCTCATGGATTATTTTTCTGAACCGTCAGAGGTGAGAAGAAGGATGTAGGTAGAGCTGCTACTTACTGCCTCCTCACGGGCAGGAGGGCAAGAGGGATTAAGTCCTCTCCTCTCTTCACTCACTAAGACAAGACTGGGCAGATTTTTCTACTGTACACAAATGAACCAAATGGTTAGAGAGGTCCAGGCTTGGAAATGTCTGACACAGGTTTGTTTTTCTCTGAAAGCACTCATAGTTTCGTGTGGGAGGAAGACAGGGAATAACTAAACATAATTATGTTGCCAGCCAGAATGAAATGTTAACCAGAGGTACAAATAACATTCTGATGGGGCTCAATTGAAGGATTTTAACTCTGATAGAGCAGAGGATATATTTATATAGCCCAGTTGAAGAACTTAGTTGGATGGGTAAGGTTTCTTTATTTTCTTTTTCTTTTTCTAATTCATATATCGTACAATTAATGCTTTTAAATTATATAATCCTATGGGTTTTAATATATTCACAGTGTTGCACAACTGTCATAAAAATCAACTTTGGAACATTTTTGTCACCTCATAAAGAAACCCTGTACCCACTGGCATTCATTTCCCCCACCTCCTTTCAAGCAGCCACAAATCTATTTTCTGCTCTTTAGGGTTGCCTATTCTGGACATCCTATATAATAAATGGCCAGCCACCATAAGCATAACGACTGGAATGACCAGAGACCAGAACCAACACGGCCCCTTGCCGGGCTGGTCTGCCCCCAGACAAGCGGTTAGGGGAGATTAGGCAGGCAGACAGAGTGGTTAGAGGTGATCAGGTAGGCAGGTTCATGGTTAGGGGTGATCAGGTAAGCAGATGGCCCCTCACAGGGCTGGCCCCACCCCCCAGCAAAGAAAGATAGAGGCCCAGGCCACCGGTTGTGACTCTGTGGTAGTTGTGCGGCAGGCCAGCGATCGCCCCACAGAGTTAGGCCCAGGGCAGCCAAGCCATTGCACCCCATGCCTGGTGCCTGCAGAGGGAGGACAGTGGCAGTGGTGGGGGTGGGGCCAGCTGCCTGTAGCCAGGGGAAGAAAAGTCCTGATAGGCCTTGATCTCAGGCCAGGCCTAGGGACCCTACCCAAGGGGTCCCAGATTGTGAGAGCATGCAGGCCTGGATGAGGGACCCCTGTGAGTGCACGAATTTTCATGCACTGGGCCTCTAGTTTTATATAAATGGAATCATACAATACGTGCTCCTTTGTGACTGGTAACACTCACTTACCATAATATTTTCTAGTTTAATCCATGCTGTGGCATGATCAGTAAGTTTTTGATTGCTGGAGAATGCAAGGAAGTTTACCCCAAAATGATGCATTAGTGTGAGCTAAGAGACTAACCTTCCTCAGAAAGTATGGGCTGTATTTTTAGGGAGTTTCAGAGTAGGACCTTTGGGGATGTTATGGGAAAATTGGTTGGAAATATAATTTGGTAGCAGATTATGGAATTAGGAATAATTTGAACATTTTTTCAGGATATAGATGTTTTTGAAAGGAAAGTAATATAACTCAATGTGTATAACTTGAAAAACAATTGATAATTAAAACTGTAAGGTCACCCAGATTGGTATTAGAGAGCCAGATGTGAAAATGAGAATACCAAACTTTCAAATACTATTTCCTCATATTCCATAGCTTCTTCCTTTTTTATATTTGTTAGGTGGAGCAAGTAGAAAAAGCACAGGTGATGTTTTTTATCTGTTACAATTATTATTAAACTATTAGAAACATGTGAAAAGTAAACTTTTATAGTTTATAGTTAAAAATGCTGTTCTTCCAGCACTTGAGATGAGGCAGCCTTTTCATGGTAATGCCCACTATGTATATTTTATTACATCTTGAATAAATAGGCTACTTTGGCCCATTTGGTTTCCTTTGCAGGACCCTCTAATGTGCTGTTTTGCATATAGAGTGTTTATTAGTCAGGTTGGGTTGCCACAACAAAATACTAATATCGTGTGGCTTAAACAACAGAAATCTATTTTTTTTCATAGTTTTGGAGACTGGAAGTCTGAAATCAGGGTGCTAGTGTAGTCAGGTTCTGGTGAGATCTCTCTTCTTGGCTTGTAGAAGGCCACCATCTCACTATGTGCTCATATGGCAAGGGGAGAGAGAGTCAACTCTCTGGTGTCTTTTCTTATATGGGCACTAATTTCATCATCAGGGCCCTACCCTCAGAAGTCATCAAAACCTCATTACTTCCCAAAGACCCCATCTCTAAATATCTTCACATTGGAGGTTAGGCTTCAACGTATGAATTTTAGGGGGACATAATTTAATTCATAGAAGAATCTTAGTTTGTTTAGGTGTCCTTTGAACTCATGGCCTTGAATGTGTTCCTTATATTCATTGGACAGATTACTGACAATCAAATGGAAGTCATAAGTATCCCAAGTGTAGTTGACCTACAAAGCCTATATTAATCCCTCATTGCCTGTTTCTGAACTGCTCGTGTCACAGGCTTTTGCAAGAAGAGGGATTTTAATGACCATCTGGTTCAAGGACAATTAAATTAAGGAATAGTGGTCTGTGAGCTTTCTTAAATTGTTTGCACAATTTTCTATATTTGTGTGGAAATATATTCCCTCCTCATTACCACATGCATAAGATTCTCAAGTTGTTTATGTTCCTCCAAAAAAGAAGACTCAACTATATAATAATGAACTTTTTTAATATATATCAATCAACCATTACAACTGATCCTCACAGATTTGGAAGCTCAGTCCTAGGGCAATTAAGTCATCTTGCTCAAGGTCACAGAGCTAGTTGGTGACAGAACCTAGATTCACACCCTGTAGTCTGATGCCAGAGCCCATGCTCTTCACAGTTTTGCATTCTTAACCTCATGACCTTTGCATTATTCTGTTCTATCTTTCCTAGACTCTGGGATTGATGCATCCTCCTATAATAAATATATAGTGGAAGCCCAGAGAGTAGTGAAAAGTGCCCAAGATAGTACTGATTAAAGACATAGCTGTCAACATGTAACAATAACATAAACAAAACCAAGGTCAAATCATGAGACTTCCACACAATTTTAAAAGTTAAATTACACTTGAAACCTATATAATTTTATTAAACAACGTCACCCAAATACAATAATATAAAATAATATAAATGTTTAAGTCATATATTAAGAGATAAAAAATAAACTTTATTAAATGAAAAATGCTCTTTTTTGACCATTGGTTTTACTACTGATGCTCCTCTTTCCTCCCTCTTTTCTCGTCTCCTTTTCTTCTTCCCTCTTCCTCTGTTATTTCTTCTTTCCCTTTTCTTTCTTGCTTCAGCTTACCTCATTTAGAGCTAAGATGTAATTATTAGTAATGGAGTGTTTTAATGTTCCTAAAGTGGTTTTATGGTCAGGCGACCTAGTGAATATTCTACTCCTCTGCGACCAACAACACCTCTTTATCCTAGAAGGTTCTCAGCCGAGCTGTCACACATGAAACATTGTTGAGGGAAAGCAAAGTACCAGAAGCCAATGTCTTTCCTCGGTACAAAGTAGGCTCCTAATATCCAATTTGTGGTATCATTCATTCGAACAGGCATCTGAAGGAAGCTCCTCTTTTATGTGTGTATGGAATAGAATGGGAATTATTTTAGGTAACTTTTCAGAGTTGAGAATTTTGCAAATGAATTCCTGGATGTTCGAGGTTGGATTTTAGAAGAAAGGTCAGGACTAGAGTTGGGAACTGTCAAAATATAATTAAAGCATAGCAGTAGGTGAGATGGCTCAAGGAACTTTTGAAGAGAGAGAAAAACCCTTATTTTTCCTTTTCTTCTAGAGTGTGTCAGTGCCTTCAAGTTTCATTTGCCCAGATAACCCTTGCTAATTGATCCTAACTTAGGCAGCATCCACTAGTCTGAACTATAAGTCTCCTTTTATCATTTAATTATGTGTTCATCCAGGTCACATGGATATTTTCTAAAGCTGGAAGAGTGGTGGCAAAATATATGGAACTTATATTTATTTATAAACTAGAGGCCCAGTGCATGATTGAATCATGCACGTGTAGGGTCCCCTACATGCTTTCGCTTTCGATCACGGGGGAGCTGGGTGCCTGTCCGCTGGTGCACCAGGCCTTTCAGAAGCCTCAGGCACAGGGGAGGCTTCTGAAAGGCCTGGTGTCTGAGCAGACAGGCACCCAGCTCCCCTGCTTTTGATGATCCGCGGTGGGATGTGAGCTCGCTGCCCCAGAGGCCCCTTCTGTGCCACAGCACAGCCATGGCGCAGACGCTGAGCTCGAGCCGCCCTGGTGACACAAGCTCAGCGTCCCGCCAGCCCAATCGGCCACCCCGCCTACCCCGAGTCCCGCCCCCCCGCACCTCCTGGCCAATGACGGGCATAGCGAAGGTACGGTCAATTTGCATATTTGTCTATTATTAGGTAGGATTAGTAGACCTGTTTGAGTATGGATGTGGTTATTGGCTATTTGTGTGATTGATTGATTGATTTTTCTCTCTACATAAAATTCCAAGCCTGTAAAATGAAATTAATAATATTGTCTACCTTGACTATCTCAAGAGTTAGTGTTTACCTTTTGAGTATGATATTGGATGTGAAAGCTTTTTAAAAGGTCTCTTTAAAGAAATCCACCTTTTCCCACATTTACATAGAGTAATTGTGATGGTTGTTTTCACTCTCCAAGTAAACTGGAAGATCCTCTGAATGTATATACATTTCTTTCTTTTTTTTTTTTTAAACATATTTTATTGATTTTTTACAGAGAGGAAGAGAGAGGGATAGAGAGTTAGAAACATCGATCAGCTGCCTCTTGCACACCCCCTACTGGGGATGTGCCCGCAACCAAGGTGCATGCCCTTGACCGGAATTGAACCTGGGACCTTTCAGTCCGCAGGCCGACGCTCTATCCACTGAGCCAAACCAGTCAGGGCTATACATTTCTTTTGTAGCTTCCTTAGTACTTAAAACAATGAATGTTATGTATATTAGATGTTCATATACATGATTTTAATTAGGGTCTTATTTTTTCTCTTTCTCAGCTTTGTTTTGGGGGATGGGTTATTGTTACTGGTATTGTTTTAGCTTTTTTTTTTTTTTTTTTTTTGAGTTTTTCCTGGAAGTTAGTGGGATAGTAACTTCTGAAAGAGTTTATTCTTTGCCTTTTCTGGTCCCCTCTGTTGTGTCTTACTCTGCACATGTGCAGTCCTCCCACCATCTAAGAGTCTCCTGATACTGTTACTCTTCTCCGACAATGATGACATTAGTGTTTTTACTGACACTCAAATCCTATAGGTACATAGGGTTCAACTGACTTAGAGAACACTGAGGCTCAGAGAGGGTTCATGTATATTGATTGGTTCAAGTCAGTTTGGATGCTTGTTCATGAACGGTGCCCATATTTCCAATGATGCTTACTGGTATTTAGTATCTTCTTGCTATTTATTATTATTATTGTTATTAGTGTTTAAGATGAAATTACTGACTTTTGATACATTAAAATGTTATGAGGATTCTATTTCTGAATTTAAATTCATTCTCTTCTGGCTCAAATTGCACTCTTTTTTTCATCCTGTTATGGTACACTTATTCCTAGACATAATCAGGAATGATTCCAGACATAGAAAATATATTGCCATGTATAAGTAGAAATTTTAGTATGTTTGTTTTATCATGATGAGTTTGACAGCATGAACACATAGAATCAATTTTAATTAATTTTTTTGGTAAGTATTATTCTCAATTTTCTCTACTTTAGCTTCACCTCCTTAGCATGGTTTGCTACAAAAAGATACACATTTTATTTAATAAAATATATTTTCTTCAGTAGGCACTGTGTAAGATGCTTTGTCTTAAAATGATGATTAAAGACTAGTTCACACCCTCAAGGAGCTTTGCATCTGGTAGACAGACATCTTCACAGGAAAGTTCTAGCACTAGTTGGGCTAAGACACTGTCAACATTTAAGCTACAAAAGTATATATTAGGAATTTCTGAGAATAAAAGATTAAGCTTGAGTAGAGACTCTCAGAAAGTTGCCAGTATACTCATTTTTTCATTGTATTTGTAACCCCCAAATCCCAGCTTTCTGCTAAGGTGATTGAGTTAAATATTCTTCCGTCACCATATGTATACACACACCGTCTGTCTGCCTTATTAACCATTTATTCTTGACTGTCTTTTATTGGATGATTTCTTTTACCTTGTTCCTTTCTAAATATTACCTCCACTGGGATCTAATTAGAACCCCTCAAAATTCAAAAGCCATTGGAATACATGTAGACTCCAAATGTTATCTATCTTTAGGCATTATAGAATATCAGGAACAAATTATGTTTATCCATTGTGTACATTGGTATCTAAACACCTCTTCTGACAAATTTGTTGTCAGGCTTCAGTGAGAAAAGTCAAGGAAATAGTTCTCATTAGCTTTGAATTTTGAAGGAGTTTTTTCCCCCTAGAATTATAATACTGCAAGTTGAGATTTTATAGGTTTTAAAGTAAATGTGCAATGCCAAAGTTTACCTTTATATTAAGTTAATTCTTAACTTAGCACTAAATTTGCTTTATGACTTTATGAGAAAACTAGAGGCCCAGTGCATGAAATTCATGCATGGGTAGGGTCCCTAGGCCTGCCCAGGTATCAGGGCTAATTGGGGCCTTCTGGCTGCCAGCTGGGGCCTCCCTTCCCTGGCTGCTGGCTGCTGGCCAGGGCCTTCCTTCATTCTGTGCTGCCCCTGGTGGTCAGCGCACTTCATAGTGAGTGACTGAACTCCCTGTCTCCCGATCAAACTCCCGAGTGGACAATTTGCATACTAGGCTTTTATATATATAGATGGCTTTATGACTCTATGAGGAGTTTAGTTCCAGCAAATCAAAGCATTTCATAGAATTTTTAAAGCCTTTGCTCCCTTATGGCAGTGATTAAACATTGTTATTTTCATGTAGTTATTTATAATACTAGAGGCCCAGTGCATGAATTCATTCATGGGGCGGGGGTGTCCCTCAGCCCAGCCTGCACCCTCTCTAATCTAGAACATCCCTCTCACAATCAAGGACTGCTGGCTCCCAACCACTCGCCTGCAGGCCTGCCTGATTGCCCCCAACCGCTTCTGCCCGCCAGCCTGATCACCCCCTAACCACTTCCCTGCCAGTCTGATTGATGCCTAACTGCTCCCCTGCCAGCCTGATTGCCCCTAACTGCCCTCCCCTCCAGCCTGGTGGCCCCTAACTGTCCTCCCCTGCAGGCCTGGTTGCCCCCAACTGCCCTCCCCTGCTGGCCTGGTCACCCCTAACTGCCCTCCATTTCCAGCCTGGTCGCCCCTAACTGCCCTCCCCTGCAGGCCTGGTCCCCCCCAGCTGCCCTCCCCTGCAGGCTTGGTTGCCCCCAACTGCCCTCCTCTGCCGGCCTGGTCCCCCCCAACTGTCTTCCCCTGCAGTCCGTCACCCCTAACTGCCCTCCCCTGCAGGCCTGATCACCCCCAACTGCCCTCCCTTGCAGGCTTGGTCCCTTCCAACTGCCCTCCTCTGCCAGCCATCTTGTGGAAGCCATCTTGTGTCCACATGGGGGTGGCCATCTTGTGTGTTGGAGTGATGGTCAATTTGCATATTACCTCTTCATTATATAGGATATAAAAATATTGTAATGATCCCAGAGTTTGTTAGCCCTTTGAAAATTGACAATACAGAATATCTTGTAGGAAAGAATACTGCCTCTCAAGTCTAGAGACTTGGGTTCTAGTCCCAGTGCTGCCCAAGATTCAATACATAGCCTTTGAAAAATCAGTTCATGTGCCTGAGCCTCATTTCCTCCCCATTTAATAGCAAAAAAAAAAAAAAAAAAAAAAAAAAAAAAAGCAAATTATAGATCTGTAAGGCATCTAAAAATTGGACCCTGCTTTAAAAAAATTGTATAAATATTGTTGTAGCATTGTGTTAAGCTCATTTAGTAGAAAAAAATGTCACCAATAATTCTACCTCCTCGATACAGGGGCAAGCTATCATTTTTTGTGTAGTATTCCCTTCCAAACTTTAGCTATTAGCATAAGTTACCATGGTGCTATATATCACTTGGCATCATACATTAAACATTTTCTATATTGCTGCATATTCTTCAATGATCACAATTCAAATATCTGTTTAATATTTCATATATTATATCACATCTTAATTATTTTATTATTTTTATACATTGCCATTATGATTAATGTTGTTATGGGTAAATGCAACTTAGTCCATTAAAAGTCTTGAACATGATGTTGGTGGTCAGAGGTTAACATTTTGTGGTTATCCAAACCTGCTGATGACTTGTGTTCTAAAAGGGATGTTTCTTTAGTTCTTCAGCAAGAATGTATGAGTCATTATCTCACAATTGTGCCAGCATTAGATATGTTGTTTTTTTTTTTTTTGTATTAGCATCTCTTTGGTTATTGTGAAGATAAACATGTATATGGCCTTGGAAAATGAATATTTTACAATCATTGGGAAGCTATTCACAGTAAAACAATGAGTTAATCTTTTAATGAGACTTGTGCATGGCTTTATAACGAGGTTCTAGAACTTTTTGAGTCATATGCAGCATCCCTTGAATAAATTGAAAGACACATCTTCTTCCTAAATGAAAATATAAAGGTTGTTAAGTGGTTATTTTTGCTACATTTTATGTAATCTCAAGACAATTGTTCTTGAATATTAACAACAACAAAATCCAAAATTGTTTGGATAAAAAACAGGCAAAATAGCTAAGAGAAATTTGAAAAACACGAGTAATGAGGAACAGGGACCAGCTTGCCAGATGCTTAAGCACATTATAAAGCAGTCCTCACTGAAATGGTGAAGTGTTGGTGATGGACTAGATGGAGACCATTGCAGTAGCACAACCCACCCAGAAACAGAGCAACTGGGTTGCGGAATTGAATATGCAGAATAGGGACCAAAGTGAAACATTCTGAAAGGCAGGACTAATGGCTTTGGGATAATTGGTAGGCACTAATGAAAAAGAGTTATGTCATGAATATGTATCAAAATAGACCCTGATAGGAATGAAAGGTCCTGTTATAAAAAATAACAATGTAGCAAAAGGCTTAAGAAAAAAGAACAGATTTATTATATCTGTAGCAATGGGAAGTAATAACATTTTTTTTAAGTTTAGAATTGGAGGGTGCATAATTTTTCAGTAAAAGAACAGGTAGTGAATATCTTAGGCTTTGAAGGCCAGATAGTCTCTGTTACAACCACTCAACTCTGTTACTGTAGCACCAAACTAGCCGTAGACAAGTCGTATATCTAATCAATAAATGGAGAGCATGTCTGTTTATGAAGGAAAAAACACAATATTGTGAGTGCCAGGTTCTCTGAACATCTAACCCAAAAGTGAGTTTGATGAATCTTTAAGCATTTTGCCAATCTGTGTGACAAATAGTATTTCAATGCTGTTTTAATCTGCACTTTACTGACTGCTATTGCAGTTGTTCATGTGTGTCTTTTATTTTTATTTATTTTTTTGTTATCTTTGTTTGCCACTGAGTTCTTCTCTTCAGTGAATTACAGGTAGGGTTGATGTATCTAGTTATTTCCTCTCTTTGTTACCTAATATCTCAAGGCCCTGGAGACCTCTGTGGTAACTCCCACCCAGTGCAGACCAAGAGGGTTCTATTTTGCTTCCTGACTTGTAACCCTTCCTGGGACTTTGTGCCCAGGGGCCTGGGACTGGATTTTTTGCTTCCATCTTATCTGCTTTCTAGCCTGGCTGCTTGCCAGTAGACTGAAGGTGGAGGACTGCTTTGCTGTGTTGAGTGGTTTTGGCTGTGATGACCTACTGCTTAGGTTGCCTCCAACTCTGTTAGAGTTGGTTGTTGCCTGACTACCACCTGAACCTGTCTATACCCTTTGGGTCCTGCAATCCAGATCTAAGCATGATCCCCCTTTATATATTTTTTGAAATATATTTGTATTGATTTCAGAGAGGGAGGGAGAGGGAAAGAGAAAAACATCAGTGATGAAGGAGAATCATTGATCGGCTGCTTCCTGCACGCCCCACACTGGGGATCAAGCTCACAACTCAGGCATATGCCCTGACCAGGAATGAACTGTAACCTTCTGGTTCATAGGTCTACACTTAACCACTGAACCACGCTGGCTGGAAATGCCTTTGTATTTTTGTCCATTCAGGTGAGCAAACCTAGAGCTGGCTTTTATACCCTTCAAGTGCGTTGCTTCAAAGAACTATCAGTAATACGTTTCACTTCTGAGTTATGGTCATTATTTCTGTTTTCCAAGAGATATTACTGAGAAAGTGGTGAAGTCACACAAAAATTCTTAGAGAACACATGCTATGAGATGATTATAATTACTGAGGTGGAAATGTCCTCTTTTTGGTCCAGTGTCTGCAGGTCCCTGGTGTGCCACAGTCACCAAAGCTGCTCTGGCCCCGCCCTGCAGTCTTTCCATTGTTGTGTAGGCTACAGGAACTGAGATGGTTATGACAGAACCAGGCTGGTTTCTCTTCTCTTTTGGACATCATTGTTTGTTACAATTCTGATCACAATTTCTTCCCCCAGATTATGAAATTGTAAAATCATTGCTATATTTATATTTCCTTTTGCTGCTGGGCTTTGAGAAGTACCCTTCATAGCTTTCCTTTGAAATTCCTTTATTAATAATCTTCCTTTTTTTGAATATATATATATATTTAGTCTAGATCTAGATCATTTGCTGTTTACAGAAGGCTCTTGTGTCCGGTATTTCACTAGATCCTCATAAGCACCTATGAGGTAAACAGAGCAGATATTGTCTCCATTTTACAAATGAGGAAATTAAAGCCCAGTTGAGGTCTGAAAGGCCTTGGTCTAAGTACTTTCAGAGAAGACAGTACATGTAACTATTCCCCTTTTCATCAGACAGTGAGGCAGACATTTTCAAAGACAGAGACCCCAGAGAAACTGTGTTTGTTCTCTCGTGTTCATGATGACCACTGCAACCAGTATTTTGGATTTCCCTCCAAAATCCAGCTGTAGTCTACCACAATGCATAACATTTGGGGGTCACTGATTCCTGTTCCTATTTTAAACTATATGAGGTTTGTGTATTTTGTGACCTTTGGGTCCTGACCTTCTTATTTAGGGAACTGCAACTTTAAGAAGTTTTGTTAGGACTTGAATCCAAGTAAATTCCCTCCTGAGTACAACTACTCATAGTGTTGTGGAATGTTAGAGCTTGACGGGACTTTTATCCATCTAGCCTTCTTTTTAAAAAAAAAAAAAATATATATATATATATTTTTATTGATTTCAGAGAGGAAGGGAGAGGGAGAGATAGATACATCAATGATGAGAGAGAATCATTCCACTGATTTTTAGAGAGAGTGGAAGGGAAGGGGAGGGGCAGAGAGAGAGAGAGAGAGAAACGTTAATGTGACAGAGACATATTGACTGGTTGCCCCTGCATGTGCCCAACCAGGGCCAGGGATCAAGCCTGCAACTGAGATACGTGCCCTTGACTGGAATCAAACATGGGACCCTTTAGTCCGAGGGCTGACACTCTGTCTACTGAGCTAAACCGGCTAGGGCCATCTAGCTTTCTTGTTAAGAAAACGTGGCCAGTTAGTGATAGAGCTGAGGCTAGAATGTTGAGATCAGATGATGAGGCTTCTTCCTGGCTTGCTCCCTCACATTTAGTACTTCCCTGTCGTAGCCTGACTCTTCCCACCAGACTTGGGCCTCTGAGAAGGTGGCCCTGCATTGTCTCTGTGCATGGCTCTGCTCCCTAGTGATGATCAGATGCATAGGCACTTAGGATTTGCTTGCACAAGGAATTATTTGAACCTGTATCTTGTTGATAACATGGCAAAATAGATTTTATGGTTTTGCTATGGGAAACAAACCATTTTAGTTTGGGCAGAAAGGATTTAATACACAATGTTAGGTGATTAAAAAGAAAATGGAAGGAGTATATAGAGCAGGTTTAAGGCTGAGCTTTCAGTAATTAATACCAGAATCACAGAGAGTTACTACGTTTTCCACAATCAGCATAGCAGGGAATCATAAGGCTAAGACACAGCTGAATACAGCACTGTACTTGTGAATCAGAGATGAAGAAGCCACGATTATGAAAGTAGTAACTGGACCATGAGACATGAACTAGCTACTCCCTCTGCCGCAACTACTTCTTGACAACCACAAGGCTGAATACTGAACGTGGTAATGTGGATACAGAACAATCCCTGTTCTCCATGGCCATTCTTCCAGCAGAAAACAACCCAAGTGTGGGAACATGGCCTCCATCTTACTTTTGTCTCCCAAATCTCAAGGCAGCACATTTATTTTGGCAGAATCTCTTCTGCAATTAAATGCTACCGACAAGGCAGCTTCTGCAATATGGCAAGTTTTAGTGCTGATCCACCATATCCAACCCAGTAAGAGTTATGGTTTTCACATTTTGGACATGTATTCCAAAAAGGCTCTGTGTGTAGTAGATACTAAATTGAGGGCAGATTTACAATTGTGTTCTATTAGATCTCTATTTGTCAGTGCAATTAATTACATAACAGAAGGGAATGCAATGGCTTTACATTAGGGAATCCCTAAGGGGAATTCCTATTTATCAGTAAAAATGCCATAAGGAGGGAAGATCCTGTGCTGGGAGAGTATTCTAAACTGTTTTGGTTTCAAACATCTTGGAAAGTACTAGAAGGAGACATGCAATATTATGATATGAGTGCTGTTGAGAGTTCCATCTTTGGCAAGGGCTGTCAACTTTCCATCTTGTATGCTCTACTCCCACCCCCATCCAGCCACTGTGGGATAAATATTTAGAATTTGTAGTGGAAATCAATATAACATAGTTTATTTAAAATAAATTAAATAGATATATAGCCTATGGGTTTGCATTGAGTTATTTTGACTTCATCTCCCTTAACTCTTTGGTAACCCTTATTTGGAAATGAAAATCAATTATAAGTAAATCCTTTCCACCTTTACTCTGGTATCATAGTGAAAAAAAGCTGGATACATTTTATTTCTGTTTTGTTGTCTGCTCCCTTATTTTCCTGTTCCAAATGGAAAATCAGACAAAACCCGTCATCCTTCTACTTGGAACCAAGTAGACATGATACAATCACTGGTGAGAATGATAGAGGTAAGAGACGAGTGGATATGTGGCAAAGACATACTTGAAGTAAACAATCTGATTTTCTTAGAAAAGACAATACTCTCTGCTTCAGGAAAAAGAGACTGAGTATGTAGCGTAGTTGCTACTAGCTTCTGCTCAATTTATTTTGTGTCTTGCATCCTTCTTCTCCTGTGGAATCATTCATCCCTGCTCCATGGGCAGCATATACTTCTGGAGCAGGGACGCCTCCAAAGCCTCTACTTCCCACTGCACACAATGTGCTGCTCTCTGAGCAACTGCAGTAGTTTTTGTTTCTAATATATCTTTATTGATTTCAGAGAGGAAGGGAGACAGAAGGAGAGATAGAAACATCAATGATGAGAGAGAATCATTGATTGGCTGCCTCCTGCACATCCCCTATTGGAGATCAAGCCCACAACCCAGGCATGTGCCCTTGACTGGAATCGAACCTGGGACCCTTCCGTCCACAGGCTAACACTCTATTCTATGAGCCAAACTAGCTAGGGAATGCAGTATTAACTCAATGTGCCAGAGGTCTTTGGCTTTGGGAGAGGACCTGAACATAGCAAAGATTCTCTTGGATTCAGTGACCAAAACCTCATTATCACAGTGTTATAAGTAAAGTGACTATATACATTATAATCTAAACTGGGACACTTCTGAGAGTGAGAAGAGGCACTGTTAATAATCACACTGAAACAGCAGGCATAAATTGGATGTGTGGTCACCTTAATTATAAGGAACTGTAGCGAACATACTTGAAATGGGAACGAAAATGATTCAGAAGCAGAGTTTACCTCTTTGTATTCCAAATCCTTGAGTTTACCTTCTCTTTTATTTAATAATCACTTGCTAGGCACTTAGGATAGGATAGACCCTGCTTTAGGTAGGCACTAGGAAAATAAGAAAGACACCATCTTTGTTCTTTCTTTATTTACTTACAATCACTGTTGTGATATTTTAGAGCAGCTGGTGTTCAACCTGGCTCATAGCATAGCCATCACAGGAAGACAAGGGGAGTACAATCAGCCCTTTCAACCAATGATAGATGGAAGATATTTTTAAAAAGGTTGTGCTGTTGCTGAACAATGTAAAGACTTTTTTAGTCTTGATTCCCTAAACAATATGTATACCAAGAATTTACATATTATTTACATTATATATGGTATTATAAGTAATCCAGAGAATACTTAAAGTATACAGGAGGATGCTCATAGGTTATATGCAAATACTATGCCTTTTTTATATAAGGGACTTGAGCATCTGTGGATTTTGGTATCTGAGTGGGGGGGGGGGGGGTCCTGGAACCAATCCCCTTAGGATGATGGTAATGCATTTTATACTTCCCCTACAAGTGAAAAGTATTCTACCACAGTATGAAAATTTAAATAAAGTCTGAGGAACGGTTTTATCAATTCGTCTATTTTATTCTTGGGATTTTGGGGAAGATTTGGCATGAAGAAACAGTTTTGTACTAAAGCAATGTTTGAAAATGATTGGTTTGAGATTTTAAATTTTATGTTATTGTCTTAAAGCTCTAAGACTAGTTAAAGAGAAGGAAAAATTGGATTTTTTAAACTTGGAACACAGGAAAATAAACTGAATAGGAAACTAAAAATTATATTAAATACCTGGAGGGCAGCTCTATATGAGGGATTATGATTACAGAGGGTGCTTCTCATGGGAATACAGGTTTCAGCTACACATAACTTTCTAGCAGCTACAACTTTTCTGCCATGGAAGGGCTGTCTTGCGAAGTTATGAGCTCCTGGTCATTGGATATGTACAAGCAAACTTACAGATGGTGGTTAAATGTCAACTTAAGCTCCACATTAGAAGAAAAACCTTCATTAACAATTTGGCTATTAAACTTCTCTATTGGTAACTGTGATGTCTTTAGCTACTACCTTAAAAATGACTAAAGTAAATGTATGTTTTGTTTCCCAAGAATATTAGCCAATTCAGTACATTCTTCACACATTGCGTTGTCTTTTTTGCATGGTGGTCAATAATTGGTAAAAATGCAGAAGGTGCAACACCCAAACTCTCATCGAGATAAATTTAAAAGGGAATAACATTCACTGATGTCATTCTGAAACTGATCTGAAACTGCCTGGCTTGCTTTCACGCAGCTGCTATTGGTCATTGCATATAGTTTTTGTCTCTGTTTCAAAATCTTGAAATAAAAGGGAACAACTTCCAATATGATTTAAGAAAAGGGTCACCAGTTAAAAATGGTTTCTATTGTTTTGCTATTAAATGTGAAATTGCAAAACTAGCTTCTCTTACATAATTTGAATTTATAACACATTCTGATGAGAAGCTTCTGTTTTTAATACCATTTCAGATACTGAGAAATTTCTCAGGCTCTTGGATTGGTGTTAAAACAAATTATTTTACTTTAGAACATATAATGCAGGAAGTGGAATCTCTTTGTTTTCTAAACCAGTATTCTCATGGTCGTGAAGGTTGAAAATTTGTCTCTCTTCTCTCCCTTTTTATTTTTCCAATATCTGGACATTTTTATTTAACAATGTCATTATACTTTAACCTTAGGATGAAGAAAATTTTGGGTTTAACAAAAAATTAATATGGGAATTAAGTATTAGAAAAACAAAGATTAAATTAGAAACTTTAATTTATAATAATATCATTACATAAATTCTATAACATTAATTCAAATTACAGTGTCCAAACTCTATGCATAGGCTGTAAACTAGTTTATGACCAGTTGTTGTGGCAATAGAGTACAAACAGCATAGTTGACAGGTGACAGTCTTACGCGCAATATGATGTTCAAAAGGCTGAAGTCTAATAGTTAGCTCGATGTATTGTCGTTATGATTGCTCTTAGCAATTTATGTAGCCCGAATAAACATTGCTTCACAGAGTCACATGTAGTATTGTCAGATATAAATATGGCCTGAGAGTTGTCAAAAGTGGACTCATTTGCTCTAGCCAGTTTGACTCAGTGGGTAGAGCATCAACCCATGGACTGAAGGGTCCTGGTTTGATTTTGGTCAAGGGCTCATACCTCCTTTACAGGCTCCATCTCCACCCAGGTAAGGGAGCATGTGTGAGGCAACCAATAGATGTGTCTCTTTCACATTGATGATTTTCTCTCTTTCTCTCTCCCTCCCTTTCCCTTCCAATATTTCTAAGAGTTAATGGAAGATCTTTATCTGACCCTCAATTCTAAATGAGATCTTTGCTAGGTAGAGTAATCTTAGTTATAGGTTCTTGCTATTCATTACTTTGAATATTTCTTGCCACTCCTTTCTGACCTGCAAAATTTCTATTGAGAAATCAGCTGACAGTCCTATGGGCACTCCCTTGTATATAACTAACCACTTTTCTCTTGTTGCTTTGAAGATTCTCTCTTTGTCTTTAACCATCACTACCAAACCAGTATTTCATGAAATGTTGAAGGGTGTTCTTTAAGAAGAGAAAGAAGAAGAAGAAGAAAAGATAAAAATTATGAGCAATAAAATGGCAATACATATCTATCAAGAATTGAATATAAAAATCAAAATAAACAAACAAGAAATTTTACGAACAAAATAAACTGGTGAATAAAATAGAATCAGAGGCATGGACACATAGAACAGACTGATGAATCTCAGAGGGAAGCAGGTTGGGGGATGAAAAGAGATTAACCAAAGATCTTACCTATGGGCACAGACAGTAGGAAGGTGAAAGCCTGGTGCAGGGTGGGAACAATGTGAAGGGGGGCAATGGGGAGAACAAGGGGGACACCTGTAATATTCTCAAAAATAAAGATTTAAAAAATAAAGGAAAAAAAATAAATAAAGAGAATCAATGGAAATATATCCTCGTGTTAGGATAAAAAAAAAAGTGGACTCATTCATTGAAGACAGAATTAAATATTTCTACTTTTGCAAGTTATATCTAAAATATAATTAGTTTTCTATTGTTTTGTTTACTTTTACTGGGGTACCAACATGAATTTGCAATAAAGGAAAATATAAACAAAATTATTAAAAATTAAATTCATTAAAACATCCCTCATGTGCTAATGAAATATTATGGCCTGTCTAATGGGCGCAACAGACTTGCAAACTGATAACTAAAATTCAGTGTTTGTGTGTTTTAATACAAGTTTGAACAAGCTGTCAGGGGAATTCAGACAAGCAAGCAGCAATTAACTTGTGGACTTACCCACTTCGTGGTGGGTTTGGAATGGAAAAATTCCAGATATCACCAAAGAGATTACCAGGCCTCATAAGAGATTATATTGGCAATTTTCCCCACTGTCACATTTTTATCCTAATGGATGGGTAATATATAAACCAGGAGTTTAAAACACTTATGAATTGGAACCTTGTCTTTATAAATCCAGATTTCCACTTTGAGAAGTAGATGTTCTGAGCTCAAAGGGCTCAAGGTATTGTTTGCCTCTTTCTCTTGGCTTTCTACAGAAAAATTATCTTTTGTTAGAATCAGAGACATAGAAGAAAACTTCTTCAGAATACACTTTTTGAAAGCATAGTACATCCTGCAGACTAGCCATACCACTGTGGAGCATAAATGTTATTGCAAGAGGGATGTTAAAGATCATCATCTTAATGCTTATTATTTTAGAGCTGGAGAAACTGAGTCTAGAGAGGGTAAACATTTTCTTGGTCATTCAGTCAAGTAGAACCATTGCTGTTACATGCAACCCAGAGTGCAAGGTTGGGGTCACATGGTTTCTATGCCGATTTTTAATGACATGGGTGCTGACTCTTTTGGGAGAGACACTCTTTACTTCTTGTTTATTTCAGTGACTTTTACCCACTCTTTTTAGTTGTTGTCCAACAATACAATTACTAGCTTTTTTAGTGAAACTTTTTCTACTGCTAACATGTTTTGAAAGAATAACTGTGTTTGAATCCTGCCTCGATATGTACCTAGCTGCTGTGATAACTTTGATAAGCTACTTTAGCTTCTCTAAATCTTGATTTTTGAATATTCAAATTAGAAGGAATAAATTAATTCCTAAGATTTCTCCCAGCTGGGACTCTATGACCGCCTGGCATTGCATATCCTGTCCTGGCTGTTGGCATGACTGATGGGAGCTGTAGCCACATAGACCAATTGGTTAGTCATTGGTTTAGTTCCATTCTCTCCTCTACCTTCTCCTGATAGTCCTGGTCTTTCTGGTATTGTTTCTCTGTCAGAGCTGATTGTTTCCTTTTCATGTGACATTCTGAATCTGAGGTGAGAGTGCAATGTGGAGCTATGGCTCTAATTTTGCCTCTCGTCTGTATCAGAGGCAACGGTTTAGTTGTCTGGACTGATGCCTCTCTCCCTTGATGCTTCTTAGTTTACCTGGGATCTTCAAATGTAGTTAGCAACCAACAGTGTTACCACTATTGAGGATTGTGCCTTTAGCTTTAACTTGCATTCATATTTATTTTGTGCAAGGCAGATTCTTATCCTACACTCTGCACTCTACACTCTACACTCCATGGTCAGTGGGACTCCTAGAAGTTCAGGTATTTTTGTAAGAAACCTCAGCTCACTCAACTTGCAGACTTGTAGGAGGAATCATGGAGCATGGGAGTTGGAAGGGATGGTAGCAGGCATCTAATGTTTAGTTTACAGGTAGGAAGAGATACTGAGGTTCAAGGAGGTCTAGGGGATAAAATCATAGAGCCAACTAGTGACTGAGCTAGAAATTGCACCGAAGTCTATTGCATCTAAGTCCAGGGCTTTTTCCAGTATTTCCAACTCTCTCTCAGATAGTCTATATAAAGGTTTGGCATTTCTGCAGAGTTGTTCTCTAGTCACCCCTTCTGAGTAATGCCAGCTGTCCATGCAGAGTGGGGCACTTAGCCAGTGCTGGGCCAAAGCTGCCTGGAAAGAGAAATTGAGTGAATATATTGACATTTTCAGCCATGGCAGGTTCTGGTGTACCCTTCTGGCTCTCATCTGACCAGGTGCATTAGTGCAGGAATGATTACATTTGCTGTTCAACTAACAATTGTGTGTAATTTTCAGCCTGCCTTATTCTTTAACGTTATCTTCCCACGCTTCCATCACATGCCAGGGCATATTTGCTTCATAATTACACTGGTAGGGACTTACCTGCATTGTTTGGAAAAGATTTGCCTAAAGTACTTATTTACTCGTGCATAATAAATCTTGATTGATACCTTGGTAATCTCTGAGATCAATCTAAAACTCAGTCCCACAATGGGGCAGATTGAAAAGTCGGGGAAACTGGTGACAAAAAAGAAAGAAAGAAAAAGAAAAACAAAACCCGGGCTTCCTCACTGATGAGATAAGGTAAGTAGAGATAATTTGGAACCTCCATAGATGACTTTTGGTTTGGGGGCGCTTGTTTTATAGTCAAGATCTTTAATAGAATTATAAGTGTGTAAGTAGAGATGCCATTGTACTCATCTAAACCCACCACTTCATTTTCAGTGTTCTTTTCAGAGGAGGACACTATGACCACAGAGAACAAAGGTTGAACTCTGACCTCATGGCATATCTAAGACTGTAAGCTGAGTCTGAATTCAGAAGATCAGGCATCCTTTAGCTGAATACCAAAGGATGGATTGCTGTAGCCTACATAGAGAAACACATTGTATCATATTAATAGATTGTTAAGAGGATAGTTTTGGAATTCTAGGCAGGTAATAGTTTGCTATAAAGTGGAATGATGGTGAAAAAAACATCAAAGTTATAGGAAAGTGTTATTTAAATCTTAATTGCTTATTTAAATGAAACTTTTGCTAAGGGACATGAATCCTAAACTTTAGTCTGCCATCAACTACCTCTGGTGTTTAAGTCATATAATACCTCAGCCCCTCATTTCTTCTATCATTAATAATGATCTAATACATGTGTCTTTCTTCAGTATCATTCATTTATTCAGAAAACAGTAAGAGTCAGGTCTTGGTTTAATTGCCAATGGAAATTTAGGGACTAACTCAAAATGATTTAAAGATTATTATAAATGCTTAAATTCAGTTATTCTCAGCCCTTGATATATATATATATATATATATATATATATATATATATATATATATATATATATCGATCCCCAGATGAGACTAGTATATGGACAGTTTTGAAAACCGCTATTTCAAGCTTATAGCACTTGGTGTTAGATGACACCATGTAATGGTTGGTTGTTTTTAAGTTTTGATGAACTAAGTAAATGTTTAAAGAAGAGTACAATATTGATTTTAGGAAAGAAGGAAAAGTTGAGCCAATACTAGTTAGTTCTATTTATGTGGCTAACAATGAGGATAGTCACTTGGTATCTCTAGAGAGGTTTAGTAGCTTGTTAGTATTTAATATCACTTTACCTGTGGCCCAACATTTTCCCATCTGTAGAGGAAGGGTCTTGGTTACCATGTGGCCTTTTGTAGTCTTTTGTGTTCTGTTGTGCCTTGATTTTTTATGGTCAGACTATTAGCTTCATCAGTTTGTGATCCTATGGCTAATGATGGTTTAAGTTTGATGAAATAGAATAGAGAAGACATTATGGCAATAAGATTCAGGAGCTGGGAATAGAGATAAGAACAAAATCTGTTTCTAACTAATGGCTTCCTTTGGATTGTGGTGTTTTTCAAATAGAAGAGTGGTACCATAGTAAAAGACTACGGATTTGTGGTTGAAGACCTATGCCCAAGCTTTAGTTTTGATATATGAGCACATTAATTCTTAAAGCCTTAGTTTCCAGATCTGATAACTGTGAATAATGACATAATATAATGGCTATGAGGATTATGTGGCCATTGGAAAATCACTAAGCCTATAGTAAGTCCTTAGTAAGCCCTTGCTATTTATTGTCAGTCTGTGGTGTTCTTGTACCTGCTGAACAACTAGGAAGAGACAGAGGAGCAATAGAGAGGGTAATAATGGAAACTTCTTCAGTTCTTCTTAATGTATTTGCATTTAACTACAGTTCCTAAAAGACCAGTGCTTGGGTGCCCCAGCTCCCTGACTCCCTTAAATAACAGGCATCTTGCTGAGCGAACTGCCATCTCTCTCTCTTTTTTTTTCTCTCTCTCTCTTTTCATGTTTGTGTATTTTCAGAGCTTCTGTGGAGATCTTCCTTTTCACTTCTTGCTTTCATAATGATTATAAACTTAGAGTGAAACTGATCTAGAACCAGAGGAAGTAAGAGCAGGGTAAGTTTTGGTCCAGCAAAACCAGCTCTCACCACAGCTTCTTTGTATTTATTTACATTGGGTGTCTCTTTGAGAAGCTAAGAAACCCCAACTGATATGTTCTAGTTTATTCCTTCACCAAACTTGTGAGGCTCCCTAAAACCCATTTGTCAAAATGAAGGGTTATAATGAAGATTTCAGAGAAGAAAAACACTATAGAATATTAGAGCTGATTGGGACTTTACTGACATTCATTTTGCAAATGAGTATCGTTTCTTATTGAAGGTCATTCTGGCAGAGCTGAGACTAGGACTGGGGCCATAAAGACTATCCTATTTGTTGCCTTCCTTGGATCCATCCTTCACGGATTAATTTTCCTTACCTGCAATTTTCACTCTCATTACATTCCTGTTCAAAGATAAAAGTTCTAGCTTCTTATTTATCTATATAAGAACTTTCATGCACAAGCTTATTTTATCTTCCAAACATTTTCCCTAAGTATTCTCCATGAGCCCCTCATTTTAGTACAAGTGGGCTGCTCCTTGCCTCACAGAAATGCCTTGTTTCTTCCTTGAGTTCACTGTAATTCCAGGCATTATCCCTGTTGCTTCATTTACCAGCTTTCAAAGTCTGTGTTAAGGGCTACCCCTGTCAACCATGTGCTGGCTCCTGCGACATACCCTGATTTTTTTGTATGCTTTGTGTTTTTTGTCTTTCTCTTTTCATGTATATAGTAAATATATCTCCCTCAGGTAGGCTTTAAGCTTCTTGAGAACAGGATGGAATCTGATTCACCTGAATACAGGATGAAAATTTGACTT
Source organism: Cnephaeus nilssonii (assembly GCF_951640355.1). Taxonomy (NCBI): domain Eukaryota; kingdom Metazoa; phylum Chordata; class Mammalia; order Chiroptera; family Vespertilionidae; genus Cnephaeus; species Cnephaeus nilssonii. The sequence goes on from NC_137074.1 coordinate 45,815,423, forward strand.
ATCTCAAGCTCCAGTGCCAGACATATAAATATATTCATTTATTAAATTAACAGACATTTGTTTTTGAGTACCTATCATGTATTATGCCCTGGGATTAGAGAATGATAATTACTTCTCCTCTCAAGGATTCAATAGTTTACTTTGAGATACAGAGGAACAGAGAGGCAGAGTGATGTGTGGTGAGTGTGGCTACAATGTAGTATTCCAGGTGCCATAGGGGTACAGTAAAAGGGTGTGTAACTTGAACTGGAGGATGGAGAACAGGGATTATGTCTTTAAGGACTAATAAGAAGTGATGCTCAGGATCTAAATGATGCATCATAGATAGACATCATTTTTAATAGAGAGTTAGCTTGGTTGAAAGGGAACAGAGATAAAAGCCAATATTCAGTGGAATTTCCAGCAGAATATAAGTGCTGAGAAATGACCTCAAAAGAAGCGTAACATCTATACAATTATAGAAGTTATTGGAAATATGACTAAGATCTATTATTTAAGAAATTGTTATATCTAGATGACTTTTCAATGAAATCTGATAAACCTTTAAAGATCACATAATTTCATTCTCATCATTAAACTAATATAAAGAGTAGAAAAGGATGAAAAACCCTCATATCTAAACTTAGTAATAATAAGTAAAGCAAGTAGAGAAAGACACTACAGAACAATCTTACTTATGATTATGTGTACAAAAATATGTAAAAGATATCCTTTTAATTCATTGACACATCAAAACACTGCAACTGAGATTGAGTAGGATTTTTTCTAGAAGTGCAAAGCTGGTTCAATTTCTGGAAATCTAGCAACATGATTCAGTATATTGCTAAATTAAGGGAGGGAAAAAGAGATGATATATTAGTGGATGTTAAGGAAGGTGATAGATTATAGAAAGGGATGAGTAACCAAGGAGATAAGCATTCATTCACTCAGCCATTCATGCATAGCATATTTTCTAAGAGCTTCCTAACCAGGCAGCCCTGGTATAGTGAGACCACTGAGGATCTTGCAGCTTATTAAAACAGATCAGCAGGTGAAAAAATAGCTTCTGTGTGGACTGCTATAAGTATGAAATAAATACCAGAAGATCCTAGAATTAAGCTACTCATTTTGGGGATAAATTTTTATAGCATCAGAGATGTTTGAGCTGGGTCAATATTTTTTTTTAAAAAGGCAGTAAAATGACATTGTAGCAGTGAGCACAACATGAGCAAAGTTCAGGGTCATGAACATTCATTATTAATCCTGGGAATGGTGTCACTGGACCACTATTGACATTCTGAAGAATGATAGGAGAAGATGCTGTGAAGATAATCTGCAACAGAGTCTTGGCCAGACTTGGCCAGATTCTGAGGAGGTAGAGCCTCCATGGGGAGGGGCAGTGTCAGGGTAATAGATGGTGCTGTAGAAGGCGGAAAAGATGGTGGAGTCAGTCGTTTCCATATAGATGCTTAAATTTACATTGTTCACACTCTCCCAGAAGGATTCCACAGTCAGCTGGCAATGTGGGATTGCTCTGGAAATGTGCTTCTTTGCTTTCAAAATCACTGCATCCTATATTAACCCGTTATTTAAAAGTTTCCATTTTGGAATAACTGTAGAATTACAGAGAAGTGGCAAGGATGATATTAACCCACTTAAAAATGTACAAATAAAATGTATACTACAAAACTGCACTGTGCATTAAAATTCCCAAACCTTTATTTTACTCTACTTGTTCCCCACTTATACTCACTGAGTCATGTTGAAAGCAGAACAGACTCTTTTATCCCTTTTTAGTAGAAGACCAAGAATCAATTTAAAAATTAAAATAAATAAAAACCAAAATTAGTGTTTCTCAACCCTGAGAGATGGGTGTGGTTTGGTCTTTTTTTTTTTTTTCTTTTCTTTTTTTTTAATCTCAAATGATTCTAAATATGCATCTAGGTTTAAGAACCATAAGTAAGCCAGCTGTTGAAGGGTGTTTTTCTACATTGGTTTTATACTAGGCCTTGCAATGATGATTTGGGGATTTGTAAATTATGCTCCCTGCCCTTTCCAGGGACTCACCATTTAATAAATGTATATGTGCACAGCGTGTGCACAGGATACAGGAGGGAAGAGGAAAAGAAAGGCCCTGTAACCAAACAGAAAAGTCAGTGTCTGGCTTCAGTAACAAATACCTTTTGATTGTCAATTTAAAGTCCTTCTCAATTGATATTAATGTTATTTTCTTTTTTTTAAATCCTCGCCAAGATATGTTTTTTATTGATTTTAGAGAAAGGAAGAGAGAGAGAGAAATATTGATGCATGTGAGAAACATCAATCAGTTGCCTCTTGTATGTTCCCCTATGAGGAATCAAACCCTCAACCTAGCTATGTGCCCTGACCAGGAATCGAACCCACAACTTTTTTGGTGTATGGGTCGTTGCTCTAATCAACTGAGCCACCCAGCCAGGTCAATGTTATAGTCCTTTATTGAGAAAACTATACCTCCAACAGTTTGCTCTCCTCCCTCTGAATAGGACTTTACAGTATATAAAACACTTTAATATTATTATCTTTTTTTATTGCCATAAAAACTGGGAGGAGGAGTTGAGGAGGACAAGGTTTTTATCTTAATTTTGAGGGAGTGGAAGTACCTCAGGCACCTGATGGGGCCATGAAGGCTGCTCAAGATCTTGCCACTTATCCCTTGTGACCTGATGCTAACACCCAGGCAACACTGTACCTTTTCTTTCCCATTTACCCCATCTCCCCATTTCCATTCCACGTGCTGAGGCATTTATTTTTTCCTGCATTTCTAGTGCTCGTTGTCTTTACAGACATCTGGAGGTAATCATGTAGCCCTCTCAATTAATTCAGCTCAATTAATAAATTACTGGGTGGATTTGGGATTGGGGCGGGTGAGGGTGCCTTCCGGGCCTGCCTAGGCTGGAGAGCTCTTGCAATCAGGCTTGGAGAGCTTTCCCCAACAGCAGTCACTGAGCTGAGCTCAGCCCCAGCCTGGAGGCTGCCTGCAGGGGTGATTGGCTCACTCTGACACAGGAGGCATCGTTTTCTCTTTCCTCACAGGGTGAATTTTAATCTGATTAGAACAGCACCTGGTCTAGGATGGTCTGTCCCCCTCCTAGTTAAGTGTTTCTTAAAGGTCCAGTGTGGTATCAGTTCAGCATAGTTCTTCATAGGGCATTTCTTTGTCATGTGGAGCTGACCAGTGCATTACAGGTATTGAATACTCTGGCCCCTGGCCACTAAGTGCTAATAACTATCCTAGGTATAGTGGCAAACAGTGTTGTCATCCTCCAAATTCCAAGTGCCCCTTGGTGGGGGACAGAATTGCACGTGCCAGAGGGACCATTTTAAAGTATCTTGCCAAGTACTTTTTATGCCCTGTTTTAAGAATAAACTTTCTGAGGTTCCTTAATGCCTCAACAAGTTTAAGCTACTCAAGCTTGCAGGCAAAGCTAACTGTGCTCTGGTTTCATTCCACATTTTAGCTCTTTTACTAGCCACTTTTTTTTTTTTTTTAATTCCTCCTCTATCCACACTAAATGTAAGGCCTGTGTACATGTAACTCTGCTAACATTCTTCAGGCCCACCCTCTGCTCAGCACTTGGGCTCCGTCTGAAGGTCACTAAGTCCATGAGGTCTTCTGTTGCTAGCAAGGAGTGATCTTATTTTTTTCTGCAGCAACACTTTTTTTTTAATCCACACTTAGATAACTTGTCACCTCATTTAGGTACATATCACCATTTAATTGGTGTGATAATTATTTGAATATATCATTAATAAAAATGAAGCTTATTTTCAACCTTATTGGCATACGATTCTCTTACCATAGAAACTCCTTCAAGTTAGGAATTATTTCTTATTTATATCTGTTGCCTGAGGAGTGCTGGGCACTAACATAGGTACCTGTTAGGAGAGAGGTATTTAAGATTAGTTCATCGGAGTGCTCAATTTTTCTTCTCTTCTTCTTCCCCTCTTTCATCTTCTCTCTTCTTTTTTCTTGTCAGAGAGCTTTTTCAAGATTTTATTGAGTACAGATTAAAATGAAATAACAATGAATTAAGGTATGTTGCCTCATTTTCATGCTTCCATAAAAACAACTGCATTTGTGTGTTTTTTTAAATTTCAGATTCCAACAATGTCTCACCCATCTTGGCTGCCACCCAAAAGTACTGGTGAGCCCCTAGGCCATGTGCCTGCACGGATGGAGACCACGCCTTCCTTTGGGACCCCCAGCATTTCAGTGTCTACACAACAGCCACCCAAAAAGTTTGCACCAGTAGTTGCTCCAAAGCCCAAGTACAACCCATACAAGCAACCTGGAGGTGAAGGTAAGTGTAGGTATTTCAGAATTGGGTAGCCAAAGTGAGAGGGAGAACTCAATATAATAAAAGTGATTGACAGCACAATGAGTTGGATAAAGGTAGCTCAAAAATTTGTAGTGTGTTTCTTATAGTTGGTTGACATCTAAGAACACCTAGGAACCATCTAAGCCAACTCTTCTTTTAGGGTAAAGAGAGTAAGACCTCGTATATGGCTATGGTTACACAATAAGTTAGGGCTAGAGCCAAAACTAGGACCCTGCTTTCTTCATTTGTAATTCACTGTCCTGTTGCATTATCCTCTACTCCCTCCCATTGTCCTGCAGAAATGTGTCTACCCCCCAGTGGACTTTACCCCTTACCATTGGACAAGTGTCTCAAACTGCCATGTACTCTAAAGGGAAACCCACATGAAATAAACTTAATAAGACACCTAGAATTGGTTTGCCTTCTCTGGCTAATTTTTTCCTCCTCTAAGCTGCTATAGGATAAAGTTATCTAGAGAGCTCTGTGAGATCTGTATTTGGAGAAGCCCACTGAGCAATGTGAGTGAAGCCTTGCATTAGAGGTTTTAATAGCAGTGCATTCAGTTTACATCAAGTGGAGTTTGGAGATCTATATGAGCTTAGCATCCTAGGCATATATGTATGTGCACATTCAACCTGCTAAACCCCATAGGAAGCACAAAGAATGCCATATTGTCTGGATGAAGTGATGCCACATTTAGCTAATCAATGTCAGTAGTTCATCCAAACTCATGAAACAATCTATACTAATAAAAGGGTAATATGCTAATTATACCAGGAGACCTCCCGGAAGATCTTCTGGATGCCATTCTGGACAAAGCCATGGTGGCGGGGCTGAGGCACAGGCGGTTAGGGGTGATCAGGCAAGCAGGGAAGGGCAGTTAGGGGCGAGCAGGCCGGCAGGGGTCAATTGGGGGCGAGCAGGCCAGCAGAGAGGGGCAGTTGGGGGAAATCAGGTCAGCAGTGGGGGCAGTTGGGGGTGAGCAGGCCAGTAGGGGGGCAGTTGGGGGCAAGCAGGTTAGCGGGGGGGGGCAGTTGGGGGTGAGCAGACCAGCAGGGGGCCAGTTGGGGGTGAGCAGGCAGGCAGGGGGTGCAGTTGGGGGCAAGCAGGTTGGCAGGAGGGCAGTTGGGGGTGAGCAGGCTGGCAAGCGGGGCAGTTGGGGGCGAGCAGGCCGGCAGGGGGTGGCAGTTGGGGGTGAGCAGGCCGGCAGGTGGGGGCAGTTGGGGGCAATCAGGCCATTAGGGGCGTAGTTGGGGGTGATCAGGCCGATGGGGGGGCAGTTAGGGGTGATCAGACCAGAAAGGGGGGCAGTTTGAGGTGATCAGGCCAGCAGGCAAAGTGGTTAGGGGCGATCAGGCAGGCAGGCAGGTGAGTGGTTAGGAGACAGCAGTCCCGGATTGCGAGAGGGTGCAGGCTGGGCTGAGGGACACGTGCACGAATTTCGTGCACTGGGCCACTAGTGTGTTATAACTAACAAACAAAAGAACATTAGACTTCTGGTTGCTGAGATAGACGGGACAGTGAAAGAAGATTCATCCCCCCTTTCTCTATTTTTTTCTTCCCTCCCCTCATCCTGCTTTTTTAAAAAAAAATTACCATATTCTCTTTAGGATGTTTTACTTCCTTCTTGGATTATATTAGTGTTTTTCTTACAGCATTTTTGCGTGAAATCCTTTCACACTCTGTGATAGAGTTCAGCCTCTCTTTTCTCATTTTAGTTCTCTCCCTGCCCGGAGTCAACACTTTACTAGTCTGTTTGTATTTTAGGACTGAAGTCAGAACCCTGGCTAGATGACTAGCTGTATAAGGGAGCTGGGTGCTTCGGCAGATGGTGGGGAGGTCAGGCACCCCCATGCACATGTGAGCTGAGGCTGTGGGTCTTTTGGCATCTTTTTTCCAGAAAGTGCAATGTCAAGACCATCAGAGAGCTTCTGTGGAAAAACAATAAACGATGCCCTTGGCACTCTGCTATTTCCCACCCAATTGCCTGAAGTTACATTGGCCTTGCAGGAGGTTGCCACTTTGCAGTTAATCAGGACTCCCTGGAACTGGTTTTCTTTGCCTCATTGTTCTTCAGTGATTGCAGAACTCAGGAATGGGATCTGGAAGAGAATCCCTCCTCCCAAGGACAAGAAGAGCCATATGTTGGCTTTCACATTTTTTCTCAATGTTTCCCCAGGGGGATTGCTATTTTGTCTCCTAACTTTTGGGGAGAGCTAAAATGGACCTCCCTCTAATATGAAAGGAATAAAGACAGAGTCCCTTATTGAATAGGAGACAAATGTGTGAGGAAGTCTTAGTGGGTATCAGTATGACATTCAATGCACAACCAATATAGGGGGCAGGTCCTATATTAAGTGTTGGCTAATAAATGACATGCAGGAGAGGGAGGAGAGCTGCATATAATGGTCTCCCTTAGACTCCTTCACTCTGAATGCTATGAACTGTGGTGAGTTAGCTCTTGGGTGACTCTCCCTGCCTTGAGCTGCCCCACCTTCTTTACTGCACTGTGTGAAATTCACATACTGTCTCTCTTGTTCTCTAGGGACACTGGTGTAATCTGATATGCTGACTCTCTTTGCTCAGCTCTTTGCTTTTTCTTAACATGCTATTCCACACCTTTTATCACTTATCAAAATCTTACTTGAATCACCTTCTCCAAAATGTCTAGGCCTGGCCTAGATCAGAAGTAATCATCACTTCCTTCCTGGGTTCCCACATACGTCTTACTCTATCAAATTTCTACTTTGGTTATTTCTCCTGCTCTTACTCTGTCAGACATTGAACATGTAGTCTGTGAGGCACTGTGCTTTTTCATTGTCATTCCATTGCCTTCTCCTATAACCCTATGTAGTAAGTCTCTTTTCGCATAAAGAAATGTAAGCTTAGAGAGGAGAGACGTCATTCTGTATGGTTTCGTGGCTAAGTTTTTGAAAGGAGACCATTGTCCTTACCCAGCATGCTACACTGCTTGTCCTATTCATGGCAAATGTGGCACTGAGGCCCCATATGACAGAGATTCTTTCCTGTTTCCTTGTGAGAATGCAAGCTTTGTTTCCCCATTTAAGCAACAAGACATGGTTTCTCCCTCGTCCTTATGTTCCTCTTGGCTCTTATTATGCTACTGTGTTTTTAGTAGGAACGATTGTGTATGGTCAAATGTATGTCTGTATGTTCTTATGTATGTATATATTTGGATGGGTGGCGGATGGCGGATGGCTGGATGGATGAAGGCAGCACTCAGTGATTCTTTTACTACAATAAACAGTTTGAAATATGGGATCCTCATGTGAAGCAGCTCTGTCTCATTTAATTTCTGAAGGTTTGATTCTTTCTTGCAATTCTGCCAATCTCTCTCTCTTTTTAATATAACCTTTTTTTGAATACGTGAAGGAAAAAACATTTCCCTTGCATACATACATTTTAAAGACAAATATGGGGAAAGGTTTATGGATATTCAAACTTTTTAAAATGCAGCTTCATCTCTTCATCTGTGGTATATTATGACATAATATTTGTTAGAAGTACAAGAGTTGCTTTACTTTATATTTAATTTAAATGTTAGTGCATTCTTCGTTACTCAAAACATTTTTATAAGTCATGCTATTTTTGCTTAAATTTTTATACATTTGAAAGTTTATATCCATTTTCTTTTTCATTTCTGTCCATTTAGAATGTTCTGTGCCATTAGTGAAATCCCCAGAGAGTAGGTAACAGTTTTTATTTACAGGGTGAATGGATTGTGCCATGGTCTTGTGCCTCAGCTCTCACTATCTTTTGCTGTTAACTTATATTCTCCTGAATTTCTGTCTCATAGTCTTTTTATTTATAGCTTAATTCAGAGATTGACCTCCAAGAATGCAATAGAAAATATAAAAGGATAGGACTAATAGAAGTCACATGGTCCACCTTTTCCTGGTGTAAATGTGAGAGCAGTAATGCAGAGTATACATGATTTGCTCTGAGATGCACAGCCTGCTCAGGGCCGAGTTGGCACTAGACCTCAAGTACTCTCTGAGCAGAGCATTACCCCGGACCTTGTATTATATTTTAGTGAGGTCCCTTTTTCACCATGCCACAACCTCTTTATGCATCTCCTGCCATTCTTATCATGTGTCTTCTAATTGACTTACTTGGGTATGAAGCTATCTGCTTTAGCAGACTCAGGGCTTACTCCCAGCAGCACCAAGCAATGTGCCTGACACATATTAGGTACTCAATTATGTTTGAGATGATAGTTAAGCCACAGAAACATAAACCTGTTTATCCAGGCACACGTTCTAGCTTCTCGAATACTTACTAAGCTTTATGGTTCTGCAGCTCAACCTCAGTGTTAGAGTTACTTTTAGCTTCCTTTACTCATTCCTGGAGCTTTTTAGCCCAGGAGTTGCTTCACTGCTACCTTGAAGTTACCGATTACATTTCTCACCTTGGTTATTATATCTGTCATCTCTGGAGTTTGCTTTCTCATTTTTTAATTCTGACTGTGAAAGTGGAAAAGTACCCACATTTTTCCACATCAAATTATATTTATATACCATATGTTATAATTTTCTTTTATAAAGTATTCTGCGTATAATATTACTCTAAAGGGCTTTGGCACACTTAAGAGTTGGGGTGTGATTTTTCTCCCCCAGTTAGTAGCATTTTAGGCCTTAGGGTTCTTTTATTTTACTACCATTGTTCACATACTTTTCATTGATATATATATTTTTTTAACAACTTGTGTCTCCTTCCCTGTTTGGAATGCATTTCCAAATGTCTTTTTGTGTCCTGTACTATGTGCTTATGAGTGTATATATATAATAATGAGTATATATATATATATATATACATATATATATATATATATATATATATATATATATATATATATATGAAGTTTGTCTTCATACAGATTTTTCCATGTTAAGTGTCCTTGTCATTTTTGCGGGATGGTTTGGGTATGTATGTATGGTTTTGTTTCACCTTCTATTGTAGACTAATGAGGGCAACAGGATGATGTGATTTTTCTTTTGGTCTTAAAGGTACTAGTCAGTAGTGTTCTTTATTCTGTAATCTGAATCTCTGACATCTTTAACTCAAATTTGCAAACAAACAAACAAAAAAACACCCCCAAAACAAAGCCTTAACCTTTGATGGCAGAACAGGGCATAGATCTTTCTTACCAAATGAAGTGAGATTTCCTACTTTAGTTATACATTATTTTCTTGAGGATTTTGAAATTTACCTGTCATTTTTTATCCTTTATTACAATAGATTACCATACAGAATGATTTGTAAAGTTGGCAAGTTTGTAAAGTTGGAGTTGTCTTGTGGCCTGCAGTTGACTTTTTCCAATCTCTAAATTTTTAAAAACATTTTAAATGTAAGATTTTTGAAAAAGTAAATCCACAGAGTACAGACTCAATTTGACCCTTTCAGTATAATACTTTTGTATTTGTACAATTCTTTATAGTTCATACTGTGCTTACATAGCGATATCATTCAATTCTCAAAAGAAAATTCTTACTCCAGCTCTCTGAATTAGGTGAAACAGATGTTACTGCCATTTTACTGAGTGGTAACCTACCAGAAGTGAAATAACCTATTCAGTAACCACATAGCTGATAAAATAATAGAGCTAGGCTCTGCTCTTCATATCTAGGACTCTTGATGATTTTAAAGGGTTCCATTTATTGGAGATAGGGCTAGATTGCCTTCTTCATTTTCATTCCATTATGTTATGATTCCAAGATCCTTTTTTTCAAATTAATTTCAAAATGGTTGCTCTTTCCACATGCTATTCCTACAAATATTACCTTCTACATAACTATATAATATAAATAAGGCACCTGTTTTCCATTTTTGCCTCCATTGCTTCATCTAGACCTGTAAAGGCAGGTGAGATTGGAGGAATGATTTCTATTAAATGAAGGAAATCTTATTTTATTATTATTTTTTGTTGTTAATCCTTACCTGCGGATACATTTTCCATTGATTTTTTAAAAGAGAGTGGAAGAGAGAGGGGGGAGACAAGAGAGAGAGAGAAACATCTATGTGAGAGAGACACATCGATTGGTTGCCTCCCTCATGTGCCCTGACCCCAGGGACCAGGGATTAAGCCTGCAACCAAGATACATGTCCTTGTCCAGAATGGAACCCTTGCCTTCAGTCCTTGGCCTGATGCTCTAACCACTGAGAAAACTGGCTAGGGCAATGAAGGAGATTTTTACTGGATCTCTATGTGCATTGTTGCTACCCTAAGGTTATTAATTCATTCCATGAAATGGAAGGTGCTAGTCGTTGCTGATTTGGAATAGGCATAGTAACTAGAACAAAATGCCACTGTAAACAACTGAGTCTCCTATGATGGAGGTACCAGCCAAGCTTATTTCCTTTCTGCATTCATGCCAGGGCCATTTTCCATGCCTTCAGCACAAAAAAACTTTGAGCAGAAGAACTAGGAAAGAGTTTGAAGTCTATCTAATCCAGTTCTTTCACTTGCTGGACATGGAAACTCAATAGGGAAGGGAAGAGAATGGCTTCCCAAAATTATCCAAGAGTTTGGGACTCAACTAGGTCTAGACCCCAGCTTTCCTAAATGTGTTCATTCCACTGTATCTCTTCTCTCTCAAATGGATGAAGCAAGATTGGGGCTTGGTTCCTAGGAATTCCTGAATCCTGAATCATTGATACTTGGTGGGGAACTAGCCATTAGTGATGTGAAGTCATGTAATCTGGTTAGACAGGACGTGTGTTTTGTCAACAGATAGCTAAAACATGAGGGAAATGGATGGCCATCTCTGGCAATGTAATTAACGACATAATTTGGAATGGATTTTCCCTACCATTTTTAATGTTGAGTGTACCCGCCAATTTGGTGCTGCTTCTCTACTTATAGTTAGTAAAACTTTTTTTTTTTCTTAAACTGGAGTAATTGGTAGTTGAAAATGTATGAGAACTGTGAACTCTGAACAGTGATACCTAAATATTTAGACCTGTGGTGTGCTCTCCAGTGTTTGGAATCCCAGCCTCTGTTCCCTGCCATGAAAGGGAATCTGGACTGTGACTTTGGAGCAACAAATGGAAGATGTCTTCTTTATGTGTCCTGAAAGTTCTGTTACATTGGCAGCAATCACAGAAGAACAATTGAAGTTTCTCATATGTTTGTTTTAATTATGCATGGACTGTCATGAGTACAGTCACAAAGTCATTGAAACATCAGGAACTCTAATGGGACTTGAACTTGACTGGCTGCCCCGTTTTTCGTTCAGGGTAAGCATCTTGAGACTCACCTATCACTTTGGTGAGCAGCACATGAGTTTTAACTTTCAGAGCCTCAAGAGGGCAAAAGGACTAGCTGTTATTCATTATAGGGTCAGGTATTAATTATATGTATTTGAACTTTACCTTGCATATTCCTGAAGAGAAAAGAACTTGTGTTTCTTTGGGTGACATCAAAGATTACCAAATATTCATAGGTCTTATTAACACTCAAAAGGGCCATGGTTCAGCATTGACTTGATAGGACATTTACATTCAAGCCTCAGTTTCAACCACTTGACCTTGGATATAACACTTTACTATTCCACAAAACCTTCATTTATAAAATTAGTTGGTAGTATTAATTATATGTTTTTTAGTTTCTTTTTAATTTTAAGAAAAACGATTTTAAATACAATGTTACATGCAATAAACCTTAATATTTCAAGAAAAATGATCTTAAATATAATAATGTTACATGCAATCTATATATATAAAAGCCTAAGTGACCGTCACAACCAAAACAACTAAAAGGATGACCGAACAGGCTGTGTGGGGCAACCAGGTCGGCAGGGGGGGTAGTGAGGGACGACCAAACAACTGAACAAGCAGGCTGCGTGGGTCGACCAGGTTGCCAGGGAGGTTAATGAGGGACGACCAAGCGACTGAGCAACAGGCTGCATGGGGTGACCAGGGCAGCAGGAGGGGTAGTCAGGGGTGACCAAATGACTGAACAGAGGGATGTGTGGGGTGACCAGGCCAGCAGGCAGGTTAGTGATGGCTGACCAAATGACTGAACAAGCAGGCTGTGTGGGGTGACCAGGCCGGCAGGGGGGTTAGTAAGGGCTGACCAAACGACTGAGCAGCAGGCTGTGTGGGGAGACCAGGCCGATGGGTGGGCAGTGAGGGGCGACCAAACGACTGAACAGCAGGCTGTGGGGGCAACCAGGCCTTTTGGGGGGGCAGTTGGGGAGACCAGGCTGGCAGGGGGGGCAATGAGGGACAACCAGGCCAGCAGAGGGGGGCAGTGAGGGCTAACCAGGACAGTGGGGGGGCGGCAGTTGGGAGCTACCAAGCTGGCAGGGGGGCAGTAAGGGGCGACCAGGCCAGTGGGGGGGGGGGCAGTTAGGGGTGACCAGGCCAACAGGAGGGGCAGTTAGGGACAATCAGGCAGGCAGGCAAGTAAGCAGTTAGGAGCCAGTGGTCCCGGATTGTGAGAGGGATGTCTGACTGCCGGATATCGGGCCTAAACCGGCAGTCAGACATCCCCCGAGAGAGTCCCAGATTGGAGAGGATGTAGGCTGAGCTGAGGGGACCCCCCCCCCCGTGCATGAATTTTGTGCACCGGGCCTCTAGTAAACAATACTATCTCAAGAAAAACAATTTTAAATATGATAATGTTTCATGCAATAAACACCAATTATTCAAGAAAAATGATCTTACATAAAATAATATTACATGCCATAAACATTAATATTGCAAGAATAAAAGGATTTTAAGTATAATAATATTACCAAAACTGTACTAACATAGTATGATATCACAAATTTGTAGGAAATACTAGACTATAATAGAAGTAATCCTGCTATTTGCATATTTTAATAGGAAATATTAAAATATGCAAATAGCAGGATTACTTCTATTATATTCTAGTATATCTCCCCCCGCCCCCTTCCGTCCTCGGCTCTACGGCTCTATTTTTGTTCATCAGTTTATGTTGTTCATTATATTCCACAAATGAGTGAGATCAGATGAAATTTATCTTTCTCCAACTGGGTCATTTTGCTTAGCATGATGCTTTTAAAGTCTATTTTTTCTGATGTGAGTATTGCTACTCCAGCTTTTTTTTTTTTTTTCTCATTTCATGGAAAATTTGTTTCCATCCCTTCACCTTCATCCTGTGTGTGTCTTTTGCTTTGAGGTGGGTCTCTTGTAGACAGTATATAGTTGGGTCATGTTTTTGTGTCGATTCCACTACCCTACATCTTTGATTGGAGCATTTAATCCATTTACATTTAGGGTTATTATTGAGAGGTACTTATTTATAGCAATTTTAATTCTGTATGGCTAGTTTTCTCTCTCTGTTTCTTCTTCTGAGCAATCCCTTTAGCATTTCTTGTAATGCTGGCTTGGTGGTGATGAACTCCTTTAGCCTTTTTTTTCTGTCTGGGAAGCTCATTATTTGACTGTCTATTTTGAATGATAGCCTTGCTGGATATAGTAATCTTGGTCTAAAAGCCTTTATTTCCATTACCTTGAGTACTTCATGCCATTGCCTTCTGGCCTGTAGAGTTTCTGATGAGAAATCAGGTGTCAGCCTTATGTAGGTAACTTCTTTGTAGGTAACAATTTTCTTTTCTCTTGCTGACTTTAAGATTCTCTCTTTGTCTTTAAGTTTTGGCATTTTAGTTATGATGTGTCTGGGCATGGGTCTGTTTCGGTTCTTCTTGTTTGGGGTTCTTTGTGCCTACTGAACTTGTGTGACTTTTTCCTTTACCAGGTTAGAGAAGTTTTCTGCCATTATTTCTTCAAACACATTCTCTATTCCTTTCTTCCTTTCTGCCTCTTCTGGCACACCTACTATTCTAATATTGTTATATTTCACGTTGTCTCATAGCTCCCTTATGCTGTCCTCCTGTTTTTTGTTTTTTTCTTTTTGGTTCTCTAATTGAGTGATATTTTTAATTCTGTCTTCTAGTTCACTGTTTCGATCCTCAGATTTTCCTAATCTGCTGTGTATTCCTTCCAATGTGTTCTTTATTTGTGTTGTGTCACTCTTTATCTCAGACTGTTCGTTTTTCATAGTTACTATATCTTTTTTCATACTGTTGAGAATTTTTAACATCATTACTCTGAACTCTGTTTCAGATAAATTTCTTATCTCTGCTTCATTTATCTCTTATGGAGAATTTGCTAGTTCTTTCATTTGGGGGTTGTTTCTTTGTTTCCTCATTTTGGTTGTCTGGATTTGTGACTATGTTTTAGGTAGATCCTCTATACCAAGCGTCCTCAAACTACGGCCCGCGGGCCACATGTGGGTGTTTTTGCCGTTTTGTTTTTTTACTTCAAAATAAGATATGTGCAGTGTGCATAGGGATTTGTTCATAGTTTTTTTTAAAAACTATAGTCCAGCCCTCCAACGGTCTGAGGGACAGTGAACTGGCCCCCTGTTTAAAAAGTTTGAGGACCCCTGCTCTATACCTCTCAATCTCTAGTGCAGGATAGTGTTAAAGGGTGTTTCTGACTAATTGGACCAGGCTAAGACTCAAAGCCTCCAGAGACCACCTCTGTCTGCAGACTAATAGGAATCTGACTTGAATTGCTGCCCTCCCCCCTCCGTCCCCCCACCCCCGCAACCATCTTCAGGTGTGGCAAGTGTTTTTTCAACATGGTGGGGTACTTGCTTCTACCTAGAGCAGTGATGGTGAACCTATGACACGCGTGTCAGCACTGACACGCGTAGCCATTTCTGATGACACGCAGCCACTGAGGTGGCTGCATGCCGAGGATGAAACATTTGCTACTCCTGAGGATGAAACATTTGCGAAATAATGTTTTTTCCTCAAAGTGACACACTACCCGAGTTATGCTCAGTTTTTTGGCGAAGTTTGACACACCAAGCTCAAAAGGTTGCTCATCACTGACCTAGAGTCTAATTTTTTTTCTTTTAATCTCTTAACTGGCCTCAGGGCAAGGTGTTTTCCAATAGGGTGTGTCCATTCTCTTCCCCGCAGGCAAGGCAGATGTCTATGTGGGAAAGATGCCCTCCACTGTGTGTGGGATGACTCAGCCCAGGAAACTTGGGGTGTCTACCTTCTGAGCTCTATCCCCCGAGTCCCTAGTCCTGGGTTCTGCTCTCACAGCTCCAGTCCACTTCACCCTCCCTCTTCCAGAACACAAGGTAGTGGCTCCATGGGGAACTCTTGTGCATTGGCCCTTTAAGAGGGTGCCCAAACTTTCAGCTAGTACTCCATGGCAGACAGCACCCCACTGCTTTTCACAGCTAGATGTTATGTGGGTATCCTCCTCAGTTTGTTGCTCTCTGCTGGGGAGCCCAGCTTTGGGATTAGATCCCAGAGTTCAGAGTTCTCAGTGGCACCTCCCCCCCCCCCACCCCCCCCACCCCAGCTGAGATATCTCTCTGGGACTTCAGTTGCCACCTGTGGGTGCCCGGCCAGCCCTTTCGCACCTCCACTCCTCATATCAGTCTCTATGTGATCTCCAACTTCAGTCCTTGGGTATCAGGGTTCTCTCCTGTGAGTTTTCCATTGATTATTCAGGAAGCCTTTCTATATTTCAGTTGTGATTGCAGCTTGTTCCTGGCAGCATATCCCTGCAGCATCCTCCTATGCTGCCATAATTTTTAATCTCCTTAATTGTCTTATAAGATATTTTGATGATCAGATATAACAGTGAGTGTGAAATGTTTTATAAATCACCCTGGCCCGTTGGCTCAGTTGATTGAAGCATTGTCCCATACACCAAAAAGGTTGCTGATTCCAACCCCAGTTAGGGCACATACCTAGGTTGCAGTTCGATCCCTGGTTGGGCACTTACAGGAGGCAATTGATTAATGTTTCTCTCTTACATCAATGTTTCTCTCTCTCCCTTCTTCTCTCTCTAAAAAACATATCCATATTCTCAGGTGAGGATAGAAAAAAAAATCTAATGCAACCATTTATTTACTAGATGAGACTAGTTAACCCTTTGCACTCGGGTTTCGAGTGTGACTCGACACGGTTAGCAGTAGAATAAAGGAATCGAAAAAAGCAAGGAGTGTAAAGGGTTAATTCACTAATATTTTTTAGGAGTTACAGGCCCTTGGAATGCTGTAAATAAAAGTCAAAATTGTTGAATACAGGCAAGGGTTATTATTCCAGTTTTGGAGGCTCAGAATGGTCAGGTTGCTTGTTCAGTATTACAGAACTGTAAGCGGCAAAGCTGAGCCTTGATCCTGTGGGTTCCTTCCATGGTTGCCACAGTTCTGTGTTACTGATGTGTTTTGGGTGACTTGTTTAGAAGCAACAGTGATAGAATTAGTATGTGTAAACAAAGTAGATTAGATATTTTAGAACAAAAAATAGTTTATGTATTGTTGAGAAGATCTCTTTCATCTGCCAGCTTAATTAATTGCTGAAGTGAACTGATTGATAAGGGGGTGGATTTCTCATCTTTGTCTGACTTCAGAAACTGTGAATAATACAATATTGTGTGGTGAAGTGCTCTTTGGTCTTCTTTATTTTTAAATCATACTAGAGGCCTGGTGCACGAATTCATGCCTGGGTAGGGTCCCTCGGCCTGGCTGGCAATCAGGGCTGGATTGGGGCCATCTTGTCCGGTGCCAATTAGGGCTGATCGGGGCCAGTCAGCTGGGGAAAGGGACTGCGGGAGATTGGCCAGCCACGGGAGGTTGGCTGTGGGAGCACACTGACCACCAGGGGACAGCTCCTGCATTGAGCGTCTACCCCCTGGTGGTCAGTGCGCATCATAGTGACTGGTGAACCAGTATAGCGGTCGACTGGTTGTAATGGTCGTTTAGGTTTTTATATATATTTAATGTGCAACACTATTGTTGCCTAATATTTTAAATTTGATCAAACTTAATTTTTTTTACAATAAAAATGAATATAGAACCACAATAAGATATATCCACACACCTATTAGAACAGGAAAAAAAATCATAAAACACGCTTCGAGAGGATATGGAGAAACTGGATCACTCATATATTGTGACAGGAATGTGTAAAATGGGATAACAATTCTGGAAAACTCTTTGGTAGTTTTTTACCAAAGTAAACATTTACTAAGCATATGATTCAGCAGTCATACTTCTGGACATTTAATCCAGAGATATGAAATGTTATGTTCACACATGAACCTGTATATGAGTGTTCATAACAACTTTTTCATAATGGCAAAATATTAGGAAGAAAACACCCCAAATGACCTTCAATGGGTAAATGTTTAAACAAATTCTGGTACATTCATATAGTGGAATATTGCTATTCATCAATAAAAAGGAATGAATTATTATTACATGCAACAGCCTGGGCTGACTTCATGGGCATTATGCTTAATAAAAAGAATATGTCAATCTAAAGGTTACATATACTGTATTATTCCATTTATAAAACATTCTTGAAATGACAAAACTCTAGAGAGGAAGAACAGATTAGTGGTTGCTAGGGGACAGGAATGGGGGATGGAGAGGGATAGGGAGTGGGTGTTCAAACCAAGAAAAAGCCACAGGGAGCCTTTTTGTGGTGGTGGAACAGTTCTCTATCTTGGTTGTATTGGTGGCTACATTAATCTATACATGAAATAAAATTGCAAAGAACTATAAACACAGTCAAATGAATGCAGGTTAAAAATGAAAACCAAATAAGGGCTAGTTATCAGTAATATAGCCATGTCAGTTTTCTGGCTTTGATATTGTGTTATATCACTATCAGATGTTGCTATTGGGAGAAGTAGAGTGAGCAGTACATGGGAGTCTTTGTATTATTTTTACAATTTCCTGTGTTTTTATTTTAAAATAAAAAGTTGAATAATAATAAAATCAATACATCATATAGATTTCCTAATGATTTCTTCTCCGTCCCAACATGCCATCTTGCATGCACACCAAATTGCTTACACTATACTTTGAAGATCACTATTTTTAAAAAAAAATATTTTATTGTTGCAAGTATTCCAAACAGTAGTACATATGTCTTCTTTTTTTCCCCATTTACCTTCCCCCGGCCTCCCCTACCCACACCCCACCCCCCTGCATATTCCTCCCCTCAGTGTCTTGTGTCCATTGGTTATGCTTGTATGCATGCATACAAGTCCTTTGTTTGATCTCTTACCTCCCCCCTCCAACCCTCCCCAGCCTTCCCACTGTAGTTTGACAGTATGTTCGATGCTTCTTTGTCTCCGTGTCTATTTTTATTCATCAGTTTATAATGTTCTGAAGATCACTATTAATGTATGGTTTATACCGGCGTTTTTCAAAGCTGTCTAGTCATCAGAAAACTTAGGGGAACATTCATTTAAAAAAGAAAAACAACAACAACAATTTCTAGGGTTTCTCGTTGTTGTACAGAATCAGAATCAGGACATGGCCCTAGGAACCTGCACTAAAACAAAAGTCCCCATATCATTCTGATTGATGCTTAACAAAAGCTCAGAAACCATTTGTTTATTTCAATAACTCCAGCATCCAGTGTTTTAATGCCCTAGAACCTTCTTCTCCAAGTCCTATCTGTACACACTCTCTGCTTAGTTATTAACTATGCTTTGAAAGTCTTATACATTTTTTATTTTATAAACAATGTAGAGATTCAGGGACTAAAATCATCCTTCATGTTGCTATAAGTTTCCTCTGTGCTTTCATCATAAACACCAGTTTTCTGTGCATGTTGTCCCAAGGAATTTTAATTGGGATCCAAAAGCAGAAGTAAATGTGTGTGCTTTTTAAAGATTCTTCCAGAATGCCTCTGCATTTTAGAGCACTTGCTATTGTATAACTTCAGGTAGCAATGCCTGAAATCTCAGCTGATTTTGGGTCATGGCAGGCCTATGTAAATCATCTATAAATGGATTCATTATGAATATTATAAAAATAAATCTGACACCTGAGCCTTTGGGCAAATATACCATATAAAGAAATCATACCCTGGAACAATGGTTGACCTTAGGAGCTGCAAAAGAAAAAAAAATCATGGTATTATATTTTTATCATCCTTCCTTAAATTTTCTGTAGTCAAAAACTGGACAGCTGAGCACAGCACCCGGCACAGGTCCCTGAGACGTGACACCTCCAGCCTCCTAGCACTTTGACATTCCAGCCTTCTCTCTTATTATCCACTCTTTACATTGTTCTGTATGTTGCTGTTTCAAACAGAAATGACAGCCTGCTAGTCAAAGTAGAAATATAATAGCCACCATCCCCTATAAAGTCCCATTCTGTAAATTAGGTGCCATAAAATAAAATGAAGTAAGTGATGTGGGAGGAATTGGGAAAAGCGGCACAAGGGAAGGGACATCGGAGCTGAGTTTGGAGAATGAATTAGTGTTAGCCACGCAGGAAATGGCAGTGGACACCATGACACACCAAGCAAAGGAAACAGCATGTGCAAAAGCAGGAAAGATGCCTGTTCTGACCCTTGTCATTTTGGCAGTCATTTGTTGATGTCCTTAGGCAACTGGACTCCTGGGAGTAGCTTTGCAATATGAGCTGAGTTACTTCACCATGAGTGGATTCAAACATCCAGTGTGCTCTGAAAGATAGCTCTAGAATAGCTCCAGGAAGTTGGGTAGCTACAGAGAGGAAGCACCAAGAAGCAAGCGCATACCAATATTATCCCACCAGGGGCAAGCAGCACCTTCCTGGTGGTGGTCCTGGCCAGAAGTACATGCCTTTTCCCCGCAAGCATCTATCATGCTTGAAAATGAAATGTTTCTGTATATACAGATGCTTAAACAAAGACAAAAGCGCAAAAAAGCAATTCTCCCGAAACTAGGTCAAAGCAGCCTTCTTACCTAATCAAACACACCCCCTTAAGAATGTGAGATGTGAGCCAACTGGAAATTTTTCTTTGTTGGTTCTGTTTTGCTTTTTTAACTTCTCTCCAGTTTGGGGTGATCCTGAGAAACAGGAAGCAATGAAAGAAGGACTTTATTATGAAACAAAGATGTGTGTGTGTGTGTGTGTGTGTGTGTGTGTGTGTGTGTGTGTGTGAGAATGGATTTCAAAGCACTTTCCCACATAATATCTAATTTAATCGCCACAATATCCTGTAACATTACGGTTCCTACATTATTATAGTTCCTAGAGACAAATAAAAAATATGACATTCAGGTGACCTGCAGTGAGGCTTATAAATGCAGAAATCACATTTGAACAAATTTTAATGTTTTTCCTTAAGTGAAGGGTTGGTAATATACAATAATCCCTGAATATTAATTATTGATATTACTATTACTAAAAAAGTTTTCTGGTAGAACATTGTTGTAAGGTTATGATTAACTTTTTAATTGATTTATTCATTTATTTCATCTGAAGTCCACTCTGCTTTACTGTTAACCTAAATTTCCAACAACACTGTAAAAGATCCATATCCTCACCCTCAGTCTGCAGAGAATATAATGCAGAGTAAAACAACTAGCACAGGACAAAGCTTGGATTTACACCTTGGCCTAACTCCATATCTGGAGCTTTTCCTCAGCACTACACTGCATGTCATGTTAATGCAATTATTATTTTTTATTAAAAGAGGAAATAATTCTCACTACTATTTTTCCCAATCATTACCATTCAGAAATATTTAAAAATTGATTTTCTCCAAGTGAAAATTACTTAGAATCACCTGTATATGGTGTGTATGGGATGGTGGACTAACATATAAGATAGCCAAAGTAGCCTCTAGAAGTCATTACCAAGAAGACATTGTTTAGAAAGCTTTTGAAATAACCATTTGAAATATCCATTAATTCAGGTGAATTATGCCATCTTCCTTAAACTTGATTTATTGACATTAAGATGAAATTAAAATGACGTTTAAATTTTTTAAAATATATATTTTTATTGATTTCATAGAGGAAGGGAGAGGGAGAGAGAGATAGAAACATCAATGGCGAGAGGTCATCATTTATCGGCTGCTGCCTGCACACCCCACACTGGGTATCGAGCCACAACCCAGGCATGTGCCTGACCAGGAATCGAACCTTGACCTTCTGGTTCATAGGTTGATGCTCAGCCACTGAGCCTTGTCAGCGGGCAAAATGACATTTAAATTTGCTGATAATTTTGTTATTGATCTGTTCATTTTTGTAATAGTAACTTAGTTTTATTAAGTTTCTTTCATAAAAAATTATGTACTGGGGGAGAAATCTCTGAGTTATATAACATTATCATTTGAGGTGACATTGAAATGTCATATGTGCCCACTCATTGTAGTCCCTGGTAGATGGATCTTATTTTTCCATATCTCACCCTCTGCCTTTACTTCCTCTACTAGGACCAATTCAGATGCATGCCAATGCCCTTTTTATTGAACAGGGCTCTATAATAAATAGGTCAAGAGTAAAAATACATGCTAGCCTTTAAATAGTTTATATTTCATTTAGAAAGGTGACATGTGAAAAATGACCAGTTAACTAACAATATAAAGCTATAAATTGTTTGTGAAGTGATTCTATTTTTAACTTATCAGAGGATTCAAAACAGAGTTTATATGGGACCAGCACAATGTTAATAGGATAAAAGAGAGAAGATTCCAGAGAGTCAGTGGTTAAGCATGTAGACTCTATCTAGCAATGAAATAGATCTGGGTTCAAGTTTGGATTTTACCACTTATTTTCTAGGAACTTGGACTAACGTGGTTAAGTAGCTACTTAAGCTCTCTCAACTTGTTCTTATGCTAAAATAGAGATACAGGTACCTCAGAGGTGCTTTTAAAGTTGAGTGAATAAATTAGCACAGTATCTGGCACAAAATAATGTCTAAACCATTGGAAGCCATCATCATTCTGTTGCTATTATTAACACTAAAGAGTGGACAATAGCTCAGGGAATCAAAATCCAGAGCTTTTTCATCCATAGGTTTTAAATCATAATTGTTCAAATATGACTCATGCTGGCCATTTTTTAAAGGAACCTTAGTTTTTTTCTTTTTTTGTTTTGTTTTTGTTTTATGGTAGCATTTTACTAATTGACACTTTAGGATTGAGTTGTCTTACATTTGTCCCTGCTAGAATTATGATGTGTTGGTATATCCTTTTTAGACTTTGCATAATGATGCCTTTCTCAAAAGGACACTTCATGTAAACTATGTCATTGAGGAAAAAATAAAACATTCATGTTCATAGTTTCTCTATAAGAAGGAGCATTTTTATTACTTAACTATTACAGATAATGTTAGTGAACTTTATGTAGAGCAAACTGTGTAAAGGAAACTAGTGATTTTTATTGATTTAAAAATATTTTATTTTCCAAAGTACCAAATATGGCAGATAAATTTTAGAGTTGTTATTAATTATACTTTCACAGGAAAATAATTAAGTTAGGAATTTCATCTGGGGTCCCATTCATCTCAGGGCTTCATACTTGGGATTTAGCCAGTCTCCTGAAATTGTGTTTAAACTTGGTCCATGTGTATGTCTTTTATAGGGAAAGGGCCCATATGTCATCAAACCCTCAAATAGATGCTTAATTCACTCATTAAGAAAGATAGCATCCCCTGCATAAGAGGTCACCAATATCCCAAGCCAGTTATATACTGCTTAAATAAAAGCCAGTTTTCTATTTTCTTGTCACCAAATTTAGGAGGCATTGTCTGAAGAGATACCTGGGTATTTGGTAGTGATGGTAGTCGGGGTTCTAATACTTATATAAGAAAATATAATGCATATATAATGTATATTGTTTATAGTCTATTGTATCATTATATGTGATTTTTGATACACCTTCATATGTATATTTGCGCATCTTCTCTGGAGAAGAGTGAAAATATACTATCAACCTTCACCAGTGCATATGCAAGGCGAGATGGATACAGTACAGATTCTTTACTTTAAGAGGGGGGCTATGCCAGATCTCACCCCATTTGATAGTTGAACAGATGGAGTCTTAGTGATGAG
The DNA here is from genome assembly GCF_951640355.1 of Cnephaeus nilssonii. NCBI lineage: Eukaryota > Metazoa > Chordata > Mammalia > Chiroptera > Vespertilionidae > Cnephaeus > Cnephaeus nilssonii. The sequence continues at coordinate 45,838,629 of NC_137074.1, forward strand.
ACGGCTTGGATGGGTCTACAGGGAGAAAGTACTTAAGAGGAGATTCTCGAGTTCTTTATACTGCACCATGCTTTCTGTTGCTTAGCATATAACAATCCCTGCTATATTTTTACTTATTTATCTTATATGTGAATTTAAAATGTCATATTTATTCTGCATCCATTATTGCAGTTTTGAATGATGACTCATCAGTGCAGTGGCCTATTTTAGTGAACCACAATAGCTTGGGTAGAAAGGAAAAAAAAGTTCAACATACTCAGGAATGGAAAGCAGCCATCTTTTTATAGCTAAAATTGCAAACATCTGGCAATTACTCTATTCTACCTCCCTTCAAAAAAGAAGAATCGTCTCTTCAACTGGAGCATGCCGCTGTGTTTAATAAGGCAAGCCTCAAGGAGCAATAGGTTTTGATTCAAGGAGGCCATTGCCTAACCCAGTTGGCCAGAGTCTCTTTGGAAAGTACACCATTTAATGCTCCCCATATGCTACTGTGTTATATAATGGTAATAATACTAATATGGCAATTAATGGCTGTAGAAAAATTCCCTTTTGTTTTTCTGTCCGGGCTTATTGGCTGCTTTAATATTGTGAAAGTTAACTCTTCACATGATGCTTGCCTCCCTCCATCCTCTGAAGCTTTTGGTACTCCTGGACAAAAGGTTCAACTATATTAATACCATTAATAATTACCTATTTGATTTTATTGGAAACTAATCTTTTAACTTGTTGAAGGAACACATCAATTTCTTTTTAAAGCCTGACCATGGTCTTGTAGTCAACAAGCAGTCCACCCTGCTTATGATCCCTTAGTACTCCACCCTTGTTTTTTTTTATTGTGTTAATTGTTTGTGAAACTATTTCTTCCTTCACTGGCAAAAGTCAACTCTGATGTGGAAGTGAGAATGGCTGGTGGTTTGCAATAAGGGCTGAGAGGCAGAACTTCTGCATTTTTCTTTTGGGGCCAATGCCAGCTTTCACTCTGGCCTTGACCAATGCATTTACCTTTCTATTCCCCATTTACCTTTCTCTTCCTCTAGGCCACTGATTGGTACACGTGGACCTGTGCTTTCCCAGGTTCTGCCAACCTGTAACCACTGTCCCCATTGGTTGTAAGGTCTTGGTCAATAATCATCAGTAATTGGGAAGGAATGTAAAAGGTGTAGTAGAAAGGGAAAAAAACAGCAACAACAACAAAAACAAGATTCATTGGCATGGTGATTTTAAAAAACAACCTGGTGTGTTACTAAATAGAGTCTGTTTTCTAGTGTTAGCATGTTATGGTACTTGGAAATTGTAGACATTCTATGAACTTATTTCACAGCCCCCCCCCCCTTTTTTTTTTTGCTTTTTTGCTTTTGGTAGAAGTGTGTTCAGTACCAAAGCCATAGCTTTTGTCTAGATGTAATATTTCACTAAGTGGTCTCTCCTGTCAGTCTTTCCCAAGTCCCAGTGAATTTTGCAAACATCTCATAACCTCAATGCAGTTTTGGAAGAGGTGAGATTGTGACTAGTTTCTGGTTAAAAAGGAAAAAAAAAAAAAAAGGATATGAGTATCTAAAACCTAAAATGCATATCTTATTCAATAGAGCAGAGCCAGGTAGAATAATAGTTTTTAGTGATTTCAAAATGTGTGTCCCCCCTTTTTCTCTGTCTGCATCCAGGGCATTATTGATAATCCTGGCCTTTCTTCCTCATGAGCATATCTTAGAACTTGGGCTCATTTAGTAGAACCAGTGTTCTATCTTATTTGCTTATTTCTTTGATGGCCTGCTAAAGTGGAAAAGGTTATGCCAATGTCCCTTATCACATTTTCCTTTTACTTTTGGTCTTAAAATCTACTAGAATATAACCATAATTCCCAGGGAGCTTAAAATAAAATCCCAAGATTTGGGCCTCACTCTCAGATATCTCTATATATAAAAGCACAGTGACCAGAACGGTGGAACAACCAGAACGACTGGTGGCTATGGCATGCACTGAAGCAGCCAGCCAGCCTGATCTGGGCACCAATGCACTCTTCCTGCTGCCTCCCCACTGCCAGCCAGGCCCGATGAGCCCCAATCAGGGCAGGCCAGCCGCACCCCACCCATGCACAAATTTGTGCACTGGACCTCTAGTTCTAATATAATTGTTCTGAGATGGGCACCATTTTTTTTTAAACACTTCCCAAGTTTTGTAACTACTGAGGTAGGCCAATCACTCAACTGGTACCTGAGTTCATACCATCTCTCACAAGGTTGTGTCAAGCTTTTCTTTACTATTTCTAGTGCAGGAAACTGAAACTGCCCTTTCTATCTTTGGATAACTTTGATTTTTTTGAGGGAAAGTTGGTCTTTATTCTGATTTGACATCTTCTTTAAATGGCATGTCTCTTAGTCTTATAAATTTATAATCTCTAGCCTTGGAGTTTAGTTGTAAGCTTCTGCCCTCCAAAAAGGAAAAAGAGGAAACAGAATGCAGCGCAAACATTGTAATTATGTGATCATACTAGTGGCCCAGTGCACAAAATTCACGCATGGAGGGGGGGTTCCCTCAGCCCAGCCTGCTCCCTCTCCAACAGGACATCCCTCTCACAATCTGGGACTGCTGGCTCCTAACTGCTCACCTGCCTGCCTGCCTGCCTGATCGCCCCTAACTGCCTGTGCCTACTTTCCTGATTGCCCCTAACCCCTCTTCCTGCCTGCCTGATTGCCCCAAACTGCCTCTGGCTGTCTGCCTGACCATCCCTAATTGCCCTCCCCTGCCAACCTGATCTCACCCCCAAATGCCCTCCCCTGCTGGCCTGGTTGTAGATTGCCTAGAGCATGGGTTAACTGGAAAAGTGAACACAACTCTTAAAGTGCAATATATACAATTAAGGTGGTGAAGTGGCAACAGTCATTCCACAATTATCCTTACCTTTGTGAGTTATTATTCCTTGATTTTATTTAAAAATGTAAATAATACATATAGTAATAAAGGTAGATTATTTGACACCCATAAACATCTGGAGAGGAAGTACTGCAAGATTATCTCCTGGAACTTGTAAAAATCTTTCTGTGGCAATCAGAAGACTTCGGCACAATTCATAGCCCAGTAGTTAAGTTCAATGAAATTGAAAAGACTTCTTTTATATTATCACTGATAATTTTGAGCCCTCTGACTTCCCCCCTTTCCCAATTTATATTTTTTGTTGTTATTATATAAATGTTATTTGTTTGTTTTTTCCCCCCTTTTTAAGTTTCTTGGATTTTAAATAGTTTTCTTGTTTCAAAGAACTATAGCCATAGTTCCCTTGAGGCATCATATTTTGCTAGTGGTGAATTGGTGGCATTCCTAAGCAGTCTATCTCATGCCATTTCCTCTGTATTGGATAATATCCCAGATAAAAATCAACCTGTTTGAAATTATTGTCAATTCTAAACTGAACTTGTCATTGGGAACATTGCTTCTTATCCTGGAGAAGAGTTTCAGTACAAGGTTGATGAAGGAGACATCTTAGGACCTGTGCCCATTTTGGAGCCTACCAAGGAATTTTCCTTCTCTGGAACAGCTTCCAGGACACTTGCTGGTAGTAGACCAATGCATTACCGGAAGAAGAGGAAGGAAAAAGCTATAGTCACAGAGAATCTCTGGGCAAAAGGCTTGTAGTTAGATCTGAGCATCATGCTTGAAGTGCTCCTCAAACATCCTGTTTTCAGAAATAAACCCAACCCTACTAGCACCTGTTATTTCTTCCCCAACACAATATAAAGATATAATTCCTAGTTAATAGCTAGGATCTATCACAAAGTTTGACTTTTTGTTCTGAATACTGTTTCAGAAGTGTGTGGGGGTATTTAACTGAAAGGGGAGAACAAAAGGACATTTTACCTTAACTACCCTGAAAAGGAGGTGGCAACCAATCAAAAAGGCAACGCCTGTACATGGCATGAGCTAAATGAGGGACGTGGTCCAGCAGAATGGACTCTTCTCTCCTGCACACTCATGGTTCATATACATCACCAAACCACCCTGGGTTGGTTTCCCCAATTGTAAAACAATGCGATTGAACAATATTATCTCTTCACTTCCTTCTTACTCTAAAATTGTAGGAAAGTGTGATTCAGCCACAGAAATTGCATACAAGTGGTTACTCCTGAAAGGCATGGAGTAACATTGTCCCCCTAGAATATCATGGATTTAGTTAGGCTGTGAAATGGGCCAGAGACTCTCCATTCTGTATGCCTTTAGCACATTCCTCTGCCACCTCTATGTCCTCTCACCTCTTCTATTCTAGGCTAAATGCTCCCTATACCAGAACAAAATGTGAGTTCATGTTCTTAACTATATATAGTTCATAAGGAACCTAACATTTTATATGTTCCTACTATATGCCAGGTATATTGTCTTTATTTGAAATTTGGCACTAATATTTTCAGTATTCAAATAATGAAATTGTGGCTCAGAAAGATAATAGGTAAGTTGTGTGATATTTCATGGTTAATAAATAATGAATGTTTGATTTGAATCCAGCTGTCCCTTATTCCAAATTTCATGATATTTTGTATGCTAATTCCCAAAATCTATACAAGAAATATTTGTTGAATGTGCTCATACTGAGATATAGGTATATGTCTATATCTACCTATCTATATATTCACATCTGTCTATCTAGCTATCTATCTAAGAGGGAGATCTACATCTTTGAGAGTATGACAAAGTGAAACCTTTCCAGAAGGACTTCTATTTTTAATAGAAACCAGAGTCTTAAGCTGAAAGCATGACATTCTAATGATAACCATTTAAATATCAATTAGGGGAAGTATCTGGGGTCATGGTGTCTTGGTTACTTGCAGTAGATTATATATGCACTTGGCCTTCTGGTAAAAAGAGTGTCACAATGAAAGTTCTTCCAACTTAACTTTGTAGTGTGGAGGAGAGTAAAATAAATACAGGTGTGAATGGCAGGCTAACTACTTGAATCTTCTAGGTAGTATAAGGGATGATATAGTGGCTAGAGATCCAGAATTTTTGTTACTTTCTTCCATTTACTCATCTTTAAATTTATAGTTTGTTTTGAGAGCATCAAACCTTTAAAAAGGAATTGCTACTATATATTTTTCCTTTTACTGAAATGTGTGTGTGTGTGTGTGTGTGTGTGTGTGTGTGTGTGTGTGTGTGTTGGGGGGTGGGTTGGAGCCTAAAGGGATGGGGAGAAGAGCTTAATTTTAACATTCATTTTTATTTATTTATTCAACAAACATCTATTGAGCATCTAGAGCATTTAAGGTGTTCAGACAAGATTTGTGTAGAATTAGAAATAATCAAGCTGTGAACCTTACTTTGGCTGTGTTCTTCAGAAAAAGAAGGGGAAGCTGGAGGACTCTGGCTAAGGAGCTATGTAAAGGTTTTCTTGTATCCTTGTCCTTATTCAAGCTAGAGATGTACTCAGAACATTTTTTGGTATTTACCTGTGAAATAAATAACAAACTAACAAACAACAATATTATAAATACTAGTAAAGAGGTGGCATAGAACCTTGATCTGTATTTTAATATGAATCTTGGCTGCTATAATGATGGATACAGTTGATCCATCATGACCACCATTAAAAAGAATATGGGAAATACTCAGATATTTGTAAAAAAAAAAAAAAGAAATTTGGAAATCTTGGTCTAACGGTTGTGAGAGAGTTAAGAAAGTTCATCGTTTTGTAACAAGGCCCAATGATTTTGTATAAGCCATGTCAGGATGTTGTCTGCACACTGTCCATCTTTGCTGATCACAGTAATAGGGTCATAAGAGAAAGAGAAGTAATAGAGTGTCTCTTAGCAACAAGCCCCAGGAGAAAGAGAAAATTACTCAAACCCAGCCATCAAGCCAGGGAAGTAGAAACAAAAAATATTCTGAAAGTGGACTGAAAGTGTTCAGGGACATGAGTGTTTTTTATTTATTTATTTATTATTTTTTGTTTTTTTATAGCTCCTATAGATGATTTGTGTTTCCCTTGGGGGGAGGGGAGAGAGAGAGAGAGAGAGAGAGAGAGAGAAAGGGTAGAGCCAGGGACCAAAGAATCCCTGTTTTCTGAAACAGGAACTTGGTAGCCCAAAGTATGATAGGATGTGGGGGGGAGGGAGGTGGTGTCACTTCACTGTACCCAGTACTTTCCACTGAAGTCCAGATTGCTCTCCCAGGGAACAGGAATTTGAAATCTAGAGCTGGTATTATTAGTATCATACACTTGCTTTTACCCACCCTGCCTGTTAACTGTTTAGTATTTAGCTATTACTATTTATCACTACAAGAGAATTGAAATAACCATCAAAAACATCCCCCAAAATGATAGTCCAGGACCAGATTGCTTCACTAGTGAATGCTACCAAACATTCAAAGAAGATTTGGTACCTATCCTTTTCGAACTTTTCCAAACATTAGAAGAATAGATCATACTTACTAATATATTTTATGAGGCCAACATAACCCTGATACAAAAACTTGGCAAGGGTAACACTAAAGAAGAAAACTACAGGTCAATATCTGTGATGAATTCAGATACAAAAATCCTAAACAAAATACTTGAAAATCAAATATAATAATATATTGGTATTAAAAAAGTATACATCACAATCAAATGAGATTCATTCCAGGGGCATAAGGGTAGTCCAACACACACAACTGATTAATGTAATACAACATATTAACAAAACAAAGGATAAAAATCATGTGATTTTTATCAATAGATGCTGAAAAAAAGCATTTGATAAGATACAACATCTATTTATGATTTAAAAACTCAATAAAATGGGTATAATATTTATCACTACAGTCTTTGGTTCCAAGTAGTGGCTTTCAAACTTTTTTTGACATAAATTTCAGTAAGAAATAAATTTTTCATTGATAAATTCCAAATACACACAGTCACATTCAAACACACACACACACACACACACACACACACACACGAAAGAAAATTTTACTTAAGAGTATATTCTCTTACTTTACATGATGTACAATGATATTTTCTATTTTATCTCAGTTTTAGAAATTAATTTTGGAGACCCAGTACATTGATTTTATTACCCATAAATGAGTTTCCTTCCATAGTTTGGACAACACTAGTCTAGGGTCAGTATTTACATTCCATTTTATTAAAATGATTCCAAGCGGCAAGATTAGTCATGGTGAAAAGCCCTTGGCCAGCATCATGCTGTTCAGAATAATGGCTACTTAAATGAAATATTTTCTTGTCATCTATCAAGTAGATAAATTCTACGATCTTGACTTGAAATTTAGGAATAAGCCTGAGGCAATTCCTCTTGGCCTGTTAGCAGTTTAAAAAGGTGCCCAAGAGTGGCCAAGGAGCACTGGACTAGACTCAGGAGACTTGCTTCCACTTGGACACATCCTTTTTTCACTTGGAACCCCTCGCTTAGTGATGGGATTAAATTGGATAATTCATGACTTCCTTCTGACTGTAATATCTTGACATTTACAGCTGGAAGGGACCCCAGAAATCACCCAGTCTAGTCCCTTTACTTATAAGATTTAGTTCTAGAAAAAGAGCTTCCCTATTTCCTTTAAGGCTCTGCAATAGGAAGGGGGAAGCAAGGGGTTCATACACGGAGAGGTTGATGATGTCTGGACATCCAAGGTAGACTAAACATTCTCAGTAATGGAAGAATGGAGTCTTAATTGCCTCCTCTGAGTTGGGTTTTCTGATCTCACTGAATTCATATGCTTGACTTTTTTCCTTCCTGAAGTTTTTTATATTTTATGAGTTTTTTTTTTCCTTCCCAACTAACATGGCCCCTTAATAAAATTCTATTTCCCACTGCCTAGTGATAAGGTGAAGTTTGATGAAATAATACCTGTAGAGTACTTCCTGCTGCTAGGAGACACATTCTTATATAAATACAAGGTATTATTCGAAATCAGAAAAAGTAAATAAGGAAATACAAATGAATAGCTGTGATATTTTCATAACAAAAAGTGCTTGGATAATTTTTCTTTTTTTTTTTCCTTTAAGCAGGACTAATTTAGTTTGACCTTTTAGTAGTTTATAAACCACAGAAATATCTTGAATTATTGAAAATATTGGAAATAATGTTATCAGTGATGTCATTTTTTGAATAAGACTGATTTAATTAAGCCAGTTAAGGAAAATTAATGCAAAAACCAGAGTGATTTTGAGAGCTTTGTGTTTGTAATTTCCCTTCCATTTTGGGCCTTACCTTGAATAGGCTCTAGGCTCTCCCACATCTTCCTCATCCATCCAATTCTCTAAAGCCTTTCTATTGGTATTATGAGACAGAAAGGTGTAGTACTCTCTTGAAGTTCATTTACTGACTTGCTTTCACTCCATAGGCCTCTTCTAGAGCAATGATCCCACAGATGGTACTCCCAGTACTTCCTTGTCTCAAACCTAATGTTAGCAATGATAAAAGTAAATATAATTCCTTAATATTACATGGTATTTTATGTTCATAGTACACATTCACAGTTATTTCATTGGATCCTCAGAACTCTTTTTTGATAGGTAAATGGCAGGGTTACTAGTCCCATTTTTAAAGATGACTAAGCTGAAGTATCTTTAAAGGTGATCATGGGAGTTCACTGCTCATGTACCATTCAGAGGATCTGTTAGAATACTTTTCATTTTAGATGAAGAAACTGAGGCTGAAAGGCATGGAGTTACTAGTATTTTAGAGCTTAGTACACAGAAGCAGACCTTCAATTCTCTGTCTCATGTGTTTAACATATATCTCACAGATTTAACACTCCCCTATTCTGACCATAGTAATGTACAGTGAAGGTATTTCATAAATAACTCCTGTGAATTATTGATATCTTCTATGCATTGTTAATGTTCTTTTTAAGCACACATTAACCTAGGACCCAATATAATTGGGGAAAAATTAAGATCTGGCTCAAAAGTGTTTTTATTTTTATGTTAAAAATAATAAACCAGTTAGAAAATAATCCAGACTTTAAGTTCAGTGGGAATTTTGAGAAATAATGTTTATTTTTAGGTCTGGATAGTCAAAAATTCCTGGTTCTGAAGGCTGGATAGGTACAGATACACTAAGGAGTGAATGATGGGGATGGGATGGTGGGTGATAAGCAGGTAGTGTTGGGGTGGGGTGGTTCCCCAGGAATAGTACCATGTGACTTTGATGGGAGCATGGGATGAAGTTTATAGTCCACAGGTCTCCTAAGTGTACAAGGCGTGAGCAAAGAAGAGGTAAAGGTAATGACCCTGACTGTCTTTCAGGAAGCCTGGAGCCCAGATCCATACTGTGAGTTATGGATGTAATCTTGTCATTAGCAACCTCATCTCATTCAGCCGTTTATATAGCTGCTCACATGAGAATGATTAGAAATTAAGATGATGCTCTGTGATGTGAGCAACCTTCCAAAATAGCACTTGATGCTGCTGATGAAGGAGACCTCTGCACGTTGCTTCTTCTGTAGGCGTTAGGCCTAACTAGGGGCATTTGAGAGCCTCTGTCCCAAAGTGCCTGCATTTGAATGACATGCTATGTAATGCTTGGCTGTCATCTGGGGAGTGCTTGTGTGTCCTTCAGAAAGAAAGTTCCTGCTCTTAGGAAGATTTGTTACACACTTGAAATTTTCTAATATATTTCAATTATACAGTCCTTGGATCTTTCTGTGTGTGTGAACTTAGGTAAATATAAAAATTTCCATACATTTAATATTGTGCACAATCTATTTTATAAGAACAAGAAAACAAATTCATTTAAAAAATATACCCACAAATATACTCACAATCTTGTCACCCTAACACATCAACCCAATTTTCTATGTACAATTAGTCTTCAACATATGCATCTATAGTTTTGATGTGTAACCTTAATTTTGTATTTTTAAAATTTATTGTGATAGAATAAGAATTTCCCCATCATATTTAGTAATGGCATTATAGTTCATTGAGTAGATGTCCCCAAATTGATTTAACTATTACCATATTGCTGGTCAGATGTGCACCTTCCAGTGTGTTTCTGTTAGAGAGCATAGTGAAGTTCTTCACGGGTATAGCTTTTTGAGGAGATAGTATGTTGAAGAAATTGGAATTACCAGCTTATTACTAGTACTTGCCAAATATCCTTTTAATTAAATTTCAGGCTTCACTAATTACAACAGCTGCAGTGAAGTACTTGGAGGTCACACTTCTTGAATTTCAATAGGCAATGGAAGCAAGTCAACTGCAATAAGGGAGAAGTGGTCCGATTAGAATATTAAAATATTCTTTGAGGCTGGATTGTATAATTTTGTTACAGTCAGGGCAGCAGAGCATGGTGATGGATCATACCTGAGCGAGCCGATGGAGATCAGTTGGCGTACATGATCAGGGTCATGGCTGTGCAACTGAGGGGAGCTGATTCTCTTCCTTTGAAGAATAATGGAAATCTCCGATCTCAGACTAACTGTGGTGATAATAATAGTGAGAATAACAGTAACATTTTCTGAGTATTATTTATATTTCAGATACTATTTTAAGCATTATATGTATACATCTAATTAAATTTTCTTGTATACGAATTTAATTAATTCTCATAATTTGTGAAATAGTGCTATTATTTGTTTCCATTTGATGGATGAGGAAACTGAGGCAGAGAGAAGAAAAATAAGTTGCTCTGAGCCATATAGTTATTAAATAGTATAATTAGGCTTTGAACACAGGCAATCTGGTCCCAGAACTTGAATATATAGCCACTGCACTATGCTGTCAGGTTGAGAGGTGATGAAGCTATGAAGGCAGATGTGGCTTGCCATTAGAGTAGTACTAAAATTCCTCAGGCTGTTAGTCCTATTTTATTAACCCCAAGGTTCCTAGAACTTTCTGAGACCACAGAACAGAACTCATCTCTTAGCCCTAATGTCAATGTCAGTGTAACCTACAAACAATGCGAAGAGATTTAGCCACAAGAGTACCAGAGATCAAGCTTTATTGTAGTTATTGCCTTTTTTATTTAGTTCTTTGATTCTTAGGGAATATGAATCTGGAACATAGTATAGATGCCCAATATATGCCTATTAATTTAAGGTTTGAAGGAAGTAATGAATGGATGAATAAATCACTTAATGCATATGTCTATTTCCTGGAGCTCTAATCTGGACCTCGGAACCTTGGTTCAGCTGTAATTAGACCTGAATATGCATGGTAATTTTGCTAAAACAAAATCTTGTGAAGGATTAAAAGATAACTCTTCGGACTGTGAAAGGATGCTGTTAACTAGTTTCAAAATGCATTAGTTTGATTTATTGTTGTCTTTTTTTCTGATAAAGAAAGGGAGTAGTCTCCCCTAAAGATTAGTGATTAGATCACTGGCTGCCTTTTCTATTTTGGTAGCTGTGGTAATTGATGTTTCCTGGAAATTTTCCCTCATTCTATTAATACTATCAAAGGGGGTTACAGCCGTGACTCACTCCAGGAAGTCAACCAGCATTTGCTTCCTCAATCTCACCAAACAGTCCCAATGTACAAAATCAACAACTTCTGCAAATGAGTTATTTTATAGCTCTCAAGAAAGTTCTAGATAATACAGCTTTAGTGGTTCTGTCTGTACTTCCTGCCACCATGGTGAATAAAACAAAAGTCCATGTTTTGCTTCTTGATATTCTTGAAATCACTGACCAATTAGGTCACCAGTGTGGGCTCTCTGTTTCAAGAACTCCCACCTGCTGTCTAGCAAAAGGGCACTGGCACACATTTTTGCAGATTCCCCTGGGGATGGGGCTGCAGCAGTCAGAGAACTGGGGTTCATGAACTCCAGTGAGGTTTATACTTCTTAGTAGTGTACACTTGGCTTTATGTTTCTGTATTCATTCATTTGTTCACTTTTAAATGTACACATTCATTCCTTCAATGCCTAATTCCATATGTCTTGAGCATCTCTGTCTATTAGACACAATCTTAGGCACTGAACGTACAGTACAGACAGGATACTTGCTCTTAGGAAGCTTCCAGTCTATTTACTTTGACTGTATTATTGAATTACCCACCCTCAAGGGAAACAAACTCAGAGAATACATAGCCCTTTAGCTTTACCTAAGGGAATCAAACCCAACTGACATTTGTAACGTTGTGCAGAATAAAATTATTCATGTTAATTCAGTAATTTTTTTTGCATGGAATTCATCTCATATGCTCTCTCCCTCTCCCCCACCCACCGTGCCCATGTACACATAAACACTGATATGGAACTTAACTGTGCATTTTTTGTGGTACTTAAATTTTTCTATCTGGATTATAGTTATTCATGTCTATGTCTTCGCTTCTCTGCAAATTCTTTGGGTAGAACCAGTGTATCAGGGGTGTCTCCCTTTGATGTGCCCTTTCCTCACCTCTTCTGGCCTCCTAACATGTTGCCAGATAAATAGTAGCTGTTCAGTATGTTCAGTCAATGCTATCTGTGTAATCTTAGACAATTTAGTGAACTTCTCTGAGACTCAGTGCTCTCTTCTGTAAAAAAGAGGATAATAATTCCTACTTCCTAGATTATCGTGAAGGTTAGGTATTATATTGAAAGTTTTTTAAATAGTGTCTGGCACTTAGTAAGCATTTACTGAATGTTATCATTAATAAATGAGTTTACTGCTGCTCATGAAGTGGTAGCATTTCCTTCTAGGATTTTATCAGAGTTCTTTGTGATTGATAGAGAAGAGACATGCAGTCTAGGATTCCACATCAGCCTTCTTTCTACAGGAAACTAGATGTAAATGTGCTATTTCAGTTGTTTACATGCCATATTCTAGATTGCTGACTAAACATTAAGTACAGTTATGATGCTACCGTTTCCCGCTCAATGTCAATTCATGGTATTAAGTCTCCAAATTTCTCTTATCCTTATTGCTTACACCAATTTCACCAGAGGTTCTGTTAACCAGTGTCATCATCATCAGGTCCTTGGTCATTTGTTCTTTCTTTATGCTTGACATCCTCTCACCTCCCTATCCCATCTTTTTCTGGGAGAGAAAATGTGCAAAGAAGAGCAATAGAATGACTAAAAATTGCTGTGATGAAAAAATTGTAACATAATGAAAAACACAACTGCATATATACTTCCCTCCATACATACATATATGAATATGTGCATATATTTTTATATATCAGGCTTTTGGTTTGTTATATTTTTGTGTACTAACAATATGTACTTTTCAAAAGGTATTCATGCTCCACTGTCATCGAATTCTCACACACCAACCTTGTCCAGTTGTTACAGCAGAGATCATGGTCTCCATTTGTTCTAGAGCAAGGACTGAATCCCAAGACAGACAAGAATTTCACCATGATGTATATCAGAATATATCAGAAGATAATTTAGAAGCATGCGTATAGGTTGAAGTTGAACATTCACTTCTTTTTAATGTTGCTTATCCTATCTAATAAAGAGGGAATATGCTAATTGACCCTCACACCATCGCAAAGTGGCAGCGACCAAACCAATAAGGAGGGAATATGCTAATTGAATGCCCCGTCCTCAAAGATGGCGATACCCGCAGCCAATAAGGAGGTACTATGCTAATTGACTGCCATGCCCTCAAAGATAGTGGCACCCACTGCCACAACATGGTGGTGCCCAGTTCCCTCAGCCCCTTCAGGGTGGCAGTTGCCCAGCCACTCCACGTGCCTGCCTCAGGAGTCCCCCGGTCCCTTCAGCCCCCCAGCTGCCCCAGGCCAGCCCGAGGCGCAGGCAAGCCTTGGATGGCGGCTGCCCAGCCACCCAGGGCTGGTCCGAGGCTCAGGTAACCAGGGCCAACCGAGGCTTGTGCTGCCGGCAGTGGCAGCAGCAGAGGTGTGATGGGGTGTCACCTTCCCCTGATTGCCTGGTCACCTTCCGCCCCTGAGGGCTCCTGGACTGTGAGAAGGGGCAGGCCGGGCTTAGGGACCCCCCTCCAGTACATGAATTTTCATGCACCAGGCCTTTAGTGTTCCTAATAAAACTACAACAAAGCTCCTTTTGCCATTCTTCAGGGACCTTCACACTCCTCTTCATATTTTTATCACAGTTGCTCTGTGTTCTGATAACTGGTCCCTGAAAGGCGAAGTGTGAGAATTAACCCTTTGCACTCGGTTGCTTTTTTCTCAATTTCTTTATTCTAATGCTAACCATGTGGAGTCACACTCAACATCCAAGTGCAAAAGGTTAAATGGAGGTTCTCAGAGCTCCTCGATCCACTGTAATACTATTATAGTTTCTAATTGCATATGAGTGTGCTTATTTGATCACTACCTTTCTCCCATATTCAACTATTAATTCCATGGGGCACAATGGTATCTTATGGGTTTATGCACAATATATAGAAAGAAATAGGCAATTAGTAAATGATTCCTTAGTGAATGGATGAATAAATTATTAAGTGAGATAGACACAGACATCTAAATCCAGAATGTTAGTGCTAGAAGGAGCCTTTTTTTTTTTTTTTTCAAGAGAAACATCAAAAGTGCGTTATTCAAAGTAATGTCCATCGCTAGCTACACATTTCCCCCATCTTTCAGGTAATTTGTGGATACCATCCCAATAGAACTTTTCATGTTTTGAGGCAAACCATTCAGAGACCCAATTTTCCACTTCTTCATACGTTTTGAAGTACTGCTCAGAAAGTGTGTGTGCCATCGATCAAAACAAGTGTTAATCTGAATGAGTAAGGTCTGGTGAATACTGAGGGTGGGTTAATACTTCCCAGGCAAGGTCTTTTAATGTGTCTTTAATTGGTTTTGAAGTGTATGATGGTGTGTTATCATGAAGCAAAATTACTTTGCTGTGTCTTCTGGAACATTCTGGTTGTTTCACGATCAAAGCATGGTTCAAATTGATTATTTGTAGTCAGTAGTTATCAGTATTAATGGTTTCACTAGGTTTTAGAAGCTCATAATACACCACACCTTCCTGATCCCACCAAATGCAGAGCATTGTCTTCTTTCTGAAGCGATTTGGCCTTGCATTTGATGTTGATGGTTGACCTGGATCAACCCATGATTTTGTGGATTTGGGATTCTCAAAATAAATCCACTTTTCATTGCCAGTCACAATTCGATGCAAAAAAGACTTTCTTTTGTGCCATTGAAGCAAAATTTTATTGATGGCTTTTAGGGTTTCCATTTGTCTTTTGTTCAGTTGATGTGGCACCCATTTTCCTTCCTTTAAAATCTTTCCCATTGTCTGTAAATGATTGGAAATTGTTTGCTGAGCAACGTTTAATCTTTCTACATGTTGTTTTTGTGTTTGATATGCATCTTCATCCAATAATGCTTGTAATTGTTGGTCTTCGAACATTTTCGGTTGACCTGGATGTTCTTTGTCTTTCACATCGAAACTATCACTTTTAAAGCATTTAAACCAGCGTTCACAAGTATCTTGAGATGGAGCATGTTCACCATAAGCTTCCGAAGTATAAGATAACTTTCAACAGCACTTTTCAAAGGTGGAGTACTCACCCAGCTCATGCAATCACCCAGCAGGCCCTCTGGCTGCGGGCACCTGGAGGCCTTCCCCTGATTGCGGATCTTCGACACCATCCTCAGCATCCCTAGCTTTGCACTGTATGCTGGATTGGGCTGAATATATTCTGTGGCTTTCAAAAGAATTTCTGTAACAGCTTTATTGGTGAGATCTATTTTCCTTTCCATGTCAAGAAAGTGGTCATCTGGTTTCATGCCTTCAATGCCACTTATCTTTTCACTAATTACGTGGCTGGCTTAGAGTAATTGCTTCTTCAGCAACACCATGTTCCTAGAAGGAGGCTTTTTAATATTTGCATTCCACTTAATGAAATATTACTAAAAATCTCTATTCCAATCATATGCTTTGGAGTTTATCAAGAAACAAGACATGACTTCCATAATCAAAACCAATAATTTAATGTGAGGGTACTTAAAATATGTGAAATGAATTATAACAGACCACTAGGTAAAGCTTTTTGGGAACAGAAGAGAGACAGATATTACTTCTGATCAGGGATATTAGGCAAAGCTTCCTAGAGCTGTATTTGATCTGGATCTTGGAGAGTAGATTTTTTTCTTGAATGGGAATGATCTTAGGAAATAACAGTATATTTAGTGAATGGGTAATGGGCATGAATCAGTGGGTCATAATGGAAAGACAGTGGGAGTTGTGAGCACTGATGTCAGGATTCAGAGTGACTGGGCGAAATTAAATGTGTCTCTTGTTTCTTCTCCTTTCCCACTAATTATTGTGTGTCTTTACCCCCTCTCTGAACTATCCATGCTGCCACTCTCCTTACTCTTCTCTTCTCTGTCTTTCTGGCCATAATCTGATGCTTAGATAGTGAATAGTTTGTTGCAAAGCCTGACATTGTTCATATATTAATGTGATGGATGGGCAGCCTTGGCAGCACCATGCTGTCTGTAATCTGTTGCATGAGACCAAGGGAGGTACTTCCCGAAGTAGGTTTCTTTTGCTTTTCTTGTTCAGATTGTTATGTGGCCATGATTTCAATTCATGCTTTCACTGTGGGGAATTTTCTAAACTTAAGAATCAAGTTCTGTGAATGCATTTTTACATAACCCCTCTTTAATGGAAACTGTTCTGACAACCTGCCTCCTCTTTTTTTACCGTTTTGTCCTGAGAATGTGAATTGGTTTTACAAAGCAGTAGAGCTCCCAGGTAACCTAGAGGAGCTCTGATTGGCTCCCAGGGTGTCCTTGCTCAAGAACATATAGAAAGGGTTTATGTGTCTATTTGTAAAACCATTTTGGAGAATACAAAAAGCATTCTAAGAAATACACATTTTTCTTCTGTTTCAAAGGCAGGATAGAGTCAGATGAACAAGGCAATGAAGGCATGTTTGTAATCTGTCCTCTCCAAACTTGAAGTTGATTTTCATTACGTGAACTTCATTTTCCATGCTTTTATGACTGACCCACATACACACAAAGGAACACACAGTATTTGCTATAAGGAGAAAAGGCCATTTATATAACTGGCTCCACTTAATGTTTCATTCATTTGTCAAAATCTTAACAATCTATAATAATAAAAGCATAATTTACTAATTAGACCGAACATTCTTCCGGATAACCTTCTGGACAAAGCCAGGGCTGTGAGGGAAGCCCGGGTCTCAGGTGCCTGCCAGCAGCTGGAGGGAAGCCCAGGTCCCGGGTGCGTGCCGGTGGCTGGAGGGACGCCTAGTTCCTGGGTGCTGGAGGGAAGCCAGTGCTGGCAGCAGGGGGGAAGGAAGGCCTACACTTTCAAGAATTTTGTGCACCAGGCCTCTAGTCTATCCTAACTAATAAAATAGTAATATGCAAATTGACTGCACATTCACTACGCCCAAGCCACGTCCACCAGCCAAAGCCACGGCCACCAGCCAATCAGGACGAGTATGCAAATTACCCACCAAAGATGGCGGTTAATTTGCATATGCTGAGGGAGGGAGGAGTGAAGACTGAAGACAACTTAGAAGCAAGAGGGAGGAAAAGCGGAAAGCAAGGTGGCTGCCAGAGGGAAAGCCCCGGCAGGGCAGGGCGGGGCGAAGCGGGGCAGAGCGGGGCAGGCGGCAGCGCCTGCGGGTGCAGGCGTGGCGGCCGCAACAGCAGCAGCAGCGGCTGCAGCGGCCGCTTTCAGGATTCTTCCTGCAAATGGGCTACTAGTATATATATATAAAAGCCTAAGCGATCCTTTGACTGGTAGCTATGACGTGCGCTGACCATCAGGGGGCTGACACTCAATGCACAGGCATGGAAACATGGAGCAGACTGATGAATCTCAGAGGGAAGGGGCAAGAGGAGGATGGGAAGAGATTAACCAAAGATCTTATATGCATACTAGAGGCCCAGTGCATGGATTCGTGCACCCGTGGGGTCCCTCAGCCTGGCCTGCACTTTCTCGCAATCCGGGCCCCTTTTGGGGATGTTGGAGAGCTGGTTTCAGCCCGATCCCCACAGGCCAGGCCGAGTGACCCCACAAGTGCACGAATCCGTGCACCAGGCCTCTAGTAAAAATAGAAATCTGTTTTTGTTATTGAAAATTATATAAACAAAGTGAGAAAGCAGAAGACAAGTCCTTGCCTATGCAGCTGCATTTTAGTGCTATATTTTATACAAAAACAAAGCACTGGCCTGGTTTTGATGCCTGTCTTCATCACTTGCAGGAAGTGACATGGAGAGGTCACTTATCCTATTGAACTCGGTTTCTCCATTTGTCAAATGGGGATAAACAGTATTGGCCGGCACTGCTACTTCAAAGGACATATTGTGTGCAAAAGTCAGTTGCAAACTGTAATTGCTGAACAGATATGAAGGGCTGTTATTATTTTACCCCTGGCTTAGGAGAAAATGGTAGCATGAGTCTTATGCACCTTTCTCTGCTAAGTTGGCTCCAGCAGCACACAGAGCTTTGGAACTTCTTTTGCTGACATCCCTAATTGGCAATGCAGAGTTTCAGCCTTGTATCAGTCCTTCCCAGTCCTTAAGATGGAAACATGTGTTCCTGTTATAGCTCTACCATGTGCATGACAGGAAAGAGTCATGTTGCCATCAGAACCTTAATTTATCAATCTTACTGACTTAAATTTTAACTTTGCAAGCCTAACATGATTCATTAACAAAGTATTTTTCAAGCTTTAGCTTTCTCAAGGGAACAAAAGACACTGGCCCACACACTAGCTCTTCTAATAAGCTCTCATTCAGCAAAGGATGGTGTGCCCTTAATTTTGTCAGTGTGTATATAAAGAATGCACTTTAGGTAGAGATTCATCACCCTGAAGATACTGTGCATAATTTTGAGATACACCTTTAAATTTGCCTCAAACCTGTTCAGAATATGTGTTTTTCCTCCTATCTTCATTAAATGTTCCAACCTGGAAATTTCATCTTTGGGAATTGGAATACTTTTCACTTCTTGCGAAGAGAACCACTAAACAATTTCAATACTTTGAGCTACAAGAGTGACTTATTTTCACCCAGAACAACACTGATATGGTTGAGCTGTATTCTTCTTCTAATACAGTCTTTTCATATATATTTTTATTTGGCTATGTATATTTTGAAAAGCTAAGAGGTATATGGTAAATTTTGAGAAATTAAAACACATTTATAAACAAAATAGTCATAACTTTAGCTATGCATCTAAATTCTACAGTTGACATTAGTAGGTTGTGTCTGCTTTTTTTCATTACATATTAACCAGGCAAACATGTATGTTATACCTGAACTAGATTATTCTCAGGATTTTGTGAAAGAAAATATGCAAGCATATATTTATGATAAAAATGAAAAAAAAAAGACAGTAGTTTGTTCATTCATTCATTCATGCAATGTTTGAGAACCCATCATGTGCCAGATACTGTTTTAGGACTGGGACTGGGAATTAGCACTGACGAAAGTCTTCATCCTTCTGAATTTTACATATTAAAACAGAGGAGAATAGCGCCAAAACCGGTTTGGCTCAGTGGATAGAGTGTCGGCCTGCGGACTCAAGGGTCCCAGGTTCGATTCCGGTCAAGGGCATGTACCTTGGTTGCGGGCACATCCCCAGTAGGGGGTGTGCAGGAGGCAGCTGATCGATGTTTCTCTCTCATCGATGTTTCTGACTCTCTATCCCTCTCTCTTCCTCTCTGTAAAAAATCAATAAAATATATTAAAAAAAAAAACAGAGGAGAATAGAAAAACATATATAAAAAACATACATTAAAAAACATATATAATGCCTAAAGTAGTACATATACACAGACGTGCGTGCACACATACATCAGGGTAAGAGGATAAAGAATTCCTCAGTCATTTGTGTTACAGAATAGATTATTTGCTGTCAGTTCCATCATCCTTACAGTCTTTTCTTTTTATACTGAATTATTTCATTTGCTTCTTCCATGTCCCATCTGGTGGGGAGTGGGAGTTGTCTGCCACTTTTGCACCTAATGCTTTTATTTTTCAGTAACTACAACTATCTCATACTCTGCTTTAAGGTAGTAGCCTTGCACACGTGTTTTGTACTTAATAATCTCAGGAGAGTCCTGTCTACAATACTCACCTTAAAAAGGCTTGTTGGGCACCACTGAAATGACTAGGAACAGCTCTCTTTAGTAAGCACACTGGAATTGTCTCATGATTTGAAGTGAGCAAGTACACTGGAATTGTCTCATGATTTGAAGTGGCTTCCTTTTGCCACTCAAATTTCACATGGCCTTTATGAACCAGTGAAAGTAGCAGGTGGCGTTTCACTTTTAGTTTTTCTTAAATATGTCTCTTTCTGCTACTCTCCAGGCTTTGTGCCAGTGGGCAGTCAGGATCAACACCTCCTGAAATGAACCATAGATCATTTCAGCTCTTTGTAAAAGCTTCTTTGTAACCTGTTGGTTACTGTGGATGGCATTTAACTTCTCTGTCATTAACTCCTGAAGTGACTGCTTTTACAATGACATCCTAACACTTATGTGGGTTTTTTTGGTTTTCTTTTTTTTTCATTTTTTTATTTGTTATTTTTATTTTTTAAAATAATCTAGACCCACTCTACTTTTCTAACTGCATTTCCCCAAGTTTCCTTAAATTTTCACTGACTGATTAAAATACTGTGCTTATTCCAAAATTTTGTCAGCTTCTCTTTGGTGCATTGTATTCCAAGCCATTCTCCACATACCTTCTCACCTTCTACTGTCTTCAAAAACATTTGCCTGCTAAAATTTATGTCTTTTTAAAAATATTTTATTGATTTTTTACAGAGAAGGGAGAGGGATAGATAGTTAGAAACATCGATGAGAGAGAAACATCCATCAGTTGTCTCCTGCACACCTCCTATTGGGGATGTGTTTGCAACCAAGGTACATGCCCTTGACCAGAACCGAACCCAGGACCCCTCAGTTCGCAGGCCGACGCTGTATCCACTGAGCCTAAAATTTATGTCTGTTAAAATAACAACGAGGTAGAGTTGTCTAGAGTAGGATTGGAGAGTTTTTATTGTTCTTTTGACTTTTCATGATTTCAGCTCTAATTCTAATTTCTAGGCTTTCTAGAAATGCTATGTTGCCTATGGCATGGCTGAACTGCTATTTCATAGTTGTTTTCTAAACTTGCCAATTGGAAGAGGACATGGTGTCTCTTCTTCCAGTCGTTGGCATTAGAGAGGTTTCCTGACGTGTGGGAGCTCGTGAGAGTTGTGGCCTGAGTGGTCTAACTCCTTGATTCTCTTGGGTTGAGAACCATAGAAAGTGTCGAGAAAAACTTCAAACTTCATCTGGGCCATCAGCCCTGGCTATCCTGCAGAATCAGGATTAGAGATTTTATAAAATACATATATCAGGAATCAACTTCCAGAGAATCGGATCTAATTATTCTGCTGTGAGCCTGTACATCAGTACTTTATAAAAGTTTCCCGTATGATTCTGTGAAATCAGCTTTGAGAATCATTGAGTTAATCTCAGCAATTGATTTTACACGGAGAAAATAAGATTCAAAGCAAAAGTGGAAACACTGCAGCTTCTACTACGTTTACTACCATTTACTCTCATTTGGTGTGTCAGGTTGTATAATGTGGTACTGGGTGGTGGGGAGAATTCCTGAGCCTGTACCACACAGAAGAGTAGATTGGAGATCCTTCAGTGCTCATACTATTCAATGATATAGATAGAAGCCTAAAGCCACTGACATTCTCAGTTAATAATGTTTGAGAATTGTGGGCTATGATAATTTTCAGTAATTTTTCTCAATGGAAATCCAATGTATCTCTTTGATTTGTGTTTCAAGACTTGAATCTTTTCAAAGATTTCTTGATTGTGGACATCTGAAATTGATACTTTGAGATAAACTAATTGCTAACACCTTCTTACCTATAAATAATTCCCCTATAAAATATTTATTTGTATTATTTGAAAACAACTCCAGTTTTATGTATTGCCCACAAAGGTGAGCTAGCTGCTTATCTTACTCTCTAGAAGGTTTTCACAGTATGTTTTTTTGAAAAACAACTCCAAGTCATGAGCATCTGGAGAAGAAGCAATCTTTACACAACTGAGATGACATAAATTATTGGTACCCTGTTTTTATATTTGTCTTTATAAGACCGAGCTAGAATAGAATCAGAGTTCCAGGGCCAGACATAATGGAAGACAGTTTAATAGATAGCATAGGTCTAATTCATCAAGTTGGATGGTTTCAGGGCAGTTGATATAGACTGAATTTTACTTGTGATCCTGATAAAATCTCAAGTGAATGTTAATAATAACATTGGTGGTGAGTAAAGTGCTACCATGATAGAGACTGATAAGGAGGGAAAAGAATAGTAATTGACCGGATATTGTTGGACTTCTATTCCTGGAAAGATTGTTAAATGGTTCATGTACAATTGAATCTATACAAACCCAGGAGAATGTGACTTTCCTGAAGCTGAACACTAAGTTTATACATTACTGATAGTAGGGCTCAATTAATGTTTGAAATAAATAAAACACAGAGGAAGAATGTTCAAATCCTTGGTTTCCTTTATTGGTGAAGTAATTGATGTCACGTATGGGATTTAAGTCAGTGGAATTTTATCAATCACCTGCTGTATGTAAGACATGGCTGTAGCTGTAAACTGTAGATAGGTGAACTTGATTTGAAAATGAGGATTAAAGTGAAATATTTATTATAATATACTGACTGGAGAAGGACAATGTTGATGAATTTTGGGGGACAAAATGAATGTGATCTGCTCTGGAGATGGTAAAACAAGCTCTCAGGGCTTAATCTATAAAGAGATTATTTGTTTTGTCCAACATTTTACAGGAAATCTTTTTGTTAAGGGAGCAAAGAGAATTGCAGTTGGCGAATATTGTTGTGAAAAAGTAAATCTCTTTTTGTAGGCTCGCTCATTTGGCATTTAGTGACACTATGTAAGAAATCCTGTACTATGTATTCTGAGAGTGTTGCCAAAGTGGGTTACAGAGTAGGTCATAAATCAAATTAATGGGTTGTGATATGACCAGCATTTTACAGAGAGAGATGGTTTTACCATAAACACTTCATATGTAGTTGGAGTCAGTATTGTTTGGGAAAACGTTTGTTTCAGTTATTCATGCATGTGTGTCTGTATGTGTTCATGTACTTATGTCCATATTTAATATCATTTTAAAATGCATTTTTCATTCTGGACCATGGTCAAAAATATCTAAAAAACTGTTCTATGGGACATATAAAGAAATCATAGTTTTCTTGAGCAGGGAGCTTACAGGTAAGTAGGTTTAGATACAATTATAAGATAGAAAGTGGTCACATCATAAGGGAGACACAGGTGTCTACTATGAGAAAGGAACAAAAACATAAACTAAATGAAAAAATCAGCAAAGACTTAATGATGCTGATTAATAACTTTGGTGCTGGACTTGAAGAGTTGGTTAATTCTAAATGGAGTTTTGTACATGGGAGTCAGGATGGAGATTGGTGTGCGCCAATACTCTTATAGGCATGAAAATATTCCATGATATTCCAAAGATGCAATGTCTTCGTAGAGTCAACTTTTGCTTCTGAGTTTAAGAAGAAATTGAACAAATAAGTAACCTGAAGAAATGGAGCTGGCATGTCGGAAATGAAATGTCTGTTGATTTATAAGAAAAAGAGCTAATTTGAAGGAAGAAAAGTGTGTGGAGTGACATGATAATAGTCTATAATTACTTTTAAGATTGCCTATATGGAAGATGCAGCAGTCACTTAGCTACGGAATCCTTTGAGGAAAGGGCAAGAGGTAACTAGCCAGAGTTGGTGTTACTCATTGCAGAAAAGCAGGCATTTCTTTTATTTGCTTTAACTCTTTACAAACTCTGGCAGCAGATTTTGGTATCCAAAGCAGACTTTTACAAGCATCACAGAATTTTTCATTTGGAAGAGACTCATTTGACAACCATTAGAAAGAGGCACTTTGTTTTCTCTGTGAACATTCAGAATGCATGTGGGAGGTAGGTTTGGAGTAAATGGAATCTTCCCATAATTTGGTCCTGTTAAACAAGGGAGCCGAGCTCTTCAGGAGATGATGAAGACTGCTTTGAGTCTGGCCAACACTGTTCATGGGATATCTGGGGGAAAAGATATTTCAGTAAGGTCATAGTTTGATGACATGGCATTAAGATCTTTTCCTACTCTACCATGTCCCCCCTCTAAACTGACCATCTTGTTCTATAGATTTTCCAGTACACAGGAAACATGTACTAGGATCCTGGGACATTTGGGTGCCAATCTAATTTCAATTACATCTTGTTTTTTAAAGGGAGAAAAATGCATTAAAATGCTAGAATTTCCCTAGATAGAGTTTCCACTGAGGGTTAAACCCAGCTCTTCACTAAGATGAGTCTGAGCATGTGAATTGTTCCCAGGTTTGGAATCACATTGTTTGAGTGCCACTTCTTCCAACACTTGGCACTCCTCGGGGATGATTTGAGAATTAAAATCTGGTAGTATTCCCTATGTCCTTTGAGGTCACTTGATTGGTGCTATACAATTAATAATGGAATCATTGATGTGTAGCATATCAGTATTCAGTTATGAGCTGATATTCAGAGCAGTAGATATTGTATTTTTAGTTCATTTCCTTAGGCAAATGCAAATATTGTACTTGTGCAGTTACCCCAGGCATTCACAAGTTAGATTTCCAGTGTGAACAGTTTCCAATAAACCTGAACCAAGTGATACTATTAGTTTTGCATCCACTAGGCACCTTTTTCAGTTTTTAAAGAGATAATTGAAGAACTTGGATATGGGTTAAAATGTGTATGTATATAAATAATTCAGCTGGTATTTAAGGCATGTCCAAGCCACATGAAACATTAAACATACTGGCTGAGACTAGCTTGAAGAGGGGCTTTATCTTGATTTTGTAGAGTTGTCTACTTTTTTATTTTATAAAACAAAATGAGGGCAGTGCCTCATTTAAGAAATGAAGTGAACATAATCTTTCTTAGCCTTAGGATAGTGGAGGTTGTTATTATTATCTCTTTAAAAAACATATACTTTTCATTTTAAAATATTTTATTATGGAAGAATTCAAACATATACAGAAGTAACAAGTATACTATAATGATCCACCATTTATATATTATCTAGCTTCAGCAATGATTTGACTTATGGACTTTCTTATTTCATATTTACACCTGTTCATTTCACTCATCTAAGATTATTTTGAAGCTAATCACAGATATCATATCTTTTAATTGCTATTATAAATTTTAATCTTAGTTGTGTCTAAAATACTTCTCTCAACCATGAAGAACATGCTAGAAGGCTTCTGTTGAAAGATATTGATCCTGTGGTTTTTGCATGATCATGAGAGAGGCTACTGTTTTATGGAAGAGGGTATTTAAAAATCCAATCTTGTTTTTCCTACTTCTCTATTTTTTAGAGGTAGGCTTAGTTTGGGGGTAAGGATGTAGAAGTGCTATTGTTTCAAGGTTTAAACTCTAAGGAGTATATTTGGTTGGTAGACATCACAGATGGGTCTGAGTTTATCTAAACTATGTTAATATTAGTGATCCTTTTGCGCTGAGTCCAAACAACTAACATTTTTTAATTATCTAGAATATCATTTAGTATTTTATTTATAGCAAAGTTGTGTTCTTATTTTACAAATTACTGTAAGTAAAGGCCCAGAAATCAACTCAGGTTAAGAGCATACTCTGGTACTTTTATTACAGTGATTTGTCCCATCTCCTAAGAAAAGGAAGTGTTTTTTTGTTAACCAAGTATGGTACGATGTAAATTGTTAGCCTTAGACTAGATTACTGAGAAGACAGAACCTGATGCAAAAGCTTATACCCTTGATTGGAAGGAGAAGCAGACCCAAGGGCACAGGAATGAAGGTAAAATAAGAAAAGGACACAGAAGGAGAGAGGGCAAATACAATAGGGTACTTAACCAAACTGACCACAATTTCCTAACTAGTGCAACTGATTGCTTGGTTTCACAGAATAGTCCAATAATAGGAGGAAGGGAGAAAAATGTAAGCACTGGTTCCCAATTCCCTTTTTCAATGTCTTATGTTTTCTGTTTAGTGTTGACTTTCTTAAAACCTGCTTCATTAGCTCTATTTTCCAAAAACAGTTCTCATAAGTATAGTTACTTTTTAAAATAAAAACCATGGAAAAGGAAATTTTGGGAATCCATTGTTATGGGCCATTTTTAGTCTCAAGGGATAGATAGAGTTTAATAATATTTCCCACCATACCTAGTTCTGATTATTATCAATAGAATTATATTGTGTGCATGCTTATTTTCCTCCTATTAATATACGTTGATTATTTATTTGGGATCCTTCATTTTGAGATCAAAAAAATTAATATATGTTGATTATTTATTTGGGATCCTTCATTTTGAGATCAAAAGAATATATGTTGATTATTTATTTGGGATCCTTCATTTTGATCTCAAAATGAAGGATCCCAAATAAATAATCAACATATATTAATAGGAGGAAAATAAGCATGCATACAATATAATTCTATTGATAATAGAATAATTAATTAAAAATAGTCTATATTTTTATAGTCCATAATAATAATTATTTTTATAGTCCATAATAATAATTAAAAATAGTCCATATTTTGCCTTTGTCAACAGTTTTTACTTTCTTATGTTCATGAAGCTTTTGCTTGAAATTGGAATGTCTACATCCAAGGAAAGATGGTTGGAGAGATGGTTGACAATTTCCTAGCAAGAGTTTGATGAAATCACTTCTGCACATTGAATAAATTATTAATTGTGAAAAATTTAATTAATAAATTATTAATTGTGAAAAATTTCAGCTTTTGTTTTATCTGCATTATGATGAAAATTCTTGGAAAATAAATAATTGCTTCATTAATTTGAAGACATCTTTGTATTCACTAATGCTAACAACTTCTTGGATATGTCTGCTTTTCCTATTTTTGCATCTGCATAAAATTTATAAACAAAAGGTACATAGTTCTTAGACTTGGCTGGAGTTGGAATGCAGGTATCATAGCTGCTTAACACTCTCCTCACAAGTCATCCATCTGCCCTTGAGAAGGACCCCTCTATGATTGATTCAGTATCATCCATAGGATAAGATAACGCTTTAAGTATTTTCTCTGCTTTAGCCTTTGAAGACGTCAAATGATTGATTTCCATATCAAACATTTTCTCCTGGAGAAAGTAGGACTTGAAAACTTGGCTTTGCTCATTGAAGAAAATTTGACTTGTTCCACATCCAGTTATCATTGGAACAACATTCTCCTTAATCCTTTGCCCCAAAATCAGCATTGATTTTATTCCTAGTGTGGGGGAATAGACTATTCCAGATTCTTCAATTTATGACTTATAAACCATGGTAAGATTTCAAGAAACATGTTTTTAGTTTCTAAGACAATATATGTAAGTTTCAGTTCTAAACTTTTATTTTGAAAAGAACATTGGTAAAGTGTTGAAAACCAGAGTATGGTTAAGATGATAAAGAGCCACTTGGTGATGCCTGAGATTGAGTGATTGGGAGTGTGCCCCTTCATCAAACTTGATGTGAATTAGCAATATACAACAAGGGGTGCCCATTAATGGGATGGAGTTCCCTTTGTGTCTAAGTTTACTCTCCCCCAGCCAGACTTCAACTGGGAGACTAGGTATTTAATTCTGAGCACTTCACTGTAATATAGTTTTCTCTGTCATCCAGAGAAAACCAGCCAGATTAGGGAGAGAGTATTTGACACCCTTTCTTATGAAGAACTGTTGAAAGAAGTTGTTAATGCAGCTTCAAGAGTCAATGGTAAGGGGTCCTCAGAAAAATCACTGTCAGGGTTTCTAACAGTGTATATCACATGTGTGTCCTTTTTATTGACTTGGTTTAAAAAAAAAATTCCATGTTGTATTAGTGTATTTAGACAATTTGTGTGAGCTTTCTATATAAGTGAATGTATGTATTACTTTATTGGGTGTTTATTTTCATTTTTGTTCCAATTGTACCTTTACTTATTAATTTTGCTACTGCTTACTATATATTTAGTGTGTATGCATGAATGTTTTGTTCCATTCATTTCTGTCTCATATAAACACCACTGCTAATTTTATTTTAGTTTTCTTTAGCCATCTTTACCATATCTTTATTTTATTTTATTTTTTTATTGTTTAAAGTATTACATAGAGTAGTACATATATCTCCTTTTTTCCCCCACTGACCTTCCCCCAGCCTCCCCTATTCCCTGTCGTGTGCCCTCATCCCCCCCCCCCCCCGCAGTGTCTTGTGTCCATTGGTTGTGCTTATATGCATGCATACAAGTCCTTAGGTTGATCTCTTCCCCCCCACCCCCTTCCCAACACTCCCCAGCCTTCCCGCTGTTTACCATATCTTTAAAAAGAAAAAGGACTCTCAAGAATCCAGTTCTGCTCAACTTAATTTTATTAAATCCCCTCCTCTGTGCCACAGGACATGAGTAGAGTGCTAACTAGTCATAGCTAGGATAGGACCTGAGTAGAAACTTTAGCAGCTGTGCAACCCACTTGCTCATCTAAACTTATGGTGAGATGAAGAAGAAACTTTATTTAGTTTCTGTTTATTGCCTGTTCTATACTAGGCTTTCATAAGAAACTTTTACATTCTTTCTGTAACTTGGTCATCATAACATCCTTATGAAGCATGAGGACTGTCTTGTGGACTGATTTGTCCCAGGTTTGCAGCAAGTCCGTGGCAGAGCCAGCACACACTTGGGGCTTTTCACTGTGCTGCCTTTTACTTTACATTATACCAGCACATGCTAAGAAAACTGTTCCCATTCACAATTGCCCATTTGTAAGTGTGCTTGACACATATCAGATTTGGAGTTTTGAGGGACAGTAAGGCATAATTCTTCTTCCCAAAGTATTGCTCTATTTATGTAAATGGGAATGCATGTGTGTGTTCATGCTTTTAGGTCTTACTCTAAAATCTTTAATATGGTTTAAGTTAGTTGTTATTGAAATCTTGTTCAGATAGGCAAGTTGGATTTCTTTTATACGAGTTATTTCTTTTAGGGGGAATGGGAAGTGGACAAACTATTTTAGTTTAATATGACTAAATCTTTGAGGTCTAATGCTATATTCACAAATTTGAATTGGAATCTAAATTAATTAAACTTAAAAAAAACCAGGCACTCAATAGCTACACATGTGAATATTGACACAATAGAGAACATTTCCAAAATTGTAGAAAGTTCCATTGTACAACATTATTCTATTGATTCTACAAATTAAAGATTTAGGAAAAAGGAAGGACAAGTATCGAAGTATCGTTTATTAGTTCCTGTAAGTTTTAATGCAAATAATCTTTAAAAGATAATGATGATTGAATAAACATTGTGATATCATGATTACAAATTATTTCATTGACAATATTCAAATAGCAAAGTAGAGAAATCATTGACTTCAAGGATAGATCAATACTTATTATACATATTTTATAACTGATGGGATAAAGAGGCATGCCACAGCCCAACACCTTAAACATTAGAGAAAAAAGGGTGCAGGTATTTGAATGAAGTGTTGGAAATCCTTCTGTTTCTAGGAACATGTGGTCTTCTCATGTTTATACATCTGCTGGTTGGAGATAAATTGCCATTCAGTGTCCCTTAAATGTTAAGAAAGCTTAAAATGAGACTTTGAATTCCACACACTGGTTTAAGTTCAGATTCAAATCAAGGCTTCAAAAGCCCTTACACTGAAAACAAACAAGATCCCAAGTGGATGCTGTGATCTTTTATTCAGTTAGGAAAATATGGAATCAGAATGGAAATTCATTTATTATTTTACAAATGCTCCTAAGTGAAATGAGCTGTAGTTGAATTCCATTTCTAGAGTTCTCTGTTCTCATTTTCATCTATCGGCACTCAGGATTTGGTGTTTGCTTTGTGGGTGGGGGTAACATGAGAAATTCCACAAAGAATGAGTTGGAACCACTTGCTGTTATGTCCAAGAAAGCTCACATGTCCTAGTTAAGGCTGTGTGAAGTGAACTGGACCCTCCTAATGTGGTGGCCCCAAAGATTGAGTTTAATCCTCTGGTGTGACAGCTTTTATAAGTCTTTTCAAGAGTCTAAGTACCATAAAATACTCTCACAAAAGCCTTCATTCCAAAGAATGTGTGTGTCTGCTCATGTCAAGAGCTCTTAGTAATGAACAATGTGTCTAAAGCCACAATCTAATAAACAAACATAATCTGGTTCAGTTTTGTCTAGGTAATATAATGTCTCTATAAAACTATTTCCTGAACCTTTAGCTCTATTCACAAGGAAAGAGTTCTGCGTGGGAATGTGTGGATATTTTCTCTTAACAGGAGGGCATTTAGCTCTTGTGACTAGATGTCTTGTTTTTCTCTCCTGGGTAGCTCTAGTTGTTTACGGTGGGAATTTTCCGTCTTGGTAATTTGGTATTTTACTTTTTTTTTTTATTATTGTAAAGGGTAGAAATGTGTACACCTTAATTTAAGAAATATTGTTGCATCACCTCCATCTCAGTTAACAAGGGCTAGGTTGGGAAGTCCTCACATATTTTGAAATGTTTCTACTAGATCTTTACAGCTATTAAGTCAAAGAGAATATGCTATTTCCATTAAGCAAGTTTACAGATATAGGAGAGGGTAGGATTTGCAAGAATTGACAGCCTAGGTGATACCCTTCATACCTCTAGGTGAGCACCCATTTTGTTCTTTGAATAATTATGGCCTGAGAGTGGAAAGAATAGAGCTTTTGGGGACATTCTGAATATAAAAAGCTTCATTTTTAATGGGACAGTGAGACATGGGAGTTAAGGTCAGACAGAGGTATTATCCACATTGCAAGTTGTTTTTTGCCTGATTTTGCCTAGAGAATTATTTTTACATCCTATCCTTGGGAAGCACCTATTTGCTGTTAGGATAACTGTCCCTTCATGGCATGTGGTGGGGGTTCTGAGTATACCCATTAAAAAGAAACCTGAGTCACTTATTCTCAGTAATTGTCCCTTGTACTTTGAATTATGGAATCATAAAATATCAGTGTTGAAAGGGCCCTTACAATCTATTTTCCATGTTTCTGGAATTAATAAAGCTTATAGCTCTGTTACGATATTCACATCAAGTAGTCCTCTTGCCTCTACATGCATAATTCCAGTTATTGGGCATGTACACATTCTCAAGCCAGGCAATTCACTTTTCACTGTTGTGACTCAGGATTTACAAGTGCAATTGCTCTCTCTCTCTCTCTCTCTCTCTCTCTCTCTCTCTCTCTCTCTATTAATTTTCCTGTGAAGCATTTCATATTTTTTCCAAATAAACATACGTTTTCTCCGTCATAAAAGCTGTGAAAGCTCATAGTTTTATTCCATTTAGCCTCAGTTATATTTTTGTCTAAAGAGCTAAATATACTTGAAATTAAATGTTTTCATCATCTCAGGTATATGCTGTCTAATGCTCCCATTTTTCGGTGAACTCATAGTATTTATTTTTCCCAAATAGATTTTAATATCCCTTCCCCACTTTTTAAAGCATTGGCACATAGACCATCACAAAAAAGCTGCACTAATACATTTTATCCTGTTTATGAACTTAAGAGAGATGAAGTAACTTTCTCTAGGCCTTGGCTGTGTTCTTTGTGGGCAGGTTGCTAGTCTTTCTTTATATTTAAATTAAAATAATTTTAAAATATCCTGAAATATGATAGGATTTTTAGAAAATTATGGGAAACTCCAGAAAATTTGTACTGTGAAAGAGCTCTTGCTCTTGTCTAGTCATGCTCTTGTACTGATGAATTGTCCTTTGAGGTTTACAGCACTGTACACACTTCCCTTCTTTATGGCACATGTGGTGAGCGTAGTAGTCCTCTCACGACTCCCCCACCTCCAAGATGTCCTTGCCTTAGTCTCCAGAACTTGTGAATATGTTGGGTTTCACAGCAAAGGGGAATTAATGTTGCAGATGGAATTAAGGTTGCTAAATTAGTTCACGTTAAGATAGGAAAATTATCCTGGAATATCTGTTATCACGAGGGTCTTTAGAAGTGGACAGTCGAGAAAGAAGAAGACTTTGAGGTAATGATGTGAAAAGGAACTCAATAACTTTGCTGGCCTTGGAGATGGAACAAGGTGGCCATAAGCCAAGGAGTGATGGCAGGCTTTAGAAATTTAAAAAGCAAGAAAATGCATTCTCCTTAGGATCTCCTGCAAAGAATGCAACCCTGCCTACACCTTGATCTTAGCCCATTGATATCCATGACAGCCTTATTATTTATAGAACTGTAAGATAATAAATTTGTGTTGCTTTAAATAATTGTGTATAGTAATTTGTTGCAGCAACAATAGAAAACAAATGCACAAAATACTATGCTGAAGTTATCTGTTTATATTTCTCTCCTCTAGACAATGGATTTCTCAAGGGCAACAATGTTGTTTAAAAAAATAATTTTAGTACTATTCCACTTTGAAGGAACATAGAATTTATTGTCAGACACAAGATAACCAGTATTTATTGTGTGTATATCCCCAGCACTGCCCTAGTTATTGTGCTTTGAAAATTCCATAGGAACTTTGTTTAATCAGACTAAATCTGAACATTCTTCTACATATAAAATGAATTCATAGACTAGATCAGATTTGACAAACTTTTGTAAGTCCCAACAGAAAAGATTTTAGGTTTTGCTGCTCAGAAAGTCTCAATTCTGCCAACAGGACACAAAAGCAGCCATGGATTATAATATGTTAATGACTATAGTTGTGTTCCAATAAAACTTTGTTTACAAAAACAGGAAATGGGTTGGATTTGACAATTTGGCCATTGTTTGCTGACCTGAAGTCTAGCACAGCAGCTCTTTATTCCATTCTAATTCCCTTCTAATCTGATAATTTTGTGAGTTTATGATTAGTGCCAGTTAAGCCATGACAGTCCCTATAGGACTCGGAGTGGTAACTCAAGTGATGGGATGGGTCTGTTTTTAAAAAGAAGCATAATATTGCAGACTCAAGACCCATGAAAGGAACTGCCACCATGTCCTTGGCAAACAGACCTGGGACAAATGCTCTTAAGGATGAGACATGAGATCCTTGAATGCCAAGGCTGAGCTCACTGAACTTGAAATTCAGAGGACTGGAACTACTGTTGGAGAAATAAAAGAGAGCAATAAATCCATTGCCTTGGAATGAAAGACCTTCCCAGGCAGCTGGCCAAATGAAGCAGGGGGAGGGGACGAGTTCCTCACTCAGCTAAATTATGTCTTTGGGCAGCCAGATCAGGTCTGCTAAAATAACAAGGTGCCTGAACTTCTGCCCAGAACATGTCACAAACTTTGCGTTTGGGACCGTCTTCCATCACATGACTTCCTAATCTGAGGGAGTAAAGAAAGCAGAGTGAATGAAATACAAAGAATGAGGTTTTTCTTGGAGTGCTTCCCTAGAGACAGAACTTGATTTTCAAGGGATTACTTGTTGAATTCTCTCTTCTAATTCAGAAAATATTAGTTGATGGAAGATAAGCATCCAATAGAATTTGGAGGCCTTCTGACAGTTGCTATGGAGTGGGATTTGCCCATTGTAGATGTGGGGTGTGGATTTATAGAGTAGCATTGCGAAAGCAAATCCAGAGCTAAGCAAGGGCATTGGGATTTTTGGGATGTTCTTGTTTGTCTGACTGCCTACTTGTGGTGGTGGTTGTTTTGACTTGGCAATTTCACTGGATTTTGAGGACAAAACTGTCCTCTTTGATTGATTCATTCACAATAGCTTGTTTATGTCTTGCAAAGTGTTCAAGAACAGTTTGTCCATTAAAGAAAAAGTGACCCAGTAATACTCCCGGACCCAAGGAAATGTCGGGTTAATCAGTTGCAGAAGCACATGATGTGCCAAGTTAGTGCCACCTCAGGGCTCCTTCTGTGGTTTCTTTCCAAGATTTCTAAACATTCTGGGAAGAGTACAATATTTATTTATTTGGCTAGGACTTCATTTGCTATTGTTTTATTATACTCTTATGTTTTTTTGTCTCTCTTTGTCTTTACCCCAACTCTTTGGAACCACTGTATGTGAAGAGCCATATTAAGACTATATCATATGCTCAGTGAATGATTACATTTTGTATTTGAGTTTCTAAAAGTGAAGAAAGGTTTATGGTTAAGTCTCATAGAGAATCATCTCACAATAAAAATACTTTATGTAGGACATTGTGTTTTTAAAAAGTATTCTTTGCCAAAACCGGTTTGGCTCAGTGGATAGAGCGTCAGCCTGTGAACTGAAGGGTCCCATGTTCGATTCCGGTCAAGGGCATATACCTTGGTTGCAGGCACATCCCCAGTGGGGGGGGGGTGTAGGAGGCAGCTGGTCTTTGTTTCTCTCTCATCGATGTTTCTAGCTTTCTGTCCCTCTCCCTTCCTCTCTGTAAAAAATCAATAAAATATATTTTTTAAAAAAGTATTCTTAAATTTACCCTGGGCAATATAAAGACAAGTGCTGTTACTCTTGTTTACAAAGAAAAAAAAAATAAGGTTCAGAAGTTTCATGATTTGCCCAAGTTCATACAGCTAGTAAATGGTTCAGGTGTGACTGGAAGTGATGTATTTTAATACCTGAGTGCAAATTCTTTTATACATCTAAGTTACTTGAGTCACTATTCAAGTCAAGAGTGTGTTTTGTTTGTAGATTTTATTTCCATGGGTATGTTCATTCAATTCAATTGAGTCTCTGTTTTTCAGCCTTCCATTTTCTTTTCTTTTCTTTCTCTTCTCTTCTCTTCTCTTCTCTTCTCTTCTCTTCTCTTCTCTTCTCTTCTCTTCTCTTCTCTTCTCTTCTCTTCTCTTCTCTTCTCTTCTCTTCTCTCTCTCTCTCTCTCTCTCTCTCTCTCTCCATTCAATTCAATGGAGTCTCTGTTTTTCAGCCTTCCATTTTCTTTTCTTTCTCTTCTCTTCTCTTCTCTTCTCTTCTCTTCTCTTCTCTTCTCTTCTCTTCTCTTCTCTTCTCTTCTCTTCTCTTCTCTTCTCTTCTCTTCTCTCTCTCTCTCTCTCTCTCTCTCTCTCTCTCTCTCTCCATTCAATTCAATGGAGTCTCTCTTTTTCAGCCTTCCATTTTCTTTTCTTTCTCTTCCTCCCCCTCCCCCCCGTCTCTCTCTCTCTCTCTCTCTCTCTCTCTCTCTCTCTCTCTCTCACACACACACACACCATATACATACACATAGTTTGAAATTGGTTTCTACTCTTCTCAGTTTCTTCCTTCAAAGAATCATTTATTGGGCAGGGATTCAACTTGCAGTTGTCAATACTTCATCCATATACCCACTTGGCAAATATTTTCTTAACTCTTCTCCTTCTCAGTTCATGAGGTATTGAAAAGGTGCTGTTGGGCTAGAGTTATGAATCATATATGCTACGTGCCCTCTAGGAACACAGGGGATAGTAAGGCAAATGGCTGTTGTATTCTCAACAAGATATACTGTGAATATACTCTAAAAATGCTACAAAGGGTCAGAGGTATGGAAATGCCTTTGTCAAAGGGCAGCCAAGGAACACTGTGTAGAGTTGGCAGGTGACCTGGGCCTCCAAGAATAGCTTGGGTTCCAATATGAAGAAATGAGAGGAAAGTCCTTACAGAGCAAATTCTTAGAGTCAGGGAAGCAAAAGGTCAGGGAACAAATTCCTGGAGTCAAGGGAGCTAGTCAGGCAGACTACTGGGTAGGTGGCTTAGCAAAAGCAAGTCCTCTGAAGTGCAAACCTCCCAATGTTGCTGTTTGTAGCAGTAATCCCAAAGAATCTAGGCAGCGGAGCATTCCAGGAGGGTGAACTGAGTCTGTGGAGTTGCTCTTCACTTCCTCATAGGAGACCCATCCTGTTGCAGTATTCTGCCTATCTAGCATGAGGTCCTGGTACATCTTGGGAAGCCCGGAGCAGGGGTTTTTGTCAAAGGTCTAATGCTTCCAAACCATCTTTCTCTACAACTCCAGCACTGTTGCCATAGAATCAATTGACCATGTGATGAGGTTTCATTTCTGGGCTCTCTATCCTATTTCATTTGTCTATATATCTGCCCTTATGCCAGCACCACAATGTTTTGATTTGTGGTGAGTTTTGAAATCAGGAAAGGGAAAGTCCTCAAACATAGCCCCTCTTTTTCAAGATTGTTGTGGCTATTTGGTGGCCAATGGGAGTTTTCAATCTGGCAACAATATATGAAATTAGTTGGAAAGGGCTATGTTAGTAAGAATGGAAATGTTTTAGGATGTTTCTTAAGTGTAGATAAGAGATATATAGGCATTAAGTGTTTTGGTGGCAGTAGAGATGGATTGAGGAGCAGTTAATGGATTTGAATAGTTTGGTGTAAGTTAACATAGCTTGCTCTACTCTATGCCAATGGTTGGACAAAAACAGAGAAAAGGATTTTCTCCCAACCTTTTGTGATTGGGAAAATTATAATGTAGTAAACAGAAAAATAGAGGATACAAGACTAGGTAAGCATGTCTGTGGGTTAGGGTATTTAAATTCAGTTTTGAGCAAAAACCCAGATAGAGGTGCAGGTGGAGATGCCCCACTATCAATCAGAGATGTAGACATAAAATAAATGAGTACCATTATTATTCTGGATATTAAGTTGCTTATAAATGGTATGTTCATTTAGTCTTGCTTCTTTTAATGTGATGCATTTATGGTTACCATGGTGGCAAGAGCCAAATAGAGGGAAGTGATTGGAGACAGTGGCAAAGATGGAGATCTGATTAAAGGTAATTTCATGAAGCTCCTGTGCCTTGCCATAGCTAAGAGTAAACAGAATGCTCGATGCTGCTGACATGTGTTTTATTTTGAAATTACTGTTATTACTAGGGTTTGAAATCCTTAGCCTTGATCTATTGGAGCCTAATGTTCCTGTTCTCCAGCTGAGAGAGACTAATTCACCAACTTGTGTTGTAAACACTCACTCATTTTAACTGATTACACCTTCACTGATTCTCAAATCACTAAAATTACTAATTGCTATTCCTTACACATCAAAGAGTGAATCCTGAATAATTAACCCCAAATAAAATTAGATGAATTGGTCCTTTTAATTAGAGTCCCTGCTGCTGTTTGTTCTGAGCTTCCTTTTCTTACTGTTAAGAGACTTTTAGAATGATTAAAACAGTTTAAGACTTAAACAGCCAGTGACCTTTTAATACAATATAAATCCATGAAAGCAATATTTCAGCTAGCAGGTGGTGAAGTAAATTTTTAGAGCAAGTACCTGTCAGCTCCAGTATTCCTTTGGAAAAAAAAAAAAAGTACATGCCAAAAAACAACCACCTTGAAATTAAATGAGTGTCTGATTATTTTTAAAGCATTTGTGCATTTGCTAAGCCCCAGACTCCATGAAATGGCAAGGTTGAAGGAGAGTGAGTAATGGTTGGCATCATTTTTTATAAATAGTAACAAGAGTTTTGCAGTGAGAATTTGAAGGCATTTGTGCCTAAAAGATGAAGACTGGAGAAATCACAGAAGGTCACTGGTCCCATATAGCCATACTCTTCCTCAAGAGTTTTCTGAGGCAGGGGAGCAGGTTCCAGCAGTGGGTGAAAGGAAGCTTTGTGGGATTTCACTGCTGCTACTCCTCAGGCTAAGACCACTGGCCAATCCATGATGCATTCAGCCTGGATTTTGTTGAAGATGCACCATGTGCTCCTGATCATCTATTTCAAGTCTTCTACTTAGTAAGAATCTCTTCTCTTCTTCATAGTCTTCTGAAGTTGTAGGGGTAGAACAAGTTTCCTCCTCTTTCCTGAGAGGTCTCAGTTTATCACACTGAATCTGACATGGACTATGGTAAATGTGTCCTCAACTAGAAGATAGGAGATTTGGGATTCTTGGTATGGCTCTATACTGTTTGATTGTTTCACTTTACCACAATGAAAATTTCCCCATCTTTAAAATAAAGTTATTGGGCTAGGTCAATGATGTTTTTCCTCAAAATTTTTTTTGACTTTTCATCTGAAATAATTTCAAACTTTACACAAATGTTGAAAAATGCTTCTCATTTAGCCTTTATCTAGTTTACTAAATGTTGATATCTTACATAATCACAGTACATTTACCAAAACCAGGTAATTAATACTGACACAAAACTACTTGCTAATATATAGATTTCATTCAGATTTTATCAGTTTTCCTACTCATATCCATTTTTTGATCAAGGTTCCTATCTTGAATCACAGGTTGCTTTTAGTTGCTGTATGTCCTTATCTTCTTTAATCTAGAATAGTTACTCAGTCTTAGTTTGTTTGTCATGGAGGTCAGTGATGCTCAACCAGGGCTACTCATCAGAATCATCCAGGAAGCTTGTCAAGATGCTTGTGTTCATGTCTCAACTCCAAATATTCTGATTTAAGAATTGTACAGTGAGGCCTGATTGTATATAGTACTATAAAGTGCCCCATGAGATTTTGATGCACACCCTCAGTTAAAAGTCAGATATGTTTCAGCACTTCAAGGACTAACATGTTGAGATTTTGTGTATGTGCCATCTCTTCTTCTTCTTTCTTCATTTTATTGCTCCTCCTCCATTCCCATTTCTCCTTGATGGGAGATGATCTTACTCTCTAAAATTCCTGGAGGATATGAAGGAATTTCTAAGATAATTTGTGGGAAATAAATACTGTTAAGACCTCAGAGGATGGTTCACTCTGTCTAGATATAGCAGTGATGAAATAAGTGATGAAATGAGCTACTTAAAGAAGTTTTATTGTAAAATCATACTCCCTCAAGCTTCATCACCATCTTTGGACAGAAGATAAGCTTCTGGTTTAATAGCCACCCCAAGGCCATGCCCAATCTCTAAAATAATGAGGTTTTTAAAAATTTTTTATTGTTTAAAGTATTATATGTAGTATTACATATGTCTCCTTTCCTACCCCTCATTGACCTCTCTCCAGCCATCCCCAACCCTCAATAATGAGGTATGTTTGGAATAGTCTCTCAATACATTGATACTTGTTTGCCAGCTTATTTTTCAATGGTAGATTTAAGATTTTTTGTCACTATGGACTATGGCCTCATTCTCTTTCCATATCATTGATTTTTTAAAAACTATTTCATTTTAAACTAAAAGAATTTCTCTTTTTTTTGGTATTTGGGCTGAAGATATCTCAATAACTGGTAGAAGAGGGATGCTTAGGATTAACTCGTTGTTTTATTTATTTTGAATGCCCATACTTGGTATTCAATGATGTGGTTTGTTTTTTGGGTAGCAATTGCCATGTTTTTGTAAGACAAATGACACTTAGTGGATTCATAAATAATATTTGGTTTTAGTCCATTTGTAGAACCAAATAAATAATATTTGGTTTTAGTCCAGACTGTCCTAAATTTATATTATTTGAAAATCCTTCAATGTTTTTAACTAAGGAATATAATTTGTTTTTCAGCAAATGGAAACCACTGTGTGATAGAGAAATAGAGTATGGTTAGATGCAATGCACTAAGGTGATTCGCCTTGATACGGACTCCTAACTTGTGGTTAAACATGAGGATTGTTGAACTCAATGAATATCTAGGGTATTCTACATTAGCTAATGTAGAGTGAAATTGTCCATTTGAAAATCAGGGAGATTTTATCTACTTTAGGATAGTAATTCTTCTTGCTTTTAATTTGAGAATTTCATAGTATTTTAAGCTATGGTATTTAGAAAGATGACGGAGACATTACATTTTGGCTTGGGTAAATACACTGGTGCATTAAAATTAAACACTAGTTTTGAGTAGATTCTATACTTCATTTCAAAGCATCTTCCTTTTGATTTTTTAATAAATGCATGCCTGTAATTCACATTCATTGTATAACAAATAAACCCGAAAGAGAAGGGATTAAAAAATCAACTCCTCATTGCACAAGCTGTAGACAGCCACTGTCAGCATATTTTTTTTTAAAAAAGGACCACATTATAAATACCACTCAGTAGCCACATTTTTCCTCACATGATAATATTTAAGAAAGCTTTTCATGTTCTGCTTCCAGGTACTCTATGACCCATCCCCTCACTAGAGTGAAGTCTTTGTTCAAATACAGTGCCACCCTGGTGAGGCACTTCCAAATCTTTCTCTTTAAAATTGCAGCATTTCACCACCATCCTCGCAGGCTCTTCCTCCTTCCTTGCTCTATATTTCTATGTAGTACCTATCACCTATATTAAATATATTTAATTTACTTTTAAGTATTCTTCTCATCCTGATAGAGTATAAGAGCACTTTTTTATTTTATTTAGTTAATTAGTTTGGCTTCTCCTTAGTGTCTAAAATAATGCCTGACATGTAGAAAGCACTCAGTCAGTGAAGAAATAGATGTCAGATCTAGATCAATGTCATCATTTTAATGACTGCATGATTTTCTAGTGTTTGACTGACTACAATTGATTTATAATCAATACTTTATCAATGGAACATTCTGATTATTTTGATTATATTTTATTATGATAAAGATGTGTTGACATGCTTCTCTGTATACTTTTCAATTACTTCTTTAGTAGGATAATTTATTAAAAATGGTATTGTTGAATAGAAGTATATGTGTATTTTTAAGACATTAGATAACTGTTGCCTATTCTTCTTGAGAAAAGTTTTATCTTTAATACTCCTATATACCGGGTGTCCCAAAAAATGTATACACACTTTGAAATTTATTAACTCCAAAGGATTAAATCTAAAGAAAAATAAACATCTATTGAGCTATCAGCTGTTAAGTGTGTTAACATTTTTTTGGGGACATCCTGGGTGTGTATATATACATATATGTTGATTTTTCTGTGCCATCATCAGTATGGTGTTTTATCACTATTTTTAATCTTAGCCCTTTCATTTAAATGTCATTGCTTAGAAAATTAAGTACTATCAGAATCAACAATTTGTTTTTTTAGTTAAACAGCACAAAATAAAAATAGAAAGGTTCATTTTCTAATATATAATTATGTATAATAAAAACCTGAACTCCAAAAATATCTAGTGTGAGAACTAAATAATTCAAGTTCCTTGGTCAGGGTCACATGTCTTCTCATTTACAGATGAAGATGTGCCATTTAAGGGAGGATGTACTGTTGCTATTTTGATGACAGTGAAGACAGGAAACCAGGAATGCCCAGCCTTACCCAGAAAATTGTTACTTCTCCCAGAGAGTTCTCAAAGGGGCTGCACTCTCAGGGAACAGGAACAAAATGGGAATACAGGAGCTGCTGTATTAATAGTGTTTAGTCTTTCTCTAGGACAGAGGTCTGTGTTCACACTGAGATGGTGTATAGGCTTTGGCTCTATGAATAAGCAAGTGCTTTACCCTATCTCTAATACGAAAAACATGTTGGGTAAATCAGGGAAATTCTTTTTATATTTTTAGGTATAACCAATGCATAATAAATAGGTTGCAAGGACTCAGAAGTCATGCACTAAATGGGA
Organism: Cnephaeus nilssonii; assembly: GCF_951640355.1. NCBI lineage: Eukaryota > Metazoa > Chordata > Mammalia > Chiroptera > Vespertilionidae > Cnephaeus > Cnephaeus nilssonii. The sequence continues at coordinate 45,879,920 of NC_137074.1, forward strand.
CTTATCCTCAGTGGTTTATTGACTTTGTCATATTTCAGTGTTTCCTGGTGGTTTTTAAAACCTTATTATATTTAACATTTATAGATGACACATTTCTAGGTACTGAAAATTTCTCTTTTGTTTTGTGTGTATGTGTTATTTTAAAATCATAAATAAGTAAAATAGCCATAGATTAAAAATTGATATAAGTAACAAAAAGTAAGTATCTCTGCTATTCTTGTTTCCCAATTGCACATTTATACTTTTCTTACAGGCAACTTGCTTTTAACAGTTTATTGGGAATCCATCTAAAAGATACTCCATGATGATACAAGATATATGTATATATGTCTTTGAGTGCTTCATTTTAAAAATATTTCATTCAATGTACTTTCTGGTGTAGTTTTCTTGGTGGCCTTTATGTTTTCATGCAAACTGAAGATGAGTTGAGGGTGAAATCTATATTATAAAGGCCTGAGGCTGTAACGCTATAACCACCAAACCACCGGTCACCCAGAGGTGCATTGATGGGTCTCGTGGCGTGGCAGGTCTGGGGTCCCACAGTAGCATGGTGGAGTCTGGGGGTCCCGCTCCTGTAGCGGTGCTGCGGGTCTGGGGTCTCGTGCAATTTCATGCACTGGGCCTCTAGTTGTAAATAAAGTCTTCAATTACTTGGTTTTGTAATGAATAGCCTCTAATTATGAGAAAAATGCTTTAACTGTGACATAAACCAATCACCTTAGGGCAGTGATGGGCAACCTTTTGAGCTTGGTGTGTCAAACTTGACCAAAAAATTGAGCATAACTCGGGTAGTGTGTCACTTTGAGGAAAAAACATTATTCCGCGATATTTATAGTTTAAATAACATAAATGTATAATTGTTACATATAATTGTATTTAATAAACCAAAAACTAAATATTTAACTTACCTGCTTAGTGACTTCTTTGTTCATCTGTCAGTCGGTTTCTTTTGTTGGTCTTGATATTATTTAGCTTGTGTGGGGTGCCGTGAACTAAGAAAAGTGAGGGGGAGGGGGAATTCTTTAACTAACCTGCCTATTAGTGACTTTTTTGTTGCTGAATTTCATTGGCTAAATCTTCAATTGAAGGTTGGTATTTTGTACACTTCAGGCCCAAGCAAGCACTACTAACTTCACCTATCAATCTGTTTCTTTTGTTGGTTTTGATATTATTTAACACTGAGAATAAGGCCTCACAAAAGTATGTAGAGGGAAAAATTGTGAGTAAAGCCATTGCTATATTTTTCAGGGTGCTAAAAGTGTCTGGTAGTCGGTTCCAGGCACTCCAAATTTCCTGTTCGTAGTGGCAGTCCTCTTGATTCTCCAAGCGGCACCTTTCCAGATTCTCAAGCTTTGACCTCAAGTCGACAAACACCTGAGCCCAGATACTGTCTTGAAATTCTGCAAGTTGCATCTCCAAATCATCAATTTGCATCCATTGGAAACCATTTAATTCCAAACTACTGTAGACTACTACATCAGGATACTTAATTATTTTCATGGTCTGTTCTAGACTTCTAAATTGACTAAATCTATCACTAAACTGGTCAAGTAATGAGTCTAAAACATGCTGGTACTTCATATGCAAGAGTTCCATTTCATTTTGTACAGCTGCACTGGCCTTCTCAAAATACTTTGTTACTCGAGGAAAATACTTATAAGTTTTAGTTTCTACATCTCACTTGAAAATTTTAACTTTACTTTCAAAAGCTTTTATGTATCCAAACATAACGTCAATACTTTTGCCCAAACCTTGTAACTTTAAGTTCAGTTCATTAATATGAAGAGAGAGATCTGTAAAAAACATCAGGGTGTTGACCCACTTATCATCATTAAGCTGGGGAAAGTTTCCCAGATCCTTATCATCAAGAAATACCTTAATTTCTTCAAAGCACTCCACAAAGCACTCAAGAACTTTGCCTCGGCTCAGCCATCGTACATTATTGTACAACAGTAGTCCACTGTAGGTGGAATCAACCTCCAGTAAAAGTGCCGAAAATTCTCGCTTGTGAAGGGGGCGAGCAGCTATTAAATTAACTATTTTTGTAACAACTGACATTAAGTCGTTTAAGTCGGTGAATCCTGCCTTGGCACATAAAGCCTCCTGATGGATAATACAATGAAAAGGCACAATCGGATGTCCAATAGCTTCTGTAAACAATTTGACAAATCTGACTTTTCCCCCCACCATATTTGGTTCCCCATCTGTCGTCACTGACACAACTTTAGAGATATCAATGCTTAGGTCACGAAATGTTTGTATAACAACCTTAAATATTTCGCCTCCTGATTTACTTGTTGACACTGATACTAACTTTATCAACTCTTCTCTCATTTTGAGACCATCAGAATATCAACCAATAATGGCCAACTGAGCATGTGATGTGACATCAGTAGTTTCATCAAGAGAGATAAAAAAATATTTACACTTCCTTATGTCTCTCTTTAATTGTTGTTGTACGTTTGTGTTCAGTCTCATTATTCGGTCTTTTATGATATTTCTACTGAGTGGTAACTCAGATATTCTCTTAATAATTGTATCTTTATTCTGCATATCGTGAAATAGAACTGGTGCACATCTTAGGAGAGTTTCTTTAATAAATTCTCCCTCTCTGAGAGCTTTTCCATGCTGAGCTATAGAGTGAGCAATGCTCAAACTTGCAAATGTTAAATTTGTAGAGCCTTTCATAAATTTAAGGATGGAATTAGATTGGCTCTTATAAAGGTGTAGCTGCCTGGAAATGTATTCCTTCTTTTCATCCTCACTTTTTTCCAAGAGCTGGGAATGATTAGTTTCAAAATGTCTATTTATAGTCCACGTTCAGCTTACTACTGTTTCAGTACATAGAACGCAAAATGATCTGCCATTTTTTTTCTATAAAGCCATACATCTCGGTCTATGTCTCTTGAAATGGTCGGCCACTGCTACTACCACTTCCTTTACTTAACCTTAGTTTTTTACTTTTTGGGTTCTCCATCAGGGGGGCAGTGGCAGAAGATAGAATTATAGATAGCTTGTTAGGCCTGCAGGCAATTAGGGGTTAACTAGCCTAACTAACCACAAAATGGTGCATATAACTGTCTTTTAGGAAAGGGCAGGGTTAATAAGCAGAAATAAGGGTTAATAAGGATGCACAACAGTAATAGTGATGAAATGGAGTCTGCACTATGGAGCAAGATGGTGTTCCTTATGTGAATTAAAATAGCTGCTGCTATTTCTAATGGCTGGAAATGGCACCCATAGCATGCCACAAACCCTCGCCTCTCCCAGCCTCCCCCTCACTTATCTCAGTAATGATTAGAAATCCATGACACCCCAGAACAGTAGATAATGGTTGCTGTGGTTAACTGTTATTTGGTTACTGGTAATGGCAGGGCCCCCAGAGATGCGTCCCTCACTGGGTTCTGCTGCTCCCTGCTCTGCCGGTGGAAGTGAGGGCAAAGATCCCGGCTTAACCGGAAGTCCCAGAACTAGACGCTCTGTGCCGGGCTTCTGTTGTTTTGGCCTACAGACCTCCAGCACAGAGTGTCTAATAGGGGAGGATGAAACATAGACTCTAACTCCAAGACTCTAGTCGCAAATGTTTCATCCTCAGGAGCAGCAAATGTTTCATCCTCAGGAGCAGCAAATGTTTCATCCTCGGCATGCGGCCGCCTTAGCTGCTGCGTGTCATCAGAAATGGCTACGTGTGTCAGTGCTGACACGCATGTCATAGGTTCGCCATCACTGCCTTAGGGGGATTATCATGGTTTTGGGGTTAAAAAGGTTCAAAGTTACTGTTTTAACTGCTTTGATGCATAGAGTGACACCATGAAGTGAGTATCATTATCTTCATTTAATAGGTGAGGAAATTGAACCTTAGATGGTGGCATTGCCTTTTCCTAAGGAAAGAACTGGGATTTGTATGTTAAATTTTTGGCCTGGAAATTTTGTACTCATTTCTTTCCAACATATTTCCTTTCTCTTTTAGTCACTATTGATGGAAATGAAAAACTGGCTTTACTTAAAGTTTACTACTTGCTCACCATAATTAGTTTTTTCACTTTTGTGTGTGTATTCCAACCCAATCTCTTGTGCACTCATAATTTAAATTCTTAATTTGAGGAGCCCCTAAGTGATTTCACTTATATTTACCTTAAAGTTTAGATTTTCTTTAAACAACCAAACATTCTCCATGTAAGAAAGTTAGATAACCAACCAGGAGATCCCTAGAGTCTTGCTTCTCCCTGTGAAGTGCATGGGTCCACATCCACCTCATTGAGAGCATGTTAGAAATGCAGACACCTGGGCCCACTCCAGACCTGCTGAATCAGAGTCTGCAAGTCATACAGATCCCCTTGGTGATTTGAACATTCAAGCCCTACTTGTTAGAAGCTTCAGTTCTAACCAGGAGAGAGTGATCATAAGCCCATAAATACAGTCAAGTGTTAGAGATGCCATGAGAGAGCTGTATTATGAGGCAGAAAGGAGCTGCCATCTACATTCCTGTGTATGTGTATAGGTTTTCATGGATGTTTGAATGAAGAAGAAAGAGAATGATGCCTTTTATTTCCCTTTTACCATAGTAAATGAATCTAGACTTTAGTTGACGATTTGAGCTTAATTGCTCTTTTATGTTTTTCCACTTCAATCACACAGAACCAGTACCCTACCATCTTCTTTGCTGGTAAATTCTTGTAATTTCTTTCTTCTTCCAATGGGGCTCTTATTCATGAAGGGATAGAAAGCTCTGTACTCATGTGCCTTTCATATATGCCCAATCCATGTTACTAGGGTAATTGCAGTGGTTGACAACTCAGGACTGCCAGCGCACCACCTCTGCTTGTCAGGGCCACTCACATTTTACCTCTGCACTAGAGAGGGTAGCTTGGAAGAATATGTTGGGTTATCAGGACTTTTTCCTAACTCCCTTTTCAAGTTAATGGTATGCATAACGGGCTATTTTTGAAGTGAATTGACACAAAGTAGCATTTGGGAATCAGGGATATAATACTTCATTTGCCCAACTCACCTTTTAACTGCCTAGTGGTGCTTCCTCTAGCACCCAAAACAAAATATATAATAATAATAAATTAAACATTAGCTGAATAATATGGGATGATCTGGAGGAAATTAAGCATGATTCTTTCTAGCTTTTCACCAAGGCAGAGGAAGGATCCATTTCCAACTCTGTATTTCACTAGCTGTATAACTTTGAGTAAACCATTTAACCTGATAATTGATGAATAAATATATTTTGCATGTGGTAGGCTTTTAGTGGTGAGGAAAGGGTAAAGAGGAAGCCAGGTTCGTAGATATCTGTCTGTGACTACACTACTTCTTCTAAAACCAAATGTTTCTATCTCAGATTTTTTTTTATCACTGCACTGCCCCAGTTGCCTGATGCTTGTTCTTTTTGGCGGGCCTATTTGTTTTGTTCATGCTCCTGTGATATGCAGGGTCCAGGAGTTCCATTTCAGGTTAGTGCACTAACCTGAAGGTCTATAGTTTAGCATTGTTAGTTGGAAGGTATTGCAACTGATTCTGATTAGCTGCTTTTCTCTGGGAGAGTTACCACCTAAGCATCTAAGACAGATGCTCTTTGATTGTCTAAAAACAAACAAACAAACAAACAAAAACTTGGACAACTGAACACTTTGGTCAAAATTTATAATTGAACAAAATAAAACAGATTATTAGTATGGAGTTATCACTAGGGCTTTTAAAAATGTGCCTAATTTTTCCTAGAATATATAGTCTAGATTTGTGTTGTTTACAAATTACTTATTTAAATATATATATATATACACATATATATATATACATATTCCTTTTTTTTTTTCTGTTCCTTTTCACCCTCCCTGGAGTGTCATCAACTTCGCTTCACTGTTTAATTCTATGACAGAAACGTAGGTAAGAAGGATATAATTGGGAGGAACCTCAGAGATAGGCAGTTTGTTATACACATAGACTAATTTTCTGTGACAATTTGGGAGTGTTCATGTGGATTTTGTGGGTCTGTTTCTACCTTTGTACTATGATCTCCAAGCATCATTCGGTTCTGGTCCTGTTTAATGCTGACAGTTCTCTGTGACATAATAGGATTTGTTGAAGTTGAAGAAAATGCTCAGAAATCTTTAATGTTGGGTATAAAGGAGACGTAGGTCTGGATAGGACATTTGAACCTGAAAATTAGGCTGTGAACTAGCATTTAGTTGTCACGTCTCCATCAACTTTGTTCTCTTTTGCTGATCACTTAAGATCTCATTGTTTGCATTCTTCTCATATGCTATTATGACTTTTCAAAGGAGTTGTGACAATTTAATAGATGTTATAATATTTTTTTTAGTGCAGTGTTTGGCCAAATGAGGTGTAGTGAGTTTCTCAGTCTTGCTTGGACACTAGAATCACCTGAGTTTTAAAGGAATACTGGCATCTGACTCTTCCTCCCCATCCCCTCCCCTACCCCCAAGATCTTAATTGAATTGGGTGAGATGGACTTTTGGCTTCAGTGTCTATAGAGAAGCTTTCATGGTAACTCTAGTTTGTAGGCAATGTTTAGAACTACTGGGTGGTGTTATGAAAGGTTTATGAGACTTATAATCCTAATAAGGCTATGGACAAATTATATCTTGAAATGAGTACACTCAGAAGGGTAAGAGAAGTAGAAATGTTTCTTTATGACACATATCCTTGAACTTTACTAATCCTATGGGGTTTAAGGTAGAAATAACGATGTGTTACTTTGCCTAATGCAGTGTTTCTCAAAGTGTGGTCCCATGACCATTAGCATCAGCATCACCTAGGAAGTTCTTAGAAATGCAAATTATTGGGTCCTACCCCAGACCTACTGAATTAGAAAGTCTGGGGGTGGGACCCAGCAATCTATGTTTGAATAAGACCTTCCAGAGATCCCAATGAACCCTAAAGTTTGAGAACCATCAGAGAGTTTTGTAGGTGAGAGAGGTAGTGGATGAACATCTTAGCATGCTGTGCATAGCAAGAGTCCAAAAAGCAGAGTATTCTAAAGATAGTGTTTGACTGCTTGGTGGTCTGAATATGGTGGGAAACTAGAGCTCCTAGATTGTTATTTACAGGGTAAATGGAACCCATGTGAACCATTTGAAAGGTGTGTCAGACCAACCAGTCCCAGTTACCACCCTTCCACTGTTCAATTTTGACTTTCCTTTTTCTGAAGATTTAAGTTGTAATGCTTTGGTACTATCCAAAAGCAACCCACTGAGTGATAGCAACTGCTGCCCCATGACTAAGTGTTAAATTGCTGAAATGTAAGGAACAGCTACTTATCTATAAATAAAGTAAAGAATTTTCCCATCACATCTAAAATATTATATTATATTATATTATATTATATTATATTATATTATATTTATTTATTTATTTATTGCAACAGGAATTTATTTGAGATCAAAGAATAGCTATTCAGGAAGCATACTTCAGGCAGAAGCCCAAATAATGTTTCAGTTAGGAGACAAAGGCAATGGTATTTATGAGAAAGGGAAGGGAAACAATTACATCAATAGAAGGAATGTGTTTCTATTGGTGCAGATAACAATAGAAAGGAATGTGTTTCTATTGGTGCAGATAACAATAAAATTAACATAGTGATGCTAATTTTAAACAACTTAAAAATTTCAGTGCCATAGTTATCAGCAGGTAGTCATAATATCTGCTTTCTTGTTATCCTTGCAAACAGTTCTTTAGGGCATAGCATTGCTTTAGGCACAGTGCAGAGGTTATTTTGTCCTGTTTTAACATTCTGAAAATTTGTGGCATAGGACCTGCCAGACAGTTCCTCCTGGATGGCAGCTCTGGCTCCATTTTAAAGTGGCTCCATTGATATTATTATGATTTTTCTACAGGAGGTTTAAGTGTTTGTAGTCATCTACTTTCTTTAGACACATTTTATTTGTCACCTTATGCATGCATTTCTTTTGTAATATTCTAAAGGAATATCCCTTTTTTAAAAGTCTCCTCCCTCCAGAGTACCTAGCTCCCTGCCCAGGTCTGGGTCAATCCTTCCTTGTGTCCCCATCCCCCTGGCTGTGGCCTCTTCCCTCCACGCCCCCCACTCCCACCTCTTGCTTTCTTTGTCATCACTCTAGGCTTGAGAACTAATAGAGATCTCCCCTCTCCTTCTATACTAATGCTCCCTCCTCTGAACTTCAAAACTCAGCTCAGACATCTCCTCTCCCAGGAAGCATCTGGACTCCTACAGGCTGGCTGGGGACCCCTACTCTGCATCCTCATGGCTCCCATATGCCCAGAGCTCCTTGCCTGTTCCCTAATGTGTCTGCTGTCCTCACTGGATGGTACACCCTGAGGGGCCAGGACTTTCACAGTCTGCATGCAGTGGGTGCCTCATAAATGTATGTAGAATGAACAAATGAATAAATGCACTCAGTCATCCTGACCTTCAAACCCTATTCACACATTTGACTCCTAGGACTATGCCTACTGTGCATGTCTCTCTCCTTCTGTCCACACCTACCGGTGCATTAAAATATTATTTTTAAAAGATAGAGCAGGGTATAGTGGGAATAAATTTTGATGGAAAGAGACTTGACTTGGTGTGGTAAACATACAACAGTATAGAGATGATGTGTTGTGGAGTTGTATACCTGAAATATGCTAACCAGTGTCACCCCGATAAATTTAATATAAAGAAAAGTAAAATAAAAGAAAAAAATAATGGGCATTTTCTTTTCCTAATAGAATTTCTTGCAGAGTATTTAAAAATATTCTATACCATGAATCCACAGAGCTCTTGGATATATATTGACATCTCAAATCTTAGAGACTAGGAACATTCTTCCAACAACTCTATGCGCTGTGCTTGTTGGTCACAATGTTGGGTCTTCTTAGTGTCCTAAAGCCTCATTATTTCCTACCTGGACTTCATATAGATTTCCAAATCAATATTTCTTATCCCAAGTTTTTCAAAATCTTCCCTGCATGTAGATTAGTCTTTAGTAAATCATATTGCAACCAAGTGTTTCCTTTTCAGAAATCTTGGATGGATCCTCATTGCATGCATGATAGAATTCAAGTTCTTTGCTGGTTGTACAACACACTTAAATGCTTATTTTGTCACTGTTCTAATTTTTGTAACATACTAGTTTATTTTACATTTCTCTATGCTGTATTGTTACTTGCTCTGTGTTCTCTAGTATCTAAATTTGTGTGTGTGTGTTTTTTAATCTTTATTTTTTTATCCCTCTCTCTGTGTAGAGTGGACTTATTTTCTACATCATAATTTTCAGGGACAATTTAAATGTTTGGTAAAGCCTTCATTTCTCCACCTGGACACAAGCTTTCCTTCATCTTAGCTTCCTGGAGAGTTTGTTTGCACATCTTAATAAATTTCATCTTTTATTATCCTCACTTGTGTACTTATTATTTTCCTCCTTTACTTGAGAGAAAATTTATTGTGAGTAAGGATCAAGTCTTATATACTGCAATAATCCACCACCCCAACAACCTTCCTTGTTCTGGCTAAATGTCCCTGACCCCTATAGAGTAGCTTTGATGTCACTTAGAAATATAAAATCTGGTCCTCCATCTTCAGAAAGTCAAGGCTACTAATTAAAGTGAGAAGAAGTAGGATAGGGAATAATTGTTATGCAAGGGAAAAGATCATGTGTCAATGCCAATTACAAGCAGCAAAATGCCAGCTAATGTGTGTTTTGAAGAGTGCTTATAAGATTGCATCTATAGTAACTTCATGTTTGTGTTTTCTTTCTGTAGGTGATTTTCTTCCACCACCACCCCCACCTCTAGATGATCCTGGTACTCTTCCATCTGGCTCTGGAAACTTCCCTCCTCCACCACCCCTAGATGAAGGTTCTTTCAGGGCACAGGTAAGATCTGTGGTTGAAGTCATGTTTATCAGCCACGCTAGGAAGCTCATGAATTCAGTGATTGTTTTTGTGGCAGGTATACATTTATCCAGAGCCCACAGAGAGCTTTATGACACAAAAAGCTAAGGCATCTTAATGCAAAACACCCAACTCAAGCTTCTCAGAGCTTGCACTCTCAAGCCTTAGAAATCCTTTCACCTACTCATTTGTTTCAAAACTGAAAGCCATGTTTTAGGAATGTCATTTGAGAAGTTCACATGTTCTTATTTTCCTGGCGACACACAACCATATATTTTATTGCCTTTTTTTCTTTATTCACAAACATTGCATTCTACCTGAGTAAGGCTGATATTTTAAGGCTCTGGTTGGTCACTAGGTCCTAATTGGTCAGCGGTATCTTTCTAGCAAAAGCAGCAGCAAATGTCTTTAGGATTTTCTCTTCTGAGTGAGGTCCACGATGCACATTACACAATGTATTGATTATATACAACTGTTGTGCTCCAGAGACTGGTGATTGTATTTGGCTAGAGTAGGGAGCAGCATTAGAAGTACTTCTCAGCCTGTGATCATGTAGGGGCATTGGTGACCACCTGCCACCACTTAGGCAGCCAAATGCTTTCTATTCATGTCAGGGAGGAAACCTAAATAACAAAATCAAATAATTATTGTTAGTTTTTAGGGGTGATGTGGTTACTCCAATAGGGTGAAGAAAAAAACACAACAGTTCTTACCTTTTAGAGCAGGCATCCTCAAACTACGGCCCGCGGGCCACATGCAGGTGTTTTTGCAGTTTTGTTTTTTTTACTTCAAAATAAGATATGTGCAGTGTGCATAGGAATTTGTTCATAGTTTTTTTAAAACTATAGTCTGGCCCTCCAACGGTCTGAGGGACAGTGAACTGGCCCCCTGTATAAAAAGTTTGAGGACCCCTGTTTAGAGAAACATTAGAAATATTTGAGGAGAAGTGAAATGGTGTTTGATATTTGTTTCAAAAGAATAAGAGTAGGGATTTAGTTAGAATATAGGTTAAAAAAAAGTTTAATTATGAGTTGATAATTATTGGGTGCTGGAGGTTTATTCTACTATTTGGTCTACCTTTATATGTTTAAATTTTCTCACAATAAGTTTTAAAGAGGAAAAGCATTAGGAAATAACCCTTAAATAGTTTGGTCCATTATCTATCTTTCTTTCTCCTACATTTTTGGGTTTGGGGAGATAGAGGAAGAAATGATTCATTCATTCAATGAATTTTCTGTGCTTCTGTGTGAGCACCCTAATACCACTAGGAATTCTACAACAAAAAAAGACAGGGTTCTGCTCTCGTGACACTTTATGTTAGTAAAACTAGGTAGAAGTAAATAAAATACATACAATACAAAGTATATTAGAATTGGATCAGTTCTACGGGTTGAGGAAAGGGTATAGGATACAACCTATCAGGGTTTACATGGTCAAGAAGACCTCACTGGTAAGGTGACACCTAACGAAGGACTTTGAGTAGGAGAGGCGAGAATGAGCCATTGGGTTTTTCCTTTTTCTTTCTTTCTTTCTTTTTTTCTTTCTTTCTTTCTTTCTTTCTTTCTTTCTTTCTTTCTTTCTTTCTTTCTTTCTTTCTTTCTTTCTTTCTTTCTTTCTTTCTTTCTTTCTTCCTTCCTTCCTTCCTTCCTTCCTTCCTTCCTTCCTTCCTTCCTTCCTTCCTTCCTTCCTTCCTTTCTTTCTTTCTTTCTTTCTTTCTTTCTTTCTTTCTTTCTTCCTTCCTTCCTTCCTTCCTTCCTTCCTTCCTTCCTTCCTTCCTTCCTTCCTCCCTCCCTCCCTCCCTCCCTCCCTCCCTCTCTCTCTCTCTCTCTCTCTCTCTCTCTTTCTTTCTTTCTTTCTTTCTTTCTTTCTTTCTTTCTTTCTTTCTTTCTTTTTTCCTCCTTCCTTCCTTCCTTCCTTCCTTCCTTCCTTCCTTCCTTCCTTCCTTCCTTTCTTTTTTTTTTTTGAGGGTATATTTTCATATACTAGATCTTAGGAAATAGAAGATGCCTTTTTTTTTAATTGATCAGTTGAAATTAAGTTCCTAGGCTAAATCTCAAAAGATTCTTTTTTTTTTTTCTCTGCCCAGCTGGCATGGCGCAGTGGATTGAGCTTCATCCCATGCACCAAGAGGTTGCTGTTTCCACATTGGGCTGTAGGCTCAATCCCAGTAGTAGGTGTGTAGGAGGCAGTAAATTGATGTTTCTCTGTCATCGATATTTTTATCTTCTCTCCCTCTTCCTTCATCTCTCTTTTAAAAATCAATAAAACAAATTAAAATTTTTTCTCAGATGTTACAAACTCCTATACCTTATCTTATTTTAAGCTGGTAAAAATAGATCAGATACTAGTAATGGACAGGTATTATCTGACAAAGTTTATATTTAGTTTATGCATCAGAGAGATCCCTTGCAAATAGAAACAAAATGATCAATTTCCCTTTTTATTTTTCTAGTCATTTTTTAAAAATGAAAATAAAAGCTTTAAAGTTTGCCTTTTGTATATTTTTGCTTTTATTTTGTGGACGTTGGTTCTTTGCAAATTTAATTTACTCAAAGGCTTCACTTACTCCATCTTCTCTGTTGATTCATTATGGAAACTATTTTTTTTTCTTTTGCATTTACAATCTTTATTTCTAAAAAGTTTGTTTGATTTTGTGACAGAAGACTTGTGTTTGAATAATAGTTGAGCAGCTTATCCCAGTCATGCTATTTTGAGCTGATCACACTGAGTCCCAATTTCTTCATAAATAAAAATAGAGCAAACCTATCGACATCTAATAATTAAATGAAATACAGATGGATTTGAATTTCTAAACTGTAGTGGCTTTACAGATATGCTGATGCTATAATTATTACTATATAAAAATAACAACAGCAAGAATAATAGTAATAAGGCCTTGTTAAAGTGCTCCATTAAGAAAAATTAGGAAAGTCCTGAAATTATAAAAAGTCTTGTTCTGTAGGGGCCTTGTCCTGATATCTGTTCTGAAACCACAACTTTGTTTTTAAAAAGGAAGGAAATAAACAAAAAGCCTGTTGCCATGTTGGCTTATGTTCTCTGCAAAACAGAAGGAAGAAGGATAAAAAATAAAACTGAGTTTGCCAAATGGAAAAGGACAAATCTGGTAGGCAGAGTCCTGCAAATTCTTGAATATATGAAAGACTGTAGATGCGTTAAAAGGGAAATGGGTGTGCCCTTCCCTGTGGGTTAGTGACAGAACAGCATAGTGACTTGGCTCTATCTGTATCCCCCTTTAGATAGGAGCTATGATGTACCCTACAGTCATATAGCCCCCAGAGACAATTTTACATTTTTTCTCTAACAGTATGGTGAAACCTCCTGTTGCCAAGTCCAAATTATAGCTGGTAGATGTGTGTTTTTCTGTAGAAGTCTGTTTATGTTTCCAGCTGAATTTTCAGGTTGGAGCCAAACGAATGTCTACTAAGTGTGACAATAAGAATGAAAAGATTTTTCAGAGCTGGAAGGGACCTAAGAGATAATTTAGTTCATCCCTGCACCAGCCATCTAGCTAAGGCCTTTTGCAATACTGGTCCTTGCTAACTGACTCCATCTCTGTACAAATGGAAAAACTGAGACCAAGAAGGTGTTGATGATGTAGTTTCTGATGGAACTCTTAATGAATCCGAGAAATCGTGACTCCTGAATTTGTCCTCCTTCTCACTGGGTGCATGTTTTTGCTTCAGTACTTTGTCCAGCTCTGAGGTTCAGATGAAGGGGTTTCCTGCTGCTGTTTGGAAGGACCAGGTGCTAATGGAGTTCTGCTTGACTCACTGAATGTCTGATGTTTGTTGTAGACTTCCTTTTTCTTTGAAAAGGGCAAATAAATAGTTAGCATCAAGAATTATTGTTTTGACAGTTCTCATTTTTATGGAAAAAGATGAGTCTTGGAAAACAAATGAGACATTTTCTGGTTGTTTCTATTTGTCAATTTGACCTCTATGACTGTAAGGTTTGGAGTATACATTTAGCAGTCACTTCATTCATTCACTGTTCTTCATTTACTTGCTATAAATTGAATACCTTCTCTAATTCAGGGACATATATTAGAGATTATAACCTTAGAACTTGGCATCATGGATCTAGAGTTTCAGCTGTAGGCCTGTTAGCTTTGTTCTGAGCTGATGCCATAGTCAGTAATTTCTTTCTATTTCAGCAACAATTGGCAGGTGAATAGCATTGTTTAGAATAGTTTCAAAAGTGGGGGGGGGGGGGTGCAATGTGTCATAACATTTCAGGTTTGCAAGGGAATTAGAGGCCACAACTCAAGTCCCTTTCTGTTGTTAGAATCTCCTAATTTTTTTCTTCAATTTTGTAAAATGCTTATGGGTGACTATTATAGGTAAGGCTATGTTTGAAGGATGAGATGGATCAGCTACCACCTCTGAATCAAGCTTAGCTTGGATATATATCTTCTAAATTAAGGTGTTTCATGGTAAATTATGCCTTAGTCATCATACTTTGGTCAAAAGCACAATCTAAGTCTTATGTTGTGGTTGAGGGCCAGGGACATAATTAACTCTGACTAGAGATATGCAGGAAGGATTTTTGGAAATAATTTCAATTGAACTGAACTTTGATGGCTGGATAGGACCTTAATTTCAGATGGGTGATTGGAATTTTCAGTAATGAAGTAATAAGAGTAACAATACAAAGGAGGGAAACACAAAGTAAGTGTGATAAGTCTGCATCTCTGGCTGAGGAATTTGTCCTTTATTCTGGAATAATTGACCATATTTTTCAGATCTTTGTTACTATTTTAAATATAAGGATGACATCCCCAGGTGTTGGTTGCCAAAAGGTGCTTTTAACACACCATAAGGCAAAATGTGTTGACTTGTGGGAAACCCCATGCAGACAGCTCTGATTGTCTGGTCCACTTCCTTGAGCTCCTTGGGGACATATCTGCTGATACCTGATGGCTTTGGGTTCAGGTGTCCCATATTTAACTTCCTCTTTTTACATTTCTACTTCACTATTTTTTCATGACCTCCAATTGACAACGTTTAACTTTGCCTCTCCCATTGTGGCTCAGTCCTGTGGCTTGCTTTTACTTGCCTAGTATCCAGTGGTTTTACATCTTCAGTGTTTATGTCTCCTGTTCTATTCATTCAGGCAGGATAGCCATGTGTGCTACTATAACTCCAGTCCCTCCACCTGATAAAACAGACTGTTTTGTTCATTCATAGCTAGTTACTCCAAATTTTGATTTTTTTTCTTTTATTGAATAGAAATTTAACCCTTTATGATTTCCTCACACAGATTTTTTTCCTAACCTCTTAGAAAAGAATGCACATTTGGATGTACATCCAGCCAGGAGGGAGTTAGCTGATGTCTGTCCCCCAAGCAGTTAATCAGTAAAGTTACTGAAAGAGGTGACTTTTCTGAGGCGAGGGTAAGAACAGTGTAATGTGAACTGTTGTGAACTGTGTACTGAACTTGGGGAAATGCCCAAAGTTAGTTGAAAGGAGAAGAGAGAGAGAAAATTCTGAAATCACTTATGGTCTCGCTTAAAGTCAGTCTCCAAAAATTTGTAAGCCCACTCATTTCTATTCTTTCTTTAATTTTTTTTTATTGTTGATACTATTACAGATGTCTCCCATTTTCCCCACTTTTGCCCACCTCTACCCAGCTCTACCTCCCCTCCCCTCACCTTCACCACTATGTATTCTGTGTCCATGGGCTATGCATATTTGTTCTTTGGCTACTCTCTTCACTCATTTCTATTCTTGTGAAACAATTTCAAAACTTATATATGGGTAGGGTAGATGGTAGATTGTCATCATCTATCCTCTTAGCCATTTAATGTTTCATTTATCAATGATAACTTAAAAATCTATTTAAATTCTAGGAGAACTGGCATTGAAATCTGTGTCGTGTGACATGACCCTTAGTCTAGTACTATTTTGGTCACAGGTATTGAATGACAGAATTTTACTTTTAGGCATAGAGAACTCAGGCCCATAGCCATGAAGACACAGAAAGAGCCAACAAGACTTGCTTAATGGTGTCGACATATCCTATTAAAGAGGTCATCCCTTCTGCACCTGGTAGTGGGTGAGAAAGGAGGAGGCTGGGTAAAACAGAAGCATATCCAGGCTCCAAAAGCTAAGAACAGAGGTAGTGTGAACTATTGCCAGAGAAAAAGCGAAATGTTCAGTGAAAGCTTAACTCCTCTCTGAAATGGTTGTCCTTTCTGTGCAGGAAGAATATAAGAATATCTTGATACATGAACTATATCAAAGGAGATCCTTGTTTCTCCCTGGCCCTTTGACTTGTTCCTTTGGGCATTGGGTTAGTGAGCCCTAGTTACTTTGTGGGGTTGTTTGTGACCCTGGCAACAGCAGTAGCAGCAGCAGCAGCAGCTTAATTTGCCATTATCTCCTCCTTTTATGGTTCACATATGTAGGTCAGAGTATGTTTAGCAGGGCTGGTGGGTTCTTAGGCATGTAGCTGGTTCTGGTCAATGTGACTTTCTAGAAGCGAATGTCAAAGTTTTCCTGTTTGTCTTTCACTCTGAATCATCGTCTGATTGGGTATTCAGTGGAGAAGAAAGGGGTATTTTTGGTGTCTAGACATATAAAAACTTCTTTGAAAGTAGCAGGCTTAGAGCTGACAGGGACTATTCCAGTGTTTTATTTAGCAACTGGAACCTTTTTAATGGAACGCCATAGTTTCTCTTCCTTATTTTTTAAACCTTTATTTAAAGAGATAAACCTTTTTTGGGGAGGGGGGGTTGATAGTGAAGTAGCACACACACACCCACTCAACCTTATCAACTCAATTACCATTGAAGCTGACACCATGAGATAATCTGGGACGCATGCTCACTGTCTATGGGGAAAGATTGGTTAATCTCTGGGCAATCAGTCTCATGGGAAAACCGGTTGTGGTCAGTTCTGCTAATGTAGGGAGAACCAATAAGGTTAACTTTGCTTTAGCTCTTGAATTACCCCCATTTCTTAATAGGGGTGATTAATAATATTTGTATATTTCAGAAAATTTTCTTTGACCTATGTTAAGTGAAACTGCAGTTGGGTCTCCCAAGTCAGTGAAAGGTTTTATCCCATTTTGTCTCTACCAGCAATAATCTTAGTGATTTCTTCAAAGTTGACATATATTTTTTTACATGTTTAAAATATGATTCATGTTTTTTTCTAGTAATGTAAATAAATCAAATAACATAGATTAAATGCTTTGAAACATGTTTCCTCTATCAAGGAAAAATTATGATATGAATATATATCCCACCTCCAATATGTATTCTATATAGAACTTGAACAGTCTTCCTCCTGGGTCATCAAAAGGGGTATTTAAAACAATTTGTTGAGCCTGGCCAGTGTGGCTCAGTGGTTGAGAATCAGCCTATGGGCCAGGAGGTCTGGTTCAATTCTAGGTCAGGACATATGCCCAGGCTGTGGGCTCAATCCCCAGTGTAGGGTGTACAGGAGGCAGCAGATCAATGATTCTCTCACATCATGTTTCTGTCTCTCTCTCCTCCCTTCCTCTCTGAAATCAATAAAACATATATTTAAAAAAGTAAAAAATAAAATAAAACAATTTGGTGAATGTGTTGTAATATTTTAAACAGTATGACACTTCTTTTTAAAGAATAATTCCTCACACTAAATTGTGTCATTGCATTATTACTGAACTATAACTTTTACTTGTTTATTGCATTTTCTTGTTTAATATTTCTTTTTCTTAAATTCATCATCCTCATTCTTCACTTTTTTTTTCTTCCACAGCCCTTTATCTAGTAATGTTTATATCATGTGGATGATATATTCCCTGACATCTTGTAAATCTGACAACTTATTTTTGCCTTCAGATTTAAGTATAAATTTGGCTGCAATTAAAATTTTAAGGTCAAAGTTCCTTTACATCAATATTCTACAAAGATGTCTATACTGTTATTTAGTATTTAGTGTTCCACATGAGGAATCAGATGACAGTCTGATTCTTTTTTTTTTTTTTGAGGTATACTTTAAATTTTTATTTTCTTCATTTTATTTTATTTTTTCCCATCACCTTTATCCCCCATAACCTCTTCCACCTCCACTCTCTCCCTCTCTCCAGCAATCACCACACTGTTGTCTATGTCCTTGAGTTTTTTCTCTCTTTTTTTCTTTTTTGCTCAATCCTTCCCCAGCCCCACCCTCCTCTCCTCACCAGAGCTGTTTGCCTGCTCTCTGAGTTTATCTCTATTTTGCTTATTAGTTCAATTTGTTCCTCTAATTTAGTAACTTTTTCTTGTTTGACCTGTAAGCTTTATTTGTGGGATTCAGCAATTTGACTACAATGTAGCTAGATCCAGGTTCCTTTACCTTCCAACCAGTATTTCTACTCAGCATTCCATGAATTTGTTTGAGCTGAGGAGTCAGATTTTTATTTAGCTAAGAAACATTTTCTTGTGTTATTTGGAAAAAAGCAATTTAATCTTCTATTTTCTTTTTTCTTCTTTGTGAAACTTCTATTTTGGATTTTTTTTTCTCTTTCATATTGGTATTCTTTTTCAGTAGTTCTATCTTATGAAAGAATCCTATTGAATGTTTTTCTTTAGTTTGCATTTTTGTGGCAATAGTCTGCTCTTGACTTATAAATCAATATCCACCTGAGTTTTTGGAGAAAATGTGGTTGACAATGGCTCTAGATCTGCTCTTCCCATAGACCTAGTTAGCTTGCACTCCACACTTTATCTTTTATCTGGTTCAATATTATATAGCCCTTTAAATACAGGGCGGCTTCAGGGCATCTGCATGCAATCTTCACCCTGTGTGTAATTAGGGGAGGCAGGCCAGTCAAGGGATTTCCCTTGGATACACATACCAAGAGCAGACCAGCAAGCTTTACTCCAGCCCTCAAGGCTATTTACTAGTTATGAGAATCCACAGGCAGGCAGCAAAGCCTGTATTTGTCATGCCATGCACATATGTCAAGTAAGGGCAGCAGCAGGCTGTAGTTAGCCCTCTGTGGTTGAATCTCCCTCACTATTTCCCTATCCCTACCTCTAATGATTCTGTTGCCAGGAGTGTCAGGAAATATAGCAAAGTCATTATTAGAAAGGATGAAGTCATTAAGTGATTTCACTACTGTTTTGGCTGGCTTTCATGTTATATCCCACACATCTCTCCCAAAGAGAATTCCCAGCCCCTCACTGTTTCTGTTGTAGCAGCTTACAGTCAGCTCAGGTATATCTACCCTTTGCTATTTATCTCAAGCTCACTCTGCTGCCCTTGAGGGCTCCACCATAGAAAAGTCCTCCATGGTTGCATTATGTAAACCAAGTCAAGCTTCAGGGACAGCCAATTATGATGGCTAGCACTATACATGCTGGATCTAGACTGCCTGGGTTCATACCTGGCTCCTCCATCATTAGCTACAGGATTGTGGCCATATTATTAAATTTTCCATGCCCTGGTTTGCTTATCTGTAAAATGGGCATAATTATTGTACCTAGCTCTTCGAGGTTTCAAAGAGGTAATGCACATAGAGAACAGTGTCCCTGACATATTCTAAGGCTTAGTAAATATTTACTGTTGATGCTATTGCTGTTGGGCTAGCTGGTCTCTGTGCTGAGCTCTGGAACAGTTATTGCTGTCATTTGGTTTGCCCCATGCCTTCCCAAAGTTCATTAGTCATCCCATTCCTTGCTCCTATGTGCTTGGGGATGTTAAGTCTTTTTGCTAAAGAAATACTCTCACAAATCTCCTGTGCAAAATGAATGATTTAATTAAATCATCTTTTAGAGCTCTTATAGCTTTAAAATGCAATGTCATGGTAATAAAATATTACCTGTTTATAATTTTATATTGATTCATAAATTGTAAAATCCTTTGTATTATATTTGATCTTCACACATAAGAAAACAAATATATTTTAACAAATAAATAAAGTTATCTCAAAGAGTCAAGGCAACTTGTTTAACTCTCACAACAAATGTCAGGGAAGCAGTGATTTATTTTTAAATGGACCAAAACTAAAACAAAATGCATTTTGGGGACTTTTAAGTCTCTTGGCTTAGTATCAATTCCCTTACAAATGAGAAAAGGCAGATGACTTTAAGTTCTCAAAAAGCAGCCAAAGTCATCAACAATATGTGTTCATGGCTAGTGGCCAGGGGCCATTGATAGATTTCTTTGTAATTCTTCAGTGGAAAGGAGCTCATCTTCCACTGACCTCCAGCATAGTCTTTGCCAGTCCCCTCGCACATCATGCCATGGCTTTGGTACACCCTGTTGGGCTCATGGATCTTGGAGTTCCTTTGAAATTTACGTAATCCACTCAATAAAGGCACAAACAACTTGATCTGAAAGAAGGGTAAAAGAGGGAGTAGAACATGCCAAGACCAAAAACCTAAGAATTTAACTCATATTTTATTTTTGAACCTCAAATTTTTAGAGAGATTTTCTGGACATAGCTGATTTTGCTTGATCCATTCAAAAGTCCAATATTTATGCACCCCTAATAGATAAAACAATACTTGTTCATGTGATACATATACCAGTCTTTTAGATGTTATACTATTATTATTATATCATTAGCTTTTGTGAGTTTGACTTGTCCAAGGCTCTTACACTGTAAATTCCATAAATTCCAAAATTGACTTTAAAAAAATAAAAGACTTTCATCTACTTTATCTCATTTGAGTTTTTAAATAACTTATGAACAGAGAAGGGTAGTGATCATTTTCCCTCTTGTCCTAGTGAAGGTAATGAGACTCAGAGAGATTAAGTAATATTCTTTGTTTCCATATTATTAAGCATCTCATACAGGGATGAAACCCTATTTTTTCTGAGTCATGCTAGTTCATTTCTTTCTCTTCAGCCACCATGGCTTTATTGTTATTCTGCCTTTATATTCTGTTTCAATGAAGGACACAAAATACAATCTGTCACTTTCTTCTCCAAGTATTTTTTTTTTTTTAATTCTCAGCCAAGAGAGGGGGGGGGGGGGGGAGAGAGAGAGAGAGAGAGAGAGAGAGAGAGAGAGAGAGAGAGAGAGAGAAAGAGAGATGTGAGAGAGAAATATCTATTGATTGCCTCAGACACACATCCCGACCAGGGATCAAACCCTTAACCTGGGTATGTGCCCTAACTAGTATTTGAACCCACAAACTTTTGGTTGACATTCCAAGCAAGTGAGCTATCAAGCAAAGGAGTCTCCAAGTACTTTTACTTTTTGGACTCTCTTGATGGGTTCTGTGGTAGAATTCTCTATTGCAATATTTTCCTGTGGTTTTGTTGTTGTTGTTTTTTTGTGTTTTTTTTTAATTATCTGTATCTTTATAGATTGGAAGGATGTGCTTTGGCTTTAAAATATAAGAAAGTTCATTAAGATCTTTAACCTGGAATTCTTCGTATAATTTTTGTTTGTTTTTATATTTATTTTGTCAATAAACTTTAATAACTATGTCAGTTTTTATTATTCCAGAAAAAAGTAAAATGGCTGGTACCTGCTGAAAAAAAAAAGTGTTTTTATGGCAGCTTTTTTTTGTTTGTTTGTTTGTTTGTTTTTAGAAAAGAGACTATGTGACACAGGAATGAGAGGATTCATATTATAAGAAGTATAATTTTACTTTTTTCTTTTTTTTTAAGTAAAGGATTTATTTTCACACCCTGAAGAAATAAGAAAGAAAGAAACATAGCAGGAGCTCAGAAATTCCCTTCTTTCCCCATCATTCATCCTATCTCCTTTATTGCTTAAAGTAGTCTCTGCCTGTCCTACAACCTTACCTTCTGCTTTGAACTATACATAACACATGAAGATGATATGTGATCTGGCGCAGATCTTCCGTAAGAACCAAATCTCAGACTTTTCACTCATAGAGCTAATATGATAATCCAATTATTTTCTTCTGTGTTTTTTGTTTGTTTAATGATTAAGTGAAAGCCCATTTGATGACACTTTCTAACTCAGTAAGGAAAGGATTTACCTTAAAAATAATTTTTGTAATAGTATTTCAACATTCCTGAGCTTTAATTCTGTTTATTAAAATTATCCCTCCTCCATACGTAGAGCAATGAATAATTTCATGGCTACTAAATGTTATATTTGCTGGCATTGTGTGTATTGGAAAGAGAATAACCAACTATCTTTTGAATAGAGATGTACTGACACAAGCCATAGCTTATTACAGTATGTACACTTCTGAATCAGGGTCTTGAATTCTAAAAACCTGTCTCAGAACTTCATAGAGTATCTGATAGGCTCACACTTAGGTATTCCATGAAGAGGTGATTAAACAATTGAATAAAAATAATATGGCAAACCACTGTGCACATTCAGGAGACTTCATCATTTTTATTATTATTTTACGTCAAGCCATTTTGTAAGAGGATTGTTTTCTTTTTTTAGCTTGTTGAAATTATCTTCTGACTGAGTGGGGATAAAAACCAGTTGTGGGCTATGACAACTATAGAGAAAAATTTTCATAGAGTTACAGACTCATGAAACGAGGAAACCCCCTGCTCCACCACATTTCTCTCTGTATACTGGGATTTAAACCACAGTCCTAACATGAACTTAACTCATTTCAACTCCCCTGAAATGGCATTTGCACCTGTTTAGCACTTCCTCTGATTCCCTAATGACTGTTATTTTTTCAGCCATGCTCTTCTTGTGTCTTTCAGGGGTAACACTCTTGATGA
The DNA here is from genome assembly GCF_951640355.1 of Cnephaeus nilssonii. NCBI lineage: Eukaryota > Metazoa > Chordata > Mammalia > Chiroptera > Vespertilionidae > Cnephaeus > Cnephaeus nilssonii. The sequence continues at coordinate 45,902,466 of NC_137074.1, forward strand.
TTTGAGCCTCCTTACTTCCTCCTTCAATTTTCACTTAACAGAACCTCCTTGGTCCCTGAACTATATCTGTAGCCATTTCTTTTCTCTCTTTTTTACCAGATCCCCGTTATTTTTTTTTTTTCTGACCCTAAATTTAGGTGTCCACTCAGTATTCTTCTTTTCTGTCTTCTCTTAGTAGAGGCCACAACTCTAACAGAGGCAACTTTGATCTCTTTATTAAAACCTTGAACTCATATGACTCTTGGCACCATGTTTTCCTTTGACAACTTATTTTCCATTTCTATAGGATCTTTCCACAGGGAAAACCTTCTGTTTCTTCACATTTAATATGTTCCAAATTTTACTCATCACATTCTCCTAAGGCTTCCATTCTGTTAGAGGTACCACACTGTATTGTCTAGTCTTTTAGACTCTAAACACTGTGGTCATTGTCTTGCTATTTCAATATATCTGTTGCCAAGATCTGACATTTTTTTGGTTCAAGAATGGCTCTCAGGTTTTCTTTAGTATCTTCATTTTCCCATTCATTGTCCTAGCTCCTTTCTTCTCCATATCACAATAGTCTCATTGCTTTGATTCTGCTTTTTGTTTTTCACAATCCAGTTGCATGTTTTTAAGCAACTGGTCTTCAAAAAATGTTATTTTCTTCCTATGGCTTTTAATGAGTTTCCCCTCTTGGATGATTTTCAGAGTAGGTCATGACCTTGGCTCCCTTTAAAGCATACCTTCTCTCCCACTGTGCTCTTTGTAGTCTCCTGTAGGGCTGATGTTCTCACTCTTAGCTTCCCATGCCAAGTTAATTTTCCTTGTGTCTTTTCTGTTACCTGGAGTATCCTCATTTCTCAAGCGATCAGAAATCCTTCCCATTTTTAAAAGCCTAACTGAGATCCACTTTCTTCCTCAGAGCCTCTGATACTACCATATCATCCCAACTCTCCCTTCTCTGCATCCTGACTCTATTAACTGGGTAGTGTGGTGCAGTGACATGAGCATATGGTTTAGTGCCAGGAAGCCTGCTCTATTGCTTACCAGTTGCACTACTTATCTTCACATGCAATAAATGGGAATAGTTTAGGAAGTTATTCTGAGGATTGATTAAGATAGAAGAGTATGGAATATTCAGTAGTATCTGACTCATAGTAAAGGCTACCATAAGTTAGTTAGTGGATAAATCAGTTAATGATGCTTCATTTTCCTGTCACTTAATAGATGTCTTTTGGTGGACTGATGTAATTATGTCATGTGCATTAATATTGCCTCCAAACTATATATCATAAAGCCAGAGTCATAATGTGACATGGGGAGACCTGTGGAAATCATTTAACATCACAGATCATAGTGCTTCGTATCTGAAAGGGTCCTAATCCAGCCCATCTTTCTTGTGATGATGAAATTGGGGAGGGAGGCAAATTTCTTAAGTGAATTACCCAATGTGCCACAATTAGTGGGAGAGCTGGCCCAACCCCAACTGGGCATTTTAGGACTCATAGGTCTGCACTCATTCTATTATCCTCTTCTTCATTCCACTTTTAGAAACTCTCTGAAGGTTGGATCACAGGTCATATTCCTTTATCACTTATAGTCTTTAACTCATTGAGGGATATTACCAGTATGTTGTTATTTGTGGATTGATTTATTGATTGTTTTTTGTCTTGGCAATAGGAATTCTCTGGAAAATCTGTGTAGTATGTAGTATACATGGGCTTAACACTCATTTAATGCTGTTGTAATGTGAAAAGGGTTTAACATGTACCACTTCTGTGCACTGGCTCAGGGAGGTGGGGAAAGGAAATGGGAAAGGAAGTTATATACATCGTGAACAAATCACGCTTTTCTATATTTAGTCTTTGCTACTGTTTGAAAAGTACAGCTCTGTTCATAGCAGTCTGGCATGTGTTTCCTCAGTGCCATTTCAAAAAGGGGAAAAATAAATATGGGAATTTTTTTGTAGTGAAAATAGTTACTCAGTGAAATCACACAAGTTCCTTCTTTTTCTCTTGATGAAACCTCAAACCCACTAGGCACAGATTCCTCAACCTCAACTATGCATGTCAAAGGCTCATGCAGAGTCAGCAAAATGCAGTCCAGTAAGATGTGTTCTGGTGGCTGAAAGAGTCAGGACAGAGAAGGCAGGGGTAGGAACTATGACATTCCTTGGTCAGTGGATGGCTTGTCTAGCTATCAGATTATTGCCTCCTGGATGAAGCTGGACCTGAACTACATACATAGAGAGACACAGAGCATTACAGCTCTTTGCTTAAGATGTTCCTTCTGCCTGAGTGTCTCTCTCTGCTGTCTGTATATGGGAAAAGTTTCTCTGAGTGTCTTACAGCCACCCCCAACCTCCCAATTCAAATACATGCATTACTGCTCTTTAGTAGTTTCAATGACAGTTTTGGGATTTTCTTAGTCTGACACTATATTAGTTATCATTAAGGAACAACAACCCATGGCGATGGCCATGGCCATGTGAAGGGGGACTATGGGAAATGAAGGAGTCCAGGATGCTGTTCAGGATCCTGACTTTCTTCAGGGGAGAGGTATTTGCTTTCTGTCCTGGTATGTGCCAAATAAGAATATTCTCTAAAAAATCAGAACTCTGAGCCAAGGCGATGTGAATTTTTCCCGGAGAAAATGTTGATACCACTGAGCAAAGATTGCACCTTATTTCTGAGAGGGACTATACAGTCTTCAGACATAAACAGTTCTGCCTAGATAAAATTATGTCACAGGGTGAGAATGATACATTACTATAATTAATGCTACTTTGTGGATATTGCTGTATTATTGTCATTGTTTTTAATTGAATATGTATTAAGCTCCAACAGGAATATGAATAATGCCGACTTATAGTTGATTTTTCAGAACACTCAGAAAAATTTATAAACACCAATAATGGAAACTCTCAGCACCCCTTCGAGGTGGTAAATGTTGCCATTTCTACAAAGGAAAAGTGAAGTAGATTGCATTTGTTCTGTTGGCACAGTGGGTGAGAACACAGAACTGTCGAATAGGAGAAAAGTATTTTCTCTGTCCCCGGGAACTGGGTTAGAATACATTAGTAAAGAATTATCCTTCTTGCTTTTGGAGTTGTGGGATTTTAATTAAATTGTTCCAGTTATTGTTAGCACTTGTATTAACACCAGGCAACCAAATTCTAGAACAGCAAATTTCAAGTTGTCTAGAAAACAATTGGGAGAGAGACCAAGGACTTGTTAAATGCAAATTATTAGGCCCTGCTTCCAAAGTTTCAGATTTGGTAAATCTGGGAGGAGGGCTAAGAACTTTCCCTTTAAACCCTGGCCAGGTGGCTTAGTTGTTTGGAGCATTGTCCCATACACCAAAAAGTTGCAGCTTTGAGTCCAAGTCAGGACACATGTCTAGGTTGAGGGTTCCATAACTGATCTGAGCATATATAGGAGGCAATTAATCGATGTTTCTCTCCCTCTAAAATCAATAAACATATCCTCAGGTGATGATTTAATAAAGAAAAGAATTTTCCCTTTGAGTGGGTATCAGAGGTCTTCTGTCCTCAGAGGAGGCTCAGCTTCCCTTGGAAACTGTAGATCTGTCTTCAGCCACCCAAATGTAGCCTCAGTCTGAGGTCAAGACTTTTTGTTTAATATCTGTGGGGTGTCCTAGAACTCACCTTGTATGAAATCCTATGCACCTCTCATTTACAGAACATACTGCTAACCAACATTTATAAAAGACCTATTGTACACTTAGCATTCTACTGGACATGTGGCTCTCAAGACCTTAAGCCACCTGGTTTCCACAATGCCCCTGTGGGGTTTATATTTTCACTCCCCTCTATCATGGGAGCTCAATAAAACCTAAAGAGAGGGTATGACTTGGCCAAACATCCCACTGTTTTAAATCCCTTTAATTTAAATCCAGCTAGGGACCAGATCCTACTTTAAGTTTGAACCACAGATGGGGACAGAGCCTCTAGAACTGGTTTCAGTGAAATTCATCATAAAGAACAAAGTTCACCTTGGAATAGGGGAGATGGGGGAAGGAAAGCTACAAAGACCAGGTCAGGTTTTCATTCTTGCTTGGTTATTTGTCTTGGTTCTTTAATGCAGACTAGGTATTAAACGATGGCTAAATAAATATTAGTCATTTGATTTATCACCTGACTTTGAATGTTCCATGGAAAAGGAAACATTTCTAAGGAAATCTCAAAATGAGGCATGAATAGAATTTTGGAATAGAGAAAGGCTTTTTAAGTTGAGGCAATAGGCAGGCTTGTGACAGCATCGTTTCTTTCCTCCTTTTGATTTTTTTTCAGCCTTTACGTATGAAAAGAATAGTTTTTTCAAAGCAGACTGTTAATTTATATTCTCAAAATAGAAAGCAGAAATGTTTGTCTTGTAGATTCACATTTACTGCTATTCCTGATTAAGGTGAGATCAATTACTTTCTGATATGGTCCTGTACTCACATTTTATCAATGCAACTTTTTTCATAAAAATAGGAGTCCCTGCTAGGAGTGTTCTTAATGTGAATGATCTGTGCACTGCCTAAAATATATGTGATTCATACTATGTGTTTGTTCCTACATTCAACACTAAGTCCTAAGATACAATTACTCCTACCCACTCTCTCCTTCGTCATGGGGACTATGTTTATCCCTTAGATATCTGTACCTTGGATACCAGCCAGGCTACTTCTAGGCCTAGAGTGTGTACACCTGCGTAATCCAGCACAGCTGACTCTTTGAGCCTGATCTTCCTTTATTTTTACCTAAAGGAACACTTGTTATTTACCAAGTGTTAGTGCCCATTGCATTGTTCCTCCTATATCTTTATGCTCAAGTGATAAATAGCTTAAATATATTTTTTTCCATCTGAGATTTTTCTAGATCCTCACTGTATCTATGAAATTCTCTCTGATTTTTCTACTTAACTCCCCACTTCCCTCTGTTCTCTCGCTCTCTCTCTCTCTCTCTCGTTAGCCATAACATCTTGTGTTTCATATACTTTAGCACTTTTTAGCACTTACCTGCCTGTAGTCAGCCCTTTAATATGGTTATTTGTGGAGAAACTAACCTCTGTAATGCAACTATAAGCACTTGCAGGGCACAAAACTACTGATTTCCCCCCTCTCTCTCCCTTCCTTCCTTTTTACTAATTCTTATCCTTCATATCAATGTGTCCTGAATATTTGATAACATTTATATGACGGTGAATGAAAACTGCTAAATGGGGAGAGAGAAGGCAAAAGAGAGGATTGAAGTTTGACTTTAATCTGTAGTTACATCCATGACCTGATTCACATTAACTTGATTGGCTTGTATAATCTCATTTGATGCTTGACAGCAAGGTCTTTCCCTTTTTGCATGTCCAGTCTGGTGTCATGGAAAGTGCAAGAGCTAGAATGTTGCAGCAAAATGTTTGAGCCCCAAATCCAATCCTGAGTGACTTGGAAAAGTCTTTTTTTCTTTGACCCTTGCTATTCTCTTTTGTAAAATAGAAATAATAATACCCACTGATGTCTAGGATTGCTGAGATAATCCAATAAGATGTATTTAAGAAAGTGCTTCTCTAAACTTAGGCCCTATTCTGTTGATAATGGCAGTGCAGAGAAAGCTATGATTTCCTTTTCCCATGTTCCCAGAGGTAATGGGTCCCAGGCTGTGTACAGTGGATGGAGTAACTGGCTCATAGGATATTTCCCAGAACTGTCTTGGAACAGAAATTTTGAGCAAGAGAAGACGATGAACAGTTTTTCATGATTATTGGGGAGGTGATGCATCTTTTATTGTTAGAATATATGATACCTGCCATTTTAGGTAGTTTTTCCATATCTCATCTTTTCTTAGACTTTGAGGTAGAACCTAATTTTTTTTGTTTTGTTTTTTTCCCCTCCTGCCTACTTGCTAGGATGTTGCTACTCTCACCTATCTTTTTCCATTTCCATTAATCAGCTTGTGACGCTCAAAACAATATAACTGAATGTAACATCCTCTATAAAGTCATTATCAGTGATTATATTTGAAATGGGTATTTTAAATTTTATATTGTTATTATCTGTTCTATATCTTCTATATTTTCAACTACCAAAGTATCACTCAAACTAAATAAAAATAGTAATTTGGTTCCAGTAAGTGGCTTTAAATGAAAAAAAATAAATCACCATCCACATTAATAAAAATCCTTTAAGCTTCACATAATATTAAACAGTGATTTTCAAATGATCTTTTATATAACTGTTCAGGGAACATTATTGGAGGCAATGGGGAGGTGGAATCCTAGGCTTCTGCTGGCTTGTACTTGAACAAGACTGGCTATTTTAATCTTTTTTTAAAATATTGGGGTTTCATGTATGATGTTTTTTAACCAGAGAGTTCTGCTATTTAAAAATGTCTATTTTATTTTCAGATCACTAATCTTATTGTGGTTAATCTTAAGGTTCTTATTGATGGATAGATAGATAATATATATATTATTCCATGCTATTTTGTAGCTGTTTTTATGCAAATTGACCTTTGTTTTTACTGTATGAGGCTACCTTAATAGTATATTATCAATATAGGGGTTTTTTTTATAAAGATTAGATTTTAGTTGAAACACTTCAATAAATAGGTAAACAAACAGTAAAAAGTGAAAGTTTTTTTTCTTTTGTGGTTGCTTTTTGCTTTCCTATCCTATATAATCAAGAGATAATATGCAAATTGACCATCATGCCCTCACACAAGATGGCCATCCCCATGTGGTCAAAGATGGCTGCCCCCACGTGGTCACAAGATGGCTGCCACAAGATGGCTGGCAGGGGAGGGCAGTTGTGGGAGTTCAGGCCAGCAGGGCAGGGCAGTTAAGGCTGACCAGGCTAGTAGGGGAGGGCAGTTAGGGGTGACCAGACCTGCAGGGTAGGGCAGTTGGGGGTGATCGGGCTGGCAAGGGAGCAGTTAGGTGTCAATCAGTTAGGTTGGCAGGGGAGTGGTTATGGGGTGATCAGGCTGGCAGGCAGAAGAAGTTAGGGGCAATCAGGCAGGCAGGCAGGTGAGCAGTTGGGAGCCAACAGTCCCGGATTGTGAGAGGGATATCCGACTGCTGGTTTAGGCCTGATCCCACAAGCATTGGGCCTAAACCGGCAGTCAGACATCCCCTGAGGGGTCCCAGATTGGAGAGGGTGCAGGCTGGGCTGAGGGACACCCTCCCAGTGCACGAATTTCGTGCACTGGGCCTCTAGTATGAATATAACAATGAACAATGGGGCTGCTTGTGTGTACTCAAGCACCATGTTAACTATGACCTGACCGTACTTACTACTGAGTTAGCTTAAACTCTGACTCTTTGTAACTCTAATGAGTTTGGGTCTGATTGCAGGCAAGTTGTGAAATACAATTATAGACTAATACAATATGAAGACTTAATATATAAAAGGAAACTTGGCAGCTTCATATACCTCATTTATAGAAGTAACAGTTGATGTTCAGAAAGGACATGCACTGCCTGACAGTGTCCCATAGACCGGGCTTTGTGCTGTCATCTGTGTGAATGAGATGGTCTTGTGCTAGAATAAGGAGAATGGAACAGAAGCACCTTGAGCAGCTCTGTATGAAGGATTTTATCATAAGGATCCACGTGGATGTGATCTGGCATCAGAAGGTTCAGGGACGAGGCCATCTCTCTTTCCTTCTCATTCCCGTTTTCTTCCAGCCTTCTTCTCCTCCTTCTCTGATCCTCTACTTCACTATTGTTTGTATGTTCATTATTCTCCTCTTTCAAATAATTGGGCTGCTTATCTCTTTATATGTTTTGAGTATTAATAATTGACCTTGAACATGATCCTATTGGTTTATCATGATTGTAGTTCACCCTCATGACAATTCTGTTACATGTTTCTTAGTTCAGTTTTAGGAGAGGAGGTTTATTTGCCTAGAGTATCTTTTTGTCACAGGCTAACATACCTCACGTGTCCAGCCTTTCTCTGTGGGTCACAGTGTTTTGAAGTAGGATCGCATGGTCCAAAACATGTTTGTTTGTTTTTGTTTGTTTTGTTTGTTTGTTTGTTTTTGGCAACAAGGGATGGGGGTAGGACCATTTTCCTTAAAGAGATGTGGGTTGGTCAAACTTGGGTACAATGTATGAGGCTGAAATGGATGAATGATAGGGAATGTGAAGAAAAAGTACTGAGGCATATATTAAGACCAGTGTTTAAGTTTTATCTTTATGTTTTTTGTTTTTTTTTCTTTAAATATACTAGAACCATGAAAAACTCTCTTTGTCTCCTGTTGTTACCTTATTTTCTGTTCATTCAATACCATATTCCCATTTGTCAAGCTATTATCCCACTTTGAATTGTAAACACATTATCTCTATTTATAATGCTACAGTGTTTGGTCCAAAGATGACTTTTTGAGGCACCTTTCTCTCTCTCTCTCTCTCTTTTTTTTATATTTTCTTTCTTTTAAATTTTATTTTATTGTTTAAAGTACTACATATAGTAGTACATATATCTCCTTTTTTTCCCCCCATAGACCTTCCCCCAGCCTCCCCTACTCCCTGTCACATGCCCTCATCCCACCCACCCCAGTGTCTTGTGTCCATTGGTTGTGCTTATATGCATGCATACAAGTCCTTTGGTTGATCTCTTTCCCCCCCTCCCCAACACTCCCCAGCCTTCCCACTGTAATTTGACAGTCTGTTCAGTGCTTTACTGCCTCTGTGTCTATCTTTTTGTTTATCAGGTTATAATGTTCTTTATTTTCCATAAATGAGTGAGATCATGTGGTATTTTTCTTTCATTGCCTGGCTTATTTCACTTGACATAATGCTCTCCAGGTCCATTCATGCTGCTGCAAATGGTAAGAATTCCTTCTTTTTTATAGCAGCATAGTATTCCATTGTATAGATGTACCATAGTTTCTTAATCCACTTATCTGCTGATGGGCATTTAGGCTGTTTCCAAATCTTAGCTATGGTGAATTGTGCTGCTAAGAATGTATATTCTTTCTGATTGGTGTTTCTAGTTTCTTGGGATATATTCCTAGAAGTGGGATTACTGGGTCAAATGGTAGTTCCATTTTTAGTTTTTTGAGGAAACTCCATACTGTTCTCCACAGTGGCTGCACCAGTCTGCATTCCCACCAGCAGTGCACGAGGGTTCCTTTTTCTCCGCATCCTCGCCAGCACTTGTCGTTTGTTGATTTGTTGATGATTGCCATTCTGACAGGTGTGAGATGGTACCACATTGTCGTTTTGATTTGCATCTCTCGGATAAGTAGTGACTTTGAGCATGTATTCATATGCCTCTTGGCCTTCCTTCTGTCTTCTTTCGAAAAGATTCTATTTATGTCCATTGCCCATTTTTTTATTGGATCGTTTATCTTCCTTTTATTAAGTTGTATAAGTTCCCTGCAGATGTTGGAGATTAAACCTTTTTATAGCAGAAGACTTTGCAGTTAGTTCTACTCCCTATACTCAAAATGGAAATGAATTCTTAACAAAAAATAAACAAACAAAAAACATTATGCTAAGCAGGATCCATATATTTCCATTCATTAATATTGAGTACTCTCACAATTTTTCAAACACCAATGCAATAATCAATTCAGGCAAGGATTATCTATGGATGCAAAAATGATTGGGTAAAAGGTTATTGATAAGCAGAATATTGGTAGAGTCTCACAGACAATTTATTGAGGTAAAAGGGAGGAGGACACATTCACAATGGATAAATGCAGTGAACTCTTCATTAATCTAGTCATCACAGTTGACATCACCTAACTGGGCTAAACTGGTATCATATGCTTCATGATAGAGTGCAGTGGCAAGGACACAGCATCATGCATTGTGATATCCCTGCCATACTTGTTCAGTCTGAATCTAATCATCAGGCAAAGCCAGATTATTGAACTTTTTATAAGATACTTGGCCTAAATAAATATATTTTAGGTCTGTTTCATAAAAGGCAAACATTAAAAGAGAACAAAAATAGGTGTCATCTCAATGTGTGATCTTTGATTGGATTCTGGATGGGAATTAATAACAATCAGTAAAAGGACATTACTTGGACTGCTGGTGAAATGTGAGCATGCATGCATATGAGATAATGCTGTACCATGTTTAATTTCTTGGATGTGTACCTGATATCAAAGCATTAGGTGTTCTTAGATGATGCAAGCTGAAGTATATGGAAGGGAAGTTTCTTTAACTTCTTTCAAATGCTTTCAGTGCTTTAACAAACAGAATATATGCTTTTAAATATATTAACAAAGGGTAGATTTTGCTATTATAAACACCTAGCCCCCCTTCCCCTTTTGCTACATTTCTGGCCCTTTGCCTCTGAGTCAGGTTAGTAAAGATCTTAGTGTCCTCACTTGCTGCTTGACTTAAATCACCTAACTTTAGTTTCTTTTATTGAAGGGTAGTTATTTCTAAGTTTTTAACCTTACCATAGTCAATTAATTTTTTATATATAAGCTGTAGAATTTGCCCATAGCCTTACAAATGAATAAATGAATAAACTCCTCTGAGTGGTCATACCTATCTTCTGATTGTTATTTAAGAAAGAATTTAAGAAAAAGAGAGAATGGGAGGGACAGAGAGGAGAAAGAGAGAGTAAGAGAGAGAGAGAGAACAAAATGTTGGCCATTGATGAATCTGGGTATAGGATTTGTGGGTAGAGTTCATTTTACTACTTGTACAACTTTTCTGTGAGTTAAATTTCTTTTTAAACAAGATATTTGGTTATAAAACATGGATAAATAACTGGTTCTTGACTGTCACCTGTAATTAGTGGGTTAGCAATATGTGGGCTAAAACATGACCCATCTAAAGTTAGACTCTTGGAAATGGCTTCACAGGCTATACATTTTGGTTCTGCACTCTGGTTTGAAGTCCTTCCCTATGAATTTATAAACAGGGATGTCATCATCCTATAATTCTACTAGTGGCACTTATAGTACTTATAACTTTCCAAGTTATAAGAAGCCCCAATTGTGGTTTGGTGAGCTTTAATCATATACATATTTATTGAATGAATGAAAATAATTATATTCTAAAAAATATCTTATAAACGCCTTATTCATATGGGGTTTCTGGCTGTGAGTAAAAGGAGACTTTTTGTAACTCACCATTTGTCCTCTGGTCTCACCATGCACCAGCCATTGCTACAGCAACCACCTCTGTGTAGGTATGACCTGGTGGCACCTTGCCTCAGCTGCAATACCTTTCTCTCTCTTTCTGCCCTGGGGCATCTCTGCCACCACTCCACTTCTCGGAAAAGTATGAGGGAATTTATAACCCCATAGGCAGCACATGTCCATGGAGAACTGGAGCCCGGAGATAATCTATTCTTTCACCCCTTAGTGGGAAGATCCAAGGAACATTTCACAGGACTCTTCAGAGGGCTTTGAGGAGATTAGAGACATACTTACTTATGTGGCTGACCAGCTCAATAAAGCACCTTTGAATTGGCTTTCCCTCTTCCCCTGCTTAATTCTTCCAGTCCTTCAGTCATGCTTCCTGGGACCGGCATGCATGTCTTTGCATCAGGCTTTGACTTCTGGCAGAACCTGGATCAAGACAGTGGCATCTCTCTAGTTATGGTTGAAAAATATGAAAATTGTTGTTACAATAACCACTTTATAAGAGTTTATGTGGTGTCTAGGAAAAGCATTATGCAAAGAGTCAGCAGAACCTTCCTTCTTGTTATTTGGCCTCCAGCAGGTCATTTAGCCTTTAGGTAAATGGTAAAGCTACAGGGATGAGGAGTTAAGGAGAAGATACATTGGTATGTGTGTGTAGGATTCTGTTATCTGGTTATAAGACTGTGGACTCTGGTAACTAATATAAAGTATTTGGAGTAGCTATAATATAGTCCCTGAATCTAATGGTGCTGTGAGATTAGATGAGCATTCCAGAAAAGGGTTGTTGGTGGGACTTGGGAGGACATCTGTTATTTGAACTGAGACATAAAATAGAGATTGTATAGTGATAAGGAGGCCTCTTCTTATCCATAATGGGGATTGAAATAAATGTAGGAGGAAAGCTCTTCTCAGAAGGTCAAGTAAGGCAATAAAAGGTTATTGGTACAAAATCCCACAACATTAGGCTGGACCTTTTTAATTGCATCAACCTAATATGAGAAACTAAAAATGGGAGTAGTTCCAACTCAGAGGGATGGTAGACTAAAGAGGCTGAATACCAATTGCGTGCACAGGCTAGTTGCACACTATAATTATTTGTTTCATTGTATTGCTCAGGGTAATTCTGTGATTTTGAGTCTATGTGGTTAGATATCCCAGTGACTTGGGGCATGGGCAGTTGGTGTACTTTCTGCTACAGTGCAGATGTTGTAGACCTTATTAAATGCTGTCTCTTTACTGATACCCCCAGGGAACACTTAATGAATGATGCTTCCCTTAAGAAGAAGAATAATTAACAATAGCATTATTACTTATATTAATTTATAGTTACTGGTTGCTATAATTAATGCTATTTATGAAAATTATAATTATAGCACTTTATAATTTACAAAGTATTTTCTCATCCATTTTTTATCTGAATATTTTAATGTCCCTCTGTCTTAGATATGTCAGGTGATACTCTCCTTGTTTTATAGATGAGGAAACTATGGCTCAGGAAAGAATTTAACCAGGTTGCAATCCACTGCCCTTATCAGTATATTGTGCTATCTATAAGTATATGGAAATACACTTATCAATTTTGTACTTATCATAATGTTTTTTATCTGCATGTAAGAGAACAGGTTCACACATTTCTCAGTTGCCTTCCTTAACAATAATATCCTCCCCCCCCCCCCGCTTTTTTTTTTTTCCATACCAGGACACAGTGTCAGAATATTCACAAGAATGTGTAAAATATTTTCTTCTTAATACCACAGTATTTCATAGTTAATTATACTCAGTGGGATAACAACGAGATTGCTTCTGATAGAGGGATTAGCACTTTCAAAATGACCCTCTGGCCTTATAGTGTTAGGTCAAACCCAGAATGTAAGCTCTGAGAAAACTTAGTCAACATGGCACTTCACTTATTTATTTACCTTTTTTTTTATTTTTTCATTTTTTACTGTGGAAGAGAACTGAAGAAAATATCCAATTTTTCTCAAGTGCAACCTTTATATCTGAGCCACATAGTGTGAAATACACAGACATACACACAGATATGCACACACATGTACACTGAGCCTTTTGGTTCTTTTTCTATAATATAATATAAACTCTCTATACTAGAGCATCCACTGCTTTTATTGTACGTTTAGCTGTTTTTACCCAAAATATATTGATATGGAAAGGATTACTGACTGGACCTATGCCAGCATCTGTCATTACCTATTTATTTATTTACTTAAACATCTTTATTGAACATTTCCATGGATTAGGCCCTCAGCAAGATTCTGAGGAATCAGCAAGGAGCAGAACAGGTTAAGTCCTTTCTGCCGTGAAGCTTACATTCTCCTGGGGGAAACTGATGATAGACAAATGTACACAAAAGGTGATGTTAGATCATGATAGATACTATGAGAAAGATAAAACAGGTGAGGGATAAGAGTGCGATAGAGAAATCATGCAAATACATCCAGAAGGAGTAAATGTAGAAAAGCTTGCTTTCAATAATGTAGTAAAACATAGCCATAGTTAAAGAGGTCTCGGAGAGAGGGATACCAGCTGCCCCTGGGGCAGGCAGCAGTCATTAGGTTTGGTTCCAAGGGGTCTGGGCCACAGCTTCATAGACTTTGGTGTTGTCAGTATGCCTGGGTTAGATCAAATCCATGGGGATTAACTCATGCTGCCTAAATTCACAAGAGACTAATGTATCAGATCCCCTAAGGGCTGTCTGATGCAGAAACTTAAATAAGTTTTAGCACTCAAGGAAGATAGTTTGGTGAGCAAGCTACCAGGAGGAAAGAAACTAGTAGGGTTAATAGACAATTCTATTGTGCTATCATTACCTGATGCAGCATATTTACTAGAAAGATAAACTTACTTAGAGGACTGTAAGGTTTAATGCTAGCTTGTGAGGGTATCCTTTATTTTGTTGTGGCTGAGGATATTCTGGTTTATTGGTTAATGCTTTTTCTATACCTTTTCAGGCACTAACCTGATATTTAACTGCCTTAGACAGGTTTGACAGGGTTGATTAGTTTATAATAACTTCCTATTATTTTATTTCAATTGGGTCTTGCTGCTGATGCATTTTAGTTTTTTGATGGAGTCTTAAGTATGCTCCCTGAAAATCCATGATCATAATTACCTTGTAAAAGAGCCACCTCACTTCATATTTTCAAATTCTAAGGCCACCTCACTTTCTATATTTTCCCCTTAAGCTCTAAGCAAACTAACTGGCAGAATCTTCTCACAATGCCTGGGGCTGCCCTTGTGGTAGTTTTATTGTCTTCTACTCACCTCTTATTGATTCTGAGTGCAGGTAGAAGTTGGTACTTCTGCTAACACAGGGCATTGACATATGAAATCCATAAAGCTCCAGCTTCAGATCAGTGGCCACTGCCACATGCTTTCTCTGCAGCCCCTTGGCCAGAACCCTGAGCAGTCTCATGCTAGTTCATTTTTTTAGACTCATTGATTGGGACTGGCCATCTCTGTCTGTCACACAGACATGGATCCCCTGCTGATTCCTCTTCCTGGAATATAAGTCTCCCACCCTTACCCTTCCTGTTCCAACTAAAATGTCATCATTCTAAGCAGTGGTTTCTGAACACAAAGAACTTGCAGTATCTTCCCAGTTGGATATGCTTCTTGAATACAGGATGGAGAGATTTACTTATTTTTACTTTTATGCTCATCAAAAAATAAGTGTGACCTTAGAAAAATAATCTTACACCTCTCAGTTTTCTTATTTGTCAAAAGGGGTCATTCTACTTCAGGCTACCACTGAAATGTTATAAGGGTCAGGGGCTGGGGGGTAGATTCAGAACATTTTGGACAAAGCCACACTATAAATAGGGAAATTTGAATTCAGTCAGATATCAATGGAAACTGGAAATTTCCTTTTTGAACATGTCTGTGTTGCTTCTGGCAGGGAAATCCTGGAGGCAAGACCATTGAGGAGAGACGTTCCAGCCTGGATGCTGAGATCGACTCATTGACTAGCATCTTGGCTGACCTTGAGTGCAGCTCCCCCTACAAACCTCGGCCCCCACAGGTAAGATGTGTCCGGGAATCTCTCCACATGGCGAGCTACAAATGGTCTATGATGATCTGAAAGTACAAGCTGCTGTTCATGCCCTTTTTAAAAAAAATCTTCTCACAGTCAATGGTCTAAGTTATCTTTTTATTTTATATCAACATATGTTTTCTAACAGACAGATCCTTAAAAATTAATTTTATTAGTATTGTCTTTAAAATACAACAACATTATACAAAAAACTTCTGAAAATTAAAACTCTTCTTACTCCATTGTCCTCATTTTCTGACTTTGAGTATGTGGATATTTTGTACACATTGTTACAGTCTCCACAAATATAATTTAGCACGACTATGTTAAAGTGACGGCTACGTCTTCTGTAAAGAAATTCCTTATGCTGGACCTGTAGGGTAGCTTTCATTTTTTGGTTGTTGTATGTAATGCTATGAAGGACATGTTCATGAGTATTTTCTTTGGAGCTATTTCCCTGTCTTAGATTCCTAATTGTGGGATTTCTACATTAAGAAGTCTGACCGCTTCCTTTATTTTTCTTTCCAAAAGTTGTGAATAGCTTGTGTTGGCAGTTGGAATACACCAGTTTCTCCTCAAGTTCACCAGAATTTGGTGATAGCCATTAATCTCTATTTTTAAAAGGTAGATGGTGCTCCTTGTTATCAGTTTATTTATTTATTTGTTGGTTTGGTTGTTTTTTGTTTGTTTGTTTGTTTGTTTGTTTTTTTAAGCCTGGCTACACTGTAGTTTACTATCTGCATTCAGAAACTGAACTTCCATTGCTAGTGGTCATTCCCTGTCAGTCTCAGGTCTTGAGATGGTAATGGGAAATCTATGTCAGGCCTCCATGTCCTCAGAAGACAGCCAGAGGAACTCTAGATGCACACACTGGACTGGCACAATTGTCACTGCATGTTTGACTTGTGAGATGCTTACTTGACTAAGTGACAGTGTATATGGCATGCTGAGTTTACTCCAGTTCTTAAACAGTAGCTCCTGTGTTCACAATGGTTCCTTTCATGAATTAAAAACTATCCCTGCTTCTCAGCTGTCAGTCATTTCAACACTGAACTGCACATAAGGTGGCAGTGCTTTCCTCTTTAGATATATTCCCATTACCTTTCCTAGACATATAATGGGACTGTCAGCAAAACACACTAGAGTAGAGCTTAGCTTTTCCTTTGCTATCATTACTCTTGGCCCCACCAGACCTGTTGGTAGTGGAAATACACTTGACTTCTATAAACATACTGAGCTGCAGGTATGTAGCATGTACTGTGGTCTTTTGGGGAAACTGTTAGGAGAAGAAAAGTGGATGGTTGAATGAGAAATAAATAGGACCCCATAATCATTGCCCAGGGGCCCATAATAGTAAACTATGGCAGATATTATAGAAACATAAAGAAGAGTGTGATAAATACTATTGAAGGTGGCAGAATCTGAGAAGATCTATGAGAAGGCTTGTGTATTCAGATTGATGGGTGGGTGGACTAGTCATAATGGAGACAATAATGGAGAACAGCCTGAGCCATTCAGGAGAAAGGTCCAGATTTCTAGGTGGCTGAGGACAAGGCCACTGAAGGCTTGAAGTGCCTACAGGATTGTGAGGTTTCCTACTGACAGCCTGGGGACAAGTTTGAATGCCACATTAAGATTTTGCCTTGTCTTTTGTAGATAACTAGAGGCCTGGTGCATGGATTTGTGCACTGGTGGGGTCCCTCAGCCTGGCCTGCACCCTCTCGCAATCCGGGACCCCTTGGGGGATGTAAGACTGCCAGTTTCGGGCCACTCCCGCTCATCCTGGCCCCCCTGCACCTGCTGGCTCTGCTGCTGCCACCGCTGCTCATAGCACTGCCACAGAGAAGGCAGAGGCTCACGCCACAGGAGCTTCACTCACCAGCCATGAGCCCAGTGTCTGGTGCCCCTAGGTCAGCTGAGTGGTGGTCCTGATGTGGGAGTGCACTGACCACCAGAGGGCAGCTCCTGTGTTGAGTGTATACCCCCTGGTGGTCAGTGCATGTCATAGCGACTGGTTGAGCAGTCGACTGGTCGTAATGGTTGCTTAGGCTTTTATATATATAGATGGGGAATAGTGGAAGGTTTTCAACTGGGGGAAAGCCAAGTTTCATTCCTAAAAAGGAAAATGGGAAACAAGCTGGGCTCTGGAAAGATGCAGGAGGATGGGCCAGATCTGAGAAATTCTCCAGCAAGCCTTTGATGGACCAGTGTTTGTTGTTAAGCATTTTTCCTATTCTACTCAGACACATGCCACAAACTTAGTTTCTTAGAACAGCAAGACCACTGAGTTTTCCACTGTAGTCACCTGTCCATGATCCCCTTTTTTCAAAATAGGGTTTTTGCTTAATCTTTTTCCACCCTCAATTCTTAATATATATTGTGGAGCTTCTACTTAATATAGCTTTAATTCC
This sequence comes from Cnephaeus nilssonii, assembly GCF_951640355.1. Classification (NCBI taxonomy): domain Eukaryota; kingdom Metazoa; phylum Chordata; class Mammalia; order Chiroptera; family Vespertilionidae; genus Cnephaeus; species Cnephaeus nilssonii. The sequence continues at coordinate 45,920,029 of NC_137074.1, forward strand.
TTAAGGCTGTGTCAACATATACCTCCCATAAACCACTTCATTTTAATGGGTTATTCACAAACTCCATTTTTGTTTGCACAATCTTACTGTGCACTCAAACTAATAATCACTGATATTTGGACAGTGCTTCACTGATTGTAAAGCATATATTCTCACTTGAGTAAGACTGAAACTCTGATATTAATGATATGCTGATCGGGAGTGGAGGAACCTAACGTAAGTGACCTGTCTTAGGACATAGGACTATAATATGAGCACAGCTGGACCATGAATTTACACCTGTGTTTGGTTTTAAGTTCTAGAACCAGATCTGGGTTGTCAGTATTTTAAAAACATTTTTATCAATGACAAAAATCTGTGAAATAATCATATGAGTAACAATGTCCTTAGAGGCTTTCTTATAAAAAGAAAAACATTCAGAAGGTTTAGAAAAATTAATAATGATAATCCTTAAGTAGAATAAGTGGAGAATTGAGGTAAAATCTACTTTTGATGAGTCTATTCCATTCAGAAATTAAAGAGTGATCCTTTCTAAGATTTTTATTATTCTACTTTAGGAAAGCAAGAGTTAATTGGGAGTTACAACTCATTCTTCTGAGTTATCTTCACTCTGGTGGAACTGAATTAGATATGTTAGTATTTATTAGTTAACATAATTATATGCTGTGAGAATGATAATCACACACCTAAGATATTAAAAATATGTGCTAAAAGAAGATGATGTCTGTTGTGTTGTAATTAATAGGTACTTGAAAAGTCCTAGAACTGTAGAATGTTAATGCCCAACTTTGATGTTTTTATTTTTTGATCCAAAGCAAATTATAAAACCCATTGAATCACCTGGCTACTTAAAGTAGGCTACCAGGTCTATAATTTCTCATTATTCAAGCATGGGTTGTGGGTGTTCCTGAACCGACTTCTGAACGTCCTTATTAAGGCCACTTTGCCTACTTGATTTAGGGAAAATCTTACTGTATGTGGAATGTTTGTACCAGTAGAGGTCCAAAGGAGCTCTATTCAAATAAGCAAGAATACTGCTTATTTCCCTTTTTTCCTGAAACAAGACTTAATGCTTCTCTGTGGATGATAATAGCAACCAAGGGATAAAAGGGGTCTTTTTAGCATTTCAATTAGTTTATTACAAAATGTCTCTCTTTTGTGGTACAGTCTCTAAAATATGTCTTAGAATCATAATGAAAGAGTAAAGTAAAATTAAAAAAAACATAGGTAAATCAAAAACATAACTCAAAGGTATACAAAAAATTTATGACAGTATAGTGTTTTGAGTCAGTGTATATCTAGACCCCATCCAATGGCATCATCTGTTAATAGAAGTTCAGCTTAGATTTTCTGGAAGAGTTACACAGGGGTCTGATTGAAATTCTTTTGATTTCTTAGAAGACAATGGATAAATCCATGCTTTTATTTTTGTTTTTTCTTCTCTTGGCAGAGCCAGGGCTAGAGTTCTGGACTTCTGATACCTAGTACAGAGCTTCCTTTTCTTCCTTGCAGTGAGGTTGGTAGGGTCAGAGCTGGTGCCTAGGTAACATGGACGAACTTTCAGATATTTTATATTACTATTTCAGGGTTACTGGAAATTTAGTAACTTTTTAATCAAGCTTATTTTGAATTGGTCACATGCAATTTCACTATCCTCATTTAGACTAGTATGAAAACATTTATAGCGATTCAGGGATAAGGTTCAGGTTGGGCATAGTCCAATAGCCTAGATTCCAAGTCTGCCAGTAAGAAGAGTGCTGTCTTCTCACTTCTGTGGAATTACCTCTGTATAAAGAGCTCCATTTGTGTGAACTACATGCTGTACCAATCTGAGCTTCCTTTCCTTTATTTCTAAAATGGGCATGGTCACTACAATCATTCCTCTTTGCAGAAATACTATATTGTTTTAGAGTTACAAGAAATAAGATGTTGGCTCTAAGCAATAGTTCACTTAATCCTTCCAATTTTTTTTTTTTTTTGCGGGGGGGATTATTAGGTTGAGTCTTGAGCTTGCTTTAAAGCATCAGGTCTTTGAAGGCCTGGGGCTTATCTTTTCTGAATGCTGGCTACCTTCTAAATGCTGTATTTTTCTTCTTCATTTAAAGCATTTAAAAAGTTTTGTCACTTTTCAGTCTGTTTGGGAACTGTGTACACATAAATGGTCACATGTACATGTCTTTAGCTGCAATCTCAGGGCTCCCACACTAAGTTCCTTTCACAGAGCAATAACCTATGAAGCAGCCAGAGAAATTATTTCACTTGTGTGTGCGTTGTATGGAAGGCTTTTTATTAGGAATTCTCATGGCCTGAGGGCTTGCAGGCAGCATAATCAGGGTGGAGTCCTGTGGTGCCAAGGATCTTCTATTCTCTTGTGCTCCCTGTTCTAGCTTGTAAAAGTCATGGGCAACTGCATGGGAGATTAATTAATAATTATTTTTTTAATATTTCATATTATTCAGTGCAACCCAAACAAGAAGCAACTGGGAGGTGAAAGCCCCTACATGTGGGCACTGTAAATGGATGCATGTGAGTCTCCCTGCAAATTTGGACCTTGCTGGGTTTATTTGGTTTCTTGCTAAATGAGATAGGAACTGGGTCTTAGGTTGTTGAAAAAGATAATAGGTGTGGATAGTGTCATCTTCCTCTTCCTGTATCCTCCTGGGAAAAATGTAGCAGCATATCGTGATTTGCTGGGGAAAAATGGATTTGCCAATGTGTCTGTGTTCTGCTTACTAATAGCTTTCTTCCAGAGCCATAGTAAAAGTTAAAACATTGTAGAAACCTCATATCTAAGATACCAACTGAGTACAGTAAAATAAAATTTGCAAAAGTCTAATTCTTTCAGTGCTCCTGTTTAGAAGATATGGGTAATTCTGAATTAGTCTGGACCTGCCAAAAAACTTCAGTCGTTAAATAACAATGAGATGGGGGTGGAGGAGTGATTAGCTGACTCAGAGTTGCATGCCATGAGTTTGATGAAGGGCAATTAATTCTTAGATTATATATAATTGCATTGCAATAACATTTATACCCTTCCATTTTTAGAAGATGATGTTTGTCATATGTGGTGTCATAACTTTAAATCTTTGTTTTGAATGTAATATTCAGAGTGGAAATCCACCTTGGATTGGACCTTTACAAAAGTTTGGTACAAAAATGTCCATGTTACATGCTCTAGTCTAAGAGTGTGCTCTGTGTTTGTGGCGTAGGTGAGAGATCCTAGCAGTAACATGGAGGGAAGCTGAGCAAGCAGCTGCTGCTGACTATCACAGAGAAGCCAGCTGTGCTAAAGCTTGGAGAGGGGTAGGGGAGTCCTCTGTGGTACTCTGGTCATGGTCCATGTGGTAGTCTTGAGCTGTGATTTGTTTGCAAGACGTTGGCTCAGAGATGACTGTTACCTTGCACTATATCACTTGATTCAGGCATTGGTTTAAAAAGAAATGCACAAAACTGCCTGTTGAGCTTCTTCATTTCATAGCAGCATCTTAGTGGAAATAATTAGCTCTATGTCCATGCAGAAGCACACATCACATTTGCAAAATTAGAGAGCTTTCTTGTCAGGACTGGTTTCCCTATTTCTTTCTTCCTCTCCCACTGTTGAAATATCTATTTTGGTAGCAGCCTTGGTCTGAAACCCTATGGTCCCCCTCACTTTTTAATTTAAGAATCAAATAAACTACACAATATAAATATAGCTATATATATTTTTTTGCACAGTCTGATTAGACTTTACCATGGCAAATACATAGGAGTATTGTTTTAAAGGAAAAAGCCATACCTCAAATAAGATATTCACTGTTTTATCCATTTCGACACCCATTTCTTTGATATGCTTTATAGCCAAATTAACATATAATGATGATAACAAAGGTCTCTCTAGACAGAAGATTGGAGGTGGTTAATAAACAGTCCCACATATCACCATTTGTCATGGTGAGTAACTAGTCTGTCCTCCGCACCAAATATCACATTGACATATGACTGCTATGGTACTTTTCACAGTGTCGAAATGACCAGGAAAGCCATATACACTCCTTTCAGTGAATATGTCAATTATATAAAAAATCCTTGATGTATTATGTTTCATAATCTGAACCCACATATTCCTTATAAAACTATAAACTGGACTTTTGTTGAAATGAAGATACAATTTGGGCACATCCTGCTGTGGAGCCAGCAGGTGCTGTTTTTAGTTGTAGGTGCAGACAGGGCCCCGTGTAAATGTTAGAATTTGTTTCTCTTTGGTCCCTGGGCTCTAACTCCAAGGTGCACCTATGCTGTCCTATTGGGGTTCAAGACAGAAGGGAATTGGATAGTGTTTTGTTGTTCTGACTCATAAATGACTCAAATGTACAGTAAAAATTCTAATAATTTTACCTCACAGACTATACCTTCTAGAGAGATTATAAAAGCACGTAATGCCTTAAGCTTTAACAGCAAAGAAGGAATTGTGATAAACACAAGACGCAAGTTCTGAAGGCAAGATTATCTTTCCTTTCCTGACATACAAGAGACATGCAATTTTATATTTGCTGAATAAACAGGTAAATGTTGTCATGCAAATCCAGTAATTATATAAGTATCCACACTTTAGAATCTGCTAGGGAATCCAGTCTGGATAGGCACTGAGTTAATGAATGACAAAGGATACCTGCTTTCTGATTTTTCATAATTAACATGTATTTGTACCAATAAAAAATAAGTGTAGCTGAGACAGATGAATTTTGTAAGGACAACTAATTGGTAGCTGCCGATTCAGCTAAAATTTCCATCTTTATGTCTGCATTGACTTACATCACTTGAAAGCAGTACACTTGGTTGAGATGTTATCTTGGGTTATAATTTAATGCTACACCCATTCTCATATTATTGGGGTAATATAAAAGTAAACACCAAGTCACTTTTTGTGTCCTCTACAGTACGCTGAAAGGAGAGGGCCATTATGTTACTCAGTGTTTTCTAATATAAAGATCAATGTAATAAAGCATTGGATTCAATGATAGGAGACTGTTACCTGACGGAGGAACTGATAATATGCTTCCTTTTTTCAAAAAAAAAAGTCTGCAGAATTATCATCTGACTCTTTGAGTTTTTATGATTCATGTCTTTTTCCTTTACCACATAGTTTCTGATGCCTCCTGACTTTGTATTTCATATTTCATAAGTATATGCCAATTATGAGCCATTTCAAAGCTAATTACCTAAATCTAACTTGTGCTTTTTAAAATGGAAATAAATTTTCCATGTATATGTGCCTTTGAACATCCTTGAACTATGTAAACTTAAGACTTTTTCTTTAAAGAGAGAATTTAATTCGAAATGGATTCTTTGTTTATATTGATGATAAACAATGGCTCCATTAAAGTAACATATTAAGTGATAGAAATAAAATATAAGCTTTAAAGTGGCTAAAGAGATAGAATATTCTTTTGTTCCTTTTAAGAAATGTGGTATTTCAGAAAGCTTGAAGTACTAGTAGTCAGATGCACAAATCTTTACCTAAGGTGTCTTGATTTTTTTTTTCTAATTACATCTTGATATTGTACCATTTTACATCATAATACTGAAAAGTGATGCTTCTTAGGTACTGCTAGAGATGCTAACCTTCTTAGCGATATGGAATCTCCTGGGCTTTCTAGGCCACCCCACCTACACAAAGTGAAGGTTTATTTCCCAAATGGCCAGCATATTGCATTGATTCTTACCAAGACAGTCAAATACAGGAAATACTTTTTACAAACAGCATTCTGCATGATTTAATATTCTATGTAATGCTAAGCTTAGGGCTCATTTTCTCACCAGTCAGCCTATTATGGCTAAAAGTTCTGATGTTTAACTTTGTTTATGGGAAGTCCCCTTGTAAATCAGACCTGCTAGCCAGCAAGGGGAGAAGTAAGAGGGTAAATCAGGGTGGTCTGTTTGTAGCTGAGTTATGACAAGTTTCCTGGAGAAGGAAGGGTATGAATGGAAATGTGTTAATCAGGCCATCACCCTTCTGCCATTGTCCCTCATATCACATGGTCAAAAGAGAAAGAACAATAGAACTTACAGCTGAAGATGTGAGAAAAAGTCTGCAATGTATCTTCAAAACTGGTTAAGGGTGGCTTTCTGAAAAGGGCATTGGATTCAAGAATATGATCATTGTGTCTGTTTTTCCAAGAGGTGTTTGGATTCTCTCATTCATTGGTTAGTTAGTTAGTTAGTTTATTTATTTACTTATTTGTTTGTTTATTTATTTATTTTATTCTTTGACTATTAGTTGAACATGAAATCTCTGTTGAGTTTATAAAAGATATAAAGACCTAAATAAATGGAAAAATAACCTTGAATAACAAGGTCTGAACTGTGTGGGTTCACTTACACACACTTAAAAAAATAAATACTGTAAATGTATTTTCTCTTCCTTATGATTGTCTTAGTTTAATACATGTACAAAATATGTGCCAATAAAATGTTTGTTTTTTTAATAGACTGTTTTTGTTATCAGTAAAGATTCCAGTCAACAGTAGGCTATTAGTAAATATTTGGTGAGTCAAAAGTTATATGTGGATTTTTTTACTGTGTGTTTAGCACCCCTATCCTTCTTGTTATTCAGAGGTCAACTGTATTGTTAAGATGACATGCTCCTCAAATTGATCTACAGATGAAAAGCAATCCCTATCAGAATTTCAGCTTTTTTCTTTGTAGAAATTTTCAAGTGAATCCTAAAATTCATAAGGAAAATTATTGGGCCCATAATAACCAAAACAATCTTGAAAAAGAAAACAAAAGATTCACACTTCTTGACTTTAAAATGTATTACAAAGCTTGAGGAATCAAGCAGTGTGGTTCTGGCATTAGAGATATAGATGTAGATAGATATAGATATAGATATAGATATAGATATAGATATAGATATAGATAGGTATAGGTATAGGTATAGGTATAGATATAGATATAGATGTAGATATAGATATAGATATAGATATAGATATAGATATAGATAGGTATAGATATAGATATAGATATAGATATAGATATAGATATAGATATAGATATAGATATAGATATAGATATAGATATATGTACTGACAGTCCAAAAATAAACCATTACATTATGGCCCATTGATTTTCAGCAGAGTTGCTAGGCCATTCAATGGTGGACACAGATTTTTCAACATATGTTACTGAGACAACTTGATATCCACATGAGAAAGAATGAAATTGGACTCCTAGCTGAATCATATATAAAAATTAACTTAAAATGGATCAAAGACAAAAACATAAAAGGTAAAACTATAAAATTCATAGAAGAAAACATAGGAGCAATCTTCATGACATTGGATTACTCAGCGACACCAAAAGAACAAACATCTGAAGAAAAAAAAAGTGTATAGGGCTTCACAATTAAACACTTTTATGCTTCAAATTACATCAAGAAAGTGGAAAAGCAACCTAGGGATTGGGAGATTACATTGAAGGTCATATATCTGATAAGGGATTTGTATCTAGAATATATTAAGACTCATAACCCAATAAGAGAAAGACAAATAATCCAATTTAAAAAAATGGACAAAGAATCTGAATACACATTTCTCCAAAGATATATAAGAGGATAATATGCATAGGAAAAGATGCCCATCATTATTTTTCAGCTCAGAAATGGTCAAATCAAAACTGCAATGAGATACTCATTCACACATACTAAGATGGTTATAACAAAAAAGACAGACAAGAAAATGTGTTGGTAAGAATGTAGTGAAGCAGGAACTGTCATACTTTGCTGGTTGACTGGAAAATGGTGCAGCCACTTTGGATAGAGTTATTATATGACCAACCAATTCTATTTCTATTATCCCCAAGAGAATTAAAACATATGTCCACACTTGGACATGAATGTGTATATTAGCATTATTCATAATATCCAAAAAGGAAACATCCTAAATATATATCTCGTGATGAATGAATAAACATAATATATTATTTTCATAATGTTGATTATTATTTAACCATAATATGAAGTGAAATACTAATACATGATATAATATGAATGAACCTTAAAAACTTTATGCTTTAGGAAAGAAACTAGACACAATATTGTATTATTTCATTTATATGAATAACCAAAACCATAGATACAGAAAGATTAGTAGTTTCAAGTGGCTGGATGTTGGGGGAGAATAAGGGGTGACTACCAATGGAAACAAGTGTTATTTTGGAAATAATTAAAATATTCTGGAATTAGATGGTAATACCGATTGGATAATTCCTTGAATATACTAAGGACCACTGGTTATTATAGCTCAAATAAAAGAAAAGCTTGCATTTAGCAGTGGGCCTGAAATATATAAAATTGTACATGGCTCCTGCCCTATGGAAGCTTACAGCCAATTGGGAGAATACAAACTGATAGTTACCGCACAGAATACACATCCTAGGGAAGAAGAACATATAGCATGTTGCTTGAAGGGCTAGAGGTAGAACTTTGCCTGGATGACTTTTTGTCTCCAATCATTACTTGTATAGGAAATCTCTACAGCGAGGATAAGACTTATATGCAGCTTCAGAGAGCAGAAGAAAGTCTAGTATTTAGAAGCTGAGAAAGGCAGTGAGGCCCGGAGCGGAGATGGAGATGGAGATAGGGGGGCTGCCTGAGCTGGTGCAGTGGCTTGGGCTGCCCTGGATCAGACACAGGCAGGGTGGCCGGGGGATGCTGCGAGTCAGGCTCGGGTCCAGGCTCCCCATAGCGCTGATCCTTCCTGACTCCCAGTGCTGCCAGTACTGCAAGAGTCAGGCAAGGGTCCCAGCCTCCCCACGGGGTGCCTCCTTGCTAGGCGAAAGGCTGGGCACCTTCTCATGTGATTTCAATCACACACTGGGCCTCTAGTCTACTATAATGACTATCTAACAGTAAGAAAAGTTGAAGTTCAATGTGGGTTGCCTTAGAAGATGGCAAGTTTGCCTTTATTGTAGGCATTTGAAATAACACTCTGGCATTTACCAAGCGAGCGATTTAAACTCTCTAAACCTCAGTTATTAACCTAAGTGAATAACACATCTCAGAGTTGACATGAGGACCACATGAAATAATGGGTGAGTGTATAATGTGTGAATACACTATCTTGCACATGATAACACAATTACTACTATTGATTTCACCAGTATCATCATTACCAAATGAATTTTTGCAATAATTCTGGGAACGGAATTCAGACAACGGATGGGAGGATTGATTTGAATGATGCTAGGATTTCATGGTACTCTCATTATTGGTTACAGGTCTTGGAGTTTTCTGTTCCCTAATATGAAACTTGGAAGTACAGACCAAAGACCTTGATCCTATTCCAGGTCCCTAAATTGACTCTCTGTTCCTAAGGCAAACTACTCAGCCTCAGAGTACTCAGTGCTCTTAGCCATGATAGCTGATATATATGTTTAATTTATTAAGATTGTTATTGACAACTCTAATGACCTTAGATGATCTTTATGAATATCAATAGAACTCTGAGTGAACACTGAAGTGGGTTATATGTGAAACAGTGTGAGGATAAAGCAGGAGGCCAATTTACTCCTTCAGCCTTGCAAAGAACATGTTGTCTCTTAAAAACAAGCAAGTAAAATAACTTGATTAGAATTCTAGGAACATTTATTTAAGATGTTTTAAGAGGTCCAGAATTTCCATGATTGGCCAAGATGCCTCATGGGCAAGTCACTACCAGTCTGGGTCTATTTCAAGATTTGTAAAGTGGACTTGAGGACTGAGATGACCTTCCTGGTGATTTGAGTTTTGAGTTGGTATGGCTTTGGCTCTGTATAAAAGAAATCTATATTGATTTTTCATTCTATGCTTATATTATTTCACTATAGAAGATTTTTCTTTAAGACTGTGTTGAAGTTGATGAGAATCTCAAAAGATAATTTGCACCAACATCTATGGAGCTCAGGATGATTTGGAACCAAACTTATGGAGTTTAAGATTATTTGAAATAAAGTATATTGTAGTGATTAAAATGATACATTCTAAGACCAGCTTGCCTTGGGTTCAAATTCCTATTGTACTACTTTCTAACTGTGTAACCTGGAATCAGTCACTTAAAACTTTTTATACCTGTGATTTTTTATCTTTAAAATGAAGATAATTATGGTGTCTACCTCATATGATTGTAATGAGGAATCAATAAGTTACCATGTGTGAAGCACTTAAAACAGTGTTTGGCATATTGTTAGCACTACTTGCATTAGCAGATTTTATTTTTGGGAGGTGGATGCTTATTCTTAACCTTTTGCACTCGAATGTCCAGTGTGACTCGACACGGTTAGCATTAGAATAAAGGAATCAAGAAAAAAGCAAGCCAGTGCAAAGGGTTAAACTAGTGGCCTGGCGCATGAAATTTGTGCACAGGGGGAGGTGTCCCTTAGACCAACCTGCACCCTCTCCAATCTGGGACCCCTCGGGGGATGTCCGACTGCCAGTTTAGGCCCGATCCCAGCAGTCGGGCATCACTCTTGCAATCCGGGACTGCTGGCTCCTAACTGCTCACCTGCCTGTCTGCCTGATCGCCCCTAACTGCCCCCCCAACCGGCCTGCTTGCCTCCAACTACCCCCCCCCATCAGCCTGATCACCCCCAACTTCCCTCCCCCTGTCCTGATCGCCCCTAACCACCTCTGCCTTGGCCCTGCCACCATGGCTTTGTCTGAAAGGACATGTCCAGAACGTCTCCCAAAAGATCTCCTGGTATAATTAGCATATTACTGTTTTATTAGTATAGATAGAAGCCTGGTACATGGGTGGGGGCCGGCTGGTCAGCTCTGAAGGAGGTCCCGGATCAGGGTGGGGGTCCCCACTGGAGTTGGTGCCAGCCTGGGTGAGGGGCTGGGTCAGTATGCAGGCTGGCCATACCCCATCGGGGTGGGGGTCCCTGCTGGGGGGCATGGCCGCCTGGGTGAGGGGCTGAGGGCCGTTTTGGGGTGGTTTGCAGGCTGGCCAAGCCCCTGGCTTTGTCTGGAAGGATGTACGGAAGATCTCCAGAAGGTCTCCCAGTCTAATTAGCATATTATTATTTTATTAGTGTAGACTAGAGGCCTGACACACGAAGATTAGTGCAAGAATGGGCCTTCCTTTCTCTGGCTGCCAGCACCGCCTTCGTTCTTGCTGGAGCTGCCTTTTTGCTCTGCCTGGAGCCGCCTTTCTGCCTTCCCACACTGCCCAGAGGCCTGGAGTGGCTGAGGTGGTGTGGAATGACCCTGGCCACTCGGCGCCTGTGTATGCAAATTAACCCACCATCTTAGTTGGGTTAATTTGCATACTAACTCCTGATTGGCTGGTGGGTGTCGCGAAGGTATGGTCAATTAGCATGTTACTCTTTCATTAGTGTAGATTGTGAGTTACTATTTTTATGTTATAAGATTGACATAAATTTGGTCTGTGATATCTCTGCAGTCTCTGAAACAGATTACCTAGTTCATGTAAACTGGGCATCATTCTTACACTACTTCAAAGTGTGTGGGTCTAGCTGTTTCTGAGTCTTTGTCTAGTCCTTTTGGTATGGCAGTGGCTTCTAATGTGTGGACTCTAAAACCAAAGCTAGAGTGATAACCAGTCTTGACACACACATGAATCGTCAACACCTATTTCTGTGGTTTACAAGGTAATTACTCTGATAGCTGAATTAGGTTGGCTTTAAAAACAGAAATCAAGACTCATAGATTTTGATTCTGTTATAGTTGGTTCAATTGAGTGTTCATAATGCCCTGGACAGCTTATTTTGCAGAGAATGATGGGCTCCACTCCTTGAGTTTCTGATTCAGTAGGTCTGCAGTGGGGCTCAAGAATTTGTATTTCTAAGAAGTTCCTAGATTTTGGGACCACACTTTAGGAATCTTTCAAAGCTGCTAGTCAAATGTTTTGTAAGCTACCCCCTCTTTGTCCTTTCTCTTATCACTATAGCTGTATACCCTCAAGGCTCGAGCCAGCGCCACAAACACTAGACTAATGACTTTATTTTCTGGAGGAGGAAACCCTAACTTAGAGAAGTGTCTTCCCCTGGTTGCATAGAAAATGGACAGAATTTGGAAGCTTTTTGTTCAATTGAGAATGATTTACGTCTGCAGTTCTTGGACTAAGCATTTAAATGTTGAAAACTAGAATTCCTATTCCATCTCTACCATGTTTGGAAGCATAAATTTAATTGTTTTATTTCTACAAACCTCATTTTCTTAATTCACGATATGATTACATCCTCTGCTTGGCATATATGATTTTGTGAAAAGTAAATGACATACTCTGCATTAAATCATTTTGTAAATGTTGAAACACTATTCAAGTGGTTTTCAAACTCATCCCAGTTATCAGATGCAATATCACATTAAACATAAAATATTTTTTGATAACTACATCCTTCCTCCACTCATCTAAGGTAAATATTGACTTTTCTAACTATTTTCAGGAGCAAGTAGTACACTATAAACTTGTCACTTGTTCCATAGAATCCTTTCATTCCCTTCTTGCATTCATTTCTCTTAGACGTGTTCACACATAGGTACATTTTTTTGCAAATTTTCAGTGTACTTTTATGTGTACTTGTAAGATACCCTACAAGTCACATTTATTAAGACTGAAATAAATGATTTGCTATTTTGCTGAAAATAGATTTATTTTCTTTCTTTCTTTCTTTCTTTTTTTTTTTTTTTTTTTTTTTTTTTTGTATTTGCTTTTGAAAGATCTGGGTTGAGCCAAGAGAAAGGGTTTTCCTCCCCGTTCTGCTATCTAAAGTCAGCCAGTTTCTCTAGCTAAGCCTCAGTCCCCATTTGTAAATGAGGCTGGTTCTTATTCTCAATGTCAATGATATTAGACTTATAGGGCAACAATTAGAGTCCCTTACCAACTTGAGAAACTATGTACAGAGAATCTACATTGGCCTGGGTCTATTTTAGAGAGATTTTTTTTCCCCCTTTCATGTCTGTTTGTTGTTTGCATTTCATGTTGATTCAGGAAAGTTTCTCCACTCCTTTTCTCCAGGTTTCTATCAGGGCTTCTTTGGAGTATGTTGGGTTTGTGTTTATGTTGGTATGAAAGGAAATGTAAGAAGACAATACCTGTTTCTGATCCTCTGGGGTAGAGATGTCGGATAGTGGGGACAGGGACAAGGCTTTCCTATTCATAGTAAATTTCTCCCTTTTGTAATATTCAGAGGCTCTCCTTTATTAATGCACAGCAAGAAGTATTAGTTCTTTATTGTTGTGCAACAAATTGCTTAAAAACCTAGTAGCTTAAAGCATGTTAAAAATACACACACTTTGTCAGTTTTTGTGGGCCAGGAACCTGGGAAGAGCTCAGCTGGACCATCTGCTCCACAGTCTCTCACAAGTCTGCAAACAGGGTTCATTGGTCCAGAGTCTACCATCTCATCCGAAGGATTTATTGGGGGATGCTCTCCTTCTAAGCCCAGGTGTTTATTGTTGGCAAGGTTTGGTTTCTCCTAGGTTGTTGGACTGAGTGTCTTAGTTTCCAGCTAGCTGTTGGCAGCATTCTGTCCTCAGCTTTCCATCTTGTGGACCTCTCCAACATGTCAGCTCATCATTTCAATGAACAGAGACCTGATCATTCCATGTTTAGATACTTCCCTCTGGTTAAATATGATGCTTCCCATCGACTCCAACCCATTCTTAAAGAAAAATCTTCTATAGTGAAATAATAAAATCACAGTTAATTATGTGCTATTTTTTTCCCAATTTATTCATTCATTGAATCATATTCTTTATTCAACCAGCAATTGTTTGGACCTTAATAAATGCAAATACTACAGATTAAAATCAAAGGGAGTGCAGTTTCTACCTTTCCCCATCACACAAATAACTTCTTATGTAGGAAACAGATGTGGAAACAGATGACAAGAATATATGATGAATGCAGTGATGAATGTCTGAACAAGGTGCTATGGATTCATAGAGGAAAATGCTTCACTCCCCTTTTGTAGAGGTCAACGGAGGCTTTTCAGTGCTGGCATTTCAGTAGATATATTAAGGGACTGGTTGGACCTCAGGGTATGTAGGGCAAGTGTTGTGTAACAAGCCTGGAAAGGAAGGCAAGTAAATAAGTTTCTGCAAATTCATCCCCTCCTTCTGTGTTTCTGTCTGCCTTATACACAGTCATGACTCAGTACCAGGCATCTCAGGCAACAAATAACCAACATACGCACTACTATATTTCTCTGTGATCCCTGTATCAATCTGCCCTCAGTGCAAACACTGAAATGCTAGTAACTCATCTGAAAACTGTCCAGTTGGAGGATAAAAAGTCCTGTGTCTTGTAAGAGTAAAATCATACCAATCATAAGTCACTAGGAATATTAGGGCCAGCCTTCTTTCCTCCAGCATCCTTTTTTTTAAATATATTTTTTATTAATTTCAGAGAGGAAGGGAGAGAGAGAGAGAGAGATAGAAACATCAATGATGAGAGAGAATCATTGATTAACTGCCTCTTGCACACCCGCTACTGGGGATCAAGCCTGCAACTGGGCATGTGCCCTTGTCCGGAATCAAACCTGAGACCCTTCAGTCCACAGGCTGACGCTCTAGCCACTGAGCCAAACTAGTGAGGGCAATCCTCCAGCATTCTTTTTAAAGCTGCTGGGCCTGTCTGTAACAGCATCATGCGCTAACACTCATGATTTAGAAGTGTTTCACTGCACACAAAACACATTTATAGTACTTTGTCTTTTGTATTACTTAGCATATATGAATTACTTGTCAACCATCTGATATATGACAAAATTATGGACCAGGAAATTACTTGCCTTAATTTTCACGCACACACACAAAAAGGCAATTCCATGTTTAAATTTATGTCTTCTGTCTACAATTCCCAACATACTGATACTTCTAGTACATCAGTGGACCCCTAGCTGGGAACTCTGATCAAATGAACCCTTACTTGGAAGATTAATATATAACATGGCTAAAGTGAAACAGATCTGCTTGGAAAAATGATGTTGGGGCTCTAGAACCTTGATGAGCATCATCCTGCTCACTCCAGAGGTCACTCTGAGGCATTTTCATTTTTAGTGTGTAAAGCAGCCTGTTACTCTGTGTTAATTATTCCTGTCCTACCTTGGAGCTCTCAGGAAAGATCTAATGATCATTTTGCTCCCCAGGGTGGGACTAGTGTGGGAAGTGAACTGCTGTCATGTTGTATTAGCCACACTATTCCCCACTGGTCCTACGATGTGTTCCTGTAGATTAAAGCCTAGCCCATGAGAGAATAATGGACTAGATAAAATAACCAGAAGATGATGAAAGCAATGTGTAGTACAGTAGACAGAGCACATATCCTAATTGTACCCCTAACTTGCTGTGTGATTTTTATCAGGCAAGCCATTGCCCTTGTGCTACATTCAGTTCATCAATTAAGGATTTGGGCTTCAACTTCCCCCAGGTACTGATAGAAAACATTCCAGGAGGATGTCATTCTCTGAAGAAAACACATAGCTTGTACCACCTAGAACCTCAGAAGGAGGATCAACCCCAGTGTTTCAAAACACTCCTTCAGGCTCCTATGGGAGATGTCTTGAAAGTGTTCTACTTAATGGATAGAGGGAGCCTGACCTAGTGAGTTGGAGAGTTGGAGACTTATCATCATGAAGGAATTCAAGTGCTTACTCATTTAAAATATATATATATATGGAGAGAGAAAGAGAGAGAGAGGGGGGGGGGTAATATGGAAATTAGACCAGGACGCCATAATGGTCACGACCAGACAGGAGGAAGTTGCGTGTGCAGTAGGCGTGTTGGGCGGGGACTTGCAGCAGCACCTGCGACCTACCCGCCCCAGTGTGAGTGCCCCAGTAGGCAGCGCATTCCATCAGTGCCCGCCCTTCGCACCCACATGCAGGTGAAGTCGCTGGTGCCTGCTTTCCTGTAGGCCTGAACCCCGAAGCAGCCAGGGATGAGCTGGTGATCCCAATGGCCTGACAGCCAGCAGTGGAGGCAGCGTTGGGCCTAGGTACTGGCAAACAGGCAGAAGATGGCCCTGATTCGGCTAGTTGCTATGATGCCCACTGTAGCCAGCAAACCAGCCGATCAGATTGTGGGGCCAGCAGCCAACCTCGAGGACCCTCCCCGCTGCCGCCCTGCCTTGGACTCTCCCATCCTGATCAAGAGCAGGGCCCACAGAGCCTGGACTCTTCCTGGCAGCCCCAAGTCTGTGGGGTTGAGAATTCTGATGGCCCTGTCCAGAGAGTAGAGGTGCCTAATGGGCAGGGACAGGGAACACAGGCCTCCAGGGAGCACCACAGAATTGGCAAGGAGAGGAGAGGCCCTGCGAAGGGGGAGGATGCGAAGCCAGTGGACATCAGCCCAGAATCCAGCCCTTCCCCTCTGAAGGCAGCAGGGCCCTCAACCCAGAACCCCAGGCTTCAGGAAGCTCTATGCAAAACTGCGCATTGAGAAGGAGAGACTTCGTGAGGGCCTGACCCAGACCATGCGGCAGCTGGTGCAGTTTAAGGTGGAGCTGGAGTGCACCACGCAGAGGCAGAGCGCTTTGCAGAGAGGCCGGCCCTCCTGGAGCTGGAGAGATTGGAGTGCAGGGCCCCGGAGCACAAGGCCGCTGAGCTGGAAGAGGAGCTGAAGGGCCTTTCCAACCTCTGGGCTGACAACAAGCACCTCAAGGACGAGAATGTGGCCCTGATCTGTGTCATCAGCAAACTGTCCAAGTGACCCCGGAGGACTTGCCCCTGCACCCGCATTTATACAGCTGCTTCTACCACATGTACCCCTTCCCCTGTGTGAACATGAGTGGAAGTCTCTGAGCAGCCATAACATCCCCTTGGGACCTCCAGGCTTGGAGGGGAGGACAGAGCCTCCAGGAGCCAAGGGGGCCATCTGAGGCCAGGATGGAGACTGGAGGCTGAGCCAGTAGGGGGACAATCAGGCTGGCAGCGGGGGCAGTTGGGGGTGATCAGTCTGGCAGGCAGAGTGGTTAGGGGTGATCAGGCAGGCAGGCAGGCAGGCAGGCAGGTGAACGGTTAGGAGCCAGTTGTCCCGAATTGCAAGAGGGATGTCCGACTGCCAGTGCGGGATCGGGCCTATACCAGCATTGTGACATCCCCCGAGGGGTCCCGGATTGGAGAGTGTGCAGGCTGGGCAGAGAGACCACACCCTTCCCGTGCACAAATTTCATACACCGGGCCTCGTGTGTGTGTGTGTGTGTGTGTGTGTGTGTGTGTGTGTGTAATGATTTCAGAGAGGAAGGGTGAGAGAAAGAGAGATAGAAACATCAATGATGAGAGAGAATCATTGATTGGCTGACCCCTACACACCCCCTACTGGGGATCAAGCCTGCAACCTGGGCATGTGTCCTGAATAGGAATCAAACCCAGGACCCATCAGTCCACAGGCCAACACTCTTTCCAGTGAGCCAAACCAGCTAGGGCCTTGCTCACTTTTTAATCCATGAATTTGTTCATTGGATTCAAATATTTTATTAGACTTTTTCTGCCTGCCTTGTTTTGCTGCCTTGAATATGAGAATAATGAATGAGGAAATTCTTGGATTGAAGAGGAAGAGGAAAGACAGAAAAGGAGGGCTAGGGGTAGGAAAATTGGCAGCCACTGTGCCTTTTGTTCTAGAAGAATCAGGATAGTTTGATTCAAATTTAAAAAGTAGAAAAAAGGTCATGTAGAAAGCAGGAGGGGCATAGACAGTATTGATGGCAGAGCCTTTTGTAAAAGGCAGCAGAGCTCCATTTCCCTCTATTCAACACTTCAGTGTGAGAAGTGTCCTTGGAGGACTTCTGGATCCAGTCCCTCAGTCTACTGAGGAGGACAGCAAGGCCTGAGCAGGGACTGACTTGCCCACTCAGGTTGGAGAGAATACACTCTATTAAGAAGCAGTGAGTGTAGGGGTCCTGCCTCCTCTCATCAGAGCTGGGAAGGATTCTCGGTTCTCTACTTTTAAGAAGTCCTGTGATTGGGTTAGGGCTACCTACATAATCCAGGATAATCTCTTCACTTCAGGAATTAACTTTACTCACAACTGCAAAGTTACTTTTGCTAAGTATATTAACATATTCACAGCATCCAGCAATTAAGAGTGTGTAAATCTGTGGGAGCCCATTAATCCACTGGCCATAGTTTGTTTATGGGAATATAAATAATTTCACATTGTTTTGCATAGAAAGTGAGAATATAAGTGAGGAGAGACAAAGTAGCCACATCATAAAGTGTGTTTTATGCTTTAAAAAAGACTTCTGAAGTTATCCTATGGCACTAGGGAATTATACCATTCTATTTAGCACAGAGATATTTAATCTATAATGAGGTTCAGCTATTGAAATAAGTTCTCTGCCCAAAATTCCTTCACATTTATTTCTATGGGAAAATTGTCTGTTTTTTAAATCTAATTTTTGACTCAACATACTTGGAACACATTATCATGCCATGTACATATCATTAATGTTTGCATTCCTTTTTACCATGTTCTTTTCTGCCCTCTTCCTCTGCTTGGTTTTCCTGAAGCCTGAGGGAATGCCATTTAGGGTCTATGACCTATTGGGTAAAAGTTCAGGAAGACTTTCATTGGGCACCGTTGCCTCTGATTTTGGAAGCTGGAACTTGGTAACAGAAAGGGGCAATTAGGAGGACAAAGAGATGCCTGTTTCTTGGAACAACAGCACATTGAATCCATGCTTCTTGGAACTGACATAGTGGAGTGAGGAGGTGGGTGGCTTCTTCATATATATTCACCCCAGGAGCAACTCCTGGTTTTCTCTGGATCCCTAAGGAATGGATCTAGGAAATCTAATGGAAACGTCAACACTGTTTCCCTGCCCCTTTAATGTAAGAGTGAGAAGTTAACTTGTGTGCTTGTTCAAGAATGATTCTTTAAAAAAAAACAAACACAAAAAAACCCCACACCATTTATTTATTTTATTTAAAAATCTTTATTGTTGAAAGTATTACATAAGTCCCTTTTTCTCCCCATTAATTCCTCTTAGCCCCCCCCCTTACCCCTCCCCAGAGTAGGACCTGGTGAATAGAAGGAGCCTCTTACAGTAAATTGAAAGATTTTCCCAATAGAACAGGGAAATCGAGATTTATTTTTCAGTCAGTTCCAATTACACTGCTGTGTTGCAGGGGAAAGCAGCTACACAGCATGTTGTCTTATAGCATCACTACAGTGGAGTCAGCCTCAAAGGAGATGGGGTCAGAGAAGTGTTCAGTGCCTCAGTGCCTGGGATTCTACAGAGAGAATCACTGCATGAAGATTTCTTAACACAGATGGAATCAAGGTGCCCATATTATATCTGACCACAGCAATGTTAATGCAGAATAGCGAGTGGGATTTGCTATTCATGGGATTGCAAGCTGGGGAATAAAAAGGGGGGTGTATTTTTAAAGGTCATTTATACTACTTATGAGAAAACACATTACCATACATCTGTCTGTGAAATTGCGTATCAAGAATGGGAGCTGAGAACATTCCAAGGAAAACTGCAAGTTGATTTGCAAGTGTGAATTTTATTTA
Source organism: Cnephaeus nilssonii (assembly GCF_951640355.1). Classification (NCBI taxonomy): domain Eukaryota; kingdom Metazoa; phylum Chordata; class Mammalia; order Chiroptera; family Vespertilionidae; genus Cnephaeus; species Cnephaeus nilssonii. Next base: position 45,939,530 of record NC_137074.1, read on the forward strand.
TTTATTTATTTTCTGGAAGAGTTTAGCCTCCTGAATACTTGTTCTTTCTATGTTGTAGTTGATAATATCTAACATCCACTGTGGTGCTATGGGAAGAAGAACCTTCTATCTCCCACTTTGGATATTAAGGATGTGAGATAATTTTTCAGAAAAGGCACACAATCTCAAATGTGACTTCTTTCTTATCTTACAAGTAGAGTTGACAACAGTGAAATGATGTGCTCTAGGCAAACTCAGAAAGAGTGTCATTTGAATGGGTGGTAGTTATATTCACATCAAACCATAGAACATTAAAAATTTGAGGTGATTTTTTTATATGAATAAGAGAAACCATAGGATGAAGCTGCTTGTCTGAGGTCATGCAGTAGGTCAGTGGCACTGCCAGGACTGAGCCATCATCTCCTGGCTCCCAGTTACTGTGTTTCTAGTCCAGCACAGCTGCCTCCCAAGTTTAATAGTCTATGACTCACAGTCCAAATCTATGGTGACATATAATATTTTACTTTGATTCTAAATCAACAGACCACTTTTAGAAGTGCTTACACGGCTGCATTACTTTTTACACTATCAGGTCCTTCAAGTTGAGTCTTATTTCTAGAGCTCAAATAAGAGTAAGCAGAGGAGCCATTTATTCATTTTATGACAAATATTTATTGAACACTTGTCAGGTGGCAAGCTCTCTTGTAGAGGGTGAGGGTATAGCTATGAATATTAAAAAAAAAATATATTTCCTCAAACAGTTCACATTCCTCTGTGGAGAAGCATAATAACCAGATAAACAAGTAAACTTTTACATCTGATAGAGTTAAGTGCTGTAGAAAAACTAAGCATGATAAAGAGGAGAGAGAGAGAGTACTTTGGATGGTGTGGAGTACTAGTTGCTACTACACATAAGGCAGATCTAGAAAGGAGGTGATATTTGAGGAGAAATCTCAGGCAGTTGAGGGCTTTTTCTTTTTAAAATATGTTTTTTATTGATTTCAGAGAGAGGAAAGTTGAGGGAGAAAGAGAGAAACATCAATGATGAGAGAGAATCATTGATTGGCTGCCTCCCCTAGACACCTCCTACTGGGGATCCAGCCTGCAACCTGTTCATGTACCCTGACTGGGAATCGAACCATGACCTCCTGGTTCATGGGTTTATGCTCAGCCACTGAGCCACACCAGCTGGGTGAGCTGAGTGATCTTAAGGGGAGTGATAAAAGATGTCCAGGAGGGAACAGAGACCCTGATAACCACAAAGGGCCTTGTAGGCTGTTATAAGGCCTTTGGCTTTTACTCTGAGTGAGATGGAGAACATTTGAAGTCATGTGATCAGACTAATGTTAAGGATCACTTTGGCTGCTTTGTGAAGAATAGAATGTGGGCTATAATAATAATCCAAACCAGGTATGTATGACAGATGCTAAGAAATAGTGGGTTTCTGGATACATTTTAATGGTAGCATCAACAAGATTTTTGACAAATTAGATATAGAATATGAGACTAAAGGAAGATTCCAGAATGGCTGCTAGGTTTTTTATCCTGAGGAGCCATGTACTGAGATGTTAGGAGGACAGCAAGATATTTAGTTTTGTCTTTGCTTTTTTTTTTTTTTTTTTTTTTTTTGAGGGAAAACAAGAAAACATGATCAGGAATTTGGTTTTGGATATGATAAATTTGTGCTATCTGTTATACTTCCAAGTAGTGGTTCAACAAACAGGTGTATACTTGAGTATAGGGTTCGATGGAAAAGTCTTGGATTGATAGAGATTTAGATGTTACCAGACATAAATGTAAAATCTTGAGAAAGAGTGACATCATCTAAAGTGATGGATTAAGCCCTGAGAGTAATATTTTGATGTCTGAGAAACACAGAGGAACCATTTAAGGATGTCATGAACAGGGGCCAGAGGACAATAAAGGAATGTACAGTTTAGAAATAAAGTAGAGAAAGAGTGCTGCAAGAATAAATGAGTGAGCATGTTATCTGCACTGTTTAGTCAAATGCCATGATGATTAAAAAATGGAACCCTGGATTTAGATCTTTGGTGGGAGATATAGTAACAAAAACAGCTCTCACCATTCTTCTGAGCTGTTGGCTCACATGTTCTTTACATTTTTTTGACCCAATGGAGCCGCACTAAATAATCCTATCTAATAAAAGAGTAATATGCAAACTGACCATCACTGCAACACACAAGATGGCTGCCCCATGAGGTCAAAGATGGCTGCACCCATGTGGACACAAGATGGCCACCACAAGATGGCTAGCAGTGGAGGGCAGTTGAGAGGGACCAGGCCTACAAGGGAGGGCAGTTGTGGGCGATCAGGCCAGCAGGGGAGGGCAGTTGGGAGGGACCAGCCCTGCAAGGGAGGGCAGTTGGGGGTGATCAAGCCTGCAGGGGAGGGCAGTTAGGGGTGACCAGGCTGGCAGAGGAGGGAAGTTGGGGGCGACTGGGCCTTCAAGGAAGGGCAGTTAGGGGGGACCCAGGCCTGCAGGGGAGAGCAGTTGGGGGAACCAGTCCTGCAGGGGAGTGCAGTTAGGGGTAACCAGGCCTGCAGGGGAGGGCAGTTGCGGGTGACCAGGCCTGCAGGGGAGGGCAGTTAGGGGTGACCAGGCCTGCAGGGGAGGGCAGTTAGGGGCAAGCAGATGACAGGGGAGCAGTTAGGCATCAATCAGGCTGGCAGGGGAGTGGTTAGGGACTGATCAGGCTGGCAGACAGAAGCAGTTAGGGGCAATCAGGAAGGCAGGCAGGTGAGCAGTTGGGAGCCAGCAGTCCTGGATTGTGAGAGGGATGTCCAACTGCCCGTTTAGGCCCGATCCCAGTATGATCGGGCCTAAACAGGCAGTCGGACATCCCTCGAGGGTTCCCAGATTGGAGAGGGTGCAGGCTGGGCACCCCCCCATGCTCGAATTTTGTGCACCATTCCTCTAGTCCTGTATAATAAAAGGCTAATAAGCAAATCGACCGAATGGTAGAATGACCAGTTGCTATAACATGCACAGACCACCAGGAGGAAGACCCTTGGTTTAGGAGCTGCCTCCCAGTGGTCAGTGTGCTCCCACAGGGGGAGCACTGCTCAGCCAGAAGCATTGGCTTACCACTGGCAAGTGCAGTGGCAGTGGTGGGAGCCTCTCCTGCCCCTGCAGCAGTGCTCAGGATGTCCGACTGATGGACATCCCTGAGGACTCTTGGACTGTGAGAGGGTGCAGGCTGGGCCGAGGGTCCCCTCAAGTGCACGAATTTTGTGCACTGGGCCTCTAGTGGTTAAATACAAGGGCTCTGGAGTTACACTGCCTGAGAGGAAATTATATCCACATTATCAGGTTAATGGAAAGATTGAATGAGATGAACACTTAGCACAGTAATTGTCACATAGTAAATGATCAATAAATGTTAGCTCTAATGATCAAGAATAAAACAATAAGCAAAATTAATAAAAATAAGCTTGCTTTACAGTGTGTTCTTATCCTGAAAATAATATAATACCTCTCTAGAGTTGAGTCTGATTTGGTTGTTGTATTTCATACCTTCTGGTTTTTTTTTTGTTTTGTTTTGTTTTTTGTTTTTTTTTGGGGGGGAGGGTTTGTGTGTGTATGTGTGCATTTTCTCATCATGACATGAAATGACCACATTGCAATTTAGTTACTTCCATAAAGTTCTCCCCTTTAGATTGTATACTCCCTGAGAAGTCATATGTCCTACACTTATCTTATACCTTAACATAGGGCTCGACACTTTGGGCACTTCAGACTTGAAATTAAAGTGATCTGAATATCCTAGTGATTGACCAGGGTGTCACCTGCAGGATTTTTCTGATACTCAATATAGTAATGCTGGGATAGACTCTTAATTACTGGAATTTCTTTGAAATTGATTTTAATTTCTAAAATAATTATTTAAGTCTGTCATTCCCTTCTTCTTTAGATTACTTTACAAATAAAACCCTTGTAATTTTTTCACCCTTCTAAGGGGTCCTGAACTATTGTCCAGGACAGTTGATCTGTGGGGTTGGGGGTCTTGCCCCATGGTAGGTATTTATATAGCTAATATACTTTATTTTTATACCTAGAACTTAAAATAAACCCTCATTTTGAATTATTTCCATTCATTCATAGTTCCAGAAGCTCAAATAATACATTTAACAGATTTAGAAGTACTTTTGTGAATTAAAAAAAGAGGGGGTGATATTTGTTTCCTTTCTCTTTTTTGAAATATAGGAAAAAGGCATCTCTGAAATATAGCAAAACTGTGTTTATTGGGTCATTAAAGCAGGTTTTCAAATCTAAATCAACACTGGACCAGGAAAAATGCACTAAACACCAACTCCAGCAGTGAGTGCTATGTTTTAAGAGCTGTGTCTATGGATAGAATGAGATACCATGAGCACATATCTGCTCCAATTCCTATACCTTCAGTTACTAGTTCAAAAAATGGCAACAGCTGTTTCTTACCTTTCTCCCATAGGTGTAATCTAGTTGGTTAAGGTAATATCTTTAGATCCTCAGTTTGCTTCCTGAGAATAAGTTTCTAGTGAGGAAGCTATATTTACTCTTCCCACTGGCCTGTTCTTCAGAACACTGTGCAGCCTATGCCACGACCACAGGACATTGGTGATCATATTTTCCCGAGTCAGAGTAAGTGTCAAGAGGCACCTGAAGGAAGCCATGTGTCCTAACTGGGAATCGAACCATGACTCTGTTCACAGACTCAACTATTTCACTCAAACTCATTAAGGTTGTGGAAGTCAAATCCTATTGTTGCTAATGCCATAATTTTTAGATATTAGAAATTCCATGGAATGTGCTTATGAATGAATTTTCTGGTATTCCCTTTTCTAGTATTACTAGAGGCCTGGTGCACAAAATTTGTGCATGGGGGGGGGTGTCCCTCAGCCCAGCCAGCAACCTCTCCAATCTGCCTTCCTGATTGCCCCTAAGCGCTTCTGTCTGCCAGCCTGATCAGTCCCTAACCACTCCCCTGCCAGCCTGATTGATGCCTAACTGCTCCCCTGCCATCCTGTTTGCCCCTAACTGCCCTCCCCTGCAGGCCTGGTCACCCGCAACTGCCCTCCCCTGCAGGCCTGGTCACCCCTAACTGCCCTCCCCTGCAGGCCTGGTATCCCCAACTGCTCTCCCCTGCAGGCCTGAGTCCCCCCCAACTGCCCTTCCCTGCAGGCCCGGTCACCCCCAACTTCCCTCCTCTGCCAGCCTGGTCACCCCCAACTGTCCTCCCCTGCTGGCCTGATCACCCACAACTGCCCTCCCTTGTAGGCCTGGTCCCTCCCAACTGCCCTCCCCTGCTGGCCATCTTGTGGTGGCCATCTTGTATCCACATCGGGGCAGGATCTTTGACCACATGGGCGCAGCCATCTTATGTGTTGGAGTGATGGTCAATCTGCATATTACTCCTTTATTAGATAGGATAGAGGCCTGGTGCATGGGTGGGGGCCAGCTGGTTTGCCCTGAAGGGTGTCCCGGATCAGGGTGGGGATTCCCTTGGGGCATGGGACAGCCTGGCCAAGGGGCCTGTGGTGGTTTGCAGGCCGGCCACACCCCCTGGTGACCCAAGTGGAGGCCCTGGTATCTGGGATTTATTTATCTTCTATAATTGAAACTTTGTAGCCTGGAGCAGAGCCAAGCCTTCTGCTCCCTCCGTGGCAGCAGCCATTTCTTTTGGGATTTATTTATGTTCTATAATTGAAACTTTGTAGCCTAAAGTGGAGGCCTGGGCTGGCCAGGGCAGGCAGAAAGCTTGGCTTCCTCCATCTCTGGGAGCAACTCAAGCCTCCTGCTCTCTCCAGCTCTGTGGCTGCCATCATTTTTGTTGGGATTTATTTATCTTCTATCATTGAAACTTTGTAGCATTGAGTGGAAACCTGGGCCGGCAAGGGCAGGTGGAAAGCTTGGCTTTCTCTGTTGCCGGGGAAACCTAAGCATCCCTCCTGCTCTCCATGGCCGTAGCCATCTTGGTTAGGTTTATTTGCATATCTCCTCCTGATTGGCTGGTGGGCATGGCTTGTGGGTGTAGGGGAGGTATGGTCAATTTGCATATTACTCTTTTATTAGATAGGATAACGACACAATAAGCAAAACATCAGAGGACATGGAAGTTGAAAAGGGCTGGTTTCAGCACTTTATGTCATAAATCAAACAGGTACAGAGAAATGAACTGACTTGTATAAGATCCCACCTATCAATGTGGAATAGATAGCATCAATATTCTTGAGTAGAGAGCAGCAACTGTGTGTGCACACATGCTTGTCTACTGCTACATAGACAAAGTATTATCTCCAGTCATGGCCAGTAAGTCCCTTGTTTGTCTTTCAGTTTTTTTTTTGTGCTTCCACAGAAACAAAAGCCTTTCCCTTGAATCATAATCAATTTTGGGTAAACTATTTTATATTAAAAACACCATACCTTATCCTCCTACTTCACAGTGCTATCATTTATTTAGTGCATACTCTTTCTTGTTGCACACCTCTCGTATAGGCTGTAATTTTCCAACTGCTGGTCTTTTCTCCATTAGTGTTTTCTAGCTGTAGTGCCACTAATCACTATCGACCTGCCACTCTCATTCTTCACCCTTTACCTTGGACTCTCCTCCCTCCCCATTGAACTTGATGTACACATTTCTTCTGGAATGTGTCATATTCTAGACTATATCATAGTTACGGTCAGCTGTATGCATGCTGCTCTCTGACTAGACTGGAAACTTGTGAAGGATGTTTGTGTGCTTCCATTCTGGGTTTTACATTGTATCGAACACATTAGTACTTGGTATGGGTTAGGTACTCAGTGGATGTTTGCAGAACAAATGACAAAAGATGGGGGGAAAAAACAAACCCTCAACATTCTTGAAAACAATTCAGTGAATAGAGTTACCATGACTGCCAGGTCATAGTTATTTTGCCATTTTTATCTCCCACTTGCTGTTCTAAATAAAAGCTAAGTAAAACCACAGGTTTCCTGAAGGTCAAAAATGAATGTAACGATTTAAAGGACAATGGGTTACACTGATTGTGTTTGATTAACTTTCTGTCTACGGAGAGACATGTGTACATGACTGCTTTTCTCCAAGCAGCAGTGCCTTTGTTCTATTCTGAATTCATGGGGGAAAGAGGAGTTATTGAGAAAACAAAGATCTCGGCATATTGTCTCAAGTGGGAGACAAGACGGTATTATCGAGATTAGGGAACAAAATATCTGTTCTAGTATGTTCTCTGCTTCTACCTCTGTCTAGCTATGTGACCTTCATTCAATATGTCCCTGCCCCACTCTAGGCCTTTGTCTCCCCAGATGTAACAGGCGATAGCTGAAGGAGTTAATTATTGGTGTTTCTTCTAGCCATAGCACACCAGCCTGAAATTCCTGGTTGGGGTTGTGGAATAATTTTTTCCAATGACATATGGTCCAACCTTCAGCTCTTAATTGGCCCACCATCATGTTCACAAGTATCTGATTATTCACACAGTTTGAATATATGAATTGCATAGAGCTGTTCAATGATGGTGAAAATTGAGTCCTAAATATTCTATCAAATGTATATGTGATGTAACCTATTCAGGATCTCATTAGAGTGTAAAATGATATGTGAAATATGCACCAAGTGAGAAAGACTTAGAACATTATGAAAAGGGAGTAATACAATTTGATTTTTATGTGTTAGAGGTGATGGCCTAATAAGAGCTCTGGTTATAGGAAACCTGGAGCTGGAGTGTGGAGTACTGAGTGTAGTAAGGAAATCAAAGGAGAATGTGTTGTTTCCATTCTTATATTTCTCTGTTCACAGACTCAACTATTTCACTCAAACTCATTAACAAATTTGTCTATTGTCCAAGTTGTTTGGACTCCTCACCCAGGCCTGCTCCATTTATATTTGTGCATATTTTGTTATTCACTTACCATGCCAGTGCCAGAAAGAGAAATAGTTTTACTTTGAAAAAGGTGCTTTGCAAAAGGTACCCAGAATCCCTTCATCTCTCATTAGAGAAAATATAAACACCTCCCAGACACTCACTTCAGAAAAATATAAATGTAACACTGTTCCCAAAACCCCTTTCTCCTTTGAATGCCAACTCTCCTGACCTCCTCCTTCCAGCAGCTCACCCGTTCCACCTGCTGGGTTGTGATGGGGTGGACATGCCATTCACCTGGCAAAGCAGAGAGAGTTCCTGGGTTCAATGCTGGTGTTTGCAACCTAGACTTTCAGTTTAACACTTAACAGCTCGATGGGGCTGGAAGGATATTTAACTTCCCAGGATCCTAATTTCCTCATCAAAAAGAGAGGATAAATTATATTTCCTTTTTGACATGGCTAGAATTATGAGAGAGAATCCAACCCAGAAACTGACACCTTTCTCTCCTGTAGATGGCCCTAGTCTCTATTGCTCCACCCAGTTTTCATTTGCACTATGCTTTTCTCAAGGGGTCATACATTGCCCTAATAAGGAGGGAAAATGGCCTAGAGTCATCTCTCAAGATCCCATCCGATTTAATAGGGCCTCAAATCACTACCCAGATTTTCTTATGTCTTTCTCAGGCTTCTCTTGTTTCATGGTCTCCTACATAATGTAGTGTAGGATTCAGCAGACCTGAATTTTGGTCCTAACTCTCAAATCAACCTGATCTTTGTCCCAAGTCATTTCCTTCTACAAATTTAAATGACAGCCCTTAGGTCTCTCCAAAGCTATGTAAATTGTTCGGGATCATTCATTTATGCTTTTGTTTACGGGATACTGAATGACTGAGGGTCATCCTCTTCTGTGTTTCCTTCCCTTTCCTGGGATTCAGAGTTTATATGTTCCCACTATTACCCCTGAAATAGTCACAGGTAGCATTTCTCAGCCTGGCTGATCTAGAGTCCCTCCAAGGACTGATCTTCCTTGTTGGTGATGATAATTCAACATTTTCATCTGATATTTTAGCATTTACTGAGTATCTTTACTTATTTGTTATTGATCTCCCACAATAACTCCTGAACATGGGTATTCTTATACACATTTTAGACATGAGGAAGCAGGCTGAGAGATGAAATGATTTATTTGCTCAGGAGTCATATAGGGCTAGACTGCAAGCAGCATCCTGCTCCTCCCACACGAATGCCCTGGACTTTGTTCGAGTGTGAATGGGACTCCCGACCCAAGTTAGGATGTCTGTGTGCTCGTGAGTCCATAAATAAATAAATAAACAAACAAACAAACCTGCCTTTCCTTAAATGAAAAGGAAATGAAACTTTCAAGTATGTTCTTAAGTTTATAGGCCTACATTTCCTTCCTTTACTAATACATTCCTAACCTTATATTCCTTGTTAATCTCAAAGAACATTTCACTCCCGTGTTTAAATTCACTGTTCAGTTGGGTTCTGCAGAGCTTAGTCACACGCATTTCTTCATCGTTGTCAGGAAGAGAGGTCCACTTGGTGCTTGAATGTACATTGTCTTGGTTATTGTCCTGAGAGGCAGTCGTTTCAAAGTAGGCACACTTGTTTTAAAAAGCACCCTGATTTTTCTTTCCTCTCTCTAATGGAATGCCATCCCATACTTACTAATCCATTGAGCTTGACAGTACATGCCCTGCCATTAGTAAAAAATGTAAGTGAAGAGCATGGTGTAGAAAGAGCACTGGGCTAAAAAGGCAGAAGAGCAGATTCCTGACCCTCATCGTCCACTAATTGTTTGACTGAAAAATCACTTTGCTTTTTTGGAGCAACTAGTTCATCTTTAATAAAGCATTGAACTGGGCCATTTCTAAGGTTCTTTTCAACTCTAATGCTTGGTAAAATCTCCAGAATGTTGTTCTCCTTCCTCATTTAATGAAATACTACCCTTCATTTCCTTTTTATTTATTTATTTATTTTTATTTTGCAAGGAAATGCTTGTTGCATACAAAATTAGGAGGCTTTACTTATTCCACATCTATTAATTAAAATATATATTTAATATATAATTGACATTTGGAGGAGGAAGACCTTCAAAAGTAGAAACTGCATGAGTCAAGATGTGGCAACTTGAAACTGCAGGTTCTGATGAAATCAGGGCGTCACTGAGAATCTATGGTGCAGGGAGGTAAGCTGTTATAGATAGTTGCAAGGAAGGTTAGTTTGACTTCAGTTTGGAGGATCTACACACACACACACACACACACACAAACACACAAACACAACCCCTTTTTAGGATCTCCTACCTGTTGCTGTTTTTACTTTAGCAACCAAATAAGCTGTCAAGATTAAGTAGATATGTACATTTTAGAAGGAACTTCTATAAAGCGATAGGAAAATTTATAAATTAGTGGAACCACAAATCCACATCTCTCTCCCTCTCTTTATCTCTCTCCCTCTCTCTCTCTCTCTCTCTCTCTCTCTCTCTCTCTCTCTCTTTTTCTCTGTAAGTCTCTCTCTCCCTCCCTCCCACCCTCTCTTTCTCTCCCTCTTTCTCTCTCCCTACCTCTCTCTGAAATCAATAATAAAAAATGTTTTTAAAAAGATGGAAGAAAATCAAGTGTGCCAGCACCTTTGATCAATACTAGTGTTATTTTGGCTTGTAAGAGTTACCTCCTCTGTTGTCTGTAACTTCCTGCAGGACAGGATTTATTATACATTCTTTCCTGAATTTCCAACAGCAAGCACATTTTCACCATAGTGGTGCGTTCAGTAGTAAATTCTGGTTGCACTGACTTGCTGCCTGCTCAGATTCTTAGTCAGGAAAGAAGATAGGTTTTCTTATCCTATATAATAAAAGCCTAGGTGGTGTCACACACAGAGTCATCACAAGATGGCTGCCACAAGATGGCCACCCTCACGTTATCACAAGATGGCCACCACAAGATAGCTGCCACAAGATGGCTGGAGGGCAGTTGTGGCCAATCAGGCCAGCAGGGGAGGGCAGTTGGGTGTGACCCTGCTGACAGGGGAGGGCACTTGAGGGTAATCGGGCCGGCAGGGGAGCAGTTAGGCATCAATCAGGCTGGCAGGGGAGCGGTTAGGGGGTGATCAGGCTGGCAGGCAGAAGCGGTTAGGGGCAATTAGTCAAGCAGGCAGGCGAGTGGTTAGGAGCCAGCAGTCCCGGATTGTGAGAGGGATTCTGACTGCCAGTTTAAGGATCAGTCCTAAACTGGCAGTTGGACATCTCTCAAGGGATCCCAGATTGGGCTTAGGGACACCCCGCCGCCCCGTGCATGAAATTCATGCACCGGGCCTCTAGTCCTATATAATAAAAGGCTAATATGCAAACAGACCTAACTGTGGAACAACCAAACAACCAGTCACTATGACATGCGCTGACTACCAGGGGGTGCACACGGAACATGGTGAGCATCAGCAGCAGGTGGCAGAGCACGGAACATGGCGGGCATCGGCTATGGCATGATGGTGGAGCAGGTGACTGGGGGTGCCAGACCAAGGCAGGGGGCACTGGTCGCTGTTATCGGTGCAAGCCTCTGGTGGTTAATGAAAATTCTTTGCTCCCGCAAGCCGTGGTCCTGCCCAGTGCTTGCACCCGCTGCCTGTGCCTGACGTCGTCCCCAATCGTTCTACGCAGTCAGCGGGTGCGAGCAGGGCTGGTTAGCAGGGCTGGCATAGTCAGCATGTGGAAGTGGCAGCTGCAAGAGTGGGGTGAGGAGCTGGGCAGAGGCATGGAGGATGGGCCAAGACCCGCCCTGTGCCCACTGCAGCCTCGTGGCCCACAGTTCCTTTCAAGGTGCATGAATTCGTGTACTGGGCCCCTAGTATAGAATAATAAGGAACATAACTTTTTAAAAAATGAGTGAGCAGTAGCAAAATGAAACTGCAATGAAGAATTGACAGCCTGGATCTGTACTCTGACTGACCTGACAATTAAAAGAACTTATTACTGTGTCAGCTGCCAGATGGGGCTGCTTCTTGAAATGGAACGTGTGGTGCTCTGAGCACGATTCAAGTGCAGGCTTCCTTTCCTCCCCACTCCGTGTTTGTTGAGTTTGGGAAAGAAGCAGTTTTGTTTGAACTAAACCCACTCATCTCAAGTGTGTTTAGTGACAGCAGCATGTGACAGATAAAATAAAATCCTACGGCCTCATTTCATGTTTGTTTAAATTTCAGGCCTTAGTGAAGGGAGGCAGAGAGGAAAAAACAATTGAGGAGTTTAGAAACAAATTATCACAAACATTCATTTCTCTACAGGAAAATCTGGGAGGGCAAATAATTCAAACAATAATAACAGTAGTAGTTGATTTGTAGAATGACTTCATGTTCATATCTCATTCCACCGTCACATCAAGTCTGTGAGTGTGCCCGGCCAGAAATTATTTTCCCAGCATTGCATACAATGTTGAATGAGTTGACCCAAATTCGACTTTTAAAATGGTAGTGCTGGGCCTCATGCTTGGTCCTGTGGATTTTGAGTCCTGTGGTTCCTCCACTATTCTATGCTGGCCCCAGCAGTCAACTATGTGTGCAGTATACTGGAGACATCCTATTTCTTAACTTTATTGAAACATATATATGCATGGAGTATGTGAATAAATTCTCGCCCTGCAGTCATGGCTCAGTGGTTGAGTTTCGACCCATGCACCAAGAGGTCACTGGTTTGATTCCTGGTCAGGGCACATGCTTGCGTTTTGGGCTCAATCCCCAGTGAGGGGTGTGCAGGAGTTAGCTAATCTATGTTGATTATCTTCCATTGATGTTTCTCTCTCTCTCTCTCTCTCCCTTCCTTTCTCTCTAAAATCAATAAAAATATTAAAAATTTAAAAAATCTCATCACAACATATCCCAGTATCAGAAGTATGTAAAATAGAACTTAAAAGCCCTCCCTCACTACCCACTCTATTCCCCCCCATTCTAACTCCATATTTTTTTTCATGAAGTTATTTCTATTGTCTGTTTGTTGTGCATCGTTCCATTCTTTTACCAATGAATGGAGATTATATATATGGCTGGTTATACAGGCAATATTATTTTACATATACATGGTAAAATATTATCTGTTATCTCCAACTTGCTCTTTCCTCTTAAAAAAATTATCTTTATTGTTGAAAGTGTTACAGATGTCTCCTTTTTATCACTATTTTTTTTATTTCAGTAAACAGGGATTTGCCATAATGGTTTTTAAATTTAAAAAAATTTCCAATTATAGTTCACATACAGTATTATATTAATCTTAGGTATACAACATGGTGATTAAATATTTATGGAACTTACAAAGTCTAGTACCCAGTAGACCCGATACATAGTTCTTACAGTAGTATTGATTATTAGTCATAGTGTTTTTAACACTTGTCCAGTGCTCCATAGTATGAGTGCACCTTCATGGAACCTCTTCTACACTTATGGGTATTAAAGTTAAGCTACAGCTCTTCTTTATTATGTTAAAACTAGAGGCCCAGTGCATGAAATTTGTGCACAAGTAGGGTCCCTAGGCCTGGCCGGCGATCAGGGCCGATCTGTGGGGCCACTGGTGGGGCAACTGGGGGGCCCCGGTGGCACCTGCCTTGGCTGGCCTGGGTCCTGCAGGCTGGGGGCAGCTCCTTCATTAAGCGTCTGCCCCCTGGTGGTTAGTGCATCATAGCAACCCATTGTTCCGCTGGTCCTTATGCAGTTTGGTCAATTTGCATATTAGGCTTTTATTATATAGGATGAGCTTCCTTGCACATGTATCTTTGTGTTTTTCTGAATCCAGAATTAAATGTCCAGAATTAGAATTGTTTCTTTATTCTGAGGTTTGTCAAAGTCTGTTTCAGCCACCATTCCAAATGTTAGAATTTGCATGTATTAGCTCATGTTATTGACCTGAACTTCTACTTAGTTGCTTTGGGATATGTTATTCAGACTAATCCAGACACTTTTCTAAACAGACACTGTGGCCAGTAGAGTAAATGTTGGGAGGTTTTTTCCATGGCTCCGTGGTTTGGATAGAGGCACTCACTGGGAAGAAGAGTAGGGCATTCTTGTGATTGTTTTGTTTACTTAAAATAACCACACTCTTTACTTGTCTAGAAAAAGTTACTTAATGCACTAAAAATACCTGTCATAATTAAAAATGCAAATGATACAATGCACTAAAAATACCTTTAGCTTATTCTTTGTTAAGAAACAAGTATTTTCACACAGTCAGGCTTTTAAGAAAATATCATTAAACTTTCTGTATTGAATATATGATGTGAAAGCCCAGAGGGTCAATTCTATCTCCCAGGCTATCCTGCCTCTTTCCACATTTCCCAGCTGCTCTGTATTTATATAAAAGTAATTACTAAGGACTAAAATTTGAAAATATGGGATGAAAGAGAATAGAGCTCATCTGGATGGCTTGTATAGCATTTAGGTTGCAAAAGAGCATTCTCACAGCTATTTCCCAAAACATGGATAACTTGTAGTAAGCAGAGAGACACAAAATAAAATCCATCCCCATCTTACTATTTTCTTTTTCATCTGTTAAAAGGCTTAGTTAGTTTTTTAAACCATGATATACCAGCATGGGTTAGAATTCTATTTGTCTAATTTCTTTTAGGATAAAGACATTGTTTCTCAGGTCTGTTGTCATTAGGCCCTTTCAGGTTGTAGAAAGCCAAGATGGGCTTAATGTTAACCTTAGCTGACTTTACACAGTGAGAAGGACACAAAGAGGAGGAAAGAAGTTCAAGAAGCCATGTCATTGGCCAAACAACCCAGCCTCATGGAAAGTTATAATAATATTGAGGACAACAGTACCTGATTTTGTCACCCCTCAGAAGTAAACACCCAGTGTTTCCTTGTCCAGTGGGTCTTCATTCCTAGGACTACGTTTGTCTCAGTTATTTATTTATTTTCCTTTTTTTCTGGTTCCTATTTCTCCTCCTGCCAGTGATTTTATTTAGCCCTCTTCTGGACACCATGATTTTCACTAAAAAATGACCCATCCTATTTCAGAGCTTCTATATATTACTCTGTATATTTCTTGCTTTTTTGTTCGATTCTATTTTTGCTACCAGATGCTCTTTCTCTATATACCTTGCACTGTAATGCTCAAAGCAATAAAATTCATTATTTTTGCTGGTTCTGCTCCATTACAAATTGGGAAGGAATTCTTTCTCCAACACATCTTATGTATCTGATTTTTGGTTCAATTGCTGATCCAATTAGTTGTGGCCAGAATTCAGAATTACCTGTTACAAAACTGTGGTAATGTAGTTATTAAAAACAAACAACTGTGTAAAACGCTTTTCTTAAGCACTCCTCTATCATAGTGAGTTAAAAAACAAAAAAACGAAAAAACAAAAACAAAAAAACCTTAATTTATTTTAGAGTGAGGGAGGGAGAGAGAGAAGCATCAATAGGTTGCCTCCCGGACACTCTTGGCATGGATCAGAACTGAAACCTGGGTATATGCCCTGACTAAGAATCAAACCTGGAACCTTTTGATGTATGGGACAACGCTCAACCAACTGAGCCACTGGGCCAGGGCTCATAGTGAGTTTTGAATTCAGCCAAATGAAAAGTTCTAAAGATGCAGTT
This sequence comes from Cnephaeus nilssonii, assembly GCF_951640355.1. Taxonomy (NCBI): domain Eukaryota; kingdom Metazoa; phylum Chordata; class Mammalia; order Chiroptera; family Vespertilionidae; genus Cnephaeus; species Cnephaeus nilssonii. The sequence goes on from NC_137074.1 coordinate 45,954,979, forward strand.
TTCAAGTCCACATGCTCAGGAAACATTCAGGAGACTTAGTTTCTGGTCCTGACATTACTCTAACCAGCAATGGAAATTTCTTTGAGTTTAGATTGCATCTCCAAGCTTCAGTTTTTCTATCTTTTCAGAAAATTTGCTATATAAAAGGGGGAAGGATGGCTTAAGAGAAGAGGAGGACTACAGTTAAATGCCCACTATTCCACAACCCCAAGTAAAAGTGAGATCTGTGTTACAATGCTGCAGTGAAGGCACTTGTAAAGTGGGAGCCATGGATGATACTGATGAATGTGAGACGAGAATGACTGAGGGAATAAGGTTCTGGAGAAGACAGCAGGGACCGGAATCAAGAACATGATGAGGAAGATTTGCTTAGCACACAGATTGTCTCTGTCCCTTCAGGGATGGAAGAGCACATGTACAAACAGAAATAGGTTGATCAGAAGAGAGTATCTAAAGGAGAAAAACTTTATACTGCATGGTGTCACTCTTCTCAAAGGTAGGAAGGAAAGTAATGAGTGGAGAAGGAGGCATGGAAGTGCGTGAAGCTAAGGGCATTTAGATGGCTACTTGGGATATGGCATAAACATAAACAGATCCATGAAAAGGCCATGGTGTGGCACTGAGGCCCACTTAAAATCTTATGATCCAGTCTGCACTGTTTCTTGGCTTTCTCAAGAATCTGTATAAGCCCAGACTACCAAAATAAATAAATAAATAAATAAAAAAGAAAAAGACAATATAATTGACTGCTCGTCAAAAGGTAGCCAAAGGCTTGGCAAAAAACAAACAACAAACACAGGGAACAAGGCTAATTGAGTATTAATTGTGACCTTAAAGGACACAGTAAATACCAGTAGTACCTTTCTTCTCTACTCACATCAGAAGCCACTGATAAATAGAGGTGTCAGATAGATGGGCACCAAAATGTCAGCCTTATGGCTAATCACCTTAGATGATTGGCATTAGCCTGAGGTCAAGGGAAAAATGCTACTGTTTTACCCTTGAAGAGACAGATTTGCCTCCTGATAGTGATCCACGCTGGTCACGTACAGGCTTTTCCCAATATAGAGTTGCCCACCAACAATTAGAGTCTGAAAAATAGAGAAAAGTGTGAGCTTGCAGGTAGTAGGTTATGAGTGAAACTCTGAAAGTGACCTATCCCTTCTGCCTGCTTCTTTCCTCAAAGCCCCCAAAATAAAATCACTGCTCCTCCTCAGGAGAAGAATGAGTGAGGCATAGACATGCCAGAAATGTTTCTCCATGGAAGATTCTTCTACATGGAAAACTCAGAGTAGAGAATGAACTTTCCCTCTTCATGTCAAGGTGTTGATCAGAGGGTAGTCTAGTCTCAAGCCTGCTATACCCAAACAGAGTTTCAGGGCCTAGATAAAGATGGAGGGATTTGATGCCTTATAAGACAAAGAGATTCCACATGGCTAAAGGAGATATGATTAATAAGGGAACATGTTCTGGAGGTGATGTTGTGATATGTGGAGGAGAGGTATGGAATGTAGCTGGGTGGTGGGTATTACTGAGTGGACATGAAAAGTAACTGGGGTAGAAGTTATAAACTCAGAGTGAGCTGGGCATCTGACATGGGATTCCTCCCCCTGTACTTGAAAGTTAACAAATTCTGTAATTTATAGTTCTTCTCTCCTTTTCCCACTACCTCTGCTTTGGACTCCAGGTCCATATTCTACTAGTACTTAATTTTCACTGTGGTTTCAAAAACTGCTGATCTATAACTCGGTTGGGCAGTTCTTTTACCAGTTTTATGTTAGCTAAAAGGCAGTGTGGACCACATGACTGTTCCTAATGTCAAATTTATACAAAAGCTCCTGTGGGCTTGCCTCTAATAGTAGTATTACTTCATAGCCTAGTTCACATATCTGCAAGAACATGTACCTATTTGACAGATTTTCAAAATGAGTTTGTAGAATAATCATTTCATCTGATCCAGACATTAAAAGGAACACTTAGGTTTTGATGTGTAGTCTTGGTGAAATTTAGTTAGCATCTAAAATGGAAATCTTCCCATAAGAGCATGATTAATAACGGGACTTCTTGTCATTACTACTGGTTTATGTTTCAAGTAATGTTCATGGTAATGGCTCTTCAAGGTATATAAGAACAACTTTTGGTATTTGCTTTTTTTGTTTGTTTGTTTTTTAAGATGATAAAACTAGCAGCCATAGAAGTTTAGTCAAAGCTCATAGAATAAAATCCTTGCAGGAGACACTGGCTCCCTTGACACTTCTACATTATTTACTCCATCATGTCCTGTCTAATGCTGAGTTCCTCACAGAGCATGTCCTTTCATACACAGACACACCTATGAGTGTAGGGCAAATAAATGCTTGTCCAAGTAAACATTCCTTCAAAGTGTCAATAGTCCTTAAAAAGGACAAATTAGCAACAACACACACAAACACTTTACAAATTTCTGATAAGCAGAATTAATACAGCAGTGAGCTCATTAAAAGGCAATGGTGAGATATTAGTTTGCCCTTTGATAACTTTTAAAAGAGTTTATTCTATTTCTTGATTTCAAGAGGAAGGGAGAGGGAGAGAGAATCATCGATTGGGTTCCTCCTGCACGCCCCCTACTTGGGATTGAGCCTGCAACCTGACTGATGATGGAACCATAACCTCCTGGTTCATAGGTTGATGCTCAACTACTGAACCATACTAGGCAACTATTTCTATCTTTTTAAAACTAATATTTCTAGTAGTTTTTAAAAAATCCTGGATATGATTTTTATTTGTTCATAAATATAGTTTCATGTGCATATTCTGTCTTATAGAATGTGGGGGAAAACTTTAAAAAACATATTGGATAAAATAAAATATACTTAATATTAAAATAATTCAAAGCATTCAATATTTGATGACTCAAAGGGACTTTTACTATGCATTAAAGTTATTTTTATAAACATGTATTATTGGAACGTGTATAGAAATTTATTTACTCACAAAAATTTAAAACTTTTGCACATATGGATAAAAAAAGCTCTCTGCCAGAATATGCTAGTCATCTCTACCTGCTGCTAAGAGATGATGTAAGTGGGGAGTTGGATACTGTCACTTAGGGTATAAAGACAAAGGGATTTTGGGACATACTAGAACTCAACCTGTATGTGAGGAAGGAAGTTTTAGTGTAGTTAATAGAACTTTTTATATGATAGAAAAATGAATGAATAAGATTTAATTTTATATTCTCAATAATTTCTTAACTAGCCAAGATCTTTGATGAGGAACAATTAGAAAAACTATACAATTGTATTTCTTTTTAATTTTCTCTTATATGATAACATAAAAGGACTTATACCTTGATTGCGTTCTCTAATAAGTGTGTCAGAATTTCACAGCTGATTTTTTAATCCTCATAGGAGGATATGCTTATTGATCTTAGAGACAGAGGGAATGGAAAAAAAGAAGGAGAGTATAACATCAATCATTCACGTACCTCCCATATGGGCCCAGACCAAACATTGAACCCTCAGCCTACCTATTACAGCTGATTTTGAATATTTCATCTTGGCTTGCATATGTGGAAGTGGTACTCTACAAATAAATTTTCTGTACTTCAAGGTATTAATACATAAAGGAATATTCTTTTGAAAATTAGCATTGATGATGACTGTGCTTATTTTATTCTGTGCCATATTTCATATGTTAGTTTCATAATAGTTTCTTATAAGCTCACCAAATAATTCAGATTTTTAAAAATTTATTTTAATCTCAACTATGGTCAATCTAAGCATGTTATTCAATGAACAAGTCTTGGTATTCTTATAGTCACATCTCTGAAAGTGTTATATGTGTTGTTTATAGAAGCCAGCTCTTCCACTCCCGACCAGAGCCTATGCACCACACCTTTGGATATTTCTGCTTCATTCAAAAAGCCACATTCTTTCTTTATGTAAATTACACCAAGATTGCTACTAATTATTTTCAAGATGCTAACAATTCTATATACTTGTTTTCTGTATGTGTGCTTTTATATCATGCTGTGGGATATGATGCCAAATCAGATCTCTTTTGTGCTTTTAAATAGTCAGGAACTTTTATTTAATGCCTACTAAGCTCAGAGCAAGGAGAGTAAAGAGAGGAGAATGGCTGAAAGTAGATCTAAACACAAATAGACTATCACCCCAGAATACCTTCCAGTATCTTTATGTATAACAGAAGACTGATAAATGAAAGGATTAAGAAGAAATAAAGGCAAAACTAAATGAGTGCAAATTGGTAGGGTAAAAACTGCGTATGTAAATGCAATAAAGATACAAATTAAGAAAACTTGAAGTTCAGTGTTTAAAATTGCTTTCTACTTTTATTTTCCATGTGAATTTTTACAACTCAGAACACCATACACTTCAGTGGGGAAACCCACTGGTTCAACTGTATCATTTAAATAAGCAAACCTAACTCTTATTTATTTATTTATTTAAAATTTTATTGAATTAATTGGGGTGACATTGGTTAATAAAATTATATAGGTTTCAGGTATACAATTCTATAATACATCTTCTGTATATTGTACTAGAGGCCCGGTGCACAAAATTCATGCACAGGGGTGGTGGTCTCCTCAGCCCAGCCTGCACCCTCTCCAATCTGGGACCCCTCAGGGGATGTCCGTCAGCCAGACATCTCTCTCACAATCCTGGACTGCTGGCTCCTAATCACTCACCTGCCTGCCTGCCAGGTTGTCCTCAACTGCCCCCTCCCTGCTGGCCTGGTCACTTTTAATTGCCCTCCCTGCCGGCCTGGTCATCCCTTACTGCACCCCCTGCTGGCCTGGTCACCCTCAACTTCCCCCCACCCCCACCGCTGGCCTGGTCGCCCCATGCAGCCCCTGTTGTTCAGTCGTTTGGTTGTCCCTCACTAACCCCCCTGTAGGCCTGGTTGCCCCAGCAAGCCTGCTGTTCATTCATTTGGTTGTCCCTCACTAACCCCCTGCCAGCCTGGTCGCCCCATGCAGCCGCTTGTTCAGTTGTTTGGTCGTCCCTCACTAACCCTCCTGCTGGCCTGGTCACCCCACACAGCCTGCTTGTTTAGTCGTTTGGTTGTCCCTCACTAACCCCCCTGATGGCCTGGTCATAACAGCCATCTTGTGAGGCTGTGAGGGTTAAGTTGCATATTGCTTCTTTATTATATAGGGTTATTTGTTTACCATCCAACAATTCCACTTCTGGGAATATAGCCCAAAAAAACACAAGACACTAATTTGAAGGATTATATGTACCCCATGTTCATTGTAGCATTATTTGCAATAGCCAAGATTTGTAAGCAGTCCAAGTGCCCATCAGTAAATGAATGGATAAAAAAGCTGTGGTACATTTACACAATGGAATGCTACTTAGTCATAAAAAAGAAGGTAGTTTTAACCTTTTGCAACCTTATGGATGGGCATGGAGGGTATTATGCTAGTGAAATAAACTAGTCAGAGAAAATAAGTACCATGATTTCACTTATACGTGGAATCTAATGAAGAAACTAAACAAACAAAATGGAAACAGATTCATAGATACAAAGATCAGATTGACACCTGTTAGAGGGGAGGGAGCTAGAAGGGGTGGGTGGAAAATATGAAGGGATTAAGCAAGAAAATCCAAAACTCAGACACAGACAACAGTATGGTGATTACCAGAGGAAAAGGGGGATGGAGGGAGTTTTCCTTTTCCTCTGGTAATCACCATACTGTTGTCTGTGGAGGGAGTGAGAATAAGGTAAAAGGAGGATAAATGGTGATGGAAGGAACAAACCTTACTTTTGATATTTTATGGAGAGTTGAAGCTATAGAGCTTCACGTGCCCCTGTTAATCTTTTCTCATCATTACTAAAACTTGTGTAAACCTTGAATAAATTATTTAACATCTTTGTGCCTCAGTTTCCACATCTTTAAAATGGGGGTGGTAATAAGACCTAGAATATAGGATTGTTAGGAATATTAAATGTCTAACACTGGCTTTCTTCTATTTTATAAAGCACCTTTTTTCATAGTTTAATTTCTTTGAGATTGAAATACACCCTATAATAGGTATGATTAAAAACCATTGTGTTATAGATTAACTGATACTAGTCATTTCTTTATCAGTGGTTAAAAAAAATGCACTTATAATCAAGGGTATCATATTGCATGTGTAAGGTGCTTATTAGAACAACACCTGGTACACAATAGGTCTACGTAGTTTATAAGACTTTTTTACCTAATCTCATTGACTTCTGTACTTAGAGGCAAATATACTTGTGATTTCTGATCTTATTTGAATTAAAAGAGCTGGGAAGACTTGCCAGAGATCACACAACTGGTGAATGAAAGACCTAGGTCATGAACCCAGGTAGTTTTATTTATACACTAGTGACACAGTGCACAGATTCGTGCACATTGAAAGGAAATTAATTAGAAGAAATATTTTAATATCCCTATTCACCCTTTCTCTATAATAGAAGTGTAACCAAATTCACGATTGACAATGACAGATTGAAACACATGTGTGCGATTGGTGCCAGAGAGAGCTTTATATGTATCGTGCATGAGCAAGTCAACTTAGCCTTTTATATATAGAGAATAAACTTGCTTAATTAGACCTGCTTTCTTATTTAGCTAAACTTTTTCCAGCCCAGTGAAGCACCCCAAGTTCTCTTTCAGGTAATTGTCAGCAACCAGTAGTACAGATCAACATGAAGCCGGTTATTATTATAGTTCACACAGGGAGAACAAAGGGTAAAATATTTTAACTGCAGCAATGTTTGACTATATTCTGTACAGTGAGAAAACCTGAAGTCATTTTCAAGGTCCACCATTTCTTACTTCTTTTCAGTCTGGTCAAGTTTCTAAGCTTTCTAAATCTCTGTTTTCTGGCTAATAAAAAGAAAATAGGATTCCACCAAGCCTCCTATCTACCTACTCCAGGACTTCAGTGAGGATCAAATGAGATGAGGCATGGAAAACACTTCACAGTCATTTGGTTAAAGTGTGAAATGTTTGCACCTGGATATAAAGCAAGTCGTGTTCCTGGGCTGAAGAAACTGCAAGGAGGCTAGTTGTCGCTGGGGAGAGGAAGCTGGGCATTGCTACATGACATCATTACCCTGCACCCACAGCAACAGTTTCTGGGCTGGGCTGGGCTGGGCTGTGGGCTGCATTTTGTGCCATGGGTTCTCAGCAGCATCTGCTGCAATTTGGTTGGCTGTTGCTCTGGCGTTGTGGCAGGGCCTGTGTCTCACTTGGGGGAAGCCGAGTGTTGCTTTGTGGGTGCCATGTCCTTGGTGCTGTTTCTCTGTGAGTGTCATGGCAGCTCCTGCATTGAGCATCTGCCCCCTGGTGGCCAGTGTGCATCATAATGATCGGTCGGACGGTTCGACACTTAGCATATTATATATGTTATATTATATATAACATATTATATATATATATGTGTGTGTGTATATATATATATATAATATACATATATATATATATATATATATATATATATATATATATATATAATCACTCAACATGCTTTATTTTCCTTTTTATTGAATGTATTGTTGTCAAACTGATTAACAAAATTATACAAATTTCAGGTACACAATTCTATAACACATCATCTGTACACTGTATTGTGTGTTCATCATCCCTAGTCAAGTGTTCCTCCATCACCATTTATCTTCCCTATATCTTCCCACACTCCTCCCCTCCGGCAATCACTACACTGTTGTCCATACCCACGAGTTTTTTCATTTGTTTTTCTTTTTGCTCAATCCCTTCACTCCCCCTTTTCAGCCCCCCACTCCTGACAGCTTCAGCCTGCTCTATTTATGAGTCTATCTATATTTTGTACATTCAATTCCACATATAAGTAAAATCATATGCTCCTTTTCTTTCTCTGACTGGCTTATTTCACTTAGCATAATGCTTTCCAGGTCCATCCTTGCTATAGCAAGGGGTAAGATTTCCTTCTTTTTTTACAGTTGAGTAATATTCCATTGTGTAAATGCACCATGGCATTTTTATCCACTCATTTGCTGATTGGCACTTGCACTGCTTTCAGGTCTTAACCATTGTAAATGTTGTATGAACTCTGGATACTGGGGATGAGGGATAATAATTAAGACAGATGAGATTCTTTCTTTGACTGCCCTCACATACTAAAGAGAGGTTAGGGGAATGTAAAGATATAAACAATATGCCAGTAAACAAACCTAGGTAGTTAAATAGGACAAGAAGTGTAGGTGGGAGTATCTGGAATGATGTTTGCTGAGAAGTCAGGCAATACTTCTCTGAGGAATTGACTTTTGAAGCGCCACCTCCATGTCAAGTTGATAATTTGTACTTGCAGAAGAATGCAAGTGCCTGGCACCAAGAATGACTTAGATTCTTTAAGGTACTGGAATGAGCCAGGGTGGGCCAGGTGAATAGATGCCTATGGTCTTGGGAGAGGGAGGAAAATAGCTGTAGATTTAGGTTTCAGATAACAGATGCCGAGTTTTGTCTCTCAGGAGCAAAGGATTTCTGTATTCTTTAACATACCTTATATGCTTGTGGGTTTTTTCTTGGTTTGTTTGTTTTTGGGGTTTTTTTTTTTTTGGTGCTTTAGAGAAGTTTTTGCATTCTGGAGAGAAATGTGAGCATGAATCATTTTATCCTTTTCTCTAGATGAACATGCTGATGAACAAGGATATGAAATCATTTTCCCTATTTATTTTTCTAATCTTGTACAGTGCTAGTGATAATCTGGTTAAGTCACATACCTCCTCTTGGGGGTCAATTTTGGAGGATTTCTAAAAGCTTAGAATCTTCCAAGTGGAAATTTCCAATACTATGAATCCTTAAGTGGTAACTTTTCAGTCTATGGAATTGTCCCATAAAAGAAATCGTTAGTGATTTTTTTCCACCTCTGTGGTTCTTTGGTACTGCCTTGCTTGGTATCAGCTGTTTAGAAATTTCAATTCTGGCTTGAAATAGTCCATCAAATAATGACTCATATCAAGCCAAGAGTTTATATATTCCTCTTTTCATGATTATCAACACCTGTTTAATCTGATCATATTGAAGAAAAAAAAAGAAACTTGATGATGTGCTTATTTCCAAATATAGCTTTTAGCACCAGTATTTGGTGCTTGCATGGTCCATACTCATAACACTAAGTCTGATTTTAGTCATGACATTAATCTTTCTAAATCAGACACCATTAATTATATTGATTTGGGAAGAAGCATTCTTTTGGGGTCTACATGAGCTTGGGTTATTCACTTCTTTTACTGAGCTTTATTCCTTATTAATAAAATGTAGATGTTGAAATAAATGCATTTTTCAGCTGTGTGATTTGTGATATCACTATCAATTTACCTACTGAGGAGCATCATACAAATTTGTCACTTGTAGAAAGTGGTTCAATGGCTTAGAATCTGGCATAACATCCCATTTTTATTAAATCTCAGCTTATTATAACTGAGCATCTTATATGTACTGGGATCCAAAATAGGATGCAAACATGTAAGATCTCTGTCCAACAACTGAGAGGTCAAACTACAGTGAAAAGCATAGATTGGTAAATCAGATCTTTTTTGAGGTATAATTCACTTACCACAATTTATTGGCTCAAATTATTTTTAAATGAATCATTAATATATTTATTCAATATCTATTTTATGAACATCTGCCATGTATCAGAAACTTTCTAGTTGCTGGGGTTATAGAGTTTGACCACATTTCTATAAAATCTAGCCTCTTACACAATGTGCTTTAAGATTTAGGGTCACCAGTAGTATTCGGGGAACACATCAGGACTACAGAGCATATGCAGTCTTTGGAGAGGTGAGAAGTGGCCATCTCTATTCATAGGTCTTTGAAACCTATTTGGAGTTTGCTAAGTTGATTGCACTGGGAAAACAGAAGAAAGAGGGTTTAGGGAAGAGGAAAGAAAATGTGCCAAGGCACAGAGGTGAGACATGTAAACCACATGCAGGGTTAAAGCCTGGGGGCTAGTGTGCAAAGGACAGTTTCTCCTGGGCTTGAAGAACAGAGTCTGTCAATATGTCCTTTTGGAGAGATGCATGTGTCTTCCTGTGAGATCACAAATTAGAATGAGGCTTGCTAGAGGATGTGACATTTGAGTTTGGCACAAAGGATGTTTAGGAATTTCTTTTTGAGGCAGACTACAGGTAATCCAAGTAGAAGAAACTGCAATTGCAGCACTAAATGGGTGGATTCCAAGAAACCAGGAACACCAATCAGAAAGGATATATGCACCCCTATGTTCATAGCAGCACATTTTACAATAGCTAAGATTTGGAAACAGCTTAAGTGCCCATCAGCAGATGAGTGGGTTAAAACAATGTGGTACATCTACACAATGGAATATTAAGCCACCATAAAAAAGAAGGAACTTTTACCATTTGCAATAGCATGGATGGAACTGGAGAGCATTATGCTAAGCAAAATAAGCCAGTTGGAGAAAGATAAATATCACATGATCTCACTCATATGTGGGATATAATAATCAACGTAAACTAATGAACAAAAATAGATCCAGAGAGAAATGGCAGGGGAGGGGGGAGGTTAGAGATCAACCAAAGGACTTGTATACATGCATAATAGCATAACCAATGGACACAGACACTGGGACAATGGGGGCTTGCCCTGGGGGTTGAGAGTGGTGTGTGTGGGGGGCGTCAATCTGGTAAAAAAAAAAGAGAAATATGTAAAACTTTAAACAATAAAATAAATAAATACATACATACATACATACATACATACATACATAAAAAGCATGTTAACATAAAATAAATAAATAGGTGGAAAAGATGGTGTTTTCAACTGGGTAAGGCATTTGAAGTACTTGTCAGATGAGCTAAGTGAAACGGAGAAGGAATATAACCAAAAGAATACATAGGTGAGCCTAGCCAATGCTCAACTCAGTGGTTGAGCATTGGCCTATGAACCAGGAGGTCACAGTTCGATTCCAGGTCAGGGCACATGCCCGGGTTGCAGGCTTGATCCCCAGTGTGGGGTGTGGAAGAGGCAGCTGATCAATAATTCCCTATCATTATTGATGTTTCTATTTCTTTCTCCCTCTCCCTTCTTATTTGAAATCAATAAACATATATTAAAAAAAAAAGAATACATAGGTGAGGGTTGGAAGGGCAGCTTATAAACAGATTCTATACTATGTAATGAATTTATACATTGTGTTCTTCTTCCTGTAGGCAGCCAGGGATGGTAGGGGCAGCAGTTTGGGAAAAGACTAGAGCATTGAAAGTTTTAGAAAAGATAACTCTGGATATACAATTGGAGGAGCCCTGGGTGGTGAATCAAACTTAGGGATATGTCATCTATATTGTTTAGGATAGTACTTGTCTAAATACTTATAAATGTTTTTATATACAATTCTACTTGTCAATAACCTTTACAGCAATGGTCAATCATTCTTAATATTAAGATATTATAATTTAATAAAATATATAGAAAGATAACCAACATTTATTGAGTACACTTTCATTTTTATTTATTAATTCACTTGATCCTCACAGCAGCCCAGCGAGGTTGCCTATCATTTCCCACCCCCCCCTCCCCGCCCCAATTTTGCAGATGAGAGATTATGGTTCAGAGAAGTATAACTCAGAGCAGGGCAGAGCTGGCATTTGAGTCAAGACAGTCTAGCTCCTAACCCTAAATATATGAATTGATAGCTGACAACACAATAAAAAATGCTAGTTAGTAACTGGGTGGGTGAAGAGAGATATTTGGGGCAGTCTTTTGTTTTTTGTTTGTTTGTTTTTTACAACATAATGATTCATTGACTTTGCAACCATTATCCCAATCTTATTTTAGAACATTTCTTGCACTCCAAAAAGAAATCTTATACCCATTTATAGTTGCTCCAGTCTCCCCTCCAATTCTAAGTAACCTTGAATATACTTTAGTGGCAATCAGTCTTTAAAGATTAATTTGAACTTCCAATTTCTAACATCTGCATTCAATTAATGTTCTCTATCATAATTTGGGGCAGAGTGGGTAAAAGTGCCAGGCTCTATGTCAGTCATTGGTCATATGCACATGAGTAAGACTGACCCAGGCCCCACCCTTGAGTTCTCCATCAGTGTTTTGGAGAAGCAGACACATAAACAGACACATTATTAAACAAGTTTGGACAATGGAATTCTAGAAATCCTGATGTATGTGTTGAAGACTTGTGTTAAATTTCTTTCTGTTGGAGGCCATTGAATTGTTTATAAAAATCTAGTATATATGAAGCATTTGGAATGCTTGGGATTTTGGAAAATAAAATCTACATAAATTTTAAATGAAATAACATTTTCTATCCAGAATAAACTAGTAATTGCCGAGCATAAAATAGTCCAGCTGTGGAGTAGCTTAAAGGACAATTTGTCTCAAGCAGGAAGTACCATACAGAATACTGTCACACAAGTAATGGTAATGTCTGAATTATTGGACCTATTTGATAGCACATATATCTATAATGGCTGAAAATAAAACTTGCAAATGCTCCAGATTTGATCAACCTTAGTATTTATTTCTCTTATTCTCTCTGTCCCAAGTTAATAATAAAATCCTCCTGCCTCATTTTCCTGTGTGCTGGTTAGTTGGACTAACTTGACAGGATAGCAATAGGTATGGTAGACAACATTGTAGAGAGGTGAGAGCCCGGTAGAGAAAATTATACAGTCACTCCCACTGTATTACTCTTCAAAGAAACTGAGTCTACTATTCTCCTCTTAAGCAATTTAAGCAACTTCTAAAAAAAGTATAAGATATTACTTCTAGAATGAAATAGCTACTGTATGTAATCAGGTGAGAGAATTATAGCAAATTATAGTACTCATTTGATAAGTATAAAAGAGTAGCACTTAAAGCTTTGCATTGTACCTCCTAAGTAATTGTTCAGTTGTGCTACCTTTCCTTAAAAAAGGAGAAGAGATAAAGCACTGCTGAAAAAAAAAAAGGGGGGGGGAAAGCAATTGTTATACTAGTTCAGTATGGATTTCCTCTCTGGGCATAGATCAAGTCTAATTTCATGCTCCATGAAATTAAGATCAAGCACACATTTGGTCTTCAAATAGTTAATAACGGTGATTCTTTGCCTTTCCAGAGTTAAAGTCCATTTAGAGACATAGACACTCATAAAACTAAAAGTGATAAAAATGTGTTGTAAGATCTATCACATGTATGTACGTGTAGATACAAATGTTATATTTCTGAGTTCACTGCACATACATCATAGTATTTTCATTAGATATAGGCCCATGTGAAGATTTTTCCAATAATTCTTTCAAGATGGAGGCATAATCTGCTAAATTGTTCATTTATATCAAAAAGGAGTTCTGACCAGATGGGTTAGTTGGTTAGAGTGTCATCCCTGAGCACCAAAAGTTTTCGGGTTGTATTCCTGGTCAGGGCATATACCTAGGTTAAGGGTTTGATCCCCAGTCAGGATGGGTATAGGAGGCAGCTAATCAATGTCTCTTTCTCCCTCTGCTCCCTCCCTCCTTCCCTCCTTATATTTATCTCCCCCCCTCTGTAAAATCAATAAAAAACATATCGTTAGGTAAGGATTAAAAAAAAAAAAAAGAGTTGCCAGTAATACTAAGGTCTATTTCCTTTTGGTTTGCTTTTAACAAAATAAATAGCCCAGGGGAAACCAAGATGGCAGCATAGGTAAACACCTATACTGCTACCTAGCACAACAATTTCAAAATTGCAACTGGAAGACAGAGCGGACATCGTCCAGAACCACCGGAAAGCTGGCTGAGTGGAAATTCTACAACTAGAAGGAAAGATAAAAGGACACTGAAATCCCGAGGAGCTGTGGAGGACAGGTGCAGAGGACCGCGCATGCGGAAAGGGCGGGCGGCTGAATACGCGGCTGGCAGACTCGCGGCACTGCCCAGAGACTCGCAGCGCTGTCGGCCAGCAGCAAGTGCGCACAGCAAGCTTCCTCGTTCGGGAGGAAAACAAAACCTCCAGACTGCACTGAAATCCAATTCCAGATGAGACTCATTCGGGGAGAAACTGGACTGTCTGGCAGCGGACGAAACTCAGGGCAGCCTTCTCTCAGAGCTGTGTGCAGCCATTGCTGCGGGACACTGAGACATGGGCCTTGCAGGGTGTGGCTACCGGAAACCAAGGCTGTCTGCTCAGGCCCGAGACTCTGCCCCACCAAGCTGAGCACAGAAGCTTTCCCAGAGGAGACACTACTGATCCTCATAGCCAATTGGCCTGGAGGTCAACTTCCTCCAGTAATACCAACAACAATCAAGGCTTAACTACAACAAGTCTACACACACAGCCCACAAAGGGGTGCACCAAGAGTGTCCACCTCAGGTAACTGGGGAGGCTGAACCACTGGGCCCTGCTAGGACACCTAGCACGCAAAGCCACTCCATCAACTCAGGGAAGCAGCTAAAATGCGGAGACAAAGAGGCAGGCCACAAATGAAGGAAATGGACGAAAGCAAAAGACTGGATATAGAGTTGAAAACCACGGTTATAAGGTTTTTCAAGAATTTCCTAGAAAAGGCCGATAAATTTAATGAGAACCTCAAGGATATGAAAAAGGATCAACTAGAAATTAAGCATACACTGACTGAAATAAAAGATATTATACAGAGACCTAAAAGCAGACTAGAGGATCACAAGAATCAAGTCAAAGATTTGGAATATAAAGAAGCAAAAAAAAAAACTCCTCCAGAAAAGCAAAAAGCAAAAAGAATCCAAAAATTTGAAGATAGTGTAAGAAGCCTCTGGGACAACTTCAAATGTACCAACATCAGAATTATGGGGGTCCCAGAAGAAGAGAGAGAGCAAGATACTGAAAACCTATTTGAAGAAATAGTGATAGAAAACTTCCCCCACCTGGTGAAAGAAATAGACTTACAAGTCCAGGAAGTGCATGGAACCCCAAACAAAAGGAATCCAAAGAGGACCACACCAAGACACACCATAATTAAAATGCCAAGAGCAAAGGACAAAGAGAGAATCTTAAAAGCAACAAGAGAAAAACAGTTAATTACCTACCGGGGAGCACCCATATGATTGTTAGCTGATTTCTCAACAGAAACTATGCAGGCCAGACGGGAATGGCAAGAAATATTCAAAGTGATGAATAGCAAGAAACTACAACCAAGATTACTCTACCCAGCAAAGCTATCATTCAGAATTGAAGGTCAGATAAAGAGCTTCACAGATAAGAAAAAGCTAAAGGAGTTCATCACCACCAAACCAGAATTATATGAAATGCTGAAAGGTATTCTTTAAGAAGAGGAAGAAGAAAAAGATAAAGATAAAAATTATGAGCAACAAATACATATCTGTCAACAAGTGAATCTAAAAACCAAGGGAATAAAAAATCTGATGAACAGTATAAACTGGTGAATATAATAGAATCAGGGGCATAGAAAGGGAGTGGACTGACAATTCTTGGGGGAAAAGGGGAGTGTGGAGTGTGGGAAGAGACTGGACAAAAAACATACACCTATGGGATGAGGACAGTGGGGGGAGGTAGGGGCAGAGGGTGGGGTAGGAACCTGGTGGAGGGGAGCTATGGGGGGAAAAAAAGAGGAACAATTGTTATAATCTGAACAATAAAGATTTATTTTTTTTAAATTCTGCTAAAAATAAATAAATAAATAAATAGCCCAATGTATAAATTGTAAGAGATTAAAGTGTTTGAGCACTTTTCTAATAGTTTATAATTCTTGTGCCTCCACTACAAAAAAAAAAAAAAAAAAAAAAAGCTGATCTAATTGCTAGTATGAGAAGCTGTACCCCATGGTTGCTGAAAGCAGTTACCCTAAAGATGCCATCTACCTTGGATGTAAAACCCTGGGTCCTTCATTTACTAGTTGGGTGACCTTCAGCAAGCAGCATAATATCTCCAGGTCTGATTTCAAAATGGTTATAAAAATACAATACATATCCTCATGCAGTTGTTATGTAGAATAAATCAGTACTGTGCACTGGTCTGTAAACACTCTGTGTCTCACATACTTGTATTTGTCAACTCTGAGACCAATATTTCACATCCTGAACATTTCTAATTACTGTTACTTTGATGGCAATTATGACATTTTATTCTAATCAAAACTTGTTTAGAAGAAAATTGTGGAGACTAGAGCATTTTGATGGTCCAGAGGATAGTATTAGGGGAAAAATAGAACTCCCATGATTTTCAGTTGAAAACTAGTTTAAGGGTTAAATTGAATGTGAAGAAGCTTTAGCAATGCTTTAATTTGTTTCCTTATCATTTTTATGTATGCAAAATGGGTTGACATATGATTAACAAAACTATGTCTAAATAATTTAAAGACATTTATTTGAATTGGAATACAATAAATATTCTAAGAGATAACAAAACACTATAATTTAAATTACAGAATTTTCTGTCTCTAGTGGTATAATAACTGATGATGCATTTTATAATTAGTGGCATGTTTTCTTATGGGAAATCGCCTTAAACAGTAAATGCTAGCAATTCTAATTAGCATTTGGGTTGAGGTTAATGGGGGTAGGTGCATTGTCAAAGGTGCACTGAATCTGAGCAGAGTGCTTTGAAGGAATACCTTGGATTTACCAAAAGCCTAGAGAAGTTGACTTGCAGCTATATCAGCATGTCTTGCCCAAGTTCATTCAGTGGGGAATCAAGGCACAGAGTGGTAGATTAAGAGGGTTGACTAAGAGGTGCGCAGGAGGCAGAGCAGGGATTTTTACAACTATTACAATGATATGTACATAAAACTCTAATGGAATTGAATGCATTTTTTAAAATATAAAAGGAATGTACATTATAGTTGTGTATTCTTCTGTTCTGGGGGGACAAAGGGAGTGGACTGGGTGATTCCTAAGGCTCCATAAAATTTCACCTGGATTAACCTAAAATGACCTGCAGAATAGGTGACCCCTGTATTTCTTTTACAGCCTCCTTCTCAGAAACCAGGGGCCCTCAACGGCCAGCACATTCCCAGCATCACTGGGGAGGAGCATTGTCCTCGGATCTGTGCTGCCCACATTTCCATGAATGCCCCCCTTTTGACTTACTTGAACTCTCTGTTTTGGAAAATTTAAAACATATCTAAAAGGAGAAGTGAACCCAATTATCAGTTATCAGTACACAATTATGCATGCACACCCAGTCTTGTTTGATTCCACTTATATGAGTTAACCTGATTGCCTATCAGGCATAGCTTTTAACACAGACTGTGTTCCTTGGGTTTGTGGGGCTCAGAGAATAGGACTCACAAAACAGAAATCACCTAATCAGTGGTGGTCTTGTGCTGGGAGGGTGGGAGCAGACACATGGAGAACTGGATTAAAGAGATCAATTTGAAGAGAGGGCATCACTAATCAATACTTCAGACAAGTTTTCAAACAGAGGATAAATGGTGTGACAGTATTTAATAATTCATGGGACATTCTTACAAGGTAAAGGGGGAAAGGAGAGTTGTTGTTAATGCATATCAAAACTAACTAAAAGCAATCTTGCTGGCCGCTGAGGTAGTTTTAATAAAGAGAGATCGAGACATTTGAGGTCTGTTTGGGACAGAAACAAGAGAGCTGTATGTTCTGAGCTCGGGCACCGGGCAGAGAAGAGGAAAGCATGCTGCTTCCATCACCCTGTGTCCATGTCAGCACCGTCCAGAAGGCCCTGGGTCATTGAACCTCCCTGTCTCTATTTATTTTAAAATATATTTTATTGATTTTTTTACAGAGAGGAAGGGAGATGGATAGAGAGTAATAAACATCGATGAGAGAGAAACATCAATCAGCTGCCTCCCGCACACTCCCTACTGGGTATGTGGCTGCAACCAAGGTACATGCCCCTGACCTGAATCGAATCTTCGGGACCCTTGAGTCCTCAGGCCTACACTCTATCCACTGAGCCAAACCAGTCAGGGCCTCCCTGTCTCTTTTTAACAGACAAGTATCCTAACAGTCTGGGTGCCTCACAAAGCTACTGTGGTATGTAATTAACAAGTGTTCCTGAAATGCTGTGAGCTCCTAGTTCGGATAGATGTGACTGAAATGTAAAGTACCTTTCACCGCCTTATTTATCGCTCCAGCAAACACGTTATAGGTTGGCACCGTTTGTCTTCATTTTAATTTTATCTCCAACAAATATAGGCATTAATTTAAATCACATACAGAACATAGCAGTTTTTATAGAGGCAAACTTATTCCAGTGTGCTGCATTTTAATATCGCACTTCACCATCTTTTCTCACTTGATTCAAGAATAGTATCTCTTCCTGCCTCAGCATTTAATCTTAGGACCACAGAAACTTTTTGTGTGTGTGCCTGTTCTTGTTCTCAAACTTTGTCTTTCTCGCCGCTTTGCTGTTTGTTGCCTGGAAGTTGTTTTGCAAGTGTGAGCACAGGCATATATTCATATAGTTCTCTCTCTCTTTTGCTAGCTCAATTTCCCATGGGGGTAGGGGCAGCATGATGGGTTTTATAGCTGAAGGTAATTCTTGGTATTCACCTTTAGACACCAGTTCTAACAGTAATAGACATAACAAAAGGTATCCCCGCGCACCCCCCCCCCCCCTGAAATTCATACATTAAAGCATCTTTCAAAGTGCTTATTTTTCTTTTCTGGCCCTTTTTTTATTCAAAAGGAAAATTCCCCCTTTTCTTCATAACTGTTACTTTTGCTGCAGCAGAGTCTTTTCCCCAAGGGGAAACCAGCTAAATGGGCCTGCTGTATTTATGGCTATGAAACATTCCAGTTAGCTGTTACACCCTAAGCAAGGACGATTTCCCGATCCTTAATTTGTGGCCTGAAGACTGTTTCTTCTCGGTTGAGACTTGCAGAATTGCCTCTGACAGGGCAGCATATTCCCAGAAATCAGGACGTGGGGGCAGGAATAACAGGAGCACAGCTCTGAGACACTGTGGTGTGTCAGCCATTTTTGGATCCTTCCAGAAGCTTTTGGGGTGCTTTCCTCCAAAGTGGTAAATTAAAAATAAAACAGCAGTTATTTTTCTAGTTTTCAAGACCTCTGAATAGGGACAACTATCAAAGCACTGTTTTCCCCCCTAAATATGTAGTCAGGTTTTAAGATGTAAAAATGACTTTTAAATTCCCTGTTTTATTTTTTGTGACAACCCTGAGACAAGATACCATGGTTATTCTTGTCTGACAGGTAAGGAAACAAATCCTAGAGAAGTTAAATGGTGTTTCTGAAATCGTATAGCTAGTGTGTGGCAGGGAAGGGACTCTGAATCCAGTCCACTGTAACTAACTTGCTTTTGGTATAGCTCTGTTCACCCTGGATTCTTGACCTGTGCTTGGATGCTGACTCTTCCCAAACCCTTAATCTTTGTGTTACTAGGTGTATTTTATCCCTGGCAAAAACATAGTTACCCTGGAAACTCATTAGCTAGAATGACAGTCCAATTATAGCAACATCACTCCAGTTTTATTAAATTAGCCTTGCTGATGGAGTGGACTTCTTGATGGAAGGGTGATGAGAAATGAGTTCTTACCCTTTGTTCTTGCCTCTTAGAACCACTTGAGATCATTCTCTGGTATCTCATCAAACAAATAAAAATGCATCTTTGGGTGACTGATTGGATTTGGGGGAATTCAGCAATGGCTGGAGATACACAGAGTGCATGGAAGGAAACTGACTGGATCCTTCCTCTCTTCTGAGTAGGCATCCTCACCCCCTAATGGTCTCTTCATTTAGGGCTCTGAGCTGGATGGCTGAGGCTCATGGTCTTCTGTTTGAGTGGGTCTTATTCTACTCCAGGCCACTGGTTTATATTTAGGCGTGGTTCAGGGAAAGTCATGGAGCTTTGCTATTCTTTGGCTCTTTACAGACTTCAGATGGACCAAGTATTTGCTTTGCTTCAAACCACTTGGTGAGTTTCCTTTACACACACAGTATTTAAAGAGAATGGAATGAATGTAGTTAGGGCTTAGTCCAGAGGAAATGACATTCTGTATTCTGGTTGGTTGTCAACTCGCTCCCCTAGATAGTAACTGGAAGGATTGTAGAATGTTGTTAGTTCCTTCCACATAGCACACACTGTGCTGGGAACATTACTATTATCTCTGCTACTTTTACTCAGCTCTATCATTGGCTCCATTTTATAGAGGAGGAAAAGGTAAAGATAGAAAATATAGCTTGCTCCAGGGCTGTTCTGTGAGGATGAATTACTCCTGGGGTTTTGGGAGATAAGACTTCTTTCTTACATTTTTCTACCTATTTTTAAAGTTTCTCTAATGAACCTACTTTGATTTTGTTTTACATGTATATCATAATTTATATAAATAATTTTATAAATGTATATTGATATAGTATGTGTATATTTTTATAAATTTATTTAAATATATATATATATATGTATGTATGCATATACATAGTATTTTGACAAATAAAATACTTTTTAACAATAAACATCTACAAGGGACAATTTTAAAACTTAATTTTCCCCCCTTCTTTCCTTTTCTCCCTTATTTTTCCCCTACTTCTCCGGACCCCTCTCCCCTCGTCACTGCCCAGCATCTTTCAGAATACAAACTGAAAAAACCTTCATCTTTAACACAGAAACTATAGAAAAATAGTCTGAGTTTACTAAGAGGAGCTGGCTTGTCCTTGCACCCATGTATCAGTATGGTACTGGAACCTATCTGAAAACTGAAGTATACCTATGATTTTTAACACTAATTTCAATACTTAATGAAAAAAGGGACCCTCCTTCCCAACCATCCTGAAGAGAGAGAAAACAGAACACTTAAATGCAAGTCTGATGGTTACAGTAATCCACTTCCAATCTGAATGAAATTTATGGTTCCCAGCAGCCACATGATTTCTTTTTCTTTCTTTTTAAGTTGTTTGCTAGATCTTTGTTGGTTAGCTTTGTAGCAGCCAGGAGTGTGGGTCCTAATAGCTAAAGCTTATAGACTTTATTTTCTCTCTCCAGATGTCTGAAATGGGTATGGATTATATTCGCTCTTCCTGGGCCCATCCCCTACTCTGCTTATATCTCTTTGTTTGTATAATGTTTTTCTCATCAGTCCATGTTATGCATATTGATTTTAGCTATTACAATAATAATTTAATTCAGAGTGAAGGGGGCAAGTGTTTGTGTATCTTTCTGGATTTTTTATGGGGAAATATTATTGCTCATGGCCTCCCGGGAGACTGACTTTAGCAGTCTATCCTCTCACTTTTTTCTTTTTTCAATTTGATCTGTCCATCTAAGAGACCACATTTAGTACTTGCTAGTTGAGACTTGTGTTCTACGATTCTGAGTTGGTTCCTCATCTGGCCCTCTCTCCCATGGTGCACTGAGTCACAATGCGATCACCAGCTGCCTGCCCTGCTGCTGCACATAGCACAATCCATCCTGGGGGATGCAAGACTCAGCCAGGGAAGCACTTTCAGGAAAAAGGTGGAGACCTTTTCCCCATTCTGATTATCTTTGAAAGGCATAGTGTAAGCTGATATTAATGTTATAAAGGATCATCCCTGTGTGTATCTCAGTTCCAGCCCAGATGGAGTTTTGATTTTAGAAAATCATTCAGTGAAATGTATTTCCTGTGCCTTATAGTCAATGATCACTTACCCCAAAAATGGGGGTGGTGAGAAAATAAAAATAAACTTAACATAATTCACATACACTTAACCTTTACTGAGTAATACCAAAAAGGGAATGAAGCAGGCTCTGCTGACCAGCATATGCAAATGGATTCCAGGAATATGGTGAGAGTTGCCAAAGCAATCTCTAAATCCTGCCAAAAGCATCCCCTGGGTTTTGCTCAGGGTAGAGAAAGCAAGGGATGTGGAGGTGTGTATGTGGATGTGTTTTAAAGCTTTCTTGCCCAGCCGTGTGTAGTGGAAAGAACACTGGCAAAAAGCTGAGAAACCTGCATTGTAGACCTGGTTCCAACTGATCTCTGTGATATTGGAAAAGTTGCCTACCTTCCTTGGAACTTCAGTTTTCATGTACAAAATAAGGATGACAGACCAAGATCCTTCATCACTGACATTCTGTGCTTCCCATTATTCCGACACTGAAAGGCCATGCACATGCACGTCTCTGTGTTAAAAACTAAACCACACTAAACTAAAAAGTGAACAAAAGCAGTTACATTTTTTAAATGAAAAAATATATAGATACTACACCTAGTTAGTTAAGATCTCATTTTATTAACAATTCTGAATTTAAAGATACTTTTAAAGACATTGTTCAGTTAAGAGCCCAGGTTCAAACTATGGTTTATGTAAACTATAATACAATTGACTTGTACTAAGAGCTATTTTACCACAAGGTAACGCCATTTTGCCATATTTCCCATAAGAGTAATACTGCTGAAATTATTTTTCTCAACATATTCCTCCATTCCCAATTTTTAAAAATATGACCCAAAACATTTATTATTGACTTATAATTATAGGCAGATATAACCTACAAAAGATGAATGTATCATTTCAATCCTTTTGTTTTCCTCTTCATGATGTTAATTACTTTATTTCCTACATGGACTATTACAATATTTTTGGTGGCTTTCTATAGAGTGTAATTGCTCTTGCCCTTTTTTGGGTTCTGCTGAAACCTTCCAAGGGACCCAGGAAGTCCCCATCCTGTTGAAAGGCCCTTGAGGATATATGCATAGTATTCTTGAGCAGCCTTACAGTTGTGTTTATGGAGGAAATTATAATGCAGCAAGCATGGTCTATGTATAGTCTTGCAGCAATATTGACAGTCCTTATGAATGGTTTATTTTCTACCAAAAGTCAAAGATCAGCCAGTGTGACTGATATTGTCTACCAAAGGTATATTATCAGTCAGTATTTTATCAGAACCAATAGGAGATTAATACTAAAAGATTTATTATAAGGAGTTAGCTTATGTGGTTGTATGGGCTTGCTAGGTAACCTAACATCCATAGGGTAGGCTATCACGAAGAGCAGGCTGGAACTTCGCTGCAGGAACTGACACTACTGTCTACAGGTAAAATTTCTTCTCCTTTA
Organism: Cnephaeus nilssonii; assembly: GCF_951640355.1. NCBI lineage: Eukaryota > Metazoa > Chordata > Mammalia > Chiroptera > Vespertilionidae > Cnephaeus > Cnephaeus nilssonii. The sequence goes on from NC_137074.1 coordinate 45,977,966, forward strand.
AAGAAGCCTGAGCTCTGTGTCAAGGCTGTTTAGCTTCCATCAGTCCTACCAAGATGATCTAGGGTAATCTCCCTTGCTTGTTGATTGTGGACTTTAATCAGATCCACAAAATACCTTCACAGTCATAACTAGGTTATTGTTCGAATAACGGGACTGTAGCCTAGAAAACTGACCATCACAAAAGGCTAGCCATTTTCTACAGAATATCAATCTATGGTAGAGGAGTCATGGGCCCTTGGAGGTAAGAAACAGGAAAAGCAGAGAAGGTACAAGAAGAATAGTGAGAATGTCAACATCATTTTTGGGGATGGTGGCTGGGCATGATAATAGCTGTAGGGAACAGTAAATGTGGACAAACTAGTTTTCTACCTCAGGCATATACTAAGGAGGCTGGCATACTGGCTTGGGGATAGAACTATTGTTTGTCAGATAAATTCATTTGTGTGTTAGTTCTAAATTACAAAGAGCAGAGGTGATGGTTTCTTTTGCATTCTTAACTTGAGTTGCAATTTAGTAATACACCCATATTCAAGATGGAAAGCATTTGACTAAAATACTTTCCTTTCACATTGCTATCATCCCCTTATCTCTTGGTTCTGGCTGTCACTTCTTGAGCAATTGGCAGTGGCTCACTGTCTCCTCTTTGAGTCCAGGCTTTCAGTATTAATGGGGAGATTTCAGAGCTCAACTCCCTGGTTTCTCAGTCCCTGGACCTGTTAGCTTCTGTGATTCTTATTTTAGCTGCAGCCACCACTCCCAGGGTTTTACCCTGGATCTTATCATTGCTTGGTTCATTAATCATAAAATTAAACAGCAAAATCAAACAAAAACTCCTTCTGAATATAACCTTGTATTCTTCCAGCTCTCATTCTTCCTCAGCATCTTTGCCTTCCACTACCTTTATTTCTCTTTTTCCATCAATCCTTATCTGTATTTCTTTTTTTATCCACTAAGATCCTGTGGTTCAGTACTTCAGCTCACTTTTCCCACTGCTGACTTTCTTTCAGTAGACTTGTCTAGAACTTCACTTTAATCTTTCTGTCCTGTTTATGCCTGTGGCATACTCAGACATCTTGCTAACTTTTCTAGGTTTTTACATACCGTGATCTCTTGGTTTTCTTCCTACCTTTCTGCACAATTCCCTTCTATGTGATCTCCTTAGCTCCTCTTCTTCTGCCTCTCCTTCAATGTTGGTTTCCTTTGATGGTGGTGATGAGGACCTCATTCCTACAGTCTGTTCTTCTATTTCCCATGCTTGGTGTGGAGATTCTTACTTCTGTGGTCTCAACTACTTGTAATGTTGTTATATAAATCTGTTTTGCCCAGCTTTCTTTCACTTCAGATCCAGATCTTTCTGTTTATTGGCTAGATGCATTTGTACATATTACAGAAAGCTTAGCCTCAACATGTCCAAAATAAATTCATCAACTTCCCCCTGGAATTTCTTCAACTCCTGTGTTGTTAAATTGAATGGTGTCAACATCTAATCAGTTTTCTAAACCAGGGTATTTCTAAGCTGGGTATTATTTCTCACTCCTTTCTTTCCCTTATTGTCAATTTTCCCTCCTAAACATTTCACAAACCTTTCTACTTCTCCCCATCTCTACTGTGTGTAAACAATTTCAGATCACCATCATCTCACATATATCACATTGGTTTTGCATTACACTACCTTCCTTACTGATTTCCTTTCAGCCACTCACCTTGTCCCAGCTGCTTCATTTATATACTCAACTGATCCTAAAATCCAAATCTCACTGTACTACTCTTTTGTCTAACACCTTATCTCTTCAGCCCAGTAGTATAACAAAGGAGTTAAGAAAATGTGCTTGAAACAGAAATGGGTTTGAATTTCACTTATATAGTTTGTGATCTTGGACAAGTTAGCCATTTGTTTTGGTTCGGTTTGGTTTTTGTTGGTTATTCCCATAAGTAAAGGAAGAATAGTAATAGCACTTTCCTCTTAGATGTTTTGTGCATTTTTAGCTTCTCTTGCTACTCCTTGCTGTAGCCATACTGGACCTCTCTCAGATCCCCTAAGACATAGAACTGCCGCCTGACAGTCATATACTAGTCTCTCTGCCAGGTACAGTGTCCATGCCTGTATTGCCATGTCTCAACCTAGATGCCATTCCCTTGAGAAATGTTTAGCATCCTCCTCTGCCCTTATTTAGTTTAGGTGTCCTTGCTATGTGCTCCCATATCTTCTTCTTGAACTTCCTAGTCTCCACACTTTCCACCCTGTCCTGTAGATGCTCACTTCCTTACAGCCTTCTTCCTCTCTTGATCACCCACTCACCACCCTGCACTGTGAGTTCCATGAGGACACTTACTATTGACTTTGACCATCTTGTTAAGCTCCCTGCTGCCCAGTGCCTAGCACATTGTGTAGCAAAAACCAGGCACTCGGAAAATATTTTATGAATGTTTTTAAATGAGACTCTCACTAGTTCACATACATTTCAAACAAAGTGGTCACATATTTCCTTCCATAGGAGAAAATGCATCATGGCATATAATTCTCCTGCCTCTGTAATGGCTCCCTAGGAACCTGACTGCTTCTAGAGAACAGTTTACACAAATTAAGTGGTATTTTACTAGGAGGGAAAGCCCCAGGACAAGTCCCTTCTCTCGACCACAAAGTTCTATGTTTTCTAGTTTTCCTTTTGAAATCTTGGTTTCAGCAAAGCAACATCTTTATCTTCCTCCCTCCATAATCCTTATAATTATAATGTAGAAATGTCTATACACTAAATCCCCAATAGATTATAACATTAAGCCACAAAACTGTCAAACAACAGAACTATTTCTAGCATTACTTGGAAGTTTCTAGGTCTATAACTGACATTTATGGAGAGCTGTTTTACTTTTCTGTGGAGCTTTGGGGGAATTTTTTCTTTCTTTCATTCTTTTTTTTTTTTTTTTTAGCAGCAGTTCTGCACACTGAAAAAAGTTCACAAATTTTAGGAGGAAACATGGTCCTTTTCATTAGCTCCTTTTCCCTCCTGCTGAGTCATGGATGAGAGAGAATTTGTAGGCAGCTGAGCTGTAGGAAAAGTAAAACTGTCATTTACACTTGCAGGCTGTTATGCTTTCCAGAAAACTTTTTTAGTAGGTTGTGAAAGTGATTAATCTGCTGTTAAAAACTGACAAAGAAGGTTCTCTGATAGGAGCAAGACTTAAATGAGGGATTTTTTTTTTTTTATTTAAAAAGTAAGGCTTCTATTTCCAGTTTAGACTTGAAAAAATAGGTTTACGTGTTGTTATAATTTTTTTTTTTTTTACTTTTGGTCTATTTGTGTGAGTATGAGTTTGGTCATGATTTAAAACAATCATAGGATATCTTTTATTTAAATTATGTCTATTTATTAGCAAGGTACATTCCTCATGTTTTAGATCTAAATTATTCATCTCTATATCATGCTTCCTCACTTTTTCCCCCTTTCATATTTCTATCTTTGGATCTTACTTTTTTAATACTTTCCACATCATCTTATTTCTCAACATCAGATCTCTTAAACTAACTTCTTTTTTTTTAACATTAAAACTCACAAAGATGGTCTAGTTCCTTCTGTGATATAAATTCCTCACTCTTGAAAGAGTCCAGTAGTGTAACCTTTCTATAACAGTTTTAAAAACTTTGAAATGGAACATCATTGCCTTAAAAGCTTAGAAATGTTTTATTTATTTATTTATTTATTTATTTATTTATTTATTTATTTCTAAAAATGGCTTTGAGATGTAAAGAGTTCCCACTGCGTTCCAGAAAATAAATATGTCATTGAACTTTTTTCTGGGGACAATGCATTTCAGCTGGCAACCTAAAGGAACAAATGAATAAATAAGTCACATGGCATAACTTAGCTTTTTTATAATTCCACAGAGAACCAGTGACTCATTTGATTATTCGGAGTCCTCGAATAGGTAGAATAACATGTTAGAAGTTTATTAAACTTGCTGCCTTTCAAATTCTAGTGCCTGGTTTCTATCACAAGTTCGTGAGGTGTTAAAATACACTGGCTTGACACTCTTCTGTTTCCATTGTTCTACTCCTGAGTTTCATGGTTTTATGTTAGGGTGTCTCAGGCTATGTGACTGTTTTGGTCTTTTTCTTCTTCCTTCTTATTTTTGAAGACTGAATTCTCAGCTTGAGCCATTCCCTTGGCAACTGAATGGATTCATGGGCAGACAGTAGAGCTAGGATCCCCACAACTCCATAGCACTGCCCCCCTATGAGGAAGGAGAAAGAAAATAGAAAACCTCCTCCTCTCTTTGAACAGACCAGCCTAGGGGAATTGGCATTCTTCTCTTAGTCCTCAAGTTTAGATATACACACCACTTTTGTCCCCAAGCTACAAATCCAGGTTTTAAAATTCTGAAGTTGAAAATATCAGAACCATATAATTAAAAACCCGCTATTACTGTATATTTATATAAGCATGTCATAGGGGCAAAAATAGAGACACGTGAATGTACTTGTTTTATATCTGAATCACTACGATTGTTTCCATCCCTTCATTAAATGTGTGTGAAATATTTGCGCGCACACACACAAGCTCATATGCATATATAAATCTACATAAAGTGCAGCATTACTAGCTAACACTGTAGTTGTACAGTTTCTTCATCCATCTTCAAGATGCTGTCACCTACTGCATCTTATAATTAAGGATTACAGTTCTAGAGGTGCCTCCTTGGGGCAGGATTAGGTGTAGAAATCCTTTACATTCCACTTCTAAGTAGAAAACAAGGTCATTGCTGCCTACAGAAGTGGCTGTGTGTAGGTTTGTCATAGCAACATGGCATACCATAAACTGGACGAAGGAGCCCTCTTTTGCTATTGTTGTTTTACTGTTGTTGTTGAGGTTAGTTGTGTTAATTTGACTGCAGTATTTTGAAGTTAGGAGGCTTTGATTTGACATTTTTAAAAGGAAAGTTTCTATAGATACTATGGAAAATTCTTTTTTTTTTTTTAAACTAAATGCCAGTGAGAAAATTTAGACCAGAAAGCAGTCATGAAGCAACGGTAATGAGATATGATTGTGGTTTAGTGGGAGAAGAAAAGCTCTGCAGGGAATAGTACAAGTGCAATAAATTATGAATTGCTACTAAATAAGTCTCATTAGTTTACCATTGACTATGTTTAAGAGACATTAGAAAGGGATCTGGAAAAATTTGGGACATCTATGTTAAAAAACGCACAACAACTTAATATTAAACTAAGAAGTCATTGCAGAGTATGTTTTAAAAATTAGAAATAGTTGATTGTGTGTGAAGATCCACAGAGCAGCTTCCATTTCACCAACACATGATTGTAGAAAAGCTATTTATGTCTACTAAGAGAAATAGGCCCACAGAATGCTAGGTGATGTCATATGTGGCAGTCATTGATAAGTTTCTCCCCTCATGCTAGACATTTTTCACAAATTTTAATGGACCTTAAATGTTCTGAAGAAAGTTGACTCTACTGAGCATTGGAACACAAGAGGGTATTTATTGTGATTATCTCCATGTTGTTACTCTGTACAGTTTGCAAAGCCCAAGCACCAGATGTTAAATTCTATCAACATAATGTATCTTTAATTAAATATTATATTTGCAATACAATTAATAATGTGGCCTGTTTTCATAACTTTATTAAGAAATTACCATGATTTTGGTATAATAGGCTAATAAAAAGGCAATGTGTTTAAAACAGCCTTTCCTGAGATGATTATTAGTGCTTAGGGCCTGTTAAATTTGAATTTCGATTAAGAGATTGATGGCCAGAATTATCTGATGCAATGTACTCAGGACTATAAATTCAATAGGAATCTTGTAGGATCTAGTGAGAAGATGTGGGAACACAAAGCAAATAGGTGAATTATCCCTAAACCAGTTAAATAATAAACCATTGAAAAGGGAAAAAAAATCTATTTTGCTTCCTTTACAATAAAATAGATTTTTTTTTCCTTTTCAATGGTTTATTATTTAACTGGTTGAGGGATAATTCACCTATTTGCTTTGTGTTCCCACATCTTCTCATTCCTTCTAAAAAACCGAAGCAATACAAAAACTCTTCATCTCAAACATATAGTACATTGGACTGTGATGGCTTCTTATGAAGGGGAGGTCATGCTTCTGGTTCTGTGGCCATCTGTGATGTTGTTTTAATTTTCTCAGTATGTTAACATGATAATTAAATTCCTTTGGATGTCCTATGAGGAAAGGATTTTAAATGGTATCACACATTGGAAAAAATTGATATTTAAAAAATATTATCTTCTAAACTGCGATCATATGTGGATACAGAATAGTGGATATAGCCATGATAATAAGGGCTTTAATAAAACAACATTCTCTAAGCTGCCTTTTTCAAGACTGAAATGTCACCCTCAGCTAAGTAGAAGTAATTTGCATCAGAGGTGTGTGCATCCTTACTCTTAATGAAACAGTTTTTCTCTCTTTCTCTGCAGAGAGTAATTGTTCTCTTTGCTATAAATATATATTTTTTCTTTTTTTCTCAGCACTGAATCCCTCTCCTGCTCTTCTTTTGCCCTAATGTCTGTCCTGTAATTTTATCAGGCTAGTTGTCAACTGAGATTAAAGGCAGATGTTCCCCTTCACAATCTGTCCTAATCTAATTTTGCAGCCTTGTTTTCTGTACTTGCTTTTAGTGTAGAAATGTAACAAACAACTTCAGAAGCACAAAGTCTAGACTAGATACCAAGATTAGATTATTCTCTGACCTTGGACCAGTTACTTAAACTCACTAAGTGTAAACTAACCTCAGTTTCCTCATCTGTAAGTTGGGAACAATGACAGCCCCTTCCTCAGTTGAATGTAATGCTCATGGATAAGGAGTACCTCATAATATGCCCTCAGCTATTATTAAATGCCTCCCAAACTTGATTGTTCTCCCTACCCTTTGTCAGTGCCTCTTCTCACATCCTGTGCTTGGAGCAGAATCCACCTACTTTTTTCCTGTAATGCAGACAGACATGTGCTCACAGCACAGGAGGCCACCTGTGTGTTCTATTCTATCCACCCCACATGACAGCTCAGAGAACCTCCTTGGGAACCTCTCTGCCTGCCAGTCTGGGAATGTTCCATATAAACCTGAATACACTTGCCGTGTTGCTCAGTATACTCAACTGTTGCCTTGTAGGCATTGGCTAGTGTTATAGTGTCTCTTTTGCTGATATGTGAGCCCCTGGAGTCCAGGGAACTGATGTGATGAATGTCTCCCTACTCCAAAGACCCCAGTTCCTTGTGACCTGCTTTTTATTTAATTAGGCAGGGAGTGGTTTTCTTAATGTGTCTTATTTTAGATACTTTTGATTGTCCATGATGGGTTATTTTATTTTTACACCAATCCTTTTCACTTCTGGACATTTGGTAAAGGACAGAAAATTAGGAGGAACAAAAATAAATATATTTAGTCCATTTAAGCAATCTGTCAGTTCCTCTTGTTTTTCCTTCCCTTATTCAGCTCTCCATAGTTTTGCAAAAGAATGACAAAGTCCTTATGTAAAGGAAAATGAAAGCAGATCTATTAGTCCTATCATAAGAATAGCATTCTTTATCAATGAATAATCAGATAAATATAATATTTACATACATGTACAGTGTTTCCGCATATATACTGTATTTATAAAAACTGTGCAAGAAATTCTCATTACCTGCATGATTTCTTGTGTGTCACACTCATGTGGGTTATAGACCAGCAGTTATATTCTGAAAACTCTAATGCTGTTACATCTTTAAAAATACTATACTCTGAAGTAGTTTTAACACTCTATATTCCATGATAAGTTATTTTGCATTATTTCTTTACAGCTAAAAATGTGTGAGGCTCAAAATAGTTTTTATACATTGAAGCTATTTCCTTGATCATATTTGAAAAACAAATCATAAAATCATAAACCATGACAGTTTCACAAATTCTATTGGCAGATATTTTATTATTGGACTTTTTAAAGACTGTAGACTTTATTAAGAAAACAGTAAATTTTGAATTGAATATATGAAATGTTTATCTTGTATAGCTCCGTTTGAAAATACAAAGGCCTTGCTATTGTCTGCAGCATTTTTACTGATTTTATTTTCTGTTCTCAGTGTTTGTTTTTGCATCATTGTTGACCTTTCTGTTGCTCTGCACAGCACTCTGTACATAGACTTAGATAGCCTATCTGGTCCTTTAGTACAGAATGACAGTGTATTTATTCTAGGGCAGTAATTCTGTATCACAGATATAGGTAAGTGATCAAAGCACACCAAAAGCATGGTTTGTTTTTATCATGGTATTTAGGTTATGTTCTCTCTTTTCATAGATGTTTCATTTTTACATTGAGGACACCTAAGTATAATTTACATTTTCTTCCATATTTTGTTTCTTTGTTTTTAACAGACAAGTTATTACAGAATAAGTATTTGATATTACCCTTCATTAGAAGAAAGGACTCAGTGCCAGCAAGGAGAGAAATGGTTGACTCCTAGCCTCTGATTGGAGAATACTAGGGTGTGGTGAGGAATGTGGCAGCTTTAACCTAAGATGCATGTAGAAACTTAGACTCCATGTTGCTGGAACTGAGTTCTATTTAAGTGGGCCACGACTTCTAAGTCCTTCAATTTGTGAGATTTGGCACCACTGGAAGTTTAGGGCTTTATTTAACAACACTAAATTGGTGGCTCTTTTCTAACCCCAAATCCCAATTTTAGTTAAAGTATTTAGACGAAGTCTAATAGGTATGTGAAATAAGTACAGTATAATTTGGGGGTTTTGTTATTGTAATTTCCTCCTTCCCCCTGAAGTTTCACATGGGAATCTCCACAGCCATATGACAGCTTTCTGAATCAGAGGCAAATTTATATCTTTGAATTTTGACTTCTATTGTGCTTCCTCAAAAAATTGTTTAGCTCTCTACTAAGTCATATGCATGATTATTGTACTACTTGGATATCCCAAAATAAACAAATCATCTTCTTCTTTAAAGGAGCCACGGTTCACTAAATGTGAATAATGTCACTTAATTTTAATTATTTGGTTTGATGCCTTCAACTTTAAAATAGCTTAATCCTATGACTAAATTTCTTTTTGTTTTTATACACCTTTTAGTGTCTGTCTTAACAATGGTTGTTTCTAGCAGATTTTCTTGTATCCTTCATATCAGCCGTTTGCTCCATACCTGTGCATATTTGGAAACATCATTATGCATAGTAAAAAGGGTCTAGGAAAATATATGCTGGGTTAGGGTTTGTACAGGTATAAGCTCTCTAGTTAATGCTCTAGGGTCCTTTGTCCTTCAAACTTTGTCCCTTGTTAGGGCTTCATCATTTCTTGCCTTGATTATCTTAGTAGCTTCTTATTTAGCCCACTTATATATTTTTAAAACATATTTCTCCCTCAATAGTATTTCCTCTACACAGCCTTCTTCGTTTCATTCTGCATTTGGCTTCCTAACAATCTACCTGTTACAGAGAATGAATGTGATAATAATACATAATACTAATAATGGTGATAACAATAATGATAAATGAATGCTCTTAGATGCTCCATCTAAAATATCTAATGTCGTGAGACAACAAGGCTTTTGGAATTTTATATCAGAGTGTTTAACATTGAGACATTTGGCTTAGGTCTGAATTGCATGATTATGAGTGAAAGATCATCTGATATTCATGAGAAGTGAGTAGGTGGGGAGTTGACATTTTGCTTAGAAGTGCATGCCTGATATTTTGATATACCATTGCACCTCTTCAGATCTTTGTTATCAGAAACAAACTGCTTTGTGAAGAAAGTATAGTGGGGAAATCTTAATGTTTTGCAGCCTGGCTTTGCAATTAAATATTTATGATAAATAGTAGGTTATTGTGTTTGAGTATTCATATCCATTAAAGCAGATTGACTACTTGGTTATCACACTGTAATCAGCTTTTTAAAAGAATTTTACAATGTGTAATCTATGCTATGTTAAAAGAAAAAAGATTTAAAAACTGCACATAAAGGAATTCACATTAAACATCAATACCCATACAAATCATACATGTGTGCACGCAAAAGCACAAACACACATATGTAAATACATAGAAAAAAACTTGGGAATTAACCAAAATTTAACAATTATTATCATTAAGATTTTTAATTGTGAGTGCTTTCCATTTTCTTTCCAATTTTGTTAATATATTCCATATTTTCTACAATGAGTATTGTTATTTGAAGGAACAGTATCTTACGGTAGGGCTCACCTAGAACTTTCATTCATCACTCTAAGAAACAGTCAATGATACCATTTTGTTCAAACATCATTTTAAAAAATCGTGAGTGGCACAGGAATAGATACAATCAAAGTTGAGTTATCTTTTTATAATAGCAAAATATCTTCTTGAATAGTTTTGTTGCTTGTCCTCAATGGGTGGTATCCCTGGGTTTTGAGTGAAGAAATCTAGCAATAAGATTAATACTATGTCTAGGATCATTTGTGGTATTTTTCCCTTTTTTTCCTGTGATCTTCCCCTTTTCTCACCAACAATAGTTAATGCTGCCTATCACGTTTGCAAAAAGCACAAGGGTGCTTGCACACACACACATACACACACACACACACACACACACACACACACACACACACGAACTTTAGAAAAATGTTGACACCTTCATACTTGAATATATTCATTCATTCATGCATTCATTCCTCAATGATGTTTTGATCGCCTACTGTGGCTTAATCTTTGTTCTACCATGTTCAAGTGTTATGAAAGAAGAAATAGATGACTATTAGAATATGGTCCTGCTCTAGAGTTATATTGTTTAGAACAACAGTTCTCAAAACTTGAGAGTACATACGCATTACCTAGGCATTTATTTGATAGCATTTATTTGATGGCATTTATTTGAGCTACACAGTATATTAGGGGAAGAACAGGCTAGCAGAAGTTTGAATTCTGCTACCCATGTTAGGTATGGAGAAACATTTACCCTTTCTGAAGGGGAAGGAACTAACAGAGAAGATAGGAACTTACCTAATTTTATCCAGTAGTTACAGAGTACAGTGGAGGACCCTGGTTCTTGGCCTCCTCAGCCAGTATTTTTTGGCTGGCTAGAACTCAGCTCAACGTCTAAAAAATGAATGGGTTGCAGTAGAGCATTGTATTCCAAGTAGAATTTGCCAGACTTCTGAGAATCTGAGAAGTTTCCACTGGTTTTCTGCATGTTTCCCTCAACTATAGTGGAATTCATTGAGACCAGGAATGGTAACTTGTTACCCAGCAGCTGGCAAAATTCCTGGTATTTAGAAGGTGGTCAGTTAATGGTTGGTAACTGTATGAATGACACCATTTTTCAAAAAGAAATTCTAAAGTCATATATTTAGAGGCAACTAATATCATATTTCTTTGCTTGTAGATGGTTTTGGAAAATGCAGTGTGTTCTCTGAAAGAAAATGATATTTGGAGATATTGTTTTTCTCTGTAAATAAAGCTATTTTATTATAAATATAAATGTAAATGCTAATTTTTTCAAAAGGAAATGAAGAAAGAAATAAAGAGCAAAATACATATATTCCTAAAAGTAACCACTCAAAAATTTGTATGATACTGGACTCTAATCATGACATATGTACAAGTTTATATCCTGCTATGTTCATGTAACATGATAGCATAAGATAGATTCTGAGATTTATCAAAGTCAGTATTGAAAGTAGTATCAGAATGAGAAGGGTCACTTTATATGCCATTCCAAACGATGTCAAGTGTCAGGATTTTTCTGAGATCAAAGGTATTCCTTAGGCCTTAGCCAGTTTGGTTTAGTGGATAGAGTGTTGGCCTGCGGACTGAAGGGTCCTGAGTTCAATTCCAGTCAAGGTCACATGTCCTGGCTGTGGGCTCAATCCCCAGTTAGGGGCATGCAGGAGGCAGCCAATTAATGATTGTCTTTCTTCATTGATGTTTCTAGCTCTCTCTCCCTCTACCGTCTCCTCTGAAATAAATAAAAGAATATTTTTAAAAAAGGTGTTCCTTAGACACTTTAAGTTACCAGGAATCTTTGAGTTCTCCCAATTGAATCCCCTAATCTTACAAAGAATAAATTAAGACCCAGAGAACAGCATAGGTGAATCTGTTTTCACCCAAAACTTTTAAACGTTGTTGTTCCAACTTTAAATTATGTCCCAAAGAATATTTATCTTGAATCTGTTATTGTTTGCCACTTTGCAATTATAAAAGAAAGAACAAAGGATAGAATAACTCTTCATTTTACCTTCAGAAGGAAGTTCCACTGGAGGAATGAGTCACAAATGATTGAACTCTGTCAGCCATTTGTACCTCTCAGTTATTGAAGGACTTAAGTAGGGTTGATGATACCCTGCTCTTTGCCTACCAACCATTCCCTTGCTCTTCCATCCATGGAACTTGGTCACCCTGTGTCATGGCCAAAATAATAGTGGTCTCTCCCACAAGCTATCCTGAAATTTCCAGCTGACAGTGCCTATCTAGAAAAGAGAAAACACATTTTTACTACTTTTAAATTCTAGCACATTTACTGTACTGCATGCTCTAAAATATTAAATGGACCACATCAACAAAGCTTTCAAAATCATAAATGGACAAAATAGCAAGGAGTAGTTTGGGGGATAATTCTTATTCGGAATATTGTTGCCTTTGCTATTGTTTTTAAGCAGACTATTCAAATATTGCAAACACTTTGCAAATTTTCCTTCACCTCTGAGGTTATAAGCTCAACCTTATTATCTGAATAGTTGCCCGGAGAGAGTGAAAAGGGAGCTACCTCCACTGTGTACTCTGTGATTGATTGACAAAGACAGGCGTGAGAGAAACCTTTGCTTCCAGATCAACTTCATCACCTCACCATTCTCTGGCCACACCAACTAGTAGAAATGAATGTACCCCATGTGGTCACTGAAGGATTTATCTGGGCATTTGCTGAACCTGCTCACAATTTATTTTTATTTCTTCCGATAGACGTGGATTTGGCACAGGAGAGTAAATTCTTTCTGGAATAGCAGATGTGCCTGGTACACTCGTTTGCTGTAACCATTTGTGCTGTGCTTGGAAAAAAAAAATTAAGAGCGTAGAATTGTTGAAGGGGGAGGGTTAAAAAAACAGAACCATTTTAGTGATTATGCAAAGTTAGAATGTGAGTAATTTTGCTGCAGTTAGTCATTATGTGCTTTCATAGCTTGTTTTACAAGGATAAAGGGATATGTACAGGTTTGGTGAATAGAGCTCTTATTTGTCCTTAATAGTCACTTTTTATGAAAACATTTTCTACCCTTCCTCCTACTCTGTGGCCTAAGTGCACTCTCCTTAGAAATTATGCCCTTCTGTGATTCAGCCTCTTTATCCATCTACAATAAGTGGACAAACAACCTCCATTTCTGAGAACAAATATGCTAGGAGAAGAAAAACTTTGTTCCCATACCATATATAATGTGGATGATGCACATTTAAATCTTAATAATACCCTGATCCGGTAAAAATGAGCATGCTTTCAGAAAACACACACACACACACACACACACACACACACACACAAACGAGAAAAAAAAACAACAACTAGCAAGCATTTAATGATTTATGGTGTTCTTTTAATACTTTATTTGAAATATTTGATAAGTCTTAGCAAATTTTGCTTATGGAATTCTCTAAGGATTGTAACATACCACCTATTTCTCTTTTGCTTTGCTTTCGGTCACTCAAATTCCTTTGGAAATATGTGAACGAAGGTCGGTTTGTTTCCACTGAAGCAAATATAGCCACTTGCTCACACTGTGGCTTCCCTTACTGAATTCCACTACTATTTTGGAAACTCCTGTATGAAAACACAGCAACCAAACTTGTCCCCATTGTTCCTTGTTGGTGATTTCCATGCAGTGCCGCCTGTAGTTCATATACTGAGGTTCACTTTTATCGAAAAAAACAAAACCAGGTCTGTTGCCTTTTTGTAGGCTTATTCCCAAGCCTGTAATGGCAGGAACACTGTTCTTAGAGTCTGGAAAACTGGGTTGTAATTCTGACCCTGACAAGGCCTTAGTCCTTGGGGTGAATCTTTCCTTGCCCTTGGTTCCTTGAGGAGGAGGTAGAAATTTGGTCTTCAGATTTCATTAATCTCTTATCCTCTATGATTCCATAAGACTATTGTATATTTTAATTATTCACAAATAAGTCAGCTTTAGTTCTTCTTTTTTAAAAATTCCTTTGTGCCTACCTCTGTCTTCCCAGATCAGTCTTTTTAGGATGTGTCTCAAAGATAGTCACATTTGCCCTGACCAGTTTGGCTCAGTGGATATAGAGTTGGTCTGTGGACTCAAAGGTCCCAGGTTTGATTCCGGTCAAGGGCATGTACCTTGGTTGTGGGCATATCCCCAGTAGGGGGTGTGCAGCAGGCAGCTGATCGATGTTTCTCTCTCATCTATGTTTCTGAATCTCCCTCTCCCTCCCTCTCTGTAAAAAATCAATAAAATATATTTTTTTAAAAAAAGATAGTCACATTTTCACTAGTTTACAGCAATTACAAACCCTTTCATGATTCAGGATTTTCCTGAGAGAAATGATCCCATCCTTGTATTAATAGTCTATGAATAACAGTGACAGATTAGAATAGTTGGTTCTATGATAGTAGTTTATTACAACCAAAACTACTGAATCACGCTCACCACATTTCCTATTACCTACAGCTAAGAAACCTAAAATACATAAATTAACTCAGAATATATTATTAAATTAGATTGAATTACAAAACCTTCTGACTTAAGTAGTTCTTAGATGAAAAGAGTTTGGCTTTACAAAACTGTGAAGGAGAAGAGTTTGGGGAAGTTTAATTTAGCCCACTACAGCAGTTATTGTTTTACTGAATATCTCTAATAGAATTTGTCAATAATGCATTATCAAAATAAGTTTTATTCATTGAACAAATATTTATGGAGTATCTGTTTGCTAGACACTAAGGATACCATGTTGAATAAGAAAGAATTCATATGAAACTAGAGGGGAGGAGAACGTTAAAGGAGGAATTGCAAAACAATGGACATGGGTCGTCTAAGATAAGTACTGTCTGTTCAAGGGATACCAGTGATGGACATTTCACCTAGGCTAGAGAATCAGGACTGGCTTCCTGGGAGTGTCATTCATTTGAAACCTGAAGGATGAATACTGTTAAGTAGTTGAGAGGTGGAATCAGGTTGGAAAGTGTTCCAGAAGGGTATGCACAGGATGACTGGGACATCAAGGTGGAGGGGAGGGAATTAGGAGAAGAGACTAGAAAGCTAAGTAGTGGCATCTTCAGATGAATAATATGTACACGGCATATGTGTATATGAAATGTGGTAAACTAGGGCACCGGAGATAGTAGACTACACTAAGGTACTAATGCATTGGTAGTAAAAACTGAAAAGATTGAAGGTAATTAGGATGTAGAATCAAAAG
The DNA here is from genome assembly GCF_951640355.1 of Cnephaeus nilssonii. Lineage (NCBI taxonomy): Eukaryota > Metazoa > Chordata > Mammalia > Chiroptera > Vespertilionidae > Cnephaeus > Cnephaeus nilssonii. Next base: position 45,993,386 of record NC_137074.1, read on the forward strand.
TCTCTATAATATGAAGGAGAAAAAAAATGGTCTGGGCACATTTATAACATTCAGTCACATTACATTAAGTCTTTGAGATATCTCCTTAAAATATTACTAGTTTACAAAATTTTTGTTAATATACCTATACACTCCTATTTTACCTTTCTTTATTGTATTATTTTGAATGCATCTGTCCTTGAATGCATGCATCTACACCAGCTGTGTAACCTTTCATCAGATCAAATGACCCATGATTTCCTCAACCACCATCTAATTAAAAATAATAATAATTAATAAGTTATGGGTATTTTAATGGTTCTTCATTGCCAGTTTACCCACCAGAATTATTATTTCCACCTCCAGTGCCATCACCCATGTAAAAGTGCACATGTACTATCACAGTCTAATCAAGATTTGTGTTGTATTATTTCTTGGCTACTTGGTTTAGCTCAGTGCTTTTCTCTATCTCCCTGGCCTGATGGGAGAAAAGTGGCTAGGACCTTGAGAGGATGACTCAGTGGATGAGGTCACTTGCTGTAGAAATAGGTTATTTTCTCATTACAGGCCTAGATTATAGAACAAAGTCAGATTGAATTAAGCTTCATTGCAATGGCATTTTACTCAGTGCCAGCCACATGCATGCTAGGGACTAAATGTACTGTGCTGTATGTCCATTTGTATAAATAAGAGCCTCGAAGACCTCTCACGTTCAAAACTGATGACATACCATCTCATTTAACAGTTATTGGGGTAGGGGGAGCAATATTCCTTAAAATACTGGTTTTCCAAGTTTGCTAGTTACAATGAAATGCTAGTTTTATGGACATGTGAGTGCAGGGCCACACTTGGATCATTGTTTCTGTGTTCCATAGTTAGGGATCAAGAAATAAGGACTTTCAAGGTGGCATCTTGGTGCTCTCAGTTGACTTGATTTTATTTCAGGGTGGTATATATCTTGGAATACTGGCATAGTGTGTTCAGTAGTCCTCAGAACTGCTTGTCTTCTAAGCATCATATATCTGCTCGGAGGTGTTGTCAAAACTAATTAAATGGTAAAGCTTCTAAGACTAAAACTGCTCTGCAGTGCCAACCCAGACCATATAGTTTTTGCTGTTTCTGCCTCAGAAGCTATTAAGAATAGCCCTTCACTGGTGGTGGTGCATGTAGTATGTGTTTGCAGAGCACTGCACTGTGAAATGAGCAAGTGTTGATCCAATGCACAGATGCTGGATATTTATTTCTGCGCCTCTCTCGCAAGAATTCTATGTGCGACTTGCAAGAATGTGTGTGTGTGTGTGTGTGTGGTTTAGGTGTCCATCAAGGGTGGAAAATTAGTGTATTAGTACAGTTCCCTGTGTTGGCAGCAGTGTTTGAAACTTAATGGCACAAATTAAAATCCTGTGATTTTAATTTTAAAAGTAAATCTTTGAGATCATTTTAGCCATTTACCAATTTTCTGTTACCATTTATTAGGTAACATTTTAATGTAGAAAATACAAAAAATATGAAGATGAAAACAAAAATTCTGTTTACCTCAGCTGATGCAATTTTTAACCTCTTAAAATATTTTAAATTTATTTTTAATGTTTTAGTATATTTTCTCTTTTTTGTCTATGTACACACATATACAAGCTGGGATACTACAATGTGTTATTTTTAGTGTGTGCTATTTTTAAATATATATATTTCATATGTTATTTTAAATATATACTCATATATATCTATAGATATAGATATAGATATAGATATAGATATAGATATAGATATAGATATAGATATATAGATATATAAGGATGTATATCTTACTCTGATTCAAAAAGTAATATATGGTTGAGATAGAAACTTTGGAAAACAGGGAGAGAACACAGAACATCCAAAAACCACCTCCTTAAAATAACCTGTTATGAGTTTGAGAATAAATCTTTCTAGCTATATATTTATGTATGTGCATATGAGAGATGCATATATTAACAGATATAAAACAGTATTTCTTAAAATGATTTTAAAATATATAAAATTCTTGATTTTTAAAATTTCTTCCTTTCTTCCTCCCTTTCTTTCTCCCTTCTTTCCTTCCTTTCTCCCTTCCTTCCTTCCTTCCTTCCTTCCTTCCTTCCTTCCTTCCTTCCTTCCTTCCTTCCATCCGGTAAAATATTCATAACACAATTCACAATCTTAACCAATTTTTAGAATACAGATCAGTGGCATTAAGTACATTCACATCGGTGTGCAACAGTCACCACCATTTATCTTCAAAACCTTTTTTTCTTCTGAAAATGAAAATGGATAGCCATTAAATAATTACTCCACATTTCTCCCTTCTCTCACCCTTCTGGTACCTACATTCTACTGTCTTCATGAATTCGGCCATATCAGGCACCTTATATAATTGGAAACATTCAGTGTCTGTTCTTCTGTAACTGGCTTGTTTCATGTTAGCATAATATTTCAAAGTTCATTCATGTTTTAACATGTGTCAGAATTTCTTGTTTTAAGCTAAATAAGCATTTTATTTATTCATTCCTCTGTCAAGGGATATTTGGGTTGCTTCTATCTTTTGGCTATTATGAAAAGTGCTGCTATGAGCATGAGTGTACAGACATTTGTTTAAGTTTCTGCTTCGGGTTCTTTTGATATATACCTGGAAGTGGAATTTTATGCTTGTTGGTAGTTTTAAAGCTTGTTGGTAGTTTTAAAGCACGTTAATAACATGGTTTTTAATTGTTGCATAGTATTCCATTCTATGAATGTACCATAATTTATTTAAACAATTTCTATGTAATTATTTAAATTTTTATAGTCTTTCATTTAAAAAATGAAATTAACATGAACATTTTTAAAAACTAAATATTTATGCCATCTGTGGTAATTTATTTAAGCTAAATTTCTAGTAGTAAAATATATGGATTTTTTCATGTTTATGTACATATAATTAAATTAACCAACGGACAGATTGTCCATAAGGAGTTTATAGAAACATGCAAGCATTACCTTGGTTCCTAAATGTAAATTACATAAACATTTTTCTTTGAAGACAGTTGGGGTGACCCTCTCCCATTACTCATAACCGCAGTGTCCAGGTAGGATTCTTTATTCTGCTTTAACACTAGCACTTAAAAGGTATTTCTCAAGTCCGATTTTAACAAAGAATCATTTGTCCCTTCCTTTTTTAATTTCCAGATTTCACTCTCTGAGTGAATGGATCTAAGATAACTTGTATTTTACATGCCCTAAATGAAAGCTAATTTGTATTAAGAAAGCCCTAAGTGTAAGTGATTCTGTGGTATGCCCAAATTTGAGAAGTACTTCTCTAAATGTGTAGTAGTATGTTCATATATTGTGCTCTTAATATGTTAGGTTGTTTTCTAGCTCCTGGAGTCATCTATCAAGTAGATAGTGTGAGTGGCCAAAATCAGTGAAAATTGGATCTATTAGTAATAAACACTGAATTATGGAAGATAATTAATGAGGGGACTCAAGAAGGCAACATTAAGATATTTTTCAGTTAAGTGCTTAGAGAAAATGATGAAGTAATCTTTTATTAAGCAAAAAACAAATATCAAATGAGAAATGCATGTCATTACAACTAAAATAAGTAAGCTGTGTTTGCATATTTTTCTTATTGAAGAAACCAAATCTATCCATTCATTTATCCAGTGATTATTAGGTACCTGCCTGGTATGAATCATTAGAGATGAGAATGAGCTCTTATTGGCCATTAAAACTCATTGCAGATATTCAGGATTTACTCTTGAAATCACTGGATTTTGAATGACATTATGTCTTCTTTTACAAAGGAAAGCATTAGAAGAACAAAAAGCATGTAGGTGGTCTCCTCTTAACCCTGTGCGTCATCCAGCAAGCTCGTCTTTTATCTGGGTTATAGAAAGACTTTAATTTGAAGAAAAAGATAGACTCTTCATCATAAGAGCAGGAATAAAATAACAGTACTTTTAAATCTTCTTTGTATTTCTGATGACTAGTCAATCTAGAGAAGTAATGTGACTTTTTCAATGTCACTTTACTCTAAACAGTGGCAAACCTGATTTTATTTTTCTCCTGCATTCTAGTGCATGACCATTCAATTTCATTGATCATCCTCCTAGGTGATATTTCTGTTTTATGGTGTCCTTAATTTAGAATGGAAGTTGCAAAGAACACCTCACAAACTATATTTGGCCTGCAGAAACCCTTTGTTTAGCTTCCTGGTGTTTGCAACAAAAGTCAGAAGAGGAACACTGGGTTGATATTTCAGCCTTTAGACAGTGTATGAAGTCTTCATTTCTACAGAGTGCCTGTCACTCTTAGTTTCCCAGGTGGTGACAGGAAGATCTGTTATCCCATTCACTCCATTTTCTTTTTTCCTGGAGAGAAATATTTTTCTGTAGCCATATCCTGATTGCATATCTCCTAAAAATAGGAAAATCATAAATAAACTGAGAAGACCTCTTATTATTATTATGTTTTTATATGTGGTCTATTTCACTCTTTCTTTACCCGAGAGAGAATGTTTTTTTAAAAACCCAAGCAATGGAGCCCCGCTATCTGGATTTGAATCCTGGATTTGCCAATTGCTTGTACTTAACCTTGGGCTGTGACTTAATTTCTCTATGATTCAGTATCTTCATCTGAAAAATAGAGATAATTATAGTTCCTATCTCAAGGATGCATGTAAGGATTAAGTATAAACACAAAATGTTTACACAAAGTAAATGCTTTTTAAATGTTTGGTATTATTAAACATTTTTTTCATTACTAAGAGGTATTTTAGTTTGCATTTCCTGCCAGAAGGATACATAGACAAAGTAGATAACTGCAAGTGAAAAATGGACATCAGATTTTGTTCAAATAACTTTAAACAATGGTCCTGAAAGTAAAATTGAAGATGAAATACTCGTTATCTTATTTTCTAACAAATCACCATTTCCTTTTCCATATATTGTTTATTCCTTTTCCATATGGAAATATCATATTTTATGTAGCTTCAATTGTATTGCATATAGGATTGCTTTCACATTCTGTACTTTTCATTTGACGTTATGTATTTGACATTCATATCTAACATCTTAAGTATTTTTCCATGTCGCTATTTAGCTGAAATCAAAATGTAATGAAGGGGCTGTGAGTTTTATGTTGCTGTTTATGTATAGGGCTTTAGTTTTTGTATACTTTCTCCTTCTGTTACCTTAGAAAATTTCCTTTTCAAGTAGAAGTCATGTTTGCTCAATAAACCAAATTTGTATAAAAAATTGAATCAACTAAGAATCCTCTAGTGCAAGGATTTTATTCCCTTTGTCTTACTGTGTTTTTAAAATCTATCTCATTGCCTACAACATAGCAGAATTTCAATATTTTTATTGAATAAATAATTTGGATTAGATTATTAAGCAGTAGATTATTAATCCATTCATAAAGTAAAGTCATTAAACTATTTAGAGGGAGAGACTAATAAGATTACAGTAATTAAGCATGCATTAAATTTATCACATAGTTTCTTGATTGCCAAGTAATAGGAGAAACGAAGCAGCTCATATTTTGTACTTTATAATCTGAAAAGACAAATGCATTTTTCTTGGGTGACTGTTATTCATTAATTAATGCATTCAAATATTTGTTAAACACTTCCACTGTGTTCTAAGATATATATATATATAAAAGCCACTGGGGACGCAGAATAAAAGGACAGTCTCTAACCCTATGAAAACAGAAATATACAACTGTGATTTGTGCAAAGGGGAGTTGTAAAGAATTTTCCCTATGCCAGAGTATTCAGCAACAGTTCACTGAGGAACCTGATACTCAGGTTGAGACCTAAGGGATTGTTAGGAATTAGCTAGACATAGAAATTAGAGAGAGGTAGAGAAGCACCTGGATAAAGTCCTGATATGGGAGGGGGCCTGGCACACTGGATATGAAAGAAAGTCTGCATCAGAGAGTGACAAGTCATGTAACTCTCAAGCAGAGACAGGAGAGATAGATTGAGTCTAAATCATCCACTAAGCATTTAAAGACTTGTAAGCAGGAAAGTAATGGGATCATATTTTCATTTGAAATAAATCACTCTAACTACAGAATGAAGGATTCACTGAGGGGAACAGGAGTAGGTACTGGGATACCAATTTGGATAATGTTGGAACATTCCTAGTAAGAGGTGGTAGTATCTTGGAATAAGGTTGCAGAAGTGGGAAGAGTGAAATGTGGGCATATATGAGGGTTATAATATTTTCTATACAGGGAATAGGGTCAACAGGATTTAGTTCTTGAATGGGATGTGAAGGAGAGTATCAAGAATAACTCCTAGTCTTGGTATTTGAGCAATACCTGGATGAGAAAAAAATCAGAAAAAAAAAGCATGAAAAGTAGATCCAAGGAATATGATGAATAGTTTTCAACATCTTAAGCCTGAAGAGCATATGAGACATCCAGGTACTCACATAAAATAATTGAATATTTGGGCTTAACATTCAGAATACAGGTAATTTTGGAAACAGAAATTCAAGAGAGTCTTCTTAATGGAAAATTTTTCAGTTGTGGGCATGTTCTTGGTGATACTGAAGAGAGAGAGAAGAGAATAGGCCCTGTGTCAGATAAAGAGTATAATTATTCAGTGTCCACTGGGCAGAACGTTGTCTAATGTCATCAGTAATAATTTTACAGAAAGTTTAGAAAAGTACTTTTAGCAGAAAAGACCTGAATCCTGCTGTCACTGTTGAGTGAACATAGTAGTTCTTGACTATCTATCCCTGGATTTTCTATTACAAAACATAAATATCTCTGTTTAAGACCGTGATAATTTGATTTTTTTATCGCTTACTTTTTGACTTCTTCCCAAGTTGTAAAACATGCAAGTCAATTATTAAAACACCACTTGATTATTTTACTGGAGGTATGGAAAAAGTCTATTGGGAGTATAAGCGAAAAACCATAGAAAGAACTTCAACATACTTCCATGGGAGTCAAGAAAGACATGATAAAAGAAGGACTATTCAATCTGAGGTTTGGAGAATATGCAGGCAACTGTCGGTTAGAAGATGGCTGTGTGGGTTGTATAGAATGGATCCCAGGCTATAGAAGGAGGTTTCGGCTGACAGATATGAGTACAGACATACATGCATGGTCTATTCTACTCTCTATGTGAGGTTAATATTGCTGGAGCGCGTGCTGTGAAAAAGTGGATGTGGCTGGAGAGTGAGGCAAGGGCTTGATTGTAAAATCTCTATAAAGTATGTGGAAAATAGAAAAGCAAAGAGTTCAACACAAGGCAGAGTCATTGCCAAATTTGGATCATCAGCCAGCCACAATCAGATGTTCATGTTAGATCATTGTGGCAGTATTAAGGAGGAGAGATAAGAGAGAAGTAAGGTTGCATCTTGGTAATAAATACCTCAGGATAATGGTAATGAAGACCATATTTAGTGGAGAGAAGCAAAACTGGAATAAACTGAGAAATAATCAGGGGTTACATGTAGATTAGGTTAGGTTAGATTGTATTAGATTAGATTAGGGGTGTGTGTGTGTGTGTGTGTGTGTGTGTGTGTGTGTGTGTGTGTTTGTACAGGTGGGTTCAGCTGATGGGTGTGTAGGGGTAAGGGAGATGGATGAATGTAAGATGTTATCCTGACTTGGGCTTAAAAGAAGTTGAGGACATGCTCTAAGAAGTAAGCACAAGAGGTGCTCACATAGCCCCTTGTCAGTTCTTGTCTTATGGCCACAACAATTCCACCTTGTAATGAAGGCAGGTTCAACAATTACTGATTACGTATGAGCCCTTCCACCACTCCATAAACTTCTGAGGGACAGAGAGACACACACTATTGATCCGGGGATACTCTTCTCCTCCCAGTAGCTTCACAGACCTTTACATGTTGAAAATGTTTAAAACTAATTAATGGAAAAATAACCACATTAAACTACTGCTGCATAGATTCAAGTCTCAGGAAAAAAAAAAAACATACACGCAGACATGTATTTATATGAGTTTCATATTTAAATGTACTTGATTTTCAAAATAAAAATGTTAAATCATGATAAAGACTTTAAGGATTCCTGCAAAAACAAAAAAGAAGTAAATGCCAAAAAATACATACTTGGAAATGCCAACTAATCCAATAAGTAGAAAAAACCCACTATGCATTTAATTGACTATGTGGGCCCAGAAAGTGTTGCTACCGCTTTCTTTAACCATGCAGAATATAAATAAATATGCTTTAAAATGATTCCTCTTTTTTACCCCTTCCACCTCAATTGAGGTAAAGAATATAAAATTGAAAAGGAAAAAATATAGCTAAATGTGCTATTTTCACACACATAGTTATGATATAGAAAATACTCATAAATATGCCATACAAGCAGAATTCATAATAAAGTTGTGAGAAACCTTCTTATGCCCAGAAGAAAATTTTCCTGATGGGATATTTCCTAGAAGAATGCAGTGGCTCCTGAAATTGTGCCCTGATGCCTTCCTTCAAAGATCTTAGGAATGTTTGAATAGTGTGTGTATGCGCGTGCACACACACACACACACACACACACACAGGTTCCAGTGTAACTGAGTGTATATTTGGTCACCAAGAGAGAAAAAAATATTTATGAAAAAGTTGCTTCTAACATTTCAGTTCTACACAAATCCTTTCTTTGTTGTTGTTGACTTTATGAAGGTGATTGATTTTCATTTTCAAAATCTGTCACTTCTGGGGCATCTGTTTTGGGGGCTGACTTCTTACAGCTGCAGCAGAGAGTGCCTGTCACTAGCCCTGTTGCTCAGTCACCATCTCCATTTATAGTTGGGTTTTTAAAGTGTTCCAAACAGGAACTCAGAGTTTCTGCTGATCTTGAGTCATCAAAGAAAAACTTGATTCCTTCCCTTTCATTCAAGTCTTTTATGCTGACATTTTTTAAAGACCAGCATGGTTGACTAGAAAATCCTGAACCTCTTAACTGAATATTGATTTTAGAGTTTCTTCTGGATATACATTTAAATAAGTTTTTTAATGAGAAAACTGCATCTCTTTCTATTGCGCACTATTGCGACCACCTTTATACAGAAGGTAAAGTTCACTCTACCAAGACAAGAATATTCAGGTTGCTTAAATTACAAATGTGAATTTCAAGTCTTCCCCTTCAAAGATTAATATCGAAAAAGGGGAAACATATAACTCTATTTAACAGCCTCCTATAACTTAACAGAACTAAATCTAGATTTGCAAAATCCCTAGGAAACAGCAACTGTCACAAATATGTGGGAAAGATAGCTGTAACAGTCAGGATCCTATAAAAAATAATGGCACATTGAAGCTAGCTTCTCTCTGGGAGATAATTTACAAAGGCATCCTATAAATAGAAGCACAGAGAAGTAATAGGGACCGACTGATGATCTGGGGTTAGCAGAGTCAGAGTTGTCATCTCTTCTAGGCTCAAGGGCACCAGGGCAGAGAGCAGTTATTTGGACCAGGAAAGAGAGATTGTTGTAGAGGGTAATTTCTAGAGAGGATCAGTGACCCTTCCGGGCAACTGGGAACCTCACAGTCAACTTGCCAGAAGACATGTGTCCCAAGAGTCTATCAATGTTAACAGGGGCATTATTGTTTTCTTGGGTTTGACAATGATGTGTTTTGTCCTCCAACCATCTAATGATAATAGCATGCCCTAGTCACTGTGACAAAAAAAAAAGTACCAACTCATTTCTAAGGTTTCCCTGGCCAGTAGTTAGTTTTCTCTCTAGTTGACAACCACTGGAAGTGAAATGTTAACCAAATGGCCATGGGAATGTTTTAATCTTTATCTCTGAATCAACCTAGATCTCCAAAAAGCTCTTCCCCAAACACTAAATATCTGAATCAATAGACTTTTATATGATGGTGGGAGCAAGATAGTTGCACCATTTACAGCCCCATATGCATGTTCCAGGCAAGAAGGGGGAAAAGAGAAAAGTAAGAAGGGATGATGCTCATGTCAGGAGAGCCCTAGTTTTCTCAAAAATGTTTAGTGCACATCTCATTGGCCAGAACCATGTCACATGACAGCTTCTACCTACAGACAAATCAGTATTGGGCAATATATTAAGTGGGCATATTGCTGCCCTGAACAAAATTGAAATTCTTGAGTAATGAAGTAGGGGAGTGTGTATGATAAGGAAGCAGTTAGCAGCATCTTTTCCATATGTCTATTATCTCTTGTGGTTTGGTGTTAGTAAATGACAATAGAGTAATATTAAGTTTTGCATCTTCTCTTCCTCTACATATTAGAATTTGCATGGAAATTAATAAACAACAAGATTAGAGTGTGTTCACTTATTTGTTATATCAACAAAAATCTTAATATCTCAGAGCAAAATTAAAAAATTGCATCATTCACATATTTGCAGATTCCTAATAGACTAATGCCTGAGGACAAATGTTTGGATCTCCAAGCTTTCCCTAACCTTGACTTATCCCCCATCATAATTTTAGCCTCCCATGGTTCAGAAGGAAGGTAATTTCATCTTTGTGTCATTAGGACATTCAGTAAGTATTTCTTTTTGTTTTCAATTTCGTGATAACAACATAAGGTTATATTTTATTTTTTCAATTACAGTTGACATTGAATATTATATTAGTTTTAAGTATACAGCATCGTGGTTAAACATTCACATAACTTAACAAAGTGACTCACCCCATAAGTCTTGTTACCCACCTGGCACCATATATAATTGCTACAATGTTATTGACTATACTAGAGGCCCGGTGCATGAAAATTCATGCACTGGAGGGGGGTCCCTCAGCCCAGCCTGCCCCCTCTCACAGTCCGGGAGCCCTCAGGGGCGGGAGGCAACCTGGCGGTCAGGGAAGGCGACACCCCTGTCATACCTCTGCTGCTGCCACTGCTGGCAGTGCAAGCCTCAGTCGGCCCTGGTTACCTGTGCCTTGGGCCAACCCTGGGCGACTGAGCAGCTGCCATTGGTGGCTTGTCTGCACCTTGGGCCAGCCCTGGGTGGCTGAGGAGATTGGGCACCACCATCTTGTGGCTGTGGGCACCGCCATCTTTGAGGGTGTGGCAGTCAATTAGCATATTCTCTCTTCATTGGCTGTAGGTGTTGCCATCTTTGAGGGCATGACAATTAGCATATCCCCTTCTTATTGGCTGTGGGCACCACCATCTTTGAGGGCAAGACAATCAATTAGCATATTCTCTCCTTATTGGCTGTGGGTGCCGCCATATTTGAGGGTGGGGCAGTCAATTAGCATACCCCCTCCTTATTGGCTGTGTATGCCACCATCTTTGTGACAGTGTGAGGGTCAATTAGCATATCCCCTCTTTATTAGATAAGATTCTCTATCCTGTACTTTACATTCCCATGACTATTCTATAACTACAAATTTGTATTTCTTAATCCCTTCACCTTTTTTACCCGGTACCCCAAACCCCCTCCCATCTGCCATCTATCAATTTGTTCTCTGTTCATCTGCCATCTATCATTTTGTTCTCTGTATCTAGTCTATTTCTGTTTTGTTTATTTATTTATTTTGTTCTTTAGATTTCAACTATAATTGGAATCAGATGATATTTGTCTTTTTCTGACTGACTTCTTTCACTTAGCATGATACCCTATAGGTCCATATATGTTGTTGCAAATGGTAAGCTTTCAGTCTTTTTTATGTCTGAGTAATATTTAGTTGTACAGTAAGTATTTCTGAGTTGAAGGAATGAATTCAACAGACATCGGGAAGATATAAGAGGACGAGGCTGCGTTTCAGTTGTCTTTGGTAAATTACTCTTTGATCTAAAATTTAGTATCTCCTTGTTTGTGCCAGAGTGTTTGTTGCTCTTAACACCCTCTTTGCATTTATTTATTTATTTATTTATTTATTTATTTATTTACATTGGTTTCCATTTGCCCAGTCCTCCAGCTTTCTTTCTCTACTACCTTCCTTTAGCACTATGGTGACAAAGTTTTGGGGTAATTTGATTAAGATCATGGTATTCAATATATTTTCTTTTGTTGTTAGTGTTTTTGGTGTTATACATATTTAATAAAAACAAACACATTGCCAAATCTAATGTAATGAAGCTACCCTCTATGTTTTCTTTTAAGAATATTATAGTTTGCACTGTTATGTTTAATGCTAAAATTTTAGATTAATTTTTGTATATGGTGTAAAGTAAGGATCCAGTTTCATTCTTTTGCATGTGGATAGCCAATTGTCCCCACACTATTTATTGAAGGGACTATTTTCCTCCCATTTTATGGTCTTGGCACTTTTGTAAAAAATAAATTTAACATGCATTCAAAAATTTATTTCTGGATTCTCTATTCTATTTCATTCGTTTATGTATCTGTCTTTATGCTACTACCACACTATTTTGATTATTATAATTGCATAATAAGTTTTGAGATTGGGCAGTTTGAAATCTTCAATTTTGTTTTCATTTGTCAAGAATGTTTGACTATTCAGTGTTTCTTATGATTGCATATGAATTTTAGGATGGACTTTTTTTATTTTTTGCAAAAAAGACACCCTTGGGATTTTGAAAAGTATTTATAGCAATAAATCTGTAGACCACTCTGGGAAGTATTAACATTTTAACTATATTGAAGTCTTCCAACCCATGGACTCAGGTGGCTTTCTATTTATTTGTGTCTTCTTTAATTTATTTAAGCAACATTTTGTACTTTTCAATATAAAATTACATCTTTTACTTCTTTGGTTAAGTTTATTCCTATGTATTTTTATCTTGATGTTATTGTAAATGGAATTGTTTCCTTGACTTCCTTTACATATTTTCCATTGGTATTTCACAAAAACGCAGCTGATTTTGTGTTAGTCTCTGAACTCTTAGAAGCCAAGAGCCATGCTGTATTTGTATTTTGTGGAGTTAATACAAAAATAATAATTGGAAGTTTTTAATATATTTTTAAATTATATTTAAAGATATAACTTTTATATTTTTCCATTGGCAATAATGTCTGTTGTTGTTTTTCTCTTTTTCTTTCTCTCCCTTTTCAGGGCTCTGCCAGTACAACAGCCTCTCCTCCAGTCTCCACCCCTGTCACGGGACACAAGAGAATGGTCATACCAAACCAACCCCCTCTAACAGCAACCAAAAAGTCTACATTGAAACCGCAGCCTGCACCTCAGGCTGGGCCCATCCCTGTGGCTCCAATAGGGACACTAAAACCCCAGCCACAGCCAGTGCCAGCCTCCTACACTACAGCATCCACCCCTTCAAGGCCTACCTTCAATGTGCAGGTGAAGTCAGCCCAGCCCAGCTCACATTACATGGCTGCCCCTTCACCAGGACAATTTTATGGCCCAGGGTCAGGGCACCAGGGCTATAACCTTCAACCAGTTCCTGTTTCTGGTCAAGGTCCACCTCCTCCAACACGGGGAGGCATGGATTATACATATAATCCACCCCCAGGCCTTCAACCTGAGTCTGGGTATGGATATGGCCCTAACCAAGGGCGCTATTATGAAGCCTATAGCCCAGCAGGGCCTGTGTATGGGGGCAAAAATGACTCTGATCCTGCCTATGGTCAACAAGGTCACCCCAATACCTGGAAACGGGAACAAGGATACACTCCCTCTGGGACAGGAAACCAGCACCCTACTGGCATGTATCCAGTTGCTGGTCCCAAGAAGACCTATATCACAGATCCTGTTCCAGCCCCCTGTGCACCACCACTGCAGCCAAAGGTAAGATACTCATTGGCATAGTGACAGAAATAAAGGGCTGCCGATCTTAGCCAGCCTTCCCCAGAAAGCAGAGCCTAAGGCAAAAATGTATGTGCTCTTTTAATTTCATTAGAAACTACAATCGCAGGGAAGCATGAGTGAAATAGGAAAAGAAGGCGATCCTAGTGGGGATATGGATTTATGTTACCAATATGGCTCTTGTTTAGTACCTATTGCATCTACTTTTTCAATCTTGAAAGATCATCTTCCAAAAGATCATATGAACTCTAGCAACTCAGGGTAATCTTTTTATGGTGGCAAAAAGGGGAAAATAATTTATCTACCAGCTCTTGTCTCCTCTTGAACCAAGCTTCTCTGTGAGTTAAAAACTTCCTCACACTTAGACATCATTTACATGGCCACCAAACAAATATGTACCACCCCATGCATTATAGGGACAGGACATCAACAGGTTTGGAGGTGAGAAGTATGCAGGGTAAACATGAGGTGAGCTGCTGTCAGGTTGGTTTTATAAGACCGTGGTCAGAACTCAAGCAAAATTGGTACCAAAGTGGCTGCTAAGACACAACAAGTGGTCAACAGCCCAGGAGACAGGTGAGGCCAAGGGGATCTAAGGTAATGCAGACACCTTGTCTAATTTCCTTTGGGAAGAGGTTGCTGCAGTATAATGGCACTTGTTTATCACCCCTTGTCTATCCACATTACAGATCCTGCAAGAAGAATCTCTTACTCTCTTGCCTTTAACTCCATTAGGCAATTAAAAAAATTCTTTATGCCAGTTATTTTTTTATTGTTTTATTTACTTGCAAGCATGTATGCCTTTTAAGTAAACATATTAAGTTCCTTTGAATAATTAAGATATGATATTACACATACCTACTCACCTATAATTTTGATTTTCCATGATTACCCGAACCAGCATAATGATATATCCTTTTACCATGACTACAGGAACCAAGGAGAATTACTTGGAAGAAGTGAGATGGATAAACCAAGCTAGCTTTTAGCTATTTGGTTGGAACAGCGGCCTCTTTTCCTTTCATTTACAGCTGTGAGAAATCAGAAATAGTTAGAAGCTGAATGGTAATTTGGGGGCAACTTAGGTAGAAGGACTATCTATATGTTTTTAATCCTTAACACATTTGACATTGTCAGTTTACAGACATATTCATTCACATTTTCAACATTATAACAAAAGTGTCAGGTCCTTGTTCTCCTACGAGTGTGTTTACTAAACCACTATTTTCAAATGAAAGTATGTGCTCTTCTAATGGTGCTCCAAAATGAATTCTAGGCTCCTTAGAGGAAAAGAACCCTTCTCCGAAAGTGCATCCTTTATATGAATACTCTTTACACGAAAGTGGTCCAGCCATGATCGTTTTCCAACTTAAAGTTTCCTAGTTTAAATATTAAGTGTTTTGGAAACATTGCTCTTGGAAAAATTTTTTTTCCTAAAATCCCTGTATGAAAATAAATGCCATTAAGTTTGTTGGTGTGTTTGGTTTTTAAATAAAGTTTTTCCAAAATAGCCAACTTGGATAGCCTTGCCCTTTGTTAACATTACAATGTATTGACATTAGTCCTACATGGTCCCCAGAGCAAGCAGGCCAGAAAACAATTGCATTATTCAACTTTATCTCACATTAGTGCAACTGCAATAAATTCCCCATTGGAAGAGTAAAAGTTTAGGTTGGGATCATTGACTCTAACATTTAAGCTCAAATAGCATAAATGCAGTTTTGCTCCATCCAAAGCAACCTGACTTCAGATGGCTGAGTGATGGTCCTAATGGAAAGTGATAGGCCCAATGTTGTTTTAGGATCCTATCACCCTCACCTGGGGGAAGCAGACTTGAGACAGAGCAAACATATGTCTACTGGAGGGAATAATCTTGTGAGAAGTGGTAAGCTAGTCTTTGAGTTTCCTGTTTTCCCATCATGTCACTGGGCACTCTGGAAAGCCCCTCTTCATTCAACATTGGAACCAATCTAGTGGTGCAGGAAAAGAATCAACCCCCAGTGCATGGCCTGGATCTAAGATGCTGGGTCCAGCCACATCACTAGCATTTGGACTTGGTCAATCTACTCAGGGTGATGGAATGAACTTTCATTAACCACTCACCAGAAAGCATGAAATTTTATTTTCCTTCATTTTGTAATTATTCAGGATGATCTATTATTATGGGTTCTGGATATCAGTGAATCCCATGTCATTTAATTTTTTGTTTAAATATTTGTTTTTCAACAGTGTCATGTGTTTGAATATTACATTGTGCATTTTAAAAATGTGAAATCAAATCATGTACTTTTCTCTGCGATTATTAAGGAGAGTGGTTAGAGGTTGATATTTAGCCATCTGTCTATGTTTGGCGATAGAAGAAGGAGGCTGATGAGGCTACAGATATATTCTGTGTTGTGGGGGCACTAGTGACAGAGGTGATGGGCTCTTTCACAGTTAGTCTTTGAGCAGAACACTGATCCTATTCAATGGCACCTGTGCACAGAGGACCTTATTGTCCCACTATTGACTCTGTTTAGCTTAGTGGTGTGACTACTGGCTGGAAAAATGAGCTCCCACGTCTAATCCCAGTTCCTCCTGTGACATTCCTCTTTCAGCTTGAGGAAAGCCTCTAGACCTCTTTATGTCACACTTCTATCCTGGGTAATGTGGAATATCATCTTCTCTAATTAATTAATTAATGATTGCAGAGGGCTTGGAAATTTCCAAAGACTGAATAATTGCTAAGTGAGGACTGTTCACTTTTCACTGGCTTTCCTTTCTTTCCAATTTTTCCTCACTGATGGAAAACTTACCTTCATGCCTTACAACAATGATCTTTTGTTATGTTGAGACAATTCTGAGGAACTTGGCCTTTAACTCATTAAGGAATTTTTTTAATGAAAGAAATAAATCTCCCCTGTACTTGAGATGAGCTGCTTTAATTTTCCTACATCATAGAGCAGTTTAAAGGAAGAGGAAGAGGAGGGTAAGGTAAAAGGCAAGAAGAAAAGAAAAAAAAAAGACAAGAGAAAAATGAAAAAGAGATGAAGAAAGGAAGGAGACACAATCCGAAACTGCGAGACTTAGAGTATCATGATTAGATTTGTGTTCCTGTGTGCTGAGCAGTGAATTTGCATGCCACAGTAGACCATAATGTGTTTCCTGCACCATCTGAACTGAGTTCCTTGAAAAATATTGTTATAAGCAAAGCTTTATAAGGGAGAAATGTTCCCTTCTCACAGACAATCCTCTTAAAGAAATAGAGGAAACTTTTCTCTTTGCTCTTTTACTAGTATAAAAGCTAATATCTGCATGTTGTTGTGTGATCCATGGAATTCTTGTCCTATGCATTATCTTCACGTTCCTGGGATGGGTGTTTTCTCCAATATTCAGAAAGTGGGTTAGATGAAAGTCCCAGAGCCAGGAGCCGAGGCCAGTCATCACTCTTAGGTCCAAAGTGGCAGGGCAGCTCTGGCACCCACTTTCTTGTCTTAAACCTAATCCATAGCAGCCTATGGTCAGGTAAAAAGACAGCAATTTGCCCCATATTGTGTGAAAGGCACTGATGCTGTGCACCCCAGAAAGGTCTAGAGGCCCATCTAATGTGGGGATTAGGTTAACTTCTGAAATCATCTATTATTAAAATGTCCTTGAAAAATCTTTCAGGAAGGTGACACCTTGGAGAACAACAAACTACCTTTCAGTAAACCTAACAAAGTTGTTGTTGTTAGCTCTTTCAGACTTAAAACAGATCACAGCTCTTCATTTACTTGTTGAAACAGGGGATATTTCATAGGTTAGAGATGAATGTCAAGGTAATGAAATGCCTGGGGTCAATGTTAAAGAGTCTCTAAAACCTGTAATTCGTTAAGATTAAGAAAATCTTTGAGAATGTTGGTATAGTAGCATTTCAGATATTCCAGGAATATTAAAGTGTTTAACTCTGTGTGTGTATGTGGAACTTACACTAGAGGCCTGGTGCATGGATTTGTGCAACCGTGGGAACCCTTGGCCTGGCCTGCGGAATCGGGCTGAAACCAGCTCTCCAACATCCCCTGAGGGGTCCTGGATTGCAAGAAGGTGCAGGTCAGGCTGAGGGACCCCACCAGTTCATGATCAGGGCTGGGGAGGGACTGAGGGGAGGCTCCAAGGTGTGTCCAGCCTGTCTCGCCCAGTCCCAATTGGCCAGACCCCAGCAGCAAGCTAATCTACAGGTCAGAGTGTCTACCCCTGGTGGTCAATGCATGTCATAGTGACTGGTTGAACGGTCAGACACTTAGTATATTAGGCTTTTATTATATAGGAGATATATACATACATATATATATATGGTATATTGCAAAGAATTGGTGGTACTTTGAAGAGAACTATCTTTATGTTAATTTATGTGCTGAATCTCTCTCAATTTTGGGATTAGAGAAAGAAAAAGGAAGAGATGTAAGGACAAGGAGAAGGATGGATGTGGATATGTGCCTCAGAGCAACTGACAGTACCTGTACTAGTGTGGAGATGATAATGCTTGAGGAAGCTGGTGACAGTAATATTAGCAATTACTTTTATTCAGGGCTTCTCGGTTTCCATAGTGCTTTGTGAACCTCACAAAATCCATGTGCATTAAGCACAGATGTTTCTCTCTCCCTTGTGCTGATGAGGGTTCAGAAGCTCAGTGATGAGAGTCACTGAACTAAGATCATATTTCTAGTTTTTGGGAGAGCCACAACTCTAAGCCAGGTCTTCTGAAAGTTGTCCTCATGCTTCCCCCCTGGAAAACCATGGATCCGGGCATCACTCACCATGGCCCACGTTGCAAGCAGACATTTAAATGATCTCTGGCATTGTCGTGCAATGCCATGAGATCAACAGTTGGAGGGGAAGCACCCATTAAATCCCTGTCAGGCACCCAGGCTTGAGGCCTCGGGGCTGTGCTTCCTCTTCCTCATCATTCATGTGCAGTTTGTTCCAAGGTTCTTTCTCATTTCCCAATATCTCAAATCTATTTTCTTATCTAAATCCCCCAGTGGCTGTCCTAGTTCAGTTCTCATTTCTCACCTGCACTGTTGAAATGTCCTCTTAATGGGTATCTCCACCTCTGATCTCTCTCCACACCTATTCATTCTACAAATGCTACCAGATTAATATTGCTATAGCACAGCTCTGCCTTGGTCATTAATTGCCTTTTTAAAAATTTTCAGAAGTCCCCAGCCACTTGTGGAATAAGTTGAAACACCAGCCTGGATTTCCAGTTTTATCTTACTTTTTTAAGTATCTGGGCTTCCAGCTAAGAATTTATATTCCTAGTTTCTCATCTCTAATTTTGGTCAAGGAGCTCTTTGTGGAATACCTCCTCAGACCTCCCCAAAATAAATAAATATTTGCACATTCAAATGTGATCCAGTAAGACCGAACTAAAGTTCCCATCTCTCTTGTGAAACATTTTCCTCTTCCTAAAAGCAAGTTGCACTTTACCCTCTCTTGTAGATGTCTTCATACTTTTCATTATACTAGAATCAATTGTATACCTGACTTCCACCAACCTATGCCCCAGCATGTATTAGACTTGCAGATTTATATGATAGAGATGGTATCTGAACAACCCTGGTTCCCCCAGAACAACTAACACAGTGCATAATGCATTCAACATGAAGATGCTTGAAGAAACTTCCTATGTCCTCCTAAAATAAGAAGTAAGCAAAATGCCAAAACTGAAACCTATTTTACCAAATCAGTTAAGATGACCTCAATAACACAAGTATTGTCACATCGGTAATTCAGTACCCACAGTAGCAAGACAATGTCTCAGGTTCACTGATGCTCTAACATTTTACTTTCCTTTTGGGATACATGTGTTTATGTGTATGTTGTATGTACACAGGGACATTTTTATATTTTGGATTTGTCAAATGTCCATGAAATTTGTGAATTCCTATTTTAATCAACTTTTTGAGTTTTAATTTATATACAATAACGTGTCCATTTTAAGTGTATAAGGCAGGAAACTTTTGACTGTCTGTGCCTGTGAAATCACTACCACAATCAAGATAGAGAACATTTCAATGATCCCCAGTGCTCCATGGTGCCCTGTTGTAGTCAGGGCCCTTTACCCTCATCCCTAGTCAATCATTCTGTTTTCTAATATTGGTCATTTGGTTCCTTTCCTGAATTTTATAAACTTGGAATCATACAGTATATATTCTCCTTCTTTTATTCAGGATAATTTTTTTGAGATTAACCTGTTATTGTATGTGTCATTGGTTCATCCATTTTCATTGCTAGGTAATGCTGCATTTTATGGATATATACTACTTTTTGTTTATTCTCTGGATTTGAGGGATTTGTGATTTTTTATTTTTCCATTTTTAGTTATGAATGAAGCTGCTATGAGCATTCAGGTACATGTCTTTGTACATACATAGTTTGCATTTCTCTTGGATAAATAACTAGGAGTGGAATTGCTGGGTCGTATAGTAACTATTTAACTTCCTAAGAAACTGTCAAACGGTTTTCCTAAATGTACCAGTTTACATTGTCGCTATCAGTGTGTGAGATGTCTACTTGCACCCAATCGTGGTATTGTCACTCTTCTTAATTTTAGCTTTTTCATGCTGCATATATCTATCTTCCTGTGGCTTATAGTTGCATCCTTCTTCTGACTAATGATCTGGAGCACTCATTATTCATTCACTTATTGGATGTTCTTATATCTTTTTTTGTGAAGTGTCATCAAATTTTTAGCCCATTTTAAATTTGGATTATTTTTTTATTGACTTGTTAGAGTACATTATACTATGTTCTGAGTAAGAGTTCTTAGATATATTCATTGCCAATATTTCTTCCTAGGCTGTGAATTGACTTCCATTTTCGTAATGTTGTTTTCTGAAGAGCAGACACGTTTAATCTAATGAAGCTCAATTTTTCACTTTCATCATCTATATTTTGTGCTTTTTGTTTCTTTAGCTCTGTTTGTCTCCTCATGGTCGCACACATTTTACTCTATGCTTTATTTTAACTGTATAACACTACAAATTAGAGTTATGTTCACTTTAGTTTAAGGTCACTTATTCCCATTGGGATATCTAGTTCTTTCACCATGAAAATTTATTGATAAGGCTCTTTTTCCCCCCATTACATTACCTAAACACCTTTAACAAAAATCAATTGACCATATATGTGTGGATCTATCTGGACTCTCTCTATTCTCTTCCATTACCTCATTTATTTATCCCTCAGCCAATGCCGTATTATCTTGATCACTGACATTTATACCAGGTTTGAAGTCAGGCAGTGTCCATTTTCCATCTTTGTTCTTTCTGAAGTGTTTTGATTATTCTACATCCTTTCCAATTTCATATAAATTTTAGCATCAGCTTGCTACTTTCCACAAAATAACCTGCTATTATTTTGATTAAGACTTCATTGATTGTATAAATCAATTTTTAAAAAGCTGATATCTTAACAATATTGAGACTTCCAAACTATGAACATGGTATATCTCTCATTTTATTTATGTTTTCATTAATTTCTCTCAAAATTTTATTTTAGCTTTGAATAGATGTTGTTAAATGATCCCTAAGCATTTTACATTTTGGATGTATTGTAAATCCTATTTTTAAATTCAGTTTTGCAATTGTTTACCGTTAGTATATGGAAATTTAATTAATTTTTAATAATGACCTTGTATCTTATGACTTACTAAATTTAATAGTTTTACTAGTTTTTTTTTTTTTAATTATTAGCCTTTTCTACCTAATCATTTCATCTGATAAAGCTTGTTGAGTCAGTTGCTCATTGCCTTTATGGATAAGTCTATCCATCAACTTTCTATGTTTGGTTCCCACAAATTTGAAGGATGTAAATTGGGGAAAATAATAATAAACCTTAACTCTTCACTTCTCTAGACCAGCCTAGTGAAACTAGAAGGTGCCTTCACAATCATTAGGTTATAAACCCTCAGATTTACAGATGAGAAAACCAAGGCCTGAAGAGTTATAGTTAGTAAGTGGTAGATTTGATTAGAAAATTAACACTTCTTCCTATACCATAATTCCTCTCTACGTTTATTCAAGACCAGTGAGATCAGAAGTAGTAAAGGATCTTTAAAAGTTATAACTGTTACCAAAAGGAGCTTATCCCTTAACTTAAGTAAGGCCTCTTGATAATAGAAAAGGCCAACATTCTATGATCCTTGTTCTGTTTCACAGTTGCCCCTGTGAAAGGACTAGTTCTTAGGGCCTATTTGATTTTGTCTAAGATCGTAATTTCTTCTTTTCATAATTTTAAGAATTACTTTCAAGATGGATGTCCTAATATACTAGGATGTCTGTGAATATTTATTCATTTTACTCATCTAGTCATTTACATAGATTTAGATATTTAAAAATATCCCAAGTCCCTAACCTTCCTAGAAAACTAAAGGAATGATTCTAGCAAAATGTAACTTTTTGTGTTTACAGAGAGAACTTACTTCAATTTACAAGTATTTTGCTTTGGTTTTATTTCAGTTCTATAACAAAACAACCACCCAACTCCTGCATATGTCCCTTTAAGCACCTAATTTCCTTCTTGGCCATCTGCAAACACTCAGACTGTCCTATTTCAAAGGAGAGCCTGTAGTTGTTCTCTTTCCCAGCAGACAAAGAAACTTGATCATAATTGATGTATTATGATTAGTGGTGAATATAAAAATGGAGAAAGATTTTACACACAGAGTATTAGGAAGTATCTCACAGTGAAAGTCAAATACTTGACTTTCCAAAAGTGACATTGTCCCAGAAATAAACATTTACTTGTTATTTTAGCTCTGGTTTTCTGGAATATAGAAAACCCAACTTTTAGATATACTCTTAGCATATAATATGGTGCTTGTTCTAGTTCATCCTTGAAATTCAGAGAACATTCTTCAGAACATACAATTACAATTTATTTATTTTTGTTTTGTTTTGATTGCATAAGGTTACTTCCTAAATAGCATTTTTAAATATATATGAATAATATGTAACATTTTTATCACATCTTACAAAATTCTCAAAGCTTTTATGTATCTGGGCAACTCTATAACATGTCCAGAGGCAACTTGCCTATTGTCCTATCAATAAGAGACATCAGAGGAGGATGAGAACTTAGGTCTTTTGACTTCCAGCTCACTCTTCTTTCCATTCCATGACACTTGCCTCCATTGCATGTGTTAGCTCATTGAACAGTTCTCTAGTTTAAAGAATAAAACATTACAGTTGAATTTCTGGGACATCACTTATATTTAATACTAGAGGCCCAGTGCATGAATTCCTGCATGGGTGGGGTCCAGCCACCTGGTCCCAATCAGGGCAGATCGGGGCCGGGCTTGTCAGGAGGAAGAAACTGCAGGAGGTTGGCTGGCAGGCCCTGCCCCTGGTTGGGTGGGGGCGATTGGGGTCAGGACTGGCCATAGGGAGGGGTTGTGAGTGGAGGGCCGGCTGGCCCTGTCCCTGATTGGTGTGGGGGGCCATAAGGGGCAGAGCTGGCTGGGAGGAGGAGCCGTGGGCTGATAGGGGTGGTGGGTGCTGATTGGGAGCTGGGCAGGGGGAGGGGCTGCAGGACATTGGCCAGCTGGCCCCGCCCCATATTGGAGTAGTGGGGGGCAATCAGTGGAGGGGCCACAGGAGGTTGGCTGCCAGCCCTACCCCCAGATCAGGCAGTTTACTGGCTGTAATGAGCATCATAGCAGCCTGTCGTTCTGGTCATTACAGTGTTCCAGTCGCTGGCTTTTTATATATATATATAGATTATTTGAAACCCAACATTTATTCAACATTTTATCAAGAGTTCAAGAGTCAAGGAGTTATAATTATACAATTATACCCTAAATATAAGTTCAAGGTAATAGGTCTCCTTCCTGTGTATTTTTTATGTACTTGTAGGAGTAAAGGGTGAAAGTGCATTTTTTTATGGATCTGTTAGGTATTACTTGATTTTCATGGTGCCTACATGCAATCATTTTTTTTTAATTTGCCAAAAGTTACTATAAAGATATTCATAATTTCTATTAGAGGAACCTCATTTGTAATCCAGCGCATCCGAAGAACACAATGTATTAGTTAAGCAGAATGTCTAGGACAGCTGAAGCTGATCATTCCTGCAGAGACAGGAAAATTGCTAGTGACCAGCAGGGATCTGGAGAAGAGTTCAGGAAGGCAGGCTAGTTTCCTCAATGATATTTTATTGAAACACAACCATGCTGTCTTGGTTATATATAATCTGTGGCTGCTTTCACACTACAACAATAAAGTGAAGAAGTTGCTACAGAGTCGGTATGTTTTTGAAACCCTAAAACATTCTCTGCATGCTCCTTTACCGAAAAAGTTTACCCACCCTTTACCTAAAACATGGGAAGGACTTTGCAAAACTCAGATTCTCCTTAAAATTGCTTGAATATTTCCTCAGCTATTCTTTTCCTCTCCAGGGGATCCTGATTTGTGAGCTGGAGGTTTTCGCAACAGTCATTAGGAATTTGAGTTAAATATCAAAACCCAAAATTAACCTGCTTCTTTCAGAAGAGTACATACATACTGTTTCTCCCAGCCTGGTAAACTCATATGCAGTCTGTATGGATTACAAGATTTATTTCTAATAACTCATTGGAGAAGCTTGATCATTCACCCAACCCTTCCAAAATTTTCCCTCTGAAATTTTTCTCACTGCACTTTTTTTCCTTTTATGATAACGTTCACCTTATTGAATATTTTAAATATGTAACAACATTATTGAGCTATAATTCACATACAATGGAATTAACCCATGTAGAATGTACAATTTTTTTTTCCAGTACATTTATGGAGTGTACAACCACCATCAGGATTTCCTGGCCTCAGAAAGAAAACCCATCCATACCCATTAACAGTCACCCCCATTGCCCTCCAATCCTCCGGGGCTTTCTGAATTTGTAGTCTTCCAGTCCTTTCATTTTTCACCTTTGAAGTCTATTTAAATCCGATCATTTCTCACCACAGCTACTGGTCCAAGGCCCATCCCATCTTGTTGGGTCATAGCTGCCTCTCTGTGCTCTGCTCTTTTACCCTTGTCCCGCTTTATTTCATTTTCCCTGTAATATTTATCACGTCTCACATGTATTTCAATGATGTTTTTTCGTTTCTCTCCCCCTAGAATGTGTCATGGAAGTAGAGATTTTTCTCTGTTTGGTTAGTTGCTATAAAGCACGGTGTTTGGAAAATAGTAAGTCCTCAGAAAGGATGTGTTAATAAAGGAATGAGAAAGTACGAGCACAAAATCATTCCCTCTTATACGTTTTTATCCAAATAGCAATTATGTGGGAAAGGGTGTGAAGCCTTGAGGTTCTCCAGTGTATAGCACTCACTTTTTGTATGATTTCCCTAAATTTTATATTCCCACATACCAACCCTCCACTACCTTAGCTTTCCAGCCCTCCTTTTAACACCATGTTATCTATTTTGATAATGTCTAAATTTCTAGAAAGAATCAAGTATTCAAATCAAATCTGACTTTGAGCTCCCAACTCCAAGTAGAGTTGCGTGTGATGACAAATGTGGAGGTGCTTTCTGACTATAAAATGTCACGCCTACATGAGAGATTATGACTATATTTTGAAGGGCTTAGGCTAAAGGAGGGGGACTAAAAATCTAAGTAATAGATGAGACTGTTAAGTATTTTAAAGCTGTATGGATTACATTTTTCATCTATCACTCTGTCCTGCCAGGCACTAATGAAAGAACTGGTGGGGTGCTGGTTGTGGTCAGTGGGCTGTGGAATGGAGCTAAGCAGAATGTCAAAGAGATAGAGTCTAGCTCATCACCTGAACCTCTGAGAGGAAAGTACTACTGAGCTTTGAGAGATGCAGGGCAAGCTAAAGACCTCCTCAGAGCCAAAGTCCTCCTCAGCCCAATGTCTCCTAGTGAGAAGGAACGACTTGTAGCAAAACCAACAATGATTCTTTTTTTCTAAGAGTGATATAATTTCACCCAAAATGTGAACTGCTGCTAAATGCCTGGAGTAACATTGTTTTGTATAATTGTATGTATAATTTGCAATGTCTATGAAAATCTGGTTGGAAAATGGGAATGGAAAAGATAATGTTAAAATGTGCTGTAAAATCCAGCCCATTTATATCCAAAGTTTACAGTCAGGCCAAGTGAATGTTCTATTTCCAATTAAATTTGCCATTGATTCCAAATGAGCCTGTACTGTGAGAAGATTATATAAATTAATAAATGCCTAAAACTGTCATTCTTGAAACCTTTGAGTAGAACATTGAGTTGCATTCCTAATGAGTGAGCCTAAGCCAAATTTATTTGGAAATCCCTATTTGGAGAGCCATGGAAGTATGAACTTCATCACGTGAAAAGCCCAGGACTGTTCAGCCTTCTGTGGCAGTTCTATGAGTCCTAGTACAAGGCTATTAATAGGGAGTCAATTACATGTGTGCTGCTGCTGCTTTCTTTCTCTCTTTTGTGTGTTTTTTTTTTTTAACTACGTGGATCATAATTAAAAAGACCCCTTTTTTACCAAGAGGTTATCAGGTGAAGATGTTATTGGTTTCCATTTTATATCATCTTTTTTCAATGTTTTTATCCACATTAATGTTAACCTTCCATATTAAAAACAAAAGTCTGCTTTTCTATTTTGAGTGTTCACCTCTTTTAAAGTCAAAAACAAGGCCTAGAAATTAAAACAAATTTCCCAACAGTCTTCTGGAACCTAATAACTACCTCAACAAATTTGCTCAGTGATGGGGAGTTTACAAATTTTTAGGCAGTCAGAGATGAAGTAAATGTGTTACCATTGGTTTTCTAAGGAACCATCTTGTCCACTCACAGGAAATGAAGAGAATGACTGTCCAAGGTTTCCCAGCAGAAGTAGTACTTTAATATAATTTTCTGAATTTAGGAGGTTGAGGATGATTCATTGTCTACATTGATAATGTTTTATCATTGCCCTTTATAAAATAACAGTGAACATTTTAATGCAATACACTTTATTTTTTTTATTTCTTTATTAAGGTATTACATATGTGTCCTTATCCCCCCGTTGCCCCCCCCCCCCCAACTCCTACTCATGCCCTCATCCCCGTTATCTGTGTCCATTGGTTAGGCTTATATGCATGCATACAAGTCCTTTGGTTGATCTCCCCCCCTTACCCCTACCCTCCCTTACCTTCCCTCTGAGGTTTGACAGTCTGATGGATGCTTCTCTGTCTCTGGATCTGTTTTGTTCATCAGTTTATGTTGTTCATTATATTTCATAAATGAGTGAGATCATGTGATATTTATCTTTCTCTGACTGGCTTATTTCACTTAGCATAATGCTCTCTAGTTCCATCCATGCTGTTGCAAATGGTAAGAATTTCTTCTTTTTTACCGCAGTGTAGTATTCCATTGTATAGATGTACCACAGTTTTTTAATCCACTCATCTGCTGATGAGCACTTAGGCTGTTTCCAAATCTTAGCTGTGGTGAATTGTGCCGCTAAGAACATAGGGGTGCATCTATCCTTTCTGATTGGTGTTTCTAGTTTCTTGGGATATATTCCTAAAGGTGGGATCACTGGGTCAAATGGGAGTTCCATTTTTAGTTTTTTGAGTAAACTCCATGCTGTTCTCCACAGTATCTGCACCATTCTGCATTCCCACCAGCAGTGCACGAAGGTTCCTTTTTCTCCGCATCCTTGCCAGCACTTGTCATTTGTTGTTTTGTTGATGATTGCCATTCTGACAGGTGTGAGATGGTACCGCATTGTCGTTTTGATTTGCATCTCTCGGATAAGTAGTGACTTTGAGCATGTTTTCATATGTTTCCTAGCCTTCCTTCTGTCTTCTTTTGAAAAGTATCTATTCAGTTCCATTGCCCATTTTTTGATTGGGTTGTTTATCTTCCTTTTGTTAAGTTGTATGAGTTCCCTGTAAATGTTGGAGATTAAACCCTTATCAGTGATAACATTGGCAAATATGCTCTGCCATGCAGTGGGCTTTCTTGTTGTTTTGTTGTTGGTTTCTTTTGCTGTGCAAAAGCTTTTTATTTTGATGTAGTCCCATTTGTTTATTTTCTCTTTAGTTTCCATTGCCCTAAGGGCGGTATCCATGAAGAAATTGCTTCGGCATATGTCTGAGATTTTGCTGCCTGTGGATTCTTCTAGTATGCAATACATTTTCTTATTTATTGTCTTATTTGCTCCTCAAAAAATTATTGAGATGGACAGATAATTAATAATTATTCTATTTTACAGATGATGACACAGTTTTAGAGAACTCAAGTCATTTCCCCAATTTTTCACATTGTATACATCATAGAATCTGTATTTCTTGTTTGTAAAATCCATAGGATGAAACAAGTGAACTAAAAAACATTGCAATTGTTAGCTTTTCTGTTCACAGAATGCCCCTTGCAGTTGCTAAATATTTAGATTAAAAATAGATAATTAATTAAACAGGGCAATGCATCAAAGATTTGGGCTGATCATTTATTTATAGGTGTTCTTCAGTATTCCATCTGAGAAGAATCTGTAGATGACTCTGCCAGGGATAAGGTTACACAAACCTCAGAAGCCAAATAAACCTTTTGGTTAAATGATTCAATTCGATTCACCATTTAGTAGTTACTACAATGTAAATGACTGTTCAAGATGGAAAGTGTTTGTAAATAAAGTATGTATAAAAAGTAATGGTTTCTGCCAAATGGCATTGCCCTTAGCTACGATAGTTAATATACCCGACAGTGAATCGTGAGAATATTGTGTGTGTGTGTGTGTGTGTGTGTGTATGCATTGTGTGTATGTGTGTGTGTGTAGATATATTCCGATGTGAAACCTAAAGCTTTGAAGTTTATAACTTTCAGGAGACCTCTTTAAAAAATACAAAATTAAAAAAAAATAAACATAATAAAATAAAAAATAAAAAATTATGACCAGAAAATTATTCCATTCGTTTTCTAAGGCTGCTATAACAAAGTACCACTGACTGGATGTCTTAAACAACAGAAATTTATTTTTCTAATGATTCTGGAGGCTAGAAGTCTTAGATGAAGATGTTTGGGGGGAGTTGGTTTCTTCTGAGGCCTCTGTTTTTAGCTGTTAGATGGTCATTGTCTGTTTGTTTCATCACTGGGTCTTACCCAGTGTGTGTGTGTCTGTGTCCTGATCTCTCTCTCCTTGTCTTATAGGAACATCAGTCATATTGGATTATGCCCAACCTACTGATCCCATTTTAACATAATTGTCTCTTTGAAAGACCTATTTTTAAATATAGTCACCTTCTGAGGTACTGGAAATTAGTACATCAACATATGAATGTTGGGAGATGACAAAATTCATCCTATAACAACTAAGTAAGAAAATTAATATTTCAAATGAGAAAAGCAAACACAGCTCATTTTATTTTACTTTTTTAAAATTGACTTGAGGGAGAGAAACATCAATTTGTTGTTCCACTCATTTATTCATTCATTGGTTGATTCTTGTATGTGCCCTGACTGGAGATCGAACCCTACAACCTTGGCATATTGGGATGATGCTTTAACTAAGGGCATACCTGGCCAGGGCCAAAACACATTTTAAATGGGTTATTATTAAAAGTTTGGAAAATTTTATTTAATCTGCACAACATTTTATTGGTAACTGTGAAACTTGATGATTATCAAATTTGGGTAAATTATTCACATTTATTTATAAGCTGTTACAAAAATTTGTGAGCTATTGGTAAATTCTATTTTGTGAAATTTGCTTTAAAAATAAAATCAAGCCCTCGCCAGTTTGGCTCAGTAGATAGGGCATAGGTCTCTGTACTGAAGGGTCCCAGGTTCAATTCCTGAATTCCTGTCAAGGGCACATGACCAGGTTTCAGGCTCAATCCCCTGTAGGGGGCGTGCAGGAGGCAGCCGATCAATGATTCTCTCTCATCATTGATGTTTCTATCTCTCTCACCCTCTCTCCTCCTCTCTGAAATCTTATAATATATTAAAATATATCAAAAGTAATAAAAATATATTTAAACAAAGAAAATCAAGTCAATAGTGCATTTTTAATTCCTTCTAGTACATAGTTTAGCACATTCCTGCTAAGAGAAAACATCTCCTTTTGTGTGTATATTTCTATACATCTGGTAATTGGTAGACTGTTCAACTGACTTAGCTTCTGACTTCATACATTTCACACCTGCTTCTCTTCTCCACCAGCAAAATCCATATTCTGAGTGTTGTTTACATATTCATGTCATAGGACTTCTGGCTCCATCCCTCTGATTCCCAGAGCTAGGAGGGTGGTGGGCCCAGGGGCATTTCTAGATAATCATTACCACACAATGATAACTGGTAATGGCTTATGCATATGCCATAGTTATCACAAACCTTGTAAATGTAGTATACCTCTGTACTCAACTAAATGTATCTTTGACTGAACTTCCCCTAACCAAACCCCAAGTCCCTATGAGCATTCCCACACTGCTTCAGGATTATGTGACAGAGAGCAGTCAGAGTGGCAAGAGACAGCAGTGAACACATGCCTGGGCCCCATCCAGGACCTAAGAAGGGGCCAAAGCAAGTGGAGAGAGCCCTGAAGCTTCATTTGTCAATCTATATTTGAGTTATTCTGCTACTCTGGGTACTTGTTAGGGAAGAGTTATCCCCCACTTTTTTTCTCTGCCCTTCTTTCCCTCTCTTTCCCAAACATTTATTTGGTGCACACCATATTTTAGAGTCTACATTTGGAGGGATTAGACACATACAATGTCTATAGCAAGGGTATTAAGTTTGGGGTAGCCAAAGTTGCTAAAGGTACAGTCTACTAGCTATCCAGATGATTCAGGGTTCACATTCAGCTGAGTGATTGGGAAAGCTTTATGAGGAAGTGGCATTTGATGTGGCCTAACCAAAGCTAGGATTGGGATTGGTGATACTGGGAAGGGGGGAGATATTCCAGAGAGCTGATGTTGCAGAAGGCATGACATTTTTTGCACCTATAACATTTAAAGTTTTATTTGGTTTCACAACCAAAACAAATGAACTCAAGGAAATCCCTGATTTGGTGGCCACATCATTGCTTTTGAGAAATGTCCTTTAGAGTTTGATGCCTCTTTACGGCTTAAGGTTCCAATCATCTGATCACATCTTTGTTCTGGGATTTCATAAGTAGTTCAGTGACAACATTTGATGGATTTAAGCTAGTAGTTTTATCCACTTCACCAGAAATAGACTTTAGGCAACCTTTTCACTAAGATATCATGTTTCAATATGTGAACCCCCAGACAAATAGCCTTTTATATTTCAATGATATTTGGTGGCAAGGTTGATGCTCCACTTATGACTTACTCCTTTGCTATCTCTCTATAGTCCTGAACTTTCTCACAAATTTAGTACTTACTTTAGTTGTCTTTGTTTTTCCCATCTCCTATTTGCCTTTTTATTTTGTTTATTCCAGTGACTCTTTTTTCTCTCCTCAGGACAGTCTGGGTGTAACCACCCTCCTGAACTTTCCTTGTCCCAGAGGGAGAAAAGTCTAGCAAAGTGCCTCTTTCATATGCAATCTGAGGCAAGTGGTTGGCCCAGAACCTCTCAGTGTGACCTGGTGACAAAACCTGTAGAGATATTTGAATGATCAATCTTTGCATAATTCTACCAAGTCATATAGATCTGTTGGTAAGTTTAATCTTTGTGAAAGAGGCATTTTGTCACTGATTTCCTGCTTTGTGAAATGTATGAGGGCAAAGAACTGTGTAGTAAAATACAGAATGTCTTCATGATTGGTAGGACACAGGCACCAGCTAATCTAAACAGAAGCCAGTGCCTCACTTTAACTTTGAAACACAATTATTGGCATAGTGCACAAGTTCAGTAAATGCTGGTTTTGCTGTGGATTCCGTACTGTTCTTACAGTAATTTCAGGACTAAAGGTAATGATGAATCAGTTGCTGACATACCTGGTTTTTTAAAGTTTAATACCATTAATATCCCTGTCTGGTGGGAATGGCTATCTGTATACTGAGTTTTTTGGAATAATAATAAAAATAGAAAAGACTAGATAAAACTAAATCTTCCAGTTATCATGAATGAATACACTTGTCTCCATCACATTTAGATCTTACATAATTTTGCTCCCCATAATTTCATCGAATGGCATGAGTACGTTAAAATAAAATCAGGTGGGGTAAGGGAAACCTGCCAATGAAGGAATCAATCACTTTTCTGACAAGTGTCAGATAATACAGTAACAATATTTAGAAGAAAATGTCAGTGTTGTAATTGAAAAATATAAATATATATCATTCTTACAGCAATTCTTCAAACTATCACAGGTCTGCCTTTGATGCCTCATCAATATGTTATATACTATAATAGAGTGTTCTTCCTTTTTACTACTTTGCTTTTGGTCATGAGAATTAATTTGGAGGCTTTTAACTTTCTGATTTCAATTTTTGTTTTGTACTAGACATGGCTT
Organism: Cnephaeus nilssonii; assembly: GCF_951640355.1. NCBI lineage: Eukaryota > Metazoa > Chordata > Mammalia > Chiroptera > Vespertilionidae > Cnephaeus > Cnephaeus nilssonii. The sequence goes on from NC_137074.1 coordinate 46,025,470, forward strand.
GTTCTGTCTGCCATAGAACTCTCAGATCGACAGCATAGCTGGATGAGACCAGAATTGATTGCACTACCTGCTTCAGCCAGTGTAGCTGTTTGCACATGGTTTATATTAGGGGGATCTACAAAAGGCCAAATGAAAATGTTCTATGTTAAGTGTAGTTACATAAACCTTAATAAAAAGAAAGTACTATGAAGCACTTAGTGCCTCAGATACTGGAATCAAAGATTTTGTCCTTTTATCCCTTATCTCAGACATTCAAGTGACCACCCTGATGTTTTTTTGGCTAAACTAAACTTTAGTGTGGAGGGGGGTTTATATAACATCTAGTTCAAGCCCTATTCATTTAATTTGTTCCACAGACATTTCTTAGGCATATACCACATGCCAGACCCTATGCTAGGTATTGCATATACCAAGATGGAAAATAACCCCTACTCACAAAGATATCAGGAGGGAAGAAATAGGTGAGGAAACTAAGGCCTAGGGGATTTGTAGAAGTTCCTATAGGCATAGTATAAGGACTAGTAAAATGTCTCCTGCACACCATTCATTTCTGCTTCTCCTTGACCCCCCCATCTCCCTAACCCAGAACATAGCACAGAACTTATAGTTGGACAGAGGTAATTCTGTTCCTTGTTACAAACTTCATGGATGCCATGTTGAACTTTTATGCTTAAAATATATATTTTGTGTCCAATATTAATTACATAGACATCTGTAAGAGAAAAAATAGATTTCTGACTTCTTTGACCTCTCAGAAGCCTCTGTTCATACATCCTGGTTATTAGAAAGGTTCCTTTTTGTGATCATACTTCTCAGGGCATGGGAGTGGGAGGGGGCAGTTTAGGAAGCCTGCAGTTGCATCAAGACAAACTCAGAGTTTGGGTGTATTTCTAAAGCCATTTCATTTGAGTTTATAAGCATAAATCTCCCAAAACAGCTTGTTCTCAAGAGGTTACTAATACACTTGGTTCTAGTCACCCCAGAAATATTGTGAGAACAGGCACTGTAAGATTAGTATGGCATGCTCAAAGAAGGTGGTCTGAACCATGTGGGAGCTGAACATTTGCTTAAGAGGAAATGCAGACAACACTGGTTGAATCTCTAGGGAGTTTCATTTCATATGGGTTGGGGAACTGCCTCAATAAATCAACATCCTATGTACTGTTTCTGACATGCTGGGATCTAAAAGTCTGTCTTCTTGTGATGTAATGCAATGAGGCATGAAGAGATGCCCTGAAGTATGGAAGAATGATGTGTATTTGAGTTGAAATTATGAAGATTTATTATATAACTTAGAATCTCTGAAATGGCCCTATGAATGCTCAATGGATGTTTGTTAAGTGAGTTTTAATACCTGATTTGAGTTCAATGTTGAAGGGATTTTAGTGAACAAGCAGTTGAAAAATGAAGTGGTGGGGGACACAGGATAGAGAACCAGGCCAGTCCGAGAGTGCTCTCACTCTAGTTTATAATCCATAAGTGATTTTAGACAAGTCACCTATCTATTTTTTCCTCAGTATTATAAAACAGGAGATTGGACTACTTTATTTTTTAAAAGACCCTAGATCTGGCCAGTGTGGCTCAGTTGGTTGAGCCTTGTCCAATGAACCAGTCAGGGCTGATTCCCGGTCAGGGCATATGCCTGGGCTTCAGACTCAATCCCCAGTAGAGGGCGTGCAGGAGGCAGCCGATCAATGTTTCTCTCTCTTTGATGTTTCTATCTCACTCTCTCTCCTCTCTCTGAAATCAATAATAAAAAATATATATATTAAAAATAATCTATACCAATAAGAGAGAAATATGGTAATTGACCGTCACTCCACGACACCCAAGCCAATCAGAAGGGGATATGCAAATTAGTGGGACAAAGATGGCGGTGGATATGGAGCCGGCAGGAGTGGGAGGGAGGTTTGGGTTGCCCTGGCGACGGAGGAAGCCAAGCTTCACGCCCGCCTGGGTCGGCCACCAAAGGAGGGGCCTGTGGGTGGCTGCCACTGAGCAGGCTGGAGCGCTCCGGAGGCTTGGGTCACCCAGGCCGGCTGCTGAGGGAGGGGCCTGCAAATGGCCCTCAGCCCCTTACTCAGGCTGGCCACTCCCCCATGGGGTGAGGGTCCCCACTGGGTGGCATGGCCAGCCTGCAAACAGCCATCAGCCCCTTACCCAGGCTGGCTAGCCACCACAGCGGGGACCCCTACCCTGAAGGGGGTATGGCCAGCTTGAAAATGGCCCACAGCTCCTTACCCAGGCTGGCCACACCCCCATGGGGTGAGGGTCCCTGCTGGGGGGTGGGGCCAGCCTGCAAACAGCCATCAGCCCCTCACCCAGGCTAGCCAGGCACCACAGTGGGGACCCCCATCCTGAAGGGGATGTGGGCAGCCTGAAAATAGCCCTTAAACCCTCACCTAGGCTGGCCATGACCCCCAGCAGGGACCCTCACCCCATGGGGGCCTGGCTGGCCTGCAAACTGCCCCAACCCCTCACCCAGGCCGGCACCCTCCCCAGTGGGGACACCCACCGCAATGGGGGCATGGCCAGCCTGCAAACCACCACAGGCCCCTCGTCCAGGCCGCTCTGCCCCCCAAGGGAATCCCCACCCTGATCTGGGATACCCTTCAGGGCAAACCAGCCGGCCCCCACCTGTGCACCAGGCCTCTATCCTACCTAATAATAGACAAATATGCAAATTGACTGTACCTTCGCTATGCCCGCGATTGGCCAGGAGGCGCAGGGGGGCGGGACTCGGGGTGGCCGATTGGGCCGGCGGGATGCTGAGCTCGCATCGCCAGCAGCGGCTCGAGCTCAGTGTCTGCGCCATGGCTGTACTGCGGCACAGAAGGGGCCTCTGGGGCAGCGAGCTCACGTCCCACCTCAGACCATCAAAAGCATGGGAGCTGGGTGCCTGTCTGCTCAGGCACTAGGCCTTTCAGAAGCCTCTGCCACACTGGAGGCTTCTGAAAGGCCTGGTGCACCAGTGGACAGGCACCCTGCTCCCCCACGATCGAAAGCAAAAGTGTGGGAGCTGGGTGCCTGTCCACTCAGGCACCAGGCCTTTCAGAAGCCTCCGCCACGCTGGAGGCTTCTGAAAGGCCTGGTCCACCAACGATCAAAAGCAAAAGCGTGGAAGCTGGGTTCCTGTCCGCTCAGGCACCAGGCCTTTCAGAAGCCTCCGCCGCGCTGGAGGCTTCTGAAAGGCCTGGTGCACCAGCGGACAGACACGCAGCTCCCCCGTGATCGAAAGCGAAAACATGTAGGGGACCCTACATGTGCATGATTCAATCATGCACTGGGCCTCTAGTCTATACTAATAAAAGGGTAATATGCTAATTAGACTGGGAGACCTTCCAGGAGACCTTCCGGATGTTCTTCTGGACAAAACCATGGTGGCGGGGCTGAAGTAGAGGCAGTTAGGGGCCAAGATGGGAGGGCAGTTGTGGGTGATCAGGTCATGGGCGGGGGGGGCATTGGGGGTGATCAGTCTGGTGGGGGGGCATTTGGGAGTGAGTAGGCTGGTGAGGGGGCAGTTGGGGGCGAGCAGGCTTGCAGGGTGGGCAGTTGGGGGTGATCAGCCTGATGGGGGGGCAGTTGGGGGTGAGCAGGCTGGCAGGGGGTACAGTTGAGGGCAAGCAGGCCAGCAGGCAGTGTGGTTAGGGACAATCAAGCAGGCAGGCCAGTGAGTGGTTAGAAGCCAGCAGTCCCAGATTGGGAGAGTCCCACAGTGATTGGGCCTAAACCAGCAGTCGGACATCCCCCGAGGGGTCCCAGATTGGACAGGGTGCAGGACAGGCTGAGGGGAACCTCCCCCCATGCATTAATTTTGTGCACCAGGCCAATAGTCCTCTCTAATAAAATGGTAATATGCAAATTAACCATCACTCCGCTACATAAGCCACGCCCACCAGCCAAGCCATGCCCACCAGCCAATCAGGGCGAGTATGCAAATTAACCCAACCCAAGATGGCTAAATCCACAGAGAGCAAGGTTTCCCAGGTAACAGAGCAAGCCAAGCTTTCCATAGCCGTTGCAGGCCTAAGCCTCCACTCAAGCTACAAAGTTTCAATTATAGAAGGTAAACAAATTCAAACAAATGGCGGCAGAATGGAGCTTGAGAGAGCAGGCCAAGGTTGCCGGTGGCAACAGGGGAAGCAAAGCTTTCCGCACACCCTGGCCGGGCTCACCCGCTTAAGGCTACAAAGTTTCAATTGTAGAAGGTGAATTAACTGCCACAGAAATGGCTGCCGCCCCACCCCCAAGAAAGCAGCAGGCTTGGCTCCGCTCCAGGCTACAAAGTTTCAATTGTAGAAGGAAAATAAATTCCAGATACCAGGGCCTCTGCTTGGGTTGCCAGGGGGCATGGCCGGCCTGCAAACCACCACAGGCCCCTCGCTCAGGCCGCCCCACGCCCCAAGGGAACCCCATCCTGATCCGGGACACCCTTCAGGGCAAACCAGCTGGCCCCCACCCCTGTACCAGGCCTCTATCCTATCTAATAAAAGAGTAATATACAGATTGATCATCACTGCAACACACAATATAGCTGCCCCCATGTGGTCAAAGATCCTGCCCCCATGTGGACACAAGATGGCCACCACAAGATGGCCAGCAGGAGAGGGCAGTTGTGAGGGACCAGGCTTGCAAGGGAGGGCAGTTGGAGGTGATCAACCCTGCAGGAGAGGGCAGTTAGGGGTGACCAGGATGGCAGAGGAGGGAAGTTGGTGGCAAACAGGCTGGCAGGGGAGCAGTTAAGCATCAACCAGGCTGGCAGCGGAGTGGTTAGGGGGTGATCAGGCTGGCAGGGAGAAGCAGTTAGGGGCAATCAGGAAGGCAGGCAGGCAAGCAGTTGGGAGCCAGCAGTCCTGGATTGTGAGAGGGATGTCCGACTGCCCTCCAGGAGTCCCAGATTGGAGAGGGTACAGGCTGGGCTGAGGAACAACCCCCTGCCGTGCACGAATTTCATGCACCGGGCTTCTAGTAATAGAATAAAAGGCTCTAAAGAAGCTATGAAATCTACATGCATAAAATTAATCAAGATTTACTATAAGGATGATACAATGGAAAGAAATATCAACAGTGATATGTCAAATAATAAATTAGTAGTCAGGCATTAACTTCTTTTAGCCGAACTTCAGGTTTATAGCTCATTATCTAACACATTTCAGAGGACCTAGCCAGTATACAGTAAACATTTATTAGCCACATGCTTCACCCAGTGTCTTAGTGTCTGGCCCAGATCTTTGAAATGAATGTTGAATGATATTATTGATTGAAAAGTAGATCCTAAAGACATCCCACATAATTAAATTTAAAGGGTGAAAATCCAACCCATTCAATATGGTATCTCTTTTACAGCATAAGAGATTTACACAGGCACACTTCTGGTCAAAGAATTCTCATTGCTTTACCATGTATCTCTTTTGGACAACTCCATATTTTACTGGAATCAGCCAGAATGACAGTGACTGGCAACTGTCTGGAGAAAAAGCTCTACCCTCATGTCAAAGGCCAGGCTTCATGTCTATAATGGCAGAGATTAGTGATAGCCAGAGATTACTTTTTTTCAACCATACCTTTCCACCCAGTAATTACTGTCCATTTGTGTTATTCCTGAAAAAACAAAGTCTAATACCATAAAGGGCTCTTTTCGCAACAGGAGAACATGCTGTTAAGATGATATGAATGCACACACTTTCTTATCCCAGTTTGTTCTAAATGAGTAATCTGCAGTTAGTTTTTTAAATGTTGCCATTCTAAAGGGAGGAGAGGGTACATTTGCAGTGGATTTTTTCAGTAGGTTAAATCTAAAGAAGTAATTAAGACTCCGCATTTCTGATATGCAGGAAACAGTGTTATGCATTTCCCTTGGATGACAGTAAGTAAAGAGGATAAAGGAAGACTCTCAAATTGCAGTCTGTGTGACCTGTTTTTGAATAAACATCATCATATTCCACAGTCAATTATCTCCAAAGTACAGTGTGTTTTCTGGTCAGAGGGAGAGAGAGAAAGTGTGCACATGGGTGAGAGAGAGAGACTGTGACTTAGAAGTGGTTAGAGAAAGGACACATGCATTGGAGTGTACATTAATCTATTTTACTCGGAATGATATTATACAATTTGAAAGGGGGTTATAGAGAGGATTACAGGTTATTTTAATGTGATTTCATAAATATTGAATTACAGTCATCAGCGAAAGAGACAAGCATGGCTAGGGAAATAAAATGAGGTACCTTTTGTGTTTAGCCAAGTAACAGGGCCCCTAATACCTGTTAGGAAAAACAAGTCATTAGTTACAACTATTGAATGGAAGTGGTCTAATCGGAGCTGCAGGATAAGTACCTCATTTTATTATGGCTTTGTATGTGTTTTGCAAGACTCTGGTTCACCATTAAAATTATTTTCTACAGCAACACTGAAGGTTCAGAACCCAGAAGTGTAACTATTATTTGTGTTTACACCATGCTGCTCTGCTGCGAGAGTAAATAATATTTTGAGTTTTGTTCATTTCTTTTATTCTTTTCTTCCTTTTCCCCTATGAAAAGATCAAAATTGTAGAGACGCATTTATTGGAGAATGCTCTTTAAAGAATCTTAAGCTTGGTCAAAACAGTGTTGGCTACAATGAAGACAGGTACATTACAGTATAATCAATTGGGGTTGTTTTCTTTTTCTTCTTCTTCTTCTTCTTCTTCTTCTTCTTCTTCTTCTTCTTCTTCTTCTTCTTCTTCTTTAGGTAAAGTTGGCAGCAAAGAAAGGTTTCGGATGGACATGAAGTACAGACACAGGCTTCTCTTAATTCGAACGGGAACAGGCAACCTCCCACAATAGCTGTGACACTTGGCCTGTTCTGATAGAAATCTCTTTCTTTCTGTGTGGTCTGGGATTTGAAACTAGAGGTCTTTGATCCTTGGCCTCTCTCTTGGCTGGTTGCTGGGTAGAGTGACTCTGATAATTCATTCTTCCAAGGAGGCCTATTACCATCAGAAGAAAACCGCATCCTTGCTTTTACAGCAGTTAAGCTTGATCATTATTGGTGATACTGTGATCTACTCTTACTTTCTTATTCCTAAGCCAGAAGTGTGTATATGTGTATATATATTTTAAAGTTAACAGCCTACTTTTGGGGGAAATAGAGCATTTTCCCCCTGAGGCTTCCTACAGAACACCATAATGGAGTACCCTCCTTCTCATTGTGCCAACAAATCCTCACTAATTATTTATTTCCCATTTTAGACCTTGGACAATGACTCAGTGTGCCCTGGAAATACTATCACTGTAGTAATTTTCTTGTGTGGCTCAGCTTAATGTTCAAGAAATGGGTAGTTACAAGTCCAGACACTATAAAGATGGAGCTAAAAATTCTTCTAAAAATGGGATGTTTGGTTAGCGTTTAGTAGTCAACAACTTTCTTGCAGCCACACACAGTGCCAGAGTAAGAAATGGAATAAATGTCCTCATGCTGTGTTTGGTGAGGTTTCCATTCAGGAGATTAACCTTTAATGTTAAGGATTTGGGATATGTTGGTTTCATGTGTGAGGCTTGCTCTCTGGCCTTATGGTATCTTTAACTCAAGGGATTAACAATTGGGCGGAAATGTCACGTATATGGGTGATAAATGGCATAAAACTGATTATAACTTCAATTAATTCACTCAACAAAAGGATAACCAGCTCTTTTGAACCATGTCCTTGTATTAAAGATCTGTTTGACATGGTTGTGGCTTGGTGTGTCATACAGAAAAGGAAAGGAACAGACATCCCTGCCCACTTGACTTTTTGCTGGTATATTAAAGACAACATTAACAGATGCCTTCAACACTCTCTTCATCTGGGTGGCCATCACTAGTCCTTAAACAATTCTTCATTAATATGATTTTGAGGACCAGCTGTATTTAGGTTATTGCCCTCACTCTCTTAAGAAATGTGTGAAGAAAAAAAAAAAGAAATGTATGGCTCAAAATCAAATGCTGCTTTTGCAGTGTGGGCTCACCAATGGAGTGCACTGTCACTTTTTATTAGATGTCAGGTGCCCAATAATAGGTTCTACTGTGTAGGAACCTGAAGCCCTTCTCTCTAACACCAGTTTTCCCATGTGGTCCTTTGTAACTGAGGGTAGATTTAGAGAAACCGGCTGAACCCTTCTTACTTTGTTCATAGGAAAAAATATTTCCTATTTAATTTATAAAGGATTGTTAGTACATTAAGAAGAAATTTGTTGTATGCTTCCTTTTCCTTGAGAGGATTATATGGTCCACTTTGCCCTGAATTTCAAATATCATTCCTTGAACAATAACAAAGAAGAAGAAAGAAAAAGAAATCCCTGAAATTTATTTTATTTTTTCAAATATGTTTTTTATTGATTTCAGAGAGGGAGGGGGAAAGAGAGATTGAAACATCAATGATGAGAGAGAATCATTGATCAGCTGCTTCCTGCACACCCCACATTGGGGATTGAGCCTGCAACCCAGGCATGTGCCCTGACCGGGATTCGAACCATGAACTCCTGGTTCATAGGTCGATGCTCAACCACTGAGCCATGCTGGCTGGTCTCTGAAATTTATTTTAAATTATCTGTATATATATATATATATATATATATATATAGAGAGAGAGAGAGAGAGAGAGAGAGAGAGAGAGAGAGAGAGAGATTAGATGTGAATATAAACAAGATTTTCAGGGGGAAATGTTTTAACAATTAGGCAAATGAGTATCGAACTCAATAAGGCAGTTATTGTTTTTGTTTTATAAATGAGGCAAAAAGTCCATAGATGTAAGTTTTCTCATAAAGGCAAGGAATCCAAATAGGGTTACTCAGGGTAAGCTGATATGTTGTGGTACACTACCTCAAAACCACTGTTATCTTGCTATATTTAGGTGCAGAAAGCCCCTAGAGTTCCACAGAATTGGAGCATTTCCGGATATGAAACGTTCCTTAGAAATCATCTCATCTGATGGCCCCACTTGGCAGAAGAGGTCCAAAAAGTTTCTGAACTGGAAACAAAACACATGTTCTCTTTACATCATATTATGCTGAGGGTTAGATGCATAAACCCAGGACATCATCAGGAAACTATAAAAGGACCAAATATAGGCTTTGGAATCATTGTGACCTCAGTGCAAATCTCATTTTCATTCCTTTGGTATTTGTGTCTAGCAAGTTGCTTCCTCTCTCTGAGCTTCACTGTGAATAAAATGTTCCAAGCAGCATGTTGGCTTTTATTAAGCAAGATAACAAACAGTGTCTGCCTTAGTGCATGGTCCATAATGAAGGCTCCTGTAATATGTACTTCCTTTTGTTAGCTAATGCCTCCTCTTTCGCTATTGGGACTGCTGTTTTGAACTCTTTACTTCTACTCTGGACTTTCCTGTGTAACCACCTGGAGAGAAGCATAGTGTACCTCCACCTTCCAGCCCCCACCATGATGGCTCAGGCCCTATACTGTGCAGGACACTGCCTTTCTTGGGTTGCTAGCACCCTGCTGCTTGTAACAGGAGACCTGGCCTGATCTAAATAAGGGGCAAAGCGTGATTGAAAGTGATTGGGAGATAGGGCTTCATGAATGGATCTTTCATTAGTAAACCAAATATTTGCCAGGAGGGACTGTAAACAGAAGAGAAGACTTGATTCACTTACTCCTTTTCTCTTGCCCTCTCTTAGTTTTTGTTTAATTTAGTGTGTTTACACCTTAAAACACAGCTAGTACTGAGGCCTTTCCAAGGTTAAGAGAAACCTTTCTTGGCCATCACGTCTATTTCCTCTTGGCCATCTTTAAGAGACAATGAAAGGCGTGTGGGTGTGAGACAGAGCCTGTGTTCACATGAGTCCTGGTGATTATGGGGCTTGAGAACAAACACCACCTCCACCTTGTCCGCAAGCGTTTAATAGAGGCCACAGGAGCACCCGAGCTCACCTCAAGCACATTCTTTCAATCTGAGGGTCACTGCCGGTCATTTCCCCAATGTATCACTGCTGTCCTGACATGATCTCTCTGCTCTGCCTTGGCTACCCTAGCGTATTTTTCCCTTCTCTAAACGTGTGACTTTTTCTTAATTAAAGACCAGGCAGCATCAGTGGAGGAAGCTGCGTGGTTTGGTGGCCAGCGGCCCGTCGTCAGAAGACAGGACTTCATTAAGGCGTTTGGTCTCACTGGGCCTCGATGTTTTGATTTGGACTTTGGGACTGATTATATTTGACCTGTCTCTTTAACTCTTCCTCTGTGAGTTTTAAATGTGAGACTCAATGAGAAAGCCTTGTATGGACAATTGAGTATTATATAAGTAGGGACATTTTTATTGGACGTCCCTCATGTCCCATTAATAAGTTGTCACTCTGCATTATAGTGGTAGTTGATCTAAGCACTTGATATAGTTGATTTCAGATTAAACTTTACCTAAGGATTAGTTGGAGAAAATGAGCTATCAGTGTCATATTTGTGGGCTTTGCAGGCTGCACAAAGGATGGTGAGTTCTTTCCACCTCTAGCATAAGCTCCCAAAGGACTGTGCCTTATTTCCAGACTATAGAAAATGAACCAAGGCCCTTGGGAATTCATTGAGCTCATAGGGGTTTAAATGATGCAAAATTAGGATGAGAAGTTAAATCCTGGTTACTACTCATGGCTGGCCTCTGGTGTCTTTATTTTCAGATAGTGAATGCTCACCAAGGAAGATTGGTGGGCCTCACTCAGTTTTCATCAAGACACTGGCTTTGGTGCATTGCAAGAAAAACCTTATTCTCTGTTCTGCTGGTCTCTCCTTGCTCAATGCCCCTCTGCTGTTCTCTATATACTCACACTTCTTGAAATAATTTTCTACATGGTATCCTCATTTGGGTATTTGCTTCCAGTATTCCTGAGGCTGGCGTATTTCTCCAGAGTCTACTGATGGTTCCAGTGCACAAGCACCAAGAAAATTTCCGCTTGAGGTGGGTCTGGCACTGAGGTTTATTTTCTCTCCTTTCTGTTTCATTGTTGGTAGGTTTGGGCCAATGTGTTGCTAGGTTGTGTTGGTTGCTTAGCTCTTATAACCAAGCTAAGATGCACATGTCAAACATTATGTTTTCTTTCTCTCTAACAAGGTCTTCCCTCTTCCAGAATGCTTCAGTATGAGAAAAGTGTATTTGCTTGATTCTAATTCTGGCATATGAAATGTTTGCTATAAGATCGCTTTATCTTCCTGTTATGTTGTCAGAGTGCTGTAGTCATGGTCATTTTCAGCTTAATAGCAGCAATGTTTTATTTGTACTGAAGGTATTCGATAGTTTAAGTAAATTCAAAAAAGAAAATTTCAAATGCAAAAAAGCAAGCAAACAAACAAAAAAACAAATGCTGATTAGATTTACATTTCTCAAAACCCTAAAGTTAAAATAGCTTTAAGCTTCCAGTTGCATCTTGCTATCTCTGACAGTACCATTTACAGGTAAAAGATGATGCTTAACTCAGGTTATTGTTACAATGTAACTACTCATGCAAAAAAAAAAAAGTGTCCTTGTAAGAGGGAGATATGTTTATTTGCCAGAGTGGCCTCCAGGTTTTGGATGACAATTGAGGCACTTTGACTTAATGCTTCTCTAGTGTCAGCAATTGCAACCAAACCAGCCTTCATCTCAGCCTCCCCAAAGGAGACTGGCCATGAACATAAGAGAACTCAGAACTCCAGTCTGTTAGTGATGACGATCATGCAAATCAGTAAACACTTTTCCCAATTATAGATGCTATACAGCAGATAGAATTCAGATCAGAAAGAAGGCATGGAGTAGAAGTTGCCTGTCTTCCTGGATTTCTGGGAGAGATATGGAAGAGAGAACACAGGCAGTGAAATCTAGCTCCCTATTGGAAGTGATACCCACAGGTGAGATTGTGAGTTAAATAAAGAGTAGCACTGAGGTGATAGCAAAATCTCTGCATTCCTCTGTCAGACATGCAAAATCCTTTAGTCCTCAAACAGTATAGAGGCTTTCACTCTATCTGGCCTTCCAATGAGTAGGGTCTGAGACAGAGCAAGATAGAGATTAATCAACTGATTCCTGACCTCAAGGGGCTCAAAGATGAGGAATGGAGGCAGATATGTAAACAGCTATTTCCAAAGTTGTAAACGAAATGTAATGAACCAGGTTACGAAGGAAGCACATAGGAGTCTTTGATGAATTTTTCCTGAGGAAATTTGCCTAGGCCATCCTACATAATAAAAGAGCAATATGCAAATAGACCGAACAGCAGAACAACTGAACAACCAATCAAAGTGTAATATGGTAATGATACGCTAAGTCTGCTCAACCACACTCTATGACATCCAATGACCACCGGGGGCAGATGCTCCAACTGGTAGGTTAGCTTGCTGCTGGGGTCTGGCCACTCGGACTGAGCAAGATGGGCCGGACACACCCTGGAGCCCTCCAGCGGCCCTTCCCAGGCCCAATGGTGTACCAGTGGGGTCCCTCGGCCTGGCCTCTCGCAATCCGGGACCCTTTGGGGGATGTCAGAGATCCGGTTTCAGTCCAAACCCACAGGCCACTCCCCTTGGGAGGGCGCCAGATGCAGGGCTCATGGCTGACAAGAGCTGCTGTGGCAGCACAAGCCTCTACCAATCAGGACTGATTGGGTGCGAGCCTGTAGCAGGTACTGTGGGGCTGGGATGAGTGAGAGCGGCAGGTAGGAGCTAAAGGTGGCATTGAACTGCAGGCCACCCAGAGGGACCTCATCCATGCATGAATTCGTGCACTGGGCCTCTAGTAAGGAATAATTATTAATTTGGCTTCCATCTTGTCCCATATCTATATCTCTATTACCACTTAATATCTCTCTATCCTACCTATCTATCCATGAATCAAGTTTCCACTTAATGGCATGTTTCAGATCAGGCAAGATTCCTCACTTGGCAATAGAGTATGACTGGTACTTTGCCTCCATCCATTCATCCATCCATCCACCCATCCATCCATCCATTCTACCAAATCTCATGCCTTCTATATGACAGATGTTATGTTATATCTTGAAGAAGACTCACAGTTTAGTTAGGCAGTAATATGTAATTTAGTAATAGAGACAAAAATAGCTGAGTAAATGTTATGGACCTATAAAGTTCTTTTTTTTAATTTTTAAATTTATTTTATTGATTTTTTACAGAGAGGAAGGGAGAGAGGTAGAGAGTTAGAAACATCGATGAGAGAGAAACACCGATCAGCTGCCTCCTGTATACCCCCTACTGGGGATGTGCCCGCAACCAAGGTACATGCCCTTGACCGGAATCGAACCTGGGACCCTTGAGTCCACAGGCCGACGCTCTATCCACTGAGCTAAACCGGTTTCGGCATGTTATGGACCTATGAAAGAGTTAAAGAAAAAGGCATGGAGAGCTTCTTGAAGGTGATTTCATTATAATCATAAACAGGCAGTCCTTACAGAGAATGATGCCTCTGACTGAGCATCGTGTTTTCTCATCTTTTCCATGAGTGCTTACTATGCATTATTCTATGTCAGACACTGTACTAACATAATGTAGGGGCATATGATCTTCTGACAGACATTATTTCTAACCCTGATGCTTCTCATTGTGATTAGACCTCTGCTTTTGTCCAACATAGCCCAGGGATGTACACATTAGCTCCATAGTCTGTCTTTCCTATTATCTTCTGTCCCTGTGGTTGCATTTCAATGAACATACATCAGGTATTGTGAGAAGGTGAGAGACAAGTGTTAATGACTTGGTTGTAACTTAGAATTGGTCTTCAGAGCAATAGGGCGTTTGATACATCACTTCTCAAATCATCTATGTGACTTGGGACTGTTGGAAATAGGAGATTTGAGTTATGTATCAAGGACAGATGTCAGCAAACTAAAGCTACACCCAGTCCTCTACCTGTATTTGTAAATATAGTTTATCAGAACTCATCATGCCCATTTGTTTATGTGTTGTCTATAGTAGATTTCTCTATACACTACAGAGTTGAGTAGCCACAACAGAGATGAAATGGCCCATAAACCCTACAATATGCACCATTTGCTTCTTTATAAAAGAGGTTTTCCAATCTAGAAAAACTTATGAATCTCTGAAAGAGGGGGAGGGGAAAGATTTCGTATCCCTAATTATGTTTTTTAGTTATACGACATTTTGTTCTGAAACTCTGTCAATAAAACTGAGAACAATTGAAAAGAAAGAACGAAAAAAAAAAAACTAGACTAAAAGATGATGGACAAGATCTATAGAATATAATATCCCCTAGCCCTGACCAGTTTGGCTCAGTGGATAGAGCGTCGTCCTGCGGACTGAAGGGTCCCAGGTTCGATTCCGGTCAAGGGCATGTACCTTGGTTGTGGGCACATCCCCAGTGGGAGGTGTGCAAGAGGCAGCTGATCAATGTTTCTCTTCCATCGATGTTTCTAACTCTCTATCCCTCTCCCTTCCTCTCTGTAAAAAATCAATAAAATATATTTTTAAAAAAAGAATATAATATCCCCTCTTCTTCATCCATCTTGTTCTAAGGATATTGTATATTTGAAGGATTTCCGCCAAATACTGGGTATTCAGGCAAATACAACACAATCTGAGTGCACAGTCTGTTAGTGAAGATGGTCATGCAAACCAGCAAACACTTCTCCCAGTGATAGATGCTATACAGCAAATAGAATTCAGATGCAGAGAGGAGGCAAGGTGTAGGAGTTGCCTGTCTTCCTGGAATTCTGAGAGAGAAATCACAGGGTTGTTGAAATTTGACCTGTGTCTGAAAGGATAAGCCTTGATAGATGAGTAAGGGTAGACACAAATGTTTTATTTCTAGAAACTTCAACCTTACCTTGAAATAATTTGGTACATTAATAACTGCATCACAGTTTATGAAATACTATCTCATCCATAATGTCATTGGTCTTTACAATGGAGGTTTCTTATAATAATTTTCTACATTTTTATTAAGAACCGAGGACAGTTAAGTTTGTTGTTCAATGTTCCTTTACTTATAAATAACAACAACAAAAAAATCTGATCTGACCTTTTCTTTATTTTATTCCAAAGCCACAGGACTGTCTCCCTGAGTCAAATGTCCCTGGCTTAAGTCTACAAATATTCCCTGGAACTTGTAATTGGTCTGAAATACAGGAGAAAAGGGCCCTTTACTTTGCCTGCACTAGAGTAACCTGCTTTACTTCAGACATTGCCAAGAAATGCTTTGCACACCTGACATTGCACATGCTGCTAGTTGAAATAATAGTGGTCTGGATTCCATATGCTTCCATCTTTTATACATATGGGTGCCCTCATTAGATTGTCATAGGACTCTTTTTTTTACTCTTAACTTTCCTTGGAAATTTCTTTGCCTTCTGTCCCTCCCTTTTCTTGTTGCAGATATCATCTCTTAGACCCTCTATACCAAGTGTGCCCACTCATCACACAGTTTCCTTCTTCATTAATGGAGTTTTTGACAGAGGGAGGGGAATATGTGTGAGAAGAATCCTACCATTCACCAAGTCCCATTATTCACAATGCTAGTTACATAGACATCATTCCTTATGCTCATTCCCCTTAACAAGTACAATTCCAGATGCCAGTCTCCCCTCCAGATTCCTAACTCCAAATACTCAAGCTCTTCATCTCCCATCCCAAACATCTACTTTCTTCTTAGCTCTCTGTCTTGGGCCATGGAAACCTCTAACACTGTTGGAAATATGTGTTGGAAGTGTCTCTTTCCCCACTAGCCCCTCTGTGGTCAATTGACAGATTCTTCTGCCAATTCTTACCCCAACAAGAATTGTCATGAAAAATTAAGTTGGAGTTCTCAGTACATTTTTCTTAGCCAGAAGTAATAGAACATAGAGCATGGGCTATGGAACGAGACTGCCAGTATTCCAGTCCTGCTATTTAACTTAATAGCCCTGGACCTTGAGCACCGCTCCTAAAATCTCTAGGCTTGAAATTTCCTTATGTGGATGTTTTCAGAATTAAATGAACACATGTTAAGTTCTTAGAACAGTTTCTGGCTGGACAAGTTTTAATTATTATCATCATCATCATCATTATTTTTCTTTTGTACTTGAACTTTTCAGATCGTGTCTCCATTTTGGGTTCAGAAAATATGTTTAACATAATCACGGGTTTAATAGAATTTTTGGATTAAGCCTTGGAAGCTAATATCCAATTATAACTGTTTTTATGAGAGAATGAATTTCTGCATTCCAAACAGATGAGTTACAAAGAAACTGTTGGCTGGAAATCACTCATCTATAAGATATGGTCCAACTTGAAGAAGGAGCCTGATGGTGAAAGATAATTGGAAGTCTGCAAAAATATTTTTGCTAAATGCACTGTACTTTTGAATTTGCATTCATGGCATTTCTAATACACCTGCCCCAATGCCACCAATCAGGATCATGTGTACAGTCCTCAGTCACTTAACTATGAATTAAATTTATTTTCCTTGTTGGCTTTTGCTTCTTTGCATTTTGACCTTATCTATTTCTTCATTTAGTAAATAAGAAATGAGAGTCAGTAGTTGGATGGTATCTGCTTGTAAGTCTAGATGTAACACTCACAAATCTTTAATTGTTTGTCCTGTCATATTTGTCTTCAGGCTTGTAAACTGAGCTCAGTTAGTGATTTGCCATGATTGCAATCACTGCTTGGTGGTAGAAGGGGGTGAGAGATGACCATATAAGCATCTCCTGTCATTTGAGATCTCAGACTCCACGAAGGTATTCTATTGTTTGCTTTGTAAAATGTCTGTGACATCTATTTTATACTTTGGAAATAATTCATGAAAGGTGTCCTGATGAATCTCTCATATACATGAAACAAGTAAAAGTATTGTGATTTACGCAAAAATAAGTCCAACTGATTTGCACCAATACACAAATGGGTATAGAAAGCACAGTGTATTAAGTGCTATGAAAAATAAAGATCTTAGGTATTTGAGAGGAGGTTCAGAAAGAAAGTGGTGTTGATTGGGTCTTTTCAACAGAGGTTGGGCGATTAGTGACCTCAGTATGTACGTTAGGGAGCATTAGGCAAGTGGCATTCCTGATAGAGGAAATAATATGAAGAAACATAGGGAGGTAAGACATTCTGGATATTATACCTGTCTTTGATTGTTAGTATGCCTTAAAAATGATACATTTTATTAATGTAGCCACTTTTCACTTCAAGATTCCTACATACTTTAGGGTGAAAATCCATAAAACCCTTAAAATACAGGCAGTCAAATATTTCTGAATTGTGAATGTATACACACACATTCACACACACACAAACTCCACATTTCCACAAATCAATGACAATAGTAAATGGAGCAATTTTCCACAATTTTCTGAAAATAACTGTATGTTTAAGCACTGCACTCAGCAAAGTGGTGTAGTGCATCAATATTTCTCAGTCCTGCTGAGTGTCTGCATGGTCTCTAATAGCTTAGCCAGTTTTTCCTGGGTAAGTAGTTGAGGACAGGAGATTCCATACTTGCAAGTACAGGGTCATTTCCAGACCTCCTCAACTTGCCATACCTATAGTCAGTCAGGAATTAGGAAGATTGTTTCCACTTGGTTACACCAGCAAGGAGGAAACAATCCTAGCCACATGCATGAAATAGAATAATGTAAGTTTCCATCCAAGAGTTTCATGGAGTTGGGCCAGCATCCTATAGAAGGAGAAAAGTGCCCTGGGGTGGGGTGGGAGAAGCCAGGTAATTTTATGGAAAAACATACACATGTATAAAATAAAATGGTACAAGTTATCAATCGGGTAAATGTAGGTATACAACTGGGAAGTCAACTATAAATAGAAGATGAAAAATGAACTTTTCTTTGGCTCTTGTTTTCTTTTGCAGTGAAGGGTTTTCAGTACTATTTCTGTAGTCTTAATTGACATATCTACACACTCTAGTCACCTAATATCAATGTGGGTCTAAAACATAGCCCTTTTTCTCTCTTAACTATAAGTAATAAGGTGCCCAGAAGAAATGGTTCAGTTCCCAGTAGCACCTACAAAAAAGCCCAGAACTTGGTAGTAAGTGCTATGAAGCTCAAAAAAAGGGTAAAAGAGTCTTGCTGGGCTTTAAGGGATAAATAAAGTTTAAGGTGGGTGTTAGTATTGAACAAGACAAAATTGTAGACAGAATTAGGGAGATTGCTTAATAACCATTGCATTATAATTGTGATGGGTCGAAGGTGCATAGAGGAAACATACATTTGCTCAATGACAGGAAAACCAAAATATGGCTGTCTGAAAGAAGACTCCATTGCTTTTGAAAGTAGTGAGATTACCATCCCTGGAAAGCCTGGAAGATTTCACAGGGATTCAGTCATCAAATAAGCAGAGCTTGGAGTCAAATAGATCACCAAGGAGGTTGTTTTCATCCTGAAGATTCTAAAATTCTGCTATTTCAAATGAGTTCTTCTCAAAGTTTAGAGAAAAAATATCTACTAGAGATTAGAGAGAATTGGTCCATCTGCAAGTTTATTTAAATTAGATAATGCTGACACTGCACTGAACTTTTCAGGCAATACCTACTCTATGCAGCTTTAAACTGTGACTTTGGAAAACAACCCGTGATGTTGACATTTTCTTGTCCAAATAGTAAGCAGAGAACATGTCACATTTAGAAAACACTTTGATTTTACTAATAAGAAGACATTCCATGCCAAGGAGTACCCAGGCAATGCCAGGCCTCCAGATGAGGATCCTGAAGACAAATCTGAGTGCTCCTTCCTTTCACTATGTCTGCAAATATTGGCTGCTTCAATGCTCACAGTCTGTGACAGCTCGTTGGTTCCATTTCTTAAAGCTGGTCTTCAAAGCCATGAAGCAATAGCAAACTGTTTAAAATCCCAAATCATAGAACAGATTGTGTAGACTCAAAAAAAGCAAACAAACAATTACATTTAAAAACCAAGTGTTGGGAAAAATAGTGGCAACCTTTTTGCTCACCTGCCAAGGACTCCTGGCTAAAGCTTCTGTTTTTGCCAAATTATAGCAAATAACATCAGAGCATGTCCTACAGACAGGTGAACTACTTCTGGTGGTTAAATCCGGAGGGCTTTCTCATTGGCTAGCATTGTGGTATTGAGCAGATGAAGCTCATGTTCTCCATTTGGAATGAAGGTTCCATGAAAAAGCTCTTCACCTGAGGAGACAGTAGTGAATAATGACTAGCACTGACATTGCACATTCACTGGCAGTATATCACGAGGGGTTCACAACAGCCCTGGGAAACAGGTGAGGAAACGGGATTAGCGAGGAGACTTGCTCAAGATCACAGAACCAGTAATATATGAAGCGAGAATTCAAACCTAGGTCTCCCAATATTATATCACTTGCTCTTTCTACTATATGATCCTGATTCTAAGCTAACCATCCATTCAATAGCTCTTTACAAAGAGATTCTGTTACATCCTTTGAAGATACCAGATCCTTACTTTCTCACAGGGCTTTCCAAATAGAGTCCATGTTGGTCCATTGCCATGGGATATTTTGCAAGTTTTTAGGTTTTTTTTTATTAATTGTCTAATTGTTTGAGGGGTTTAAGTTGTTCCAGGATATCATATCTGAATTCAATTATTTTCTTCTCTTTCCCCTTCAGTGTGCACATTCTCCTTTTCACTATAGTGATATATTAGTTTCTCAAAGCTCTCAAGGAATGTGTACTTCAAAAGAGACAGTACAAGACACTCATAATAGTTATTTTACTTGGACATTGGTAAGAAACACTATAAAAAAGCAAAATATTGTGTGACTATTATTAGAACTTTAAATTTAGAACTTTTTGCCCTTACGTTATTTGCTATACCTGGCCTTTCTCAGTATTTTATATAGTTGATATCAGGTTAGTATAATTTAGCTTTACTGCTAGTTTTCATATGTTTTATATGCTTTTTGACTTTGCTTTAATCACTTTGCTATCATTAATTTAGCTTTGAAGAGCTTCCCATCACTAGGGAATCAAGTCTGTACAACTGATATTCATGGACTTTTTTATTATTATTATTTCATCTCCAGTCTCTTCTCCCAATATTCCATCACAGTCCCTACAGTTTACTCAGACTAAAGAGCTAGACCCTATGTATACTTTTAATCCAGTTGACTGTGAAGAATACCTTTTTTTTTTTCTTTCTAAATCTAGGTTAGCTAAGCTCAAAGATACCAACTCTGGGGCACCTTCTCAGATTCCTCAAGATGGAAATAACTTCTTCCTCTGCATAGCCCCAGCACATTATCGACCCCCTTTTATAGCCCTATGGATGAGCAGTGAACAGTGGCATACAAAAATGGTGCAGCTTATGTGAGTGTAGTCTTAATATCCCTGCTAAATTCTGATTTCCTTGACTTCCTTGGGGTTATCTGATATATTACTTTGTTAATCAGCGCAGTGACAATGATGATCAATGAGCAACCAATGTTCTTGTTCTTCAAACATGTGAATAAATGTTCCATATTTCTCAAGTTGTGTGTGTGTGTGTGTGTGTGTGTGTGTGTGTGTGTGTGTGTGTGTGTGTTTTAATTTAAGTAACTCATACTCTTAGCTTAACAAGTCTAATAGGACTAATAGGTATAAAACAAACAATATTCCTTTTCTGCCCCAACCCTCTTCACTCTCCCAGTCCTACTTCACAAAAGCCACTCTTAGTTACTTCTCCCTGGCACTTGCACTTCTCCATGTTTTTTGTTTTTTTTTAAGGCATGTTTTCTCTGTGTGGATCCATGAATTTTAGATATCACCTGTGGATTAACAACACAAAGGTATAGATATGCCATTCTTATGTGTATTGACTTTTTAGAGCTTCCTGATTTGAGGGGCATTTGCCCTTCTTTCTCCAAAATCAGCAAAGTGCACATTGGGCCCTTTCTTGCTGCTGTTTTCACTGTTGGCCTGCTCATTTGGTGTTTTAGGTTGGTGATGATTGCCTTTGAGCCAAGAGTTCCATGAGGATTCTTTATGGCCGCATTTCCACATAGCACTTAGGTTTGAAAGTTTCAAGAGTGGATTTAGAGAAATAATGAGAGAATGACTTGGACATTGAGGAAATACAAGGTGCTTAGTGACCACATACTAGTAACTAACAACAGCCTATCCACATCTCAACTTAGTTAGCAAATATAGTCTAGATTAAGTATTAACAAAAAATAGTGGATCTTGATAGATTTTTTTATGGTATAAAATACCCCACTAGTTATCAGGCATAATTTTCCTTCAGTATTAAATTAGTTATTTTTGATATAGTTCTCTGACTTATTGAGGTGATTGTAATATGATTGAGGACAAAATGTCATTAATGAAGCCCAGAGACCAGGACTTGGCAGCTTTCTAGCAAGGCAATCTTCACATGTTGCATCTTCTCTCAGTGCCTTGGTTGTGCATCTGTAAAATAGGATTAGAACTCCTTGCCCTGGAGTCATTTTTGGGTGACAATCAAGTGAGCTGGTCTATTTAGTTTTCCGTGCCTCTCACAACTTGTGAAGGAAGGACTCTGGGGTGGCCTTTAATATGTTCTTTTGTCGTTTTGATTTATTAATTAATTCAACAAGTGTTCCCTCTGTTGTTTTGCAAACATCAATTTACACTTAGTAAGAGTCTGGCAGGCTGACAGGTATGTTGGGAGCTTCAGGATAAGCCCCAGTAGAGTCTAGAAGTATATCCAGTCTTGCTTCTCCCTCCCTAAGGATTGCTCCAGATCCTTGCTAACCTCTCACAGCTTGGCAAGGGTTCTCAAGATCAGGTTCTTGCATGGAACCCATTGCAAAGACAAATATTTGATTAGTTTATTGTTTATTAGTATACTAGAGGCCCGGTGCACGAAATTCATGCACAGAGGGGGGGCGTGTCCCTCAGCCCAGCCTGCACCCTCTCCAATCTGGGATCCCTCTCACAATCCAGGACTGCTGGCTCCCAACTGATCACCTGCCTGCCTTCCTGATTGCCCCTAACCGCTTCTGCCTGCCAGCCTGATCACCCCCTAACCACTCTGCTGCCAGCCTGATTGATGCCTAACTGCTCACCTGCCAGCCTGTTTGCCCCCAACTTCCCTACTCTGCCGGCCTGGTCACCCCTAACTGCCCTCCCCTGCAGGGTTGATCGCCTCCAACTGCCCTCCCTTGCAGGTCTGGTGCCTCCCAACTGCCCTCCCCTGATGGCCATCTTGTGGTGGCCATCTTGTGTCCACATGGGTGCAGGATCTTTGACCACATGGGGGCAGCTATATTGTGTGTTGCAGTGATGGTCAATCTGCATATTACTCTTTTATTAGATATAATTAGTTTATTATTGGTTCTGCTTATGGATTGGATCCTACACACACACACACACACAACACAATTTGAGAACTAGAAAGGATTTTGCAATCTATTGAACCTTTTCAGTCCTCAAATCCTTATCGTTCTTAATCCATTCCCCCTCATTCTTCATCTCTTATGGAAGTGTTTTTACTTTACATATAACAGAAATGAGTTTATTCTGGACCACATTGGTTAGGCCTTTTAAGGCATAAAGATGTGAGAATAAATGGAAGTGTGGAATGGCACAACATATATATATATATATATATATATATATATATATATATATATATATACTTTTTTTTTTTTTTTTTGCTTTTATGGGCATGCTTTTTTTTTTTTTTTAAATATATAGTCCCAACCTTCTTACTTTTGCCTCTGTCCTCAGGATGTGTGAAAATGCTTCTAAGACCAACAATAACAGGGTTGTCACCACTACTAAGATTATATTTCCCCATAATGAATGCAACAGCATGGTATTCTCTTTTTGCATATGCAAACAGAAAACCTACTGAAGGACATTTTGGTTGCTTCCAAGTTTTGGCAATTATGAATAAAATCTGCTATAAACACCCATGTGCAGGTTTTTGTGTAGACATGGTTGCAACTCATTTGGGTAAATACCAAGGAGTGTGACTGTTGGATCTTATGGTAGAAGTATGTTTATTTTTGTTAGAAACTGTCAAACTGTTTTTCTTATAATGGCTGTTCCATTTAGCATTTCACAGCAGTGAATGAGAGTTTCTGTTACTCCACATGATTGCCAGCATTTGGTGTTGTCAGCGTTTTGGATTTTGGTCATTCTGATAGATAGGTAGTGTATCTCCTTGTTATTTTAATTTGTATTTCCCTAATAACATTAGATGTTTAGCATATTTTCATATTCATATTTGCCATCTGTATGTCTTCTTGGGTGAGGTATTTATCACTTCAGGTCTTTTTCCCATTTTTTAATCAAGTTGTTCATTTTCTTATTGTTGAGTTTTATGAGCTCTTTGTATATTTTAGATAATTGTCTTTTATTAGCTATTTATTTTGCAAATATTTTATTTGTATTTGTGGCTTGTCTTCTCATTTTCTTGACCCGGATATGGTTTTGACCAACCATATTTACTGCAGTGTAGCTTCCCTCATCCATAGTGGATCTTGCAATAAGTGAAAAAGATCAACTTTGGAGCAACTGTTGTTGTTTTTTTTCTTGGAGAAGGCTATATTCATTTATTTTTCTTTCAAGTTATAGAAGACAGGCTTGGGAGGTAGAAGAATATTTTGATGCTTAGTGTGTGCTTAATCTTTTTATTAACACTTAAGTAAAACTTTTGACTATTGTTGCAATGCACTTGTACACACTTGCTGACATTTCAACACCTGCTATTAGTGTTGCCACAGAAAGATGGGGAGAGGAAGAGGAAAAGAAGGAAGAACCAGTGGCTCAGTCCTCTACTTATCTGAAACAGTAGCAATATTTAAATAATTTTTCTCAACTATGCAGACATGGCATTTTTTGTTTCTTCCTTAGAGAGTATGAGCTCCCTAAGAGGAAGGTATTTATCTCATAGTATCTAAACTGCCCAGCAGGTAGTAGGCATTTAAAAGCAGTGTTTCTTGAGTTAAACTTGCTAGATTTTTTTATTCTGAAGTGTTATGGCACCACTGGGCTTCTTATCACCCTCTTTATCTCAATAGGCTGCATTGGCACAAAAGATATGAAGATTTGGGGGAGCCCTATAGATGGTAGTACTATGCATTTCTGTGAGTTTCAGTTATTTTATCACTTGTACTTGGAAGCCTTTCCTGCTGATGAGAGTGTGTAAGTGACTGAATGATAGATCAATTAAGATTTGTTTTATTCATGTTTGTTTTAATTCTTCAGGAAGCATAGAAAACCCCAGCTTTATGGGATAACAAGTAAGGTAGGGGGAAGACTTTGGAAATTGCACCCACTATTTAAATGTAAAGGTTAATATTAGTGTAGCTGTAAATAAAACTGTTAAAAACCCAATGCTTAATCATATAAAGAGCTTCTTCTTGCCTCTCCCTGCCCCCTTCTTTCCTTCTCCATTTCTCACAATGCAGGCACAAAAAACAAAGCTATTTAGGGATGTATGAATCAGCATGTTGCCTATATCTGATTTATTTTTGCCCCATGAATAACATTCTTGAATTTCTCAAAGGCATGTGACTTTCAAGAATTCTTTCAATATGTAAATACTATTATAAATCCCCTGATAAATTTCAGGCACACTGCATTATTATAGGTATCTTGAGTGATGGGGAAAAAAAAGGCTCACACTCCCTGCTGAATTAGCCATTTCACATGTTACATTAATAAACATCGGTCAGCTTGCAAGAATGGTGTGTTACCTGAATTTAATGAACTTCTGAACTGAACCAAATGCAGCTAAGTCACAAGGTGTCATCAAATAAAACAAAAACAGTCCAAGTCCCCTGAAAAACCAAAGGGAACAGAGAAGCAAGAGGGGAGAAAAACCCCACAACAGAGAAGGTGTGTGTTTTGGAGGGGGATTAGGGTGTGGGAGGATGAAAATCACTGGAAAGCACCCTTATCTGAAACTGAAGCTGTGTGTGTGGATGTCAAATTCTTGTGCATGCATCTCAGTGCTGGATGATTAAGGGGCTCTGGCATCTCTGGCTGTAAGGCTTATATTTCCTTTAAATGCAATATGCAAATTCAAAAAGTCATGGGGGAGCCTCATCTACAAGATAATCCTCAGTAAAGATTTCAAGCTTTTAGGTAAATGAAATGTTTCCATGGGAGGCTATATTATTTGCCTTCTGAAACTCTTTGCACCCAATAAATTAAAGATACACTCTTTCAAACAAGTTTATTTTGTCCCCGTTTCTATATTTTCATGTTAAATATCAAGCACATTGCTTCTTAAAACTGTAGCAAGTAAGGTACTATTATATGTGGCATGTATTCACAGGATAAATATTACATATACATTCAGAACCTGAGGTTATGACACTTTTCTGGTGTAGTAAGAACAGCTATTCTAAGTGGCAAAAAGCAAAAAAAAAAATTGTCATTTGTGTCTTCACGATGATTTTTTTGAAGACTGCATTTGAGGCAAAAGATTTTTTAAGGTACTGTATGTAATGAATTGGCTCTAGAATTTTTACCATTATTATTACCTAGTATGCACACTAAATCCATTACAAGCCCCCTATTGCCACATGCCATACTCAGAATGTCAGGGAGGGTAGAGCAGAAAAAAATCGTTTTTAGGTGGCATCTTGCCTGTGAGCCTTTTCATATCCTTGAGCTAAAAGTGAATGTCCCTTCTCTGAATTCCTATTGCCTTTAATCATTCTCCTTAAATGGAAGTTTTAATCTTCTGCTTCATATTGAAGTTGCATGTCTTTGTGCCTTTCTTAGATGTAAAACTCTGTGAGAGGGAGTTTTTACTGATTCATTTCAGTATGCTGCTGTGTGCTTAAAACCTGGAAGGGGTCGCATAACCATGTTTGAACGAATAAACAAACAAAATCACATAAGGTGTTTCAAGTTGACCTATCCTTTTGACTATCAAAAAACTTCTGTTTTTATTAAAATAACTGTGAAGTTCAAGTTCTATGTATTCTAACACTTGCACACACTCAGTGTCCTGATCAAAACAATTTTTAAAAATTTTACTTACCCTTACCTTTTGAAAAAAAAAAAAAAGAATTTCTGCATATGAGAGAGGGGAGATTGATTGGCCCATTGGTTCAGCCCTCAGCCCTCTAGTTATTTAAAACAATAAAAATATGTATATCTTCTGTTTTATGTTCTGTTTTAGTGATTTTTTTTAATGAAAGATTGATTTTTCTTGTGAACAGTGTGTTAGTAAGGTTATTCCAGGAAATGGAACCAATAACCTTACAGAAAGAAAGAAAGAAAGAAAGAAAGAAAGAAAGAAAGAAAGAAAGAAAGAAAGAAAGAAAGAAAGAAAGAAAGAAAGAAAGAGAAAGAAAGAAAGGAAGGAAGGAAGGAAGGAAGGAAGGAAGGAAGGAAGGAAGGAAGGAAGGAAGGAAGGAAGGAAGGAAAGAAAGAAAGAAAGAAAAAGAAAGAAAGAAAGAAAGAAAGAAAGAAAGAAAGAAAGAAAGAAAGAAAGAAAGAAAGAAAGAAAGAAAGAGAGAAAGAGAGAGAGAGAGAAAAGAAAAGGAAGAAGGAAGGAAGGACAGAAGGAAGGTTGATTAGAGGAATTGATTCAAGTGATTATGGAGACTGAGAGATTGTGAGAAGTTCTACTGTTTTAGAAGACCAGAGGAAAACCAAGCAATGCTTAGAGAAATGGAGTTACACAGCTTTATTATGCTGCCAGACTCAGAGGAGGTTGCCTCTCAAATTCTGAGCAAACCAATATGGTGGAAACCCCTCTTTTATCCACTTTTGGTGTCTTTGTCCCCCAAATATGGATTATACTTCTGGACCTTTGGCGGACTTTGCAAAAAGCCCCAGGTGTTGGGTGTCTTGAGACCATACCTAAGGGCTTGCCTGGTGCCAGCGCTGATAACCCCCCTCTGGGGCCTGTGTCATTGTTTATGGCCTCTGTGAAATGTGAGCATTTAGGTAACAGGTCTTGCAAGACCAGTTTGTGGAGAAA
Organism: Cnephaeus nilssonii; assembly: GCF_951640355.1. Lineage (NCBI taxonomy): Eukaryota > Metazoa > Chordata > Mammalia > Chiroptera > Vespertilionidae > Cnephaeus > Cnephaeus nilssonii. Next base: position 46,052,316 of record NC_137074.1, read on the forward strand.
GGGGTAATGACCTAATTATAGATTATCAAGAATGTACACTGGGCTTGCTGGCACAGATTGAGATTGCTAGCACCCTCCCCCACCCTTCCAAATATCAGGGTTACACTGGAATTGGGCTTTTAGCCTTCTCACTGTCTGCAAGCTGGAGAGCCAGCTGGTAGTAAATTCAGAGGCCCTAGAACCAGGAGCACAGATGTCACAGGGCAGGAGAAGATGAATATCACAGCTTAAACTGAGAGTATATTCACTTTTCCTCCACATGTTTGCCCTATTCAAGCCCTCAGTGGGTTGGATTATGCCCACCCACATTGGTGAGGGCAGATCTTTTTTACTCAGTCTATGATCCAAATGCTCATCTCACAGACACACCCAGAACTAAAGTTTTACAGCTACCTGGGCATCCCTTAGCCTAGTCAAGCTGACATGTAGAAAGATGACCAGGGATAAAATTATGGAAAACTGGGGGACAAATCAGAGTATAGTCTGGTATATTTTAACTGGTTCTCTTCACAATGAGGGCAAGAGAATGAGGGTGTTCAGTTTGGGGCAATGTCCAGTGTATTGGCAGGGCATTGGCATCCCTGGTCTCTACCCATTAAATGCCAGTAGCACTGCACCACGTACACAACCATTGTGACAATGAAAAATACCCAGTCCATTAAGCTCCCTGGAGGAGTATATTCTCTCACTCCCACATCCCTTCAGAAACATCGTCTAGGTTTTTGGTCCACAAACACTGATGGTGATTCAGGGATGCCTGAGCATCCTGTGCTGTTTTTATCTTTCCCCTCACCCCTCTAAAAATCAAACTTTGCTGCTATGTGGCTTATGTGACCTACCTGTATAAATCTAATTTAAATTGAATTGAATGTGTTGAATTGTTGTAAATCATACACAGCCCTTTTACTGTGCTGATTATTGTTAACTTCTAGAAAATCTAAAATTTCCAGGTAACCAAAGGGTAGGATTTTAGGACAAATGAAAGAAGGTGGTAGCAAATTATTTTATTTCATCATAGTTCCTACAATTCGAGTTTGAGTAGTTACTGTTCTATTAGAAAATTGTAATTTCCTCTCTCAACATAGCTAACATATTATTTTGTTCGTCAATACAGTTTTTAAAAATACAAGTTTTGAGGTGAATAAGTGCCCTGACTCAAGAAACTTATAACCTACGAATCAAGATGTTGCTAATCATCAATATTTCTACAGTGTTTTGAAACATATGTCTATTTGTACCCAAGAGACCTGAGAACATATTCTTATTTCCCCATTTACTCATGTGGGATTTGATCTCCTTTGATCCAAGGATTCTATAAAGTATTAAGTCGTCAACCCTCACAGGTGTGGACCTTGAAAGGTCAGAGGATTCACAGCCTTGTTCATGGTCAAATTAGTTGATCCCCATGCCTTTCAGCCTCTAATGCCTCTGAAGGCTATATGGCTTAATAGAGAGAATAGGGCACTGTGAGTCAAGGTGGTGTTCTGCTTCAGGCACTTTCTGGATATGTAAACTTAGGTAAAAAGCTTCATTCTGAACACAGTGATATATATATATATATTTTTTGTGTGGGGGGAGGCCATACCTCACAGACCTCTTTAGAACAATGATTTTTTTAAGGGAAGAATGAATGCGATATGCTTGAATGGGCCTGTCATTTACTCAATGGTCATTCAGTAAATATTTCGAATGCCTACTATGTACTAGTCACTCTTCTAGGCACTGGAGATATGGTATTGGGCACAATAATAAAATATACCTGTCTCCTAGGCATGGAACAGACTGACTGACATATCTCAAAAGGAACAGGGAGGGGGCAGGAAGAGACTAATGAAATAACTCATATGCATACATGCATATCCAATGGACACAGACAATAGTGTGGTGAAGGCTTGGGGAGGGATAGGAGCTGGGAGGAGGGGGGAAGAAAGGGGAATTGTGGGATATCTGTAATATTGTCAAAAATAAAATTTAGTTTAATTTAAAAAATACCTGCCTCCTGGGGCTTACATTCTGACTATTGTATTGGGGACCCAGTTTTTCAAAGAAAATAATACCTAATACATTGATAAAATACTAAAACTTCTGCTCTACTCCCTTCCACCCTATCCATCCCCAGTTGAAAAGTCTTGCTTTAAAGGAAGCCACAGTTGCTAGTGGTTGCATATTATATCCCTCAGGTATGCCTACAGAGAAAAAACATTGATTAAAGTTATCTTAGGGTATTCTTAAGATTTTTTTTTTTTTTTTGTGTGTGTGTGTGTGTGTGTGTTTAATATATTTTTATTGATTTCAGAGAGGAAGGGAGAGGGAGAGAGAAAAGGAAACATCAATGATGAGAGAGAATCATAGAGCAGCTGCCTCCGGCACTCCCCACACTGGGGATCTAGCCTGCAATCAGGGCATGTGCCCTGACCAGGAATTGAACTGTGACCTCCAGGTTCATAGGTCAATGCTCAACCACTGAGCCAAGCGGGCCCTGGCCTTAAGATTTTATTAAATTGATGTGCTCATATGCATACATACAAGTCCTTTGGTTGATCTCTTATCCCCTCACCCCCCAACTTTCCTCATAGGTTGGATAGTCTGTTCAATGCTTCTATGACTCTGGTTCTATTTATATTCATCAGTTTATGTTGTTCATTATATTCCACAAATGTGTGAGATCATGTGATATTTATTGTTCTCTGACTGGTTAATTTTGCTTAGCATAATGCTTTCCAGTTCCATTCATGTTGTTGCAAATGGTAAGGATTCTTTCTTTTTTTACTGCAGTATAGTATTCCATTGTGTAGATGTACCACAGTTTTATAACCCACTCATCTGCTGATGGGCACTTAGGCTGTTTCCAAACCTTAGCAATTGTAAATCGTGCTGCTATGAACATAAGGGTGCGTGTATCCTTTCTGATTGGTGTTTATGTTTTCTTGGGATATATTCCTAGAAATGGGATTACTGGGTCAAATAGAAGTTCCATTTTTAATTTTTTGAGGAAACGCCATACTGTTTTCCACAGTGGTTGCACCTGTCTGCATTCCCACCATCAGTGCAAGAGGGTTCCTTTTTCTCCACATTCTGTTCAGCACTTGATTTGTTGATTTGTTGATTCTTTTGTTGATTTGTTGATGATAGCCATTCTGACAGGTGTGAGATGGTACCTCATTGTCATTTTGATTTGCATCTCTCGGATGATTGGTGACTTTGAGCATGTTTTCATATGTCTCTTGGCCTTCTGTTTGTCTTCTTTCAAAAAGTGTCTATTTAGGTCCTTTGTCCATTTTATGATTGGATTGTTTATCTTCCTTTTGTTGAGTTGTACGAGCTCCCTATAAATTTTGGAGATTAAACCCTTATTGGATATAACATTGGCAAATATGTTCTCCCATAAAGTGGGCTTTCTTGTTTTGTTGATGTTTTCTTTTGCTGTACAGAAGCTTTTTATGAGCATAACTAATGGACACCGATGGGGCAGGGTGAGGGCATGTGCTGGGGGGTGGGGGCAGCTGGGGAGAGGTCAATGGGAGAAAAAGGAGACTTATATAATACTTTAAACAATAAAGAATTTAAATTTAAAACATATTGTTGTGCATTATTTGAAAATAACCAAAATAAAATTTTGTTTTGGTTACATAGATTGTTTTAAAACTTATAAAATCTTCTGAAATTGAAATTGAAGCTCAGCAAGACCATTCCCTCCATTTTATTATGAAGTGAACTAAGCTCAAGCATCAAGGGAAAAACTTGAATCTTGAAAGTCTTGGTAGGGGCTTTATTTGCTTTAACACCTCCCATCCTAACAACACTGTAGTTACTGGCAAGCACACCGTTCAAATATGGAAACTGAGTCTCAGAGATGCTATGGAGCCAATTAGTAGGGTAGCTGAAATTAAAATTCAAGGCTCCCAACCACCATCCAGTGCTATACGTATTGTTTTTCTCCTGGAACATACTACATCCTTTATGACATTTTGACAGAGACTGAGTTAGTCCACTGTGTTAACCAGGGAGGTTTTCCTAGCTGTTTTCTAACCCTGTTTTTAAAGTCAGTTTAAAACATATAGACAAATCTGAAATGAGTTTCCGAGAGATTTGTGCAGCTCCTATTTAAAAGAAAAGATAGACTTCTCTCAATGAAACCTTGACAGTAGCAAATTTAGAAAAGATCTGAAAGCAAAACAGCCTACTCAAGGTTAGACAGTGACTCGAGTCATTCTGTGCACTTGAACAATATTTAGGATGACCCCATGTAAACTCACATTATCACTTAAAAGCCAGTATAAAAATACTACCCATCTGCTGTGTGAGCCCTGCTGCTGCGTGCCACATTTCTCTGACAAGCTGTCGCCTCCGTATAGAGAGGGAGTATACATTTTGGAATCCGGAGTTTGAGTTTGGGGGGAAAAAAAATGGTATCTGGTACATATGGACTAGATTCTGTTCTTCCAAATGTAGATTTGTAACCTCATTTGTTCTCAAAGATGATGTGTTAAATTAGTTTTTCCCATTTCCTCTTTTTTTTTTGACTCTGAAGATGGAAACTCTTATAATTGTATGCCTGTGACATGAACAATGTACAATGGGAAGTCATTTAGTTTGCACCTACCATGTGCGATGCAGAGTGGGTGGCGGGAGGTGTCTATAGCAGACGCTATGACTATGCTCTGTGCTGCCCGCAGTGGTGCGCTTTCTCTGTGAACTGTGTAACTTTTCGGATATTAAGGAGTTGTTAGATGACTTAGATCATGCAGTATATGTAATCACTTACCAGCAAGTGATTTTCACTGTGGAACGACTCTCATTTCCAGAATTACCACGATGTAATCAGCCTCCTTACTAGGCATCTGAGCAGAAGAGGCAAGACTGGAAGTTACATCCTTGGGCTGTACTTGTCTCTCTGATGCATGAATCTGTGCATCAAGCCTTTGGCCCACAATCTCAATCTGGCACACGAGTGCAAGATGGCTGAGTGAATGGCTGTTTTTCCATGGGACAGTTACTTTCTCTTTCTGTGACAATTTCCTAAGACATATCCAAAAGTAAAATATAATAGGAGCAGCAACATGTGATGTTCCTTGATATTTATTGTTAATACTTCTAAGATTTCTGTGGAAATTCTTTTCGATGAATATAACCTCTGTCAAAAATTCTGACATTTCATTCATCCTTTCTTGCCATGAATATTTAATGAAAGATCACTATTTGTAACACCCTGCACTAGGAATACAGACTTAGTAGAGAAGGAGTGCCTAAAGGTGTAATTTTGGGGAAACTGACAAAGTTAGTAGGGAGCTTTTTGATACTGGGCAGAAACAATGGGATCATGATACAGAAGAGGCTATTTCAAATTCCATGTCACCCTGAGGTGTTAGAGAATCATACCTCCTCAGAGCATGCAACATGGGACTTCAGATTATTGAAGCTGAAAGACATATCCTAAATCTTCTAGCCAGAGTGCTTTGTGTACAGATAAGAAAAGCAAGAGTCTGGATGAGGGAGGGATTTGCCAATGGTAGTATAGATATTTAACATCCTATATAATAAAAGTCTAATATGCTAAGTGTCCAACAGTCTGTTCGACCTTTTGACCGGTCGCTATGACATGCACTAACCACCAGCGGGCAGATGGTCTGACTGGTAGGTTAGCTTGCTTCTGGGGTTTGGCCGATTGGGACTGGAGAAGATGGGCAGGACTCACTCTGGAGTCCTCCAATGGTCCCTCCCCGACACTGATTGTGCATTGGTGGGGTCCCTCAGCTTGGCCTGTGCCCTCTTGCAATCTGGGACCCCTCAGGGGATATTGGAGAGTTGGTTTCGGGCCAATACCCACAGGCCAGGCAGAGGGACCCCACCAGTGCAAGAATTTGTGCACCAGGCCTCTAGTTAACTTAATAAAAACCTAGGATGAGAACCCAGGTTTCTCATCATTCAAGCCACTAGTCTTTCTACTTTTAGTTTTGTAGCACTGTTACCCAAGGCTACTTCAGGCTAGCCAGTGGGGTTTGAACCATTTCCAGATAAGGGCATTTTTTGAGACAGGGATCCCCTGTTGAACTGAACTCACCTTCTGTTGGCACACACATTCCTTCCTCTTCCCCTTTATACTTTGGCTATTGGATTTAGCACATGTGGTTGTTGCTAAAGTTTTGACCACAGGCATACTTGAAGATTATAGTTATTTTTGCATGCAGCCTCTTTTGCCTCCAACCTGGATAGCTAGAAGAGGTGGGTGGGGAGGTAAAGTGAAGAAAAGGGATTCTTTTTAAAAAAATACATTTTTTATTGATCTCAGAGAGGATGGGAGAGGAAAAGAGAGATAGAAACATCAATGATGAGAAGGAATCATTGATCGGCTGCCTCTGGACCAAGCCTGCAACCCAGGCATGTGCCCTTGACAGGAATCAAACCTGGGACCCTTCAGTCCACAGGCTGATGCTCTATCCACTGAGCCAAACCGGCTAGGGCAAGAAAAGGGATCTTTACTGCCACGTCTCATGGCCTTGGGCTTTTTATTTTAGTCAGTTCCATGACTAATGCTATTCCCATTGCTATCCAAAGCCTTCCATAATTGTCTTTTGTTGCCTTTTTGGCCTTGGCTCTCAATGCTACTTCTCAGCCGTTACAGGTTTCTAACCTAATAGCCCAACTTTATTTTCCCCCACATGTTTCACCTAAGTTGTCTCTGCTGCAGAAATTTGTCTATGCAATTTAGTGCTTTCTGGATTTCTCTCTCTACCTTTTAAACATCCTTCCAATGTTTATGTCTCAGATCAAGTACCACCCAGCCTAAAATGTACCATCTGCCTCTTTTATAGCATTGATTAAAATCTACTTTGGATTACAGTTATGTAGCTGACACTAGATATTGAAAGCTTGACAAGAGAAATAGAAGTAGGGAAGGACAATAAAAATTAAAAAGTAATAATAAGCATACTGGGTTCAAGGTCTTATACTAATAAAAGGGTAATATGCTAATTAGACCAGATAGACCGGACATCTTCCAGACGTTCTTCCAGACAAAGCCACAGTGGCGGGGGCTGAGGCAGAGGTGGTTAGGGCAATTAGGCAGGCAGGCAGAGTGGTTAGGAGTGATCAGGCAGGCAGGCAGGTGAGCAGTTAGGAGCCAGCAGTCCCGGATTGCAGGAATGGGGCCTAAACCGGCAGTTGGACATCCCCCGAGGGGTCCCGGATTGGAGAAGGTGCAGGCCAGGCTGAAGAATGCTCCCCCTATGCAATAATTTTGTGCACTTGGCCTCTAGTTATAATAATAAAAAGAAAAAATAGAGAGCAAGATGATAGAGTAGGAGTATAGTGGGTTTGACTATGGAAGGGCTGTTGCCATTTACATTAAGACTTGAATGAACTGTAGGATGTGTGAAGGATCTGGGGAACAGCATGCCAGGAAGAGTGAACAGAAATGCAAGGCTCTGAGGCACAAGCATGTTTGAAATATGCAGGCCCAAGAAAGCCCAGGTGCCGGGAGTGTTGTGATGGAGGGGAGTGGCAGGTGATGAGATAGGAGAGGCAGCCAAGAACCAGAAGCTGCAGGATCTTATAAGTCATGCTGAATACTCCATTTTAAGTTGAATTAGTTGAGAAGACATAGGAAGGTTTTGAGCTGAGACGTGACATGAGCTAACCTAATTTTCTTTTTTACAGCAGAACTATATTCTTTTTAAGTTTTGTTATATTTAAACATAGTTGATATACAATGTTATATTAGTTTCAAGTGTATAATATAGTGACTCAACATTTATATACCTTATAATGTGATTACCTTCCTAAGCCTAGTAATCACCTGTCACAGTGCAGACTGATCACATTATTGATTATATCCTCCTTCATCTTTTTAACCATCTCCCCTGGCAACCATCATTCCAGTCACTGTTTCTATGAGCCTATTTTGTTTTATTTGTTTGTTTTGTTTTTATAGTCTACATATACGTGAAATTATATGGTATTTGTCTTTCTCATTCTGACTTATTTCACTTAGCATAGACCCTCTAGGTCCATAGGTTCATCCATATTTTAAATAGCAAGATTTCATTCTCTTTTATTGATCAGTAATATTCCAGTGTGTGTGTGTGTGTGTGTGTGTGTGTGTGTGTGTGTGTGTGTGTGTGTATCAGGGTGGGGCAAAAGGTTTACAGTTTTGTGTAGGTGAAATAGAGATTATTCTTGTATTATTATTTTTTTTTCATATGAACAACTGTAAACCTACTTTCGCCCTACCCTGAATATAACACATTTTCTTTATCCATTTGTCTATTGATGGACCCCTAGGTTGCTTCAATATCTTGGCTACTGTAGATAATGCTGCAGTGAACATAGGGTTGTTTTGTGTGTTTTTTTTCTTTTACAAATTAGTGTGAAATTAAAGGGATAACCCCCACTGTTCTGTGGAGAATAGACTGTAGGTGTACAGGCCAGAAACAGGAGAACAATTATGAGGCTATTACAATAGATTGATTGAGCATGAGCTGAATTGTGTCTTTGACTAAGGTGGTATCAACTGAGGTGCTTAGGTAATGAGTATATTTCAAAAGGAGTGTGGACAGGATTTGCTAGTGAATTGGGTGTGAGGTGGGAGGGACAGAAAGGAATAAAAGACGTCACATTTTCTATGTGCAACTGGCAGAGTGCCTTCTTATTTTGAGCTTCTGTAGAATTTTTAAAGATGTTAAGACTCCTACTATTTTACATCTAGTATTATTTACATCAGTAATAATTGCATGTTCATAAAACCCCAGCCACTAAAAGACAGCCATGGCATCCAAATGCCCTGTGCTAAAGCTTATATACTTGTCTTGTCCCTGTACGTGTACACTTCTGACTTCACTGTGTCACTACTTTTTATTCCCCACATAGCACAATGTTTTTTCCATGTACAGGTGCAATAAATATTTCATGAATGAGTGATTTAACTTCAATACCCATGTATCACCTTTTTTTTTTTAAAAGAGTTGCTTGATGATCTGCCCCATAACAAACATGATTTTTTTTTCTGATGTTTGTGTGTACACACATGTGTTTGTATATGTTTGGGGGTGTAAATAAAGGCAATGACACTGAGAAGCAATCAAGAGGCAGTTGCATATATTATTTAGAAAAAAAAACAACAACACCTTTTTTTCATATTTAAATGGCACTGGTGTAAGAGGGGTTGACCCATTCTCTCCTGAAAGCAAGGAGTTTATTTTAGACATAGAACTGTGATAGTTCCCCACATGGGATGGAAGTATAAAGTGCCTCAGGTCCAGATGGCTGTAGTATTAGAGATAGTATTCACATACAATATTAACTAATTATTTCATCATAAATTACAGCTCTGAACATTGTGCTCTTTTGCACCATTTACTGCATTTGTGGGACATCTAATTATGTCCCACAAATTAAAGAAAAAAAATAAGTATTCTTCAGTGGTCTCTTGCTGCAGAGAACAAGAATATATTCTGTGCAAAACAGAATTGCTTAAAAATACTCCATTAATCTTCATTTTTGCATTTTGATTGCTTTCCTGCTCAAACTTTAGGTATCAAGGGACTGAATGAGTCTGAACTGACTGTACAAGAATTTAAGCAAGAACTGGGAGGAGTAGAAATGAGGAAGCTATTTGCATTCCTGGAAGGCAGAACTCGGGTTTATTAGAATCCTTCATGGTTCTAAGAAATGACAGTCCACTATCCAAATGCTGTTTAGAGTGAGCTTTTTGTTTTTAATTTTTAAATTGTTATAAAAGGTGTTTTTTGTTGTGTTTTTTTTTTTTTAAAGAAACCCAATGTGAAAGCATATGAAGGGAAATAATGGAAGGGCACCTATATCCTCATTCATTTCCCAGGGTTCATTCTGTTGAGTTTGGTTACATTGTCTTCTAGGATCTTGTTTTGTTTTAACTCTTTAGATTAGTTGTGTTGTTGTATGGCAATAGGAAGTGTTAGAAGTATGAAAGGTATTTGTCTTTGCTGCTTCCTCAGATTGAATGTCTGTGCTGTGGGGGGTAAAGAGTGATTTTAAATTTACTATTTTTTTTCTATTTCTTTAAACCAATTTACTCCCTAACAAGGGAAGTTGCAGGCAGCTATTTCCCTGCCCTCCCACCTACCCCAGGTCTTTGAAGGATTGCATCTACACTATTCTTGAATCACTTGTTCTTAACACACAAAAAAAGTTTGTTTTTTCTATCTACTGTTTTGACAACACATTGTAGGGGTGTTCCAGAGCTGTTGGTAAATAAATAGCATGATCTCTTCTCAATGTCTGGACCCTGTAAAAAAAGCAAGTGGAGGAAATGAATCAACACAGATATGAATCACTGTATATTTCATTATGTAAAATTTAACTTTAAAGTTGTATATCCAAGGATAAAACTAATTAACATTTTTATTTTATTTATTTTTATTTTATTTTTTGCTTAATTACATTATTTATTTATTTATTTATTTATTTGTTTGTTCTGGTTCCATTCGATGCTCATTCACTGAGAATTCTAATCTATCTTAAGTCCCATTTGGTAAAATGAATACTGCTTTTCTTCTTTCATTGGTGGGCGGGTGGGGAGTCCCATTTGGGACACTAATATGCAACATGCTCTATCAGTTTAAGAAGAGGAAATAAAATATAAACAACATTTTTACAAGTGATGAGTATACTTAGGGAAATATAAATAAAAGAACCTGGGGAGGTTCAAGTAAGACAAAGCTTATTGTTAGTCAGGACAAGTTCATTTTGAATTGAATATTCTGAATTTGAGCAGAATAAAGAATGCTCTCGTTTGCCTAGCCGGCGTGGCTCAGTGGTTGAGTGTCGACCTATTAACCAGGAGGTCACGCAAGGTTCGATTCCTGATCAGGGCACATGCCCAGGTTGCAGTCTCAATCCCCAGTGTGGGGCATGAAGGAGGTAGCCAATCAATGATTCTCTCCTATCATTGATGTTTCTCTCTCTCTTTCCCTCTCCCTTCCTCTCTGAAATCAATAAAAATATTTTTTTTAAAAGAGAATGCTCTCTTTTTTTAAAACTTTTATTCTAAGAGCCCCTCTGAGCTTGGTCAAGTTACATAATCTCTTGAATGACTGAGGGCTCTGTATGTGAAAAAAAACGAACAAAGAAACAAAACTGTAGAATTGAGTCAATTAAAGATAATGTTGTGTTCACCCACATCAACATTGGTATAAATTTTTAAATAATTATAAAATGATTTGACAATATACAGCCTCTATAATTAATGGACATAGTACTTTCTCTATACTTCCCCATTTTAACTTAGTATCAACAATATCAGTGATAATTAAACTCGTATTTTCTCTTTGAGTCTTTTGAAACATCTTGGGTGAAGCCATTTTGCAGAATTACTTTAACCCACTAATCTTGACCATTCTAGATTCTGTTTTACCCCTTTTGACTAAGAGGAAAAGGACCAAGTTATTCCTTCTCCATAGTGAGGACAGGAAGTGAAACCTTAACATGCTCTGCTGTATCTGGAGGAGGGGTTTTATTGATTGAGTTGATTGAAGAGAGGCAAATTGAAATATGGCCAGGACCAACACCCAATCTCTTAAAGAAAATTAGAGAATTTTTTTTTGTCTTGCTTCAAAAATTTTTAAGTTTTATTCTTCCAGGAGATGACTGGTGAAATATACTGCCTAGATTATATACGTCTCATTCGTGAATAATGTAGGGAAGAACTGAATTGCCCTATTTTGAACAAGTTATATTTGCCTAAGTGTTTACATAGTATATTCTGGGACACTGGGGATATAGAAGTTTTCAAAAAATGTATTTAGAAACTTTTAAACTCTCAATTTTGGACAAAGGAGCTCCCAACTTTGAAGTTCCTAATTCTCTTTCATCCTACTATTAAACTCCTCATTTCTTAATTTATTTTCTATGTATACCTAGCACAATTTTTCCTTATTTTATGCTTCATTTCTTTCCCTTCTCTCTTCTCACTTTGTATTCAGAGCAGGAATTGCTTGCCTTTTCTCCCTGTTCTCCACCCTTCCTTGGGTATACAGTAATACCTTTAATAAAGGCTTTAGGGAAACTTTTCACTTGTAAACTTCACTTGTTTTTGTTGACAGTGTGGTGCCCACGCTCAGGTAAATTAACCTCATGCTCCTGGTGACAGGAAGATAGGGACACTAATATATAATGAGTGCCAACAGACATTGTGCTAGGCTTCTTTTTATACAATTCCTCATTTAATTTTCACAATAACTCTGCTGAAGGTGGATTACCGTTCCACTCTACAATATAGAATTTGAAGCCCAGAGATATTAAATACCTTGCCTGAGGATAAGTGACATAGTTGAGCTTTGAGCCCAGGCAACTCTGAGTTCAAAGCCTATGCTCTTTTCATCTCCTGGAAACACATGCAGAGGAGCAAGACATAGAGCCTTCAGAGGTTATGGCATATTTATTACTTCGAAGTTTACAACCTCTGAGCATGCACACTGCCTTAGCAACTAGAGGTGTGTGAATGAAATATTAGAATTGTATAAGTCACTGGCAAAATGACCTTTTGGTGCCATTCTGATCCTGAGTTACTTAAACTCATTATTATTATGAAGTCATAGGAATAATCCAGAAATAGTTTTCAGCAATTGTTACTTACTTAACATTAGGCTTACTTATTTGCATAACAGGAAAGCAGAGGCTAGTCCTACCAGATGATAGATAAAATGATGGGAGGATTGAAATAGTTAAATAACTCAAATGTTAAGGATTGAAATAATTAAATAACTCAAATAATTAAATAACTCAAATGTTCAGATATGATAAATTTAATGTGCACATTAAATTTATCAATAGAGGCAAGGCAGTGCACAAGTCAGTGTGGGCTGAGGTACACTGAAAAGGCCTCACAGATGGAGTGGGTGGTGTTAACTAGTCCTGAAGAATGGTAATACATGAACAGGTAGCCTGAATTTTCATATTTATTCATGTACTTTCTTATCTGTTAAAAAGGTAGAGATAGAAAAACACAGGAAGGAAGGAGGATGGAAAGTAGGGAGGGAGGGCTGGCAAGGGGAGAGTAAGAGAATGCTCGAGCAAATTGTAGGAATAGCATCAAGTCTGTATATCTTGGATCATGGATGTATGTTTGTATGTGAAGGGCAATACATCAAGAAGTGATAGAGGTAAATTATGCTTAGGTGAAAAGCCAGTATACCATAATTCTAGTTCTAGCTCTACTCTCGTGTTATTGTCTAGACTTAGGCAAGCCATATAACCTCTCAGGCCCCCAATGTCCTCCTGAGAAGGAATTGGGCTGAATGATCATAAAGTTATATTTCACCTCTAACATTTAATGATTTTAAAGTTCTTAGTGTACTCTAATTGTCCAATGCATTATATGAACAGGGTGTCCCCAAAAATGTATACACACTTTCTGATAGCTTATTCGATGTTTCTTTTCTTTTCAGATTTAACTCATTGGAATGAATAGTTATTCAAAATGTGTATACATTTTTGTGTGACACCCTACATATTAACTACTTGGATATGCAACCAGAGAGGTGTGCTCTTTCTCCTAAAAAATGCTAAAGGTTGACCGTGTTATAGAAAACACTCTGGAATCATGTATTCAGAATTCTTAATTTTCAGTTTTCCTGCTTTTACTTTAATGTCTCTGCTGTGGTGTTCTTCCCTCTTAAACTGGAAGCCAGATTTAATTTTTATGATTGAAACCCCTCTTTTTATTATACAAAGAATAATAGGAGTGAAAATTTTCTCATTTCCAATTCAAATTTTATGTTGAGGTAGACTAGATAAAAATACAATATTTTAGAGAGGAAAACATTGGAAACAGTAACATGTTGGAGAAAAAAATAAGTAGCAATCACTACCATATTCTGGTGGAATCCAATCCTTGTATTTTTGTCTATTTGTGGAATGCTCTAGGTAAGAGAGGATGCATCAACTTATTGAAACAAGTACACTTCAGACCAAGGGCAGGTTGTATTAATTCCCAAGTGTTTTCAATTGCCTACCCTGTGTATCCCCACTTCTTATGTATATTAAGGTGGGTATACCACAGGCCATTAGCCCCGAAGTTTGGTATAAGCTTGAACTTCAGAAGAGGATTAAGACATCTCAAAAAAACAAAACAAAACAAAACAAACAAACAAACCTGAGTTCTCTAACTCTGTGTAGGAGTTCTATTGTAAAGGATTTAAATAACATCAACAACAAAAGGGTTTTCTTCATTCTTTATATTTGTGCTTGACAAAGGAAAAAATATACACCCTGTTTCAAAAAAATTATGACAGGATAAAATGTATATCAACACCTAAAGTTCTTTCTCAATCAGAAAATGAAAGCCCCTCTCTTGCATGTATGACTATGTGGCCGTATAGAAGATGTTTGTTTACGCAGAAGATAGAAAATGTCATTGAAAACAGGCAGACTCTAAAGTGGCCCCCAACTATTCCCACCTCCTGATATTTATGCCTTTGTATATGGAACTCCCCTTTAGTAGAGGCAGGGCCTGTGACTTGCTTCTAACCAATAGAATAAAGCAAAGGTAATGGGATATACATGGTTACTTGTACATAATTACATTACATCAGATTGTGACACCATCCTATGTGAAGTCTCTCCCCATGATAACTTTGAAGAAACACACATGTTAAGAGTTGCCACATGGAGATGGCCATGTAACAAGGAGTTCAGGGCAGCCTGCAGGAACTGAATGTTGCCAACAACCATGTAAACTCAAAAGCACACTCTTCCCCAGTTGAGCCTAATAGTGAAACCACAACCCAGACTTATTTCTTTCTTGCAGCCTCAGGCAGAAGATACAGTGAAGCCATGGCTATACGTATGCTCCACATAAGTTGTGAGATAATAAATATATGTTGTTTACTCCATGAAGTTTTTATTGCTATACAGCAACAGATAGTTAATGCACCCATGTTATTTTTAGAACCCACCATTTTTTTCACCTCTTATTTTCTACATATTAATTACTAAGTGAATGTGGCTTGTAGCCACCTCTTCAAAATTGTTAAGAATACTTTAAAAGTTGATTTATCTGTGGCTTTATATAGGACATAAATTGCCACTCAGTTTCTGGTATCTCTTCAGTGGACATGTCCCTTGAATTTACTTTATAAGGCAGATGGACAAGGTTGAAAATTATTGGTAAATACTTGTTGAATCCAATTGGATAATGTGAAGATGAGTTTCTTTGAAAGCTTTTTTTAAATCTTCCTGTAGCTATGTCATAGGTGGTACATCAGAACTTCCTTTGCTGGAAAATGGGGTGAGGAGTTTATCTTTCAGGATTTTCTCATTTGCATACTAGTGAAATTAAGTTTAAAATCATATTAAGAGGAGTCTTCAAATAAAGAAGCCATTGGACAAGGTCAATCTTCAGTGTAAAGAATCTTAGAGAAGTGGAATATTAGAGAAGCTGGCCATATTAAAGTAGTTAATATATGTCTATGTAATACAATGGGCAATTAGAGCACACAGAGAAATTTAAAATCATTAAGTGTTAGAAATGTCTCTTTCACAACTGCCTCTGTGACCTAGGTGACCCTGGTGTAGTTTGCTGGAAGACAAATGCTTGACCATTTGGAAATGACAGTGGACCCTGATAGTCTGAAACAAGCTGTAGCCCTGAAGTGGCCTAAACATGGCCCTCATGTGGTCATGCAAATTCTGTGGAAAATTGCCAATCCCTCAACTACATTCTTTACTCATCCAGAGTACTGGAATTCAGGAGCTATTGGGAAAGTTCCACAAAATAGCACTTCCTAAGTCTTTCTTTATAACTCCTATCACATATTTCTAGTCTGTTCCAGAATCAGCAGTGCTCCTCTTTTTGGAGCCTCAGTTGCTATGATGGTACTGCCTCACAGTTAGTTTCCCTCAATCCTGAATGAATGAACAAGCAGTTGGGATGCTTAACTATTAGTGTAACAAAGAAATCTCTTTTTTCCTTGAAGGACATTACATAAGGTATAGCTATACATAGCTCTGATCTTTTTTATAGGTTAAGCATTTTGGGAAACTATTCCTAAAACATTTCTGAAAGGGTCACCCAAAAGAATGTGGGGAAATCAATTGGACCTTAACAAGGAAAGTATTAGTTATTTTCTGGTCAGAATATGTCATATAGTTCTGCCTCACTAGTGAGAAAGGTTGTGAGAAATTGCCCAGGTACGCAAAGCTCATAAATGGCAGGGAAGAGATGTAAATTCTAATCTTTCTGGTTTCAAATTTTATAATTTTACCATTATTTACATACATATATTCAGCTAACATATTCTTCACACCACTATTATCCCATGTACTGTACTATGTTAAATATAGTAAGTGATATTTAGGTGAATAGGGCCTAGCATGTGCTCTTAGAAGGAAAGAGATAATTAAAAAGGCTAAATCCTGAGTTTTGTGGGAAGAAAGAGAAAGATGGGCAAAATGAAGGCCAGACTGAATGAGTACAAGTAGATTATAAATCTGCTGATATAAGTAGGTAACTTGACCTTTCTGGGAACTGTTTCATCATGTGAAGAATAGGGGTTAATAATCTCTTCCTTATAAATTGTTTTGGGAGATTGAATGAAAAAACACGGAAAGTTGCACTTAACTGGCAACCCATCATAAGCAATAACAACATGAGCTTTTGGGTATCTCTGGACAGAGGAGCCCCTGACAAAGGAAATAGTGCTGGCAGAAGGGGGTTTATGGGGTTGCAAATCAGTGAGTCAGGACTCATCACCCAGCAACTTTGTCATTATGGGCCAACTACCAACTGCATAGACACCTCAGACCAGTCAGATATTAAATGGCCATCGATGGAAGGCCCACCTTAGAAGGTGGTTAGGAAAAAATGCAGATAATAACACAGGTGAGTGTATAAATTTTGAAAATTTATGGGAAAGTTCACTTGTTTTTTTTTTTGTTTTTTTGTTTTTTTACTGTCAAGAATACAGGGTTGGGCAAAGTAGGTTTATAGTTGTTCATATGGAAAATAATATAATAATTAATAAATAATACAAGAATAATCTCTAAAAGAATAAACTCTATTTCCTGTACTCACAACTGTAAACCTACTTTTGCCTCATTCTGTATAATGGACGGCACATTCTTAAGATTGTGTCCTTTCACCTATTTTTAAAATCATGGTATTCCTATGTCTACTCTAGCCAAGCAAAAAACATTTTGTTCTTTGTCCTTATCTTGCTTTAGTTAGCCAATACTTTGAATACTCGTATATGTGTGTGTGGCCTCTTTGGGGAACTGGTGAATTTTCTTGTACACATAAATATAGATGTTCTGTATGGTCACTTTGTACTTTAAACCTGACTTTTTCATAATGCTTAAGCTTTCTCCTCTATCAGAGACAAAATTCATACTATAACAATAATAATAATAATAATTATTATTATTATTATTATTTTAATGGCTTTGAACGAAAACTTAATTAAAATGTATTTCATATTTCCTTCCATAGAAGTCATTCTAAGCATTTGAAACCTCTTGATGACTCAAGGGCATCAGCATGCTCTTGGGTTATTGTGCTGTTCTGAAATTCAGTAATTTTTCTTGGCTGTCCCCTCAGGCTGTCAGCTGCCATTTGTGCTGTCACTGAACTGCCTCTCAGAGTATTTTCTACCACCTTCTAATGTTTAGTGGTTCTAATCTCTTCTGGTATGAGGAAGAAGCAGCAAAATGGTCATTAGAATTGTTGGTGAATATGAGTCAATAAGCAGTGAAACCTTATTGCCACTAAAGGAGCATCCATCAGAGGAAAGAATTGTGTTATTCTGGAGCTTTTTTTTTTTTTTTTTTTTTAAATCACTATTTTACAAACACAGAGCTGCGGCTGCTTCTCCATCATCTACATTTTTTTATCTTTCTCTTTTAAACTCTAAGGGAAATTGGAAACTTGGACTATGGCTATATGCTTTCTTACCTTTTGCTCAAATTTTGTTTTTTTATTATTTTATTTTTAATTGAATTTATTGGAGTGACATTGGTTAATAAAATTTTATAGGTTTCAGGTGTACAATTCTATAATACATCAATTGTATATTGTATTGTGTGTTCATCAGCCCAAGTCAAATCTCCTTCTATCACAATTTATCCCCCCTATACCTTTTTCTACCTCCTCCTACCTCCTTCCCATCTGGTTAGTAATTGCCATGCTGTTGTCTGTGTTTATGATTTTTTTTTTCTCTTAATCCCTTCAACTTTTTCACCCAGCCCTGAAATCCCTCTTGCCTCTGACAGCTGTCAATATGTTCTGTATCAATGAGTCTGTTTCTATTTTGTTTGTGTTTATTTTATTCACTAGAGGCCCAGTGCACAGATTTGTGTGCTGGTGGGGTCCCTCGGCCTGGCCTGTGCCCTCTCACAATCCAGGACCCCTTGGGGGATGCCAGACTGCCAGTTTTGGCCTGATCCACACAGGCCAGGCTGAGGGACCCCACTGGTGCACAAATCCATGCATTGGGCCTCTAGTATGCATATAAGATCTTTGGTTAATCTCTTTTTGCCCTCCCCCCTTCCCTCTGAGATTCATCAGTCTGTTCCATGTTTCTATGCCTGTGTGTTGATCATCTTCCCCCTGGTGTTCAGTGTGTGTCATAGCTACTGGTCAAACAGTCAAACTGTCACTTTGGCTTTTATATATATAGATAGATTATATTCCATTCATGATTGAAATCACATGGTACTTGTCTTTCTCTGGTTGGCTTATTTCCCTTAGCATAATACTCTCCAGGTCTATCCATGCTGCTGCAAAAGGTAAGATTTCCTTCTTTTTTATGGTCAAGTAATATTTCATTATGTAAATGAAGAACAAATATATATATATTTACCAATGCTTTCAATGTGAATTCTAAGTGGGTGTTTTTTTTTTTAATTCTTTATAGTTTAAAGTATAACATATAGTATTACATATGTCTTCTTTTTCCCCCATTGACCTCTTTGCAGCCACCCCCCACCCTCCAGCCCATGCCCTCACCCTTCTAGTGTCTGTGTCCATTGGTTATGCTTATATGCATGCAAAAAAATCCTTTGGTTGTTCTCTTACCCCTTACCCCACCCTCTCCTGCCTTCTCTCTGATGTTTGAAGTACTGTTCGATGCTTCTCTGTCTCTGGATCTATTTTTGTTCATCAGTTTATGTTGTGCATTATATTCCACAAATGAGTGAGATCATGTGATATTTATCTTTCTTCGACTGGCTTATTTCACTTAGCATAATGCTCTCCATGTCCATCCATGCTGTTGTGAATGGTAAGAGTTCTTTCTTTTTTACATCAGCATAGTATTCCATTATGTAGATATACTACAGTTTATTTAATTCACTCAACTGCTAATGGGCACTTAGGCTGTTTCCAAATCCTAGCTATTGTAAATTGTAGCACAACTTTTTTTATCCACCTGTCTACTGATGGACACCTGGACTGCTTCCAATCCTTGGCTATTGTAAATAATCCTGCAATTAACATAGGGGTACTATATTCTTTCAAATCAGTGTTTCTTGTTTCTTCAGATAAATTCCTAGAAGTGGAATCGATGAGCCATTAGGCACTTCCATTTTTAAGTTTTTGAGGTACCTCCATACTGCTTTCCATAGTACCTGCACCAGTTTGCACTCCCACCAACAATGCACAAGGGTTCCCTTTTCTAAAAATCCTCCCCAACACTTCTTTGCCAACTTATTGATGGTAGCCATTCTGACAAGTGTGAAATAATATCTCATTGTGGTTTTAATTTGCATTTCTCTGATAAGTGACATTGAGCATCTTTTTATATGTCTATTGGCCAGCTGCATGTATGTCCTCTTTGGGAAAGTGTCTATTCAGGTCCTTTGCCCAGTTTTTAATTGAACTGTTTGTTGGTTGTATTGTTTTTTGGTATTGATTATGTTAACCCCTTATCAGATATATCATTGGCAAATATGTTCTCCCATTCAGTGGGTTGTCTTTTCATTTTGTTGATGGTTTCTTTTGCATTTCAAAAGCTTTTTAGCTTGATGTATTTCCATTTATTTATTTTCCCTTTCTTTTCCTTGCCAGAGGCAATATATAAATATATATATATATATATATATATATATATATATATATATATATATATATATTGCTATGAGAAATGTCTGAAATTTTACTGACCATGTTTTATTCTAAGATTTTTATGATTTCTAGTCTAACATTTAAGTTTTTAATTTATTTTAAGTTTATTTTTATATATGGTGTAAGAAGGTGTTCTAGTTTCATTTCCCAATACCATTTATTTAATAGACTATCTTTATCTCAGTGTATGTTATTCCTCCTTAGTCAAACATTAATTGACCATAAAGGTGTGGGTTTATTTCTGGGCTCTCTAATCTATTACGTTGACCTATATGTCTGTTTTTATGCCAGTCAATGCTGTTTTGATTACTATGGCCTTGCAGTATAGTTTGATATCAGGTAGCATGATTCCTCTACCTTTGTTCTTCTTTTTCAAGATCACTACTAGTATTGCTATTCGGGATCTTTTGTAGTTCCATATACATTTCTTGAATATTTGTTCTAGTTTTGTGAAATTCACCATTAGTATCTTGATAGGAATTGTATTAATTCTATAGATTGTTTTGCATAGTATGGACATTTTAATGATGTTAAATCTTCTTATCCATGAACATAGTATATGTTTCCACTTACTTGTATCTTCTTAAATTTTTTTCTTCAGTATCTTAAAATTTTTCAAGAATAGGTATTTTACATTCTTAGTTAAATTTATTCCTGGGTATTTTATTTTTATAATGCAATTTTGAATGGGATTGATTTTTTTAGCTTTCCTTTCTGATAGATCATTATTGGTGTAGAAAACTGCAACTGATTTTTGGATATCTATTTTGTATCCTGCTACTTTACTGAATTCATTTATCAGTTCTAGTAGCTTTTGGTGGAGTCTTTAGGGTTTTCTATGTACAATATCATATCATCTGCAAATAATGACAGTTTTGGGTGACTTTTATTTCTTCTTCTTGTCTGATTTTGTGGCTAGGACTTCCAGTGCTATGATGAATAAGAGTGGTAAAAGCAGACATCCCTGTCTTGAACCCAATCTTGAGGGAAATGCTTGTACTTTTTGCTCATTGAGTATGATGTAGGTTATGGGTTTGTCATATATATGGCCTTTATTACATTGAGGTATGTTCTGTTCTTTCTATTCCCACTTTGTTGCAGAGTTTTTATTATAAATGGGTGCTGGATTTTATCAACTGCTTTTTTGCATCTATTGATATGATCATGTGGTTTTTATCCTTCATTTTCTTTATGTGATATTTCACATTTATTGATTTGCGGATATTGTACCAAGCTTGCATCCCCGGATAAATTCCACTTGATCATGGCATATGATCGTTTTAATATGTTGCTGGATTGGTTGCTAATATTTTGTTCTTAAACACAATTAGAGGAGTGTTTCTAAATTGGATCATTTCAGATTGTCTCAGTTCCCTATGGCTCTAAGAACAATCTGATTTGAAGCCACATACTTTTGGCAGCTTCCAGCCATTTATTTGGACTATTAAGCAAGCACACTCATAATCTTTCAATTGAAAGAAGACATCTTTATTTCCAGTTCACACCCTTCATAATAAGAAGGGTATTTGAAATGAAGCCAAAAAGGATAACTTACTTCTCTAACTTCATATTACAGATGCCTGCAGTAATGGAAGAACATTTTCTTACTACTCAGCCTTATCCCCAAATCAGCAACAGGAAATAACAGTGATGCATTCAGACTTGAACAGCAAAAGCAAAAGCAAAAAAAAAAATCACTTGCTTAAATTTGTAGGAAAAACTTGACTTTCCTGAAAGCGTATCTTTAGGAAGTAAGATGAGCTGCAGACCCAATCGAGGAAGATGCCTTTACTTATCATTATACTTAGAAATTATCTTTGAAAGGCTCCTCTTGCCATTATTACCCTATATAGTTACCAGAAACTTCAAAATTAGGGAAAATCTCATTATGAAACACAGATCTTATTTTGCTCTGGTTAAGTCCAGAATGTGGAGTCTGAAGAACTGAGTTTCCCAGCAGAAGTGAGGACTTTCTGTTACAGAGTAAATGGACCTGAAAACATGAAGTAGGCAGATTCTCCACTGTTGGGGAGCTGATGGATCCTGTGCTCAATTTTCGAAGGTTCATTTCTCTATTGTACACCTGGAACCACCAGGAGTCACCAGGCTATGTTAGGGTACTCTCCTGTTGCTAACTCCTTCCTTTCTGCTGGGACAACCCTCCCCCTCCTCTAAGCCCTGCATATTCCACTCACCTCTAGGAGGCACCTCCTAAACCTGTTTGCTCCCAAGTGATAATGATCTCTCTGTGGAAGCATTTCCAGGGCATTAGACCTATTGTTCTCTGTGGCTTTTATCATGATGTACCTGGGACAGGAGTCATTTATATAATGCCCTATACTTATGCCATTTGTATGCTTCCTGAGGACAGGATCTGCTTCTAATTTATCTGCTTCCTTATGGATCTGCAGTCTAATGCATATCCTAATTGTATCCTAAAGCTGGGGGAAGGGTGTCAGAGGGGGTGGGGGGTGGAAAGGAAAGGAAGGAAATATCTCTAAGGCCCTAATGCAATAATGTTAAATAATAGTTTTATCTTTTATGCCACTTTATTATTTACAGTTTTTCGTGTTTATTTCCATAGCATTGATCACTATGCTGGTATTGTGTGTACGAGTATATTGTGTGTATATGCCTGTGTATCTTTTTATTGGGTGTGTGTATTGCTTACTCTCTTTCCCTGTCCTCCCACACACACTCTCACACACACATGAATGTGAAGGCAAAGACATTGTAGTGATCAACTACATCTTTGGCTCCTTGAACAGTGACTGACAAGGAGGGAAAGCTCAATAAATATTTGTTAGATGAATGAATGAAGGTTACCTCATTTGACCTTCACCATAACCTTGTGAAGTAAATATAATATTCATACTATATCCTCCTTGGGGAAGGTAGCAAAACTGAGGCCTTGAAGCCTGCTCAAGGTCACATTTCTACTTATTGGCCAAACCAAGGCTTGAATGCAGATTTTCTATTTTCATATTCTTTTTGTCTTCTGGGAATTTGCTATATTAGTAGCAAAGCTAGAAATGTCACACAAGGAAAATTTGTTTCCAAATTTAAATTTGTAATGCGCACACAAGAAATTGACTTTTTAATCTAATGGTAACACAGATTGTGTGACTTTCTGGAGGAAATGCCTTTCTTGTCAACCCTCTTGCCTTTATTGTCATATGTGTCAGTGCACATTCACGCACACTATGCAGCTCTCAGCTTGTACTTTTCCAGTCTCTTGTTAATTCTTTTTGTAGGCTCTTCTTGCCCTGACCATCCTCAGTGCTTGTCAGGGCTACTGCTTGGTCAGGTAAAGGCATAGAAACCTACATCAGGGTTTGCTATGGTGACTTTAGCAAGAGCAAAGGTCTTGAGGGAAGCTGGACAGCGGGCATTTCAGGAGTAGAAATAGGCTGGGTTCTTGCTGTAAAAAGCTTATATTCGCCCTAATAGTAGCTAACATTGTCAAGCAGAGTAAACACCCATGCAAATTACTAAATTGTCCTGAATATCCAAGGATGCCAATAATGACCTTGAAATTCAAATGAAATATCATTTTTTACTGAAATAGCAGACAGACACCACATGTAGTCTCTCTCTATCTTTGCCCCCAGATGTGGTACATACATATCAGCCTGGCAAGAACACCCCTTATGGCCCTAATGTATGGAAGGAACTGTTGCTATACCTCAATTTTGTATTTGGCAGCAAAATTGAGGTGTAGCAACAGTCCCTTTCTATTCTCAGGCACCTATTTGTTTTCTTTTATCTTAAAACAGGATGACTCTGAAGGGGAATGAGTTGTCCAGTTATATAGGATCCTACATCAAAGTACAAGCACTTGCTTTTATCTAAAGTCCACTTGGGTAGGGATGAGTCAGTGAAAACTGGACAAAGGAGATTTTAAGTCACATGTTGTCACTGACTCTGAGGCAATGACAGTGAGTAGCCCAGAAGCTCTCCAAGGCCTCTTTTCATATTCACTCAGACAAACCTTAATGAGGTCAAAGGGATTTCTGTCCAAACTCACAAGTCTAATTCTGCACTTGACCGTGAGTCAGGCTGTAGTTCACTGATTGGGCTTCTTGGTGGTAACAAGACTCATTTCTCTCCCTTTCCCTTTCTCATCAATGACTCAGGAGACTCACTGGAGAACTATGGGCGCTTCTCTTCCTGGAATCATCACTGTGAAAGTGCACAACCTCTAAGCTTACTGGATGCACCTAATGAAACATGCCTCTACTTTGATTTAACCTCCTGTATGTGGTTTGCGGAGATGGGCTGTTGGGGTTTCCCACCAGTGCACGACGCAAAGTTTCTATTTCCACATCTTGATGGCCAGTTCTATATTTGGTCAAAATCCTGATTTTTGCCTGGTTTCCTAGGGAAACAGTTTGTGAAAGCTGCTGCTTTCTGTCTATCTGCCTCACCTGTCTAGATTTTTAATATATAAATATAAAGAGGTAATATGCTAATTGGTCCTAAAGGCGTCTCAGTCACGACTGGTCAATAGGCTGTGTGCACACAGAAAGCTGGTAGGCGGGAACAGGGGCAGGGGTTTCCGCCCCCAGCAAAGGTGCACACAGGCCTGCCCAGTGCTGAGGTCATGCTGCCTCAGAGGCAGAGGCCACTCCCAATGGAGGCATGTGCAGGCCCGCCATGCCGCCTGGTCTGGAGGGGCGTGTCAGGATGGACTGCGGCGGCCCCCATGGCAGAGATGCTCACAAGCCCAGGCCCAGGGGTGGCGTTAGGATGGGGGCAGCCCCACAGCAGAGGTGTGCGGAGGCCTAGGGCGCTGCCCAGCCCGGAGGGGGGGGGGGTGGCATCAGGATGGGGGTGGGGCCTTGGCAGAGACCTCTCAGCACTCCTGCACTGGGGTCTGAAGGCACGGAGAGGAAGGGAGAGCAGATGGACAGTTAGGGGGATCAGGCCAGGAAGGGAGAGCAGTTAGGGCCATCAGGCAGGCAGGCAGGTGAGCACTTAGGAGCCAGTGGTTCTGCATTGTGAGAGGGATCCCAGATTAGAGAGGGTGCAGGCCAGACTGAGGGAACCCTGTGCCCTGTGCACGAATTTCATGCACTAGGCCTCTAGAGTGTGTATATATATATATTCCTTGATTATTTCCTAATCTGACAGGAAGGCAGAAAGCCCAAAATGAGGGAAAGCCCCTTAAATTTGATTACAAAAAGTTTATGAAAATGAATCGTCAGTTAGGAAATTACAGTTGTGTGTGAGGGTGGGTAGGTGGTTTTTGTTTCTGTTGGTTGTTTCTAGTTGTCCTTATGTTGAACCTACTATAATAAGAAAGCCGGTGTAAGTGAAATTGGGAGAGTAAAGAAATCATGTTCTATAGCTGCGAAGACAGTACACATAAAATACAAAGACAGACACAATGACACAGTCACATCCCTGCAAAGTCTTCCACACAATTCAATGAACATTTACTGTCAGAAGTATCAGCTATGACATAGTTATAGGAACACTAGACTTGAAATCAGGAAATCTGAGTGGTTGCATCATTTGAATCTCAGCCTGAATTTTCTCATCAACAAGAGGACTGCATTTTATTTTTAGAATCTGGACCTCTTGTGCTGAAGATTCTGCAAAACAACCTGTACTTATTAACTAAATATGCATTCTTTTTTCCGCACATACACACTGACTAATCAAAACTGTGTAGCCTGACATAACCAACATCATCGTACTGAGGTGATAATCTAACAAGAAACAGCCTAATAGCAGTTACATGCTTGTATAATTTTAAGCTCGTTAAAAATTGAAATCAACCCCTGAAACTCTAATATGGACATGTCAAGCTCCAGGGGCAACTGCATTTAGAACCACTAACCTAGACAATTTCTAAAATCATCTCCAGAGTCTTAGTTGCTGAACGTTTTGGGCGGGAGAAAGCTGGCAGAGGAGAAAGAGGTACGCTTTCTTCCATTATGAAATACATATGGTTACTTCACTTGTGGAGTTCTATCTGAATCTAACGCCTGCTGGGTTCTTTCATATTCCTAAGATATTTCTGTATTCCAGAAGTTGAGTGAGTCAGGTCGTTCACTGTGGCTCATGGATAGACTATTTGGGGAGCAGCTGTCCACACACCTGGTGTTGGAAACAAAACCCTCAGCAGACCGAATCTATTGTCATTTAATTACTTCTCAAGATGCCATAACCAGAAATTTTTTGTAAATACATATTTTATTCCCCAAGGCATGTTAATATGAGGCCAAAATTTATACAACACTGAGAGGAAAATATTTCCTTTTCACTCATTCTCTGTGTTATTGTGAACATCCTATAGAACAGGGGTGGGGAACCTTCTTTTCTGCCAAGGACCATTTGGATATTTATAACGTCATCCCCGGGCCATACAAAATTACCAACTTAAAAATTAGCCTGCTGCATTTGGTCAAACATTTATTTAACTCATCCCCTAATGCCTTAAAGGGCCAGACCAAATGATTTCTCAAGGCCTTATACAGCCTGTGGGCCAGATGTTTCTCACCCCTGCTATAGACTAACGAAGGGGCTCAAACTTAGCCAACACCTCTTTTTTGGTATTCAGTTCTCAGAATCATAGAAATACAATATTTTTATTCAATAGTTCAACACAATTCAATGAACTTTTACTGTTTGCCTTTTCTAGATCAGGTGTTGGACTGGCTAGACAATAATTGGTGCCTCAGAAGAAATAATTTATTTTTTAATTACATACATTGCACTTATTATATGTCAAGCACTGTTCCATGCACTTTATTAACTCACATCATATTCAAAAGAGCCCTTGGAAATGTGGGTACTATATCACCCTTGGCACTGAGGCACAGAGAGGGTAATTAATCTGCCCACGGTCACATAGTCAATAGCAGTGGGTCCGGGCAATGGGCTCTGGTGTGTATCCTCTTTACCACCATGCCATGCTCTGAGAGGCAAGAATAGGAAGAAATTGCTATGGGCTCAGTGGATCAAGGAACAAGGCACCTGAACTAGGATTTGCACTGACCCTTCAGAGGATGGTCAGAGATATCTGACTCTTGGCATTCATAACAGTGGCCACAATATGGACAGTGCCTTGAAGTGGAAAATGGCCTCTGCGGTTATATTGAGAGAATAGTAAGTGGACTGGTCTGGACGAGGAAGTATAGCTACATGGAAGATAAGTTGAAAACAAAGCTTACTGCCAGAATTTGAGGGACATTGAAAGTCAAGCAAAGAGCCCGTGTGCCTTATTTAATGTTTAGACACATTAGATTAGATGGGGCAGTTATAGGTCTGAGACCAGCATGGCAGGAAGAGCATGCCTGTATCCACAGCAGCTCTTTGCTCAAAGTCCAGAAACTAGCTGCTAAAACCTGCTGTTCTGAGCAAGAACCCCTCAGAGGCATAAACCCCATTAAGCAAGCTGGACCATTTCCTTTGGAGTATTCACCTCTCTGTTGGTGAAGGACACCTTCCAAATTCAACCCATTTGCTTCAGTTCAACCTTGTGTGCCATGAGAACCAAGGAATTCTGAGTTTTGTACACTTTTCTTACTCCCTTGGTCAACCTTCTCTACTCTTCTTGAAGAAAATGATTTCTGCTTTGCCCCTTCTGGGTAAAGATAAGTCTCCACTGAAAAGAGATAGCCAGGAAGAAAAAGCCCACTGAAGGTCCAAGTGCCCAGGAAAGCATCTTTGCACTCCTTGACACCAGCTCCAATCACTCACACAGCCGTGGCTCCTCTTCTTTCTTTGTAAATAGCAAGACAGACCCACTTCCTGGTAGCTGCACAGCTCACTTTTTCAGATGTTACTTGAGCCTTTAAACAACATTTTATATCACCACCTGCATTGATGCTTAAAACATTTCTTAAGTTACCAACTGACTTTCCTCTAAAGATTTTTAAAGTATCTTGCCTCCACTAACCACCACACTGCTTTTCCCCACAGAGTGTGACTTCTATTTAGGCCTCTCTTAGGGGTATTATCAGGCACATAAACAGAATCAAAGGATGACTCCTTATTCTTGGAGTCAAATGTTCACATATGGAGAGCTTTGTTCTTCCTCCATCTCTGTGAAGATAGCGATTAGGTCAGGGTCTCTTACAGGCTTTGGAGTCAGGCAGCCCTGGCCAGAGTGTGTCAGGCATTCTTCTCACTGAGCCTGCTTGTTCACCTGTAAAGTAGTTATATTAACTGTAATTGCCTCCTAAGGATTTTTTGGGTTATTAAATGCAATAGTCTATGTAAAATATTTAACACAGTGTCTTGCATATAAGGGCCTAATAAATTTAGCCATTATTATTATTACTGATATCATGAAGCTTTGAGGATGAATCACATTAGTCAAAGTACATGACTTTCTTCTGAATGATTTTATTTTATGTAGCCACAGGCTTGTACTACAGGCAGTGATAATAAAGAGAAAGCATAGAAAGTACCAGGCTGCTTTAAACTAAGGTGAGTGGCTCTCACTTGTCCCCACAGCCTCACTTGCAGCTCTGACCCGTATAGCTGTGTCTGGGGAGACACCTAATGGGCATTGTGCATGTAGTTCAGATGGACAATTCCTCAGATAATGCCAGTTACAAAAGATAGAGAAGATAACAGTGCGTAACTTCCAATGTTTTAACGAGCACTTGTTCTTGTCCCATTTGTTCAGATTTATCTGGGTGCCTTTAAACCATACCAATTTCTGAACTTCAGCCCCAGAGATAGTGATTTAGTTGTTCTTGGGTTGGGATCGGGAGGATGGTCATTGTTAATTTTTAAGCTCCCCGGTGATCCTAATGGGCAGCAAGGATAGGGAAACCATGACTTTGAGAATAGGCAAGCGGGGGAAGGAAATGGAAATGTTCTGGAAGCAACCATAAGAAGAAGCAATGGAAAACATTCAACCAGTGTTTATCTAGCTCAGTGACTTTCAACCGGTGTGCCGCAAGAACTATTTAGTCAGGGGCACAGACCTCTTTTCCCTTATATTGTAAAATTAAAAAATGACAACAGCCAATACAACAATAGCGGTCCCGTGTGAAGGTATCAAAATTATACCTCTTGTTTTTGTCAGTTCGGCAAAAAATAATATTTTTTGGTGTGCCACAAAATTTTAGTAATTAATTTATGTGTGCCATGAGATGAAAATGGTTAAAAATTGATGCTCTAGCAGAAGCTTTGCTTCTGTTCTCTCTCTTATCTCAGTGTGACATTTGCAGGAAGTACAAAAAAACAGGAGGGGGACCTCAACATCAAGGATGTGAAAGGTGCTTCTAATCTTCATAGATACTAGGCCATGGCATTAAGACTTTAGCTTGGGCAACAGCATAAACACCTGGTGTACATGTGCTGAGGGGAGAGACTAGGTGTACCGGTTAATAATGCTGGATTTTGTAATCAAAGAAAACACGATAATTTCAAGAGAAACATCAAAAGTGCTTTATTCAAAGTAATGTCCATCGCTAGCTACACATTTCCCCATCTTCCAGGTAATTTGTGGATACCATCCCAATAGAACTTTTCCGGTTTTGAGGCAAACCATTCAGAGACCCAATTTTCCAGTTCTTTGTAAGTTTTGAAGTGCTCCTCAGAAAGCGTGTTTGCCATTGATCGGAACAAGTGGTAATCTGAAGGAGCAAGTTCTGGTGAATACAGCGGGTGGGTGAATACTTCCCAGGCAAGATCTTTTAATGTGTCTTTAACTGGTTTTGAAGTGTGTGATGGTGCGTCATCATGAAGTAAAATTACTTTGCCATATCTTCTGGAACATTCTGGTCGTTTCAAGATCAAAGCATGGTTCAAATTGATTATTTATTGTTAGTAGCGTTCAGTATTAATGGTTTTCACCTGATTTTAGAAGCTCATAATACGCCACACCTTCCTGATCCCACCAAATGCAGAGCATTGTCTTCTTTCCGAAGCAATTTGGCTTTGTAGTCAATGTTGATGGTTGGCCTGGATCAACCCATGATTTTGTGCATTTGGTATTATCAAAATAAATCCACTTTTCATTGCCAATCACAATTCGATGCAAAAAAGACTTTCTTTTTTTGTGCTGTTGAAGCAACATTTTACTGATGACTTTTTGGTTTTCCATTTGTCTTTTGTTCAGTTGATGTGGCACCCAGTTTTCTTCCTTTAAAATCTTTCCCATTGCTTGGAAACAATCGGAAATTGTTTGCTGAGCAACGTTTAACTTTCTGCAAGTTGTTTTTGAGTTTAACACGCATCTTCATCCAATAATGCTTGTAATTGTTGGTCTTCAAACTTTTTTGGTTGACCTGGATGTTCTTTGTCTTTCACATCACAATCATCACTTTTAAACCATTTAAACCAGCGTTCACAAGTATCTTCAGATGGAGCATGTTCACGATAAGGTTCCCAAAATATTCAGCAGCACTTTTCTTCAAAATAAAGTAATGAATTAAAACTTCCCGCAAATGCTCTTTTTTTGGCACGAAATTCAACATTTTGAAGTGTAAAATTATCTATGATGTTAACACCTGCAGCAAATTTGACATATGAAGTTTTGAAGCTTGTTGTCAATACAACAAAATAGCATACACATCAAGTTGCATATATATCAACATACGTGTAACTCCATCTATTGAAAAAAATCCACATTATTAACTGGTACACCTAGTATATGCTCTGATGTGAGAGCCTCAATGTCAGGCTCTGAAAGGAAAGAAATTTTCTTAGCTGTGCTTGCTGTCAAGATAGTGAAGGAATTTGGGGGCTTTCTTATGAGTCCTTAGATTTATATGCTTTGTTACAGCTTATCTCTTTTCTCCATGCTTTCTCATTTTCACTTTCCAAGTTGCAGGTGATTATCTAGTTCAATTACAGCTGCCTCATTTTACAGATGAGCAAACTGAGTGATGCTCTATGTCTCACAGTACGACAAGGGCAGAACCCTTGCCTCCTCGTGAAGTAACCATGGTCCACTTAGTATTGACTTCAAAGGTAGAAGGACTGACTTTGGAGCTTCTCCAACTTTCTCACTGACTTTCTGATTTCTTGACCAAAGCCCTTATTTTCCCATGCTATTCTGGCTAACCGGTTGTCTTATTTTCAAAGATGCCTGAAGTGTCTTCTCTTGAAAATATAGTCCTTACCTTATCTGTCCCAGCACCACTGCAGAAGAACCATGACCTTGCTGAGAGCCACTGCATGCCAAGTGAGACTTAATTTTCCCTAAGTACTTAGGAGTAGAAAAACAATAATGTATATGATGGGCTTTTGGCCTACACCCATATCCTTTAGGAGAAGATAGAATTTGGCACAGTTCATATTCTGATTTAAAGAAAAACGTTTTGTTCTGATGTCATTTGTCTAATTAATAGTAAAAAAAAAAAAAAAAGATTGATTTTTTTCTAATGCAATGTCATCTAGTCTTTGAGATGTAGATGGCCCAAATCAATTGTCTTCTGTGAGGCTTCCTAATGGATCTAACCTTGGTATTTACAAGGCATTCTTGTATTCATGGCTCATATATGTGCAGACCTCTCCCTTCCCATATCTGTTTGTTCATTCAATAGACATTTGTTGAACAGTATGCCACAGTGGTTGGTGGATATGGAGGTGGTGCAAAGGGAATGTGGAAAGGGATGAATTATAGTAGAGGTTCTGAAGGTAGGGCTACAAAGGACTCCTTTGAGCAATGCTCACGGTACTGGCAATGAGCAGTGAGCACAGAAGAGTAATATAATAGGATTAGTATTTTAAGAAGGAAACATTAGATTATGGTTCATTCATTCAACAAACACTAATTTTGAACCTTCTGCATGGTAGACACCATGCTTGACTCTGAAGATACAAGAACGAATAAAACATGGTCCTTGCCCTCAAGGAGCTCACAGTCTATTGAGTTGCCTTTCTGATTTCCCCACTAGATTGTGAGCTCCTGGAGGGCAGGCACTTTTGTTCAACTGACAAAAAGTATACATTTCAGAGTTAAACCTGGATTACAATCCTCGCTTTATTATTTTCACTATATTCACCTCAGTTAAGTGATCTGTTCATTAAGCCTCATAGCACCTACCTCCTATTAACACAGTGCCATGCTTGTAGTAGGCATTCAGTTCTCTTCTGCTGCCTGACAGGCTAGAGAGAGCCTGTATGCCCTGGTGCCTCAGGGTCGGGAGGTGTTAGCAGAACCCTTCTCGACTCACTAGTGATTAAGTTGCTTACTGTAGGTTGGGAACTATGGTCAGGGCCTGTGTTGGGTTCTAGATGCTCAGTTCCTGAATTCCAATCAAGCATCTTGCAAAGGTCAGAATCAAAGTCAAAGAACATGACAAAATTTCCTCTTGGGCCAAAATGCTATTATTTCACCAAGGTCAGCACATGTTTTTGGCAGGAGAAGTTGATTTGCCTATGCTTGTGTAATCAATTGTTTTGCAAGTGCCTGAGTCTTAATAAAGTCTCTCTGGTAGGAATTTGTACCCTTCACCATATTCATTCAATCACTGGGGAGGTGGAGACCCAGAGAATAAAGTGACTTAACCAAAGTCATATAACACCTTATGCCACCTGTTTGTAAGAGGTTTGCTATTACATGAGAGAAACAGCAAGAAAGATATTAGGACTCTGTCTGTGTAGCGCATGATGGTATATCAGGAGATCTGAGCTCATGTTTTGGCTCAGGGAGTGAGCTGAGGAAATTTAGAATGAGATTTCTAAGACGGATATGCTTCTCTGACCTGTGAAATCACTGTGTCTCTTCCCCTTCATTTAATCACAGGTAAACCTATTTCATCATAGGTCATGTCTTCCAGCCAAGATATTTACATTTGACAAACTCTTAAAGATTTAGATAATACTCCCAAGGGCAGTCATCTTCAAACCTATCTCATGAAGTGGAGGCAGAGACCATTTGGTCCAGAATAGGCAAGTGAGGTCTAGTGAGATTATATGACACTAGAAGCCCAGTGCACAAAATTTGTGCATGGGGTGGGGGTCCCCCTCAGCCCAGCCTGCACCCTCTCCAATCTGGAACCCCTTGGGTGATATCCGACTGCCAGTTTAGGCCCAATCATCGGCCTAAGCCGGCATTCGGACATCCCTCTCACAATCCTGGACCGCTGGCTCCTAATTGCGCACATGCCTGTCTGCCTGATCACCCCCACCTGCACCCCCCTCCGGCCTAGTTGCTCCTCACTGCCCCCCCCACCAGCCTAATTGCTCCCAACTGCCCACCCTGCCAGCCTGGTTGCCCCCAACTTCACCCTCCCCCCCCCCCCCTGATGGCCCAGTCGCCCCTAACTGCCACCCTCATTGGCCTGGTCACCTCTTACTGCCCCCCCCCACCGGCCTGGTCACCCCATGCAGCCTGCTTGTTCAGTCATTTGGTTGTCCCTCATTAACCCCCCTGCCAGCCTGGTCATAGGCAGCCATCTTGTGAGGGTATGAGGCTTAATTTGCATATTACTTCTTTATTATATAGTATATGCTAGGTCATGTGACTAGTATGTGGCAGATTGGGACTTACATCCTAATCTTCTGGCTTCTGAATCTAGTGTTTGTTATAGTATATGACATCCCAGTCTTCATCTAACCTCCTTGCTGTTTGCTGTGGGTTAGGCTTTCTCTTTGGAAGTTGGAACTTGGTAAACCTAAACCTATAAGCCTCTAAGTTTGCCACTGTAATGCTAGTCTTTGAAGTGAAAAATAATATTTTCTTCCAAAGGGACTGCTCTACTTGCTTAAAGGAAAAATTTAATTTATTTCCCAGTTTTACCTTTAATTGGTATAATGTCCAAAAGAAAATATTCCAAGTTTTTTTAATCTTCAATTTGGAAATTTTCTATGCACCTTTTGAGCACAAAAAATAACACATTTTAAGGGATGATAAATAGTAGTGTGAAATATATATGAGTTCTATAAATGTTCATCAAAACCTCTGTAGTCAGAACCAGGTAGAAGAAGAGAATAGGCAAAGCATTCTTCTCTTCTTCCACATCATTCTCCCTCTCCTAGAGGTAGTTTGGCAGTTAAGAACACAAACACTAGAGCCAGACAGACATGGATTTTAGTCTTACCTCTTTTTGTACTACCTGCAAGACTTTAGGAGACCCATTTAACTTTCCTGGGCCTCTGTTTATTCATTTGCAGAGGGAGATTTAATGATATTACATGCAATTTGTAAAACACCCATTCAGCACAATGCCTGCACATTTTAGTTGGTAATTATGGTTACCTATCACTGTTTTTATCTTCATCAAAGACCCTTTCTTTCGCCCTTCAGTATACGTATTTCTATCCATGTCTTTTCTGTAGGGAGGAAATAGTATCAGCCACACTTACCCATCAATTTAAGCTATTGTGCCAGGGGGTATTTTGCATTTCTAATTAACCTCACCTTTGTAATCAAAGGCGTGACTAATGCAGTACCTGCCACCTTGTGCCTGCTCAGTAGATACAATTTTAAATTTCTAGTATGAGAGCACATACCACCATAGCCAAAAGTTTAGAAAGTAAAGAAGAAAAAACAAATACCCACAATGCAACACATAATACCACACATGGTATAGCAGTTAAGACCATGAAATATAGTCATGTTTGACTCCTGGCTGCAATACATTGAGCACTTTACCTAAAACTCTGTTGTGATTTCTTCATCATTGAATAAGGGCAATGAGCATAACTAACAGGAGGTTGATAGGATGAAGTACATTTGAAACATTTAAAATAGGTGCCTGGCTGAATAAATTATAGCTCTGAAATGATGAGAATGATAATGATGATGATAATGATTTGTGTGTACCCTTTATGCATGTTGCTTTTCACAAATTACTTGAGTACTTTTACTTTTCCTGCTCCCATTGTCTATCAGAAGAAACATGCATATTAGGAGATTGAAGATATATCCATTTAAGGGTACCGGGCTCCAAGAGGTGAAATGACTTAATAGATAGAACCCAGCAAATTTATGGCAAAGAGGGATCTAGAACTCAGAACAACCAGGATGCTAATATATACATATACATATACATACACACACATACATACTAGTGGCCCAGTGCACAAAATTCCTGCATGATTGGGGGGGGGGGTTGTCCCTCAGCCCTACCTGCACCCTCTCCAATATGGGACCCCTTGGGAGATGTCCGACTGCCGGCAGTTGGGACATCCCTCACGCAATCCGGGAACACTGGCTCCTAACCGCTCACCTGCCTGTCTGCCTGCCTGATTGTCCCTAACAACTCTGCCTGCCTGCCTGCTCACCCCCAACTGCCCTCCCCTCCTGGCCTGATCGCCCCTAATCGCCTCTACCTCTGCTCCGCCACCATGGCTTTGTCTGGAAGAACATCAGAGAAGATCTCCGGAAAGATCTCCCAGGCTAATTAGCATATTACCCTTTTATTAGTATATATATATTTCTTAGTTGGAAAAATAAATCCTTGACTCCTATTTACTCTCTGAGATTGTAGGTTAAGATACAGAGACAGTAAAACACATTGATTTTTTTTTTTCCATTCTGGCTTTTATGATAGTGCAAGCTTTGTTTGTCAGTCCTTCATACCCACTGGAACGTAGATGCCTGAGGAGCAAACAGAGAGGACTCCTGGAAACTTACAGCCATGATTTTATGGAAAGACTGCACATAACTCTATGGAACCTGCAAAAACAAACAAGTGAACAAACAAACAAACCAAAACAGCTTCCATCACGATCCTCACTCCTGTGTGTCAGCAAAATCTTAGGGCACTTATGTTCCTCTACCCTGGCCTTCTTCT
Source organism: Cnephaeus nilssonii (assembly GCF_951640355.1). Taxonomy (NCBI): domain Eukaryota; kingdom Metazoa; phylum Chordata; class Mammalia; order Chiroptera; family Vespertilionidae; genus Cnephaeus; species Cnephaeus nilssonii. Next base: position 46,088,124 of record NC_137074.1, read on the forward strand.
AAACATTGAGGTTTTAGTATCAGAATTCATCACAGCCACTTTGATGCTCATTTTCTTCAGCCTCTCATTAAAACAGTCTTTTTTTTTTTTTTTTTTAAGATCAGCAAAAATCATACATTTCAGTGAGTAGTGTTTAACTTACTCTGGACAAGCTGACCTGCTGTGCCAGGGTCCTGGGCTTCTATGGAGTCATCTTCTCCTGGAGCCTCACATACGGGTTGACTGTACCAGCACAGTTCCCTTGATTTCACTAAAATATCAGTAGCATTTTCATACACAATGTAGACAGTGAACCAAACAAAGAAACACAGAGGGACACATAAGAGCTGGAGGTCAGTTACACGTATTCTTATCTGAAATGAAAGATGAGAACTGATCAACTTGATTCTCTTTGTACCTCTTGGGGACTTCTCCTAGCTTGTTATTCTTACTACATCTATGGATGTCTAAATATCACCTTCATCCAAGACCTGATTAAAATGTCACCTTTTCTTGTGAGTGTCTCTTCAGCTCCCCAATTTGAGCCATCTCTTTCTCTGTGTTCTTATGGCAAATATTAAAAGATTTTACTTTGGATACTTTTGAATATGGTACTTTTGTATATTTCCAGATGTCTAACATTTCCTACTTCCCTAGATGGCAGGATCTTGTCTCAATTATTTCTTTAGCACTCGTACTTAGTAAGTACTCAGCAAGTATACTCTGAATAAATGCATTATTTTTCCTGTCATCCCCTCAGTTGTTTAGTTTTTCTGTTGGTTGAAAGCGTGCTAGGTTGCATTTCATAAGTGAAACAATGTGATCCTTAATGTTTTCTATGTACTGTAACATATAGTTACTTGTTCTCCAAAAGACTCTTTGTATATTCAGGAGGTGATGGAGGCTCAATCCATAACATTAAGCATTATCAAGATGGTGAGGCATTGCTGAATGACTTGGGTCAGTCACTGCATAACCTTTCTTGATTAGAAAAAGAATAAAGCTAACAATATCTTGCTTCCCAGGGTGGTTAGAATGATAGCGATAGTGAAGCATGTGAAGTTTTTGATGATGTTCATGGTGGTGTAATAATAATAACCCTTTGGGTGTTCATAACACTTAATTATATCAAACTAATTTCATTTTGATTAGAGTAACACTCTGGACCCCTTCCTTTCAGATCTTAATCTCTAGTTACTAACATTTGGGAGGCAGTTTCTAGAATCAGTGTGGTTGGATACAAATCTTTTTTATTCCAGCTCTGTGACTTTGAGCAAGTTATTTAGCTTCTCTGTGTCTGAAAGTGGGATAGCAAAAGAACATATGTGATTGGATTATTCCAGAGGTTAAAGGAGATAATACTTGTACAGAGTAGTGACTCCATAATATTATTATTGTAATCCCCAGACATTGCGTAAGGCCCTGGATCAAGCAAATTATCACCACGTAAAAGAGGTATTTCTCTTTGAAATGTATAATAGGAAATAATGGTTAAGACAAAAGGGGAGAGGAGAGGTTGAGGCCAGCTTAATGAGGACTCTGGACTCACCTGTAACAAGAAGCTCATGGAGTCTGTATAAACTGAGAAGAAATATCCTCAGTCGGGGAAAAGGAGATTTTCACAGGGATGGCACCAGTCCAGCCTGGCAGAATCCTCTGTGGACCGCATCTGTGCCAGCTGTTGTCAGTCTGTGTGGGCTCACCAAGAATAACAGCAATGATTTTCACTTTATAGCAACTTCCATCTCGGGATCTCAGAATGCTGCATAAATGTAGATTAGAGCTCCCAAAATGTGTTGCCAAGAATGGGCATACTTTATAGGGCATCAAGAATGCATACTGTTTTGAGAGGATCTTTTATGTTGAAAAAAGGACTAAACTAGTTCAGAATTAGACCTACTTTCCTGATTTGATTCTATATGCACTTTCTAGGTGACCTTGGACAACGCAGTTCCCCTCCTTGACTCTATGTTTTTGTTTTTGTTTTTCATTAACAAAGGGATTTAATCTACCACTGAATGATCTCCAGAGTGTCTCCTGTCCTTGAAATCCACAGTTAGTACAGGGCATCTAGAGTTACTCCCCAATAGACTACTGCTTGGCACACTTTAGAGAGGCCAAGTTCTTGTAGAATAGAATACTTCCGTAGAATTTTATTCATGGTTAGACCATAATCAAGTAGGAAAAACAACAACAACAACAAAAAAAAAACACACACACACAAAATTACTTTGGTCACTGGGAAATGGCATTATCTTTTAGCTTTTTATATGAAAGAGTATTAGTGAATTTTACATGATTTTCCCCTTTGCCTACCTTGAAGTACAGTGCTGTTTTTATCATTTCCTTTTAGTATTTTAAGATTTAGTATTAACCCTCCAGTGTGTGTCAGAGACTGGGCAAGAAAGTAATCTTTAGAGCAGCATTTCTTCTCTTGCTGAATCATTATTGAAGCCATCAAACATGGCCATAGTGCACAGAGTCTTGTCTGAGTGCACCTCCATCAGAATTACCCAGAAAGCTGGCTATGTCTTTAGTTGCCATTTTTCTACATAGAGGAGATACTATGTCATAAAAAGCAGTACTTTCCTCTAAGAAAAGTTCCTTCTATAGTTCAAGGCTTTGTAATATACGATTAAATTCGCCTGAATGTTACAATCTATAAGTAGATAGATAATAAAATCCCTCTGGCAAAAATTGCAAATAGATGAAGAGGCTGAGGCTGTTTCTGTGGTGGTTAAGCGTGCACTTTCTGGAGTTGGCAACTGGGTCCAAATCCCAGGTTTCTAGTTACTTCCAAAGTGATCTCTGTGTCTCAGTTTTCTCATTGGTAAAATCAAAGTAGTAACCACCTGATGGGGCCGCTGTGATGATTAAATGAGTTAATTAATATAAACTATTTTGAACATTGTCTGGTCCCTCTGTACACTCAGTATATCTTTATTTTCAGTCTATACACATAAATCAGTAAACGTATGAAATGAATGCATATGTTTCTACTCCTTCAGAGTTTACGGAAAAGGGTATTTCCTCAATGGAATTACTATTATTTGAATCATGTTTGATGATCAGTAAGAACTAGTAAATGCCACTGGTCTTTAGATTTGGTATCAAGTCACACTCTTTCTTCCCGTCTTATACAGCGCTAAGGAGTTCTTCACATTCCCTCATCCACCTTCCTGCCACATTTGAAAGACATTCCTAGCTCGGTTTTCACAGACTATAAGCATTTGACACAAGTTATGAGCCCCTCTTAAATATTAGCACGTTCCATGTATCATCTTAGATTTTGCTCACAATGGCCCTGAGATGGAGACATTCCCTCTCCCTTCTTACCCTCCCAACCCTATTTACAGATGGAAAAACGATTGCTAAGAGAAGTTTTCAAAAACTTGTGAAATGTTATGCAAAATTGGTGCTATCACTTGGTATTTGAACCCGCATTTCTGCTTCCGAAGCCCACGCTTTCTCCATTTCTCCACAATCAATGTTTCTGAAAGTAAAAGGGGCCACATTGGTCTCCAGCCACTGGTATAATTAGCATCATGCTTTAATCAGTGAGGTTGACTGTCTTGATTAACCTTTATGATAGTATCATGTAAGTTTCGTATTTCTAAATGAGTATATAAAGCCAGCTGTAAATTAGTGGAAAAACACTGAGCTTGGATCAGAAGACTCATGTTTACCTCTTGGCTCTGCCACTTACTATGAGTGTGATTTTGGCTAAGTCACTTAACATAGTCACTTAACAAAACCACTAACTTGATTTATTTCCTTATACAAAAAAAAAAAAAAAGCTCTCATGCTGCAGAAAGTATTGAATTAAACCTAGTGTATAGGAGTGTTGCGCCAGGGTTCCTTCTTGTCTGTAAGGGAGCATAGAAATGTGAAAGGTTTTCTCTTTACTTCAAGTTCTAATTCAAGCCCCTTATCCTCTTGGCCTGTGTTTGGCACGCTTTAGTTCATTACGTATTCTCTTTCCTCTGTATCCAATCATCCATTGACATGTTCACATGATATTTATACAACCTAACATATAGTTACATACATCTTTAAGGATAGTTTGTCAGTCAGTGCAGGCAGTAAATGGGTTATGTGACCATCGCATTTTAACTCATGGGTCAAATCCTATTGACCCCATTTTATAGATTAAGCAACTAATACTTAGTAAAATGAAACATCTTGCCCTGGGTCACATACTAGTAATTGGCACGTGATGGAGGTGGGATCCAAACCCAAGCAGGTCGCCCTAAAATCCTGTTCTGTTAAGTGACTGAACCACACTGAGTACCATCATACTGATGAATAGTCAGGGTTTTGCTCTTCATTCCTTCCTCATGTGCCTTGATTTCCTGACTGGATTATATATTCCTTGAACTGGATATATCTCACTTATCTTGAGGACTGGCTTCATGCCTAACTACTAGTATTGGTGGACAATTTAATGTGGATTTCACCAGAGGACACAGTATTCTGCACTTTTGGAATATTCTGGAAGCAAGGACATTTACCTCTTTCCTTTGTCTCAGGCCAGAAGCTAATCTTCTCACCATGTTGTTGCTTAGATTAGATTTTCACAGGTCAAGCAAACATTTTCTCTGTTATTCTCACTTAGACACTTTGCCTGCATCCCCTCCAAAGCCCAGAAATCCAATGTGAACAATGCACCTGTGAGAGTTATGAATTGTTGCTACAGGTGGCATTGCTATTGAACAAAGAATATGCCCGCCCTCTCTTTGCATCCGAAGTGACTTGGATCGCTGAGCAAGAACTTTTCTGACTCAAATGAAAACCACCTTGTGTCAGGTGAAATAGGGGGAGTTAACCATTTGTTTGCTGGTGGGCATTTCCCACGAAAAACTCAAAAACAGAAATTTACCTCAGCCATGGAAAGTGATGTGCCAAGCATCATGTTTGCATATTAAAACCGAAAACAGATTTGCATGTTATCTCAGTATGGGGTGTCACGTTCAGGCATCTGCCAAGCCTACTAGATAGAAACAGCTCATATAGTAGGAAAGTGTTTCTGTGCCTATCAGACTGAAAATCTAGGTGCCTTTGTTTTTTGTTGTTTGTGTGTGTATGTGTGTGTGTGTGTGTGTGTGTGTGTGTGTGTTTTCATCAAATTGTCCTCACTTCAGGTTCTCCATTTTCTCTTGGCTTCCTACCTGAAAATGCCAAAGAAAAGGTTGAAAACCCATGTTTTATAATGGACTAGAGGCCCAGTGCACCACATTCGTGCACTGGTTGGAGGGGTCCCTCAGCCCGGCCTGTGCCCTCTCGCAGTCCAGGACCTTTTGCTCCTTACCGCCCTCCTTCTTGCTGCTCCCTAGTGCTGCTGTGGAGGTGGGAGAGGCTCCCGCCATGGCAGCTGCGCTTTCCAGCCATGAGCCCGGCTTCTGGCTGAGCGGTGCTCCCCCTGTGGGAGCGCACTGACCACCAGAGGACAACTCCTACATTGAGCATCTGCCCCCTGGTGGTCAGTGCACATCATAGTGACCAGTCATTCTGGCTGTTCCACTGTAATGGTTGCTTAGGCTTTTATTATATAGATATTTATTACATTTTAAAGGTCATCCATTTGTGATTATATTTTATTTACATCATTTAAGAATTATAAAGAAAATATATAAATTATTTATAATCCCCTTGGTCCACATGAGCTGTTACTTTTTGGTATATTTCCTTTTAGTATTTGCTTTTTATTCCTACACAGACACACACACTGGCATTCTTGCCTATACAGTATGGGGCAAAAGTAGGTCTACAGTTGTTCATATGGGAAATAATACAATAATTAAGAAATAATAATACAAGCATAAACTCTATTTCTCATACTCATAACTGTGAAGCCATGTTTGCCTCACCCTGTATATTTATATACATTTGTAATTATCAAATATAATTTTTTAAAATTAAATTTATTTGGGGTAACATTTGTTGATAGGATCCTCTAGGTTTCAAGTGTACATTTCTATGATACATGATCTTTATAATGCATTGTGTTCCCACCACCGAAAATCACATCTTCTTCCTAGATGTATTATTTTAGTATCATCCTTTTTAAACATAATAATGGCAAGGATTGTGAAATAATATCAATAGCTGTACACCTGAAGCTAACATAAAATAATGTTGAATGTCAACTACAATTGAAAAAATATATAAAAAATGAAAACATATTTAGCAATAAGAATTGGTAAAACCCCGTTTTGAACCTAGTGAATTAGAACCACAGTTAGGGCCAGAACCTGGTAAGGAAAACTATGATATCTGCTTGATACAGCTTTATTAAAAGCAGACCTTCTAATTAAGGGTAGCATTTCTATGGGACAATGCATAGAAAGCAGTGCCTTGTGATAAAATCTTTCTTCCCAATGTTGGAGGCACTAGCCCTTTCCATCATTCCAGGCAACTAAATAAATATGAAGCATTTTCTCAGAGAAAGTCACTGCCAGACACTGGTGAGAAATAATTAAAAAATAATAATACAAGCATAAACTCTGTTTCTCATACTCGCAACTGTGAGCCCACGTTTGCCCCACCCTGTGTATTTATATACATTTATAATTATCTTATGTACTTTTTAAAATTAAATTTATTTGGGGTAACATTGGTTAATACAGCAAAGACCAAGACCTGGTTTGGTTTGGAAACATAGCCTTGAACAACAGTTGTGTGTTTTTTTCCCAATTCATTAAACTTTTATTTCTTGAGTCTTGTTGAGGTAAAACCTACCAATGGAAATAATGTCCTGTAATTGTCTTGCCTTGGTGATATCAAATCACTTATGCCTAACATGCATAAAGCCTAATTAATAGAGGGAGAGGGAATGCATGCAATTTTTAGGTATAGTATTGTGGAAATAGCTTCTTATATTCTCTTATAGGGACAATATAAGATGGAAAGAGAGCAAATTGAGAGAAATCTTACCATCCCACAGAGGCAACTTGCTTTCTCCATTAAGGAGGGTCTGCCTGGGACTAAAGAGAGAAGGAGCAGTGAAATGTGAACTTTGGTTCCCTGGACAGTAGGCCTAGAAACAGGCATGCTCCAAGCCCACCATTCTTGAGGCTGCCTTGACACATGGAAACTGAGAGAAGTGGGTGTGCAGAGGGGCCACTTTCTCTCAGCTCAGCCCACATCATTTTAGCACCCTGGTGTGCAAACACTATAGACCCCTTACTGGACACCCAGTACTTTCCCTTGGCTGCAGTGACATGCAGCAGTTTCACCATGCTGTAACTCAGAATCATCATTTTTGGGCTATGCTTTCAAGTTTGGCTTAGGGAAGGTGATTTAGAGGAATCAAGATCTAGCATGAGAAAGGGAATATGAAAAAGAGGTTATAAGAAAATCAAGCTTCTGAAAGTTGAAGACTCATTATTATCTATTTCAAAGCTAGAATCAAACTTTTAAAGTCAAAATCCTTGGTCTTCATTGTGCACTGACTATTCTCCAAGAAAATGGAACTTATGATTAGAAGAACTAAGAGCATGCTGTTCTACTCCCATGAAGCAGTGGGGAATGTTCCCTTATGGGTTTCTAATTGTTAATAGGTGGTTTACCTTGTCCCTCCCTTCTCTGTGGCCCACTTCTGTTTACCTGGAGCAGAAAGGATGTCCAGCAAACTTTTTCCCCTTGGTCAGAGTAGGTGCTCCTTCCATTAAACAGTGAGACATTGAGGAGAGAGTAGGATAATTCCGTGAGGCAAAGTAGAAGAAGCCTCAGGAAATTGCAAACTGCAAACTTGACACAGTTAAATATGAGGTGGGGGGAGTGAAAAATATCAGAAATATATTTTTTTCTGGCAGGCTTTCAGCTCCAAAATGGGGCTAATTCTACCTTTTGAAAGAAGATAATTTCTATGTTTCTTTTTTCAAGAACACATAATTGAAGTTATTTCTATCCAAGAGAGGAATCTCTTGTACATCATTACAAATGGACAAGAAAAATGAGCAGCTCTGGGACCCGGAGAGATAGAGTATTCATTATCATGTAATGTTTCTGAATATCTTGGCCTCCTTTTCCAGGTGTTTTATCTTCCTGGGCTGTACTTTTCTGATGAGGTTCAGATTTGCAGTAAGTTCAAGTTTCTAGCACTATGTAATGAGGAAATCAACAGCAGGTAAGGATTCACCGGTGAAAATGATCCACCCTGAGGTCCATATCATAGTCCCACAAAAGCTTTTGTGGAGCCATTTTGTAAGGTGGATTCTTACCACATATATTAAAACTAGAGGCCTGGTGCACAAAATTTGTGCACTCGGTGGGGGGGGGGCCCTTCAGCCTGGCCTGCACCCTCTCACAGTAAAGGAGCCCTCAGGGGATGTCCGACTGATGGCTTAGCACTGCTGCGGAGGCGGGAGAGGCTCCTGCCACTGCTTCTGCGCTTGCCAGCTATGAGCCTGGCTTCTGGCTGAGTGGAGCTCCCCCTGTGGAAGCACACTGACCACCAGGGGGAAGCTCCTGCATTGAGCATCTGTCCCCTGGTGGTCAGTGACATCATAGCAACCGGTTGTTCTGCTGTTTTGTCAATTTTCATATTAGCCTTTTATTACATAGTACTAGAGGCCTGGTGCACAAAAATGTGTGCACGGGGAGGGTCCTCAGCCCACCTGCCCCCTCTCATAGTCCTGGAGCCCTCATGGGATGTCCTACTGACGGCTACCGGGGAAGCGGGCCTAAGCTGCAGTCTGGCCTCCCTCTGCGGGAGGCGACTGGACGATCAGGGGAAGGCACAGCCCCCATCACCCCACTGCTGCTGCCACTGCCGGCCACTGCAGCTGCTGGCCCTCGGCCCCGGCAGCTGCCAAGGTGTTTTCATCAACATGGACTCCAGTTTCTTCACCATGAAAAAATGACAACTTTCTTCACGCATTTTTAAGATGTTTCTTTCATAGGATGTGACAATTCTTTCTTTATTTTTCCATTGATTTTTAGAGAGCATGGAAGAGAGAGGAAAAGACAGAGAGAACCATCAATGTGAGAGGGACACATCGATTGGTTGCCTCCTACATGAGCCCTGACTTGGGCCCTGTCCAGGGAGGAGCCTGCAACCTCGGTTTGTGCCCTTGACAAGAATCGAACTGGGACCCTGCGGTCTGCAGGCTGAGGCTCTATCCACTGAGCCAAACCAGCTAGGGCAGGATATGACATTTCTTAGCCCCACCAGCAGCGGACCTCCATTTTTTCATCCAGGAGTGAGGTGGAAAAACCCTAGATCATTTTCATGGATTCTTATTACCCAAGCGAGTGGTGTACTGCAAGCTTAGTCAATGAGTGGTCAGAAAAGATGTTTCCTGTACAGCTCATGCACACAGGCAGGACTTCTGGCTCACCGTGGCTCTCTCAGGGCCTCAGAGCTGGCAGCTTTGTCAGGAAGGACGTCCGGTCTAATTAACATACTACCCTTTTATTAGTATAGATAGTTACATTGTTGATAACAAAGATTCAAGGCAGTGAGTGTTCTCCCAGGGGGGTGTCCCTGTTTGCACATTAGTGCTGGCTATCTACCATGCTCCCTTTTCTCTTTAGGTGGGGCAGTGGAATTCTTCTTTCTCCACCCAAGGAGCATAGTGGTAGGAGAAGATAGTTCACCTTTGGATGTTCTTGATCTCATGCCCTGCGTGTAGTGAAAGTTCAGTAGGCTGCAGAAACCTGTGAACTGCCAGCTGCTTACTCAGATTCAGAATGCTGAATGAAGTTCTAGATTGTTTCGCAGGATGCTGACAATTGATTCAAGTCCTCTTGTAAATGGAAATCTCTGTAATAATGAGGTTTCCACTTACTCAGTGAGACTTTTTCTTTTTAAAATATATTTTATTGATTTTTTACAGAGAGGAAGGGAGAGGGTTAGAGAGTTAGAAACATCGATGAGACATAGATCAGCTGCCTCCTGCACACCCCCTACTGGGGATGTGCCCACAACCAAGGTACATGCCCTTGACCGGAATCAAACCTGGGACCCTTCAGTCAGTAGGCTGACACTCTATCCACTGAGCCAAACTGGTTAGGGCATCAATGTAACTTTTTATAGATTATAAAGTGGCCGTGTTATTAGTATCTGTGATTTCACTATAAAAATCTATAATGATATGTTTCCTGCACATTATGGACATAAAAGTATGATAGAGTAGAATCAAAGGAATCTTTGCAAACATCATTTTGCATATAAAGATAATAAGGCTCGGGGAATAGATCAGAATTATGGGACAATTTGAAGGCAAAGCTAAGGTTAGAGAGATAAATGGGTCTCTGTACTTGTCCTATGTAAGAATACCATGAAGTTTTATATAAATACTAGAGGCCCGCCCGGTGCACTGGGGGGACGAGGGGAAGTTCAGCCTGGCCTGTGCCCTCTTGCAGTCCAGGACCCCTCGGGGGATGTCCTACTGCCAAGGCGGTGGGAGAGGCTCCCACCACCCCCGCTGCACTTGCCAGCCTGAGCCCGGTTCTGGCTGAGCAGCACTGAGCAACAGCAGCACTGCCCATGTGTGTTTTGCTTGCAGAAACAGTCCTCACTTTTGCACATTCTCACACGTTACTTTTACCTAGATCCAGAATTAGCTGAAATATTCATATTAAGCCCTCCCTGGAATGATAATCATCTGGGCCCCTAGGAAGAGAAGAACCATGGCAGAGAAGAACCAGTTGCAGATTGTGAACATTTTCCTATAAGATCTTCATTGTAGAAGAAGGAAAACATAGAAAAACATAAATATGATGTAAACCACTGTCCCATCACTTTCAGCCATTAATCTTTCAACATATTTCTGTCCTGTCTCCTTCTGTAAGTAACAGTTTGAGACAGGCCACTCTGGTCAGTGGCTGGCACCTCTCCATAGGGTCAGCACCTTCCTTCTTGCACCTCATACAGCTGCCCCTAATGTAGTCTAGCTGTGTGCACAGAAAGAAGAGGCAACAGACTTCGGTGAGCACATTAGCCATTAAATTACTCACAAATACCATGATGTCTGGTAGCATTTTTAAGGTATCATTGCAATGCCTTAGTGTTTGAGATGTTTGCTAATATCTTCCCTCCCTCCCTCCCTGCCTCCCTCCCTTCTTTCCTTCCTTCCTTCCTCCCTCCCTCCCTCCCTCCCTCCCTCCCTCCCTCCCTCCCTCCCTTCCTTCCTTCCTTCCTTCCTTCCTTCCTTCCTTCCTTCCTTCCTTCCTTCCTTCCTAATATCTGGTGAAATCCAATTTATCCTTCAAGATCAAACTAAGAGGGCTTCTGCTTTTTGGCAGTTTTCTCCCATCTCAGAACACTGAATTCATACCTGTGTTTTAGTATTTGCACTTTATTGTAATTACCTATTTTCATGTCTTTTTTCTCTTTTCCTTTTTAATGTCTCTTTTTTATTAAACTGTGAGTTGTCAGAAGCAGGAATCCTGAATAATTTGACTTTATAATGATAGTGCTTAGCACTTTGCAATTTCTTAGAAAAGGTGTTAAAGGGATTTTAAAGGAGGCCTCTGAAATCTCTTTCTCAATAACTCTCATCTGTGGGTCATGTAATGTATTTCACCTTTAGGCATTTCAAAGAACACACATAATAGTGATTAATATTGATACTTATAAGACTGCCTTTTTCTTAGAAAAGGCTAGAGGCTTTGTTTGTATTTGTTTTGAAGTGCTATTGTTTCACTATTTAGCAGTAAACTTCCACTCTGAAAATACCTTTGCTTAACCGAGTCAGTAGGTAAAAATCCAAGTTATTACAGAATAACAGAGTTAGAAGGGCCTGGAGAGGAAGATAACGGGAACGTAGAGTGGCATTGCAGTGTTGCAGAAACACACAAACTCAGCACACCTGGTTTCAGTCAGGGCTCACTGTTTTTCGGTGGTGGAACTTCCCACAGGGTTGATCACTTATTTTCTCTGAGCCTCAATTCTTTCATCCATAAAATGGGACCACAGATCACATGGGGCTGTTATAGATTCCATGTGTGTGAAGGTGGGCATGTTGAAAAGGGGCACACAATATGAGGAATTATTATTATGCCACAATGAATAGACTGCTGATACTATTCACCCTTCTACTTTTGAAAAAATAAAATGATGCAACTCATCTCCTTCCTGCCCCCTACCACACACATTTTTAAGTATAGTCTATTACTCAGATGCAATGCTACGAACTACTTATTAGAAATGACAGTTATTCATTTTTTTAGGACATATTGAGTCCTAAAGCACTACTGAGAGAAAGAAATTAAAAGGCCAGGGGTGTCTTTTTATCCCAGTGAGCAAAACTCTAAATGATTACTTATGGGGCTTGAAACCTGAAGAAAGTCCTGGACTACATCCTCTTTGGTATGAGAAGCAACTGGAAATAATGAACCCTGTACCCGTGTTTTTACCAATATGCAGTCCTTGGATGTTAAGTATTATGCATTGGGTGGGTGTTGGGGAGGGGCAGGAGGGGTGGGCGGGCAGTGGGAGTTCTATAGCCAAACAACGTTCAGAAACATTGAAAGAGATGATCTCTTGGGATCATTCTTGGTAAGAAATACCAGCAACCCAAGATCAGCATTATGAGATTAGAATCTTAAAGAAAACAGTCGTTCCAAATGTGTTATTTCAGAAACAGTATCACAAGCAAATAGGAAGGAGTTTTTGACAAATAAAATGAATAATATGTTTTTATTAAAATCTGTGAAATGCTGACAAGGTAAGTACTCTGAAATTGGAGCTATGCTTGAAATACAAGTGCTAAGGGTAAAATCTGAGTTGCTTAGATGTACAGAGGACAAACAGCATTCTTGCTGCCTTTACGGTAAAGGAAAGCAGATATTAGGCTCAAACAATGATGAAATGTGTCTATGCCCTGAAGGTCCACCCTATACCAGGAAGCAAGAATTATTAAGTTTTCTTTAATAGTTGTTGATTTAGATTAGAATAGCCAGCACCATTAATATTAGCTCCTTTAATTCTCACACCAATTGTATTGGGCAGACATTATTTGCATTGCAGAGGAGGCCCTAAGTTTAACATTTATTGTCTATTGAATAAATGAGTGATTCTAAGATGGGCTCTTGTCCTGGCTTTATTACAATTAGCCCTACCCTACATTTTTGGGTGTGAATTTTCTTGTCTCACAATGAGTAGACTGAGGTAATGATTCTTAGGATGCTGGCAGGTAGCTCTAGTTTTGGTCTCTGTCACTTGCCCAGTGTCATAGTTTATTCACTGCTTTGTATCTCCAATCCAAATTGTCCAACAGTGAAATAAAACTCCAGGTGTAAGGATAGAGACAAACATAAAAAAATTATTGGCATTTTCAGCCTTTTGCATGTCTGACTTTCTGTACATTTTTAAAAACCTAAAAATGGATGATAATTATAGAGAAAAGGCCAAATAGGTAGCAATTAACAATTTTACATATGTTTAGAAGGCATTTCATAGCTTAGATATCACACAAATAATCAATATCCATCTTGGAGTTGCTGCAATAAATGTTGGTAGTAAGAATAAAACATTAGTACATAGATTTATACTTTACTGGATTTTCATATCAGTGTATCTTTCAGTACAATGAAGATAACTGGTGAATGAATATGCAAGTTTTGTTGTGGTAATTCTTATAAACTATTCATGACAGGAGAAACTCTTGGTCAACCTTTTTAAGAATCTGTAAACATAAAGGTAAAACATTCCCACTCTCATCTCTGCCCAGTAGCCATAGTGGACATCATCATCTAAATCTTCTATAACAGTCTTTCTATTTTTAACACTTTGATTCAAGATGTTGGAGTGTGATATTAGAAATGGTCCAAGTCATCATATAGCAAAGGAAAATATACTACATTCCCTTTTACTTACACAGCACAAACAATTTTACATCTGGCATCTGGTCTTTCTTTCTCCACTTACTTTGGACTCTTGGTTGGTCACCTGAAGTGTCTTTCACCTGGCTCTTGATTCCGTTACGTTGCTAGAATCCTGGCTCACCCACTGAGTAAAACACCAGCCCGGTGTCAATGCTACTGATTTACCTTTCCCATTTGATATCTAGCTGGTTGTAGTGCTGGTAAGAAAAACATTATTCAAACTCCTTGACTGGAACACAAGGCCCTTCACCTTCTGGACACCTGTATTCAATAGATGTGTTTCATTTTCTATCTCAAACATTATAAATATTCCAGAAATACACAGCTCCAGAAGCTCCTTATGCCACCTTAATGTGAGGAACCTCTTTTAGCTGAATGTATCCTAGTCTGTCACCACCTCTTCTCTGGAATTCTTTCTCTCAGGCTATATGAGAGGTGGCATTTGTACCCTGATGGTGCACTTTCTACAGTTGTTTTATCTTTCATTTTTGATGCATCTTTATCTCTCATTTTATTTCACTATAAGCACCATAAGATGGAGGCTCTATGTATCTATCATTTTGATAAACATACAACTGGTACACAGTGACTCCTAGCAATTGTTGAATGAAGTAGAGTCTGTTGTACACATGGATTTCTAAAGCCTGATAGATGATGCATGTGAATCAAGTGCTGTGTCCAAGATCAGACACAAAACTGATAAAACCAGGTCTAAAACCAAGGTCTCCTAATAGCCATATCCAATGCTCTTTTCTTTACAACGCGAACATGATTGGATTGTCTTGGTTGATGTCTAGGTTGCATTTAAAGGACTTTGTGTTTTCTGCTTTACAGAGTGGACAAACAGGATCAAAGGGGCCTCCAGCTGGTCCACCCTCATTCCGCCCTGAAGATGAACTGGAGCACCTGACCAAGAAGATGCTGTATGACATGGAAAATCCACCTGCCGACGAATACTTTGGTGAGTGGGTCCCAGAGTTGACTTCTGAAGTAAATTTCCTGCCCTATTTTCCTTAATTAGTAAGTAGGAGTATTATCAGCTCCAATGGTAAAGGACTGGAGTCTGCATGCATTGGAGTTGGTATCCATATGCACACAACTGAGTGTTCTGAAAGTTGTTTTGTGGGAGACTGCCATAGTGTGATATCTGTTTGGCTTGTACTAAAATCTCAGGGGTACTTCAGAGTCTCATGAGATACGTTTGATTTAAAACTTAATTTTTGATCATTTATTAGCTTTTTGTTATGCAGAAATAGGGGCTTTTGTGTGTATTCAGGTCTAAATCCTACCTAATAAAATAGTAATATGTAAATTGACCGCATCTTCACTATTCCCAAGCCACGCCCACCACCCAAGCCACACCCACCAGCCAATCAGGGTGAGTGTGCAAATTACCCAACAAAGATAGCGGTTAATTTGCATATGCTGAGAGAGGGAGGAGTGAAGACTGAAGACAACTTAGAAGGAAGAGGGAGGAAAAGTGGAAAGCAAGGTGGCTGCCAGAGGGAAAGCCCTGGCAGGGCGGGGTGGGGCAGGCAGCAGCGGCCCGCAGGTGCAGGCGTGGCGGCCGCAACAGCGGCAGCAGCTGCAGCGCATGCAGCCGCAGCGGCCGCTTGCAGGATTCTTCCTGCAAATGGGCTACTAGTATTAATATATAAAATGTGGAATTGGGCAGTGTCTAAACTGTGCTCCCACTCCTTTCCCTATCCAACTTCAGGAAAGGATGCTCCCTTTATATATTTTTTTAACTTCTCCTCTGTCTAAGCCCGTGAATACTTATGAACAAATAATCCATCTGTCCATATATTTAATGTGAATTTATGAATTATATTCCAATTATGAGGTGTTACGTATACATAATTTGTCATCCAAGAGGTTGTAATTATTCAGAAGAGAGAAGAAAAACACAGATAATTACTAACATAGAGAAAATTATTAAGAGGCATGAGAGAGGCTTTCTTAGGTCAAATGTTATAAAAATTTAAAAGCTCTGTTCATCAGGAACATCAGGAATGCTTTATGGAAGAATTGGTGGCACTTGAACCTGGACCCTAAACATGCCTCTCAGGTTTTTTTTGTTATGAAAGACTCCTGCCCAGTCTGTTGGAGATCAGTATTTTTATAGAGTATAATTAAAATAAGTTACTAAGAAAGTGAAATTTAAAAAAAAAATGGAAGACCCAAGTTTTACCATTATCAGATTTAGCAAGGATAAATTACTCTATTAAATTGCTGTAATTTTTTCTAAATACTCTCTGTATTTGTCTCATCACAGGGTGACAAACATTTCTTAGTCAGACTCCCATCCGTTGACCTCATTTTCAGTAGTGCTGCTTTAAATACATGTGGAGAAAAGACATTTGGGGGCATTGGGAAAGCACAGAGGTGGGAAATTGCACTATGCATAGCACAGGGCTTGTACTTCTTCAAGTTTTTCCAATTTGCATGTCTTCCCATTTGCTTTTTATTGGGGAACATGCATTAAAAGGTAAACAGAAAGCACTGGTTCAAAACCACATAGCAGGTGGACTGGGTTAGGATGTGAAAATCATGACATTTATTTGTAAACAGAAGGTAGCATAGCTTAGCTAAAAGGGCACAATAGTGAGAACTTAGAATTTAGGTTCTGTCCCTCTCTTCTCCTCGCTGACTGAGCAATATTGTCATGTTCCTCATCTGTCTAAGTCCCATTTTCTACTTTGATAAATCAAGAAGAAAAGTTCTTTGTCATTTCTTTCAACACTAGTAGGATCATATGGAAA
Organism: Cnephaeus nilssonii; assembly: GCF_951640355.1. Lineage (NCBI taxonomy): Eukaryota > Metazoa > Chordata > Mammalia > Chiroptera > Vespertilionidae > Cnephaeus > Cnephaeus nilssonii. Next base: position 46,104,698 of record NC_137074.1, read on the forward strand.
CAGCATCAACCCACATAAATGTAAGATAGCTAAAAGCTAAATATAAGTTGATATACATTAACACAAAGGCATGGAAAACAGTAAAAAAAAAAAGTCTCTACTTTTATTAAAATACTACAGGCCCAGTGCGCAACGAGGAGATGCCCCACCTTCTGCCATGCGAGGAGGCACCCTGTGGGGAGCCGGGACCTGTGCCTGACTTGCAGCATCCCCCAGCCCCCCTGCCTCTGTCCACTCTGGGGCTGCCTGAGCCGCTGCGGTGGCTCAATCAGGCTCCCCTGTCTCTGTCTCCATTTCTGCTCTGGGCCTCACCTGCGCGCGCAACCTCCTCCTGTCCAGTCATGACCCATTATGGCATCCTGGCCTATTTTGCATATTACATATATATATATACTGTAAGTATATTATGTTCTTGTCATTGATGTGAAAGAAGGATTTATTTTAAAATAAGATAAACTTTTTTTAAAAGCATGTTAAAAGTGAAAAGTATGTTCTCTGTATTAAAGTATATTAAAAATGAAAAGTAATAATACCAAGTATATATGCTTCAAATATCATAGCAAAGCCTACATAGCAATAAGGAAAAATGTGTTAATGAACATATATTAAGCACTTTGAGAAACATATAAATTAACTATTATATTTGCCTTCAAGAACTATCCTAGCTCTACTACTTACTAGCTTAGACAATTTTAAAACTTACTAATCTCTCTAAATACTTGTTTTTATTTTGCTTTATCTTTAATATGGAAATAGTAGTTAACTTATACTGTTATCACATTGAATAAAATATTTATAGAAAGTACTTAGCTATGTTCTTGTAATTTAAAATATGCTCAATAATCAAAGTTATCCCATAGTTAAAGAAAACAAGACATGCCCCTTAAAATTAATTAATAATTAATTTAAATTTAAGTTCCTATAAAAAATAAAACATATGTCACCAATTGGTAAATAATCATTACCAAATGATCTTTATAAACCATGATAAAAATGTGGAATGATGAACTTTTATTGAGTGTTTGGCAATACTATTTTATGAACTTTGTCTTAACTCATTTAATCCACATTGAAAAAATATAACCCTGTAAAGTAAATGCTATTATTATTTCCATATTAGGAAATTGAGACACAGAAATATTAAGTAATCTGCCCATATCAATAACTAGTCAATTTTGTTACTGGATTAGAATCCAAGCTCCAGGTCTATACATTTTGTTATTTCTAAAAGATTTTCCCCCAGCTTTATTGAGGTATACCAAAAAACTGCACATGCTTAATGTATGCAATTTGGTGAGTTTGGACCTATGTATACATTTTCGTTGCCATCACCACAATCCAAGCTATGACCATATTGGCATCTCCAAAGGTTTAGGATAGGTATTTATAAAGCTTTCATGGAGAAGATCAGCTTTGGACAGATGGAAAATAACAGAGGGTATTCTCTTGTAAGTAGATAGCATGAACAAAATATGACTTGAGGCTAGGATTATTCAAGGAAAGTTTGCTTTATGTGGAAAACATACATTAAGTACCTATTAGATGCAAGTTACCTTTCTAGATGTTAGAGACATATGGAGACAGGCAAACATAAGTGTTACTTTAATGATGCTTACTAGTATAGTCTAAAAGGGGATGGGCACAGAGTTATGGTGTTTAATCATAACTCAAGATAGAAAGTGATGAGTTAAAGTTCACAGTTCTTTGAGAATTCAGAAAAAAGAAAGGACATCCTGAGGCAAGAATGGAAGTTTTTTATGGAGTAGTTAGCCTTTGAATCAAGTCTTTAAAATTATGCTAATAGAGATTTGCAAGTAGCTAACATTATAGAAATAATGTCATTTCTGATTATGGGAATTTTTAACATGAAGGGTATAAAACCAGTGAAGAGAATCACCTATGTTGGAAGAAATAAATATTGGGAAGTAAGATTGGAGAAATAGGTTGAGAGCAATACAGAGAGGACTTTTATTATTGTTGTTTTTATAACTTAATTTTTTAATTACAGTTGACATTCAACATTATTTTATATTAGTTTTAGGTGTATATAATAGTAGTTAGACAATTATATAATTTACAAAGTTATCCCCCTATAATTCTAACACCTGGCATCATACATAGTTATTATAATATTATAGACTATATTCCCTATGCTATACTTTATATCCCTGTGACTATTTTGTAACTACCAATTTGTACTTCACAATCACTTCACTTTTTCACCTACCCTACACCCCCCCTCCCATCTAGAAACCCTCAGTTTTTTCACTGTATCTATGAGTCTATTTCTGTTTTGTTTGTTTGTTTTTTTCTTTAGATTCCACATCTAAGTAAAATTATATGGTACTTGTCTTGTGCTTTGTGACTTATTTCACTTAGCATAATACCATTTATGTTTATCCATGTTGCCGCAAATGGTAAGCTTTCATACTTTTTATGGCCAAGTAATATTGCATTTTATATATGTACCAAGTCTTCTTTGTCTACTTGTCTATTGATGGGCACTTGGGTTGTTTCCATAGCTTGTCTATTGTAAATAATGTGCAATGAACATACTGGTAAGGGAGCATATGTTCTTTCAAATTAGTGTTTTGAATTTCCTTGGATATATACCCAGAATTGGAATTGCTGTGTCATAAAATAGTTCTGTTTATATATATATATATAAAAAAAAGTTTGCGAAACCTCCACACTGTGGAGAGGAGTTTTAATGCCTGAGTAAAGGCTAGTGATTTTATCTTACATAATGAACCTTTGCACATTGAGGTCAAATGCTGTGGGAACTGTTCTGTCAATAGTGGTTAAGAATGTGGGTTCCAAAGCCAGAATGTCTTGATTTGAATGTCAGCTCTATCTCTTAAAAGCAGAAAGCAAAGGATGAATTAATGGAACTATCATTTACTGTTCCACTGTAAACATTAAATGTTTCCTGAGAAATTTTGCATGCCTATAGATAGATGTGCTTGCTGTTAGGGACATCTAGATGCAAAAAAAAAAAAAAAAAAAGCTCTGTTCTCAGTGGGTTCATGAGTTCCTGGGAAGGACAGAAGAGAGGCAAGGATGTCAGTCCAGATTATAAGCACTGTGTTGGGTCTGCCTGGCCTATGTGAGAGTAGACAAAGTCCGTAAGTCTGCCTGGAGATGAGGGAAGGAGGGCTACATATCAGTGTGTTTGTAGGAGGGCCTGACACAAGAGAGATTTATAAGAGTCCACTCTTTCCCTCTACCTGAATTTTACCTTAATTCCATTCTAGGCTAGAAATCACATTGCCAAATACCACCCTAAAAGAATTAACCCACCTAACCCCATCACCTACTTTCTTTTTCAACCATTTTGCCTATTTAATGCTGGAATTTTCATTGACACTAAAGTTGATTTGTAGTCATTAAGTGCTTCCTTGTCAAAAATCTCCTACTAGATTACAGGCTGCATCTAGGAGAGAAGGGGAACAAAATATAAGTAAATGGGTGAACGGAGTAGGTTCCCCTGTGGTCATGTTGCTTTGTTTCAATGAAGCCCCACCCACTATTTTAACTTGAGGGATATCAAAAAATTACCTCTCAGATGTCTTATATACAAAGAAGATACCTTTACAATGTAGAGGTCTGGAGCGAACCTTCTTAATTCAAATGATGAAATTTAGCATCATCAATACTAGGACAAATTGACAGGTGCCAGTTGATATGATATAGTAGGAAGTATACAACATACCTATGTAATAGTCTTGCTAAAGTATTTAACTTGAATCCAACCATTAGGAAATATACAAATCCAGATGTTATAACATTCTTCAAAGCAATTTTCCTAAATTCTTTTTTAAAAAGTCAATGTTAGAAGAGACTATGCTAGGTTAAAGGAAATTAAAGTATCATACTATTCAATTGCAAGACATGAGTTTTGATTGGGTTCTAGATTTTTAAAAAATTATAATTATTTGGGTCAAGGTTAGAGAAATTTGAATATGAATTTTATGTGAAACAATACATCCATGTTAATGTCTTAACTATGGTAATGACATTGTGATTAGATAGGACAATATCATTATTTTTAGGAGCAACGTGTTCAAGGTTTTAGGGTGCAATGTCATGATGTCTGAAACAATTTTGAAACACTCAAGATGATAGATAGATAGATAGATAGATAGATAGATAGATAGATAGATAGAGTAAAATAAACTTCACATTAAAACAACTAGAGATGCTGTTACTACACAGCTACATGGGGCATCTTATTTTCCACCAAAATGTGTTGAAGCCTGTCATAAATGAATTATCTTAGACTCCTTTCTAAGGTAATTCATTTATGAATTATGGTAGAAGTAGGTAGAGTCATATTCCTGTACCTTCTAAACTTGATTATTTTAATGACTAGAGTGGGTCTTTGAAATTACCCTTTCTTGTGTGTTTTTTTAATCCTCTATAGGCCACATAACTTTTCTATTATGGTGACATAATAACTATTGTGGTGTTGATGACAAAAGCTGACATTTACCTAAAGCTCTACAAGTTTACAAAGCTTAATCACAACCGCGGTCTAACTGACCAACCTGGTGACAATGTCTTCATTCTTCACATGAAGTAATGGAGATTCAGAGTGACTCTGTAAGTTTTCATGGTCACATAGCTAATAAGTATCAGGATTAAGACTTTTTTGTTTAATATCAAGTTCTCTCTGATTTATGACCATTACATAATGGCATATGTTGTTCCAGCAGTTGGTCCATAGTTGCTTATCCCTGCCTCATGTCATCCTTTCCCTCCTGAAGTCATGATCTTTAATTGAGAGACCATCTATCCCCAGGGCTATAAGTGTTGTAGCCTGGACTTCAATGTCACTGACATCAGAGTTTAACTATCTATAACTCCTGAGTTAACTGATGTGGCACTAAGCATGGGCTTTTATCATGCCCAGATGTATACTTTAGGAAGATAGCACACCTAATAGCTCCCAGGCAACCATGTCAGCAAACTGTAGCCCTGCTCTTGACCTTGGGAGAAGGCAGATTACTGATAACTACAGTTCATCTTGTTTTCTCAAGTCAGTCCTTAATAGAATATTACAGGCAGGAACCTTTAAGTATTAGCTGGATATATATTTTTAATGATTTCTCCTTCAAAAGGTACTAGTTTTAATGTTCCCACAGTCTGTATCTCCCATCTTTATAAAAAATGTTGACCTCCATTACAGTATTAAGTAAATGCTACAAAGAATTAACCATAATACAGCAGTTGGGTAAGTCTATATCTTTGAAGGGGAGATAAAGTCTCTTATGCTCTGAACATTTTGCATTGACTTTGGCTTAAGTTTTGGCTATAGCAGTTTCCCATTGACACTGGGGTCCTTGAGTGGGCCTCAAAACAATACTTTGTAATGGGAAGAAAGGAAACATAGAAGAAGGGTAGAGCTAAGAGCAAATTCACATCTAGGCAGCAGGTCTTCAGCCCAAATAATTTGCAGCAAAACTGCATGCCTTGGTTCAAGTGCTTGCATCATGGAACAACCTGTTTCTCTGGACAATTAGAAAAGTATGTTAATACTAGAGGATACTCTTAATTCCAAGGATAAATCATGAGAAGAACAAGGGATAATGAACTATAAATTATTGTAAGTTAGGGTAAATTTCAGAACATGAAATAGGAGAGAGAATTTTTAAATTAGCTATCAAAATGAATGGGGGAGAAAGGTATCATTGCTAGAAAATTGGGGAGCTTACAGGGCTACTTGCCAGCATTGGAACTTACATTTTTCAGAGAGTTTTGAGGGTGAAATGTAAAGTAAGGTTGAGTTTATCATATAGATATACTTGACACATCTCTTTGCATTTACCCAAGAGTTTTCCATGTTGATTGATATATCCAGAGCCTCTACATTTTGTGCTTTCCTACATTTTGAAAGGGAATATCTGTCTGTATGTGAGAGATTCCACATGTCTATGTCTGTGATCATGGCATGATTCTCTCCAACATAATGGTGTTCTTGCTGTACAGATCCTCAGACTGAAGACAGCACTATTGGAATGCAGTAACTCCAGAAATGGATAGTGTAATATATCTGAGGATGAACTTAAAATATCTACCAACTTATTTTTAAGCAGAAAGCTGTAATTATCTTGGCATTGTTTACAATGTGTTGTCTTGTTCCTTTTTAAAAAAGAAAACTGATGTGTATGAATTTTAAATTGTTTAGTGAGCTATTTGAAGAATTCAGGGAGCACTAGGTAAATTGTCTTCACAGAACTTGGCATTTATCTAATAATGTTTTTGTTTGTCTCTGAGTATTGTCAGTGAGACATGTTGAGAAAATTTGCATATATCCATAAGTTTGTTCTAGGGCAAGTGAAGTTTTACTGCCTCAGAGGACAATTGGACAGAAAGTGGAAGATAGGAAGTGGCAGGGACCTGGCATTGGTAAGCCTTAAAAGAAGAAAGGCATAGACAGGCATTTTCCCTGATTACTGAGAAACCAACTCACCATATTTGGTATTATTTATCTTTGCAATTGTGAGGAAATGGAGATCCAGTGAATGTTCATGGAAAAGAAGTTGAGTGCCCCAAACAACAGGGATGATAAATCATTTATTTTCTGTTTAGTAAGACCAGTCAATAAGTGAACATGTCTAGAATACTTAGACTGAGATGCTAAGAAAAGTGAAAAGCACCATTTGAAGAACAGTTAAGAAGGTATGGAGAAAAGAATACCTGGTACCCTGGCTGTTGGATAACTGCCTTGTGAGAAAGGAAGGGATTGTGCTTCCAGAGTTAGCACCAAAGGCAAGCGAGGGGACACTGAGAAGTTCCCATACATTATAAGGAATTAACTTTTCTTTAACAGACAGAAGCAAATTCTTAGAAGAGTCTAGGCCATAGTTCAATAACCCCTTGTTGGGGAAGTGGTGATCAGTATGCAATCATCTTATGGACTGTGAAATTCAATTTTGGAAGTACTGCCTAATTGTGATATTCATATCATATCATTGGAGCTAGACATCAGCCCCACAAAATACACAGTATATGTGTTTATTTCTATTTGATGTATGAAGACACAGAGGATCTGAGTGATTAAGAGACTCCTCACTCTCCAAGGCCACCACCAACCTAACAAAGCATAGGTCTGCTAAGCAGCAGAATTGCACTGGGGCCCAGGCCTACTGACTCCAGATCTGGGTCACTTTCCACCCACTGCACTGTCCTAGCACCATCTTGCTGGATTGGTCATGGACTGTAAGGTCAGTCGACATGCCTGTGCTGAAGCTTTTCCATCAGTATAAGGGACAAGGTGATTGTTTTGATAAATGCTTAGAGGGTCTCAGCTGAGATGTACTAGGTCAATTATATGTTATTATTTTTATTATTTTGTGTTAAGAAAATGGTTTCCAGAGTGTTCCTGTCAATTACAAACTAGGAAATGAATCCAGGTGAGCAGCTTCCTCTAATATAGATGGAATCAGAGGCCTTTAAGCATATCCCCCCACAGAAAAATGACCTAATTAATTAAAAACCCCAAAACCGCACTAGAAGTAAAATTAGAAAATGAGTGGTTTAGAGAAAATACTGTATTGATTTAGGGAAAAATGGATTTCTTTGTTTTGTCTCACTCCAGCTCTTTGTTTAACATATCTGTGGGTCATGGGAATAGAATGTTTTCTATTTAATGAGACATATTAGGTATATTTCCTTTTGTGGTGGTGATTTCTGGCAAAGTGTTTGCTCAGGGAAATATATGTTTACAGCACTAAATGAATAATCCTAAGCATTTTAATGTGTTCCATCTTAGCACATGTTAATTTTTAATTAATTTGGCTATATGGGGTGTTTGTAAGCATTGATTTGGAAACCTAGATTTATAATACACCATAAAGAAGATTTAATCTTAGAAACTATCAAGAACGACCTTTCATTTTTCTGAAAACTGAAGCCTAAGTGACTCATTCAAGTTCACACAGTTTGGAGGGTTTTGAACTGTATGGCCAAACTTTCACTCTAATAAAGAATAGTTACCCTCTGCTAGGAGGAAGGAATGTCAGGGCAAGTCACAAAGGTGAGAAAGTAGGTGAAGGCCAGCTATTTTGGTGAACCCAGACCTGGATACACCTTATTCAAACTTGGACAAAGAACACTTTGCCTAGAAAAATAGTAAAATAAAATCAGTAGCTCTTAGGAATTATGTTTTCATACTGTGCTAAATTCTTTTATTTTCAAACTAGAGGCCTGGTGCATGAAATTTGTGCACTTCCAGGGGGAGGGGTCCCTCAGCACGGCCTGTGCCTTCTTGCAGTTTGGGACCCCTCAGGGGATGTCTGCCTGTCGGCTTAGGCCCATTCCCCATGGGGAGTGGGCCCAAGCCGGCAGTCGGATATCCCTCTCACAGTCCGGGACCCCTTGCTCCTTACAACCCACCTGCTCACTGCTCCTTACAACCTACCTGTTCACTGCTCCTTAGCACTGCCGTGGAGGTGGGAGAGGCTCCCGCCACCACCACTGCGCTCGCCAGCCATGAGCCTGGCTTCTGGCTGAGCAGCACTCCCCCTGTCGCAGCACAATGACCACCAGGGGGCAGCTCCTGTGTTGAGTGTCTAACACCTGGTGGTCAGTGGCATCATAGCGACCAGTTATTCTGGTTGTTCCACCGTAACAGTCGCTTAGGCTTTTATTATATAGAATACAAAATAACTAAAGAGATCCCCAATATATTTTTCTTGTCCTTGTCAAATTACTTGCTTGTAACATTTATTGTCTGTTTTCCCCACTAGAATGTAAGTCCTATTGAAGGCAATAACTTTCTGTAGTTCACTGTTTTGTTTTCAGTCCTAGAACAATGCCTGGTTTATAGGAGATATTTGTTATTTGTTTAGTTAATGAATGTACATGTAAGTGAAGTTGTGAGCAGATATTCCATCTTCTCTGTGTAAGAACATGGGATACAGTAAACTACAAAGGAAAAATACATCATTCACTTAACAGATATTTATGTAGCATTTTATGGAATCATAAAGTATTTGATTTGGAGGAAGTCCGAGAGACTTTCTAGGAAAATCCCCTCAGAGATGGAAGAGTAGGTTTTCTAGGTTCACAAACTAGTTAGTGACAGAACCATGAATTATAACTCAGAATTTCTCATTCCTTTTTTTAAAATTCTTTATTTATTAAGGTATTACATATATCTCCTTTTCCCCCATTCCCCTCCTTCCAGCACATGCCTTCAACCCTCCTTGTGTCTATGTCCATTGGTTATGCTTATATGCATGCATACAGGCCTTTGGTTGATCTCTACCCCTTTCCCCCACCCTCCTCTGCCTTCCCTCTGAGGTTTGAGGGTCTATTTGATGCTTCTCTGTCTCTGGATCTATTTTTGTTCATCAGTTTATGTTGTTCATTATATTCCACAAAATGAGTGAGATCATGTGATATTTATCTCTTTCCATCTGGCTTATTTTGCTTAACATAATGCTATGTCCATCCATGCTACTGTGAATGGTAGGAGTGCCTTTTTTACAGCAGCATAGTATTCCATTGTGTACTTAGATGTACCACAGTTTGTTAATTCACTCATCTGATGATGGGTATTTAGGCTGTTTTCAAATCTTAGCTATAGTAAATTATGCTACTATGAACATATGGGGTGCATATATCCTTTCTGATTTCTCATTCCTTTATTTAATCACTTAAAGGTATAAGAAACTATATCGATTAAAACATGCTTTATATATTCATTGAACTTCAATCAACATTAGATGGACACCTTTGGAATTTATCTCTTTTGAATGTGTTTTCTGTGAAAACTAAGGATTGAAATTGGTCAATGGATGGGTTACATAGTTAAGATTTTATTTTAAAGTTCTAAACCCCATTTCCTCCCTTCCTGCCCCCGCCCCAGTCTGCAGTTGTGGTTGATTTGTATTCATTGGTTCCCAATACTATAATTTTCATATGGTCTAATCTAATTGGGTCTGATGGGCAGGGAATCATATTGAAAGAAACATCCTTTCCCCATGGTTAAATGTGTTTTCCATAGCAACCAGTTATGAAAGATCACTAGGTTTCTCCAAAGATGTGAAAGAAACATCACCCAGGATTGATGTGTATCCTGTCTTAATACAAATAGCAGACACCCACTCATTAGGTTATATTGGGATCATCATTCTTTTTATCAAAGGATGAAAAGAAAAGTAGAGAAGAGATTCCTACTTTATGATCAAAATTCCTTTAACAACTGTGAAAACAAATTTGACATTCTTGATGAGAAAGAGCTGGTGGGATACACATTGTGTATGGCAAAAAAAACAAGTCTTAGTTCATACAGTTCATGGGTTATCTATGGCTGTATACTGAGAACTGATACCTGCACCTACATGTGCTAATTATGCATTTTCTGATCTTAAAGATACAAATATTGGTAACTGTGAACTCAACTCCCTTTCCCTCCAAACCACCCTTTTTCACCCCCACCAGCACTTTCCCCATAACTTTCTCTAAAATACTCAGATAATCATCTCCTTCCAGACTTTGAAGTGACATTAGAATTGTCAGAAGGCATAATTAATTAACTGTCAGCAAAGCCATTGTTTGAACATCTGTGGAACTCTACTTGGTAAGCATATGTTGTTCTTTTAATTAAATGGGTTCATTCATCTACAAATATTTATTGAGTGCCTACTGTACACCAATCATTTTGGTGTATATTATGGGAGGTAATAGAAATGAGTTACCATCATGGCCTAGAGGAGAAAGCATTTGTTAAATCCTTTAGCACCAAGGGTTTTAATGGAAAGTAGATTTCATTACTGGATATGGAAAAGACATTCTTTTTCATCTAGGTTCAGAGGCTTTTGCCACTATTACCAGCTGACCTGTGGGACATAAAATGCCAGAGGAGTTCACGTGAAGACACCATAGCTGGAGAGTAGAGACAGGTTGGCCATGGTTAAAATTTTCATGGAAGACAGTTGAGTGCTCTTAAACAAAAACAAGCTGAAAAGATGCAATGCCAATAAACTGGGAAGTCCCAACAGGTCTCATCCTGATCTTCTTCTTAAGTGTGACTGTGTTGTCAGTCATGTTGCATTAAAGTCCTCCAGATTCATTACAGCACTGCGCAGCTCTGATCTCTGTCCTCATTTGCTTCTCTTCAAGCCTGTAATATATGAGTCCTGGACCCAGCTCTACTCCTATCTGGAAATGAGCATCAGTTGTTAAAATTCAGCAGGAAAGAACAAAAACACTGTACAGGAATGACTTGTTGAAGGAGGCCAACTTGGTGCAGTAGGCAGGAGGTAATGGATAACATTTATTATCCTCCACTGCCTTTCTCTTTTTCTCCTATTCAGCCTTAGGATCGCGGCAAAGTCAGAAATCTTCTAGTTTGAGAGCTTCCTGTTCTCTGGTCTTTAGAAGGCACCTTCATAGCTTTACCCAACACGTAAACTGTCTATACTAGCATTTACCTAACATTTCTGTTTAAATAAATTAAATTTTAACTTACTTTATCTTCATCCATATCAACAATATTCATACTTTGATTTTATAGGTTAAAGCACTTGTGGCTTTTCCCCTAAAAGACATTAAACTAAATACCATATTTAAATTTAAAAAATACTCATCCATGAACCCTCTAATATGCAAAATATTGAGATATTTGGATATAAGTCAACAAGAAGACAAATTGATGCACACCATAGCAAAGTGATGTGTTTAAGGTTACCCAGTGAGCTATTTTCTATTGTCATGTTATAATGAGAGGCAGTGCAGTGGTGGGAAGAGCCTGGTATTGAGCATTCAGAGAGCAGATTCTGGGCCTGACCCTGTCCCACTGACATGCTGTGATGTCTTAGGCCAGCCCTTTTCCATGGACCTCATCTCTCATCTCAGGAAATTAGACTTCATGATCTACTGGGACCCTTTGGCCTAATTTATTTACCTCAAATACATGTATATATTTTCCTCTTTAAAAAGTAGGTGAATAGGAAAGCAACTCCCTTATGCAGAATTACAACAGCACTTGCTTCAGAGTGCCTCAGAAAAATTGAAAAATAAACTCAAGGATTATATTTCCTAGACCACTTTATACTCTGTTCAGTACTGTTCCTCATTCCTTGAGGTTTGCATTTAAAATAGCATTTTAAGTGTCAGTTAATAAAAACAAAATGGGCCCTAGCCAGTTTGGCTCAGTGGATAGAGCATTGGCCTGGGAACTGAAAGGTCCCAGGTTCAATTCTGGTGAAGGGCACATACCCAGTTGCAGGCTCAATCCCCAGTAGCTGGCATGCAGGAGGCAGCCAATGAATGATTCTCTCTCATTATTGATGTTTTTATCTCTCTCTCCCTCTCCCTACCTCTCTGAAATCAATTATCCTATCTAATAAAAGAGTAATATGCAAATTGACTGTCACTCCAAGACACAAGATGGCCACCACCATGTGGTCAAAGATGGTTGCCCCCATGTGGGCACAAGATGGCCGCCACAAGATGGCCTACTGGGGAGGGCAGTTGAGGGCAGGTAGAGGTGACCAGGCCAGCAGAGGAGGGCAGTTGGGGGTGACCAGGCCTGCAAGGGAGGGCACTTGGGGGGGACCAGGCCTGCAGGGGAGGGCAGTTGTGGGCGAGCAGGCCAGAAGGGAGAGCAGTTGGGGGAGACCAGGTCAGCAGGGGAGGGCAGTTAAGGGTGACCAGGCTGACAGGGGAGGGCAGTTAGGGGCAATCAGGCCAGCCGGGGAGCAGTAAGGCATTGATCAAACTGGCAGGGGAGTGGTTAGGGGGTGATCAGGCTGGCAGGCAGAAGCGGTTAGGGGCAATCAGGCAGAGGCAGGTGAGCGATTGGGAGCCAGTAGTCCTGGATTGTAAGAGGGATGTCCCAGATTAGAGAGGGTTCAGGCTGGGCTGAGGGACAACCCCCCCATGCACGAATTTGATGCACCAGGCCTCTAGTATATATATATTTTAATAAAATAAAATAGGATTGCAGAATATAAGAAATAACTTAGTGTTGCTGTTTAAGGATTTACCTGGGTCAGTCATAATGTGGCTCGCTAACAGTACTTTGGCATACATAATGATATTAATATTGGTAAACATTAATGTGACAGTGGCCTTCAGTGGAGATAATACAGCACCACCATAATGATAAATAATTTTTCTTTTGTTACATAGCATAGTGACAACAACACTGAACTTGGAGTCAGGAAATCCCAGTGTAAGTCTTATATCTTCTTTGTGTTACTTCAGTGACATTTGACATTTGCAATGTGCTATGGTTACCAGTTTTAAGATGGGAGTTATTGTGTTTCCAGAGAAATCAATTTATCCAAGAAAGGATTAAGAGATAGAACAAAATTTTCAAGTTAGGTTTTCTGAATTGAATTACTTGTACTTCTAGTAATTATATATAACCTCTTAACCTTCCTGAGTTTCTATTATTTCACCTATTTAAAAAGATCATTACCATCCCTGTTCATTTTATATACCTATTGTGAGGATTAGTTTAAATAAATATATGTTAAAATACATCTTAAACCTTAATAGATAAAACAATTTAAGAGATGTTAGTATCACTTCCTAGAGCAGCATCTCATTTGATTTATGCCATTATGATTAGGCTGTAATAACTAACCCCTCTGGTGCTTGCCTCTATTTGAATTAATACTTTTTTATTATGTTCTCTTCTTATTGGAATATCATTAGATAATACAAAAAATGTTTCTCAGTCATTGTGTGTGAGAAAGCAACACACAAAGACATACCACAATGTTCTCATTTGCTGAGCAAACTACTCTTGCTTTTTAATGTGGAATGCAGGAGAACTAATTGAAAAGAGACAAAAATGAATTTTGACTCAGATTGTGCAGGATGAATCATAACCCACTTTCTCATCAGAAATGCAAAGACAAAAATTAAAGAAAACCAACTACCACAGAGCTTTACTGTCAGTGTCTACATCATCAGAATGGAGTGTTTTTCAGAAGAACAAAGGTTGCATTACTACTAGGCAGATAATTGTAGGTAGTAGAAAACCAGTTTGGTTTTTTTCTCTTTGTCTGTAGTCTGCTGAAATTGTCTCATTTTATTTGCCTTGGTTAAAATATTCCAATAGAGTTTGAGACCTATCATGCAATCATTGCCCAGACCGTTCAGAAATGTACCTGTCGCCTTTATAGAGGCCAATCAGAGTCTAAATAAGCTGAGACTACTTCAGATTCCAGTGTCCTTTGGTCAGGCAGTAGGGAGTAGGGAGACAGCAAAGCAACAGAAACCTGGCCAGGGTGAAATTGCTGCTTCCTTGAGTTTAACTTATTCAGGTTATTGATGTGAATGATGAAGTGAAGATGTTGTCCTGCTGGGGTCCAAGATCCAGATGTATAATCTACTTCACTTGCAAGTATAACTTAAAACAAGAAAAAAAGAATTTTGTACCAACAGAGACGCTATAATCTACCCTAGAACACAGTCTGCAATTAAGTCAGAGTTCTTTCTAATTCTTGTTGTTACATTTTATTCATAAGTTGTATGGTTTCTATTTTTCTCTAAATATGCATACACACATATGTATATATGTTATATATACACTTTGTGATATACATATAAATATGTGTTTGTATGTCTATACCCCCTATTTTACTGCAAGATCACTGAGAAGAAATATCTTTTTTATATAGCTCTTCCCCAAAGAGCAAAATGAGGAGCAGAGCTAGAAGACATGTTAGATCTCTCTATGCCACTTCATGAGGTTTTTTCTTCCAATAGAGTTTCTCTAGTCTGAATTCATCCTAAACATTTCCACAAATGGTTTTATATGTGTTATTCATATTTCTTGAATATAACCTTATGAAATAGGCACTATTCTTTCACAGATGAGGAATTTAAGCAAAGAAAAAAAAACTCAGATAATTTTCCTAATGTCTAGTAAGTATTTCAAGTACAATATAAACCCTTAGCCTAGTAAGTATTTCAAGTACAATATAAACCCTAAGCCTGGCTCTTAACCACAGCATATATTGTGCCTGTGATTATAGCTTGCAGACGGTCAGCTAATTAGGCCTGGCAGCAGATTGGACCCACAGAGTCTGTGCCTATCATATTACTCTTCTGCCAAATCCCATTTCATTTCTCCTCTGCTTCTCTCAGGTAATTATTTAAATCTGATTAGGTTTTTCCTGATTGAAGTGTCCCATCACTGACCAGGCAGCAGGTAGAAATCCAGGTGTACCATCACTCTGTTTTCATTACACCAGATGTCTTCAGGAACATTCTCTTGACGCCCCAACAAGAACAATGGTGCCCAGCTGAGCCACTTACTCCAGGTGATATAAGGCAAGAGCTGAATGCAGTACTCATTTTGTTAACAACAAAATTTAAGAGACACATCTCTATTCCTCTGTTCCCTCTTGAATGGGAACTGGTTCTTGGGATTTTAGCATATCTATCTCCAGAAACCACTTTCCCAATGCTCCATCCCAATTCAGTGCTACCTTATTTTACACACAAAAGTAGTTACTTTTAATAAATCCATCCAAAGTGGTATCTTCTAGTCTAATGACCCTTAAAAAGAGCAAAGTCTAGTCTTAGTGCCAAAGTGGAAATGAGAAAGGGAGAAGGGAACTCGTCTTGAAAATAAGATCACCCTATTGAGGCAGAAGAGTTAAACACAATAGCTAGCAATTGGCTCGCTAAGTCGGAAGTTGATGCTATTTTAGGCCATCAGCAGGAGTGTCTATGTATCTGTGAATTTTGGCATTTTATTTCACTAAGGTGGTTCAGGAAGCCAGACACTGATTAACTTGCTTCTTTGACTTAGTTCCCACTCCTAATTTTGGATGTGTGGTGTCTTCGGGTAGCTGTTGTGACACCCTGTTTTTAAAGAAAACTCTTCTTGTGCTTCTCAAGTAATCCTGGGAACAGTCTACTCCACATCCTACTCTCCTGGAACCTCTCATCCTCTACATCTCTGGTCACAGGCATGTGGGCATACTGTTGCTTCTGGTTCTTCTCTGGCAGACCAAGGAAATACAACTCAGTTGTGTGCATCCAGTTGTCATTGCGACTCTGTCTGTAATGGCAGCATTCTCACTGAGACATTAGGCCCAAGGTGGATTTTTTTGGGGAGATCGTATAAGAAGAGACCTGTGGAAGGAATGGCCTCAGCATTGCAGTCACTTGAGAAGTAAAGAGATACCCTAGACAGGCCACAAGATTTATTTAGGTAAGACTAGGAAAATTCTAAATTTTGTGTTTGTTGGTAAGGGTTTGGGATCTGATTTCATTTATAAACATGTTTTACATGAAGAATAAGGATTTCTAGATTTAAAAAACTATATATGGCATCTGTTTGCTCCTTCACTTTTTTATTCAATAATTATTGAAGGCCAACCACAGCACTAGGCATTGCCATTAAACGTTAGTCTACAAAGTAGAGGCAGTGTTTACAAACAACTCGATTTTAATATGACAAATGTATTCCACAGTTAGGTGAAAAGTGCTATGGGAAGAAAGAAGTTAGCATGGCTTCTATGATTGGCAAATTGGGGAAACAGGAGTTTTTAAAATATAACTGAAGTTGGGGCTAAATGTTAATGGCATTTTCCAGGTAAAGCATGAATTTGAGGGCATTTCAGACAAATAATTCAGTGGGTATAAAGAGACCAAGGACAGAATTACAAAATGTATAATATGACTAGAAAATAGTGTATAGCAGAGGAAATGAGACTAAAAGGATGATCAGTGGTTAGTTCAAAAGGGCTTCTGGTTTCCTATTAAAGAGTCTAGAGTCCATTTTGAAGGCCCTGAAGATCCATGAAGGATTTAAACAAGGTAATAGCATGATCTGATAGATATTAATTAAAAATCACTCTGGGTACTGTTCGGGAGGGAGGGGTGTTAAACAGGAGAGAATTTGGGAGCCTGTAAGTCAGCTGGGATGTCATTTGCATTAGTTTAAGGGGACCTTATTAGAGCCTAACCCAAAATAACCATGTTGTGACATTTAAGCAAGAATAAGAGGGATTGAGGCTCATTCTTGGGCTTTTGTCTTGGGTAGATGATGGTATTAAGTTAGGTGAGAAAAGAGAAGTTTAATAGTGACATGCCATCAGTCCCCAGAGATCTTCCATATCAAGAAACAATTTAGTCCTCTTCATTAATGCTTATTGAGCACCCATGTGTAGTCACGATTACAGACATTGGCACAACAGCCTTGAATGCAGGAGACAAAAAGCCTCTATCATTTGGCTTCCATTCTAGAAGGAGAGACAAACACATAAATAAGTCAAATTATATATAGTATGTCAGATGGTGGTATATCCTACAGAGAAAATTAAGCAGGAGAAGAGCTAGTGAGTGCTGCAGTGATGGTGAGGATGGAAATAACACTGTAAATAGGGTGACAAATGCAACCGTGAGGTTCCTATTGTTGGTGAAATCTGGTCTGCCTAATTTTGTTTCCTTTCCATTTGTGTTTGTTTTACAAATTATTTTTTTCTTCTAAACAAGGGAAATACACAGCAATAACAACATAAACATTTACAAACACATAGATGTACACACAATGGATTGTGTTGCCAACATAACACATGCCAGGAAAAACAAAACAAAACAAAAAACAGCTAAAAAAAAAAAGTGAATATAAAAAAGGGGGGTGGTTAGAGACTCCATCTGATGCTAATCCTTGTCATTCAAATCACAGGATGGTTGGAGTTAAAAGAGTCATAGAAAAGAGATATAGTCAATATTTGAATCAGGATAATAATTCTTATATTCTTAATGCTGGGGAACCTTAGAATTAATTCAAATCCCTCTGTTTAGACAGGGAACCCATGAGTCTAGCAAAGGAGTAACTAATTTAAGGTCACCCAGATAGGTCTAGAATTCAGGTATTTTTACAGCCCTTTCAGGGATATTGTTATTATCCAGCATACCAGAGAGACCCAGAGTTTGGGATCTGAGACCTGACTTCCTGGGTTTGAATTTCTACTTTGCCACAGTGACCTTATGCAAGTTTGACCTCTATTTGTACCAGGTTTGTCATTTGAAAATAGAGAGGATTATAATAGTATTTATGATAGTATTTTTGAGGTTTAAATAAGTTCATAGTAATACATGTAAATTACTTACAACAGTGCCTGATACACAGTTAATTTTCAGAAAATGTCCACTACATTATTACAATACCAAAAGTGTTTAAGCATGTCCATGTCGGTTACCTAGGCTTTGTCCTGTTTGCACATCAACTTGAAACCAATCACTGATGATGGCCACAGATAAGATCTTCTGGAATGTTCTATTAAGATGTTAAAATGTTAACTAGATCTTTTGGGGCTATTGAGTAAATATAAAACACATTAAAATAATGTTGATAAAAATAAATAAAATAATGTTGATAGTCATTTCATTCACAGAGGTTTTGGGTAGCCCAATCTTGAGCTGAGTTATGTGAGATTCTAAACCAGAAGTGGAACCCTAGCCTGTAAGGACAGGGACATATCTTCTTCATTTGCATACATTTTACTAGTTTAACCTTACAACTGTTGACAGCCATGTATTGAGTACTGACTCTGCCATGCTGAGTGTTTTGCACAGCTGATCACACCTTGTCCCCACGGCAGGAAGGCATTCCTAGCTGGATTTTACAGATGAGAAAATTCAGTCCAGAGGCAGTTCAGGACCTTGTGCATGGTCACACAGATAAGATAATAAAAGGCAAAGCCTAGATTCTCCTAAATTAAGTCTAAGTTCATGTTTTTCTGAGCATATATTTCTTTTTTAATGAGAATACTTTTCTCAACTAGTAACTATATTCTGCAAATGGTCTGCATTTTGCACTATTGTCTTTTCTGTGACATTCTTAATACTGAATCATCCTATATAATAAATGCCTAATATGCAAATCGACTGAACAGCCGAATGACCTGTGGAACAACCGGTCGCTATGACATGCACTGACCACCAGGGGGCAAATGCTCAACGCATGAGCTGCCCCCAGCTTGCAGGCCCCAGGCCAGCCAAGGTGGGTGCCAGCGGGGGGTCCCTGCCAATCACCCCACAGATTGGCCCTGATTGCTGGCTAGGCCGAGGGACCCTACCTGTGCACAAATTTTGTGCAGCATGCCTCTAGTAGAATTATAAAATCATAGGTTTTGGGCAATGGAGGTATTTTTCTGTTTCTCACATAGAAGCTTAAGAAACACCTGAGGGAACTTTTTCACTATACCTAAATACCCTTGTGTGCCTACCTTGTTTATACATAGACTGTGATTCTAAAACAGCCCAGTCCCACCTCCACTGAGAAATTGCTATCACTCTCAGAAAATTTAGCTGATGGAATGTGCCATATTCTCCAGGTGTTAACCGGGGGAATGGGGGTGGAGGAAGGTTTGAGAATTAGTAATCATTTTTATGAAAACTGAGAACCAGAGAGTGGCAATAACTTCCCCCAAGATCGCAGCTCATTTATACACATCTACATGCAGAACCTGCATCTTCTGATTTTCAGTGTTAGGCAATTTTCTTATTTCTCAAAACTGCCTTTGTGGAATGCACTGTGTTCTCCTCAGTTGTTCTAGAGGACTAGGAGCGGGGGGATGAAGGGGGTAGTCGTTGACAAGTCATTGATTTGCCTGAGATCCCATAACAAGTCAGTTGGTAAAGAGAGAATAAATTCATTACATTATGCTACTCTACATATATTCACTTGTTTCTAGTTAAGTAGCAGCTCATCAATATGGAATACACATATTCATAATAGTAGATTTGTGGATTACATAGCATTTTGGTCTGTTTTCAATTTCTGATTCTTTGATAACTAAACAAATAGCAGAAATAGTGAAACTCAGCAGGTGAATAATCTCCTCAGTTTTCTGTGATCTCTCTGCTTTAGTGAGTCAGTATGTCTAGTAATGACACAGTGCATTATGAAGTTATTTGATTTTGGTTGGTAAGCAAATATTTATTCCTATTCTATGTCCATCACTAACCTAGGTGGGGTAAATCAAGAGTTCCTATAAATCCTTTCTGGGGGGAAAAGGGCTATAAATAATTAAGTTCAGAGGTCTCTGTCCCAAAGAAACTTCTTGACTACTAGAGGTCAAGGAAAGGAAAAATATATAATAATCATTTTATCATGTGTAAGTTTTATAAAGTAGCTCTGTACATATGACTAGGAGAGAGAATGTCCGGGGGCCCTGGGGTGAGTGGGCATATTAAGGGGTGAGATCAGAGTAAAATCTTCAAAAAGGGACAGAATTTTTCCATTAGAGAAGAAGGTAATTTTTCCAAGTATAGAAGAAATAACATGTGCAGAAGAATAGAGGTTAAAAAAAACACACACACAAAAAAAAAAACAAAACCCACAAAACAAAACAGTGAATTTGGGAACAGTAAGATGTTGGAAGAAGTTCTCTGGGACTGAAGCAAAAATGAGTTGAAGAAAAAGTGGTGGGACATGGGCAGACAGAGAACATCAGGTTCAATGATGAAAACCCTGATGTAATATATCATAGGAAGAATTTTTTTCTGTACAAAGTGAGACATGGGTGACTATTGTTAAACAGAGGTAGCATCTCATTAATGGTTTATAAAAAGTAGAAGGGATAACCACTTTTGTTACTATATAACATTACTAACAGCCTAGATAACTTTATAAAGTCACTTCACAGGGGATAATGGAGCTGGAAATTTTATGAGAACAGATTCAAGGGACTTATGGTGTGAGAAAAAAAGTATTGCTGTCATTTTTTTCAGAGTTCAAAACAGGAAGTGCTTAGGTATGCAGAAATGCAAGTTAAATCAACTACATTTTTGGTGTGCTTTTTGTGTATTTTAATTTTGCATATCAGCATTACTACTACTGAATACAGTTTTGTGAATAATCCATCCATTTCAATAATCCATCACATTTTAAAAGCAAGTATATAGATTTAAAGATTACTTTTAATTTTCAAGAAATAAGCAGATCTTCAGAAAATCATTGTATGTGTGTGTAGTTTATGCTGGTCCCACCCTCAGGTAGAAAAAGAAGTAGTTCTTACCATTTGCAACAGCATGGATGGAACTGGAGAATGTTATGCTAAGCAAAATAAGCCAACTGGAGAAAGATCAATGTCACATGATCTCACTCATTTTTGGAATATAATGAACAACATAAACTGATAGATCCAGATATATAGTAGCACCAAACAGACCATCCAACCTCAGGGGGAAGGCAAGATGAGGGGGATGCGGTGTGTGTGGGGAGGTGATAGATCAACCAAAGGACTTGTATGCATGCATATACGCATAATCATGGACACAATAATAGGAGTGGTGGTAAGGACATGTGCTGGGGGGTGGGAAGGAACCAGGAGAGATCAATGGGGGAAAAAGGATTCATATGTAATACTTTAAACAATAAAGATAATTTTTAAATGACAGAATTAGGAGATGACTTCAAGGTAATTTCCATTCTAAACACACATAAATTCTTAAGTAAGCATGAAGAGCTTGAAAAGTACTGGAATAAAGAATAGAGAGGGAAGAAAGATGAGGGGAACCATATGTGTTAAAGAGTATATGGGTAAAGAGAAGTGGTCAGGAGGAAAGGTTTTATATTTCTAATCCCATTTCAGTCAGTCTCATGAAAGTTTGTTTTATGAAAATAATTAATACAGGAGTTTCAGTATTTGTTTTTGTAGAAAACTCCATGGAGGACACTAAAGGGAATTAAGGAATCTTGTGACTGATACTATGGTGAAGGATGTGTTCATCAAAGCATAGATTTTTCAGAATTGGAAAACAAACAGCCTCCCAAGTGGAAATGTTCATTTCCAACAGTGAGAATCAGGTGAAATATAATTCAGAAATGAATAAAGTTATTCTAAAATTTGGCTAGGAGGCAATGTGCTCTAATAGTCCTAAGGATACACTTGCATTTATATTTCAAAAGCCCCCTCTTGTAGAAATCACTGTAGACTGCAACTTGCAATATTAATGCTGATGATGACCATTAGACTAACCAATATAGATCATAGAAGAGTATCCTACTGAAAAGAGAAGAGGTAAACATTTATAAGGAATCTGATTCATATTTTTTCATCATAAAATGAAAGTGAAGCCTTGGACAGTTTTACTCAGTGGTTAGAGCATCAGCCCATGACCGAAGGGTCATGGGTTCCATTTCTGGTCAAGGGTACATACCTTGGTTGCAGGTCTATCCCAGGACCAGGTCTGGGCAAATTCAAAAACAACCAATCAATTAAAGTGTCTTTCTCAAGACAACCTCTCAACCTCTCTCTCTCTCTCTCTCTCTCTCTCTCTCTCTCTCTCTCTCTCTCCCTCTCTTCCACTTTCTCTAAAAATCTGGAAAAAAATATCCTCTGGATTAACAAAAACAACAACAAAATCCACATCTTTTTTATTAATAAATCTTTAGCAAACTTTGAAATTTTTTTGTGATTATTGAGTCCCTGAAATTTATTTATTTAGTTATCTATCTATCTATCTATCTATCATCTATCTATCTTCTGCTAGAATGAATCCATTGGGTAGGTTTTATTTTGCTAGAAAATCATTCATTTCATCAAGATTTTTAACTGTGTTAGCATAATGTAGGCACATTATTCACTTATAATTTTAAAAATATTTTTGTCTACATTTATATCTCTCTCTTAATTTTGTCTACTCTTCCTGTTTTTCCCTTAGCTAAACTTTCCTAAGAGTTTTCTTGGGTATTTATGTGTGTGTGTGTAATTTGATTGTTTTCTGACTTATTACTGTTATTGTTGAGCTTTATTAATTTCTACTTTCTACTTTATTTTAGGTTTTTTAATTGTTCATTTTTATAGTAGCTTAATCTGTAAGTTTGTTTATTTATTCTTGATTTTTAATAATGAAAACATGCACATTTATAAATGTTTCTCTGATTTCATCTGTATCCCATAGGTTTTGAAATATCTTTTAAAATATATTAAGAATATTTTATAATTCAGTTGTTTTTTCATCTAAGCTTTTTTTTAGAAATGTATTTCCAAGATGTGTTTTTTTTTATTTTTTTTAATTCTTTAAGTAGAAATAAATTAAGCCTTGAACTTCATTACTAACATATAAATTCCTGACTGAGTATTATAAAACTTGCCCTGCTCATTACTGAATTTGGTATTTTGTCAGCTGGGAACACTAAATACCCCCACTTAACTTGATATTTGTAAAGCTCAAAGCAGCATTGGGGTCCCTTTGGCAATTGCCCCATGGCCAATTTGGCCAACTTCCAGTTCCTCGGGGAGAAACAAAGAGTTGTCTCATTGCCACCTGCTATTAACTAAATGCTTAGGATTCAGTGTCCTAGGGGTGACTGGGAAACATGGGAATGTATTATTGTGACAGCCTGTGGAACCTCCTTCCCTGGGGAATTTTGAGAACACCAAAGAAGCATCTGTCTGGGGTGGTTTTATGAGCAGCCCTGCCTAAAGGCAGGTGCACGGATTAGATGACCTGTGAAGATTGTTATCCATCCCAGTGACTTCAGTGGAAAGGATGCATTTGCTGAGTTTGAAAAGAGTCCAGGAGGAACATTGATAGGTTTGGGGAGCATATGGTCAAGAGCCTGAAGTTATTTAGCCCTTCTTGAAATTGGAACCGCTCACTGTCATCCTGGGCCCTGAATTCAAGAATGCCATCCTCTACATGTGGACCTAGGATTTCAGTGATTCCATTCCTGAAAATTATATGCATATGTAGTTGAAATCTTTGGTTATCAGCAGAATTATTTTTTAAAAGATAGCTCAACTGATTCATACCTAGAAATTTAAATATACTGTTGAATCTGATTCTTTTAGTTAAGCCAGATCATCATTCCCTGACCCAGTGATCTTGACTTTTCTAATCTGGTTCTTCAGAATTTATTCCATGTTTGTTTCAGGCAATTAAATGGCCTGATTAATCTCTTAATAGAGTTGTCCAAAACATAACAATAAATGTATTATATGTATAAGACAAAATGCTTAAATGAATTCACCAAGTTAAATCACCTTTATTGTGATCCAATTTCTATTGTATGTAATGCACTAATCTATTTTAAAGTCATGGAGAAAGAGAAATGGCCCAAAATATTTTCAGGATGATATGTCAGATATAAGGTTGTAGTTACAAACCAACAGTTGGAAAATCATTGTGTGTCTATACAGTTGTCAAATGGCCAGATAGCAAAGGTAGACCTGCAATTCATTGAACTATCCTAGCAGGGTTAGGGGATTGTGATTTAGGGTAGCCCTGCATGGGTGGTTTGGATGAGCAGAATAGAAATTGCCTCCCTGATTAAGAGAGGTAGACAGGACCAGCCACAAACTTCTCCTAAAATTGTATGCTAATTTAAAAATAATATTTGTCTTATCAAAAGAGTAGTGCTTTATTGGGGAAAAAAAGACAGTTCCTTAATTCACACTATACCCAATCCAGATGGATTAAATAATTTAATCTTTAAAAACTAATTAAAAATAAGCCTGGAGTAAAATATAAATATTGATCTGATCTAGTATTAAGGAAGCATTTTCTTCATGCTTAAAAAGCAATAAGGAAAAAAAAAATCACAAAATAAATTATCAATAGATTTGACAACAAAATTTTTATATGTAAATATGTAAGTGTTAAAGATAAAATTAAGAAAGAAATGAGGATCATATTTCCAATAAATATGATAAATAATTTCAATAAATATTGTCAAAATGACATGAAAAATTTTTATGCAAATGATGTAAATAATTTGTAAATAAGGAAGTACAAATGGATTATTAAATTTTATTCTTAGTAATAGGAAATGAAAATTAAAATACCGCAAGTCAAATTTTTCATCTATGAAATTAACAAAGATTTAGGAAAAGAAAGTACTCTTATTTGCAGCTGTTGGAAGTGTAAATTGGCTCCACCCTTCCGGAAAATTATTTGGCAATATTGTGCAAGAACTTTACATGTGTGATGTTTCGCAATGTAGATAGACAGAAAAACAGACAGATAAATCTATACTAATAAAAGGGTAACATGTTAATTAGACCGGGAGACCTTCTTGACATCCTTCTGGACAAAGCCATGGTGGTGGGGCCAAGGCAGAGGCTGTTAGGGGCGATCAGGCCAGGAGGGGAGGGCAGTTGGGGGTGATCAGGCTGGCAGTGGGGGGTAGTTGGGGGTGATCAGGCCGGTCGGGGGGGCAGTTGGGGGTGAGCAAGCTGGCAGGGGGGGTAGTTCAGGGTGAGCGGGCTGTTGGGGGGAAGTTGGAGGCAATCAGGCTGGCAGGGGGGGCATTTGGGGGCAAGAAGGCTGGTGGGGAGGGTAGTTGGTGACAAGCAGGCTCGCAGGCGGAGTGGTTAGGGGCAATCAAGCAGGCAGGCAGGTGAGTGGTTAGGAGCCAGTGATCCCAGATTGCGATCTGGCCTAAACTGGCAGTTAGACATCCTCAGAGGGGTCCCAGATTGGAGAGGTTGCAGGCCAGGCTGAGTGACACCCCCACCCAGGTACGAATTTCATGCACCAAGCCCCTAGTGTATATATAAAGAGATATGTCCTAATGGAATAGAAACTTGAACATCTACTTGCAATAATGTTTACTGAGGAACAATTTATATGACAAATGCATAGTCTTAGTGACAAAAAATAAATAGTTGTTTTAATATCTCAAGTGATGAGATATTATTAAAATACTATAAAATATGAAAAATTTAATATACTTTGAATAATTATAAAAACAGTGTTTGTTAAAATACATTTCATTTTGCAAATTGAGCTATCAGCTGTTAAAGTGCATACACATTTTTGGGGGCATCCTGTATTTATAACAAGGCTCTTTTTTGGGGAAAATAGGTTAAACTTGTGCATTCAGGATGATCAAAGTTATGTAAAAAATATGTATAGAAAGTTTTTAAGTAAACTGATTAAAATATAGATTTCCTCAATGATCATTATTATTATTATTTCTCCATAATTTTTAAAATATATTTCTATTGAGTTCAGAGAGGAATGGAGAGGGAGAGATAGAGAGAAACATTAATGATGATGAGAGAGAATCATTGATCATCTGCCTCCCGCACCCCCCCCTACTGGGTATCAAGCCCGCAACCCGGGCATGTGCCCTTGACCAGAGTTAAATCTGGGACCCTTCAGTCCACAGGCCAACACTCTTATCCACTGAGCCAAACTGGCCAGGGCTCTCCATAATTTTCCTTAATTTTTAAGTTATCCACAATGAACATGTACTATTTTTATAATCATGAAATACTTTTTTAAAAAATGAAATAGAATTAACTAGCAAAATCAGAATGCTTAAAAGAACAAGTAAGGAAAGTTGTGAGTGAATAGATCCCTGGATTGAAGGTCAAGGACTTGGAGTCTAGAACCCAGAAAGACTTGTTGAAATTGTCTCTTTGGGTTCAAAAATTTTATGAGTCATTGTTTTGCAAAAGAGTTCTTCCTAATATACTCTTGGGTCTGCCAACCCTGATAGGCAGGTAAACAGCCAGATTAAATTTCTTGCAGATGAATTTCAGAACTCCTCCCCACTGATCACCTGTTTTTCTTTTTCTGAAAGAGAAGTGAGAAATTACTGCTGCCATTTGTCCTCTTCCCACTTGGTCTCAGCTGTGAGATGGGGGAAGCAAATAGTCAGCAGTGTTTTTGGTTTTAGGCAGTCCTAGACCCAGACACCACTTGGCTCCACAGTGATTTTGGCTGATTTGGGCTCTGGTTTGTTGTTGCAGATCCCCATCGTGGACTTTTGAAATAATTTGTAGCCTTCAGAAATATTGCAGTGCCTTCTCGGTATGGGACAGACGAAGGCTTTGTCCAACTTTTCCAATCCTGTGATTTAGAATGAAATTGAAGTCAGCTTGTCTGGGAACCCCTTGAGAAAAATCTGTGCTATTTGAATGGTCCACAGATCAGCCTTCTTTTTACCTCTTTCTCAGCTCCAACCTACCTTATTGTAAGATGTGGCCTGTTCCACTAATTTAACCTTTTCTCCTTTGCTTTTTTTTTTTTAGTCCAGACATAAATTGAAATATTTTGTCTCTTGTGACCTCCCTCCCCCACATACATTCTCTTTCTCTTTCCCTCACTTACGTTTTGCTGTTATTGTGTTTGGTACCTGTATGCTTTTATTTCAATAGAGTCTTAGAAAGCAGTTATGTTCTTAGTCAACTATCTTGATCTGTTGTTATAAGCAAATAAAATTTATAGGAAACAAGTTCTCAGCAGTGTTACTTCCAAATGATCTATGGTGAATCTGTAGATCTTTGACAAGAGCAATAATCACAATTTTTGTGATATATACTATTGCCATTGATAAAATAATCTTGAAGAAACTTTACAAATATAACATTAAGTAAAAATTAGTATTACATTAATTATCTGACGTTCAAAATATGTAAAGCTAAACAATGATATAGGGTAACGTTTACCTCCAGATTGTGAAGGGGAGTTGTGATCAAGGAATAAAACACAAGCAAAATAATATTAGATTTCTATGTTGGTTGTGTAAAAAAAAAAAAAAATAGAACAATTACCATAAAAGTGGCATTCATAGATGTGCTAGGTACTATTCAACATTCTTTTTATGCATTAACATATATAATCCCACAGCAACTCTGATTAAGTAGGTATAATTATACCCATGTTTTACAGTGAGGAAACTTCTGCCCAGATAGGATAGGTGACTCGGCCAAGTACAAGTCAGAGAATGACTTCAGAAACTATGCTTCTAATTGCTCTTTTTAATATAGAATATGTGGGGAATGTTATTCTTCCCTGGTGGTGAATGTAAAGCTTTTTATTTTACTATGTTAATACTTATATAGGTGTAATGGATCCCCATTTTCAAACATAGTAACTTGATAGAATGTGGGCTGCTCTTAATCACAAAGGTAGTTTCTTAGTTGCTACACCAAACTTTCCAGTGTCCCCCAATCCAACCTTGAATGTTTAATTGAATCTCTGATTCTCTATGTATATTTAACTTCTGTTATGAAAGTTGAATTCATTTTATTCCTTCATTTGACATCAGCAAGACATAATTCCTTTAGACAAATTAAAGATGTACCTTTCAACTCTTACTATGAGGATATTTGATGGTGTAAATAGCAAACTCATTTTTTGCAAAGACTTGCTGTCCTAAGTAAATTTTTAAAAATTATTTCAAAAAATGATGTCTTGCCATTGCATGTACATATGTGAAGTTGGTCTGATAGCAGGCATTGGTTGGGATCCACAGGGAGTACATAAACAAGTAAGCATAGTTTCTGCAATAAAAGTTCCTCAAGATCTTGCAGGGGAGGTGAGGCAAGTATATAAATGCCTGTAGCACAAAATGAATTAATGTGTTTAGCTAAAAAGAGTAAAAAGTCTCTATATTAATATGAAGAACGGGCAGATTTTGTATGATTTGGTGGTACAAAAAAGCTTCATGAACAACCCAATAGAAAAATGAACCAAGAATTCACAGGAGAGGAAACGTTGTGTTATTCCTTAGTAATAGAGAAGGAAGGGAGGAAGGAAGGAAAGGAGAGAGAGAGAGAAAGAAGGAGGGAGGGAGGAAGGGAGGGGGAAGGAAGAAGGGACTGAGGGAGGGAGAGCGGGAAAGGGAGGAAGGAACTAAAGAAGAAAAGTACTTATTTCTTATCTGGATTCTTGGAAAAGGCAGCATTTGAGATAGGCATTGGACAGTAATGTATGACTGTGATTGGTGAAAATGGGATGCAGGGCATTAGGAAGGTAGGAATGACTTAAGCAAAGACAAAGAGATTGGAAAATTTGAAGCACTTGAGGAACAAGTCATAAAAGAAACTCTTATAATCCCCTTTAAGACTGGAGGATCTGTACTGGTTCTTAGATGTATAGGGGGGCTTGAAACCTTAAATGGTATGTCAATCCATAATTCCTTAGGAGATGAAATTCTGGGGAAACTTTGGAGGGAGGATTGTTAAAATAAATTTAGAAGTTCTAAAAAATTGGTTCCCATCCAGGAGAATGGCCTACTTCCTAACTAAATATGATATTTAGTTACCTTGGGGTCACAAAATATCCTTGGTAAACCAGTTTCTGAATGTATGTAACAGTGTTACCTGTGAGCCTGCTAAACACCAGAATTTGCAATAGCCCTTTGGGTTGTAGTCATGCTAACTTTATCTCTTGCTAAAACTCAGAATTTGGAGTAAACCTTATGCTTGTGGATAATAATACAACAGTGCCATTTTGTAATAATACCTAAAAATTTCTTATTAGGTCTTCTGTATCTCACATTTCATGAAGGTAAATAATTAAAGAATACCATACAGTGTCCATCATTGGCTTAAGTTTGTTGATACTAAAGAGTTATTTAAAAATGTGCCTTTAGCTCCTCAGGCAGAATGTCCACAGACATCAGCAGTGGTATCCATGTCCACCCAGGGTCAAAATGTATCCCCAGATACCAACAGACTATGAGGCAATTTTCTTTAGGTTGTCGATATGCGAACTAATGTAGACATTAACAGAGACATCATCAAGCCAATTACTCTGTTGCCATAGTTCACTAAATGTTACTTTTGCAACAGGAACCATGTTGCCCAATGGGCTCTGCATTTATTTTGCTCATGATAATAACAATGAGTAAATGGATCCTCCTGTGGACTTCAGACTATGCTTTCCATTTTAGGTATGCAAGAAAAAAGTAATGTTTTCTGCTTTGCTACATTCATATTTTCTATTAGAGGAAACCTATTGAAGCCCAAGGCCTGACATTAATTTTAATAAAGATAAATTACATTTCATTGTGTCTCTACTCTTTCACATTGATCCATTATGAATATTTTATTCCACAGTTAGAAAAATTACTTTCACTTATTAGTAAAGAACTTGCCCTTATCAGGAGTGTTTTATACCTTAGGATCTCATAACTTTAAATATTTCAGGCACGATAAATGGTAAGAAATTAAAAAGAAACCTGAATTCACAGGGCAAGAATTATTTAGAAGTCTTTTCTTTTCAGATTGTGATTGTACAGTTACACTTATTTGATGTACTCAGCAGGTTGTAAAATTTATATCTTTCTGTAGTGATCCATGAGAGATGACTTCATCATAATGAAACACTTTTAAATTTGATTCTTGTGAGTTGCAAAATGATTATCATCTTCCCCCACCAGGGGAAAAAAAATGTGTGTGTGGGTTTTCTTGTTTGTTTAACATCAAAAACCAGGCACTAATTCTGATCTCTTGATAAAATATAAAATCTCTCTGCATATCCTCTTTCTACCTCTTCCTAGTTTCCATGACCAGGCACAATTACTGTTTTAAGAAAATAAGCAATTTTGAGGCAAAACATCTATTTATTTGATAAGATATGTACAAATGCCCTTCTGGAGGATAAAATAAATAAAAAGGCATTAGTATGTCTCACTGGCATGCACCATGAAAAAAAACACGCTGGTTTTTCATGTCATAATAGAGGAAATAAGTAAAGCAAGTACAGTGTTTTCCTGAACATGCTTTTTTAACTAAAACTTTTACATTATATGTCAAAATTTTATGGAAAAAATACAATAGAATCATCTTTAATGCATTTGGGCCCAATGAGCTAATCAGAATGAACTTTGGGGAATCATGCTATCAGGTAGAGCAAATCATGATATCAGGTAGTATAAGTGTTTCAACTTAATGTTTTGGATTTCCATATAAATATTACAATCAGTTTAGCAATTTACACCAATAAAACATATAATACATCAAATTGGGAGAAATGACAACTTAACAATATTGTGTTCCAATACCTGAACATGGTATGTCTCTCCCTTTATTTAGATGTTTATTTAATTTATGTCAACAATGTTTTGCATTTATCACTATAAAGGTCGTGTACATATTTTGGATCATAGGTCTAAATGTAAAAGCTAAACTATAAAACTTATACTGGAAAATCTTTATGACATTGGGAGAAGCAAATGTTTTCTGGAGAAGATTTAAAAAAAAAATAGTCCCCCCAAAAAGACAAATTAGATCACATGAAAATTTTAAATTTCTGCTTTTTAAAAGACACCATTTATAAAATTAAATGACATATACTGGGAGAAAATAAGTGCAATATATATGAATCTGATAATGGACTTGTGTTCAGAATATAAAGAGACCTTTTGGAACACAAAAAGAAGGTAAGCCATTCAATTAAAAATAGGCAAAATATTTTAACAGACACTTTGCTAAATAAAATACACAAGTACCAATAAGCAAATGAAAAATGCTCTAAATCATTAGTCTTCAGAGAAATACAAATTAAAACTCCATGAGGTACCTCTGCACATTGATTAGAACGGCTAAGATTTAAAAGAGTGACATTGCTAACTGTTAATTAGAGGAAGGTTCAAGGGGAATTGTCATTCACTGCTGGTAAGGATGTCAAATGGTACAACCACTTTGGAAAACGGATTGATAGTGTCTTAAAAAGTTAAACATATATTTATCATATGACTCAGCATTTTTCCTCTCATATATTGACCCGAGACATGAAAATATTTTCTACGCTAAGACCTTTACCCAAAAGTTCATAAAGCTGCTTTATTTGCAATAGCCCAAAGCTAGAAACAACTCAAGTGTCCATCAACAAGTGAAAGGACAAATTATTTTTTACAATGGAATACTACCCGTCAGTAATAAGGAAATGAACTACTGACAAGGACAGCAACATTGGAAAACCTCACAAACATTGTGCTGAGTATGAGGAGCCAGACCCGTCTCCCAACCCAAAAAAGTCTATGTACTATATAATTACATTTTATAAAATCTTAGAAAAGGCAAATTTAATCTATAGCTACAGAAAAGAATGTTTTTCTGAGGCTAGGTGAAAGATATGACTCTGTGGGGTTTAAGGGAATTTCTTTGAGTGGAGTGGTAAAGAAACTTGTAGAACTTGATCATGGTAATAATTACAAGGGTGCATGAATTTCTTAAAGTTTATCAAAATTCACAGTTAAAATGGGTTAATTTATTATACATAAATTATACCTTAATAAAGTTTATTTTTATAAATAAACACCAAAATGTATATTTTATCACTTTTAAAAAATAGCCAAGGCAAATTTGAGTGAGGGTTATTGGCTTTGTGTCTGATTTGAGTTACAATGCATAATATTATAATGGTACCTCTACAATTTCCAGTTTGGGTTTCTTTAGAGTGTAAGAACTTAAAGACACCTGTAAAATAATGTGAATGCTTTACAATTTTTTAAATTATTTTTCTAATATTTTAAACTTGCTTATCTATACCTAATTGAACAACGTATCCTTTTTTCCCTACGTGAGGAGTATTTATGGATCTTTTCCAAAGCATTTTATCAAAAACATTTTCACTTTTTTTTAATTTACATAATTACAATGACAAGTTCAAATGGTCTGAGTAGGTTTGGGATCCAATACAGCTTACTTTGGTAGCAGGTTGGAGCAGGAGTCAGGCTGTGCCCATAGCAGTATTAGCTGGTTGTGCACAAAGACACATGACTGAGGGTCACTAAGGAGTAAATTGAGGATTCCTAGTTTGGCAGGCAGTGTCTCACATACGGTAAGCACTCAATATCTGTTTAATTTAAATATTTATCTTCTACATTCTTTATCATGAGTCTTAAGAATTGGTTGTTGGAAGCTCTCAGTAAATGTTAAAGGGGATTAATTGCTTTCTGTCTTACAGGGAACTATAGGAAGGATTCCTCTACTCATTAATGAATTTTTGGCAATTCTGTATTAAAAGTTGTATTTGAGTTCCATATCTCTCTTACTGCTACATTGCCCCTTGGAGGAACGTAATAAACATTCTGTAAAAGCATAACTTTTGTAAATCCTCTGCCTTGTTGGGAGTCTGTTGAAACAGAAATGGCTCTAAAAGCAATCTCCAATACCTTTTTCAAACTTTTGAAGTTGGTAAATTTCTTGTGCTAACTTTTTTAAGTCAATCATTTTCTGAAAAAAATTATTCTGAAGAAATTAATGGTATAGAAATGAAACTGATAAAGGGGATTCTCATCAATCGCCACTCCCCTCCACTCATTTTAAAGATCCAATATACCTGAATCCTCAGAACTCTTTTTTTTTTTAATATATTTTATTGATTTTCCACAGAGAGGAAGGGAGAGGGATAGAAAGCTAGAAACATCGATGAGAGAGAAACATCGACCAGCTGCCTCCTGCACACCCCCCACCGAGGATGTGCCCGCAACCATTGTACATGCCCTTGACCGGAATCGAACCTGGGACCTTTCAGTCCGCAGACCGACGCTCTATCCACTGAGCCAAACCAGTTTCGGCATGAATCCTCAGAACTCTTATAGTTTGTTGGGA
Organism: Cnephaeus nilssonii; assembly: GCF_951640355.1. NCBI lineage: Eukaryota > Metazoa > Chordata > Mammalia > Chiroptera > Vespertilionidae > Cnephaeus > Cnephaeus nilssonii. The sequence continues at coordinate 46,137,991 of NC_137074.1, forward strand.
CACTTTACAAATCCCCAATCTTGGTTCACACTCTAATTTACAAGAGTGATCTGAGGCCCATGTTGGTTGAATGACCTTCCTAAGGCCACACAGCTATCTCTGGTAAAACCAACCCCTGAATTCATGTCTGCTAACTCTTATCCCATTGCTTTTTCAGCTACCCTTCTGCTCCAGTTTTCTTATATCCCATGAATAACATCTTACACATTTAAAATTTTTTCTTTAATAGTGATCTTTCCTTGAATATACACCATTGTTCCTGCACCAAGCTAAAGTATTCCTCGGTATTTACATTTTTCAAATATTTTTAGAACGTTTTCATGGTACTCCTTAGTCATCCTTCAGCCTCATTTTATGTGCACATGTAGCTCTTTTAATCTTTTTGTACAAGTCAGTCTCTCCAGTCCCTTTATCATTTGTACAATTCTCCTCTCTAGTGTCTAGAAGAGAATGGTTTGATTATGTTCCAGATGGGAAAAAAATAACCCCAACATGTTGGAACAGGGAGGAAAAAACACTGGAAAGATGAAAGGAACAATCTACAGGTTAATTAGTAGTATGGCCACAAATATGTGCACAGTTTTGTTTCAGAAATAAAGCAAGCTGTATTTGTTGTAACTATCTCATCTTTGAACTTAACAGAATGCCGATAATGCCAAGCTGTGTTTACAGTCCAAATTTTTGTTAAAGACCTTCAACTTTGCATTCCCCCCTGTGTGCTATCTCTTGCTCAAGACAGAACTACAAATAAGCACGTAGCAGGAGCTGATGCAAGAACTCATTACTGAGCTTATCTGTTTTTGTGCAGTTTCTGTGAATATACACGGTTTCTGGGCGCTCCTACAAAGCCTTAGCCTTAGGAAGGGAGAGCCCTTAACTTATCTCACTAGCTACTAGGCACTTGGGTATTAGTCACACTGTAAAAATTAAATGTGTTTACTGAATGTGATAATCTAAAACTGGAAACTACATTAGTACAAGAGGAATCTCCCAGAAATACTCTGCTGACATAAGTAGAATATGCCTATTGCTTGGTTTTCTTGTGGCTTATATTTCTTCACTTTAATAGTGGGTTTTTTTTTAAAATTGGATTGTGCCCAGCCGGTGTGGCTCAGTGGTTGAGCATCAACCTATGAACCAGGAGGTCACCATTCAATTCCCAGTCAGGGCACATATCCCAGTTGTGGTCTCGATCCCCAGTATAAGGCATACAGGAGGCACTTGATCAGTTATTCTCTCTCATCATTGCTGTTTCTATCTCTTCCTTCCTCTCCCTTCCTCTCTGAAATCAATAAAAATATATTTTTTAAAAAAATGGGTCTTGAAGGATTTTCCAAAGATCACCATTGAGCAGATTCTCCTTACCCTCAAGCAAACTTAATCTAAAATTCAAGTTGCCTTTTCATTTTATAAAATGTATCTTAGAATGAAAAATGGAAGGTGCTTAGGAAAACACTTGATTAAATGTATTCATTTTAATAAAAGGAGATAGAAAGTATTGGTCCATCTTGGGTGCATGGCTTCTTAAGGAAACATGTCATTTTTCCGAACTCTTACATGGTCCAGAAAGTGTACCTTCAATCCCAGCCCAACCCTGCTTGTAGAACGTTCTGGTGTCTGCCTCCTGCTGCCCTCTCATGATCTCACAGGGCTATCAGCTCCTACAAGGTAGAAACATGATTTCTTATTGTGTTCTTATTATAAGACATTGTGCTGTACCTCAGAAATAATGATAACTAGTGGAACTTATTAGAGTGGAATTTAAGTTTTCTCCTTTTAAACCCAGTGAATTCTGCTAATTTGGAGGTGGCAAACAAGGGTGACTATTTCCTCTCCACACAAAGCAAGATTGTGAAGAGACTTATTCTGTGAATGAAAGGGGAGAAGGGAAAAGTAGGAAGCTTCTCATGTTTTATTCAGATGTTAGCAAAGAAAATTGAGAAGTGTGTTTCCTTAAAATTGACACCATTTTTATCCCAAACATTCTGGTAAGTGATAGCAGATGACTGTGCAAGCGTCTTAAGAGAGAGAGAAATTTTTGCAGGAGCATACTCCCAGTGGGAAGTATTGCCTAAAAGTAATACATGAGTTGCTTTCAATCTTGCATATTTTCACATACTGTGTGCATACATACATGTATTAATAACTGTTCCCAAGACATCACTTTAGCACTCAGAGAGCTCAGTATTGCTATGCAAGTGCCAAAAATGGAATCAATGCAGACTACAGTTCAGTGAAGAGGATTTTACAGACACACGGGGTGGGAGTGGCCTGAGCGATCTAAGGCTCTGTGCCTCGGTCTGCCGATGAGGTCTATAGTAGTTTCATCTTTCAAATATTGATGATATCCAACTGCCTACTTCTCTGAGAAGATAAATGGCATTGCCAGTATTTCCAGGGAGTTTAGGTACTCAAAATATATCTACTAACATTCAGTACTGCATTCCATCTTGTGGATTTTGCATAGGTATTCCTTAGAATGTAATCTCTGGATAGGAGACCCAGATACATAAGTACCTTCTGCTCTACTGTGCATGTAATTTATATCAATATGCATAATAAAATTTATTTACAGTGATACATCTTGATGTAATTCCTTACATTTTATTGTCATTTGTAATTATATATATGCGCAAATTATCCTTTCTAATAAAAGAGTAATATGAAAATTGACCATACCTCCGTCACACCTACAAGCCATGCCCACAAGCCATGCCCACCAGCCAATCAAAAGCGAATATGCAAATAAACCCAACCAAGATGGCTGCAGCCACGGAGAGCAGGAGGAAGGCTTGGGTTTCCCCGGCAATGGAGGAAGCCAAGCTTTCCACCTGCCCTTGCTGGCCTTGGCCAGGGGCGGAGCTGGGTGATCCAGCAACTGGGGGTCCCTGCCCAGGGCCCGAGCCTTGGCCAGAGGCTTGCGGCCTTGGCAGGGGCGGAGCAGGGCGATCGAAGTGATCTGGGGGGTCCCTGCCCAGGGCCTGAGCCTTGGCCAGAGGCTTGCGGCCTTGGCCGGGGGTGGAGCCGGGCGATCGGAGCCAGCTGGGGGTCCCCTGCCCAGAGCCGGAGGCTTTAGGCCTTGGCAGGGGCGGAGCTGGTGATTGGAGGGAACTGAGGGGGGCTCCTGCTCACTCCCCGATGCTTTAGGCCTTGACCAGGGTGGAGCCAGAGATTGGAGGAGATAGGTGTAAACTACAGAGGAAACACCTTTTCTGACCACTCATTGGCTAAGCTCCCTGTATGCCACTGGTAATATTCTTAGTAACTTGGGTATAAGAATCCAAAAAGGTGATCTAGGGCTTTTCCACCACACTCCTGGAGAAAAAAAACACGAAGGTCCGCTGCTGGAGGGCTAAGAAATGTCATAACCTGCCCTAGGCAGTGTGGCTAAGTGGATAATGCCTAGGTTTGCCAACCACAGGGTCTGGGTTAGATTCTGATCAAGGTCATGTACCTAAGTTGCAGGCTCCTCCCTGGCTGGGGCCCAGGTCAGGGCTCGTGCAGGAGGCAACCAATCAAAGTGTTCCTCTCACTTTGATGTTTCTCTCTGTCTTTCCCTTTCTCTTCCACATTCTCTAAAAATCAATGGAAACATATCCTCAGGTGAGGAGAAAGGAAGAAAGAAAGAAAGAAAGAAAGAAAGAAAGAAAGAAAGAAAGAAAGAAAGAAAGAAAGAAAGAAAGAAGAAAGAAAGAAAGGAAGGAAGGAAGGAAGGAAGGAAGGAAGGAAGGAAGGAAGGAAGGAAGGAAGAAAGGAAGAAAGGAAGAAAGGAAGAAAGAAAGAAAGAAAGAAGGAAGGAAGGAAGGAAGGAAGGAAGGAAGGAAGGAAGGAAGGAAGGAAGGAAAGGAAGGAAGGAAGGAAGGAAGGAAGGAAGGAAGGAAGGAAGGAAAGGAAGGAAGGAAGGAAGGAAGGAAGGAAGGAAGGAAGGAAGGAAGGAGGGAAGGAAGGAAGGAAGGAAAGGAAGGAAGGAAGGAAGGAGGGAAGGAAGGTCATATCCTATGAAAGACACATCCTGAAAATGCCTAAAGAAAGTTGTCATTTTTTCATGGTGAAGGGACTGGAGACCATGTTAATGAAAACACCTTGGTGGCTGTGGTGACTGGCAGTGGCTGCAGCAGCAGGGTGATGGGACTGGTGCCTTTCCCTGATCAGCCTGGTCATCTCCCACAAAGGGAAGCCAGACTGCGGCTTAGCCCGCTCCCCGTGGGGAGCGGGCCTAAGCCATCAGTAGGACATCCACTGAGGACTCCCAGTATGTGAGAGGGGGCAGGCTGGGCGGAGGGGACCCCCCCCATTGCACGAATTTTGTGCACCGGGCCTACACACACACACACACACACACACATATATATATATATATATATATATATATATATATATATATATCCTATCTAATAAAAGAATAATATGCAAATTGACCGTCACTCCAACACACAAGATGGCTGCCCCCATGTGGTCAAAGATGGCTGCCCCCATGTGGACACAAGATGGCCACCACAAGATGGCCGGCAGGGGAGGGCAGTTGGGAGGGACCAGGCCTGCAAGGGAGGGCATTTGGAGGCGATCAATCCTGCAGGGGAGAGCAGTTAGGGGTGACCAGGCTGGCAGAGGAGGGAAGTTGGGGGTGACCGGGCCTGCAGGGAAGGGAAGTTGGGGGGGGGGGGACCCAGGCCTGCAGGCAGTAGCAGTTGGGGGTGACCAGGCCTGCAGGGGAGGGCAGTTAGGGGTGACCAGGCTGGCAGGGGAGGGCAGTTAGGGGTGACTAGGCCTGCAGGGGAGGGTAGTTAGGGGCAATCAGTCTGGCAGGGGAGCAATTAGGCATCAATCAGGCTGGCAGGGGAATGGTTAGGGGCTGATCAGGCTGGCAGGCAGAAGAGGTTAGGGGCAATCAGGCAGGCAGGCAGGTGAGCAGTTGGGAGCCAGCAGTCCTGGATTGTGAGAGGGATGTCCCAGATTGGAGAGTGTGCAGGCTGGGCTGAGGGACACCCCCCACCCCGTGCATGAATTTCGTGCACTGGGCCTCTAGTATATATATATATATATATTTATACACACACACACACACACACACACACACACACACACACACACACATTTCTCACAGTAGCTCTTTGAGTTCCCTAGGGCTGGTATTACTATTGAGGTACCTAGAACTGGCTTAGATGGATGGAGTAGCTTTTCCAAAGTCACAGATCTTATATCTAGTACAGCTAGAACTAAAACCTGGTTCTTCTAACCACAAATCTACCACTTACCCATTCAATGGGGTTTTTATTCTTTAAAAATAACAAAATAAAGTCAGAAACCTTCTATCAAGTGACTATTAAATGTAACTCTAATGTACAAAACAAATAAATTCAGACCACTTTTGGTCGAACAGAGACCAGAGCCTGGCCTTCTCTGGCCCTGAGGTACATTGCAAAACCCACTACCCCACATTCTGCTGCCATTGCTTTGAATTTCAGAACATACAGAAGTACAAATGCAGCACATGCAAGGTGTTTTAGACAGAAATAAGATGATTGTCCTGGTTCTGATGGTGACAGAGTTAACCTTCTTCTGGAATCATGTAGGAGTCATTCTTGTGAACATCAGTATTCCACACAATACAGTACTCCTATTGGCAATGAAATTTCACCGTATGTGGGAGAAATTCCTCATGCTCAGGCAACAGCGCCTACTAATGGGAAGAAACTAATACTTGTGGTGGCACACCTGTGCAGATGAAAGAGCACCTTATTGAGAGCCTGCAGTCTTGAATTCAGGCCTCATCTTTGCTCTTGACTTGCAATGGGCTCTTGAGGCACTGCCTCTCTCTGAGCTGTTGCTTTTGTATCTGTAGATTAGATTGGATTGTATGCTGTCTATGTTTTCCACGTGCTCTTACATTCTGGGACTTTATAAGTCCTCTTAACAATGTATAACAGCCATTTCAGTCTGAAGTAGAAAACCAAAACCCAAATAAGACGAATGAGCTTCTGATGGGTGAGAACATCACCCATCTGTGGGTCCAGTGTCAGGCACACAGGTCATGTGGTCTAGCTCAAAGTCCACTAGACTGGGGCCAGGTTAACTGAGCTTGAATTCCAACTCTGCTCCCTTTAAGTCATTCATAAGGTTAACTCATTTGTCAAAAGAGGATAATTGTCTTATCTAGCTTTTAGTTCTTGTAAGATTTAAATGACAACATGGAAATTATGTTTTATATGAACTTGCAGGTTGCTCTCCATCTTCATGTATCAAAAATTTATTTTTTTAATTTGTCTTTATTGTTGAAAGTATTACAGATGTCCCCCTCCCCCCCCCCCCCATTGACCCCTTCTAGCCAGCACTTGCCCCCCTGCCCCAGGCCTTCACCACACTATTGTAAGTAATATTAGTTATAACTTTTGTTTTGCTCTTTTTGGTAGTGTCAGGTGAGAAAGTACATTGACTATTCTAAAGCACTGTTAAATAGAAGGAGTGTCTGTTAGCATCCTAAGGAGAAGCACGTGGCTATTGTGGGGCATTGAAATACAGTGGCTTTAGAAACACCCTCTTGAGTTACTTCAATGTTAGGTTGGCTCTTAAATAGCAAGAACACATTTAGGATTTTCCACCAAAAATCCATTTAGGATTTTCCACCAATAATAAAAGTATCCAGGCAAATGTCAAGATTTTCAGCTTTGCGTGAAGCTTGAGGGAAACACAAATCCCCATGTGAGATACTACACACCAGTTTCGAATCATAAGTCAAAAATAATCATTGCAGTAGCAGTTGTAACACTACTTGTAGATATTGATTTTTTTCCTGTCAGCAGATCAATCATGAAATGAATTTTAAGTATAAAAGAAGAGATTAAAATTAAGTGCAGGAGTATGAAATTGTCCATGTGTAAAAAATAATTTGAAGAGAAATCTTGCTTTAGCCAAAACAGACACTGATATTCCTGTCAGGGAGTGATAAGGTTTGTACAAGCTTCCTGCCAGACCGGAGTTTTCAGGAATTTTTGGAGTTGGAAAGTAATAAGCCAGGTTAGAGGGCAGGGCTCTAGAGCCAGACTGTCTGGGCCCCCATTCCAGCTTCAGTTTTTAACTCTGTGGCCTTGGGCAAGTTACTTAATCTCTCTAGACTGACATTTCTTCAACTACAGTAGAGATCATAAGGATCTGCTTCATGGGGTTGTTAGAAAGGTTATACAGTAGTACATTCAAATACTTAAAACAATGCTTGGAAAATAGTATGTGCAGAATACCTCGATCATTATGATCTCTCTGGGGCCACAAAAATGTTCAGGTTTGGAACTGAATTCCTAGCATTAAATTCTATGCATAGCATTTTGGTAAATCTTATATAACTGTCTTATAGATGCAGCTATCTCTGTTATCCCACATTGACCATCATCTTTAAGGGAAGGGACAGAGGGTATATCTCTGGTTCTAGACTTAAGGAGCTCTTCTTTTTGAAGTTGTCCAACACCTGCTGTAGTTGGAGGGAGAAAGTAGAAGGGCCTCTAGTATGTTGTAGCTGTTACCCTCATTGACCTTCATGAACAGGTAGTCAAGGCACTTGTTACATCTCTCTTTTCTACAGAAGCTGAGAAAAGGTGACTGCTGTGCATAGTATTGGGCACAGAATAGAGATTCAGTGTGTTTGAAGAGTTGACAAAATGGCTGGATAAATGACTCACTGAGACCGCCTGGATCTTCCAGGAGTCTACTTTGCTTGTTTGAAAACAAGGGACCTCAGGTTCAGAAATTTAGGAAACTTGTTCAGGCTCCCATACTAGTGAGTTCACACCCACAGTTCTGTCTAATTGCCGTTACACCATGCTATATAGAACTTTGTTTAAAGGCTATCATTATCCCAAACTGCAAAGCAGTGTTGTTTTTTGTTTTGTTCTTGTTCTTGTTGTCTGGTTTTAGGGTTTGTTTGTGCTGTTTTTCCTGAGAATATAAATCATCAGAAAATGATTGTCCTGCCGTGTGTGTGTGTGTGTGTGTGTGTGTGTGTGTGTGTGTGTGTGAGAATTAGTTTAGTGAAGGTTGGGACAAGGGTACATGGTTCCAACAAATGGTGGTTTCCTAGAATGTAGCTCATACAGCCAGGGCTGTTGCTCCTAGCTGTCATTGCTTTCTAAGAATATTCCAGGACAAACTACAATGTGTGGAACACATAAACACACAGCTCCCTTTACAGCAATGGTTCTCAACCCACTGCACATCAACAGCTATTGCAGAGCCCCACCCCAAATAAATTGGAATCTGTACAAGTGGATCATGGGCATCAGTATTTTTTAAAAACTTTCCCGGTGGGAAGCCAGAGTTTGAGGTTCAACAGCTCAGAATCCTCTCTGAAGAACCCTCACCTATAATGATTTTCCCTTCTAAGCATATCCTGATGTTCGTTGAGAACTCCAGAATTCACACTGAGTCTCTATTCTGTGCCAAGTACTATGCACAGCAGTCACCTTTTCTCAGCTTCTGTAGAAAGAGAGATGACAGCAAGTGCCTTGACTACCTGTCCATGAAGTTCAATGAGGGTGACAGCTACAAAGTACCTACTAGAGGCCCTTCTATTTTCTCCCTCCAACTACAGCAGGTGTTGGACAACTTCAAAATGAAGAGCTCCTTATGTCTAGGACCAGAGATGTACACTCTGGACCCTCCTCTCAAGATGACAGAGAACTGATGCAGTGCTGGCTCTTCTTCTTTCCCTGGGAGAGGGAATTGGCCCCACTCCTAGACAATGCTAAAAGCATCAGAGTTATGAATGAATACTAAAATTATTCATAGGAAAAAACTGTTGATTAAGAAGGTGGGCTTTACAAGTCTGACCTGGTTCTAATCCCAGCATCACCTCATTCTACCTTTGAGACCTTGGCCAAGTCAGTTAACCTCAGGTTTCTTATCTATCAAATAAGAATAGATAAAGGTTGATGGGGCTAAATGAAAGAATGTATGTAGAATGTGTAGGACAGTGCCTAGTACAGAAAACAATGCAGTGGTTTTCTTTCATCTATTTGCAATACTTCTTCACAGTGCAGTATATTTAAATCAGTGAGGCATAGTTGCTGTCGCAACCCTATGTGGGACTCCCCCTCCGATTCACCTCCTTACCTGAAGGTCCAACCTAAGCAAATATATATCTATAAATGAATCACCTCATGGTTAGACTTCATAATGACTTCCTTTTAACAATAGGTCACTCAGCCTACACCACATCAGGTTTGTTGTCCAGGCCTTTGTCAACCCATTCCTGAACCATTCTGTCATTTTGGGGGTTTGTTTTATGTTGTTTCTGTCTTGCCTTAGCTTAATTTCTTATTTTGTATTTAAAATGTTTCTCTTATTTGTCTCTCCTTTGTCAGTGAAACAAGAGACAATAGATTGCTTTTCATTTACCATGTTTCACATGTCTATCACTGGTCCTAGTGCCATAGCAGTCATTGCTCCTTTTTCTTTGTCATCCTGCAAGTGTGTGCATGAGAATGTGTGTGTGTGTGTGTGACTGTGCGTGTGACTGTGTGTGTGTGTGTGTGTGTGTGTGTGTGTGTGTGTGTATACTATATAGGGAAGGGAGAGAGAGGAACAGCTATCTTCCCCCTCCATCACCTTGCTATCCACATGCCCATTGAGTCTTCAAGCATTTCTGCATGACCCACCTAAGCAATAATATAATGCAGTAGTATAATGCAGTTATATTCATATAAGCAGAGAGACAGAACTGGATATGTCCTATAGTTCAGCTTTTAAAATCTGATAAGGATCCAAGTATTCACAGAAATCAAAAGCACTAACCATAATAAGCTAAATAATGCTACATTGTTTAAAGACAAAGTCCAAGAAACTAGTAATGACTAAATTTGATGCATGATATAATTTGTGATGCCACACCTTACTTACATGGCTATCAGTTGACATTCTTGTAGAGTCTGTATTGTCTAAGGCCACACAGCAGTGCCATATTATCAATTCATTTGTGACACAAAAGAAGCCAGTTCCATAGTAGTGCTTCTAATCAATACACATGAACTGCTTTTCTCTGGCTCAGCACTGCCAATAGTTTATGAGAAAATTTAGCAGATTCTGTTCATATAGTTATCAATATAAATCTTTCCCCACGGGGAGGGAAGCCATTGAAAACTCTTCAAACTAAGACATAAGGGAAATGACTCTTGTTGATGAAAAGCAATGTATATTACAATGCCACAGAATTTGCTTTTTTTCCAGCCAACTCATTGTTACCAGTCTGCCTCTGAACTGCTTTGCATGCAGATGAAACCTGTTTGGGTGATACTTGTTAGCTGTTTTCCTGACAAGCAGCACAGAAATAGGCACCTCTTGGAAAGTGGCTCAACTTGACTTGACTGAACATTAGAATCATCTGGAAGCTTTTAAAAATTTCATCCTAGGTCTCCTACCTCAGACCAATGAAATCAGAATCTCTGGATCAGGGACCGGAGATCAGTATTTCTTTTAAAAGTTTTCAGATGATTCCAACATACAGGCAAGATTGAGGATCATTGTCCTAGAACTTAAGCAAGTTTTAAGAAAACTGCTTTTTATAGGTATGCACTGAGGCTGCACGTTTCTGTAAAATAAAAGCTTTGACCATTAGAAAATGCCTTCAGCCTAGAACCATCAGTGAATGTCATATGGACCTGTTACATAAAAAATGCAAACTTGTTTTATTATACTTTTGTATCTTTGTTGGAAGATAATTTGTGAACTGCCTTAATGGAGTTTGTGATTTAGGACAGTAACCCCAGTGGCCATGTATATATGTATGATAAATTGGGGCAGGCTTTGTTTCTAGGTATATGTGACCATCATTTCCCTAGCACAGTGATCCGCAAACTCATTAGTCAAGAGAGCCAAATATCAACAGTACAACAATTGAAATTTCTTTTGAGAGCCAAATTTTTTAAACTTAAACTTCTTCTAATGCCACTTCTTCAAAATAGACTTGCCCAGGCTGTGGTATTTTGTGGAAGAGCCACCCTCAAGGGGCCAAAGAGCTGCATATGGCTCGCGAGCCGCAGTTTGTCGACCACAGATCTAGCCTGATATAACCTTATTGATTAAACTTTTGGAGCAGGATTTTGTTCAGAATATATTTTAGAAGGTGTCTAATGAAAAAGCTGATTTGTTGTAGAATTGGCATGTAAAGTTTTAGTTCTTTATGGTATTTAAAGATAGAATATTAATTTTGCTTGTGCCCAAAATTTCTATTATAAATCAAGGAGCAAGGAGGACATACATGACCTGGCTTTATGTCTGCATAAATTTACTATTTTACTTTTCATATTGAATAACATATGAGTTTGGGAGTCTGTCACCCCCTGATCTCCATAGCACTAACTCTCCAAATGGCTATGGACATTTTTGGTCCTATCTCCAAAACCAGAATTGTTTGCAAAAGACAGTCTATGGCCTATTGGTGTACTGATCACCCAAATAACATTTCTAAATAACACTTTACTTTCATAGTGTAAAGGAAATAAATTCATCTTATGAAAAGAGAAAGCGGGAACCATTAAAACATATCCCACTATTCCACCTTCCTTGCTTCTTTCTTGATTGACCTGTAAAATCATCCTCTACCCATGCCATTCGTAAAAACAACTTGTTCAAACCTATAACCTTCCAGACTTAGCTCAAGTACTAAGACTTTCATACAGCCTTTCTATTTATAAGAGGAAGTAGATCAGAGATAAGAGAATAATGGGGAAGCCATTGCAATGGCCCAAGGGAGATAATGAAACTCAATTTACATAGCAGGCTTGTGTTGGGAAGGAAGCATTTCAGAGAGGTTGCAGAGGTTACTATAGATGGGAGGAAAAGGAGGAGTAATGGGTGAGAATAATTCATTACTATCTCCACAGTTGACATAAAGCAACATATATAATAAGCAATAATAAATAAACGAGCTCATTTTTTTGTTGCTGCTCGGGTGTCTTAATTCACTGACAAAATTCTCCCCAGGCTGTATGACTATTCCTTGGATTTGTTAAGTTCCTGTGCTAGGCTTCTCATACCAGCCCTGCATTTGAACTTGACACTGGGATTCCTACTGGCCCCTAATCAATTATCATTCCTCGATGCTCTGATGCCTGCTAGTCCTGTACTATTCCCCTGGTTTTCCTCCTTTGAAAGTGCTGAGATGTTTGTCTAAACGAAGGGCATTAAGAGTGCGGTATGCTTTCAGTGATGTGTAGTATGAGCCCCTGTAGGGGCAAGAATGCACTATGCTTGAGGAACTTTCTTTCCATTCTCAATGCATCCCTAAAAGCCATGGTTTGTAAGATTTTGTTCATGTAAAAAGGGAACATGCGGACACCTTTACTGTCCTGTTGATGTGCAGGGCTATTTTTAATTTTTGTTCTTCGCTCTTTTTCTGTGCTTGTGATTTTAAAGGTGCCAGACTGACTGCCCTCGAGCCTAGTGTCCCTGATTTCTCCCAAGAATAGGAAAAATACCGGAGGCAGCAGAGCTGGTCATGTCTGGGGCCAGCATATTCACCGGACCCACTCTGGAAGAATATTCTCCAAAATATAAAGGAAAAGATTGTTCCTTATGAATTCAGCCCATCGCCTTTCATAGATGAGAAGACAAAACCTTATTATGCCAGCACCAAATCACTGCAGAGTTTTTGGGTTCAATAAGCATTTGGAAAAACTAGGTTTTATGTTGTTGTTTTCTCTTCCATTCCCACCTGTCAAAATTCCATCCTTTAAGGTTGGGCTCAAATACTTCTTTCCCCACTAAAACTTTCCTGTGCCTTCTCAGATGTGATTTTCCTCCCACATTCCATTGCACTTTCCCATGTGACACTTTCTCATGTGATTGTGGAATCTATATAGTCCCCTAATGACTGTAAAAGCTACTGATATTGTCTGATCCACCGTTGTATGTCACAGGGAAGCCAAATATAGTACTGGATAAAGAGTAGATACCTGGGGAATGTCTTGAATAGAATGAGAATTCCAACGCTTATCTTTTCAGCCTGACCTTCAGGGACTCTTCTCTCATCTTTCCATCTAATCAGTGATTGAAATCTCCCCCAGGTTCTCAGACTCTCTATCAACCTTGTAGGCCCAGACTCTTGGACTCCAGATATTACCCTTTGGGCGGTTGTGGTCTAGATCATAATTGCTACCTGCCTTGTAGACCAGCATGACCAACAGTTGATAACATCTGATTGAAACCATTTTTTTCCACCAGAGATCACTAGTAGTCCCTGATGGGTTATCAGGGAATACAGTTTGATGTCTAGAAAGGGAATTAATTAAAAATAATGTTGTTGACCTGCACTTAACTAATTTAAAATTTGTTAAATTTGAAATTTTAAAATTATAATTTTCTCAGGAATCCAACTTACTCTTTTTTAAATTTATTTTTATTGCTGAGGGTATTACAAATGTCCCCCATTTTTCCACCCTTTGCCTTACTCCACCCAGCTTCTGCCCCAACCCTGGCCTCAACTGCACTATTGTCTTTGTGCATGGGCTATGCATATATGCATGTTAGTTCTTTTAATAATCATCACATTACAAAAATATCAAAAGTACCACAAAACCTCTGTTGAATTGTTTTTTAATCAACATTTAGTAACAGTGCCATTCAGCCCAGAATACTTTCATGTTGCTAGTATGACTTTTTCTCCTGATGTTAAAGCTGTATTTTTCATTATTTACTATTGTATTACATTTTTCTTCAGATCAACCAAAGGTGATCAGTTATTTAAATATGACTCATTAAAGGTGGAAAAAAATAGTAATAAAGGTAATACCATAAATACTACTTCAGATTAATATTACAAATGTAAATTTTAGTGAACAGGCTTCCAATATATACAGGAAAAGAATCTGTATATGCTAGGATGAATATGATCTTTCCACGCAAGCAGTTGAAAAAGAAGAGTTTAAGCACTAAGTCTGATGATGACTCTTTAAAAATTAGATGTTATGGATTGCTTGTTATCCTCAATATGTTTTCTGTAACGAAATGTTGACAGATAATACCATGATGCTCTCAGAATTTAGCATCTTTTTCAAACATAGCTCAGTGAACTTTCTAGTAAACCAATTAAGTGTTTTGTTATGCATAATAACAAAAAAAAATAGTGCTATATGAAATAATCTGCTTTGGTTACTAAAGTCAATGAACATCCATAATGTTAAACATACCTCTCTAGGTTACATATTTTTATAATAAAAAACAGGTACAAGATAACTCTTCAACAGAAGTTTGAAAATAAAGCCACACCTTTTGACAAATGTCAATAATATCTTGACTTTATAATATGTAAATTATAGTGGAGATGACTTAGTTTTCAAGGATTTAACTATTTTTCCAACACTTGATATTTCTTATTTTTTAGGAGGAAGATGATGGACTATACTATAGTAAAGACATTCAAATTCTGCAACAGAATAGAAAGAAATTTTTACTGGGCCAAATTCAACTAGAGAAAATTAGAAATATATCCGCCTTTTTTCTCCCAAGTTGAAACATTTAGCCCTCCTATTTTTAGGTGTGAAATGGTTGTCAATCCAATGTGATGGAGTGCTGAAAGCAGTCTTCATTCAGTGAGAAATCTCTCCATAATGTCAGATCTGTGTTCAATCCTGATGCGTAGAACCAGGCAGAAGCAAGATTACATAGTGGTTAAGACTATAGATGCTAAAACTAGACTGCTTGAGTTTGTAGTTAGTTAACCATTTTGTGACTCAGTTTCTTCATCTGTAAAAGGGGAATAATAACAGTTCCTATCTCATAGGTTGTTGTGAATATGAAAGGATTTAACACATAAAAAGCACCTAGAAAATGCCTGACACATATGAAGTGCTAGGTTTGCTATAGCTTACCTGTAAATGCCTGCAGATCCTTGCAGACATCCCAGTGACCTGTAATTACTTAGTAGAAATAAAGAATGAGATGGGAACCTGGATGTGGATCTGACCTCTGACAAGATTCCCACGATGGAGCCAGATACAGAGACAGATTGCAACCAGCACAATGTCTCTCGCTGACATAAATATTTCTCTGAAATGATTTTGTACTGTTATTTAAGACTTAATGTGAATCTTATAAAGCTAAACCTGATGTCCATCTGTGGTCCAGATGCCCCATGAATCCATTTAAGAATACTGAAGTTTGCAGAATCCTGGGCCATGAGGGATTCAAGCCCTACAGTGTGTGGAACTGTTGCAGGATTTAAGGATGTTCAACCCAAGAACAGACTTGGAGGCAACGCTAACTGAAGTGTAATATTTTAAAGAGTGTCAAGTATAAGAGATGAGAGTTTTTTTCATGACTCCCCTGAAGACAGAACTGGAACTACTGGGTAGCCATTAGAGTGAGCAAGCATGCCAGCCCAATCTGAGTAAGAACTTTCTGGCAGTCAGAGCTGTCTGGAAATGAAAGGGACTGGTTTTTGACCTGCCTGTCACCAAGAGCAAGATGCAAAGGTTTTACAACCAGGGCTTTTGTGAAAGGAGTTGAAGTTTGCTTTTGGACCCCATTCCCTCCCAGTCTAACCAGACAGGCAGACTTCACGAGGAGAAAGGCTTTCCTAGTTAATCCCACCTACCCCTACCATCCCAAGAGCCATTGTGCTTAGACTCCCATGTGAGAGTAGAGTCAGGGCACTGGCCTCGACTTGAGTTCTACTCTGTCATTTTCTGCAGGCTCTTTGGCTGAGACAGTCAACTCCTCAATTTTATAGCAGGATGCAAAATCCCCATCCTGCTGGCCTTACACAGGATAGTAATGTCTAACCTGGTGATCTTGTTCATGGTGGTGATGGCGATAGTGGTGGTCCCATTGCTGTTGCTGCAGACATTATGAAGTTGCTGTCTTCCCTGTGTTGGTTTCTATCCCAGGACTGAAGTGTTCCTCTGTGTGTTCTTTTTTTCTTTCCCTATTGGGGATGTGCCTGCAACCAAGGTACATGCCCTCGACCAGAATCAAACCTGGGACCTTTCAGTCCGCAGACCAACGCTCTATCCACTGAGCCAAACCGGTTAGGGCTCCTCTGTGTGTTCTTAACAGTCAATCCCTTCTTTCTTTCAGGCCGCTGTGCTCGCTGTGGGGAAAATGTCATTGGGGAAGGGACAGGATGCACTGCCATGGACCAGGTCTTCCATGTGGATTGTTTCACGTGCATCATCTGCAACAGCAAGCTCCGGGGGCAGCCCTTCTACGCCATGGAGAAGAAAGCCTACTGTGAGCCCTGCTACATTGTAAGTTCAGATTTGGTCCTCAGGTGCTTTGCAAAGATATCTTCTTTGACAAAGTGCCAGTCACTCCAGATAGAATGTTGCCCATCAGATCTTGACTTCGCCCCAGACTTCACAATATGGGTTCATGTAAATTGGCATATCTTAATTTTCTCCATGTGTTCATGTGAAAAAGGTGTGTTGGGATGGGGCTGCCATTCAATTAGTGGTCTGCTGGGAAGATCATCACCATGTGGATTTCAAGCTTGTATGCACTAGCTATCATGTTATCCCTCGTAGCATCAGAGTTTCCCAAGTGGCAATATTACACCTCTTCTTATTAGGTGTTACCCTGAATTGTCAGTATTTGTTGAGAAATGTTACAGGGCCTCTGGACTTGTCAATGCACTTTTAAACTCCTGGGTCCTTTGAATCACCTCTTTTCTACCCAGAAGATTTCTTACCTAACATACTCAGAGGTTTTCAATGATGTACATTGAGAAACTCTTTATTATAGTGCACCTTAAAGGGAAATGAATAGTAATGCTGACTGAGCTAACAATTGTTGTTGTTGTCTTTTTGAAGAACATGACAACTATACTTTAATAACATTGGTGGGTGACTAAAAAACACTCGTAGTCACATTATCTTAGCTTTTGGCCATGCTATTCACATGTATACATTAAGCAATCATATGATACAGCAATTTAATGGATGAACAGAATTTTTTTTTAACCTAAAGCAAATGTCTTTGTTATCCTTCTGCATGACTTTAATGTGTCTGCTGAACACTTATTAGTGAAAAAAGTAGTGCTTTTTGCAAACCTCTAAAAGAGCCATGGTTTGGCCCTCAGTGCCCAAGTATCCCTATTATAAAAACCCCTTGGCCATGACATCATCATGCTGTCACGCCTTCGCGGCCAAAGACTGGTCACCAGGAGGCTGCATGCACAGCGAGGTACACGTGGGTGGCTATAAATATTTCTCTCTTTTCTGCATCCAGCACGGCTAGAGAGCGGTCCAGTTCCTGAGTAGGGGCAGCTGGGGAATGAGAAAATGAAAGAAAGAGACAGACACAGAGATAGAAGTAAAAAGCCGGGGCTGGGTGGGACCACTGTTCTCTGACATGGACAGGGACAGGAACAGTGACCCAGAGCCCATACAGCATGTTTATTTTATACAGTGAGAAAAACAGGAAGTTTTACTAAAAGTCAAGACAAAGGAGATTATGTGCATTCTAGGGTGGGCCTGAGTCCTATTCATTCCTGGTGCTTGGCTGGATTTACATAATAAAACCCACTCCCTGGCACCTGGGCAGAAATGAAGGTCAAGCTGACAACACTTCTGCCTTTTGGCAGAATGTGTTTTCAACACGTGGCTTTGCCTACCACCCTGGATTCAGCTGACAATTTAAAGAAATGCCCATGTGCCTTCCCAGGTGCTCTCTACAGGTAGTCAGGGCTGTGTGCGCGGCAAGGCACGCATGGGTGGGCGGGGACTTGACTCTGGGTCCCATGTCCTGCCCTGCATGGCGGGAGTCAGTCTGGGTCCCACCTCCTGCCTGGCGCGGGTCCTGCCGACATGGTGGGTCTGGGTCTCATGCGATATTGCTTGCTGGGCCTCTAGTGTCATCATAGAGGAAGCTTTTGGTGCAAGACATTGGGAGTTATAAATACCTTTGTAGATTCCCAAGTTTTAAATTGATTGCAGAAGTACCTGGCCTCCTTGGCACTTCCCATAACCTGACGGCTCTAACTCATTGCAGCCCTGGAGTCTGTAGCACAGATCTGAAGGTTTTTTGAGATAAAGATCTTACAAGCTTTAATATTGTTTGTCATTTCTTAGGTTCAATTTTATTTCCTTTTTCTCCCCAAAGACAACTTAAACACTCATATAGCATCATTATAGTGCCATGCAATGTTGGAGCTGGAAAAAAAAACAAAAAACTTTGAATATCATTAGTCTAACTCCTCTCTTTAGAAGTAAGAACACAGAGAAGCAGAGAGGAATAAAGTGACTTCTTATCTTCTATCATTAGTGTCCAAGCCAGGGCATATTCAGTTGTTGGCACTCCTAGTCCCATGTTTTTGTTTTGCTTTTTCAGACATCACACAATTTTAGTTTGTCCAGAACATAAACACCAACACAGTAAGGTCCTGTTGATCTGCAAGGAGCAATTGCATATTAGGGGAAGTCAGTGAACAAAAGCTTACCTCTGTAGTAAATGAGAATATTTCAAATATCGCCCTTTGAATTCTGTGTTGACAAGAGGAAATTACAAATCCCCTGCCTTTGTCATTAGATTGTGAAGACTGTCATTCGCAGTGACTTTCACATAGGACCACCATTATGAAATACTAGAGGCCCGGTACATGAAAATTCATGCACTGGAGTGGGAGGGTCCCTCAGCTTGGCCTGCCCCCTTTCACAGTCCAGGAACCCTCAGGGGCGGGAGGCAACCCAGCAATCAGGGGAAGGCGATGCTCCATCACACCTCTACTGCTGCCACAACCGGCAGCGCAAGCCTCGGCTAGCCCTGGTTACCTGAGCCTCGGGTGGCCCTGGGCGGCTGGGCAGCCGCCATTCGAGGCTTGCCTGTGCCTCGGGCCAGCCCTGTGTGACTGGGGGGCTGAGGGGACTGGGGGACTCCAGAGGCAGGTGCATGGCAATGCCAGGCCCACCTGGCCTTGCCGCATGCCTGCTGCCCCAGCGGGGCTGAAGAGACTGGGCGCCACCATCTTGTGGCTGTGGACACCACCATCTTTGGGGGTGTGACAGTCAATTAGCATATTCTCTCCTTATTGGCTCTGGGTGTTGCCATCTTTGCAATGGCGTGAGGGTCAATTAGCATATTCTCTCTTTATTAGATACGATGCTAGTCATAGCAAGCTCTGATACTGATGTCAGCAGAGCCTAGAGAAGCAGCTATGCATGGCTGTTGGTCCTTATACTAAATGAGCACAGGCTGCTGTGATTTTGTACCTCTTGTATCTTTTCTCCATCTCTTTTTGGACTGCCTGGTTGATTCTTGCTACTTTAATGAGCCTCATTCAGTTTTTCTTTATCCTTATGATCTAGGAATCATATAAACAATATGGGGAAACAATGTAACATGATGTAAAGAATACGTGTCTGGATTTGGTGCTATCACTTAATGTCTTGTCTCCTTGGGAGAGTTACCTGATCTTTTTAAGCCTCAGTTTCCTCATCTATATAGTGGGTGCTTTCAGGATTTTCCCCAAAGGTTTGTGGATATGAAATGAGGCAATCCTTGTAAACCACACTTGGCTTGCTCCAGGAATGGTAGTGAAATACAGTACATGCTATTCTGAGGTTAATTTTGAGAGGATTTCTGGCCTATTTAGTCTGAAAATGAGGACTTTACATGTGCAGTGAGATTCACCAGGCTTTAGAAAATTGTTTTAACCTGTCAGACATAGCATTTTAAATGCTTTGCTTGCTCTCCTGAGTATGTAATAAAACCAAAGAAAGTCCAATCTGGCTAAATTATGGATTTCTGCAGAGTGCAGGCTCAGATTTCTCCTCCCAGTCCAGGCGTAGGAACTTGGTGATACTTCAGGCTGTAGCTGTTAGCTTTGGTTGCCTGATACTATACAATGATTATGACAAGGAACGCTGTCTGGGAGGTACTCAGTCACATCCTTCAAAGACCTAGGTGAATTCAAATAATGGAAATTCTTACCATCCTTTTGACTTCTCTCCCTCCTCAGAAACTTTAATCATGATTTTTCTTTAATGAGATTTATCCATGGTGACTGTAAAATGTAATTGAATTCTTATCAGAGTTTAGTTAAGATTTATTCAGAGACCCTTGTTCAATATTGATTTCAGAGTTCAGCCCAGGCCTCAAGCCCCACATGGATGTGTTAGCATTTTAATTTCTTCTGAACTTTCATAAGTCCAATAAGCTGCCACATTAGAAATGTGGGGATTGGGAAAGCTGTGTGTATGTATCCCTCTTGGAACCAAAGCCCTTAGAAGAAACACCTGCAATGGCATTCAAATTGCCTCTCATTCCATTGGTGGAAACTGATGTCTGAAAGACATCCTGTACAAAGCAGAGAAAACCAGGTCCTAGGCCTCAGTCAGTGTTTTGTTTTGTTTGTTTTTTAAATTGATAGAATCAGAATATTGAAGATAGTAGTTTATTCATTTATCTGTAAAGACCACCCATGTTTGATGCTCTTGAGTCTAGGAAGGAGACCAGTCTAAGGTAAACTTAATTTACTCTTGCCTGAATTCATCAACTTTAAATCATATTTAAGTTAAACATTTATATCATTTTGAGGGAAACTTTGTTTCAATGATTATTCATCTTTTCCTATATTCTCTTAAATCCTTAATCCTTGCACATACATACCTATAATGAAACAAGCTTGACTCTGTATGGCATTGTAATTCTCTTTAATCATTTTGTACATGCTTTGTTTTGTATTTCCTATCGATTGACTTCATATAAATATGTATATAGCTTCCCATGACTAATAACCATTATTTTTAGCTTTTTATCTGTTTAGTTTTATATGCTTACACACTACATTTTAAAACCATTTGCCACTAGAATGATATTGGATATGTTCTAATCTCTTAGTATTATTAATAGCATGCCTATAAATAAAATTTTTATATTATTTTATTTTTAATAACTTTCTTAATTTATATTACTTAGTTCAGTGGTTCTCAACCTTTCTAATGCCGCAACCCTTTAATACAGTTCCTCATGTTGTGGTGACCCCCAACCATAAAATTATTTTCGTTGCTACTTCATAACTGTAATTTTGCTACTGTTAATGAATCATAATGTAAATATCTGTTTTCTGATGGTCTTAGGCTCTACAGCAGTGGTTCTCAACCTGTGGGTCATGAACCACTAGCAGGGTTCGGAAAACACAGATATTTATATTACGATTCATAACAGTAGCAAAATTACAGTTATGAAGTAGCAACGAAAATAATTTTATGGTTGGGGGTCACCACAACATGAGGAACTGTATTAAAGGGTCGCGGCATTAGAAAGGTTGAGAACCACTGACTTAGTTTATGGAAATTTGGAGAACATTTGTTAGATTTCTTTAGAAATATTTTTCAGTTTACAGAACCATCATAGTAATGAGACTGCATTTTAAACTATAATCTATCCACTATTGAAAATTTGTATTTATTTATATTTATTTAGAATCAATTTAATGAGTGCATTATTTTAATTTTAATTTGTAGAATTATTAACAAAACCAAAGAGATGCTTTTCTACTTTGGTGATAGATCTCTTAAAACCTTAGCTTTAATTATACTTATGGATTAAATTTAAGAACACTAAGTTTCCTTGGGAAGCAAGATGATAAAGATATAATATATTGGTTCTAGTCCTTACTCTCCTGGTGTGTTATTAAATTTCTGAGTAACAGTATTTACATTTATTAAAGGGAAATACTAATTTCTTTCCTGTCTTCGAAGAGAAGGAATGAGCAAGTTTATTTTGTACATCATGAAATTGTTTACTAATATAAGGATTTGATTTGATTAATAACATTATTGTCATTGCTTTTCCCTCTGCAAATCTGATACAATTTAGAAATTCTCTAACTTTGGGGTAATTTCACAGCTGCAGTTTCTATGGAAATACCAAAATAAATAGATGCCATAGAAGGAATATGAAGACATATAGGAGAAGGACAAAGATTTTCATGCTTTGCTTAAGAATATTTTTTTATGTTGTTATGAATCTGAAGAGTAGCAACAGAGCCTCCTACTTGTGTGCCCTTCTGCCCTGAAGGAGACAGGTTTACCCATAAGTGTAGATTTACAAAGAGTTTCTCTGTTCTTAACATAGCCAAGGAGTCTGCACCTACAAACAGCACATCAGAGATTCTCAGCAAGCCTGTTTATGAAATGGCAGCCAAGGTCTTCCCCTCACCCAGAGCGCTTCCTCAGAGTGGAGCGAACCCAGCTCTTAGCTCTCCAGCAGTGGAAGTTGTGTAGACATTTTTATTAGAGTTAAGATCCAAGTGATTAAAAGGCCTCACGAAGTAGGCCAACTCCACAGGAGACTAAACACTTGGAGGTTCCTGAATTTGGCACATTAGTGGCCTTTTGCTTCCTTATGTCACTCATTGGCTATAGTTAAAGTATTCTATCTTTTCCACCTACATTAAGAGATCAGTGTTCTACCTCCTTAGGAAAGTTGTTCTTTTTTTATGCTTAGTTCTTTCTAATAAAATGTTTTAAAGACAGTTATGGCTAGGGCTTTATGTGGGTGTTGGGAAATGAACTGAAAGTTGGGACTAAATCTGAAAAATCCACATGAACTTCCCTCCTTCCCTTTTCTTGATTGCCCACCTCTGCTCACTCATCTCCCAGGAGTCTCTGTCTCTCTCCTTTCACACCACACACACGCACATGCACACATGTAAAGGCATTTTCTTCTTGGTATCACATCATCGCTCCACAAGTACTCTCCCAGAAACAGGGAGAGAATGCTTCAAGAAAGATGAAAACTTGTCAATTATTATTTTAAAAGATTTAACCATGCTAACAATTATGAATAGTTTTATCTTCCATTTATATAGCTCCTTACAGTTGACAAAGCTTCCGAGCATATATTATTGTACATGATCATACCTATTAGAACCTTGTGAAACAGATAAAGGGAAGACTATTAGTCCCATTTTGCAGCGGCTTTGATAGTTTCAAAGTAAAGGACAAAATGAAGATTAGGAACTGATCTAATTTTATTGCTGGGTTCATAAAATCCTGAAACTAACATTCAACTTCCTAAAAACATGCACATACTGACAGCCCCCTGTGATTATAGTCTTCCATTTTCAACCTTTTAGCTGATGACCACATGGATTATATCTTACTATATTACAGAATATGAAGTGCTGAACTTGTACTGGTGAAAAGCAATCAGTCCCTGTCTTTTCTTGAGCATTTACATGTGGCTTTCCCTGAAAGGCCTCAGGTTTTAAGGCAAAAAATCTTGTATTTATTTATTTTTTGTTAAAAAATAATCATAACAACAACTAATATTTGTGTAGTGCTTTAACTTTTACAAAGTGCTTTCCTTTTATCTCGTGTCACCCTCTAAGGACCCAAAGAAAATAGGTACAATTATAACGGCCTTCATTTCCAGTAGTAAGAGCTTTGGAAAGAGTCAGCTTGCTCGGTTCCATGGAGCATGAGTGCCAGATCTGAGACTTGACCCTGGCCTTTGGTTCTCAGATCCAGCTTTTCCCACATATCCAAACAGTGATTGGAAATATAATTTGTTATTACTAGGTTTCTCTTTCCTAATTAATTTGTCTTTATTACTAATTTTTATAATGTCAAGTTAAAAATATATACAGGTAAACCAAACTGAATGTTATAGATGCGGCTTTTGCCTTATTATTAGAGAAATACTGAGCTCAGAATATTCTTTCATATGGTAATAATTTATTTATTCTTTAATCACATATTTAACTTTTATTTTTATTTCATTCCTTCATTTTTACAGCTGAGTAGTATTCCAATGTGTAAATGTATTGCAGCTTTTTACCTACTAATCTACTGATGGACACTTGGGCTGCTTTCAAATACAAATTAAACACACACACACACACAAAAACCCTCTTAAGTATTGTATGCCTAGGGAAAAAAATTAAAAAATATATAGAAAGATGCATAAGTATCCCATCTCAATAACATAACAGTTTATACCTTTTAACACACTCTCCTTTTCTATTTCAATGTATGTGAGTATGGATATATGTTTATAGCTAGAATGACACATCTCTATACATGTGTTTACACACACACACAATGGAATCATACCATCTGTACTAATTAGTAACTTGTTTTTGTTTCATAATAGTGTTGTCTTCTATAGAAATAGTTTCTTTTAAATATTCCATGGACATTCAAAAAGAATGCATATCACCTTTCTGAAAAAAATGACTCCAATATTCCAGCAGACAAATTAATTAATCAAAATAAAGTGTTGGTGAGGGACAATCCAGAACAAATACAATGATACTAAGCAATGAACCAATAAAACTAATAGTTTTTTTATTTTTAATAGTTAAAAATAAATAAGTAGGAAAAGGTGTAACATTAAATTCTGACCAAAAGAAAACATTTATTACCTACTAAGTACAGTATTAATGCTAGATAAAGTACAATTCAAGACAAAACTGCCATATAGGCTAGAGAACATTATTTTATTATAGAGGTCACAGTTCCTGCAAAATAGTCCTGTGCTTCTTTTTATTAAATACCATTACATTGAAATATATAAATATGAGATGAAGATGGTAAAACCATATTCTTTATAAAACTTTAACTCATTTCTTGCAGTCTTTGTGACAAACCAATTATAGAAGTTGAATAATAGAATTGATATAATCTATATAACCAAAGAGATTGTATCTTTTTTCCTAATATTTATAGAAGATTTAAAAAATATATATCATATCACAGACTGAAAAGTAAAGGTAGACATTTCTTACTTTGGCTGGCAGAATCTCATATCTATAGATGAGTAAACAAGTAAACACATTCCTGAGTGAAGAGTTCTTAGAAGTAGTGATGATGATAACTGCATGACAGTGAGAAGCGAATGCAGCCAAAGTGGAACTTGAAGCAAAGCTGGTGTCGTTAGTTGCAACAAGAGTACAAATATATTAACCTAAAAAAAATAATAAAAAAAAAAAACAGAAAAGGACAACAAAATCAGCTTAAAGGAGGAAGGAATTAGTTAAATAAAGGCACATATTAATAAATGGAAAAATACTAGAATTATTAGGTATAGGAAATGATTCTTTCAAAAATCAATAAAATAAACATCCAATGAAAATAAAAAAGAGAGAAACAAAAATTAGAGAAAATTAGGAATAAAAAAGAAGTTCTTAGCATAGATATCTCACACATTTTGAAATTGTTGCACCTCAAATTTTATATAAAGGAAGCTATTTTCTGTACAAATCTAAAATACAGGAGAAGAAAACTTTAATAACCTCAAAAGCATGAATGAAATGTAGAGATACTACCTGAGATAGAACCAAGAAATTTTACTGACAGGATTTTTCAGATCTTTAGAGGACTGATTCCTGTTTTGTTTCTACTTTCAAAGCCTAGGAGGAAAAAAGATAAGCTTCCCAAAACATTTTTTAAAAAATATATTTTACTGATTTTTTTACAGAGAGGAAGGGAGAGGGATAGAGAGTTAGAAACATCAATGAGAGAGAAACATCGATCAGCCACCTCCTGCACACTCCCCACTGGGTATGTGCCCACAACCAAAGTACATGCCCTTGACCAGAATCGAACCTGGGACCCTTGAGTCCGCAGGCCAATGCTCCAGCCACGAGCCAAACTGGTCAGGGCGCTTCCCAAAACATTTTATAAATCCCAATTAATACCTAATCTAGCTTGTCCCCAAAAGATAACTATGCTAATCTTTCACCAATGCAGAAATCCTAAGTGAAGTTAACAAATTGAATTTCACATAATGAAACATCTCAGGTTATTCTATGATGGCACTGTTAGGACAATATTAGGAATTTGTAACATAATTCATTGTATTGATTTATCAAATTTTAAAAATACTAGATAGTTTTTAGGGCATTTAATGAAATTTATAGTGCATTCCTGTTTTAAAAAAATTACAATAACACACACACACACACACACACACACACACACACACACACAACCTCTAAGTGAAATAGAAGAAAAAATATGTTCAATAGGATTAAATAAACTAATGGCCAGCCTTCTTTCTAAATCTTGTTAGTTATGCACAGGATCACCAGTATTATAGTAATACTAGAGGTCTGGTGCACAAATTTTGTTCATGGGTAGGGTCCCTAGGCCTGGCCAGCGATCAGGGCTGATCGGGGCCTTCCTTCATTCCACGCCACCCCCTGATGGTCAGTGCACGTCATAGCAAGCCACCAAACTCCCAGTTTCCCAGTTGAACTCCAAGGGGACACTTTGCATATTAGCCTTTTATATATATAGACTAGTGACCTGTTGCATGGATTCATGCTCATTGAAAGGAAATTAATTAGAAGGTGGCTGGAGGGGCGAGACTGGGTGAGAGGGGCCAGACACACCCTGGAGCCAACCTCCCATGGCCCCTCCCCAGTGTCTGTGGAGTGAGCAGGGTCCCTCAGGCAGGTGGGGTCCCTCAGCCTGGCCTGCGGGGATCGGGCCATAACCAGCTCTCCAACATCTCCCAAGGGGTCCTGGAGTGCGAGAGGGCACTCTGTAAAGTTGCTGTCATACAGGGTATGGAATGCAAGTGTACAGTAAATGCAAGTGTACAGTAAACCAGATTCAGGACCGATAGTGCTCCAGCAACAACATAACCCATGGCAGAAGGTGGAATCCCATGGCCCTGTGAGGAATCGGGACCCCTTCTCTCTGGTTTCGGGGTGTGTCACCCAAGAACCGCCGCTGCCAAGTCACTGCAGCTCAGCAGCTCCTGCATTGAGTGTCTGCTCCCTGATGGTCAGTGAGCATCACAGCAACCAGTCAGACTGGCAGAGGGATACTTAGCATATTAGCGTTTCATATGTATAGATTGTTCTTAAAATTCTAGCCTTTCTTTTGGAAATTGGGAAGCAAAAGGCATATATATATATATATATATATATATTAGATATATATTTAGGCATTTATATAATAGACTTTTTATATATACATTTGAATTTATTATGTAATATTTCTGGCACAGATACAAATATAAGGCATAATATTATTACATTTTATGAATCCATTAACCTATCTAATAAAGAGGTAATATGCAAATTGACCATCACTCCAACACATAAGATGGCCACCCCCATGTGGACACAAGATGTCCACCACAAGATGGCCAGCAGGGGAGGGCAGTTGTGGATGATCAGGCCAGCAGAGGAGGGCAGTTAGGGGTGACCGGGCCTATGGGGGAGGGCAGTTGGGGGCAATCAGTCCTTCAGGGGAAGGCAGTTAGGGGTGACTGGGACTGCAAGGGAGGACAGTTGGGGAGGACAAGGCCTGCAGGGGAGGGCAGTTAGGGGTGACTGGACCTGCAGGAAAGGGCGGTTGGGGGGGACCAGGCTAGCAGGGGAAGGCAGTTAGGAGTGACTGGGTCAGCAGAAGATGCCAGTTAGGGGCAACCAGGCCTGCAGGGAAGGGCAGTTGAGGGGGACCAGGCCTGCAGGGGAGTGCAGTTGAGGGTGACCAGGTCGGCAGGGGAGGGCAGTTAGGGGCAACCAGGCTAGCAAAGGAGGGAAGTTAGGGGTGACCGGGCCAGCAGGGGAGGGCAGTTAGGGGTGACCAGGCTGGCAGGGAAGGGCAGTTAGGGGTCACCAGGCTGGCAGGGGAGGGCAGTTATGGGCAATCGGGCTGGCAGAGGAGTAGTTAGGCATCAATCAAGCTGGCAGGGAAGTGGTTAGGGGGTGATCAGGCTGGTAGGCAGAAGCGGTTAGGGGCAATCAGGCAGGCAGGCAGGCAGGCGAGTGGTTGGGAGCCAGCAGTCCTGGATTGTGAGAGGGATGTCCGACTGCCCGCTTAGGCCCGATCCCACCAGGGATCCCAGATTGGAGAGCATTCAGGCTGGGCTGAGGGACACCCGCCCACTCCGTGCACAAATTTCGTGCACTGGGCCTCTAGTTTAAGAAATAAAACATTAGCAATTCAGATGAAATTCTTTAGGTTCTTATCCTTAATCACCTTCTCAGAATTCCTGTACAGAGGTAACCACTATGCTAATTTTACATTCTATCTATGCATTTGTTTATATTTTTCTACTTATCTCTAAAAGTATATAGTGTTGTTTGCATGTAATATTTCTTAATTTTAAATAAATGGTATTGTATCATACCCCTTTTCTGAGAATTTTTCACTTAGTATTACAAGATTAGAATGTATAAATACTTATAGATGACATGATTATTATTCTAGATAATCTAAAGTATTAGATTAACAAAAGTCTATAAGCTGACAAAATAAAAATTTAAATATAAGTTTAGAAAATACAACAGGAAAAATAAACTTATACAGAATTAACAAAAAAGTATAAAATACCTAGGTAAACCTTTAAAAATGTAAGTGGTCTAAGAATACTACAAAATTTTACAGGGATGATTAACTCATGAACAAAATGATTTAGTTATGAATATGCTTTGGAAAGCACCTCTCCCTTCCACAGGCTTCCATATTAGCACCCTATAATTATCCAATGGCAAGGCATTTGGGTGGGGGAAGAATAGCTATTGCACTGTCCTTTGCTAATGTTTTTTATTTAGCCCTTTCCCCCAAATAGCCCCTAGGCCTTTGGTGATCTTAGTTACTGCTCACCACATCCTGCAGGCTCCAAGGTGGCCTTAGGTAAGGATAGTGACACACACACCTGTAAGTAGTATGCACAGCATAAGAATGAGACCAAGCAAAACATAATGAAAGAAAATAAAACATAATGAACCTTTCTTCCAGTTCCAATCCCATATTACATTAATTTCTGTTGTCACATAATTCGAATGTTTTTTAAGGTCTAAGAAGAACCTTAGAAATTCAAAACAGCATTTATAGCTGAGAAAACTTACTAAAGCCCAAGAAAGCTGACTGATTAGCCTGAGGTTACATGGTTTATTAATGGCAGAGGCAGGAATAGAAACCATAAACCTTGATGATGCCTTCAAAGAACTGCTTTCTTTGGGACTGACATGAAGAGGTTTAACCATATGTGGCTCCAGGCTCCAGAAAAACATCCCTAGCAAATGTTGGATTCCATCAATTTTGGTTGGAGGGTGTAGAAATAGGCCAGTGTTTGCTTCAGCCCCAACCAAGATGAAGAGTCTCAAATTTCCAGGTTAAATGCCTCTGAAACTTTATGCTAGAACCTTCCCACTGCCCTAGTTTGTTTATTTTTAAATCAAGCATGAACTCACCACTTGGTGTTTGCTGGAGTTTGGATGAATGTCAGCATCGGGCCACTGTAATAATGATTTAAGATTATTTAATCCTATTACTTATACACTTCATTAGGCTGAGTGAACTGTTGGCAGTGGTTCAGTAAACTTCCTACTTTAGAGATAAAAGGATAGAAAGAAAATAGGGAAGGAGTCTGTTCCTCATTTTCTTTCATATTTATCTTATATCTCTTAAAGAATAAAGGAATGATCATTTCCCAGCTATAGCCTGGAATCTGTGTTAGTAGGGTGTTATAAATGCTCTGTACCGTCAGAAGAGAAAAACATAGGTACCTTTACATCATTTCCAATTACAAAAACAAAGACTGGGGCAAGGAAGAGGGGCGGGGGTAGAGAGAGAGTGAGGGAGAGAGAATGTGTGTGATTATGTTTAAAATTGATCTTTAAAATAAACCTGAAAATATCAAGTCCTAGGTAAGATATTCAGCATAAGCAGCCTGGTATGAGGCAGGGAATGATTTTTAAAGAAGGAACACAGAACTTAAAATTAGATCCGGTTGTCGCCAGCTTGACCAGCTACTATTCTGCATTCACCTCATTTTTTTTTTTAACTTAAATTTCCCCACAAACAGAATGAGAGTAGTATTTCTTACCTCTGTGGCTAAATGAGGGTTCCGAGAGGCTGATGGGGATGGGCAAAACTCAGTGTGTGGGCTTTGAGCAGTAGATAGCTGCACAGTGCCAGGCCCCAGGGACGTACATACAAAATCTGCAGAGGAGAATTTTGTCTAACTTGAATCACCAAAGGGCAGTTATTAGTCAGCATTTCCATCTCTGGAATGTTACCTGCACTGTCTTGGTTTGAGAGCTCAGAGTCTGAGGGGCAGCGGCAAGTCATGAGACTCTGGAAGCTTGGGTTGTCCCAAAACATGGAGGAGGTCACCTGCTTTGGAATCACCCCAAAGTCCTCATCCGAGAAGTGGAGTTCTGGACCACTCCCCACAACCTCTGCACAAGGATCCAGGAAATTTGCATCTTTCACAAGACTTTGAAGAAAGTTTCTGTGCACACTCAGGTTTGAGATCCATGTGTCTGTCCTTCCAGACACATGGATCTCATGTAAGAAGTCCCAAAATACTCTCCTACACATTATTTTTGCAGCACTTGCCAAACTATACTCTCTTCTCCTGGACATTGATACCTTCTGGCATCTCTGTGCCCCAGGCTGCTATCTGCCTTGTACTTCTTCCCAACTCCATCTTTTGAACATCTGTATCAACCAACCTTAAAATGTTTTCCTGGAATTTCAGCAAATAGATGTGGCCTTTCCTAAACATGCAAGGTTTTTGTTTCTCCCTCTCATTGGATTTAACCCTCTATAGTATTTGAATATCTGACATTCTCTTTTACTGATGTGAAACACTTAGAGGGTGTTGTATTGGGTTGGGGGGGGTGTCACATCTTTCTTCTTTCAATAGATGAACCTATTGCTGCTTCGATATTTATGGGGAGTGGGGCAAGGGAGGTTGGAGGAAAACCCTGTTTCACTCTAGATCCCAGTGTCTCCTAAGATGGTCTTTGACTCTTGGCCCTTAGATGTCCCTTGGATCTGGGACTCGTGTGGGTACTATAAGAAGCAAACAGAATTTAGCTCTGGGAGCCTAGGAGCATTTATTGCTGAAAAGTAAACATAAAAGATTGAAGGCCAAGATGTGAAAGTGAAGCCAGTGGCAGCACTCAAGGTCAAACACACAGACCTGACTTGCAGATGAAATTTGCCAGGGAGTTTGAGTGGAGGTTCTCTGATGTTCTGATGACTTTGAAGGGGGCGTGAGCATTCTCTTCCACAGTCAGGCTTAGAGAAAAACATTGGCTTCCTGGATCTGTCTTTTGCTCACCTGCCTGCAGAGTCAGGGATGCCAGCTGAGGTTGGCGTCATCATTACTGAGAGGCGAGTGCTCTTTTTGAACACTTCATAGTGACAGGTGTGGTGTATTGTAGGTAACCGAAAATATGTGTTTACTTTTTAACCAAATTATTATTTAATAATAAGTCTTCTATGTTTATAGTATGGGAAAATAGGATGCCAAAAGAGGAGGAAAGACCTGCATAGGGGTGGCACAGTGGATGGATGCACTGAGAACTCTTTAAGCAATCTGAAAATCACAAACACACATATATATTGAATTTTTAAATTATATCAAATATATTTTTGAAAGGATAGTAAATATCTTCCGCAGAAGTTATTTTTATTTTATGAGCTCTTTAATAATGCTAAAAAATATTTCAGACAATTTATATTAATAAAGCTATTGGGGTATGTTAGTTAAAATAAAACTTCTAAAATTCATCCATAAAAAATGAAAATTTATATTTTTAATCTAATTTAGGCAAAGGCTCTAAATTTTATTAAAAACAACAACAAATTATACATTGTGGGTTTGTTGTTTTTTTTCAAAATAGTGCTAACAGAGTACAGACATGGGAGGAAAGGACTAGGAACATTTGGGAGAAAGGGAGGAATTCACAAAGCAAGTCTTCATGGAGGAAGAGATCTATACTAGTGGGTCATGTGGGAAGTCTTATTTTCTCCGAATGCCTCAAGAGGAGTGGGAACTGCTTCTCTCCCTTTTTACAAAGTAACAAAATCAAGGCTTAGAAAACCAAGGGCGTTGGAAATGAGGAATTAGAACAGGATTAGAGCAGAATGTTGAGCTCCTGCACTCTAAATAAGCCTCTACCTTTCTCTTAAATAAATTCAAGCTAACAGATGGCCTGTCATCAGTAGGACTTTTTCTTAATCAGCAAGCTTTTTTTTTTTAGAGCCCTCGTGTCCCAGTTTGGTTACCACTGTTTTGAGAATCCTTAGGTATGCCCTTCTATCTGAAGATAAGCATGCTCTCCTCTACATCCCCAGAGCTTTTATCTATACCACTAGAGGTCCAATACACAAAATTCGTGCAAGAGTAGGCCTTCCTTACCCAGGCTGCAGGCACTGGCTTCCCTCTGGAACCCGGGATCCTCACATCCCTGGCTTCATCCAGAAGGACATCTGGTCTAATTAAATATTATGCTTTTATTATTATAGATTATTATAGATTGTTTTATCCTTCACCTTATTTTTTAACCCATTCCTCTCTCCACCTTACAATAGCAGTCTCACCATCCTGTAAATAGACTGTGAGCTCCTAGGAGTAAGCTCACTGTTTCTGTTGTTCTTTATCGTATTCACCCTCCTGACCTTGCTATATATCTTTTTAAAAAGTGCTCAGAGCAGTAACTCTTACCCTGGGGGGTACGTAGTAATTTTTTTTTTTTATGAATGTATAGTCAGCTCAGGCTGCTATAACAAATTATCATAGACTGGGTAAATGAAACAATAAATTTTTTTTTCTCCTAGTTCTGGAGGCTGACTGTCAAAAATGTAGGTGGGAACATGGTGGGTTTCTGGTGAGAGCTTTCTTTCTGACTTGCAGAAGGTCACATTCTCAGTGTCTTCACATGATAGGGGGAGAGAGGTAGCAGGCTCTTTGGTATCTCTCCTGTAAGGTCACGAATCCCCATCATGAGGACCCCACCTCCATAAACTCATGTGCACCTAATTGGGGTATGTTAGTTAAAATAAAACTTTTAAAATTCATCCATAAAAAATGAAAATTTATATTTTTAATCTAATTTAGGCAAAGGCTCTAAATTTTATTAAAAACCACAACAAATTATACATTGTGGGTTTGTTGTTTTTTTTCAAAATAGTGCTAACAGAGTACAGACATGGGAGGAAAGGATCCTTCAGTCTGCAGGATCCACCTCCATAAACTCATGTGCACCTAATTGTCTCCCAAAGGCCCCATTTGCAAATGCTATTACATTGGGAGTTAAGGTTTTAATATATGAATTGGGGGCGGGCACAATTTAGTCCATACATTGAATTATAGGTCTGTGAATGCATTATTGGCATTAGTTGATAAACTAGCGATTAGAATATCCTGTTTCTAGGTATAGAATCTACATATTTAGGTATTTAACAGGTGTGCATCGATCATCCTATGGCTTTAAAGAATTTTGTTAGACACTTGGTAGGACCTTATTCACGTTTAACACATTGTATGTTCCTGCTTCAATTATCTTTAAGGATACACTTTTACCCACTAGATCTTACCTCAATTTTAAGACCAGAAGAAAGAGAAGGTCTTTGTTCTTGAGAGGGTTGTTGTGTGTTCCTATTAGATCATTAGGAAATTGGCACAAGTGGCAGGAAGCCAGACTGGCCTGAGTCTGGCTGGGCAGTGTCCACAGGTCATTCCAGCAAAGCTGGAGTAACGATGTGTTCTCCCACAAAGTGCTTGCTGTCAAAGTCTCTGTCGGGCTTAACTCCTCATGCACGGATCAATAAGCCTCACCAACTTGACAATGTCGTTAAGAGGTGGTAGGTTAAGCATTACTATTCATTAAGTGTAAAGTGAAATAAAAGGAAGAAGGTTGTTTTTGCGTAATGCACTCTCAGATTTCGCTCAAGGGTAATTCTGAGGAAGCTGGGTGATTACTGTCTCCATTACCTTGGGGAAAATGAGCATTTAAACATTTATCTCCTGGATATTCTTCACTGGAGAGTGAACTATTTGCTGATTGTAAGAGCCATTAAATGAGCATCTTCTGTGTAAAAGGACTGAGTTCAGTGCTAATCAAGACACAGGACAGCATGCGACTCAATCCATGCTCTCATAGAGCCCTTAAATGAATGAGGAGCTCCAGACATTGCACACAACTGTAATTCAAGGCAAAATCTATCAGAGAGAGACTCAGGCAGAGGTGAGAGCACAGAGGAAAGGTTGGGGATGGGGGTGGGAGGCATCCAGCATCCAGAAAGTCCTCCCAGGTAATGATGCAGCAATTTAGCCAGGCCTTGAAAGTAGAGTAGGATTTGTTAGGGTGAAAGAAAGAAGAACAATTCCAATTTCAAAACATTTCTTTTTCATGCTGAATTCTTTTACAACTTCTGGAATTAAAGGAAAAGAAATCAGCCTGTTGGTAACTAAGTATTTATCAGGCATTTAAAAAATATATTTTTATTAATTTCAGAGAGGAAGGGATAGATACAAACATCAATAATGAAAGAGAATCATTAATTGGCTGCCTCCTGCATGCCCCCTACTGGGGATTGAGCCTGCAACCCAGGCATGTGCCCTTGATGGAATCAAACCTGGGATCCTTCAGTCTGCAGGCTGATGCTCTAGCCACTGAGCCAAACCAACTAGGATGGGCATTCTTATATGTGTGTATTATGCTGCAGAAAATTTGGAAGCAGATTCATAGGTTTTTCTGCATACATGTCGGATTATCTTGGACTCATCACCTTCCTCTAGCATCTTAATGGGATTCATTACAAAGGCCACATTCCTTTTTCTGGGGACCAAATAAATAACAGCCAAAGAAAAGGCCATAGTAGTCGCTGTCCTTCCTTTTCTAAAAAAATAAAGCTGTGAAGGAAGCAGTACTTTATCTCTAGGCAGATTAAATCCATTTTGCTAGTAGAATTGATGCCATTGAAGTCAGTACTGATGCCATTGAAGCTAGAAAGGACTTCGATGCTCTAACCCAGTCCCCTCTTTGGCAGATTAGTAAACTGAAGCCCAGTAAGATGCAATTTTTCCATGTAAAAGAGAGTCATGTGAATTTTCTAAATCATATAACAACCAGTGTGTTATATGATATTTATGTTACTTTCACATGGAAGAGAATGATTAATTAGGCTTTTTCAGAAAAGAATAACTTAACTTCCAATTCCCTGAATTACTGTTGGATGGTATTAGGAAACTCCACTTAATAATCTACCTGTTTTCCTACTATGTTAATTATACATATTTTAGCATTTACTACCTGTACCAATTGTTTAGCATAATAATACCTTATAATTAAATGCATGTGGCCAAAGTACTTTTTTATAGTTGTTTTTCATTTGATGTTCATAACAATCCCACAAGGCAGGTGTCATTCTGGATTAAACATGAGAAAACTGAGGCTCAGAGAAGATAGACCTAACAGAGCTAAGAAACTAAAACGAGGCTCTGACATCCATTCTCTATGAGTCTGGTTTTCTTAACTCTGCTTCTCAATTGCCTACTTAAGTGGTCTTCAGTCATTTATCCATCCAGTGAGTTTTTCCTGAGCACCTCTATATATCATATATTGTAGTGGGCATTGGGGGTACAAAGTGGGAAAAGAGGAACTCTCCACAAACAGACCAACGCGTAGAATGTTAAGTGCATACTGGGGAGTATTCTGTTTTGAGGGTTAGCCTGGGGAAGACACACAAGATTGAAGGACACATTTTGTAGCTATTTGTTGAAGCATGCCACAGTCCTATCTCCTCAAGTAGACATTAAGTGTTTCCCATGTCCTGTGTTTCCCTGCCTCCCATGAAGCTCCTTGTACAGGGCATTCAGTCAGTATTTGTTGATAATGATGCTGATTTTTCCCTCTGACTTCTAGAACATTAGAGAAAAGTTCTGCTGTTCCTTCAGTATAATAGACTTCAATCCACAAATTTCAGTTGGCCTTTTAAAAAAATAATTTTTAAGGAAAATAAATAATGTTATGGGATAGCTTCTCAATACTCACTTTCTCAATACAGTAATGATACTCTATTTTAACCAATGAATGCCCTAATTTTGCAGTCTCAGGGGTTGTACTTGTATGGACTATCCTCTTCTTAAATCACAGAATTGTGACTTTCATTAAGGACTGTTAACACATCAAAACAGCCTTTAATCAGTAAAACTGTTTCTAATTATTTCCAAGTAGCTAATCATTACTCTTTCATTGATGCTGTAAGTGATATCAAACACTCCAACTGTTTTCCACTGGAGGGGATAGATTTCTGTGCAATTCAGTTGCAAAGAACACCCATATGTTCAAAATTATGGGGAAATTTTTCCTCAGAGCAAAGTTGTGATTAATTTTGTGAATTGCACAAGCTGGGAGTTCTGCTGCACAATGCCTGAATTCTGTATTGTTTTATTTGGGCCATTTATTGCAAACAGAATAAATCACAGCACATAGACATGCATTTTTAGTTTTTGAAATCTTATTGGCAAGCTGTATGAACAAATATTAATTGTCAAAGATGCTAGAAATAAAGTGAAAATGAAATATTTCATATGTCTAAAAAAGCTTCCTTTAATTATTAAATTCCAAAAATGTAATTAGTCCAATTCTGCTGTAGGTAGTGTTGTATTGTAAATCATCGAATGAGATACAAGATGCTTTAATGAGCCAATTAATTAGGAGTGGTTTATTGTGCACAGACCAGAGGGAGGTGTCTTTTTCCAAATCTCTGAGCCCTGACATAGAGGAAGTGTCTTGTATTTATATATTTTGAGCGTCTTTTTTTGCAAGAACCTCTGTGTAGGTTCTTGTTACAGTTAGTTTGTAACCTTGAATACATAATGAATTAGTACTTGGAATTATTAACAGTATTAGTCTATTTTAGTCTATTACATTAGATGGCTAGCTTGCAAGGTCGACAGTTAAGTTTATCTTTTTCTATTGTTTGAATACAATAAGACAGAATAACAGACTGTCTTAAAGTGACAGAGTTTATAATGACGGAGTTTACAGGACTAGGGACTATCTAACAATAGCAGAGAGTTTCAAACAGCAGTTTTTTTGTTTTGTTTTGTTTTTATACAAGATGGAGGTTACTATGCTTCAGTAGGAGCTCATTACAAAGATTCTAGCTGAGCAGTTCCTCTAGCTCAAGTGACCTTTGGATTTAGTCTCCCAGTGTTTCCTAAAAATGATAGTATACACAGTGAATTGCAAGGTGAGTGAGTGAATCAGACTTGAATTACCAAACACCAAGACACACACCCATGTGTGCATTCAAACACAAACACAAACACAGGTTAACACCAAAGCTAGAGCCAGGAATCCTACCACAAAGCAAAACTTCATTTACCCCAAGGGGAAATAACAATTTATGCCTACCACAAACTTATGTTCTTGAAAAATAATATGGAAATTTATAAGCAGTCACTATGGTACTAAATTATCAACCAAATAACAATTTAAATGGAACAAGAAAAGGAAACTGTAATTTTAAAATTTTTGAGTGTGGCACTGGTCTGTGTGTGTGTGTGTGTGTGTGTGTGTGTGTGTGTGTGTGTAGGGATATATTGAATTTGAGGGTAATTTATGGAAAGTGCTGCCAGCGTGGTATTTCAAATCTCCACAATTTGAATTTAAACTGCTCAATGGGATCATTATGATTATTATGCATGTTTCCAGAGTTTGAATTCAAATAACAACTTTAAAAAAAATAAAAAGATACCCTTTAGAAACTGAGGAATGTTATTGCACTTACAGAAATTCATGCAGTTTGAAGTAATTTGCCACTTCCCCTTCTGAAAAAGTACCTGATGATAATGTGCTCAACAAATAAGGATGTTAGAGAAAGTGTATATTACAGACACATTCCCTTGATAAGTAAAAGTGGATTTAAAGCAGAGTTTATGGGCAATGCATTATTTTATTTAGTACAACTGACAGCATTAAAGCAGGAAGGGATCAGATATGGGCAGGAGCACAGAGATCTTATGGTGGCAGGCGCTCACCAAGTAGTACATGAAAGGCCCCTTCGAACTAATCAAGTGTGCCCTTTGGTTCTCTTTCTATGGGTGGGTCTTGGCATATGGAGGTCTCTTTTCATTTTGTGCCTGGCTAGCCAAGTAAAGAAGAAAAAAAAAAAAAAACAGAAGGGTGCTTACTCACTTTTCAAAAGGAGTGTTTTTGCAATGGAATGTTGTAAAATTGTTTTGCAATGGATTCACCATTGTATTCTTTAAGTAAGGTAATTCCAATGATGGGAAATGTACTAGCTCTCAAGGCAGCTCTTTGTTGAATTCTCTAAAGGTTATAAAGTTACTTCTTATTTTGGACAGAAGTCTGTTTCCTTGCAATATCTACTCATCCGGGCCCTCTGAGAAGATAGCTAATGTGTCTTCCACTTCGAAGCCTTTTAGTTACTTAGAAAAAGTTCTCATCTGTCTGAATCTTCCCTCATCCTCACTAAATTCTAATTCCTCCACTCGTTGTCTGTGCTGATATCAAGGCCTCTTACCATCTTGACCACTTTCTTCTGGATCTATCCACTATGTCGATATCATTCTTCTAGTGCACCGCTTAGAATTTCAATTTCCTTAAATAAAGAAATTGACCTAAAAGGAAATGTAGAACTTCATTTAAAAGATGAACAACAAGGCCCTGTCCAGGTAGCTGGGTGGGTTGGAGCATCGTCTCAATACACCAAGGTTGTGGGTTTGATCTCTGGTCAGGGCAAATACCAGAGGCAACCAATGAATGCATAAATAAGTGGAACAATGCATTTTTGCTTCTCCCTCTGTTTCTCTCCCTTCCTCTTTCTCTCTAAAATCAATAAAAATTTAAAAAAGACAAACAGAAAAATAAAATTATGAGTTCTGTTGCATGTTTTAAAGTTGAAGGAAACATTTATTACCCATTTCCCAATTCAAGTAAGGTTGTATATTAGAGCTTATTCTCTTCGATCTATTTTAAGCAGCAATGAAATGAGATTTATGACATTTACCATTTTCTAACTTACTCATTTCTTTGCACTTTTAGCCCTCAGCACTGTTTTGCTACAGGTGATATCCATTAATTGTTGAATTAAGGAAAAATAATAATGATAACTAGTTAATACTTTCCAGCTTGTAAAACATTTCCAACCAAAATTTGAGTTTGGTCTTCAGGGTTTTTTTGTTTGTTTTGTGTGTGTGTGTGTTTTCTTTATTGATTAAGGTATTACCTATGTGTCCTTATCCCCCTATTGCCCCCACACCCCCACTCATGCCCTCACCGCCCTGGTGTCTGTGACCATTGGTTAGGCTTATATGCATGCAAAACAAGTCCTTTGTTTTGGTTTTTAATATGAGGAAAGCAAGACTCAAGGGCTTAAGGAGTTGCCCGAGAACACAGAGCTGGTCAGAGGATTTGAATGCAAGGCGTGGTTCTAACCTGTCATTTAGACCAGAACCTCCTTGGCTCAGCTTCCTGTCACCTCCTTGGTTTCTGCCTGAATAGGATATATTTGTAAATGGTTTGGGGCAAAAGAGTGCTTTGATGTTTATATACTTGTCAGAGGTGTTATTCGAATTCAAGGGCTTTGGTAAATTTGAAAGCAATCCTTTGGGTCTCTAAGAGCTGTTCAGCATTTCGCTGGAGCCTTGCAGTCTCTCTATCCAAAATAAATCTGCAATAACGTGTGAGAATGGGTAGTCAGTGAGAGCCAGGACTGAGGCCACAAATGGAACCCCTTTAAGGGTTCCCAGCAAGAGGCTCATTTTGTATCCAAATCCATAAGCACAAATGGTAGAAATGAGGCTTCAGTGAAGAGGTTGATGTTCCCAAATGAATCAGCTATGGAGTCAAGGAAAAAGCTCAGACTTGGGCCTTCTACACTCCAGTGAATTTCTCTAGCCAGTTGGATACAGTCCTACAAAAGCCCAAGTTTCTGTTCATTCTGGACTTGCAATATAAGTCCAAGGCTTCTATTTATTTCTCTCTTCTAGTGAAAATACCTCATCCTCACTGCCTCTCTGACCTCACTCCAAACCCAACCCACCTCAATATTGCTCCCCTCCCCCGTCACTTTCTCATCACACCATTCTTTTTCTGTATCCATGTCCTTACCAAATGGCAGCCCACTGTCCCTTCCAGAATGCTCCTAAAAATTTGCAGTTTATTTAAGTGTCTCAATCATAACATCCCTTTCCAGTAATCCCAGTACTGAGCATCCGATTCCAGTAATGGAGGAGACACTTTCGGCTGTTAGGCAATGGGTTACATTTTCAAAGGAGTTGAGCAATCCCCTTTTCAAGTTGTATTTAAAGAAAGAATCTGGATGCTGGAAGGCCCTTCTGGACCCACAATGACAACACTGAATAACTTTTGGTGAAAGGGCACTTACACTGGTCCTGTGTGTACTCATTTATTGGGCAGAACCCACTGGGAGAGGTAAACTAGGTTTTCAGTTTCTTCATTTATGTGAATTGGCTATAACAACATTTATAAGGGTTTTATGGATTCAAATAAAACTTTTGGGGACAGAGGCTAGTGCCATTTATGGGACATATTCAGCCGTCAGCGATGTGTACTGCATTAAAAGGAAGGTGGGCATGCCCTGGCCAGTGTGGCTCAGTTGTTTGAGTATCATCCCATGCACCAAAAAGTCACAGGTTTGATTCCCGGTCAAGGCTCATGCACAGGTTGTAGGCTTGATCCCCCGTAGGGAGCGTGCAGGAGGCAGCAGGTGGATGGCTCTCTCTCATTAATGTTTCAATCTCTTCTTCTCTCTTCCTCTCTCTCTAAAATCAATAAAAACGTATTTTAAAAAAATGAGAAGGTGGACACTTGAGAGATATCCAAAGAGATTGGGCACGTCGTGTGAAACAAGAACATCCTGTCAGTGGAAGGAAATGGACAGAGATTAGATTGACCACTCAACAGAGATGTGATGGACAGGACTCTTGTAAAGGATGGGGGAGTGGATAAAAAGGACCTGTATTAGTATTTTCAACATGAAAGTGGAGCACAAAAAAACAAAAAAGGGACCTAAAGTTTATACATGAATCCTTTGGTGTGCTTGCATTGACCCCCACATGCTATATACTCTCTCCTTGAGAATAACATAGGTGTTCATGTGCCCTAGGTGGAAATAATGGTAATACTAGTCAATGCCTTTTGCAATTAAAAGGTGCTTAGCTTCTCCTACAATCACAAATTTACATCAGAAAATATCAAGATGCAAAAATCTAAACTCAGTGTCTCATGACATTCAGAACCATCCTTGCCACTTGGCTCATTTCTGTGTACCTGAAGGCTGCAAGGCGGTGCCTAGAACTCAGCCTCTGACCCAAAGCCAGACACATGGACCACATTATAAACTGTGACCGTCCTTGACCCACTTCACAGCCAACATTCTTATACTCTGCTCTCAGCTATTACCTACATTCTCCACTTGGCCCCAATTTCAGACTGG
Source organism: Cnephaeus nilssonii (assembly GCF_951640355.1). Taxonomy (NCBI): domain Eukaryota; kingdom Metazoa; phylum Chordata; class Mammalia; order Chiroptera; family Vespertilionidae; genus Cnephaeus; species Cnephaeus nilssonii. Next base: position 46,179,168 of record NC_137074.1, read on the forward strand.
GCTCCATCCCCACTTCCTTCTCCTCGAGGGATAACTGCCCCATTCTTCACAGTGAAAAGGGGAAGCCACTAGAAGACACTCCTTCAGCATCTGCCATCAACTTTGTGCCCATGCTCTCTATTGTAGTAACAGAAAAGCCCATCAGATATCCAATGCCAGTTGGTCTACACAAATGTGCTGATCCCATCTCCCCTGTCTCAGGACCCTCACTCCACAGGGCACTTGTTCTTTATACTGCGTCTTCGGCCTCTCCCTCTTGATTGGCTTCTTCTTATCTGCATGCTGTTGTGTTCTAGCATTGCCTATATTTTCCTTCCATCGAGTGCACAGCTCTCTCTAGCTGTTATTTTCTCCACACAGCTAGATGCTAGAAAGTTGTTTATTACATAGACTGCCTCCATTTCCTTACCTCACATTCTGTCTGTTCTTCTGCCTGACCCCCTGTTGCACCAGTCCTACCTCAACTACCCTGGCTGAGGATATCTGTGACCTATGATTCCCATATTGCCAAAACCCTTGGTTAATATCAGTGTTCATTTGAGACTTGATATCTCAGCAGGGGATGGTCAAGTTCTCCTCTCAAATTTGTTGGCTGCTCCAGACTTCTGATTTTCTATTTAATCAAATTCTCTGTTTCATTTATTGTTTTGTTTCTTCTATATGACCCCCAAATTGTCTGTTTTTTCCTAGGTTACTTTTCTTTAATAACTCTCATTTCCTCCCAAGCTTTTAAGTACCATCATGTCTCAAATAGATAACTGGATATTATTGTTAGTTTTTTAAAATTTTTAACCATTCTGATAGACAGATCATGTTATTTCATATTTTTTTTTAATTTCCATTTTCCTAATGGCTAATGCTGTTGAATGTCAATGCTAGAAAGGATATGGGAAAACTGGATCACTCATACTTTGTTGGGAGGAATGTAAAATGGTAGAGCTAAAATGGAAAACAGTTTGAGAGTTTCTTTAGACACTAAATATGCAACTACAAGTGACCCAGCAAATGACCCCCTGGACACTTACCCAAGAGAAATGTAGACAACTTGACTCAAAAATCTCGTTATAGCTTCTATATTTGTATATAGCCCCAAATTATAAGCAACCCAGCTGTCCCTCAACAGGTGAATAGCTAAATTGTGGTATGTTCTTCCCCTGAACTACTATTCAGCAATAAAAAGGAATAAATTTTTGATATACACAGCAACTTGGATGAATCTCGAGAATTATGCTGAGTAGTAAAAGCTATTCCCAAAAGGTTACACACTGTATCATTCCATTTATGTAACATTCTTGAAATGGCATTATGGAAATGGGGGACAGATGAAAGGTTGTCAGGGGTAAGTTTTCAGGGGAGGAGTGAGGGGCTAAGAACAGGTGGGAGTGGATGTGGTTATAAAAGGGCATCAGGAGGGATGTATTCTGTATCTTGGCTGTGGTAGTAGACCATGAATCTATGCATGTAGTAAATTACCAAGGTCTAAATATGTACGGATGTCCATGCTTATACGTGCATGCACACACACACACACACACACACACACACACACACACACATACACACACGTAAGCTCTGTTCTTACTGTTCTTTCACCTCCTACTTACAACTCAGCTCCCGGCAGTCCAGTTTCTGTCCTCACCTTTCCACTACACTGCACTCCTCGACATCACCATTGGCTGCTTTGATGCTAAATGCACTGAGGGCTTTTCATCCCTTCTCTTTCTTGAGCCCTCTACAGCATTGAAAGCTGTTGACACTGTCTCCTTGAAACAGTTTCTTCATTTGGCCTATGGGACACTGTACATTCCTAGGCTTTCCTCCTGCCTCTCTACTCACAACTCCACAGATTTCCTTTCTTCTCTTCATTCCTTGCATCCCATGTTTTTCTTAGATCTACCCTCATCCTTCTTCTGATCTCACTCTGCATACACTCTCCTGAGTGATTTTTATTTGCTCCCTTGACTACGGGTATCATCCATGTGCTGAAAACTCTGCGTCCCAGATCTGCTGCTGAGATCTTTCTCTGAGCTCCAGACTGTGTGTCATAGAGTCTTCATACACAGGCTCACTGGCCCACAAATTCCACACTTTCAAAACAGAGCACACAATTCTCCATGTCAAACCTTCTCCTCTCTGTGTGCTTGCTCAGTGAATGGCACCACCTGGTTGTCCTTTCAGCAAAGGCTCAAAAGTTGTCCTGGATTCTGCCCTTCTTTCCCCCTCTCCTCGTATCCATTCACTCAACAAATTCTGATGTAATACTTTACCCACACTCACACATGAGTGTGCCCATGTGCACACAGACATACATGCCTGCTTCCAAAATAGGGAGGTTGTCACCTTACCTCTGGGCCTGGGCAAATACTTTCCCTTCTGGGAATGCTGTCTCTATGGCTGAGCCAAGAACTCTGCTCCTCCAGGCCTCAATTTAGACACCACTTTCCCCTTAGAGTGAGTGTGCTTCTTGCACCTGTCTTCCCCTGTGTTCTGTGATAGCATCTTCTGTTCCCCCACACCACCATCATAACACTTAGGAGATTGTATTTAAATTACCTGTTTATTTCTCATGTACCCCATTAGCTATAAACTATTCCTAAGGGCAGGGATGGAATTTTGTTCCTCACTGCATACCACAGTAAGTACTCAATAAATGTTTCTTGACTGATGGATGATACTGAATTGAACAAAGATGAGATCACTGACTGTAAAGCCATATGCATGAGCACTGAAGGAGCAGCTATGGGTAAGTGATCATGTACTGGGTAAATGATCCCAGTTTTCATTACCCTGCTGCACAGCCCCCGATTTCCACCCCTTTAGCCATTTCCTCTGAATCTTGTCAGTATTCTTTTCAGTTGTTGTCTCAAGTTCTCTCCTACAATGTATAGACCAGAGTGAATCAGGGTCAAGACCTGCTGACTGTACGTGTGGCATCATCAGTCTCTGGGGCCCCTTCTCAGTGCTTGCAGTGGCTCCTCTGCTGGCCGGCTCCTGGCAGGAGGACCTTGCTGATCCTCCCACGCTGTGGTCCCTCTAACCTTAGTTGTTATTTCAACCTAAGATGTTACCTCACCCACAGTGAATCTTTTGTTTTGTTTTTTGACCGTTATTATAATGTGTGGCTTAGTGGAAAGTACATTGAACTGGAAAGTCTGAGAGTAGGGTCCCCTTGACTCCATTGACTGGAGGGCTGCCTGGTGCGATTAATGGACTGTGCCTGTCCATTTAAATCACAAAGAGCCACCCAGGATCCCTTACAGGGTTTTTATTGTATGGCAGTAAACTCCTGTTCTGTCCCACTATGTGGCGAGATTATGTATGAGAAGCAATTTGAAACACTCCAGGGAAGAAATCTTTGTAAAACATAAGACTTGTCTATAAGATGCTTTACCGTCCTCAGTGTGGTTTCACAGCCGGCACCTCATCTTCCTGACACATTTGGAAACTGAGGCTCAGTGACGTGTTCATGTGAACAAAATTAATAAACAGTGGAAATAATAATTTTCATTACATATAAAGATTTCATGAAACTTATCTGAAAAATGCCAGTCATTAGACAAAAAAGAGGATATCAACAGGCAATTCATAGAAGAGGCAATGAAAATAGCTAATAAACCTGTGAAAAGATGAACCTTCTTTTATCTACTGGAATGCAGTTTAAAACATCAGCTTTCCCTTCTCAGACTGGCTGTGACATTTGGTCTTGACAAAAGTGTGGGAAAATGCAGTATTCCCATGTGCTTTTGATTGGAGTATAAATTGATACAACCTTTGGAAACAAAATTTAGTACTATCTTTCAAAAGTTTAATTTTACACATATTTTGCCACTATAGTTTAATCTCAAACAGTAATGTTTTGTTTGACAATTTGCACAAGGGCACAGCAATGCCTGTTCAAGAATATACATTGTGGCATTTTTGTGACAGTGTGAAGAGACTAGTTGAATAAAATTACAAAATAGTTAAGACAGCAAATTTATCCATTAATATGGAGGCTACTTGAAAAATAAGGTAAATCTGTGTGTGTTATAAAAGTTACCCAAGAAAAAATAGTTTAAGAAAAAAAACAAGGCTCAGAACAGTGCACAAAGAATCTCACTTGGGTTTAAAGATAAATATATATACACATACATTCACACACATAAACACACATTTTTAAAGTTTATGTGTATGTGCATACTACACACACACACATATATAGGCATAGAAAATTATCTCTGGAAAAGAGTTCTACTTCTCATTTTATATTCTTCTGTGCCAACTTGATTTTTAAAGGAATATATAAATTTGAAAAGTTAGCATCTAGCTTAGACAGTTATTGTTATTCTAGTGAGCTACAGTAGTCCTCATTGGTTTGCCCATTTTAATTGACCCAAATAGGAAAACCTTAAAGAAAAGAAAAATGCTTCTGAAGCTTTAGATTTAGATGACTTTAAAAAAAAAGAAAAGAATAATCCCACTCAGCAAGTCACAATTTCCACTGTTAGCCCTGAAACCTAATAAAAAGCAGGTAACTAATCTTTGGCCTTTGCTGCACCTTGCAATCTGTCCACAGTCATGGAATGTAGGCCTCAGATGGACTGGACCCTGAGAGGCCACCCACCACCTCTCAACAATAGCTTCATTCTGCAGATCGGGGTCCTGCTTCTGGGAGAAATGAATGAGTGCCCACCTGTCCACTCGTTGCTCCCTCAGGTCCCTTTGCCACCTGGAGTCAGGCACTTGCCAAAATATCTTCTTAATCTTATATACCAAATAGTATTCTCCTTTTAGCAAAGAATTAAATGAAGAATGAATCATCTTTCTGAAATTTAAAGCACATGTTGCTTCCCTATTTAAAACCCTTCAATGGGTTCCTCTTCCCAATGCATCCTGTCCCTTGTTATTCTGTATATAAAATCAAAGCTTCTTAACATATTTTAATATGCCCTGTCTATGTGACCTGTTGTCATTGGCATGGAGCCGGTGATGGATGTGCTGAATGCATGAGCTCCTGTGACTAAGTGGCTGAGATAAGACAGGTCTTTGGGATCTTTACAGCTAGTCGCCTCACTCTGGGCTGTAATCATATTGGGCTACTTTCAGTTTTCCAGTCTAGCCACAGCCCTTTTCCTAATCTGTCTCTGCCTAGAGCCCTCTCTCCCAGGCCAACACCTTCCCATCCTTCAGGTCTCAGCTGATTTTTTAGGTGCTCCGTGGAGCCTCCCTGGCCTCTCCACATTGTCCTGCTGAATCGTGCTGCTCACAGCACTCTGTGGGTCTCCCTTCCTAACACCCATTCCTTTTGCCACTATGGTTTAATGTCTGTGTCCCACTTTTTGAGGAGAGGGAGACTTTCTGCCCTTCCTTATATGGAGGACACTAGTATGTCCCCTGCCACCACCTGGTGCCTCACACAGAGTATATGCTGAATTAGTGTGTACTGAATGAATGAATGAGCTCTAGATAAGACAGACCCCAGGTCTGATGAGCCCCAGCACCCTTCTTTTGCCTCTGCCAGCCTCTCTTCCCACTGCCTTCCCTGGTGCTGTTCTCTGAACCAAGTGTGGTGTGCAGCCTCATCATGTATATCCTATTCCCAGAGATTTTAGGACAGGATGGAAATTATCAATTTAACATCCTCGAAGATTTTGTTTCCCAGGAAAAGGATACATGACCTGGAATGGTTCACGCTTTGGGGATTGTTTTCCTAGTTTCATCTCCAATCAGGTGGGTTCTTCACGTATCAGTCAGCATTTATGGCTTTTGGGAACAGTACCACATAGTAAAGCTTCTTCCTCCCACCTGGACAGGCTTACTGCCCCAGACTATTCAGGGCATCTCCAGTTCTGCCACTGGGGAAAAGCAGGACCGTGAATCCTGACCTTCTGCTTAGGGTGTTGGAAAACCTCTTCTTCAGAGTGTTGAGACCAGAATTCATGTTTGCACTGGCAGAATTTCAGCATTGCCCCTTCTCTCTTCTTCAGAAAAGGTTCTGTTGCTCTGGCAGGATCACCTTTGTTGATGCAGGACTGGGCAGTGGAAACCATCTGAAAGTATTTAGATTACTTCTAGGAGTGAACAAACCTACCCTAAGGCAGAGAAGAAATAGCAAAGGGCAAGGGAGAACAGATCAGATTAACTTGTCCCTCCTTTCCCACACTCATAGCCTGTGTTGAAATCAGAACTAAAGTAAAATCAAACTGAGTTTCTCTGCTCAGTCACCCCAACCTACAAATAAGACCTTTGGGATACATGAGGCTACTGCATTCGAGTATCGGCTGTATGGACAGCATGCAATACTGGTGGGATTACATTTAGTTTAAAACGCCTCACTTTTTTGGCATAAGGGAAGATTTTATGAAGAGTAGGGGAAGCAACTTCTTGAAGCTTCCCTAAGGGGAAAAGTCCGAGCCCGGGACTGCAAGTGAGCGTCCCTCTAGTCCCTCTGGTGGGCACTGGTCCACATCACAGGGAGCCCAGCTGTGGTGGCTGTTAGTTTCAGAGGGGCCAGCAGACAGTGTCAGAGGCACAGAGAAGGGTGTTTTTACTTAGAAATCCAGAAGGAAGACTGTAAAGATAAGGGAGTCAAATCTCCCTTTCCCATGGCACTGAGAGTGAAACTGAGGCCCCGCTGAGGGCTTTAAGCAATAATTTCACTGATGCTCTGAAGCCAGAGTAGCCATCACCCTGCCCTTTAAGTGAAGCCTGCTTATATGGGGACTGGGCTTGTTAATTAGTGAAGGGTAGCCAGGGCCGCTTGGAAGCCATCCCCTTCCCATATGGGTAAGTGGGAAGCATTTCTGATCTCCCATCCAACCAGGTTCAGCATCTTTCCACAAACCTTTAAGGAGGACTTGCACCCTTAGGTGCTGGGGATAATATGGTAGGTGCTAGAACAGGGTACACTGGTCCATGCCCTCAGGGAGTTCACATATCCTGTGTCTGAAAGGGGCTTTGGGCTCCTCCTATGTAATAAATAAAGTGACTTGTTGGTGTCATTCCTTTGGAGGAGTGGATCAGTACACAAGCCCTTGGTTTAGCTGACCTCCAGCCCTGCATTTCTCACCGAGACTCTCACCAGCTTCCAACATAGGGTACTCAGTGAGTGAAACACATGACAAGAAGAGATAATATTCTTTTCTTCAAGAAATGGATTCAGCTTGACTTTAAGGATGTTTTGGACAGATATCTTTATAAGCAATGTTATATTTATTTCCTGCAGTATTCCTATAGAAATATGTTAACAGTTGATAGGTAGAGATGTGTTTCCTTGATTCTCAACTCTGGCTACACATTAGAATCACTAGAACAATTTTTTTTTTTAAACTCTTGTGCCCAGGTTTCCACTCCAGAGCAATAAAGTTAAAATCCTTAAAAGTAAGGCTCAGCCCAGCCTCAGTGGCTCAGGGGTTGAGTTTCGACCTATGAACCAGGAGATTCCCAGTCAGTGCACATGCCCAGACAGTGGGCTTGATCCCCAATAGGGGATGTACAGGAGGTAGCTTACCAATGATTCTCTCTCATCATTGATGTTTCTATCTCTCTCTCCCTCTCCCTTCCTTGTTGAACTCAATAAAAAATATATTTAAAACAAGTAAGGCCCAGACATTGGCAATATTTTACTTCAAATCATTTCATAATCAAATATCCCATAAAAGTGTGCCTTTTAATGACTCACTTATAGGGAAAATAATTTCCCTGCCCCCAAGAACGACCTGCATAACAAGTGAATTTAGACCTTTTCTCAAATTTTCTGGCATATTTTTTAACTATAGTGATAACTGTAACTCTGTGATTGTTATCCTACCCCACGCCCCCACATTTTTATCTTGCTCCCAATTTATATTTAGCAGGACTCATATTTGAAAGTGGAGGGGGGGGGGCGCAAATAAAAGCAGGTAACCATTTTAAAATTCATGTAATTTATTGTTAGAAGAAAAGTTATGGAAAAAGCCATAGAGGAGATTTGGGGGCCAGCAGAAGAAAACATTTTTTAACCATTAATATAGGCTGAGAGGGGCTACCTCAAGGGGTCCTCCTATCTTCTATCTCAGGAAGGCCTTGGACTGAGGCTGTTAATGACCTGTGATGACAAAGAGCTCTCTGCATTGGCAGGAGCTAGACAAAGAGGCCTTAAGAACTTGCCCAGCCCTGGGAATCCACACCGCTGAAAAAACAAGGCAGTAAAACTAGGTAGAAAAGTCATGTTAGAAGATTTGATTCATCAAATCTAATGTTAGGCTCTCACCTCAAGTTTTATCAAGAAAGATAACTTAAAAATAAATATAATTTTCTTAATGTCTTACCTTATGTATTAATTTGGGTACTTAATGCTAACTGCTATAACAAACCACCCCCCCAAATCTCAGTGACTTGGCACAATTGTTTATTTATTCTGATAAAATCTATTTAGATATGTGTCAGGTGCATTCCACAGAACCTGAGAGTCCTGTGCTGTGTTCTCTGCATCAGGCAGATGAGGAAAAGGCATCAAGGATCTCATGAGGTGGAGGGGGAGGTTTATGGGACAAACTGGAAATGTGGCATTGTGTTTCTTCTATACTCTATTGGCTGGACTCAGTCACTTGGCTACAATTTCAAAGAATGCTTGGAAATGTAACTACACTCCAAAAGAAGAGGAAGTGGCTTTATGGGTGTCTAGCTAGTGTCTGCCATTCCTTAATCATCTTCTTCATCATCATCATCATTATCATCATCATCATCATCATCATCATCATCACAGCTCAGTTTGAGTCAATGTACTTTCCTAGCATTAGCTAAATCAAACTTTTGGTGTTACTTAACTTAACAAAGTATGTAAAAGATACCTTTTCTATATAATATATTTTATTTCTCTGTTTTCTGTCTTGATCTGCTTAAACATAATTAGTAACAGATAAGATTTAATTTGCCCCAACTAGACAATTTAAACTCTAACTCGTCCAAGTCCACAATTGGGGGATATACCTTATCTTTGTAGAAGAAAATGTTTATTCAGTTACTCAGTAAATATTCTGTCAGGAACCTACCACATGTCAGTGACTGGCTAATAGGTGGAGGTGAGCAAAGTCAGACAAGGACTCTGCTCTCAGGAAGTTTGTGTTCTATTAATGCCGATGGACAGAATGTTTGTAAAGAAAAGAGTATTGTCTTAAAAGAAATAAAACAAAGGAACCTGACCTAGACAGAGGGGTGGAGAAAGCATTCCTGAGGAAGTGCTACTTCACTGAGCTGTAGGAATGAGTAGGAGTTCAGACGTCGCAGACAGTGGAGCATGCTGATTAGAGGAACTGAAAGAAGGCTCCTGTGGTTAGAGCTCAGAGTTTGAGGGAGAAGCATGAGTCGAGTGTTCAGAGATAGACCATGAAGGACTTGGGCCATGCTAAGGATTTTGACCTTTTTCCCAAAAGTAAAAGAAAACCCAGCTATTTCATTACTTCCCATACCACTCATCCATCACAGGCTTTTCCTGAAAGGTCTTTGGCAATAGGGAGAATACAGAAGCAACATCATGAGTAAGCGAATGGCGGAACCTTTCCCTAAGTGTTGTGGTTTTAAGCCACACATCATGTATCCCACATCTCTCCATCTCTCATTGTTTTCTAGAGCTGAAAGGAAGACCAGCTTGAAGGAAATGAGGCTTAGGGATGAGCACAAGCTGGAGAGAGAAAGGTTTCTCCTGATCCGTGTCTGCCTTTTCTGCTACATGATTTAGTGGGAAGACACGTTGGATTTGGAATCACATTTCAAATGTGAGCCTTGTCTGCCTTTTCTGCTACATGATTTAGTGGGAAGACACGTTGGATTTGGAATCACATTTCAAATGTGAGCCTTGTCTGCCTTTTCTGCTACATGATTTAGTGGGAAGACACGTTGGATTTGGAATCACATTTCTAGGCCTTTCCTCTGCTAGCCAATTCCATCTTATCAGCAATTTTCCAGTGGTTATTTTCAGAAATGGGTCTGGATTACAGCCTTCTGAGTCCTTGTTCAGTATACTTTCCACACAGATCCAGTTGTAGTTCTCTCCCTTCTCCATGATCTTAAAAACATCTCCTCTGACCGAGCTAGGTCTTTTATTCTGCATCCCTTTTTCTCCCCATTGAGATGAACTTTCTTTGCCTTTTTAAAACTTGAACTACCTTTAAAATTGGAACTCAAGGCTCCCATCTCCACAGACTCTGCCCTCACAGCAAATGGATTGATTTCACTTTCTTCTCATTGAATAGAAAATCTGCTTGAGGGAATTGTCTTCAGCTAATTTTCTTGAAAACACCACACTGGGCTTTGAGGACTTAACAAAGCAAGAAAAGACAGAAACTGACAGGACATGAAGTCTGTCTTTGTTATGAATTTACTAGAAAACTATGGTCAACTTATTAAGCACTCATCCTCAATTTGTTCATACACGGGCTGATACATCTCACATATTACAATTTGTACGTAATAATACGTCCCTTGCAAGGGGGTTGGGATTCATCATGATTAAAATTGTGATAAGGCATTTTTCAGTTAATACAGTTGATCCTGTACAGCCTGCCTAGTGACATTCATTCCTACAGAGTAAAATCATGGAATCTTCTAGACTTCTAGATATGGAAGAGTTGGAGAGATCAAAGCTTTGCCTTCGGTCCATTTATCCAGTCTCATCTGATTTCACCATTCTCTATGGCAGCTGCCCTGATTGCTTTGTATTCCCACAAATGCCCCACTCTTTCTGACCCTCTGCTTTGCCTCTCTGTGCCAGGCATTGAAATGCCTTTCCCCACATCTTTATGTCTAAACTCCAATGCCTCCTTATCTCTGAGGCTTCCCTTTGTCTCACCATTTAGAAGTGATCACTCCATCTTCGGTCCACTTTATAATGTGGAATATCTTTATTTACATATATGATGCATTTATGTGTCTGTCTCATGTTCTCTAAAAGGGCAGCTTTTAAGAGAAGGGCCTGTAGTGTATCTTTGTATTTGTTTCCTAGAGCTCATTATACAGGGTATAATAAGTGTTTTGAGGTCAGTAAGAATGAAGTTCAAATTGAGTTCTATGATTAAAATATTTATTTATTGGACAAATTTCTTAACCTATCTTATCCTATATTCTTCACTAGCAGAATGGAAAAATCTCATGGGTATGGAATAAATGAGGACAATTTTAGGAGAACTCCTGGTCGGGGCCTTACTTATCCAAATATATAAAAGCCTAAGCAACTATTATGACCGAACAACCAGTTGACCAGTTGCTATGACGCACACTGAGGAGCTGACCCCTGGTGGTTAGTGCACTTCCACAGTCAACCTCCTGTGCCCCCCCCAACAACCAGCCAACCTCCCGCAGCCCACCCCCCTGTGGTTGGTATATAATGTTTATTTGAAAGACAAAAAAATTATAAGTAATAATGATAATTTTAATATTCGATGAATACGTATGTGGTATATTTCATCCCATGAGATGGGTACTTGAATACATCCTATTTCATAGAAGAGAAAACTGAAACTGAGAGAAGCTGAGACATTTGTCCCAGGTGGCACAGATCTCTGAAGTGGCACAGATATCGGGGGAAATGGAAGTTGAACTCTGGCAGTCAGATGCTAGTACCTGTACTCTGGACACAGCTTCTGAATATTTTGTCCATGTTGAATTATCACTTAATAGACAATGCAACTCATAACTCTAGCCCTGTCCAGGGACAAATTAAAGTCTGTTTACTTTCCCAGATATTCAAAGGTAAAGCTTAGCTTTTTCCCTAATAAGCTACCTTCTTTGTAAGGTAAACATCCCAAGTCCATTCCATCTTTCCTTGCAGTTTAGGTTTGCATTTAATGTTTTCTGTCTTCAGAATGTTTAAGTGCTGAGCTTCCCTGCATTTCTCTCAGTCTCCCTGCCCTGCACAGGCTCCCATTCTTTTATGTGCCTCTGAAGTATAAGACATCATTGATTTGGAATACTACTAGGAGAAGTGGGAGAAAGAGAAGATAGAGTCCCTGGTGTCAATGAACACTTTAGTGAGATCTTAACGTGGCCATCTGTTGACTTGGGTCAGCACTTAGAATAACTTGGGAAGCCCAAGCTGGGAAGATATGTGACAAAGCTAAGGAATGATGCCGAAGAAAAGGGAGATTTCCCCCTCTGTGCAGCTTCTACGTGCTTAGATTTTATGAACTCTAAATGGTGGTGAATTTTCTTGCTCACTATCTATGGTAAAATACAGCTGCAGTTTGGGCTCCACCCTCTTCCCTTAAACGGGTGATTAACTATTTGTGATGAATAATTACTTAATTGCCAGTTCAACCACATGTGTGTAGTTGTTTTGCTTTCTTTCCCTTCAGTGTAAGCCAAGTCTTCTCAATAATAAAAATAATCCAGAATTAGTCAACTGCCTTTTAACAGGTTTTCATTCAGTCTGCCACAGCGAAAAGAGTCCAATTTTACATCACCTTTCGCTTAGAAAAATAAATAAATGAGAGGGCCCACTCAACCAGTCAGATGTTTAACTCTCACATCATCTCCTGTGAATAATGTCTTTACTTCATTTTGAACATTTTATTTTATCTTTGGATAAAAATTTAATAAGAAAGAATTATTGCTTTTTAAATTTCCATTTAACATTTACATTTGCAACAGATACAAAACCACTTAAAATTTAAACCTCTCTTTTTATGAGCTTGTATTCTGATCCACTTTTTCTGAAAGATATTTTTCTCAACAGTTGTGAAATATGATAAGAGGGGTCACTGAAAACTTCCAAGCTTCAATACTCACTGCTTTCCATTTTCATATCCTCTTCACTCCATTAACTATTTTAAGAGTTACTTGCTGTTTTAAGGACGTTCTTTATTAATGTCACTAAATTCTTTTTTATTATTGTTGAAATCCTTTTCCTTTTCATCGCTAGAAGTATTTAATGTTTTCTGTCTTAAGAATGTGTAAGTGCTGAACTTCCCATAAAGTGTGCATTCCACCTTCATTTTATAGGGTTTATCAGCAAACGGATATTTAAGTGGAGTTCAGAATATGCTTTTGCCCTTAGGTGTAACTTAAGCTTAAATTTCCTCATTCAAGCAACTTGTATGTAGAAAGCCAGCATGCTATACAATACAGAGTGCTTATTTTTACTAGTAAAAGTAAATTATTTGCTAGTGAAAAATCAAATTATACAAAAATATCTAGAATCAAAACTGAAATTCTCCTCAACTCCTCTCCCTGGAGGAAGCCATTGATAATAGTTCTGTGTATCTACTTTCAGGATCTAGAATGTTTATGCAATTCAAACACTTATATGTGCATATGTAGGCACACAGACAGTAGTATACCTATTGTTCTATATCTCACTTTTTCCCGTAACAGGGTATGCTTGGTATATTCCTGAAAATGATAGTGCATATGGGTTTACTTTTGTCTTTTTAAAGATGCCATAATATCCATGAACCATAACCTACTCATTTCTCTACTAATGGGTATTTACATTATTTCCATTTTTTGCCATTTGAGACCTTCTGTAGGATAGACTTTTAGAATAAGCTTGCTGAGTCAAAAGTATATATATCTTATCATTTTGATACCTACTGAAATAGCCATTCATTCTTTCAAAGGTGTGTAAGAATATCTGATTCTCACTAGCCTTGAAGATGTTTATCTTTTAAATCTCTGTAAAAATATCCTATATAATAAAAGGCTAATATGCAAATTGACCAAATGGTGGAACCACCGGTCATTATGATGCACACTGACCACCAGAGGACAGACGCTCAATGCAGGAGCTGCCCCTGTGGTCAGTGCGCTCCCACAGGGGAGCACTGCTCAGCCAGAAGCCGGGCTCATGGCTCGTGGACGCAGTTGCAGTGACAGTGGCAGGAGCCTCTCCCACCTCTGCAGCAGCGCTAAGGACATCCCCCGAGTGGTCCTGGACTACAAGAGAGCACAGGCCGGGCTAAGGGTGCCCCCCCTCCCAGTGCACGAATGTCATGCACTGGGCCTCTAGTCTTAATATAAGATCCCGTTGTTTTCTTTTACATTTTTATAATTTTTAGTGAGTTTAGCATCATTTCACATACTTAGTAGCCACTTGCCTATTTACATCCTTTGTGCATTTCATTGGTGGGTTTATTAATGGTTTGCATATTAATAAATTAGAATTTATATGAGTTGTAACATTTTCTCATTGGTTATTTTGAAGCTGCAGTGCAGAGCCCTGTGGGTTCCTTGGAGAAGGCCCTGATTCAGGAGAAGTGCCTGATTGTCAGGACTCTCCAGGGTCCCACCCCCATTCCTTATTCCAACCACACACAAACAGGGTACAGCAAGGTACCCAGACTTAACCTGCATTTCTTGTCAGGCTTTGAGCTTAATTAAATAAGGCTCCTGGGGATAAAGACAGATAAAAAACAACAATAACAAAAAGCCTGCTATAAGAGGAAGAATCGAAGAGATTAAATATTAAGTTACTATTTTATTACAAATACCTATATCTTATCAACTATACTGTTAATATATTTAAAATGCTGATAGGTAATTGTTACAAATTCCATATGTTAATATTAATATGTATTTTATTCTTTATAATAGCTTGAACATATATTTGAAACTAGAAGTGTGCATATGTCTATAGATAATGTTTAGGGTTTCTTTATCACTAGAGGCCCGATGCAGGAAATTCGTATAAGAGTAGGCCTTCGCAGTCCCAGGAGCTGCCTTGGCCCTCACAGCTGCAGCTTCGTCCGGAAGGTCATCCAGAAGGGCTTCCAGACGGTCTTTCCAATGTTTGGCCATTTTGTCAATTTGCATATTATGCTTTTACTAGAAGCCCAGTGCATGATTTAATCATGCACGTGTAAGCTGTCTGTCCGCTGGTCAGCAGCTCCGAAGTCCCTGGGCCCCTAGGGCGAGGCGGGGCGGGGGCGTGGTCCTCCTGCGGCCAGAGCCCAGGCCAGGGTCTTGCCTTTGCCTCCCGCCCAGGAAGGCTGGGGCCGCCGCCACGTGCTCCTGCGGCCCAACTGCCGCCAGACTCCTCCCCCGGGAGCCGCGCCGCCCGCCCACCGCCCGCCGCCTCCAAACCTCCAAAACGCCGGCTCAGCTCGCTGCCCCAGAGGCCTGTCTGTGCTGCAGCACAGCCATGGCGCAGACGCTGAGCTCGCGTCGTCACTGGCAACGCGAGCTCAGCGTCCTGCCGGCCCAATCAACACCCCAGCCACCCCGAGTCCCGCCCCCTGTGTCACCCGCTGGCCCAATCATGGGCATAGCGGAGTGATGGTAATTTAAATATTACCTTTTTATTATGTAAGATTATTATAGACTAGTAGCCCTGCACATGAATCCATGGCCAATAGCTCGCCAATAGCTCGCTGCCACCCTCCAGTAGCTCTCCACACACTGCCCTGCCCTCCAGTAGCTCCCCCTGCCCCCCCGCCTCATAGCTTGCTGCCCTGCCCCCTCCTGTAGCTCTCTGCTGCCCGCTTCTAGCTCTCAGCCCCACCTTTCTGCTGATATGGGATCCGGTCATTACACAGTCGATCATTACATTTCAACACGTAATGACCATTTGCATATTACATCTTTATTACATAGGATTATTTTGGTGCTCATTTATTTATTTGTTTATTATCTAGTAGAGGCCCAGTACACAAAATTTATGCCCTGGGAGGGTGTCCCTAAGCCCAGCCTGCACCCTCTCCAATCTGGTACCCTTAGGGGGATGTTGGACTGCCGGTTTAGGCCCGACCCCACAGGGGTCGGGCCTAAACCGGCAGTCGGACATCCCTCTCACAATCCAGGACTGCTGGCTCCCAACTGCTCACCTGCCTGCCAGGCTGATTACCCCCTAACCACTTCCCGAGCAGCCTGATCGACACCTAACTACTCCCCTGCCAGCCCTATTGCCCCCAACTGCCCTCCCCTGCTGGCCTGGTAACCCCCAACTGCCCTCCCCTGCTGGCCCAGTTGCCCCTAACTGCCCTCCCCTGCAGGCCTTGTCTCTCCCCCCCCCAACTGCCCACCCCTGCCAGCCCAGTCGCCCCCAATTGCCCTCCCCTGCAGGACTGGTTGCCCCCAACTACCCTCTCCTGCAGGCCTCATTGCCCCTAACTGCCCTCCCCTGCAGGCCTGCCCCCCACTACCCTCCCTTGCAGGCCTGATCCCTTCCAACTGCCCTCCCCTGCAGGCCTGGTTGCCCCTAACTGCCCTCCCCTGCAGGCCCTATCACCCCCAACTGCCCTCCCCTGCAGGCCTGGTCCCCCCCCCCCAACTGCCCTCCCTCCTCTACAGGCCCGGTCACCCCCAACTGCCCTCCCCTGCCAACCTGGTCACCCCCAACTACCCTTCCCTGCAGGCCTGGTCACCCTAAACTGCCCTCCCTGCTGGTCTGCTCCCCCACAACTGCCCTCCTCTGCTGGCCATCTTGTGGTGGCCATCTTTGACCACATGGGGGCGGCCATCTTGTGCGAGAGTGTGAGGGTCAATTTGCCTATCACCACTTTATTATATAGTGGATTGTGTTATTTACTTTATAGATGATGCATTCATCTGAGGACTTTGCTAACTCAAGGCAAAACAGGAATTTGCTGCCCAGAGTTGTGGGTAGCTAAATCAAGCTTTCAAATCTGTAAATGAAGAGTGAATCTCAACTATAGTTGTACCCAGATCCTTGGTATATTGACTCTCACTTTGCCATTCTTTTTTTTTTTTTTTTTTTAATCCTCAACCAAGGGTATTTTTTTTTATTATTATTGAATTATTTTAGAGATAGAGGAAGGGAAAGAGAGAGAGAAACATTAATATGAGAGAGAAACATCAATGGATTGCCTCCCATATGCTCTCAGACCAGGGATAGAACCCCATCCTAGGTATGTGCCCTGACCTGGAATCAAACTTGCAACCCTTTGACAATGTGCCAAGCAACTGAGCAACCCAGCCAGGGTTCCCCTTTGCCATTCTTAAATGGTTAATCTTGAACAGATCTTCTTAACATCTTTGAACCCCAGCTCTATTTTCTCTCTTTCAATGAGAATACTATTGCATACATTGTCATCCTGACTAGTGAAGAGTTGGTAGGATAATGAATGTTCTTACCATTTGTGGATAGCATAGTACCTTATAAAAATGTAAGGAACAGTGCAAGTATCTGTTGGCTTTATTAGGGTGTTAAAAGTAGAATTGCTGGTTTGAAAAGCCATTAAGGTAATTAAACATTTTATTTTTAGCACATCCCCTTGTCATGTAGACCAGCATTGATATTTTAGCTCTGGTCTCCTCTAAAATGGACTTGATTTTTTCCAGTTTCAATTTTTTTCAGATTTGAAAAAGAAGTTGAAGCTATGGCTTTCATTCTTTCATTCTCTCTGAAATAAGAATGGAGTAATAACTTTAGATACCAAGGTAGTACCCTGAGGGCATTCTTTTGAATGCTTCTATGTTTGTTGTTTTAAGAAGTACCTAAAGACTTACTAAATAAAGATTTTTTAAATGGGAAAGTGATGGGTATTTACATTATAAGATAATTTGCACTTGCATACTCAAAAATCTCCTTTATTCCTTTAAAATTTTTTTAAATATCTACAAACATTTTACAATTATTTATTCAATTCTTTCAGCAGACATCCCATGGTTTTTGAATGTATCAGAGAATAAAACAGCAGAAATTTCTGCCTTCTGGTGCTTACCTTCTGCAGGAAAAGATATACAACAAACAATAAACTTAACATGAGAGTAAATGATGTAACATATTTGATGTGATGTGTGCAGCAGAAAGAAGATTAAGCAGTACATGGAACCAAGGGTTCAGTACACATAGAGGTTGAATTTTAATTGGGTGGGGGGTAGAATTTTCTGGAAGATGACCTTTGAGCACTGAATTGAAAACTGTGAGGCAGTGTGTCATGTGCTAAAGACTCTATGTCAGGAATGTGCCTTCAGAGTTGGAAGAACACCAGAGGGTCCAGAGTAACCTTGAAGAAGTGAGCAAGCTGGGAAGTGGTAGTAGATGATATCTGATAGCAAAGAGCACTGGTGTTTTAGAATCCTTGTAGGCCCTTTTAAGGATCCATTTAAGGAGCATATTACTTATATTATGTGAGGTTTAACTCTTGCCTAATTTACAAAATCGGTGACAGAAATGGAAATTATTCTCTCAATCTCAAGTACAAAATATTAAACCAACTAAATTCAACCTAAGAAATATTAACCTTCCACTTTATTTTAAGCAAGGAACCAAAATGGTCTAGTTGGACCTCATTTTGTATAGGAAGAATTGTCACAGAGAAGGGAAAAGATTGTAAATGGCATTCATAGAGCAACCCAATGAGTTTTTTGTATGTTGTGTCTATATCCTATGACCTTATTAAACTAGTTTATTAATACCAGGAGTATTTTTTGTTTGTTTGTTTGCTCATTTGTTTTTTCACTGTAAAGGGGTGGTTCATGGAAAAAGTCATATTCTCTGTGAATGGAGACATTTTCATTTATTTCTTTCAGATCTATGCCTTTTTTGTTTCTTTCCCTGTTGCACTGGTTAGGACCTTCAGTGATATGTTGCATAGTAGTGAGAGTGGACATTCTTGCCTTGTTCCCAGTCTTAGGAGAAAGCATTGAGTATTTTGCCATTAAGTATAATGTGAGATATGGGGTTATTTTGGATGCTTTTATCAAGTTGAGGAAGTGCTCTTCTACTCCTAGCTCTGAGAATTTTAATCATGAAAGGATATTGAATTTTGTCAGATGACTTTCTGCATCAGTTGATATGACAATGATCTTTTTCTTCTAAAGGCTATTAATATTTTGAGTGACATTGATTATTTAATGTTGTAACAGCCTTGCATTCTAATCATTATATGTATTGTTGGATTTAATTTGCTAGAAGTTTGTTGAGGATTTTTGCACCTATGCTCATGAGGGTTATTGGCATATGCAGTTAACCCTTAAACAACATGGGTTTGAACTGTGCAGGTCCACTTATCAGCAGATTTTTTTTTTCAACAAATGTACAGTCAGCCCCCTGGGTTTTACATCTGCAGATTCAATTAACTGAGGATGGAAAACAGTATTTTCAGTCCCTGGTTGGGAATACACAGATACAGAAAGTCAACTGTATGCATTGTTCTACCTTACTCTATACAAGGACTTGAGCATTGAAGGATTTTGGAGTGGGAGAGAGTCCTGGAACTACACCCTATAGATGTTGAAGGAGGAATGAGGTTTCGGGGGAATCAAAAGTTATGTGGAGATTTTCAACTGCACAGGAAGGGGAGAAGGTCAGGCCCCTAATCTCTGCATTATTCAAAGGTCAACTGTAGTTTGGTGTGTGTTTTTTGGGCTTTTGTTTTTGTAATATCTTTGTCTGGATTTTGTATCAAGGTAATGCTAGCGTCATAAAAGGTGTTGACAAGTGTTCCCTCCTCTCTTATAGTCTGGAAAAAAATTGCAAGAATTGGTATTATTCTTTAAGTGTTTGGCAGACTTTGCTAGTGAAGCCATCTGGACCTGGAATTTTTTTTTGTCAGAAGGGTTTTATCTACAAATTTATTTTTAAGTAAACTTTAACAGTTTACATCTCTCAAGAAATTGGTCTACTTAATTTTAAGTGGCTGCATTTGTAGGCACAGTGGTTGTTTACAGTATTCCCTTGTTATCGTCTTACATGGAAAGGTACTGCTATATTGTTCCTTTTCATGATATTTATAATCTATGTCTTATCTAATTTTTTCTTGATCACTGTGGATGCAGTTTATCAGTTTTTTTTCTCAAGAGAATCAGCTTTTGGTTCCATAGTTTTTTCTATTGCTTTTCTGCTCTCAATTTCTATTATTTCATTCCTCTGTCTTGCCTGGGGTATTATTTGCTCTTCTCTATTTCATTAAAGTTATAGCTTTAATCATTAATTTTAGCTCTTTTGTCTTTTCTAATATAAACATTTAATTAATAAGCCCTGCTTTAGTTGCATCCTACATATTTTGATATGTTGTGCCTTGATTTTCATTCCAAGTATTTTCTAATTTCCCTTGTGGTTTCTTTTGAACCCATGGGTTATTTAGAAGTATATTGTTTAATCTCCAGGTACTTGGATTCTTTTTCTATGCCTTCCTATTAATGGCTCCTAGTTTTATTTCCTTATGGTCTATGAACATACTTTGAATTACTTCAGATCTCTTAAATTTGTTAAGGTATGTTTTATGTCCCAGAATGTGGTCTATCTTGTTGAATGTTCCATGCATTTCAAAAGTATTTGTATGCCGTTGTTGAGTTGAGTGTTCTATAAATGTTATTTAGGTTAAGTTTCCTTCAATATAATAATATTCAATTTTCTCTACTGGTTTTCTATCTGCTTACTCAATTACTGAATCCCCTGACTATAACTGTATCTTACTGATATAGCTGGATTAAAATTCATTATCTTTTAAAAATTTTCCTATTTGTTCTTATTGCCTTTCTCTAGAATGTGTATTTCCACAATTTTATTGTTATTATTTGCTTACTACTTATACTCTCAATTTTAATATTAGTGTTAGCCTTTGATTTGTAATATACATCTTTAATTAATCAGAGTCTACCTTCAAATAATATTATATCACTATATGTAGAGTGTCAGGACCTTACCATTGTACATTCTTAATCTCTTTGCTGTCCTTTGTGCTCCTCATTTTTTGACTTGTAGACATGTTATAAACACATAGTATATTTTGCTTAAGTAATTTTAGAGAAATTAAAAATAAGAAAAATGTTATTTATTTAGGCTTCTCGAGAATGCTTCATTTTTGTGTGTGTGTAAATCCAGATTTCTGTCTAGTATAGTATTTCTTCTGCCTCAAGAACTTCCTGTAACATTTCTTGCAGTGTAGGTCTGCTGGAAATGAATTCCCTCTTAATTTTTGTTTGCCTGAAATAGGTAATTCTCTTTCATTTTGAGGTAAAGTAGTATCGATATCAGCTAAGTAGAAATAATTGGAATCTGGAGATTTGGGTTTTATATTGTAATTCTACACAATCTAGCTGGTAAAATTCAGTCTTCCTTTCTCTAAAATGTGAATAATTGTAATATCAACATAAATAATGTGCCAACATGCACATCTTAAATGCTCAAAGAATGCTATCCAATATCATCAACATCCGACATGATTTTTTTTTTCAATCATCTTCTGAGATTTCATAGCTTAGAGTTGTTCCACCAGGAAAAAAACATAGAGGCTGGTTTTACATGAGTTATTGAAAATATCTTGGTCTTTTAACCTGGAAGAAATAATCTTAGAACTCTTCAGTAAGGAATGGCAGAGCCTTAGGAATAACTGAGTCCCAAACTCTCACTTACAGATGAGAAACCTGAGATTCAGAGAGAACAGAGAGTTGCCCAGGGTTACACTCTGCTGAGATATGCACCATTGGAATCTCCTGGCTAATCTCAAAGTTCTGAGTGGTTGAACACTGTCTTACTCCTCTCTTTATTCTCCACAAAACCTGTGTATATACTTTGTGGATCTCTGTGGAAATAAGGAAATAATTCCTATTATCTTAAATTCCTCCTGGCCTATTCGAGGGCAAGGGTAGGCATGTTTGTAAATAAATATTTTTGTAAATATGCTTATTTTTCAAAATCAAGAGTAGTTTAAACAGATGATGATCTATACAACAGGAAATAAATTAAAATCAGGAGAATAGTGGTTACACCTATTCCTCTGTGGATTTCAGCTACACAATTCTTCATCATAATGCTTCCCAATTCCTTTTAATGGTTCTTGCACTGACAGTGGTCAAACAGCACTCTTCATGCAACCAGCGAATTCTGAAAGCTTATTTCTTGCAGTTAGCGTAAACCTTCAATTCCACAATGGTAGCAATGGTGGATTTTGCCCAATGTTTTTAATGGTAAATGTAATCAGAACGTAAGAAGATCTAAATGCATACTTTAAAGGAATTTGTAAAGAGGACTAGGAGGGCCTAAAAAAGCACAGTTTGTTTCTTTCGCGTCTGTGTTTATTTTTCTCTTTCTCTTGTGCATATTGAGATTTTTTTTAAGATTATATTTAAAAAAACAAGCAAATAGTTTCCAAAATGTTCACTGTTGGGGTAGATTATTGTGTTCTTTGTAGATATAATTATTAAATAATTCAAGGGTCTAACCCCAGAGTGACATTTTTCTCCTTATTCATAGGTAATTTCTAATATTGTATTCCCTTCACCCCAGGAGCTATTTATATTTTACTGTTTTTATATATTACTAGAGACCCGTTGCATGAAACTCATGCACTGGCGGGGATCCCTCAGCTCAGATTGCAAGAGGGCACAGGCCAGGCCGAGGGATCCCATCAGTGCACGATCAGGACTGGGGAGGGGCGCAGGTGGTTGGCCAGTTGGGGAGGGACCGCAGGAGGGCTGCAGGGCATGTCCAGCCTCTCTCACTCAGTCCTGATTGGCTGGACCCCAGCAGCAAGCTAACCTACTGGTCAGAGCGTCTGTCCCCTGGTGATCAGTGCACGTCATAGTGACTGGTTGACTGTCTGCCCCCTGGTGGTTAGTTCACATCATAGCAATTGGTTGAGCAGCCTTAGCATCTCATTAGCATATTACATTTTGATTGGTTGAACGGGCACCCTGACAACCAGACACTTAGCATATTAGGCTTTTATTATAAAGGATAGATAGTAAATTTTACTCGAGATATCTAATGTTCCAGGCACAGGTTTGAGTCAAAAGAAAAGTATACTTCTTTTAATGTCCTTTATGTTGTTTCATTAAATTAAAATACCAATCAGTGAAGACAAGTTAAGGGGAGGAGAACGAACCCGAATGAATAGAAGAATTGGTAGGTCACCATATAGAAAACATAGCTTATGAATCAGTGTGAAGTTTTTTATTGTTTCCTCCAATTTCTAAGAGGCAATCCTGGCAACAGATGTAATATTTAGAACTAACAGACTTGTGCTATATTCTGTATATGTATATACAGAATTCATGAATTGGTTTAAAAAATGGTCTTTGAATAATAGAAATTATATGCTCCATATATAGTCTTGCATGCATGAATTTGTTGGTCTCTAGTGAGATTAACAAAAGCCTTAGTTACTTAATTGCAGTTATGCCAACATTCATTCATGCATGTTCTTCTGGGTTATTCAGTACTATCACTTAATACCTGGTTTGTTTTGTGCTAGTGTTTGTGCTGAGCATTTTGCACACCTGATCTTAGTTAATTGTATCAGTGATCTATTAAAGCGGTATCATTCAGATTGTTTACTTGATGGTAAAGGAGAAAAATAGGTTACTGGTGAGTTAAAAGGCTAGTAGGTAGTGGGAAATGTAATTCCAAGTAGTGCCTCCAGAACATGAATTCTTAATCAGTACTCATTGGTTCATGCATTTGAACTCTATGTGTGAGGCAGAGTTCTAGGCCTTCTTCCAGTCGCACTTTTTAAAACCAACATTGGCTTTTTTTTTTCTCAACAAATAAATGAAAAAAATTATTTTAAAATTAACTTTTTAAAGATATAAGACAATCCCATTAATTTAAATTTGAGTATACTAAACTTTGCAAAGTTCTATAAATCCAGAAATTTAAGTATTTATATTAACTGAAGTATGACCATTTAAAATATTCTATTCAAAAACTAAAAATTAATATAGATGAGGGCAACTATCAAAAGTAGCTGATAAATCACCATGACAAAAGTACTGTGTCCACAGACTTGGCTAGCATTGTGTACATTAAGGAGATAATCTTGCCAAACTTATAGAAAAACTATCAGCTATGCTTACGTTTTTAAACTCCCAGCCATGTAACACTAGATACCACACAAAGGCTCTGTTCCTTGGAGCTGCCAGGCCTCACAAGGTTAATGCTGTTACAGAGTCGACCAAAATCTGGCTTATTTTAACGTAATTAGGTAACCAAGGGAATTTGGTTAACAAACTACTCATTTAGTCTCTATCATGAACAGTTTATCCAAATATCATCTTAGGAAATGCTATGGACTTTTAGTTAAGAGATCATCTCGTCTAGCTCTCTGCATGAACAGATGAGAAGGATGCCCAAAACTATACACTGATATAGTAACTGATAAGACAAGCCACAATAATGAATCAGCAGCTGGGGAGCAATTTTACCACCTTAGTTCACCAATATAATTCATATGGCATTGAGTCAGTTCAGAAGTAGAGGTACTCCAGGAGTAAATTTATCATCTCCCCTCCCATTTCTTTTTATACCCTCTCAGTATTAAAGTTCACACTTCTGGAAATGGCTCTGGGGTTAATCAGAACATAAGAACATCTAAATGCATACTTCTATTCACTTCTAGCCATTCAACTTCTATTTAGCTGCCTCCTCACCTGGATTCCATATTTCCCCTTCAAATAAATTAAATGGCTCCCTCCAAGTCAAGTGGGATTAGATTTCCTCTTTGTTGTTCCCTATCTTCCTCTTTGCTGTCTTGTAATATCAGTTTTTCTGGCTTGGATCAGAGTTGTCTGTACATGTGTGTATCTCGATCCCTCTTTTGCTATCATGCAAACACATGTATGCACTTAAACGTAGACTATTTTGTAAGCTCTTTGTCAGGAACAACTTTTGATTCATCTGTCACCCACCATGGGCAGCTGGGCCTCACATTGCTTTAGTCTCTTAGCCTTAGGGGCAATGTTGTAGAGTGGTTAGAGGCAGGGCTCAGAAGAGCTGTGGAGTAATGGGCAAGTCAATCTATTCCTCTCCAAGGTCCGGTGCTCATATCTGTAAAATGGGGACAATGATAATTTGTCCTCCTCCCTTTAGGTAATTGTAATAATTAAATGAGAAAACACATGCCACATGCCAAACAGCCAACTTGGTACTTCACACATAATAAGAGCTTTAATAAACATCAATTATTATCCTTAGCCAACGTGTGTTAAACATCTACAAAGATCCAGTCACTAAAGAAGTACTTAGTCAATAAGCTAGAATTCAGTACCCCCAACACTTCACGCTGATATCTATCTACCATATGGATAACAAAGCTTTATTACGCCATTTGGATTTAGTTCCAAACCCAAGCCTATCCCTTGGAGTCAAGCCAGTCCTAGGCCACCTCAATAATTTTTCTGGCATTTCCATGAGCACACTGGAAATGGTTAGGCTTTACATCTATTCCCAAGAGTGTTTTGTGAGGACTGGAGAGCCAGGTATAAGTTTGCTCTTAAAACACTTTGATGCCCTGGCCAGTTTGGCTCAGTGGATAGGGCATCGGCCTGCAGACTCAAGGGTCCCAGGTTCGATTTTGGTCAAGGGCATGTACCTTGGTTGCGGGCACATCCCCGGTTAGGGGGTGTGCAGGAGACAATTGATTGATGTTTCTCTCTCATCGATGTTTCTGGCTCTCTATCCCTCTCCCTTCCCTCTCTGTAAAAAATCAATAAAATATATTTTAAAAACACACACACACACAAAAAAAAAAAAAAAAAAACACACTTTGACAAACTCCTTTCCTTTCTGACTGATTTTGGTTAAAATAATGGAAGTCTGGGCCTAAAATTATGTCTTCAAATGAGACAAAATAACAGGGGATTCTAATTGCTTTAAAAAAAAGAAGAAGAAGAAGCAATAATTGACTTTTATGTTTAGGCCAGGATTCCATAATAGATTTGTTGAAAAAGCAATTCTTTTCATGGTTATATGTATTGGTTTGCATTTTCTGTTGTTGTGTGCATATTTTGAAAGAAGACTTTGGATACAATCATTGTGATTTTCCAAGCAGCTGGTCTTTTCCTGGCATTGTTACAGGTCAGTCTGTTTCCCCCTAATCTGACCATAATGTCATAAAACGCTGGCTGTTCCCTTAGCAACTGTTCAGGGTAGACTCACTGCTTTCTTTGCCTTGGTTCAGTGGTGGGCTGCAGGCAAGCTCCTGCAGCCACGGGGGCGTATATCATTAGGGAAGGTCTTAACATCACTGTATCACTTGTCATTTTCATTTAGTTCGGAGAATCCAAAAGTAAATTGTATAAGAAAAAAATATATATACATATATATTCTGCCCATATGATTTTTTAGTTTATTGAAAGTTTTTTCTTTTCAACTGAGTAAATTTTATGCCCACTTTTGACCTTGTCTTCAAATTACATAATTGATAGGAAATCAGAAACTATAATTAGTAAATTATAAAATGCTTCATAGGTACTTCTGTGCCTCTTAGTCATTGCTTTTATTCCTTTTATCTAAGCTGGAACCAAACGTCTCCTTCTCTTCCGCGGCAAAGTTTTTCTGGTTTGCTTTCCCAGTTCCACCTTCTACATCAGGCAGAGCTTATACTTCGTTCCATATATTTTAAATTTGTTGTTGTTGTTGCTAATCCTTACCCGAGGATATCTTTCCCATTGATTTTTAGAGAGAGTGGAAGGGCGGGGGAGAGACAGAGAGAGAAACATCAATGTGAGAGAGATACATCAATTGGTCGCACTCTGACCAGGGCAGAGGTGGAATCTGCAACTGAGGTATGTGCCCTTAACTGGAATCAAACCCCCCCCCCCCACCCCTCTGTCTGAAGGCCAATGCTCTAACCATTTAGCAAAACAGGCTAGGGCCATTCCATATATATTAAAATCAACAGTAATGAAACCTTTCCTGAGATCTTCTCTCTTACTTACTCCCCGCCTCTGAAATCCTATGCCATTTAGAATGAGTGCCAAACAAATTAATGTTTTGTATTTACTTACTGGGGATTGAATAGAACTTGAATGTATTTGGGAAGCCAATACCAAGTTATATGAAATAACTAATCTTGTGTTCCTAAATACTATAAAAATCTTCTGTAATCCCCAACACTTAGCATAGTGCTTAGTACTCAGTAGGGTGCAGAATATTGCAACAATCTGAATTACTTATAAAACATTGATATTGACCACTTCACTTGATAGAGGAAAAGCTACTTTTTCTCTTTATTCTTTGCCTTCAAGACTCAGCAGTGGGAAGCAAGCAGTGCCCTGGTATTCCTTTGCCTTTTTTATTCTTGCTGGGAAACAGGCACTTTTAAATAATCAAGGGGGGAACATTTGGCTCCTTGAAAAGACGGACTGTTTTTAAATAAGTTTGAAATAAACTAATACAGAAGTCCACATTAAGTTTTTAGGGCAAATGGGCCCATTCCCTGTCATCGCTTCATTATTTGTAAGTGTTTGTAAGAACACTGTGTACTATGGGCACTGGCTACCACAGTGGTTGGGTTAGAGTAGATGCTGGTGAAATTCTGCAGATCTTCCCAGCAGCACTTACCTTGTTTTCGCAGAGCTTTATCAAGGTTTCATGCAGACTCCATTGCACAAGGGCAATGACCTGCCAGACAACCTTTCTGAACAAGAGCTAGTTTGAACCAATACACAGCTCTGAATGAATGGGAAACCCATTTGCAGATTTCAAAAGGGCTGCTAAAGCACTAATCTCTGTGGTGTAGCGATACACAAATGAATATAACAAACTGGATGCTTCTTCGGCAGCTGTT
Source organism: Cnephaeus nilssonii (assembly GCF_951640355.1). Taxonomy (NCBI): domain Eukaryota; kingdom Metazoa; phylum Chordata; class Mammalia; order Chiroptera; family Vespertilionidae; genus Cnephaeus; species Cnephaeus nilssonii. The sequence continues at coordinate 46,206,593 of NC_137074.1, forward strand.
TGAAGTCAGATGCCAGGTTTTCCCCTCCTTGCTGCTCCTGGCAGTTTCTCCCTGTTCTGCAGCATATCACACCTACTTGATTTTACAAGTACTTTTGCTGCTACTGCCACTCCCTGCCCCAAAACAAAACCCAGCCCTGTTAGAATTCTTGTGGGCTGTGGGATGGAAAGGAGTTCTCCTTGCATTTGAAATGGTAGTGACTTCGCTTTGTATATAGAACAAAAACGGAAAACCAGATCCTGTGTTTGTCTTCAAACTGAAATTCCAAATCATAATCTGGAGGAAAGACACAGATGCTACAGTTCAGTGAGATGCCTGGGCCCACTTCAGAGGAAAGCAGGGAGGGAATCACCAAATTCAGAGATCTATTTTAAGCATTTACATTTTTGTTCTTTCTTCTGATTCTTAACTTAAGATCATCAATGAGCTATAAATACTTGTAGGAAATTGATGTGGGTCATAAATAGATGCCCATCAAATAATATTCAACGTAAAAGTGTGATCGTGTAGGTTTCTCAGTTGGTATACCCAGGCTTATAGAATGTTACAATTAAAGGGTGTACTGTAAATCATGTAATCAATTCTGTTATTGAACAAATGAACAAAAACAACCACCCAGCCAAGGAAATGACTTGCTCAGGATACCACCACAAGTCCGTGGTTTTCTGTACTGAATTCCAAATTTCATGACTTCTAGTTTTTTTGTGTGTTTTTTTTTCCTTTTTTCTGGTACATCTACACATGCTTTTTGTAAAGAATGACATACAATCTGTGTAATCATACAGAGCTATTTAATTGGTGATAGCAGTATGTGTGGTCCTTTTTTATAATCTACTAGAGGCCTAGTGCATGAAATTTGTGCATGGGGGAGTGGCATGTGTCCCTCAGCCCAGCCTGCACCCTCTCCAATCTGGGACCTCTCGAGGGATGTTTGACTGCCCATTTAGACCCGATCCATAGGATCAGGCCTAAACGGGTGGTCGGACATTTCTCTCACAATCTAGGACTGCTGGCTCCCAACCACTCACCTGCCTGCCTGCCTGATTGCCCCTAACCGCTTATGTCTGCCAGCCTGATCACCCCCTAACCACTCCCTGCCAGCCTGATTGACACCTAATTGCTCCCTTGCCAGCCTGGTCACCCCTAATTGCCCTCCCCTGCAATCCTGGTCACCCCCAACTGCCCTCCCCTGCAGGCCTGCTACCCCCCACTGCCCTCCCCTGCAGGTCTGGTCCCCCTCAACTGCCCTCCCCTGCTGGCCTGGTTGCTGCCAACTGCCCTCCTCTGCAGGCCTGGTCCCGCCCAACTGCCCTCCCCTGCCGACCTGGTCTCCCCCAAATGCCCTCCCCTAAAGGCCTGGTCCCCCCCAACTGCCCTACCCTGAAGGCCTGCCCCCCCCCAACTGCCCTCCCCTGCTGGCCTGGTCGCCCCCAACTGCCCTCCCCTGCAGGCCTGGTGCCCCCCAAACTGCCCTCCCCTCCAGGCCTGGTTGCCCCCAACTGTCCTCCTCTGCCGACCTGGTCCCTCCCAACTGCCCTCCCCTGATGGCCTGATCACCCACAAGTGCCCTCCCCTGCAGGCCATCTTGTGGTGGTCATCTTGTGTCCACATGGGGGCATCCATCTTTGACCACATGGGGGCAGCCATCTTGTATGTTGGAGTGATGGTCAATTTGCATATTACCCTTTTATTAGATAGGATGATTTTCAAACTCTTCTGAGGACTCTCATAGTATCTATTACTGTTTTGTCTCTTGAGCTCTTTCTTTCCTTTTGTCTCCAACAATCACCAGGGTTTTTAAATAAGTCGCTCTATGTTCATTGGGCATGTGTTCCTCTAAAGCCCTGCAAAAAAAATATAGACTTTGTGGTTCTACAGACCATGGTATATACTGTTTTCTAGCAATGTGGCCTTGGGAAAATTTCTGACCTTTCTGAGGCTCAGTTTCTTCAAATAAAAAGTATTCCCCTTGTAGTGTTACTATTTATCTATATCAGTGATGGCGAACCTATGACACGCGTGTCAGCACTGACACGCGTAGCCATTTCTGATGACATGCGGCCGCTGAGGCGGCCGCATGCCGAAGATGAAACATTTGCTGCTCCTGAGGATGAAACATTTGCGAAATAATGTTTTTTCCTCAAAGTGACAAACTACCCGAGTTATGCTCAGTTTTTTGGTGAAGTTTGATACAACAAGCTCAAAAGGTTGCCCATCACTGATCTATATAATAGAGAAATATGCAAATTAGATGGGATGCCGTAACATCATGACTGAACAGTAGGGACCTGAGGCTGCATGGTGCCTGGCCAGGGTTGAGGGACCTCAGGCCATGCCCCTTGCCTGGCAGGGCTTGATGGGGGACCTGAGACTATGCCCCCCATCCCGAGGGGCTTGATGTGGGTGGGGTCATCCGGCCGTGGGTCTCACCCAATGGGGGTGGGGCTGGCCTGGTCTAGGTCACCTGCATTTTCGAAGCACATGCAGGTGGTGGGTGGGACTTGACTCTAGGACCTGAGGCGCGCCTCAGACTCTGACAGGAGGGAGATTTTCATATACATTTTACTAATTTTCTTTCATCTCTGACACTTCTATTATAGAGAAAGGGCAAATAGCAATATTAAAATATTTCCTCTAATTAATTCCCTTTTAATATGCACGAATTTTGTACACTAGGCCACTAGTTGGATTATGAATGTGAATCATCTGACTCCATGTAAACACATAACACCTGCCAGCTTCCTTCCCAGCCTTTTATGGTCAGCATCTGTTTTCAATCCAGATTGGGGTATAGGAAGAGGAAAAGATAACTTATCCTGAGGATAATTGTCTGATAATTGTTGAGAGAATTCAGTTGATGATAATTTAAGTTTTTGTTTTCCCACACCTGTAGAGAGCTGCAATACATATATTATTTGTGTATGTGTATACTTTATAATTTTTTTTGCCAACTCTGTTATTTCTGTATGACTCTATTTGCTTGGCCTGGTCATAAAAACTCAAATAGATTTTTAAAAACATTTGTCGAATACCTATTGTATGCCTCATTGTGGGGGTTACAGAGACCCACACAACAAGGCTCTGCCTTCTGGGAATTTGTAAGAAGAATGAAAAACTTAAGTAGAAAATAAAAAAGCTGTATTTGAAGGGTTTTATAATAGACTAGGGGCACAGTGCACAAATTTGTGCACCTTGAAAGGAACTGGGGGCCGCGAGGCTGCAGTGGACACAGGGGAAGGTCTCGTCCCATCCTCCAAGCCCCCATCCAGTCCCTCCCGCCACAGTCCCTGATCCCCTTTCTGCCTGCAGCCCCGCTCCCACCGCTGCTGCTCCCACACACTGACAGCACTGGCCCTGCTTGCACTTGCTAACATCAAGGAGAGATTGGAGCCAGCACCAGCATCGGGTGCGAGCAGGGCCTGTGCCATCAGTGGGTGCAAGCAGCAGCTGCTGCCTCGATCTCCCCTCAGAAGCAGGGGGAAGTAGAGAAGCCCTCAGGGGTGATCGGTGTTGGCAGCCACCGCTTCCACCCAATGACGACGCTGAGTAATCAGAACCAGTGCCGGGCACGGGCAGTAGTTGAGAGCAGTAGCTCCAGCACCAGCTGTGGGTGCAAGTGGGGCCGGCACCGGCAGTGGGTGCTCGCACTCTGTGGGACCATGGCACATGGGAGCAAAGAATTTTCAGGAACCACCAGAGGCTTGCCCCGATGACAGCAACTGGTGCTCTTCCTTGGTCTGGCACCCTGTTCACCTGCTCCACCATCCCACCATGGCCGATGGCCACCATGTTCCATGCGCGCCCCCTGGTGCTCAGCACATGTCATAGCGACTGTTTGTTCGGTTGTTTGGTTGTTCTGCCGTTCTGTCTGTTTGCATATTAGGGATATATATAATAAAATTGGGTGAGAAAGGAATATATCATAACTAGGTGATCAGGGAATACTTTATGAAGGAGGTGGGAGCTGGGTCTTAAAGACTGAGTAGGATCTGGGACCAACAATGTTGAGTGGGGAGGAGGAAAATGATTGAAGAGTCCAAGCCAAGAATTAGAGGTGGAATAAATCAACAAAAGGGTGGTGATCATTCAGCCAGTAGAACAGGAATGTGAATGGACAGAAGGAGGAGTAATAATAGAAGATCTTTCAGTTCTGGTTCATGAGAGGCCCTAAATTCACCTCGGGCGGTCAACAGGAAGGTTTGTGAGCATTGGAATAGCATGAACAAACCTGTATTTTAAGCAACTAACTCTGCCAACCATCCATTTAAATGCTTAAAGACATTAAATTGTAAATATATATATATATATATATATATATATATATATATATATATATATATATATAATTTATATGCCATGTTATCTGAAAAGAAAGCTTTGCCCTAACTTGAAGCAGACTAGAGGTTTCAAAAGGTTACATAGTGTCTGTGACTTCAACTACTCATGCATCCTCCACAAGACGGGAGAGCTATTTCACTGTTGTGTAATAGGGTCAGTTTTGTTTTTAGCAGATTCTCCCAAGGAAGTGTGGTAAGCACATTTCTAAAACCATCACATTAAGTACTGTTGGCTAATAAATCATTGCTTCTGTGTTAAAGGTCAAAATGTTTCCTCCTTAGAACTTCTTTACCAACCTCCCTTGGTGTGTTTTTCCTATCCTGCAAACTTGTGTGTGCACGTGAGTGTGTTCAGCTGAGACCAGAACAGACTCAAAGTTGGAACTATCAAGTTATTTTGACACAAATGCTTAGAAATACACTTTGGAAGTTATCACTACAAATAACAAAGTGCGTGTGTGTGTCTTTTTATTCATATCTCTGTGAATCTGTGTGATTAATTAGTGTAAAAATTTTAAAGCAGTTCTCAAAAGTTCACATTGAAGAGTCTTCCCCAAAAACCTACTTTTATATTTTCTGATATGAATTATTACATTCTTTGTGTTTGCTTCTCCCCATTGCATCCCACACCCCCTCATATTCCAACTTAAATTTTCTAAATCTGTTCAATTTATATATCAGAAAGTGTCAAACTGAGATATGAAGTTCAATGAAAAAAAGATACACATTTTAGTTTTCCATGTTCTTGAATAACTTTTGTATTGTAAATAAATACAATGTTACCTATAAATCCAGACCATTTAGCTCAGTTTGCCACTGAAATGTTTTTATAAAATTAAAATCTAATACTTTTAAATTTTGCTTTTATTTTCTTACCTTTGGCCCTTGTGAGAAGTCAGTAAAAGGAAAGGTGCCTTTGTATTTTTGTGTGAAACTGGTGTTAAAGATGTTTTTCACTATGTCAATGTCATTTTTTATATGTACAAGATAATTTCCTCTTAGAATTTAGTTCTAGGCTTCTTTAACAGAAATTAATTATTCTTATTTCATGTTAAGTGTCCTTCTTTGTACTGGCTGCCAGGAAGCTCAAGGCTAAATTGAATGTTGTGCTATAGTAACTTTAGGTAACTTTCTTTTTAGGTTTCTGGTACAGTTTTCTCCTTCATTCCTCTCTGTCGTCTTTGATGTTTTTCTTTGTCGTTGTTGTTTTCAGATTTTAGTTGCAACAATCCTAATCAATGTGACATAATTATAATAAAAATTTTTGAATGTGTATATTTAAAGTAAATAATATGGCTGAAATAAACATATTTTAGAATTACCTGGGCACTTTTAATTTTCTGATACTCAGTTTGAACACTTACTTCTGTTCTTCTCTATTTTGATGCATCAATGTTTTTTTTTAGGCCATGTGAATGGGGCAGAGGTCATCATTGTGCCTGAGACATAGTGGGCATTCAGTAGATGTTTGTTGAATGAAAGAAGCACACACAATCACAGCTTTCCCTTCTGGTGATATGCTTTATGATACAATTTCCAGGAATGTATTGTGTCTAAAATTGGGAACCATATGTACAGGGAATTCTTTCTTATGTCAATATGAAATCCCTCCAAAGTAAATCCCCTTCCATATACATATATATGCAGAGAGCTGTAAACCTTGTCCTGGGATAACTTTTTTAGGAGGGAAGCAATCCTGCACAAAGTCCTGAGCACAGGTTAGATTGCATGTCTTTTTCTGTAAAGGTCTGTCTTGGACATTTTATGATTTAATTACTTCCTTCCCAGAGTCCTGTTAAGAACCTTGGCCAATCTGGAAGGCAGAGAGGAGCAAGCCAGGATAGTAAGATAATGTGGCCAAGAGGTGTGCAATTTTTAAGTCTTTCTAGAAGAGATGTGTGAGAATAAATGTGTTCAGGACCACAGCAACTTTCTCTGGTAGCCAGAGAGAGAGCATCACTGGCCTTGCAGAAACTGTCCCCCCCCCACCACCACCACCACCACACCCCAGGGCCTCCATGCTTGGAGGTGTCTGATGGCCACAGGGTGTTTCATCTCCCTGTTTCAACAGTAAGACCATCCAAGCTTCAGTGTACATCTCTGTTTTAAGGAGGGTTCACCCAGGGATATAAAATAAATTGGGATTTGAATGGAAACTTGGCATCCTGGTTTGGAAACATTTTTATTGGGTACAGATTTGGGTGGGGGCTGGGGGTAGGAAAAAACAAACACAATTTCTATGTTGTAAATGTTAATAAAACACAAGTAAAACAAATTAAAATAGTTTGTTTTGATGAGGCTTTTTTGCATTCCCATGACTCCAAAATACTTTTGGATTTGATGAAAATCTATAACTGTTTTGGTATAGAAAGGCAAGGAATAAACGAAATTAAACAAAGTCAGAGAATAACAGAGGGTACGAGGGGGAATTATTGTAGCTAGCTGGCAAAGGTTCTAATGGGGTTTTTTATTAGTCCAAAATTATGCTGTTAATAATTTTTAATGTAGAGTCCTCAAATTATGTCTTCAAGTTGCCAGTTCTGTTATTTATTAGTCATAAACTCATAAACTCTTATATTCTATGTGTATCTACCCAATCTCGGTGACAGTGTTTTTGTTGTTGCTGTTTCTAATCCTTAAAACCATTAGATATTAAGTACACTCCACTACCAAAGTCATTAATTTTAGGGAGAAAGTAGGAGGTTAATGGTTGTAATTTGACTTACAATAATATATTTATGTGTATCATAATCGCATCTCAGAACTATGTGTGTAAGTTGGAGAAGAATCAGAGTACTCAGGAGGTTTATATTGCAATCCTGGTTGTGCTGTGGAATGACTGTGTGATTTTGAGCAAGCAATTTATGCCCTGTATCCTTAGTGTTGTCCTCTGAAAAATGCATTGACTCATTTAGGGATATATGATGACTCACGGTCAGAATAAGATGAATATGCTGGTCTGGGTGATCCAGAACTGCACTGTCCAATATGGTAGCGTCTAGCCACATGCAGCTCATTTGAATTAATTTAAATAAAATTTAAGATTTCATTTCTAAAATTAAAAATTCAACTTCTCAGTCCCACTAGCCACATTTCAAATGCTCAGTGGTCACACATAACGAGTGGCTACTGTATTGGACAGCACAGAAGGACCACATCACCCCAGAGAGTCGTCAGAGTGCACTGCTCTGGAATGACAGTCCCTTCCAGAGTTCTGGGAATGGCTGCTTGAGTGTGGATGGTATCTCTTTAAGTTGCTGTGTGAGATGCTGGGAATAATACAGTCCTCAAAGAACTCTGTCTCGCCTTGAACCACAAGGAGATCATTCACCAGGGAGTGGTTACTTTGTGCTGAATGGCATGTCAGCTGCATCACCGCAGAAGTGGTATCAGCGGGCATGCTCATTCTGAATTCCATCAGAATCATTCTTAAGCACCATGTGTCCAGTGTTGTCTTTGGCACATGTCTGTGGCTTCATATGAGTTCCAAAATGAAACCTCTCTGTCTCCTTCATGAATGTAGCTGTTGAAGGCCAAGGTGATGATGCCATGCTGAGCTTCGTAAGCCTGAAGTGGGGTGGGAAAGCTCTGGGAATGAGGAGCAAGGGGACATCTGAGAACTATGCTGCTATTATGGATTGGCGGAAAGTCACCTTAAGTGAACAGAAGCAGCTACATAATAAGCAAAAAGCATTTGTTTCTTCTGTTCACGGTTTGGCACTCCACCACATTCTATGTACATGTCTGACTGTGAAAGTTCTTCAGGAACTATATACCAAAGTTAGACTGATCATTAATATTGTCGATGATTCTTTTACATTATGATAAAGTCATAGAGGGTGACCATCTATCTATGCTCCCTTTTGAGTCTGAGGTTCATTTCTTTATAAGTGCAGTGGGGACTGGCATTTTTTTGTTTGTTTGTTTGTTTTTGCTGCTGGTTCTTTTTTTTATTTTATTGTTTAAGTTATTACAAATAGTAGTACCTCTCTCTCTCTCTCTCTCTCTCTCTCTCTCTCTCTCTCTTTCTCTCTCTCTCCCTCTCTTTCTCTCTCTCTCTCTCTCTTTTCCCCCCCACTGACCTCCCCCCATACCCCCCAGCACTTGCCCTCGTCCCCCCCCCCAGTGTCTTGAGTCTGTTGGTTGTGCTTATATGCATGCATACAAGTCCTTCAGTTGATCTTTTACCTCCCCAACCCTCCCCTACCTTCCCGCTGTAGTTTGATAGTCTGTTAGATACTTCTTTGCCTCTGTCTATTTTTGTTCATCAGTTTGTAATGTTGTTTATTATCCATAAATGAGTGAGATCATGTGGTATTTATCTTTCACTGACTGGCTTATTTCACTTAGCATAATGCTCTCCAGATCCATCCATGCTGTTGCAAATGGTAAGAAATCCTTCTTTTTTATAGCAGCATAGTATTCCATTGCGTAGATATACCACAGTTTTTAAATCTATTTATCTGCTGATGGGCATTTAGGCTGTTTTCAAATCTTAGCTATTGTAAATTGTGCTGCTATGAACATAGGTGTGCATACACCCTTTCTGACTAGTGTTTCTGTTTTCTTGGGATATATTCCTAGAAGTGGTACTACTGGGTCAAATGGCAGTTCCATTTTTAACTTTTTGAGGAAACGCCATACTGTTTTCCACAGTGGCTGCACCAGTCTGCATTCCCACCAGCAGTGAAGGAGGGTTCCTTTTTCTCCACATCCTCTCCAGCACTTGTCATTTGTTGATTTGTTGATGATAGCCATTCTGACAGGTGTGAGATGGTACCTCATTGTTGTTTTGATTTGCATCTCTTGGATGATTAGTGACTTTGAGCATGTTTTCATATGTCTCTTGGCTTCCTGAATGTCCTCTTTCAAAAAGTGTCTATTTAGGTCCTTTGCCCATTTTTTGATTGGATTGTTTATCTTCCTTTTGTTAAGTTGTATGAGTTCCTTGTAAATGTTGGAGATTAAACCCTTATCGGAGATAACACTGGCAAATATGTTCTCCCATGCAGTGGGCTTTCTTGTTGTTTTGTTGATGGTTTATTTTGCTGTGCAGAAGCTTTTTATTTTTATATAGTCCCATTTGTTTATTTTCTCTTTAGTTTCCATTGCTCTAGGAGCTGTATCGGTAAAGATATTGCTACGACAAATGTCTGCTATTTTGTTGCCTATGGCTTCTCTAAGATTTTTATGGTTTCCCATTTTATGTTTAAGTCCTTTATTTATTTTGAGTTTATTTTTGTGTATGTTGTAAGTTGGTGGTCTAGTTTCATTTTTTTGCAAGTATGTGTCCAGTTTTCCCAACACCATTTATTGAAGAGCCTGTATTGTCTCCATTGTATGCTCTTGCCTCCTTTGTCAAATATTAATTGAGCATACTGGCTTGAACCCTAAAGACTCCATCAAAAAAACTGTTAGACTTAATAAATTAATTTGGCAATGTAGCAGGATACAAAATTAATATTCAGAAGTCTATGGCTTTTCTATACACCTATAATGAACTCACAGAAAGAGAAATAAAAAAAAGCAATCCCATTTACCATTGCACCAAAATAATTAAGATACCTAGGAATAAACTTAACCAAGGAGACAAAGGATCTATACTCAGAAAATTTCAGGACGCTAAAAAAAGAGATAGAGGAAGACATGAACATATGGAAGAATATAACATGTTCATGGATTGGTAGAATCAACATCATTAAAATGTCCATACTACCCAAAGCAATCTATAAATTCAACACAATCCCCATTAAAATACCAACGGCATACTTCAAAGACCTAGAACAAATTCTCCAAAAATTCATCTGGAATAAAAAAAGACCCTGAATAGCTGCAGCAATCTTGAGAAAGAACAATGTTGGAGGGATCCAATACCAGATATCAAGCTATACTACAAAGCCACTGTTCTGAAAACTGCCTGGTACTGGCACAAAAACAGACATATACACCAGTAGAACAGAACAGAGAACCCAAAGATCGACATAAGCCAGTGACTGATTTTTTTTGAGTATTTGTGTGTGGGGGTGTGCATACTCACACTAGAGCTCACGAGGATGTGAAACTACTTTTTTTTTTTTTGTTTACAGATGGCAGTTTCAATTTTTTCCTCCCAGCATGGACACTGAAACTGACTATATTCAAACCCCCACATACTTGTTTAGATGGTCTTGACAAAGTTACTTCTCTATGTTTCAGTTTTCTTATCTAAAACAAGGACAGTAAGAGTTCCTACAATAGGACTAGTACAAGGATTAAATGAGATTGTGTGTGTGCATTTTATATGTATGTTCGTATACATATATTCACTTACATGTATGCATGTATGTGCGTATACTTACATCTCAGTAACATTCCTGGCTATTTATAGTCTTAGCTATGACTGAGCCATAATTATTACAACACTAATATGCTCATTGGTGGACATACAAAGTCCATCTCCCCCAGAACTGATTTGTCTGCCAAACTGGGGATGGTAACAGGTGTCTTCATGTCCTGTCTCTGGAGTGTGTAAGCCACTTGGGTTTAGCCCTTCCCCTGCAGGATATCCACCCACTAGGTTGATTGGATGCTGCCTTCAGAACTAGTGAACTCTAATGCTCTGGGATCCTACAATATGTCCCTCTGAACTTTTGCACTCTGAGAATTTTCTTCACTTTTATACTCCCAATCTACTCCCCATCCCCCCAACCCCCGCCCCCACCACCACCACCACCACACAGGCACTCACTTCAGCTCTTTGTGTTTCTTTTTGCCAGATGCTTGAGATTTAAGGGCCTTGGAAATCTCTGTTCTCACCTTGACTGAGACACAGAGGTGTCCTGTTCCCATGCTGTTGATGTTGAGAGAAATAGGGCACGTTTTTTCTCCATGTGCCACTGAGCTCTCAAGCAGAATGTACAAGATGTTTTGTGGTTACCAAGGATACCTGGCGACATAATCATACCTAGCCTTTCTTTTCTTTCTCCACCCCCCTCAGCTTCTGCCCTCACCCTACTCTACCCTACCCTGGTCTTTATGTGCCACTCTACATGGAGTACAGCTCGTACTCTATAGCCTGTCACTTATTTGGGTTCAAAAGAAGCTGCCAGAAAATTGACTGGAGAGTACAAGTGCACTTGCCAGCCCTTGCAGATTCTCCAGTGGACAGGCTGCCCTGAGAGGAAACAGCTTTCTTATACACTGAATTTTTTTTTGCCATTTGTGAATGCATCCAATCTATGTTTGGTTTGGGTAGGAGGGGCTTACAGGCTATTCTCTGGTTCCTACAGATTTACTTATTGGAGACATTCCTGTCCCATTAACTGCCATCAGTAATTACTTCAAGTTCTCATATGGAAAGTTCTGCCCTATTAGTCAGTGTGTCTGAGGATAGACATTTTAATAGGCCAAAGACGGCAAACAAATAGGAATGTGGCTTAATGTGAAATGTGAATAATATCTATTATATGCTATCTACATATCTTGACCTGGTGTTCTGGGTTCTCTATGATATGACTTCTAACTCTATTTACCCTAACTTCTTTATAATCTCTTCAGTTAGCAATAGGTTTTCCCATCACCACTATCACCACCTCTACCTCTACCACCACCACCTCTACCACCTCCATCTCCAACTCTAACACTTCCAACACCACCACCTCCAACTTTATCGCTACCACCTCTGCCATCTCCATCTCCAACTCTAACACCACCACCTCCACAACCACCACCACCACCTCCACCTCCACCTCCACCTCCACCTCCACCTCCACCTCCACCATTACCTCCACAACCAGCAACATATATCCTATCCTTTAACACCAAACTGAAATACCTCTTCCCCTGAAAAAGTATCGCCCTAATTGTCCTGGCTGAAAGTGATAGTTCTCTCCTCTGAACTCCTATTGTCATCTCTTCGCTTATTATGATATCTTCAGTCATGTTTTGTCTGTGTTATTTAGTTGAATATGCTTTATCTCCACTACTAGATATGAAATTTCAAGATGATGGTCAGGTTCTATCTTATCTTCTGCCCCCTCCCTAATTACGTTTAGGGCAGGCTTATTTCCTCATACACTATAGCTGTTTAAAAAATACTTACTGGCCCTAACCGGTTTGGATAGAGCGTCGGCCTACAGACTGAAGGGTCCCAGGTTCGATTCCGGTCAAGGGCATGTACCTTGGTTGCAGGCACATTCCCAGTAGGGGGTGTGCAGGAGGCAGCTGATCGATGTTTCTAACTCTCTATCCCTCTCCCTTCCTCTCTGTGAAAAATCAATAAAATATATTAAAAAAATAAAAAATACTTACTGAATGAATAAAAGAAAAAAAAATACATATAGATGCCAATGCAAGTGGTTCCACTGACTGAGGCTATTGAAGGAGATTTGAGAAATTTTAATAGGATAGAATATTAGACTTGACAGGAAATTTCAAATAATCTAGCCACTACCTCCCATCTCATACCATATTCATTTTCAAATAGGAAACTAAGATTTATATGTGAGTGGTCCAGATTACATAGCAAGAGAATAATAGAGCTAGGACTTGTAACTCATATCTAGCATCCAACCCAGCAAGTATTTTCAAATAAAACTAAAATAATAGTGACATAAACATACTACTTCCCTGACATTTATTTTTTTGCTGATATAAATAGTACAAACAAAGAGGGAAACATAACTACTTCTATCATATATGTGGTTCTGCACAGCTGAATCAGAAACCTGGGCAAGGAAATAAGTCTTACCCGATTTTGAACATGGTAAAAGACTTAATGACTGAAGTTCAGGCTGTCTAGTCATTGACAGCATGACAGGAAATGGGAGTTGAGCTGGCTGACATTCCCACAACGGGGAGAGAAGAAAAAAATATTTCTGGTCCTACAGTTTAGCCAGAAATGAGGGCAGAAGCCAAATGGTAGGGTGGGGGAAAGATTCCTTTCTCCAACTATGTAACAGAGCATTACGTGAGTCAATTCAGCTCTTTGAGTGTGCTCTGAGCTGAGTGCCTGCTGGAATGTGAACTGTAAATCTCTTTCATCATCCTTCTCGCTGACCTGCAAACAACCCCTGTTCCTCCCAACTGCTTCCCTACCACCTGTTTTTCAGTCTTTCTGTATCTACAAAACTCTTTCCACACTCTTATCTTTTTTCTGTCTACCTTTCTGTGGTGCATCTCATTCTTCTTTCAAATGTTTCTATATGGCTACACTTCCCCCTAGCTATGAGATGCAGAATAGAATAATGTGACAGCTTAACATTTATTCATGTATCTTCAACAAATATTACTGACCACATACTATGACCCAGGTACCATTCTGGTTGTTGAGGATACAACAGTAAGCAAAACAAGCAAATCCCTGCCCTTTTGGAGCTTCCATTTGAATGGGGAGACAATAAACAAAAGATCCAGTAAGTTATATATAATATCGGAAGGTAGTAAATGCTGGGGGAGAAATAAGCTGGGAGGAAAAATGGAATGTGGGGTAGTGGTGGGGAGGCTATAGGTCTCAGTGCAGTCAGCTTGAGATGGATTTGGATTCCTAAATCCATCCTTCCTAGACATGTTGTTTGGGCAAGTTAACAGACTTCACTGGGCCTCAGTGTCATCTGCGCATCAAGAATCACAAGGGAGCCAGGCCAGTGTGGCTAAGTGGTTGAGCATCAACCTATGAACCAGGAGGTCACAGTTTGATTCCCAGTCAGGGCACATGCCCAGGTTTCAGGCTCAATCCCAAGTAAGGGGAGTGCAGGAGGCAGCCAATAAATGATTATCTTTTATCATTGATGTTTCTATCTCTCTCTTCCTCTCCCTTCCCCTGTGAAATAAATAAAAAAATATTAAAAACAAAAAAGAATCACAAGGGAAATTTATGTCTTCTTGGGTGGTTATAGGGATTAATTGAGCTAATACATGTCAAGTGCTTAATATAGGGTCTGGTTCTCTATAAACACTTGTTTGTTTACATTATTATTTATACAGTGCTTTATATTGTATTATATAGTACATATATAATAAATATTGTGTGTATATATGTATATGTTATGTGTATAGTAATAGTATTTAACTTGTAATATTCTTTTTTTTTCCTTCAAAATACCTGTATTTTTATCTTTCTCCTGTTAGACTGTGAATTTTTGAAGGCAAGGACCATATCTTGTTGATCTCTATATTCTCCAGAGTGCCTGGCACATAGGAGATTCTGTTTGCATGCTAAATCAGAAACAAATGGGATACCCCTTTTTGAAGCCCAATAACCTTTTGTTGAAGCCCATTTTTAGAACCCTTCTCTAATTCTCATCTTTCTTGTATCACATCTGAACAAGAGTTTCATTCTGTCCACCTCCTCTTTCTGCCTACTAATCACCACTCCTCCCCACCTCTGACAGAATTCCAAACTCATGATCTTTGTCTTACTGACACACATACCCCTCTGTTCCCTCACCTAAGCTTGTCATAGATAATTTTACTATGAATCCAGCCATTTCCAATAGCTCCATTCCACCTTCACACAATCTTAACCTTTTCTGTCCAGTGGAAGTCACACACTCTCTTCCCAAAACCTGTCTACATGCCCTAAACCTCTATTAATAATGCACTTCTACAAATGTTTAACACTTTCTAGCAGAAAACCAAGTTTATTTATTTTCTCATTTAGTCTTTAGAACTACTGTGTGAGGTACACACTTCAGATATTATTTTCTAATAAGGAAACAGAAGCTCAGAGAGGTGAAGTGAAACTCCCAAGTACACATGGCTAAAAATGGCAGAGTCAACACCTGAATTCCTGTTATCTGAAGCAACAATACTGAATTGAAAGTGTTCATGCTTGACCCTTGGATGACCTGCAGTCTCATGCCAGTTTTACTATTTCCTCACTCTATGACCCTGGAAAATGCCTTAAATCCTCAGTTTTTACTTCTACAAGATTAAAGTAACCCTTGCCCTCCCTGACTCACAATATTTTGAAGATTAAAAGACATGTTAAGAAATTTTGGAAAGTATAAATTGTCATGTGGACATATCAGAGGTGGGAATAAACTCTGTAAAAATATGACTGATATATGTGAAGGAAAGAAATGAACATTTCCTGTGATTTCTACACACTCCAGAAAAGCAAAAGCTCTTTAGGATTGTCAGGCATATCTAAGCATCAACACTGCTGGTAAAGATCATAAAAGCCTTTTTAGAGTATGAACAACCCCCGGAGTCTAAATGTTATTTAAAAACAGCCCCCTTCCCAGGAATACACACTTGACAAACAGTGAAGTGGGTTGTTTCTTTCACTGCAGTGAGCAAACCCCAGAGGTCTCTTTATATCGCCCTATCAAATTTAGTGATACTAAGGGACATGTTGATTTGTCTTGTTATAGTAAGAGGCTCAACATTGTGGGCTTCTTGCAGAGTCTAGGCACCTATTCAAATCCCATGGTTATTCTGAATGTTGTTGAACTGACTGTTGCATCACAAATCAACTATGTTTTGGGACTTGGAAATATTAAAGTTGTATAGAGCCCTAGCCAATTTGGCTCAGTGGATAGAGCATCAACTTGCAGACTGAAGGGTCCTGAGTTCAATTACAGTCAAAGGCATGTACTTGGGTTGCAGACTCCTCCCTGGCCCAGGCCCTGCAGGAGGCAACCAATCGATGTGTTTCTCTCACATCGATATTTCTCTCTGTCTTTCCCTCTCTCTTTCACTCTCTCTAAAAATCAATGGAAAAAATATCCTTGGGTGAAGATTAAAAATAATAATAATTTTTTTTAAAGTTGTATAGAGATTATGGAATTCCATAGTGTTTTATATTTTTTATGATATGTGCTCAGTAAATTTATGTAAAATTAAATTGGGTAGTATTTGTAGCAAGTATCTGTGGCCTGGATGTGAAAAGAATATGTGTGTGGATGCTTAGATTTCTCTATCATCATTCTGTTCTGCTCCCCATAATGTGCAAGGGACTACTAAAAGATGGTGCCAGGCAAAGCTCCATATTTTAATGGATTTCGGTCCAGAACACCAAAGTTGACAAGGATGGCGAGGAGAGAGATGGGCAATATATCCTCAGAGACATGGCAACATCCCTATAGCTTTGAAACCAACAACAGGGTAAAATCTAAAAGGATTATGCAGTACTCTTGATAAGGTAATCTAGACATCTATCTGGAAAGCAAAGTTAAGGATTAGAGCTCAAGGCATTTAGGCCACACATCAGAGGAGAGGGAGCTCCCTGGTACTAGTTGTCCCAACAGCTGTTAAATATTCCTGATTCTTTTAGGACTGAGCAGCCAGCCCTCAGCCCAGTTCCACCTGCCTGGATTTAAAATGATATTTTTGGTCTTTAGCCAGCCACATGCCTTCTCTGTACCATCTGACAAGGATATGCTTTCTAAGCAGGGAGCCCAGAGGGCAAGCAGAGAACCCTGTGGGTCTGCCTCCCATCCAACCTCCTCCTGTATGGTATTAGATATTCATTACATAGACCAGGCAAGGACCCAGGTTAGACAGATCTATCAGCACTTAACTAGTTTTCCTCAACTTAATTTTATATTCATAACATTTAGATGTGGCTTGCCCATGATCACACAGCAAGTCCATGGGAGAACTAAATGAGAACTCAAGTCTTTTGACTCTCAGTCTCTCTCTCTATCTGTAGTAAAACAGCACCTCCTTGTATTATGATAGTGTATCAAGCTGTATGGCCCTATTAATTCTTCATGAAGCATTCTTCTTGCAGGCCATACTAACAAACAGTAGCTTAAAATAACAGACATTTACTGTCGTGTGGCTCAGAATTTCCATGCATGGCTCTGCCAGGCTTCTGCTCAGTCTCACAGGCTGACGTCAGAGTGTGGCTGGGATGCATTCTGGATATGCATTACTACTGCCACCCCTCAGAACAGCAAAGGCCAGTCTCATAAACATGGTGTTAAATATGTGTTTCTTGGATTTTGATGAGGTTGCAGTGGATGGAAAGGTGTGATATTTATTTGGAAGGCACATTATAAAGCAGGGGTCCTCAAACTACGGCCCGCGGGCCACATGTGGCCCGCTGAGGACATTTATCCAGCCCACCAGGTGTTTTTTGCCGTCGCTGCCTGTCCTGCTTAGCAGCCGACTTAGCAGTGTGCATAGGATTTGTTCATACTTGTTTTTTTTAAACTATAGTCCGGCCCTCCAATGGTATGAGGGACAGTGAACTGGCCCCCTGTTCAAAAAGTTTGAGGACCCCTGTTATAAAGAATCTTGGATTGTCTACATAGGTACTTGTGGGGGACAGGCTCTAGTCTAGGGTGACACCTCCTGGTGTATATTTGTGTAATTCCCTTTCTTTGAGGGGGAGGGGAAAGAGGGGTTTGTAACTTGCTTCTAATCAATAAAAGATGTCAAAGGCATTGAGAAGTAACTTCCATAATTACAGTACATTATGCCTGAGTTCATTTTAGCATACTGGAGTGAAAAACTCTTCTTATAGGCTTGATGAACTATGAGATGATGTTGGAGAAGCCCATGAAACAAGGCCTCTGGGAACTGTGGGCTACTTCTAGGATCTAAGGGTGGCCTCCAGGTAACAGCCAACAAACAATCAGGGTCCTGGGTCATACAGCTGAAAGGAAACACATTCTTCCAAGAACCTGAATATGTTTGGAAACAGCTTCTTCCCCAGTCCAGCCTCCAGATAAGAACGTATCTCAGCTAGTATCCAGATGAGACTCCGAGCAGAAGACCCAGCAAAGACAGTGTGTACCCTCTGAAATTATAAGCTAATAAATATGTTGTTTTAAGCCACTGTGATTGTTAGGCAGCAACTGAAAGCTAATACAATACTCTTTACTATTTTCTAAAAAGATAGTATTTAGAAAAACCTCACCCATTAAAGGAATCTCTTTTACAGTTTTCAAGGTGGTGATGATCAAATTTCTTCTAAAACATCCTCAGTGACAGGAGCTACCATTTCTCAGGGCAGCCCATTTTAGTGTTCAACAGGTGTGCATGATGTCAAGTTCCACTCTCCTGAGGGTAATACACCCTGCAGAAGCAGCCTAGGATGTGCCATGATTCCCAGGTAGGATGGTGAAGAGTCCTGGCTCTTTTGGCTTTAAACTGTCCCAAGTGGCTAACAGTCCAGCATGTTCCTCCTTCATAAACAGAGAGACTAGCCCAGCTGGCGTGGCTCAGTGGATGAGCATCAACCTATGAACGAGGGGGTCAGGGTTCAATTACCCATCAGGACACATGCCCTGGTTGTGGGGTTGATCCCTAGTGTGGGGCGTGCAGAAGGTAGCTAATCAATGACTCTCATCATTGATGTTTCTACCTCTCCCTCACCCTTTCTCTCTGAAATCAACAAATATATATATATATATATATATATATATATATATATATATATATATATATTTTAATAGAGCGGGACTGAGAGGAACACATGTGACAGGTCTGACACTATCTCTCATTCCCAGTTTTACTACTATGTAGCAGTGTAAACATAAGTTAATAAGCCCTGGGCAGCATACTTTCCTCACAGAGTTGTGGCCAGCAAACGAGGTCTCATCTATGAAAGCGTTGTTGGCTGTACAAAGGATGGTTATTAAAATAACTGCCACTTGTTAGTAAATATTGTCAAAGCTAGTCCACACTCATGGAGACAGGCTCTCCAGGGAAGCTGGTGATGTGAAGATAAGAAGGAGACTGGTCTGCTTGGAATTGCATCACTTGTTCTCCTACGTTTCAGGTCTTGCTTCAGGAATTTGTTTTTGTTTTGTTTGGGAAGAACAAGAAACCCCTGGAGCCAGTTACCTTGTCATCAAAACTCAAGTTGGTAATTAGGCTCCAAAGCAAACCTGTGTCAGCAAGACAGCGTTGAAACTTGAATTCCTTTCCAAAGGTGGGGGGCTGGATCCTACAAGCATAGTGTACAGCTTGGCTATTTTTATGCGTCTGCATGCAAGGAGGTTCAAGAGAATGTGGGGAGAGAAATAAGCGTCCTCTGTCTGCAGGCAAAACTCGTTTGAACATGTCTCTGTGTTCTGTAAGGGCTGCTGGAACCTTCACAGTTTATCTGATGAAAGATTTCACTAAGCAGAATGTCTTCACTTACAAATCCAGGCCCCAATTCATTTATTTTTGTTAGAGTTCTCTCTCCAAACACCAACCACGAAGAAATAAGTTAATCTCCAGAGGCCAAGAAATTATGAGGATGTTTAATCTGTCCATTGGATGATGCCCCAGCAAGCACTGTTAATTCCTTTTATATAGACAATTTACATATTGCAATTTTCCTCATTTTGAAGAGAAAAATAGGCTCATACATGTATTTTTAGGATATATTTCATATCTATGTTTCTGTTGCACTGCTCAGATTACTATTAAAAGCATCATTATTTTATTGTATATTTGTTTTGCCCACATTAAGAACAAGACCAAGATATTATTCAAACCAAAATCCCCCACAACCCCCTCCTTTTAAAAACAGATTAAAAATGGTTCTGTCAGCAAAATGTCTTTTAGTTTGGTCCCACAAAAATGTTTCTTACCTGTGGTCTGAATTTTTATGGGTGTACACACCCTGTTCTCTTGTCAGCATGATGATACATGTCGGGTATCAAGTGGCAGGAACCTACAAATCGTGCTGTCGGCATGGTATTTTGTATCTTCATCCTCCATCTACCGTAGTTTTGCCCATGATTTCAATTTTTGTTTGTTTGGGAGGTTGGGAACTCTGCTTTGCTTTTGTTTTTTGTTAGTTTTTGAGTTCTAGTCTGGGCCTGAGGTCCAGGGCTAATGTCAGTGCTACCGTGAAGTATCTGAGCCTGATTCCTTGGAGTTTCTCTGGCCCATCGTCTCAGTGGCTCCGAAGTCATGCTACCAGCCTTCTTTATGAGGAAAGTTGCCTGTTTTCTCATCGTTGATCCTGGAGAAATTGTCACTAACCACCCATAAAACCTACCATTGAAATGTTAATTTATCAGTTTCATTCCTCAGTTTCCCCCACTAGGTGGTGAGCTCTTGCAGTGCAGAGAACTACTTTTGTTCATTATATCCCCCACCCAGCACTAGGCCTTGCAGAAGCTGATGTTCCATAACTGTTTATTTCATAAATGAATGAACGTTACTAGGTGACATTTTTCCCACGGACCAGATAATGCAATTCTAGATCTTGCCATATTACTAGGGTTACTGGGTGAGAAGATTTCAATGATCAGTGAAAATCTGTGTGGGCAGCTCCCAAATTCCAGATAGATTATGACTCACTAGTTCATAGATGAATGAGTATTACAGTTTATAGAGCTGAACAGAATTCATTTCAGCCTGCCCGTTTCCCAGACAAGGCCACTCAGCCCTGAGAGGGGCATTGTGTTGCTAAGAGTCCTGGGAAGGGTTTGTGGAAGAACTAACTCCTACAAGGCTTAGTGTGTTTTCCTTGTTGCCCAATCTCATGTCATGACAGACACATATGCCAATCAGTTGCCTCCTTTAGCTCACAAGGAGGTACACTTAATCCAGTGTTAGATCAAGTACTTATTCATGATGTCCTGACACTGCTAGAGAATAATCTAAAGGCAAGTGAGATGTAGCGGCAGCAGCCATCAATAGTGACAGCAAGAAAGGACATTCATGGCTGTAAGGAACAGCTTAATCCACAGGGTATCAGTGGAGGTGCTATGTGAGTAGGTGGCTATGGCTATGTTTATCTAAAGGGCCAGGTGTATGTAATAAGGTAATAGGTTTGTTTGTTGTTGTTGTTTAGTTTATTGAGAAATAATCCACATATATCACTATATAAATTTAACACATGCAGTATGATGATTGGATTTACATATATTGTGAAATGATACCACAATAGACTCAGCCAACATCCATCATCTCATAAAATACAGTAAAAAGACAAGAAGAAAGGAAAAACATTTGTTGATGCAAATTCTTAGGATTTACTCTTTTAACACCTTTCCTATATATCATAGAGCAGTGTTAGCTATAGTCATCACGTTGTAGGTTACATCCCTAGTACTTATCATATTACTGAAAGTTTGTACTTTGGACCACCTTCCTCCAATTCTCCCTCCTTCTAACCCCTCACCTCTGCTAATCACAAATCTGATCTTTTTCTGGTTTGTGTTTTGTTTTAGAGTCCACATGTAAATGAGATCATACAGAATTTGTCTTTGTCTGATTTTATCTCACTTACCATAATGCCTTTCGGTTCCATCCATGTTGTCACAAATGGTAGGATTTTCTCATTTTATATGGCTGAATAATATTTTATTGTATATACTAGAGGCCCGATGCACAAAGATTCATGCAAGAATAGACCTTCCTTCCCCTGGCTGCCGGCACCGCCTTTGCTCCCACTGGAGCCGCCTTTTTGCTCTGCCCCAGAGCTGCCTTTCCACCTTCCCACGCTGCCCAGAGGCCTGGACTGGCTGGGGCGGTGTGGAACGCCTGCATTGGCGCCCCGCCCCCAGCTGCTGGGCACCTGCATATGCAAATTAACCTGTCATCTTTGTTGTGTTGATTTGCATACTCACTCCTTATTGGCTGGTGGGTATCGCGAATGTATGGTCAATTTGCATCTTACTCTTTTATTAGTGTAGATACAATGGGGCTTTTTTATTTGTTCATCCATCGATGGACATTTAGGTTGTTTCCATGTCTTGGCTGTAGTGAAGCATGCAGCAGTGAACATGGTATCACTTTGACATTCTATTTTCATTTCTTTGGGTATATACACAGAAATGGGATTGCTGGGTCATATGGTAGTTCTATTTTTTATCTTTTTAGGAACCTCCATACTGATTTTATTTATTTATTTTATTATATTTTTCTAAACTCAGGTTGTTTATTTTAAAAGGTAACCAAAATACTTTTAGTCATGCTTCATACTACCAAGAACCATTGTATTTGGATATTATCATTTGAAGCATATTATGTTTAGTAACATTTTGGCTTTGAATAAAAAAGAATATCCAAGGTCTTGTATATTGAACAAAGAATTGTTGGGTCAGTGACTCTGAGTTCCTCAGTGGTTGTGCTGTATCTTGTGTTCTGGGTGAAAGCTGAATATTGGCTGGTGTCTGTAGCAGGGATGGCCAGCTAATAAGTGCAATAGTCAAAGTTCTGCTTATTCCATAAAGCAGAAGCAGTGCTAAACATTTCCTTTTTCCTTTTTTTCTTTATTGATTAAGGTATTGCATATGTGTCCTTATTTATTTATTTTTTTGTGTCTGCACCAATTTACATTCCCACCAACAGTACACGAAGTTTTCTTTATCTCCACATCCATGCCAGCATTTGTTAACTCTTATTCTTCTTATGATAGCCATTCTAACAGGTGTGCATTGATAGCTCATTGTGGTTTTAATTTGCATTTTTCTATTAACTAGTGATATTAAGCATCTTTTTATGTACCTGTTGGCCTTTTGTATATTTTCTTTGAAAAAATGTCTGCTCAGGTCCTTTGCCCATTTTTTAAATTGGGTAATTTGCTGTTTTGCTATTGAGAGGTGTGAATTCTTTTTATATTTTACTAGAGGCCCAGTGCACAAAATTTGTGCATGTGGAGGGTGCCCTCAGCACAGCCTTCACCCTCTCCAATCCGGGACCCCTCAGGGGATGTCCAACTGCTGGTTTAGGCCCGATCCTGGGGATCGGGCCAAAACCAGCAGTCGGATATCCCTCTCACAATCCTGGACCACTGGCTCCTAATTGCTCACCTGCCTGGTTGTCCCCAACTGCCCCCCTTGCTGTCCTGGTTGCCCCCACCTGCACCCCCCCCCCCCCGCCAGCCTAGTCACCCCCAACTGCCTCCCCCCACCCCGTCATCAGCCTGGTTGCCCCACGCAGCCTGCTTATTCAGTTGTTTAGTCATCCCTCACTAACCCCCCTGCTGGCCTGGTCGCCCCACACAGCCTGCTTGTTCAGTCGTTTGGTAGTCCCTCACTAACTCCCCTGCAGGCCTGGTCATAGGCAGCCATCTTGTGAGGACATGAGGGTCAATTTGCATATTACCTCTTTATTATATAGGATAATATTAACTCCTTATCAGATATATGGTTTGCAAATATTTTTTCCTATTTCATAGGTTATCTTATCACTTTGATGGTTTCTTTAGCTGTGCACAAATGTTTAAGTTGGTTATAGTCCACTTGTTTTATTTTTTAAATAAACTTTTTATTGCTGATAGTATTACAGATTTTGCCCCCATCCACCCAGCCCCTACCCCCCCATGTCTTCACTACCCTATTGCCTGTGTCCATGGGCTTTGCTTATAAGTATATAAGTTCTTTGGTTTATCTCTTCTCATCCCCCAACCCTACATTAAGGTATATCATTCTGTTCTATGCCTCTTGGCCCCTCTTGTTAATTTTTATTTTGTTGCTTGTGCTTTAGTCTTCATATCTAAAAAATCATTACCAAGACCAATGTCAAGGAGCTTTTTTTCTATATTTTCTTCTAGGAGTTCCATGGTTTCAGGTCTTACATTTAATATTTAATCCATTTTGAGTTAATTTTTGTGTGTGGTATAAGATAGGGTCTAATTTTATTCTTTTGCATGTAAATATCCAATTATCCCAGCACCTTTTATTGAAGAAACTGTCTTTTCTCCATTGAGTAGTCTTGGCTCCCTTCTCAAATATTAGTTGATTGTATTCGTTTGGGTTTATTTCTGGGCTCCTGATGCTGTTTCATTGGTCTATTTGTCTATTTTTTATTCCATAACCTTAATGTTTTTATGGATATAGCTTTATAACATAGCTTGAAATCAGGAAGTATGATGTCACATGCTTTGTTCTTATTTCTCAGGAAATCTTTGGCTATTCAGGGTCTTTCATGATTCCATATAAATTATAGGAGTGCTTTTTTTCTACTTCTGTAAAATATGCCATTGAAATCTTGAAAAGGATTCCATTGAATCTATAGATGGCTTTTGGTAGTTTCAACATTTTAACAATATGATTTCTTCTTATACATGAATGTGAAGACCTTTTCATTTATTTGAGTTTTCTTTGATATTTTTCACGATAATCTTGTACTTTTTTGTATACAGATTTTCAGATCCTTAGTTAAATTTTTCCTAAATATTGTATTGTTTTTATTTTATTGAAAGAAGATCCATTTCTTTAAAAAAATACAAAAAAACATTTTATTGATTTCAGAGAGGAAAGGAGAGGAAGAGAGAGATAGAAACATCAATGATGACAGAGAATCATTGATTGGCAGCCTCCTGCATGCCCCCTACTGGGGATAGATCTCACAACCCAGAGATGTGCCCTTGACTTGGGACCCTTTAGTCTGCAGACCGATGCTCTATCTGCTGAGCAAACCAGCTAGGGCAGGATCAATTTCTTTTGTTTCTTTTTCAAAAATTTTGTTGTTAGTGTAGTTGGCAGTTCTTTAATCAAGGGACAGCCTTCTGTTCTTTCTTCACAGACAAGAACAATAGTTTACGTTGCAGGGAAACCATTACAGTTGTCTCTTGTGTGTTTCTTATCCTGTGTATGTCTTTGCATCCTTGATAAGGAAACAAGGGCTTTGTTACATATCGTGTGAACACCTGTCTGCCAGGATTTAGAATAAATGTTTTCAGGCAATATGCCTTTTATTTCAGTAAAATCTTACATATTACTTCTGTCCACAACTGTAGGGTCATGTTAGGTTTTTAAAAACTGTAGGACATGTTTATTTTAATTTTCTTTAAAGAAGGGGGAGAATAAAGAAAAACCGTATCAAAAGTTACTACTGCTGAACCACTGTTTTGATTTCTCTTCGTGTAAGCTTTGGCTTTCCCACATATTGAGCCTTCAACTCTTTGATGTTGTCCCTTTAAGCATAACATAAAAGATTATTCTCTTTGGTCTACAGGCTTGGAAGAGGGCAAACACAAAACATTCCTGTGTGTTCATATTTCTATAGCAGTAATTGATGCTGTTCTTAGGATTGTCATATTTGCCCTAGCCTTACACAATAAGCATTTGGTGTTTCACGACTTTTCAGTTTTTTCAACTCTCCAGTCCTACAATATGGAGTTCATTCTTGGCACCCTTGTTAGGTTGTGTTAGGGTGCCATCTATGATCTGATTCCTCACCCTATCCCTGCAGGGCTTATAATTATGCTTTGCACACAATAGAGGCTCAATGCATGAATGAATGCATGGGTGATTTTTTTTTTTCAGCTTGATTCCATGAGCTGCTTGATTCTATTACATGCACCACCTAGGTTTTCATAAGACATTTCATTAGTACATATTGCTTATTGCTTTTTTAATACTTAATAAATTGTTTGCTTTACTTTCAGTAGAGCCCAAATGAATAGAGATTGAAATAGTTTTAGTTACAGAGTTATTTTTTTCAGTACCTTCCCATGAAATGGCATTGGGTCCGTGTGACTCAATTCCTGGGTTTTATGGTCAGCTTGCTTGCTAACTTTGTGTTCATGTGGCATAAAATCCTAAACTCTCAGAGTTGCTCAGGCTTTCTAAATCCTACTCATTTACAGATGAGGAAGCTGACAAATTTGCATTCTTTATAGTTAGCAAATGAACTGGGAGTTTGCACAATTCTTATCAAGATACTGTGTGTATAGACAAAGTATTTTTTCAATAAAAATATATTATCACTCTTTTTGTGACTCTTCTTAGACTGAATGGTTCTAGGCTCCAGCAGACATTTCACACATCACTTCTAGGACTGGCAATTATTGCCGAGAGTGGGCTAACACATCTTCTAAAAAGGTTATTTATTTGAATAAACAGCAAAGGGGGAGGGAATTGTTACAGAAAGCCATAGGATTGAATCAGATAGACTGAGTATCAAACCCAACTTTATCACTTAAATGATATACACCCATTGAGGATAAGATTTGGCAATTGTATATATCATTCCAGAAAGTCCCCTCATGACTTTTTTCAACCAATTCCCACTTGTCACCCCTAGAAGTAACTCCTTTCTGACTTCTGTCACCATAAATTCTTTCTGTCTGTTCTTTTGATTCAGATAAATTGAATCATACCATAGTTATTTTTGTATCTAGCTTCTTTCATACAACATGGAGGTTTCTGAGATTCATCCATTCATCCATGCTGTTGGATCAGCAATCTGTTATTTTGTTTTTGTTTTTGTTTTATCCAGCAGTATACCATTGCATGAATATACCCCTAGATAGTGTATCCATTCTCCTCTTTTTTTTTTTATTTGATCATGAATTTAGATCAGTAGAAAACATGGGAATATAAGTATTGAATCCATCTAAGTTCAGTTCCAAGAGCCTCAGATATTTGTCACTAGGGACTGCTGACACCAACCCAAAGTATTATACACATATCTTTGCTTATTGTAATTCCTGTCATTTCCATGAATGTTAAATGGGTGTGGGAGGAACACTGGCCTGAGAGCGAGTCCTGTGTTCTAAGAGCAGCACTGCCCTCACTCTGCAGTATAATAGGCCACTTCATCACCAGACCTCCATTTCTCTATCAGTAAAATGGTCTGGTTGGACTAGATAATTCCTCAGGTCTTTTATTGCAGACAGCCTAGATTCTTTTGAAAATCCCTCCTCTGGCCTCTGGACACCTCATCCTTCTCTGTCAATCCTGGAATTTCACTCTCTTATATCTCTGTGTATCCAAGGCATCAGATTATTCAAGAAAATATATCTGGTTGTTATCCTTGTCCAAGCCCTACACTTCCCTTTTGTAGACTTGGAGCATGGAGAAGAAATGTTGCCCAATGAGCTTGCTGCAAGAAAGATTTCCTAGAAAGTATTGGGTCTTAAATATTCACCTATGTGTCAAATTCTTGGAATACTAATAATTTGCAAAGCTAATTATGAGTATCATACTTTTTATCTCACTTCAAAACTACATTATGAATTTGTTCTGTCTCCTTCCCATGTCCAAATCATTGTCTCTGGTGGTAGCTTTTAAATTATTGGTGTGAGGTCTTTCCTCCTGATTTGTCATAGTACTTGTGTGGTCTGAGTTTAAGCACCAGATAGTCAAAGAGCTGGCCTACGTATAGTTCAGCTAGTCCTGGGCTAATGTTATTCATTTGGCAATGTCTACTTTACTTTAGCACTCAACTTATTAAAACCTCCTTTCCTTCTCTTCACAATTCTTAGAAGAAATGGCCTTTGAAATATGATCCCTCTCACCATGAGAAATGCTTTCTATGAATTTTTTATTTTAAAAGGCAGACTTTGCTTCACTTTTAGAAATAGCATCTGTCCCTAGCATCAAATGAACTGGAGGGAGTCGATCAGTAAAGAAGCATATTTTTCCAGCTTATCTTAAGTCAATGATAGAATTATTTTTTGATACCAGGGGAATTTAGAGCCTGATATATTTGCCTATATATAGTGGAAAATTCCATTTCTAAACAAAAATGGATTTGCAAAGCATCTATCATTTTTATTATCCATCTCCTTGGGTATATTCTTTGCCTCATGCAATAGGAAAGAACATGGAGTTAGAGAAACAGAAAGGCTAGTTTTGTTTTTTAACCTTGACCCAGCTATGTTCTAATTCAACAACTTCAGAAAATCATTTGACCTGTATTAGTGTTCTTCTCTGTAAAGTGGGAATAATATATATTTTTCAAGGTTGTTTTAAGGATCTTAGATAACACATTTAAAATTCATAACACATACGGTATGAATTCAGTAAAGGTGGTAATGCAGTTACTTTGGAGATGTCATTTTCATTAGGTCTCTTATAACATCAAAAGTAAGGCCCGAAGTTTCCAACTGTAACTTTGGTACTTCTAAAATGAAGTGTAAAACTTCATTTTTACACTCACAGCTTCTGAGACCTTCACTATTGCCTTATATCTTATCAAATTGTGAATAGATCCAGAAAATCATATTTGAAAGGCCTGGCACATGCTGTTTTCCAGTGAAGGACCCAGAGGGACATAATCAGAATGTTTATCAAATGACTGCCCTCTGTGCTGCATTGCAGAGATAAGACCTTTGTGTAGGGAATTTGTCTCCCAATTCTGCAGTTGAGTCTCAGCCAGCCCTAGAATCTGGAAATCATCCCCCATAACTAGAAAGTGCAAGAGAAGATGGTGAGTAGCTTAAGGGAGATTAAAAATTCAATCAATGGGTTTGAGGGAGGATTAGTAAGCTATGAAAACAGTCCACATCATAAAGTGCCTTTTCACTTGCAAGGGACATTATTTATCTAGAATTTTGGACTGGTTCTCTCTTCAGATAACTTGTTTGGAGTGTCAGTGATTTGTTCTTGATCAAATATGAGTGAGAAGCACATCTAACTGGATCTCACAGGCAACTTTTTTCATAATATTCCTCTTGTGGATGTCCATATACCCTTGACAAGGAGAACATTGTCCATGGAGGAGCAGGCTCTGCGACTCAGAACATTGACATGGGAATGGAGAGTTCTTATATCTGTTGTTTGGACCAAAGACTGACTCTGACTCTTGAGCAAGTTGATTCACTCACAAGGTTAAGAATATCTGCAATGAATAGAGAGCTCATCTGAGATAGATGCTACATGATTATTATGATTGCTTTCCTCAGATATGGAAAATGGTTATAACTGTTGCTGAAACTTCTAGGCTATTCCCTTTGTCTTCTAAACCCAGTTTTACTCTATGAATTCTAGTTTCAGCCATAATCAATGAGGACTCGCACTGTCAACCTCAACAGACTCCACTTAAAGGCCTTACTTCATTCGTGCTTTTATTTTGTCACTCATTAGTTAAGGAATGCTGACTGCACACCTCGCATTCTGTACCAGACACTGTGCAAGTTGAAGCAAAAGTTGGGTGAGACTTGGGCCCATCTCAAGGAGCTCAAATAGAGTGACAAACATGTACACAAAACCAGAACACCATGTAAAAATGACATAAGAGTATTCCTACAAATGTTTTATGGATGAAGAAAAAGGTAGCAATTCTGCCTGAGAGGGACTAGCTCAGGAAGGGGTCAGAGGGCATATATGACTGGAGTCTGAGTGGCTCAGTTAGAGATAAAGTGAGAAGAGTAATATGAAGAGAGGTGCCAAGCGGGAGAAATGTAGGATATATTCAGGAAACTGCAATCAATCTGATTTGGCTGGAGTATAGTGCACATAAGAAGAATGGCTGAGTGTTCAGCAGAATTAAAGTTATAGAACTTCTTACCATGCTGACAAGAAGTATAGGCATAGGGGGAGGGGTTGCTTTTTATGGTTTCCAGGCAAAGAAGAGATATGATGCTAGCTGTGCTTTAGAAATATGCTCTGACAGGGTAGCATAGTTGTTAAGCTAAAGTAAGAAAGAAGTTGCACACTGGCTGCTCTCAGAACAGATACCTGCAGATGTGTTTTGTTTTATATTCAAAGGATTTTTTAAAAATTCAAATTGTCTGTAAATTTTTAAAATTTCAGAGAATTCAAATAAAATTCTAGATTTTCAGTTTCTGCTAAAAAGTGGAGTTCACAATTTTTGCCTGACAACAACCAGCTAGAAATGAGAAGTATCTTTCATTGGAGTTGGTGCATATATTCTACTGCCAGAAATGATGAAATCTTGAACTAGGCCGCAAGCTGGGGATGGAGAAAAAGGCAAGGATTGGACTTGCTGATTGCTTAGATGTGTAAAGAATGAGAGAGAGAGGGAAGTCAAAGAAGACTCTGGGGGTTTTATTTTGCATAGTAAGTGAGTCAGATTCCCATACAATCAGAAACAGAGGAAGAAGAGAAGGTTTTGGAAAGGTGTCCCTTTGTCATTCAAGGCTTTGGAAAATATTGATAAGGCAGTTGAAAATATACTTATAGGCCAGTAGTTGGTTAGAAAGTGCTGTGCTAAAGGATGAAAGCTTATCATATGACCTGGGCAGTCATATGTGTGTGTTTTTTTCCATTGTCTATCTCATATACTTTATCTTGAACTCTAACAACTTATAAGGCAAATATCTGTTCTTGAACCCAAGAAAACAAGTAAGAAAATGGGGACTCATGACATGCCTACTGTGGGCTTATAACCATGATTGACATTGTACAGTGGAAACTGCAGAAATAGTTCTTATTTCAGTCATTGTGAAATAAATGGTTCATATTAAAATGCAGGTTTTAAATGAGTTATAGCCAATAGGTAGAATTTCTTAGGGTGGGGTGGGGAGGAAGTTAATACAAAACAAGAAACAGGGCCCAGAACTAAGATAAGAAAAGTGAGGCTTCTAGGAACCATGTAGAAGGCTATTCTCAGGCCCTTACAGTACTCTGAAAGTAGGCACCTCCTTAAATTTTGCTCTCTCAGGGCCTCACTTGCCTCACATTAGTCCTGGCCCTGATGTGGAGTTTTTTGTAAATAAACAAATCATAAATCATAAAATGTTATTCTCCCATGAGATTTCATGGACATTATTATAACTAATAATTTGAGATTTATAATATTATCTAATTTTTATGCATATTCCCACTGCATGGTATAGGTAGAACACGCTCTGGGTTGAGACTTGTGGATACTATCAAAGCCTGAAGCCTTGTCTCATGAGTTTCAAGGTGGTGCTGCACCATGTGGAATATCACTGAAATATGCAGTGATAGTCAATTGCTTGAGAGCTATTTATACTGGCATTCTGTGTGGAGGAATCCCTCTCTGGGGTAGCATCCCTTGATATCGGCATAGCACTCATGGATTTCGAAGAGCAGATTAGTGTGCCACATTGATGGAGGGAGGAGGTTTTTGTTTTCATTTTTTTAATGTTAGGGCTGGATTATTAATTTTTTTACTTTAACAGTTTCATTGAGGTATATAATTGCTATGCAAAGAACTGCATATACTTAATGTGTACAATTTGATGAGTCTGGACCCGGGCAAACACACACAATACCATCACCACAAGCAAAGTAATCAACATGTCTGAAAACTCACAGATTGTCTGTTTGATTATTTGCTTTTGTGGGTTTTTTTTTTTTTTTTGGGGGGGGGGGTTTGTTTGTTTGTTTGTTTGTGATAAGAACACAACATGAGATCTGCCCTCTAAAAAATTTCAAATGCACAATACCATATTGTTAGCTGTGGTTGTTATAGAGCAGAGCTCTAGAACTTATTCATCTGGCATAGCTGAAACTTGACACCCATTAATAGGAAGTCTCCATTTCCCTCTCCCCTGTGCTCCTGGAAACCACTATTACAGTCTCTGCTTATATGAATTCGACCATTTTAGACACCTTGTGTAAGTGGAATCATGAATATCTGTCTTTCTCTGATTGACTTATTTCACTTAGCATATGTCTTCCCATTTCATCCATGTTGTTGTGAATGGCAGGATTTCTGTATTTTTTAAGACTAGCTTATATTCCATTGTAGGTATACACATTTTCCTTATTCATTTGCCTACCAGTTATCACTTGGGTTGTTTCCATATTGTGGCTATTGTGATTAGTGCTGCAATGAACATGAGAGTGAAGATATCTCTTCAAGATCCTACTTTCAATTCAGAATCTTTTCCTTACGACATGTCTCATTCATGGATGCATGACTTGAAATGGACCTTAAGTATCACCTAATCCCACCTCTTTGCTACATAAATAAACTGAGGCACAGAGAAGGGAAATACCTGGACTTGAATCACGGAACAATAGTATTTATTAGACTTAGGTTCAGATGGAGTGACAGAGGACTGGAATAGTGATGAAAAGAGACAATGTTAATTTCTCTCTCACTGAAGGAAGTAGGAAATCCAGGGCAATGAGTAGTAGGCTAGGACCCTGTCTCCTGTATTCCTCTGCCATGCTCAGCATAGGAGTCCTATTGAGGGGTCTAAGTTGGCTGCTCCTTCATTCCAGTGGACTGAGGTCAAATCCTTTTTCTCTGAGGACACCTATATTCTACCTTCAACCCTTTGGCTGGAACTCAGTCTCATGGCTCAACTTAGCTTCAGGGAAGATGGAAACATATAATGTTTTTTCTTGGCAGCCATATACCTAGCTAAAATTTGAGGTTGTCTATCTTGGCAGCATCAGGATAACTCAACTTCTAACATGGCAACTCAGGACTTCAAATATGTCTCAGGAAAACTATATCACATTGTATAAGTGACATCAGGAATCATATAATATCACCGCTACCAAATTCCATTGAGCAGGCATTTACAAATGTCCTCCCAGGCCCCCACCATTTCCTGGTGGACTGTCAAGATCATGTTGGAAGAAGAGCATGTGGAATGGAATAAGTGATATCATCTTAGAATGTGTACTTTTTCATAACATTTCAAATCCTATCTAATAAAGAGGTAATATGCAAATTGACCATCACTCCAACGCACAAGATGGCCGCCCCCATGTGGTCAAAGATGGCTGCCCCCATGTCGACACAAGATGGCCACCACAAAATGGCTGGCAGGGGAGGACAGTTGTGGGCAATCAGGCCAGCAGGGGAGGGCAGTTGGGAGGGACCAGGCCTGAAAGGGAGGGCAGTTGGGGGTGACCAGGCCTGCAGGGGAGGAGAGTTAGGGGTGACTGGGCTGGCAGAGGAGGGCAGTTGGGGGCAACCAGGCCTGCAGGGGAGGGCAGTTGGGGGGACCAGCCCTGCAGGGGAGGGCAGTTAGTGGGAACAAGGCCTTCAGGGGAGGGCAGTTAGGGGTGACCAGGCCAGTAGGGAGGGCAGTTGGGGAAACCAGGTTGGCAGGGGAGGGCAGTTAGGGGCAATTGGGCCAGCAGGGGAGCAGTTAGACATCAATCAGGCTGGCAGGGGAGTGGTTAGGGGGTAATCAGGCTGGAAGGCAGAAGCAGTTAGGGGCAATCAGGCAGGCAGGCAGGCGAGCAGTTGGGAGCCAGCAGTCCTGGATTGTGAGAGGGATCTGGCCTAAATGGGCAGTCAGACATCCCTTGAGGGGTCCCAGATTGGAGAGGGCGCAGGCTGGGCTGAGGGACACCCCTCGCCCCCACACGAATTTTGTGCACCGGGCCTCTAGTAGTATATAAAGAGGTAACATTATACACAGTCTCCTTGCTATAATGAACCTATGGACAGTGCTGTGAAAGAACAGAAGAGCAGGGAAATGACCAATAAAGGTGGTACATTCAAATGCCTGGAACCTTAAAAAAGTTGAGCCATCTAAGTTATTTAGAAAAAATGCTCAAGGCAGAGGCAAGAGTGAAAGAAAAGGCCTGCAAGTACAAGCATGAAGTATTAAATTATTTGGGTAGACAAGAGTGAAGACTATGTGTTGGGGGAATAATGGGATAGGTGCATGGAAAGAGGAAGTAAGGCAATATCCTGAAGAGCCTTGAGTGTCCAGTTAGAGTCTGGCAGTGGGGAGCAGTCATTGGCTTTAGCACACAGGCATATAGATAGAATGCTCCTCTTGAGTAATCTTTCCATCTACAGTCTTCCCTGTCTTTGATAGTAAACATATCATCCCTGTGAAAGTTTGCTTCCTAGCTTAAACTAAATGCAGACTCTAAACCATCAAATCACTTTAGATTTTTTTTTTTCGTTTTTTACCCACCACAAACAACGCTAGGATGGCATGCATTTGAACAAACACCAGTGATTTCACTCTTCTACTTTTCAGAGCTTTTGGCTGGATACAGAGTGAGAAATTCATACCTTTTTCAAGTAGTGTGGGTTCTTTTTTTCCCAAATCCTCTCATCCATCTGGTTCTCTGGAGGTCTTGGAATCCAGGAAAGTGTTAGTTCACTGTGCTGAAATCCAAAAAAGACTGCTAAACTGTGACAGAAAATTTGCATTCCAGAGACAGTGGAAGAATTAGTCCTACCACCCTTTAGCAGCAGCAAAGAGAAAACATCTGGATTTTCTGTCCCTTTTGTCTTTCAGCAGCTACAGGATGGAAAACCCTGTACTTATTGTCTGTGCCTTTCAAACCTACTTAATGTAAACCACTTTGGGCATGCTGGGGTGGTGAGAAGAATCAAAACATGGAATTATTTTATTTCTAGTGTCAGAAAATATTTCACAGCCAAGGTACAGTCTAAAGGGAGCAAATCCCTTCTCCTACTTCCCTTTGTGTGCTGCAGAAGGTTATGGTCTCATGAATGGGTTCCAGAATCAATGTTTGTGCACATCAACTGTGCTGTGCTCCAAAGAAAAAACTACACAGGGGCAGCATGATGCTGGCATGTCTTTATGGCACTTCTAAGCTTTGGTGCTGTTTTTTGTCTGTATCTGGCAGAAGTATAATTACAAGGGCTTGTTTTCAACTGAAGCCAAGTCATTGCCAAATCTGTTCAACTGATCTGTATAGAATCGAAGTTAACTCATGACCCTCTGGCTGTTCTCTTTGCCACTCCCAGGAGTTAAAAGCTTAAAGTTATCCCTTTCTTCTGAAAGAGGATCAAGTTTGGTTCAAACAACCTTTTCTGTAATCCCCAGAAAGACAAGGAAAGACCTTCTTCGACCCTACTTGTTTGGCTCAGACCACTCGTGGCTTGCTTTAATTTAGGAAATAATTGCAATTCCTAAAGCCAGGTAGAAATAAACATCTTGCCAGAGCTTGAGTTTCAGGCAACTCTGAAGGAAACCAACATGTGAGCAAAATAGTATTGGGAACATGTCTAGTCTCTGCTTGCAGATCTCGATTCTAATGGATGACTCACAATGGATTTAATTGTGATCTGAAATGTGCAGGCAGTCAGTCATTGCTATGTATACACGTAGCTAAATCATCATTGCTTAAACCCTAGGTTTAGGTTTTGCCTCTGGATGAAGAATATTGGCCTACCTATGTTCTGTGATTAACTTCAGATCATTTATATCCTTAGCAAAATTTGTAACACTCCCCTGGCTGGTGTAACTCAGTTGGAGTGTCATGCGGTACAATGAAGAGTTGCAGGTTTAATTCCTGGTCAGGGCACGTACCTAGGTTTGAGGGTTTGAGCCTAGGTAGGGGCAGGTATGATTTTTTTTAATCTCTCACATCACTGCTTCTCTTTCCTTCCCCCTCTCTAAATATCTATAAGCATGTCCTCAGGTAAGGATAATAATGATAATAAAATAAATGTAGCACTACATTTTTTTTTTAATTTGGACAAATGTACTCTTGCTGAGATAGAATCAAAGAACCCAAGAATTGGAAGGGAATTCTGCTGGGCAGTCAGATGTCATTTGCATTTTTCATTCAACAGATACTTGTTAAGTGCCAGTTTTGTGTTAAACACTGCTCCAGAGGCTGTGAATGCAGTAGTGTCTCAGACTGGTGAGGAGATAAGCAATAAGCATGTCAACAACTGAGTGCATGAGGTCATATCAGATAGTGATAAGGACTATGAAGGCAATAACAGGGTAATGAGATAGACTCTGGCTCAGAAGAAGGGACCAATTAAATAGGGTGGTATCAGGCCATCTGAAGATGATGATGAAATTTAGGTTATGTATATGGGAGTAGATGTTATTGGATGACTCTTTTGACCATTCATTCCCATTCATTCATTTACTTAATAAAATCTTTATTAAGCTCTTCTATGTTCCAGTCATTGATGAGTGAACTCTAGGGGTGAAACAGTGAACAAGATAAAGAGCCTCACCCTATTGAAACTTCTGTTCTGTTCTTAAATCAATCACAGAGCTTCAAGGGACCAAGAAGTCTATTAACTTAAGTCTCTTATTGTATAGGCAAAGGAATTTAGGCCCAGAGAAACAAAGGCTTCACTGAGGCATCATTGCCAGTGGCTTGTCTTCACAAGACAAGAGAACAACCCTTGGCCTATGATTGTTTCTCCTTGTCACTATACCATACAGGGTCTCCACAAACATTTATTTCAACAATTCTAGTTTCAAACAATGCTGGAGTTAGCAGTGTGACCCTAAGGTAAGCCATTTTACCCACTGGAGCCTCCTGTATACTCTAACTGAAGATATCATGATTAAGCGTTGTCAAGATGGTGCTTAGTTGTGCCTTTATTATAGTTAAGTCAAGAAAATGGACCCTGCCAAGTATTTCTGCAATAAAGTATATGTTCCATGAGACTTCTCTGTACACACACTAAATGAATGAACGTGACTACTCCATCTCTTATTAGGTGTTCCAAGTATGTAAACCAAAGAAAAATATAACAACAAAAAAAATTATCGGTTGAAAACAAAACAACAAAAAGGAAATGAAAATAAAAACAGCAACACAAATTTTCCCAAACTCACTATGCATAGTCTTGTGGATGTCTATATGGGCATCTCATATTGTCTGTTTCCAATAACAATATAGGAAAGTAGGCTCATTTGATGAGTCAGAGACTCAAGAACCAAGAATTAAGGTCAGTCCTCATATGAAACAGTAATTTTACCCAGAGAAACTGACTTTATAACAATATCTTTAATCTCTTTACATTCTTAAAGAGTGCATTTTATATTTATTTTATTTAATTTTCCTAATTCTTGGATGTAGACAGGGCTGAATAATTAGTGTCGCATTCTGTAGATAAGAAAGTTGATACTCAGACTATGAAATTTTGCTCAAGATGCTGTGAAATTCCAGCTACTCTGGAAAGTGACCTCAGTACAGTGGTCTGAGTGTCTATTAAAAACCTCTACTTACAAGTTGCTAGTGGCAGGAATTATGGAAGTTGGACCTAAGATATCATGTAATGAAGCTGAAAATAGGATTAGCTCCTCTGAATTATTGGCCAGAGGGCCTCCGTATTTATCAGTTTGTGACAGTCTTGTTTTGACAGCAGCAAAAACCCAAGTAATGAAATATACTCAGCCTAATGATTTTTCACTGATATAAATATTTATGTTAATAACTAATCAACATCAGTTGTCATATTCTTATTACTAACACAGCTAAAATATCAAAGAGATGTTTTGGTCCAGAAAGGACCTAGTATGGGGTTTGGAAACGAGCACTATATAGAAACCAGAGCACCTGAGTCCTGAACTCAGCTCTTAGACTAGTTTATAACATTAGGCAATCAACTTCTCTGAATGCAGTGTCCCAGTATATAAGGTGAGAGAGTCAGACAAGATGATTTTAATAATCTTTTCAAGCTCAAGCAAACTATGCACTTGTGAAAAGTTATGGCATAGCAGTTTGCTGAAGATCAATAATTGCATTTAGTGGAATTGCCATTATATGGAATTTGATAGAAAGATATAGGAAAAATCTATCAATTGGAGGACAGTGTGGAGAAGAATGTACCTATGTCTTCTAAGTCCAAGGGCAAGTTGTCTTTGGACTTAGAAGACATAGGTTTCAATCCTGACCATGTTTATAATCATATGACATATAAGAATTCTACCATTCAGTGGATAAGAATTCTACCCTTTTATCTACTATAATATGGTATTGTTGTAGAGATTAAATGAGTTCCTGTTGGTAAACTTTAAAGACTCTACCAGAGCAAGCTGTCAATTTTTGTTTTGAGTGTATAACATCATGTAAATTACTTTTATGAAGAACTAAAAAATCAATGGG
The DNA here is from genome assembly GCF_951640355.1 of Cnephaeus nilssonii. Lineage (NCBI taxonomy): Eukaryota > Metazoa > Chordata > Mammalia > Chiroptera > Vespertilionidae > Cnephaeus > Cnephaeus nilssonii. The sequence goes on from NC_137074.1 coordinate 46,244,289, forward strand.
TTTGAGGTATAACAATGTTTACATAGAATTAAGAACAGTGTTTCCACAAAACTACTAGGGATTCATTAACCCATGTTGTTATGACATTATCCAGTTGTCCCAGAGTATCATAAGAGGGTTCCTTAAATAATCTATTTTTATAAAAGTAGAGATGTAGCCCTAGCTGGTGTGGCTCAGTTGGTTGGACTTCATCCCATGCATGGAAAGGTTGATGGTTTGATAAATCCTTGTCAGGGCACATACCTGGGTTGCAGGTTCAATACCTGGTAAGGGGCATGCAGGAGATAGCCGATCAATATTACCCTCTCACATCGATGTCTCTCTGTCTCTCTCCCCCTTCCTTTCTCTTTAAAAATCAATAAGAACATTTATCTAATGAACAGAATAAACTGGTGAATATAATAGAATCAGGGGCATAGAAAGGGATTAGACTAACAATTCTCAGGGGGAAAAGGGTGTAGGGGGTGTGGGAAGAGACTGGACAAAAATCATACACCTATGGATTTAAAGAAAAAGTAGAGGTGTAAAATATAGAATGATACATGGTGAATAAAAAAAATAGAAAAATTAGAAAAGTAGTGCTTAAATATGGTATTTCAATTCAATAAGTAAAAGGACAAGTTAATTAAATATATGTCCTAGCCCCCTCTGAATCTGTAAGAAGAATTACCCAAAATTAACATTGGTTATACAGCCAGACACAGGGTATCTGTTTTCGTATGTGCTTTTATTTAGTCCTCATGATACTGCATTTTAGACATTTTCAATCTTGTTTAGTAAATGAGGAAACTCAAGGCCAGAGAAGTCAAGAAAATGCCTGGATTTTCACATCCAGGTCTCTTGAACCTATCACTAATTCTTTTACCATAATATGATAGATGTTCTTGACCTAACAAGTCCCAACACATTGTACCTTGAGATGTTGTAAAGCCAAATCTATGATCTGACTTGGCTTAATAGAAAAAGAATTTATTTTTCTTTTTTCTCTCATAATACCAGTGGTGTCACTGGAGTGCTGTGATCTTGCAATTTTTCTCCTGGCATGAAGGTTTGACCCACTCATCGATTCCCAGCCCCTCATTGCCATTGTATTTTCTGGGATAGGAGATATTCAAGAGAGATGTTTTAGAAGAATTAGCATACCATAAGGGCTATGCTTTTTAAAGGTAAAAGAGCATCTCTCTGAGCCTTGAGATATAGACAGAATAAATGTTCTTTATCTTAATTTAATTTTTAAAAAATTTACTAAAGTTGGGCTCATAATTGCAACTCAGGTTCTTTAGAATAAACAACAGGGCGTTATTTACTTTGTGAAGAATGATTTTCAGCTCATTACAAAATTAAATAAAATTACCTAATTGTCCTGATCTTTTTATCCTTTTTGTTGACTTTTTTTCCTTGTGGTTTTAGGACGTATGTTTTAATTTTAATTTCATTTTATTTAGTTCATATTCCTATAAGAATTTTTTTTCCTAAATTCCATCTTAATAGTTATACAAGTGTTTTTGTTTGGGTTAGTTTGACACAGATGTTTATCTCTGGCAATGTTGAGTGCCCCTTCACCAATGCTGGAAAATATACTTATTTCCTTAAAATATTATTCCTGTGAAATTAATTTTGTTTCAATGTAGGCATTTCTGGGACTTAGGTAATGACGACTCTTCTCCTAACCCAACATTAATTTCAAAGACTGTTGTGATGCATTTTTTTTCAAGAGAAAATTCAAATCCCACTTAGAATAGGTTCCCAGAATCATATGCTACCACATTGCCTGCTCCTTACCATTCATAAGTAATTACTCTCTCCTCTGTGTTCCCATCATATATTACTCATGCCTCTCTAACAGCAATTTGTTGTGTCCTTTGCCTCTGATCAGCTATTTATAGCAGTGTCTACTTCTCCCACTACACTGGGAACCTCGGAGGGCTGGGATGGCGCTTTGTCCTTTCTTCCTTGGTACCTGCCAGGATGTTGAACACTTTGTTCCACTCCTTAGCTTTCTGCAATGCTAAATATAGTGGGCAGGCAGCTCTGCTCAGCAGAAAGCCTGTGAAAAGTTTCTCTAAAGGGGATTTAATCAAAAGCTGAGGCAATATAGGCATTGGATGAAAAGAGATGGGCTCAAAAACATTAGTGGAAATGAACAACAACAAAATACAACAACAAGAAAGTTGAAGGGTTTTTTTTTTTAACTGAATTTTGTTACATGTTTCATAAACTGTCCTTTCTTGTGTGGGTCATGACATCAAAAGAATACACATTTTAAGGTTTGATGCCACCTAATAAATTGACTCAAAAATTTTCCTATCTTAAAAAATTAGAATTTTCATCTATAGAGTAGGAATTTTTATTCCAATTAGAACATGATAGTCATAGGGATGGATGACACAAGGATTACTGTTACTATTTTCAATCTGTTTTGAAACAAAAATACAGGTACAAGTATAAATTAACATTTAGATGTAGGTGAAGGACACTTGGAGAGAGCAAGACAACTTTTTTTATTTTTATCCTCACCTGAAGATATGTTTTTGTATTCCTTTTTGGAAAGACAGAGGAGGGAAAGAGAAAGAGGGAGAGAGGCATAGATGTGAGAGGGAAACATCAATTGGTTGTCTCCTGTATGCACACTAACAGGCAACCTGACCAGGAATTGCACCCCCAGCTTTTGGTGTACAGGATGACATTCCAACCAACTGAACCACCTACCAGGGCAGAAAGTGCAAAGAAACTTTTAATAAGAAATGTATGACTCACTGAGAGGCAGTACTTTCAGGAGGATTTATATCATAGCTCAATGGGAGAACTATCAAAGTAAAATGATGTTTTCATCTGCAAAGAAAACCCCAAAGTACTGCCATCATCAGGTAGGCTTTTTGATGACCAGAAAGAGGAATACATTTGTATTCCAAAATTAAGTTAGGTGATATAATTATTTGAGTTTAAATAATGGCACTGGTAATTCAGTGGAGGTTTGCTGAATCATAGCCTTGTTCTCTTTTCATTGTACCACACTGCCGTTCTGTTGGGAACACCTACACTGGAGCTGTGCTTCCCAACCCTTTTTACATCATGATTCATGTGGAAAATGATGGCATTTGTTAGGCACACTGGAATAAGTAAATGAGGCTTTTCCTGGCCCCCAAATGTGAAACCCACCAGAGTCACAGTTTCTTAGCCTGACAGTTGACAGGCAAAATCTGGATTAGAGAATTACTTTTTCATGGTTAAATAGAATAATTCTACTTTACGTAAAGCACTTATCCAAAGTTTATTGCTTAATTATTAAACCCATATGTGTGGATCGTCAAATTTATGCAAGAGCACTGCTATAGATGCTGGGGATCCAACAATGAGTTTTCTGTCTTCTCCTGTGAGAACCAATGAAATGAACAGTAGACAAACTGTCTTGAGATCTGGACATGTTTCCTCCCTTGATTTGTAAGCGTGTAACTTGCAAGTAGTCAATCTGAATGCCTTATATTTGCAATGTGGACTGCGTCTACTGAAATATGAATTCTGGATAGCCTGATATGGGAGAGGGATTTTCCATGGTATGGAGAATTGGGGATCTATATTCTAACCCCAAATCTGTCACTAGCTCTCTTCCCTCTCTGTCTCTTCATTTCTTGAATCTGATGGTTAGACTAGAGTCGTGGTTTATAAACTTTACAATATGGATCCCCTACAAGCTCCATCCTTTCACACTCTTCATCCAGAAGTGATTTGGGTCTCTTTTGTATGTGTCTAATTCATAAATTATTTCCCTGAACAAAGGATTATAGGAGAGACAGGCAAGTGAGCGAAGTTGAAAATTCCTGGCCTAGAATAATTGCTAAAGACTTTTAAAGGTTTGGTATTCTTTAACTCTGCTTTTTTTATTTTTTATTCTTACCCCAACAAAACCAAAACTGTATCTAGAATGTGAGATGTCACCCTTATCTTTCCAAGAGTCTTTCCTGTTTCAATATTGCTTTCTTGTCTTAAAAAAATAAAGATTGAATATAAGGTTACATTTTAATTTTATGAAATGAAAAATTTAACATTTCTAAATGGCAACATTTTAGAGTTTGCTGAATCTTCAAATACTTATGTCTCTTTAAATAAAATACTTAACATTGAACACATGTATACCTATGCAATATATAAATTATAGAAATGTTATTTTCTTTATAATCTACTAGTAGCTAATGCTTATGCTACCTATATTCTTCATTTATATTCAGATGATTCTTCCAGCTTCTGACTGTGAATTGGAAAAGTTATTTATACAATATCCAAGGATAGAAAAGATACAACCAGATTGTATCTCTAAAAACAGTTGCTTTGGGAAGTTATGTGTATAAGATTTTTTGTGTGATTTTATTTTTACTTAACTTTTTTGTTTTTAATCACAGTCGTATTGCCATCATCTCAGAAGAGTTTAAAGCCGTGCATTTTAACAGCTAATTTCTTGTTTGGCTTTTTCTGCTACTCTATAACATCTTTTCCTTTTAACTATATTTTCATTGGAGTAGCTGCCCAAAACAATTTATAAAAATCCTTAAAAATCTTCAAATAATGCCAAGATTTTATTTAAAAAAGAATAAAATTTAGACTCTTCATTCAGAGTAAACTATAAGGTATTTATGTCATAGCTGGTTACCAGTTGTCTACTGTATGCTATGGACTATGCAGGTGTGGGTGAGGATGTTGCCGTTGGGGATGCTGTAATACACTGCCCAGATCCCTCTTAAGGACTGAGGCTCTCATTCCTCCAGATGCTGGGATTGTTGGCAGTTGATGGTTCATAGCTGAGTCCTTCTCTAGTAATTACCCTCAAGGGAACTTCATCTTCACTCAAGGTGCAGCGATGCAAGTTCTCTATCCCCTAGTTTCAAGGAAGAACAATTCTGCAGGGCCATTCCAGCTCCAGACTATTCCATGGAACCATCAGAATCCTTTCTTGTAACTGCATCTTAGTTCAACTCCTCTACTCAGGAACTTCCTGCACTATCCCACAGGTGTTGATCTCAAAGACACTCTTCAGTAACTTCCCATGTGCAAATCTCTGTTTGAGAATGCTTCCTAGGAAACTCAACCTATGCCTGTGGCTCCATGGGGGGCAGGGGGAAATGTGTGGGCTCAGTTTGGTCATACCATTAAATCAAGTACATTACATTCAGTGTCATAAGAGAAACATTATACAATCTTTTGGGACTAGAAGAAGTGACTCGTTTTCTTGGAGTATAGCAGAGGGAAAATTAGGAAAGGTTGTGCAGAAGAGGTAACATTTGAGCTTAACTTTGAAGAATGACTAGGTATTCCCTAGGCAAAAAAGAAAGGATATGAATCAGTCTGAGCTTGTAGAACATAGCTTATGAAAGATGTCGCAGAAAGCTCATGACAGCAGGAAGTTGGAGGCTGTGGGGAGAGCAGCAGAGGCTGATCCAGAGCCAGCTCATGAAACTCATTCCTGCATTCGAAGGTTATTATGCTGGAGTAGGCTCTTCCTGCCTACCTACCCACTGATCAATCACGGCACCCCTACCCCACATACAAATGTGGTTTGAGTAGATATATTTAGTGATATTCTTCTTCCACTCTTTTGCTTGAAGACCTTCTTTTGTTTTACTTTCTTAAAAATTATTTATTAACCTTTTCATTTTAACCTACTTTGTGAAGACACAAAGATCATCTATGGTGCTTGAAATTCAACCAATAGCAATTTCTGGAATTCCAAGTGAAATTCCAGGCATAGTAAATGTTACATAGTGTAGAATTCTAATACATGAACCCTCCTTTCACATATCAAACAAGGGGTTATCCAGGTGTTTCTAGTATATAGCTCATGTTGGAAACATTGGCCTTTTCCTATTGTTGTTAACACAGATATATCACAGAGTAATAAAATTGCAGAGTTAGAATTAATCATTGTTTTACAGACAAGAAAACTGGGGTCTAGAGAGAAGAAATTGTTTACCCAAAGTTGTATGCTGCATGTTGACAAAGCCAGAAGGATAACTCATAGGTTTTATCTAGCAACTTTCCCTCTCTATGGCTACATAATGAATTCATCATATCACCCTCTGAACAATGCCAGTCTGACGTCTGCCCCTATTGAACTCCATGGCCCAGGTCCAATTACATAAGGGCTCCAGGTCTGTTTTCTCACCTCTGAAATCAGAGGCCTGGACTACGGGAATGCTCAGTGCCCTCCTCTCTGACATTGTAAGAGTCTTTATCCTTTCTCTAGTAGAATATATGTCTAAGGGTCCTAGTGGACCAATTGAAGACTGAAAGGAGATGAGTACAGTAAAGGGAACTGGCTAGACAAGGTTAATTTGTCCTCCAACACCATTTGCTAGTCCAGGCTAACAGCTGAATTCTTAGAACCTTTAATTTCTCATATGTGGACATTTCACAATAATCTTACTTTAGGCATATTTTACAGTTTTGCCTTTGTAGAAGAAATGTTCAGATTACCTGTCTTTTAAATAGTGCTTCTATAGGTCATGATGGTTTTAAGTAAATTGACTGAAACTTGCAGCCAAGCCTCAATGCAAACAATAACATTTTCTGGTCAAGCATTTTCTGGTTTGTTCAACTCCATTACAGGCTGCCCTTTAAAAAAATGTTAAAAGTTAAAACCCACAAGAGGAACAAAACACAAGTCTCAGGAAGACGATTTCCAGCCGCATTAGCTCAGATCACCAGGATAGAAAAGTAGCAAGGCCTTCATTGTCCAGACCATCATTGTCTCCAGACTTTCATCTTATGTTTTTCTGCTATTTTAATTTTACCACTTTAAAATTGGAGGGTGAGGGGGTAGGTTAATAGTTTCCATGAGTTTAGACTGTGACCAGAGGCATACTGAGCAATTTCAGTACCCCCAGCAACCACAGCTTTGAAGAGAGGACAGTGATGAATTTACTAATTCATCTTAGGAGAGATTCCTGAGTCAGGGGAGTCAGGCCAATAGTGTGCTGCAAGGTGGGAGGTAAACAATATGCCTTCCTTCATTCTTTTAACACACATTCACCCTGGGCTTATTTTGTTCCAGGTAGTATACTAGGTGTAATATGGGACAGATAAATACATTCCTTAGACATAGTCCCAGCCCTTGAAGAAATAGACATCTGCACAAATAATTTTAATACAAGTGAACTTTGTGAGCACTACAAGCTCAGGAAGTGGATAGAAAGAAACAGTTTATTCCAAATAAAGACATCAAGGAAAGCTTCACTGTGAAGTTGCCTTCTGACCCATACTTAGAAAGGTCAGTATGGCAAATTGCAATTAATACTTCCAATGCACAGGAGTATGGAAGTTTCTCATAGGTGTGAGTGTGTGTGAGCAGTCCGAGACATTAAGGAAGTCAGTCTAGAAAGGGAGGTTGAATGTCAGATATGGAACTAGCTCTTTTTACATTGTTAGGCCATATAAGTTTTTGCTAACAGGAAAATTATTTGGTCACATCTGTGGTTTGGAAAGGAAACTGGCAGTCACTTTGGGGATAGGGAAGTATTACAAAAGAAGCAGCATGCAAATAAGGAAGCCCATCGGAGACCATTGCTGTAGTTGAGATGTTAATACATTTGTTATCTACCCACAGGTACTTCTTGCCTAATGGCCATTTAAAGGTTCTCCTGATATGAGGGCAGTTACTCCTTAATTTCCATATCCCTTCTAGTTCTGCATTTCTCTCATCAGATACCCATCCCCGGTTTATTCTAGATTGTAAATTCAGTGACTCAGTCTAGACATCTCAGTTGGAATATAGCATATTACATGTGAAACATGGTTGTTAGGAAAGAGCACATGAAGTTCTAGGGAAAGATGAAAAGTCAACAGGTAATTTTATCAGTCTTTCATAGTCCTGACTCTATAAATGGTGTCCTCTTTAGGGGGGAATATTTATTTTGAAAACTCAATATATCTCTGCAGCTAGATAAATTGACTTTCTTAATTGATCTCTCAAAACTGGAACCCCTCTAAGGTTCAACATTTCCATTGAGAGCTTATAACCCTACACTGGAGTTGATGTTTGAATCAAGTATTCATGATCACTGGCCTCAATGGTTATGCTGAACTATGCCTGGGGTCAGCAGCCTGCATGCTCTGTGAGCCCGTTACCAGACAGACCACACTGGAAAATGTTAGGGTCCTTGATGACTCTACTAGGTCTTTGATGATGAAGCAAGTGTTAGAAGTAATAGTGAAGCATTTTTCCAGAGGAGAACCTGAGTTGGATAGTTCAGGGGTAAACAAATTATAGCATAGGCCAAATCCAGAGCACCACCTGCTTTTGTATATAAAGTTTTATTAAAACACAATGACGCCCATTTGCTTATGGATGCCTATGGCTGCCTTTGCACTACAATGGCAAAATCGCACTGTTGCAAGAAAGCCAGAAATATGTCCTCTACGGGTCTTTACCTAAAAGTCTGCCATCAACCTGACTGTAGTGGGAAGGGACAAGGGGAGGAGTCAGAAGACGTGTTTTCAATTTGACATTTGCTACCTATTACCTGGGTGACCTGAGAAAAACCACGTGACCCATCTGACTGTGTTTCCTTCTCTCTAGAATAAAGATTATAAAAGTACTGACTGTGGTGAGCAGCCATGCCAGTGTGTCCTGTGACAGTGACCATCATACTGTAAGTCACTGTGGAAGGGCCACCTCATCATCAGCATTGTTCTTTCTCTCTCCAGAATACCCTGGAGCAGTGCAGTGTATGCTCCAAGCCCATCATGGAGAGGATTCTCCGAGCCACCGGGAAGGCCTACCATCCTCACTGCTTCACCTGTGTGATGTGCCACCGTAGCCTGGATGGGATCCCATTCACCGTGGATGCTGGTGGCCTCATCCACTGCATTGAGGACTTCCACAAGTAGGCAATCTCCCCTCCTGCCTCCAGCCTGCCCATCTTAGGGTCTGTTCTCACTGCCTGGCACCTAGGCCTCACAATCTTCTCTTGGAGCTATGGAATCTCAGGATTTGATGGGGCCTTCAAAGAATTTACTGATCCTCCTCATGCAATGCAGACATTTGTATCAGGTGGTCCATGTGGTCTTGGCAGCCTGTCCACTGCTTCACAGCTTCCCTGGGGCTTGTTCCTGTCATCTTTGTGTGGCTGTAATTGTGAGATAGTTCACTCAGCTACAGAGGATTTGTATTGGAGAGGGGCAGGATCCTGGGCTAGCCCTTCTGGCCTAAACCTGAACAACATGTGTGACCACCATGTGTGACTTTGAACAAATTGCTCAATTTGTCTGTGCTCTTCAGTTTGCTCATTAGACCAGACCCTATCTTAAAGGTCTCCAGCTGTAATAGCCCAGGATTCTCTCTGAGCCAGGGATTCTCTCTCCATCCTGCCACTCAACAGATAGGAAGTTATGGGGCAAAGACACAGAGAATAGTTCAGTCCTTACTAATGGAAGCCTCTCACATACTCAGAGGCAGCTTAACGCTACTGTCAGCACATCCATACCCTCCCCTCACCTCTTCTCCCACTCAGGCCTTCTCTTTCCCAAGATATTTTCTAATGAATGCAGTATTGTGCAGTCTTTTGAGGAGGATTAGAAAGTAGAGCCTCAAGGTCATGGGCTGGAAAAATATGTCCCCACTTCCGTAATTCTTTCATTGCAGGTCCCTCTTTCCTCTATGATAGTTTGGATTTTCATAAAAGTTTTATGGTTTTGTGTTTTGCTTATTTTTATTTCACCACTTTGTTAGTTGGGTCATTGGCTGGTCACATTTGTTAACATATTTTTAGGAACCATACGAAAGCTTAGATGTGATTTATAGACAGTATACACAGAGGCCTTCTGGATGATGTTTGTGGGGCAGTGGCTTTCCAGACAGTCTGAGGCTCTGAAAGAGATGAGGTATGTATGGCTCACCAGTGTGGGTATCCATTCTAGGGCCTCCAGATGTGCAGTCTTGTGGGTTCATTTTCACCGCTCTGTTGATCGTCAACAACCAGGAGGTACTTGCCACAAGTAGTTGGGGGACCTGAGACTCATAGTTTAAAAATGAATTTCCTGACCACTTTCCAAGTAGCAAAGAAAGTGAAAACCTCACCAAAAGACGTGAGACTGAATAAATTAAAAAAAAAAAAAAAAAAAAACAGAGGCAGAGATTCTCCAGCTGAATTAGACAAGGAAGGCCTCACTTTGAAAGGGCAGTCACAGCATAAATTGTACTTCACATTATTGATATTTTTAGCTTGTAATTACACGTGAAAAAAACACACACAAAAAAAACCTGCATCTATTTAAGGGAACTGAAAAGATACCAATGGGGAGTATGTTTCTGTCACTACTTCTCTCCCTTCTTAGACTTACCCTAATCCAAGAAAGAGTGGTAGATATAATCAGAGCACACATGTTTCGAAAAAGAATGATATATTACACCCTCGATTGAAACAGGAAATCAATTCTGACAAATGGAAGTTTGTATCTATGCATTTATCTTTCATTTCGGGAAGTGGGGAGCATAATTAGAGACTTGCAACTGGTGACATAAGTGTGTGAGTCTGAATGCCCCAGAAAAGCAGACTTGAGCAACTAAAGAGAAAAAAAAAAATCTCAAGCCCCCAACTGTCTCCCCGCCGCCACCACTAATTCAGTGGTATGTTAAAATACAAATTATTTAAAAAAAATATGTTGTCTGTATGATTAGCAAGGATTTGTGGGGGGGGGGGGGGAGCTTCTTTTTTATCTTTTCCCCATTTCTCAAAGAAAAATATGAGAACATTTTACAGAACTCTGTTTCTGAGACTTGAAAATACTAGAACAAAAGACAGCTAACAAGTCTAACCCCACCCAGCCTGTGTGGCTCAGTATTTGAATGTTGACTTAGGCACCAAGAGGTCACTGGTTCCATTCCTAACCAGAACACGTACCTGGGTTGTGGGCTCAACCTCCAGTAGGGGGCGTGCAGGAGGAAGCTGATCCATGTTTCTCTCTCTCTCTCTCTCTCCCTCTCCCTTCCTCAATCTTTAAAATCAATAAAATCATATACAAAAATAAAAATAAAAAATCAAACCCGGGGAGGGGGGGTGGGAAGGGGGGGAGGCGGCAAGGCTAAGTAGAGGGTAGTTTTAGGGGAGTGCAGACTGTGGAATTCCCTTTCCACGTCCCGCGTGGTCCAGGGTTCCGGTTCAGGGTTCGAGTTCTGGAGAAGGGCCGCACACAAATGAAAAGAGACTTGAAGAAATGTAATTTGGCGATATGGGGGGCCAGGCGGTAGTCCAACTATAGTGGGAGAGCTACCCTCTGCTCTGGCCCTGCTATCCCTTTTATTGAGGCTATGGGGAAAACACCTTAGGCAGGAAATAACAGAAATATACACAAGATAAACAGAGGTGGAGGCTGCTTCAGCTAACAATGTTTAATCTAAAGGGTGAGTGGTTAGAGCAATTTAATGTTGTTGACAGCCTTCCTGGCTTCCTGTCCACATCTCTATTAATGAAACAGTAATTGGTTTCCGGCAGCACACTTCTTCTGCAAATAGTTCGGGGGGGGGGGGTGGGGGGGGGCTTGTTCTTGGTCTTTCTGAATAGGTCTCTCTTTGTGAGGTTTTAGGAAATATATTTTAATTCAATGTAAATGTGTAAACACAGAGGTTTCTGTGTGTTCATTCCTGTACTAAGTGCCCAAAGAGAGGAATTACCTAAGGTGAAATTGCACAGATTCATAGAGAAAAGCCTCTGTCAGCAAGGAGCTTGTCAGGAGGAGGGTACAGAATATGTGTGATATCGGGCTGGAAGGGCTCACGGCCAGGAGATAGGCATGGGCAAAAGCTTGAGCCAGAGTCAGAAGAGATTCATTGGCCCTGGGCTCTGAGCAACTTCTGGAAGCAGCATTTCAAGAGTGTTTTTAATGGGAAACTAGGAGATTCCTGGCAGAAGGGACAACCCAGGCAATAAATGAGGGTATGGAGTTAGGAAAGGCTTCTCTACATTCAAGAAAGACTTGCTTGGCTATAACTAGAGCAGAGTGGGGAGGGGGTTACCGTGAGATACAGGAAGCCCATGAGAAAGGATTTATCTTGCCTGCTTACAAACCAGTGCTTCCCAAACTTCCAGGTACTCGGGGACCTTATTAGCTGCAGGCTCTAATTGAGTAGGTTGAGGGTGGGCCCTAAGGTTCTGCATTTCTGACAAGCATCCAATTGCACTTTGAGTAACAAGCTTGTGAAATACTATTTTCAAGGCCTTCTTAATGGGGACATCCCCTACATAACCACCTGCAGTCAGGTTTGGCTCAAGTCCTCCAGCCTATTAGGTAGAAACTCTTTCCCATATGTCATTTTAGAGGACTGCTCAAATGCAATTCCAGGGAGACTGACTGTACCTCACCCCCAACACACACACACACACACACACACACACACACACACACACACACACACACACACACTTTCCCATTTCACCTAAATGGCCATCTTTCATGGCACAACTTAATTGTCATTTCCCTAAGAAGCTTTCTCTGATCTGATGTCAATCCCGTCCCATCCCCATGTTTCACTTTGCATCCTTTTCTAGCTATAGATAACACTCAACATAGTCTGACTAGTGATAAAAAATGCACATGCATGCACATATACATTCATAAACTTTTACAGTAACCACCGTAAATGATTGTTTCACTATAATAGGATATGCATATATAAATTAATAGAATAAGTGCAGAAATATATAGAACTCCCTCACCAGTCTGTTTTCTGCAGTCCTAGTTTATTCCTGTACTTCCAATGCCAGCACAGTGAGCCCAGAAAATCAGGCTTCTTTAACTGACCCTTTCATTATATTGAGCCTTTATTCCACAATCTGTGCTTTCTTATCATGCATATTACACTAAGCCCATTTGTTTGTTTCATCAGCACCCATTTGTGGATTGCCAGAAATGTACCAGGACACAAGATGATTAAGACCATCCCTCCCTGGGCCTTGGCTCCCGAGGCTGTAAAGTCGAAATGATAAAAGTAGCTCCTCATAACATTGCTGTCAGTAGAAAACAAGGTCAAGTGTTTAACAGGGCTTGGCACATAATAAGCACTCAATAAATGGTAGCTATTTTAACCATCAAAAGTGTTATCAAATTTATATTTTTTATTATTATTGTCTGCTCAGTGAGCTGAACCTTGAAATAGACCACCTGGGATTTAGAACAGTCCTTGAAATGCTGGCCAACGAACACTGTGGGGGCTGCAGAAACCACTTCCTGCCTCTTGCCTTTACTTCTTCTCTTCATGGAAATGAGGCCAATTGGTAAAAGTAGCTCATTTTTTCATTACTCGGCAAGAATACAGTTTATGCTTTTCCAAAAAGGAAGGACCTTGAGATTGAACATAAAGGCCCATGTAACATATTTTTTATGGAGAAATAATGCAGCTGCTTCATTTCATTGGATATAGACTGAATTTCTGCCCTCTGCACCACTCTTGGGGGACTCAGACAACCTGTCTTATGGAAGGTTACAATTTAGTGGTCCCCAAAGAGATGCAAATGATTCCTACTATAATAAGCATATGCAATGAAATATCCTAGAGGAGTAAGTAACCCCACTGGGGGAGATTGGGTAAAGCTCCTGGATACAGTGATTGGCAAGACATATTTCTGGCCTTATAGAATTTACAGTCACGTGGATTTGGGGAAATGAAATTTTGCAGTTGATTCTAGAAGCCTTCTCATTTCACTACTGGTGACCCAAATTCAAAAACAACCAGATAGTCCAAAGCAATTTTTTTTTTTGCCACTGAGTATAAACTTCTTGTATAAAATACCAATTATAACAACTCTGATTACTGCTGCAGTTGTACCATAGTCCTTTTAATTATTCTTTCATAGCAATCAATTTATCTATTGCTTAATTTATATGTCTTTAGATTGCAGCCATACAGATTGCCTTATGGGTGCTGCCAGGAAAATATATGTACATATAGAGTTTAATATACGTAAATAAGCTTTGACAACCATAAAGTGCTCTGCAAAGTATAGATTACTATCATCATTTCTTTTTAAGTCTCACCAAAAATAAATAAATTTTAACATCATCAATGTTAAAACCATTACCACAAGTAAATGAAGTTGCACAGTGTTTTTATTTTTTTATTTTTTCACTTCTTATCCATGCCTATTTCAAAGCATGTCTCACTTCATGCCTTCACAAATGCCACCCCTAAATGCCAGATACAGATGGATATATGGCCAATATTTGCCTCTTATTAATCTGTTATGAGAAAAAAATTCTTAGGGCTATCAGTCATAGTAAGGAATATTAAGAAGTTAAGAAATATTAACCTCACCAACAATTAACCTCAAAATTGTATCTATATGTGTATGTAGGTGTAAGTGCATCTCTGTTCATGTACACTTACCCTTCAGAAGTGCTAAAGTCCTTTATAGAATAAAAAAACACACACAAATCTTTAGCTTTCCTTTTTTAAAATATAATTTTATTGATTTCAGAGAGAAAGGGAGAGGGAGAGAGAGGTAGAAACTTCAATGATAAGAGAGAATCACTGACCAGCCGCCTTCTTCATGGCCCCCACTGGAGACCAAGCCAGAAACCTGGGGATGTGCCCTTGAGGGGAATCAAACCCGGGACCTTTCAATCCATAGGCTGAAGCTCTATCCACTGAGCAAAACTGGCTAGGGCAATTCTATTCTTTTTTAACTGATTCTGGAAACTTAAACTTTTGAACTCTCCAGTCCTGCATTAATACCTGGACCTACATCAGGTCATTGTATATCAATGCCTGGCCATACATCATAACCTCCAGTTGACTATCTTAAGTGACTTTGAGAAGAAATAGTTTCATTGTCCAGATCACTGGACATCTGAAGATTACCATCTTAGACCAACCTAGAGGCTTTGAATAGAGGACTGATTCTTCTCAATAACTTTCTTGTTTTTCAAACAAAAGTTTAACACAAGCAAAATGTAAGAAATGAAGACTTGGCCATAGTTTGGTGTAGAGTATTTAAACTCACTAACCTCTGCTATTTTGGAAAAAAAAATAGTCATTTGAGGTTTAATTCCTAGAATTCAAGACACATTTCAAAGAAAGAAGCTCTGGCCCTAACCGATTTGGCTTAGTGGATAGAGCGTCAGCTGGTGGACTCAAGGGTCCCAGGTTTGATTCTGGTCAAGGGCATGTACCTTGGTTGTGGGCACATATCCAGTAGGGAGTGTGCAGAAGGCAGCTGATCAATGTTTTTTTTCTCATCGATGTTTCTAACTCTCTATCCCTCTCCTTTCCTCTCTGTAAAAAATCAATAAAATATATTAAAAAAAAGAAAGAAAGAGGCTCTGATAACTGGGAAGCAGGCAAAGTTATCAAGCTCTGAACAGTTTGTTCAGGTCTGGGGAACACATGCAAAACTCTAGAAGCAAATAGCGGAGACAAGTAGGGACCTCCAGGACTTATGTTTTCCCCTCGGGTGATCTTGCCCAAGCCCAGGGTGTGTTTTTGGATTCTGTTCACAGGTGAATTCCATGCCACATACACATGGCCAGTAGCTCCCAGCTCTCATGCGAAAGCAATTCACACTCTCACTCCCCCACATCACCCAATATCATAATATTTATGATCTACAAGGACCTCAACAGTCAGTGAGTCTAACTCCTTTATTTTAGAGTTCAGGAAGCAGACCCAGAGAAGGAAAATGACTTGCTTAAGGTCACAGAATGGTAGATCAGATGTCCTTTCAATTTACACCTTTTATTCTTTTATTTTAATTTTTATGTTTTACCTGTTTGTCATTGTCTATGCTCAGTACCTATCCAGAATTATCTCTTTGTTTTCAGGAAATTTGCCCCCCGATGTTCTGTGTGCAAGGAGCCTATCATGCCAGCCCCCGGCCAGGAGGAGACTGTCCGAATTGTGGCTCTGGATCGTGATTTCCATGTTCACTGCTACCGGTGTGAGGTCTGTGGTCTGCACCCTCAAATCTTGCAAGGCAGGCATTGAAAGGCCCACTAGAGCCAGGTTTTCATAAACATAACAATTATTCAATCTGAGACAGCCGGGAGTGCCTGTCTTCAAAGGACTTGGGTTTTAGATCTGACATGGGCACTTAATGATAGTGATGTTTGATAAGTCACTTTACCTCTCTCATTCTCTATTTCCACACCTATTAGAAAGACTCATTCTTATCTTCCCCAAACATGGCTGTGTGACTAAAATGCAAAATTGCATATTCAAGGACACTGTCAATCGCAAAGTGCTAAGTGGGTAGGAAAAGTTATTGCTGTTGTTGTTACTCTACTGAATCTTTCACTTGGGCTCTGATATTCCTGTGAAGCAGAGACACCATTGTCCCCATGGAGGAGGATAAGGATTTATTCCTTTATGAGGGGTTGGAACTTCATGTTCAAAGTCATGGAGATTCATTAAGTTAGCCAGCACTGACTGAGCACTTCGCACCACAGGTCAGGTGACTGCTAAGAGCTACAGAAGAGTTATGCACAAGGTGCCACGGGAATATATATACATATACACAGCAGCTGTGATCCAAGCTGGAAGTAACAAGGAAGGCTTCTTGCCCAAGGGACATATAGTCATTTATACAGCAAAGAGGAGCAAGGCTTTCCCCTAGAATCCAGGTCTCCAAAGGGCAGCACATTCAGAAAATGATTTCAAAACGTTTTCTTATCCCCCACTGATGATAAAGGGTAACGATGAATTAGTGGTTAGGGATCTGTTTTATTTTCTCTTGTTCTTGCTATTGTCATTTGGGTTAGGGAACAAAGCTACCATTTGAAATACCCTAAGTTTGGATCCTTCTCTTCCTGAACCTGTATTTCCTATTAACTGACCTTAGGAGAGTTATTTTACCCTGTTCGTATATATCCTCAATATCTAACTCAATTTTATTTAAGACATACTGTGTTGTATACTGGGGATGGGTTGGAGGGGCCTGGTGGTATGTGAAGTGGGAAGAAAAGTGGCCACATTTTCAAGGCCTTGAATGGAAAGCTGAAGAACTTGATCTTCACATGAATCGTTTGTATGTTCGTGTGCATCATTTCCATCTGTCTGTATTTCCCTAGGATTGTGGTGGCCTCCTGTCTGAAGGAGATAACCAAGGCTGCTACCCTTTGGATGGGCACATCCTCTGCAAGACCTGCAACTCTGCCCGCATCAGAGTGTTGACCGCCAAGGCTAGCACCGACCTTTAAGTTCAGTGTCCTGTTCAGCTGGTTAGTTGGTGGTACTGAGAAGAATGAAACACCAAAAATAAATAAATAAATAATAATAATAAGAAGAAGAATACTAAGAAAAGCAATAGGAAAATAGAAGAAAGGCATTCAAGCTATAGGATGGTCTCTGTTCTTCATGTAGTAGGAAACTTTCTGTAGAAACACATAGATTATAAGATTTTTTTAAACATTCTTGCCAACTACACATTTCACATTTAGTTATGTAGGACCTTGATGGGCCTTTGTTCCCAAGGACTTCCACATTTTTGCACGGATTATGCTCCATCCCATTCACTTCCGCATTCCTGTACGCTTTAATCCCTGTTTGTCTCACTTTTCATCTGGTTGAATGGCTTTTTTTAGTGTGGTATTTGCTGTCACACAGATTTTCCTGGGTGAGTCTGCCCACTCACAGGTGCTTTTAGGCTTGAAGTCTCTCCATCCTATCATGTTCACATTTCCTCTGATCATAAAGGATAGTTGTTCTCTTTGTGTATCAAAAAGCATATCATTCTGTTGCTCTAAACGGGTCATGTCCCTTGGCGGGGGAGGGGAGGAAATGCACAACTTATATGTTAGACTATAAAGAATTTAAGTTGTAAATTAGATAGGTTAAAACAAGCCCAAATTTGTAACCATCCAAATCAAAACCTATAGTGACCAGTTGTCAGGGCTCATTTGAAAACAGGTATTAGTGAAAGAGGTCCAAACTTCAATGTTTTTCTAAAGAAATTACAGGTAGAATATGCTGGAAAAAACATTTGGGGTTAAGTTTGAAAAGCCCATTATTATCCCACAATATTATCTGAAGATTCCCCTTTTTCATGCTGCTTAGACACATTACAGACAACCTTTTTTGTCTCTAGAATATAACATTTTCTGTACTGTCCTACTTTTCATATCAGAAATCCTGATTTTTTTCTAATATTCAAACATGACTACCAAAATTGATTTTTTCTTTAGTGAAAGATAGCTGTGCAACCCCCCCCCCTCCCCCAGACCCAGGTCCTTTTTGCCTGATAATTGCTAATCAGGGCACACAAAATAAAATTGTGTAGTTTTGTCTAGTTTACTTTAAAAAGACAGGAAAACTTGAAGAGTGTGAAACCACAGTTTCATTATTCTCTTAATCCTTCTGCAACTGAAATTACATATCATAGGAGACATTTTCATATCATTGATGTGACATTTCACCACACTTTCAAAGACAATCACCGAAAAACATAGTTGCCTTTCTGAGCTAAAAATATGCAGAGTCTGCCTGGAATCGTTATTCAAACTCTGCCAGGCAGGGAAATGCTTGCTTGCCGACTGTGGAACCATACTTCATTAGGTTCTAACTTGTTTCTTTTATGGAGACACCGATCTTAATAACGGCAGGTTGCCGTCTTTTAAAATGATTAAGTGTTTTGGATTGAGATTTCTTAAACCTTTCTTCAAATCTTCCACAAGTATATACTTTTAAATTATGAAGTATTTTAAATATACACAAAAGTATAAATAATAATATAATGAGTCCCTGTATATGTAACACCCAGTTTAAGAAATCAAATATAACAAATATAGTAACATTCCCGTGTACCCTCCCCTGATTCCACAAATAGATTTTTCATGATTTTAAAGTGATAGAGCCAGTTTTTCAGTCTGATTTTTTTAAACACATAGAACAGAAATGAAAAAAAAAAAGTATTTCTGCATGTTTTAAATCACAACCCATGCCTCAGGAATTCCAATTAAATATATTTTACTTTAGTAAGAATAATCATAAAAATGTTTCTTTTTTTTTTTTTTTTCCAATAAGAAATTCTTAAGTTTGTGGTTACTGTAGCTCATCTAAGTTAATTTGTGGCTCATTTGCTTTGGTCACCGAACAGTTTTGTTTTAGAACCTCCAACATTGTAGCTTTTTAAAGTTGTTTTTGACCACTGCCCTCTCCTTACCTTACTGCTCTTATCTTTGATCTTAAACTTCTCATGATGTGAACTACAATGGGATTCCCTTTGAGCGGCATGGAGACAATAGCGATTGTATCTCTGAATTTCTGTCTTCCAAATGAAAGCCCAGACCATGCTGCTGACCTCTAAGAGCACTGACTGTTAGACAATCGGGGTGATAATATAATCTGTTTGAATTGCTTCAGTAACTTTGTTTTCTATGATATGCTTGGGTAAAACTGTCTTTAGGCCCAAAGCAAAGAGCCCAGTTTATTAAGAAATGGATTTTATCTCTTGAATAGCAGTCATATTATTATACATTTTGCCAAAAAAGGAAGAATTTATGAAATATTTATACTATGAATTGCAATAACATTCTACTTGTTTGTTACATTGAAGTCCTTATGTAACTGAATGTTTACAAGCAACAAAGAAAAAAATGTTATAAGAAAATACTGTCACAGACCCATCACTGTGGCTGTGCCAGGATACTGCTTGCTTACAATCTTTATAGTGCGTTTTTATCACATAACCTCAGAGTATCTTTACCAAAGATTTTTAAAAAGTAAATCTTTTTTAATATAGACTTATTATACTTTTATATAATAATGAATGTGCACACATACTTAAGCAGAAATATTTAGATTTAGATTTCTTTTTTCCTTCACAAGGTATAATAAGGAAAGGATCCTACAATATTTTATTCCAGGATTTCTTAAATATATGATTTATATTGCTTTCTTGTCTTTTCTATTAATCTTTTGGTTTAAACAATGCCAAATCACTCCTTACTGTTTTAGTTACATGAAATGTTGCCTATCACAGAGATTTAAAGATCTTATCACCTTAATGATTATAGTTCTATTGTCTTTTGATATATTGTCTTAATTGTTGACATTTAAATTCAAAATAATAGAAAAAAATCATGGAGTCTATAAGAAAAAGTTGGTAAAAATATACTGGTTTTAAAAAATTGTCAAGAACACAAATATTTGGTAATTCTGTGTAACATGAGAGACATGGGAGATGGGAAAAAAAACCCACTCTGTCATGGGCTGTGCAGATCATTTCAAAACCAGCTTTCTTCATTGTCTGGATCCCCAGCTCCTGCTGACTCAATGTGGAAGTCCCATGTGCAAACAAAATTGCCTTTAAAATGTAAAAATAAGTCATTGTTCCAGCATAAGGCAACAAGGCTTTGAGATGCTGGAAATATCTGCAGCTCAAAGATGTGGGTTCTTTTTCTTCTCACTCGCAAATTGTTTCTGTTGGAGCAACTTCTCTGATCAAAATTACTGTATTGTGGATATGCTGATTAATGCAGTGGCGTTATCAACCCTGCAACTATGTTCTCACTATGAAAGAGCCTTCAGAGATGCTTACAGTGATGCTTAAAGTATATAGAACTCTAGCTATATTTAAACAAATATTTTTATCTTGGTTCAAAGGAAGAAAGAGAGCACTTCTACCATGGGGCTGTAGTAGAGGGTTTTATGGAACATAGCAATGACTCTGAAAACACAACTTTCCAACAGTTTTCCTCGTTAGTAAAAATCCTGTTAATGTGAACCAGCCAGGGATAACAGTGTTATTTCTATTTGATATGGTTTGGGCTTCTCTTGTCAAATCTGTGTCTGCGGCCCCCTAATCCCTCTGTTATCGAGTTCTGAAGGGTGTTGGGGAAATGCTGGCAGCTGCTAGGGAGATCAGGGAAACACTGGGGTAACCTCACAGCCTCTCGCCAATCCTCTTGGCTTGGAAAGGCTTTTTTTTTCCATATACATTTCTAGAAATATTGCTATACTACCTTAGTATTTCACATTTGTAGTTTAAACAAGCGATTGTCCATCTGTTGCCTCGAGCTACAGTACATGTGTGTTATGAAATATGACAGCATGTTCCGTACCCTGCTTTAGCCATCTGTAGAAAACCAGTAGGCTGAAAAAGATATACCTCTGCGAAATGTTCCTCGAGTCCCTTTCCTGAGATTGCTCTTTTGGTGCACTTTCGTGGGAGACAATCAGAGAACAGCATCTATGTGTGCCTTAATTGTAAAGAATGTTTACACTACTAGGAATACTCCACTGAAGCATCTATAACATAAATATTAATCCCTGAATCTCATAGATATCTTCATCAAATATGTCCAACAAAATCCGGGGAGTTCTGAAGTCTTCATCTTAAACCATGCTAATAGTATTTCTTTTCTCTTTTATGTCTTGGAAGTACCTTATCGATTCCTAAATCGGGTAAACATTCTTAGTGGCCACAAGGTGACGTATTGGATGTTGTTAGTGATTATGTTTGGTCTTATTCTGGTTTTAGTCAGATAATGAAGACAAGACTTCACCTTGGACCTTTAACAGCCATTCACCATATCTGCTTTTTTAAGGTGTCACAGTTTTTTGTTTGTTTGTGTGTTTTTAAATTTAATACTGGACAGCACAAGTTGAGAATCCCTGTTCTGAGTCACTACAGTGCAACCATGAACATTTCAGGTTATTTACTTCACAGATAACTATAATGAAAGTGTTCTCATGAGGCTGTTGCTTGGTTAGCATATAATTTCAAACCTTTAAAAGATGATCTGATTAAAACTGTGCAACTTAGTGATAATTGTTTCTTCTTTTTCTCCTTTTTTCTTCTTCTCTTACCTTCTTTCCTGTCTACCCTGCCTATTAATGCTATCCTGCTAGGGATTTTCATAAATAAATCAATGCATTATAGTCCTTATGATATTATGAACATAACAAGAGAAGAAGGCTACCACAAAATATATGTGGCACCCATAAACCCTTTCTTTAAAAGGGCATATTTTCCATATTGTGTTTATTTGTAAAATGAGATAATAGTCTTTGGTTTTTATTTTAATGAGCTTTCATCAAGGACTCAGATCATAGCGTTCTTGGTAAATTCATTTATGACTGGCCTTCTTTTCTCAGGTAAATGCAAAGTAATCTTTCTAAGACTAGGTTAAGATTCTTTTATTATAATCCAAAGCATTTTTGACCAACATAACAATGATATTTATAGTGGTGGCATGTTATTTTATTCCACTGAAACTTGATAATTTTTCTTAAGGCAAGAAAAAACTATTATCCTTCAGGAAATTTTACACATATCAGCATTTTGCCCATGACAATGATATTTAATTTTAATAATTGAATCACAGTATTTTACTTAGGGTAGGTCAGCACCAGGGTTGTTCCTAGGACACATATTACTGGCATTTAGTCTGTTTATAAAAGCAACCTGAGATCAAGTCTGGGTCTCACATTGAAGTATTTTGCTAAAATTTAGGTCTGAGATTCTTTGAATGCTGGCTAATCCTGATAAAAGTATGCCCTGTTATCCTTTTGTTTGTGTGAAAAAAAGCTTATAATTCTAGGACTATATTTCCAGTTTTTGTTTCTATCTTCACTTCAATTTTCTACATGTTTTCACAAGGTTGGCATTGATTTTCCTTTTGGGGAGGGTCACCTATGAGGAAAGTAAAACATATTACATACTTAATTCAATATATAAATGAAATTGCCAAGAAATAATGAGAAATCCCAGTGAGTATGTGTTGCTAGACACATTTTTGTTGTTGTTTTGGTTTTGGTTTTGTTTAACCTATTTCCAAGTGTAGGATTCAGGAGGAGAATGGATTTGAGAGCAGAGGTAGTGTGCAATTAAAACTATGGCAACACAGTTCTTAAATAGTGTAATTCTGAGAATTTTTATAACTTTTTTTAGGGATCAGCAATCACAGTTGTTTAAGAAGGTAACATACCTTCTTAAAGGTATGTTTCCAAGTTAATGAGGTTTTTAAAAATCACAATGGCTACTAATATATGTTTTTCCCTGTCAGAAGAGAGTAAAATGAGAGCTGCTGCTAGGTCCCATGGTATGGCCATCACTATACCAGAAATGTTATACTGCATGACCTCTCATCCCCTCTGAGAGGAGGGCATGGCTCACCTCTTTCTGAGAGCTGGTGATGCATATGCTGATATGTTCTTTGGCAAACTGCACTACATGCTGAGCATCTCTGCAGGTAGAGGTTTCTGTATTTACACAATGTTTTATCCCTTTCCAATGTACTTACCTAGTGAGCACAGTAAGTAAGAGTTTTTCTGTGGTTCTCTTGTTTATATCTTATCTACTTTCTGTAAAGTCTTGCCTAACAACTATACTATAATTGATTCGTTCTTGTTTTCTTTTTAGTTACAAACACAGAAAACTAAATATAAAATAGCATTTTCTCTTCAACAGAGAAAGGGAGGACACTTACTCCTTTCTCTATTATACTTTCCTGGCCCTTGTGCCAAAAAATGTGTGACTTGATTGTAATTATCCAACATACAAGTAGCTTATTTTGGGGAAAGTTGTGTACAAAATGCATTTTTACTAAATTCAGTGACACACACACCCCTGGAAGTTACAAGAAATTACTAAAATCTTTGCTCTCTGTTTCTTATTGTTTAATGTGCAGCATTCTCTAACCACAATAATAAATATATCTATTTCCATTCTTTGTTATAAATAAAAATTCATATTCTACAAGTGAAAAGGTACACTAGAGAGGAGAAAACTAATTCCTCTGTAAAACTGTAAGATGCTTGCATTAGATTTCCCTACTGTATGTCTTGGTTAACTTTTCCAAGGTTCCCATCCATTTGGGGGCAAGAGACAACTTCATTTTATCTGATAGGCATTGTCTAATATTCCCAAATGGAGGCCTTATTCAGCATCCACAAATGCTTTCAATCAACTTGGCACAAAACATAGCTTCTAATTCAGTTCTCAACCACAGGAATAGAATGATCTACCAAGAATGAGACTGGTGTCACTATGCCATCTTGTATCGTACACCAGTGCAGAGGGCTATAGGTGACCCCAAATGCCAGTGTTGTTCCTAGACCCTTAAGACCAACATGACCCTTGGAATGATGACCCTTTAAATTTAAAATTCCTCTCCTCCCCCCACCCCCGCCCTGATATGTCATATCCAACATCTTCTTAGACCATAGTACTACCCACAGCAGTCCATTCTACCTTTAGGGCCGCTCTTTTCTACAAAAGTTCTCCCTTAGGTTGAACAAAAATCTGGCTCTGGGGCTATGCAAAACAAGTCTAATGTCTAAATCATTGCCTGTAGGTCAGATATCAATCACTTACAATTTTCCCTAATTTATTGACATGATGTCAAGGCCAATTACCTTTCTGCTTTTCCTTTGAACAGTTGGACCAAAATATATTTCCTATTTTCTTTTAATATACCTGGTGAAACATAGCAATCAGTTTGCTTCAAGCTAGGTGAAAATACTTTCTTCAGGGTTGAAAGTAAATGGAATTTGAATCACTGAAATAAAACTGATTCTCAGTGTAGAAATTTCCTCCAAGGTCTCAAATCCAGGAGAGAGAATGCTAGATCAGATAGAGCTCCCATGTATGCAAAACTTGATATATTGTACTGGTTTTGATGTTGCCAAAAATCAAAGCCATTCTGAAAACAAGAACCAAGCTACTTGGTAAATATTCATTAAGTCTCTTCAACCCTTTTCTTTTTTCCTGTCTTCTCAAAAATAAGGTGTTTCCATACTGAATATGCAAGAGACTCCTGGATACTTTATAGGTTCAACATATGCTGATTTGTTTTGAGATTCACTTCCATTCTTCTGTGTTCCAGTGTTTATACCCAGAGATGTTGCACTTTAGACCAAGTGAGCAGCTTTCCTACATGAGCGATTAGGAACTATCCTTAGTTCATATTCTCTCTTTACATTTGTCCTCACTCGTTTCTTTAATCTAATAATCTCTGTAAGAGAATGAGTCCCTAAGTAACTTTGATTCAGGCCAACTGCAATAAGATCCAGCGGGTTCCATTGGTACTCCATAGGAAGGAATAGAGTGTCAGATAGAGTTAGGAAGAGTAATTCTTCCCAGTAAGGCTCATGGAGGAGTAAAATCTGGTAAGAAATCTTGAATTTGATGCATTAACTGATTTAGAGTTGAGGGAAGAATAGTTAAGGCACCAGAAACAACAGAGAAGCAGAGGCTACATTCAGAGAAGACCCTCTGCTTTAAGTATTATGAATTCTGGAACTTCCCTAACAGGAGAAAAGTCTTCCAGATATTCAAGGTCAATGGGGAGGAAGGTCATAGAGGAAGCCAAATTCAATTTTTATTTGCTGTTTTACTTCTTCATAATTGAAAGATAGGATGTGTCACCAAAATGTACTACACTATACAGTTCGAACAGGAAGCTTTATTTATAACATGCAAAATGTGTATTCTAATTAGCTCATAGCTACATACTTCACTCTTGCAGCAAACATGCCTGTCTTTTGAACCCCCACAAGAGAATGAGCAAGGCAGCCCTATTTTCCTATTGCTTTTAGGTCCACAATTAAAAAGGACTCCACAATGGTAAGATATGTACACATATAATACCTTAATAAAAAAATTGAAAAAAAAAAAAAGGACTCCACAACCACCTATTCCATCTAGAGTTAAAAATCCTTTACAGATTCATTGCTAAGTGATAATACAGGCTCTGCTTAAACATCATCTGTGTCCATGAACTCATCACTTCTTAGGATCTTCCATTTCCTCTTCTACACTTTGTTCCAAGTTCCCCCCTGACTCTAACAGAACCAGCTTTTGTAGCTTATCTTTTTCTTGGTGCCACACAAAAGTCATCTTTAATAAAAAAATGTTGCTTCCTTCCTCCATTTAAAATATATCTTTTGTTTTTGGCAATATATTACTTTTTTTAAAAAACAGCTTTGAATCTTAGCTGAAACTTATAAAAATATTTAAATATTCTTTAAAATAGTGAAGGCTTAAAGGTCATGAGTATTTTGCTGTGTTCTTTACTTCGTTATTCAAAAGACGGACTTTCCTGTCAATTGTTATATAGCTGTATGGCTTCACCCAGAAACTGTCCCATGAAGAGTACACTCTAGGTATCTGGCCTTAAACTGTTGCGAAATGTCAGTGTGATCTTCACTTTTAACACGGGAAAAGACAAAAGCAAAAAACAGTGGTTCTGTAAAACCTCATTTCTTCTAGCCAGTCCTGTGCAAAAGAATGATTATTCTGTTATGATTTTATGTAGAGAGGTATAAATTCTTTTATTATTGCCCTGGGTTGCTATTTAGTTTCAATAGCATTTTTTGGCCTATGGGAGGACAAGGCTTGCAGCTCCTTCCAGCCCAGTTTTGAATTAGAGAGCCCTGTCGGCAGAACCTGTCATCAGTCTCCTGGGCAGGATCTGGGGGTGGATTTCTGAGGTTTAAAATAATAATTCCTAAGAGAGCTTACAAACTTCTTTCGCACATAAAACAGCCCTGGGAGGAAGGTTATTAATAGCCCTATCCTAGAAGAGAAAGCTGAGGCTCAGAATTGTTTAGTGACTTGCCAAGAGCGATGCAGCTGGTAAGTGGCAAATTTTGGGACAAACTCTGGGCTTGCAAGTCCGGTGTTCTCTTCAGTGGCCACTCTCATGGCACAAAGTGCCGGGGCACAAGGTATGCTTCTCACAGACTAAAGTACTCCCTGTCCTAGGGCATCCAAGGAAAATTCACATACACCATTTAGCTCCCAGGTGGCAAATCCATGTGTGCACTGTAGGAGACCACTTAGAGCTAGCGTGCATATTGTGTCATCTTGTGGGAAATGACTAGGTATTCTGTCTGATCAGCAATGTGATGGAGACAGTGAACAAAGGCCTCAGTGAAGAACAAACAACTGTGGCATGGAAGCACACTGCACAAATTTCCCCAGAGATGGTTGGTTTACTTTACATTAACTGAAAAGCTCTCGGGGACTATGAGGTTCAGAACATCAGCTGAGTTCCTATAGTTTAGAATTCAGGGGAGTGCACAGGTGACTTGATCCTTAAGACAAGTGTCTCTCCTGTGGGCTACGATGTATGCCCCACAGAGGGAAAAACTGCTGTAGGTAAACAACGCATATCATTCTCTCTCAGTTCACGTTTATTAAGGAATCAGGCATTTCCAAACCAGACAAGCAACCAATGACCTTCAAACATCTGTGAACAAATATGATGGACTGATTGTGATCCTGAGATGTGGACTTTGCCGTGGATAACCAGACTTCAAGGACTTTTGTAATTTTGTGACTTGTGCATGCTGTCGTAGGGAATTGGTACTGTGTTTCCAGGATGCTCACTGAGAAACCTCTGTGTTATTCTAGAAGCTGCCCTACATGGCAGTTCAACAACTGGCCAACCTTCCTCTTGATCTGCATCCCTTAGGAAGCTGTGCCTTTTGATGTTTGCTCTTGGGTTTTTATTTCATCCCATTTCTCTCTTAGAGTTGTTTGGCTTTCGGTTAAAATCTGTGACACTGATTGAAAGATATTCTTTTTCATCTGAGTTGAATCTACTGTAGCAAACCTTTAAAATGATCTTGTCTAATAAGCTTTCCAGACATTTTCCCTCCCTCGAGTCTGCCATCCTTCAAGTAGGCATCATCATCTGTCTGCTTATTCCTAGGGATTAATGAAGCCAAGTTAAATAACAAATGGCCTCTCACCTCTTTCCACTCTTCACACCTGGGAACTACAGGCGGCGCCAGCCTGGCCAGCAGAGTAGTAACCTGGGCTGAGATGGCAACATTTAGAGTTTGGGAAGGTGCCTGATGGGTTGGAAAACAGTTCTTATAGAGTAGACAGAGCACCCCCACCCAGGGGTAGATTAATAGAAAAAGCATTTTGAGAACTTTGCAGAATTATCTAGGTGAGTACACCTGAGAAGAGACTCTCTTGGGTGGAACCTGTGACATCTTATTAGAAGACATAACAGGACAGTGAGGCAGTGAATATGAAAAAGAAGCCCTTTAAAAATATAAAAGGAGCCACAGCCTCTGATTTATCTTTCTATAATGTAAAGAAAATTATTAATAAAAAATGTTCTTCCTCCATTCTACACATTATAGTCCCCTGTATTTAGTGAAAATACAATTGTGTTCTCTTTAAAACATACACACTCATGCACACACAAACATCTTCCAAGAAAGCTGATCCTTCAAAATAGAAATCTTATTTTCAAACACTTGGGTTTTTAGGCCAGAAAATTAATACTTCCCAGACCTGACCCACTTTGTGTGTGTGTGTGTGTGTGTGTGTGTGTGTGTGTGTGTGTGTGTGTCTGCCAACAAGGAAAAGGAAAATTTATTTAAATTTTGTATGGATCCAATTGTCTCTTAAAATATTCCAAAGCAATTTGAGATGGGGGTGGAAACTAAGGTATTTCTCTCTTGCTTGATTCGCTTTTTATATTTTTATCTGTTGGGAAAAGGTAAGGAACTATTCCTGGGTCATTACTGTGTTGCCACTTTGTACAGTGTCTGCTTTGCTTTGCACTGAGGCATAGAATTAATAGTTGCGTTCCTGACTCCATCTCCCCCGTCAAGAGAGAGTAAATATTAAACCTAAATGTCTTTCCCCACCAAATGATTTAACTGTTTCTGAACTAGTTTAGAAAATGTGAAATAAGGAGAACTAGTTTTTCTTAGATACCTTTCTCCTTTCTTTTTTCCCCCTTGGGGACTTATGTATAAAGCAGGGGGCGGGGCGGGGGGGAATCCAGTTACTTCCAATTTCTTTTTCTCTCTGGGTGACAGTTGATGATCACTTAGTAATGATAATAAACCAGAATTAGAAGAATAGCCTAGCCAGGTTAGGATGAATTTGCCAATGTGTTTCACTCCTTTGTACATAGACTTTGAGAGGAAAAGGGATTTTACAACTTAAATATCAACAATAGGAATGAACTCATATTTTAACTCTAGTACAAAAGGCAAATTGATATGTGGGCAGTGTCTACATTTTACTAATTATGCATATCCTCTGATTAGTTTTTAGATGAATATCAAGTATATCAACATATGTGGGAAATTGCAAAAAAAAAAAAAAAAGAGTTAAAATGCCTTCCACCTTCCTCACAAGGTAGCAAATTGAAACTGGTATAGACAGTGCTAGCCTCTAATTCAAGTGAGGTATATAGATCTTGTCACCAATAGTTTATAATGAAGTAATTGCAAAATAATTTTTAAACTACTTTCTTATACTACCCATTTATTCTCCTGGGAAAGCTGATGAGCAAATTATCCAAAAATTATTTCCTTATTAAACAAAGTCAGAATATTTTCCCCTAAAAATCTGATTATGCCCACATTCTTTTTCAGGAAACATATCAAAGAGCAAATAGAATTAAAGATGACACTAGATTGTCTGATTCTTTAGCATGAATAAGATTATCATGTGATTTGATGTGCCTGAAGTGGAAATTTAAACTTAGATGCAAAACATTCACAGCTGACTATAGCACTGAGCTTTTACCATGTCTTCTATGCAATTATTTACTTCGACTTTTTGTTTGGTTTTGTTTTTGCAACTTCACCTTTTCATTAGTGTCATAGATTTGGGCTCTCACTCTCTAGTGGGAAAATGTGCAATTATGAGACGCATCCAAATAAGGAAGGGGAAAACTTTCTAAGTAGCAACGCTGTGCCGTGAAGCAGACGTGACATGAAGATGCAGAGCCCAAGGACAGTCATTTTCCTTGAGCCGCACACACACGCTTTTCTTTCATGGCTTTGTCACAGGCTTTTCTCCTTCTGTGCTGTCACCTTTGAGAAAAACGATTGCACCTTCTCCAAGTCTGCCTTTTAACAGCTACAGTGGAGTTGGCAAGACTTCCCTAGCTCTGAATATAGCCATTTGCCGACTCCGGCCTCTGCGAGACTGACTCAAATCTGTGATCTTCTGTTCAGCATACACATCAGCAAAGTGAGAAGATGAGCCCTAAATATAGGCTCTATTAACTTTACTTTTAGATTTTACTGCCTTCAAAAAGTGCCTATTCTGAGAAATATAAACATTATTCCTCCATATGTATGAACACATACGGTACCCAGAGCCCTACTGTGCAGCCTCAAAAACATACCGTCCGCAAGAGTAGGTGCTGAGATAAAGAAACCTTACCGAATGGAAGAAAGTCACTCATTTCCAATATCCCCTCTTGAGTGGCACCGTGAAATGGGCTGCAAACACATCCCCTGAGCATTCCTTGCTGATACAGCCACTTTATATTTATATCCTCTTGGATGCTGGCTTATTGCTGAGGTTTCTTGTACTCGGCTTCAAGGGAATATATGCTTTATGCAATTGGAACATTTAGTCAGAAAAAAAAAAATGGTTGAAGAGAATAGAGCCAGAGCCTGTATTAGGGCATGTGTCATATGTATGTTTTATAAACTAAGCATTGGTGGGTTTAGAATGTCAGCACATTTCTTCTCTTTTTATCTCTCAGGCTAACATCATTAAAAACTAAAGAAAAAGTCTTGGCTGTGAGTGTTGGAGGCTCAGGGGGCCAAATGTCCTTGCCAAATCCTTGGAGCATCTTTACTATGACTCCTAAAAAGAGTAGCACATGTTATTAAATGGCTTTTGTTTTCCAAGTTCTGACCCTGATATAACTGCAGATCTTGTTGATGGAGCAGCAGCACAACCGTGACAATAAGAGAGGGTCCAGGTAAATAGCACAAGGTAGATAGTTTCCACCCTATTTGGAAAAGGGTTAAGGGAGGACGTGCTTCCAAAAAAGATCTTTCTCAATGTGTCGTCTGACTCAACCAGCTGTCAAATTACACTTGCCAAGTCGTTCTCTTTTCTTCTAAGTCAGTTGGCTCCAGGTTCACTTGAATAGGCCTCTGCTTTGGGAAAGTGAGACACCTCCAGTTAGCCTTTCTCCAAGGAAGCTCTTGACATCTTAAACTCAAAGTTATCTCCTACCCCACCAGGTTTCACCAAATACAAGTACAGGGGTCCAAGCTATAGAAGATGCTTTCCATGCCATTGCAGCCACCATGCTGCTTTCCAAGGAGCCCCACTATGGAAACTAGGGATGAGGATGAAAGATATTACTATTTCAGGATTTCACCCCACTCTAATGTCAACATTTTATGAAACCAGTTGGCTTCTTGGAGAAAGAGTGATACTCTTCACCAACAGTGCCTGCCCTTCAGTTAATGTTCTTTTTATTGTTTTATCTTATCCAATTTTAACACTAGTCATTTTCTATTTTATAGAAAATTAGATTTTAATGCCAGACAAGAGTTCAAAAATCTCTGTGCAATGTCAGAAGGGGCAATGGTATATAGAGGTTTTCAACCCTGGAAACAAGATGCACTGGGGAGGAGCATAGCTTTCCTCCAGGTTTCAGTCTGATGATCATGACTATGAAAGAGAATTTTATGTAAATGTTAAGTCGTGTTTACAACTGGATAGATCTAGGAAAAGTGGGCTGTGGGGCTTGGGGTGGGGATGGGGACAGGGAGAAGCCAGGTTTTCTCTATGCTAAGTGTGTCTACTAAGAGCAAGAACTCCCCACCAACCAAGTACAGTTACAGCTCCTCTGTGATCACCAACATTCCCTGACTTAGGGAAAACCATACACAAAATATATAGGGAATATGCTTTTTTCACATGTGTGATACTGACCGAGACCTGGTATTCCTGAAATGTAGATTTCCATTTGTTATTTCTCCTTAGCAAATTGCATTTCTCCACTACATTATGAACCATCACTTACATATCCAAAATAACCTATGTGGCTCCTTATGAAAATAAGAGAATAAAACCTGTTATAAGCAAATGATTTGGGTATTTCCTGTTATATTTATGTATTATCAAACTATATTAAAATATGTTTCTATTTACCTTCCATTGTTTTTTTTTCTATCAATTATATTTTTCCAATGCTTTATAATAATAATTATGAAAATCTTTCTTTTTTCTGTAAGAGAACTGCAACTACTTTATTATATTTAGAAATTCAATAAACTTCTTATTACTTTTACTTACTTTGTATCATTTGCTTTCCATATGGTCCTCTGAGAAACAATATCTCTCAAAGCAAATAGGAAACCAACAGTAGTATGAGGGCACCTGCTCTCCTCTACTGTTAGCACAGAAGATCTTAAGGTTGGATGTGTTCTGACATGACTTGACCACTTTGTGTCTTAACCTTGAAAGTAAAGCATGTTTCTTTTTAAAAGCTGGAGCTAAATAAATAGGTCACTAGGGATGGAGGTGAGGGGTGTTCACTCATGTTACCAACAACTGGCTGACTTTTTCACTTTTATTCCAACTGTACTATGTGTACTTTTCAAACATTGAGAATCTGCTCAGTGCTAGGCACCTTAGGGGAAAGATATGTCAGACATGCAGGTCCTGCTTCCCTATAGTCTTGTAGAGGTGATGGATATGGATACAAATAATGGCTGGAAAAGAAAGAATCAGACACATAGGAGAGAAACTTAGCATTTTCAATACTATCACTGTTTTGTTATATTATTTTTAGTAATCTTGTGATCTGGAACAATTTTACCCTCACATCCTATATAATAAAAGGCTAATATGCATATAGACCAAATGGAGGAACAACTGGCTGCTATGACATGCGCTGACCACCAGGGGGTGAGTGTGGAACATGGCAGGCATCAGCAGCAGGCGGCAGAGCACAAAACATGGCAGGAGTTGGCCATGGTGGAATGGTGGAACAGGTGAGCAGGGGCACCAGACCAAGGTGGAGCACCGGTCGCTGTCATCAGGGCGAGCCTCTGGTGGTT
Source organism: Cnephaeus nilssonii (assembly GCF_951640355.1). NCBI lineage: Eukaryota > Metazoa > Chordata > Mammalia > Chiroptera > Vespertilionidae > Cnephaeus > Cnephaeus nilssonii. The sequence goes on from NC_137074.1 coordinate 46,277,065, forward strand.
ACTGAAATTTCTTGCTCCCGCATGCTGCGGTCATGCCCGGCACTCACATCTGCTGCTGGAATCAGCCCCGCTTGCACCCTCTGCCAGCACTGGAGCCGCCTCTCACACCCACTGCTGGCACCAGTCCCGTTCGCACCCACAGCCGGCACCCAGCACCAATCCCAATCACTTGGCACCATCAGCAGGTACAAGAGATGGTTGCTAGCCCCAATTGCCCTGAGGACTTCTCCATCTCTCCCTGCTCCTGAGGGGCGATCAAGGCAACAACCAGAAAGTTGTATACAAAAAAAGCCATATGACATATAACCTTGCCTTCCCTTTTCCCATTTTTCTGAAATTACTCATTTTTTGTTCTTTGGCCCTCTCTGTTCTCTGTATTCTAACTACTCATTCATTTGTTCCCATTCATAGAATGTCAGAGCTAAAAAGGCCCTTAGACAGCATTTACCTGATTTTGTGGGGGATAGTAAGTCTTGGAGATAGGAAGGGATTTATCCAAGGCCAAAAAAGGTTTAATGAGAAAACTGGATCTTGAGTCCTAGGCTCCCAATCTCAGTCCAGTGCTACCATAGCAATGACTTCAACAATATAGAAGAGAGTGGAAAAGAGTTCCATCTATAATTTCCATTTCTATGCCATATAAAGACATTTCAAAATGAACAAAAACTGAGAGTTCTTAATATCCATAGATGCTAACTAAAGGAAATTCTAGAAGATATATTTCAGGAAGAATGAAAGTAAACCAAGAAGGAATATCCATGATGCAGCAGGGCGGAACAAGCAACGAAAATGGCAACTATTTAGTTCATTCTCAAATAGGTTGGCCTCATCCCAGAAATATGAGAGCAGCTGAACATCAGAAAGTCTACTAATGTAATTCACCATGTTCACAGAACAAAATAGGGAAGTCTTATAATCATAATATCTCAATCCTATATAATAAAAGGCAAATATGCAAATCGACCAAAATGGGGGAATGACCTGTCGCTATGATGTGCACTGACCACCAGGGGGCAGATGTTCAATGCAGGAGCTGCCCCCTTGTGGTAAGTGCGCTCCCCCTGCCTGCTCATGGCTGGCGAGTACTCCCGCCTCCGTGGCAGCACTAAGGATGTCTGACTGCCAGCTTAGGCCTGCTCCCCACAGGGATTGGGCCTAAGCAGGCAGTTGAACATCCCCTGAGGGCTCCCCGACTGCAAGAGGGTGCAGGCTGGGCCAAGGGATTCCCCCCAGTGCACAACTTTCATGCACCAGGCCTCTAGTAGATTCATAAAAAGAATAATACAATATAAACATTTATAGTAAAAAAAAAAAAAAGCAATTCTTCAGAAGACTAGGAATGGAAACAAACTTTCTTATTGAGTAAGAGTATCTATGCAAAAAATCACCCCAAATGGTAAAACATTAGAATTATTTTAAATCATAAAGAACAGAAGGATACTATCATCACTTCTGTTCATCTTTGTACTAAAGACTCTCTAACCAGTAGTTATAATATGTAAAGAATATGTAAAGAATGTAATATAAGAAACCAAACTGTCATTAATCATAAATACTATAATTATAGAAAACTTTACATAGAAACCCAAGATAATATGCAAATAATGAGCATTAAAAAGTTTATCAAGTTTGTAAGCTATAATATTAATATACAAAAATTCCATTTTTTTCTGTGTAAGAGCCACAAAGACTTTGTAATATATTTCTAATAAACTATATATAGTATTAACAAAAATGTATAGTACTTAAGAATATCTTTTCTTTTTAATGTAAAAGATAATGGAGAAAATCATAAAAAAATTACTGAAATACATTAAAATAGGTCTAAATAAATGGAAAAATATACCATAGTTAAAGGTAGGGAAATAATATCATAAAAATGAAAATTCTTCCTAAATTGATTCATAAATTGAATGGAATTATAATCTAAATCCCATGAGAATGTTTTATGGACTTTGACAAGCTGACTCAAGAATGTACTTGGAAAAGTAAATGCTGAAATACCCAAGGCATTTTTTAACAAGGAAAAGTAATTTTATTTAGCAGATGAGACTTCCTATAAAGCTACAGTAATTAAGGCAGTATATTATTTGTATAAAAAAGACAAATATGAAAATGGATTACAGGTGAGAATTCTAAAACCATCTATTGATGGTATCTTAATATAAGACATGGATGACATTGTAGAAGGGTAGATGGTGAGATTATGTGGATAAAATGATGTCCAGTGCCACCTTATGTAGACAAACTTTAAGACCTATTAAAAAGTCTTTATCCCATGATATTAAATTGGTCCTCTTTCAACTTCATTCCTGATTCAAGTCCAAAGCAAAGCATTTTACCTTTTCTGCCATGGCTATTATGCTCAGAAAGTAAATGACATAGTCATTACTTCCCTATCCTATATAATAAAAAGCTAATATGCTAATTAGACCGAACAAAAGCCAGGCCTGCACAAATTTGAGCCCCTTGCACAAATTTCATGCATGGAGCCTCTAGAGATAATATAAAACTAGCATTAAATACCAACCATAATCAAGATTCCTAAATTCAGATCAGAGAGCCACCTCCCTCCCAAATCTCTTATAAATGGAATGATCCAGGTAGACACTGATGCAAATTGCCCCTCAACCAGGAGTTCAACCAGCAGGCAGGCCGGCCACCCGCCCATGTCCCCTCAGTATATATATATATATACTGAGTGGCCAGATTATTATGCATTCAGAGATCATAATAATCTGGCCACTCAGTGTATAGGAAGAAGGAAGATACAAACATTGGACAATCATGTCAACAAGGTCCTTTGGGTCACCCAGGGCCCGTACCTCAGTTTTGTCCCAAATTCTCCCCTCTCATTCCTCATGTAGTGCCCACATTCTGTTCCTTCCTTCTCCTTAATCCATCTCTCTCTCACTTTGTCTATCCTGCCATTGACCAGGCTTCCATTTCTTTAGAGAAGTATTTTACAGAATCCGCATTATCTCCCTGTCTCAATTTTTCTAAACGTGTCACCTCACCATCACCTCTACACCATCCACCACTGTGGCCACCTATTTCCAAGGCACAAATCAAAAGACACTGCTCCCCTGATCCTAACTATTACTATTTCTCCATCTCCCCTAGTATTGAATTCAAATTCCTTGGCATGACCTTGAGGTCTCTGCATTATCTTTCCAGAATTTTCTATTCCCACTCCTTCCCCAACATCCTGCCATTAAACCATGCAGCATTGCTAAACAGACCATGACTTCTCACTTCTCCTGCCTTTGTCCTCACTCCCTTGTATTTAGATTGCCCCTTTCCCTTCCTCTCTGGCACCCACTGAGCCCTATAAAAGAATTCTGGCTGTTAATTCCATCCAAACCCCTGCATTAAGAAGAGGCCTAACCCTGCCTACTCATGGCTACTAGCAGTCTAAGATTATATCCCTGGGACCCAGGCCCCCTTTGAGTTCCTGACTCAAAAAGCTCAAGGCTGTCAAAAGAATTTTTTGTTCTGGCCACAACCTGATGATAGGCCCCTGACTCCCTTCCTTTGAGCATTTACTAAGGTCTTAGAATTGTAAAACCAACCTCTGTCCCTTTGAGCTATACTAGTATATGTATGTCTCTTCTACAGGCTAGGAAAGTCTTCTGAAGGACCTGAAAGCCATTCCTTTGAAATGTCATTATCAGGAATGACAGGGTCTCTGTGGCCCAGTCTCTGTGGGAGGACAGAATCCTAACTTCATGATTGACAGCTAGCAGACACAGCTGGAGTAATCACATTCATTGACCAACCTTTTACTTGTTCTTTGTAATTTTTCACTTCCCTGACTCTAGTTGAGCCCCTGTCCACTCCCCCTCCCTGTTACTTCATTCTCCCTTTAAAAGGCCCAATCAACCCTGCACAAATAGAAATAGAGCTCAGGTCTTTCCCTTCTCTCATTAGTTACAGAATAAAATGTTTATCCACTTTAATGTCTGGCTTTGTTTACCTTTGACACTGCTCACATTCCAATGCCCAGCTTCCATGTAACCTCCTCAAGGAAATTTTCTTCTCTTGACTTCCAGAATGTTCTTTGTCACTCTTATATGTAAGCCCATAAAACTTTGAGCAGATATATACTAAGATACTTATTATATTAAACTAAAATGTACTTTTCTTGTAGTCAAACTTCCATCTGAATTAAACTCTGAAGGTTGAAAATTATGTGTTCCTCATCTCTGTATGCATTGAGCCAGTATGTAACAGGCCTTGAATAACTGTGTAATAAGTGGAGGATGAGATGAGTGAATGAGGGCTTCTGTGTAGGATGGTAAGGGTTAAGACTTGATCTCTTTCTAGAGTTATCCCTAAAGGAAACGGATGCTGAGAGGTGTGGCTGCCAAGGAGGAGGAAGGCAATTACACTCCTCCAGCAGAGGAAGATTGACCAGTATGGACTTGTCCGTTCTTACCTGCAGAGATATTTTCCACTCCACTTTTTCCCCTTCCCAAGTCTTTCTAAGTTTGTATGCAATACCTTTTCCCTTCAAGGGGCTGTGAAGAGCCGTTTTGTATTTTATATTCTTTACTGTAATACAAGGGTGAAGGAGGCCTCAACTCCCTTCAAACACAAGACAAAATTTGCCAACTGAAAGGGCTTCATCTTGGCCATAACCAGATGCAGATGTGTGATGTCAAGCCAACCTAAACTATCCCATTGTTTTCAAGTGTGACTAAGTACTGACTAATACATATTACTTCCTCTGGCACTTTTTTTTTTTTTTTTTTTTAGTAGAATGGAAAAGTTCCAAGCTGTTGTTACACTTCACTGTCTGGACAGAATGACTTCCTGAACATTATAACTACTTGAGAGAGGAAACAAAAATGAAATAGGGACAAGACTTCCCTTAAGTTTAGCAAGGGCTTTTTGTTCTTGGATTTTGTTGTTTTGTTTTTGTTTTCCTGGCTTATTCATGAAACTAACAAAGAATATCCAACTTGATGTCAGGAAGGACCTTCTTGTCTAGTGAAGAGACAGCAATTTCCCTGCCCATCCTCAGATTTGCTAAGTCACCATGACATCCCCTCCAAGCCAGTCAGGCTACAGTAAACACTCTTTCTTAGGGAACTCTGTTTTCTCCAAAACAAGTCCTCACACCTTTGGGTTGCCAGCCATTTCTTCTGCCTCCCTGCAGACTATGCCTTTTAGTTCTGCTGTCTGGGAAACAAGTGGTGTTTGCAGAGATGGAAAGAGACTCAGAGCCTATTCCATGTGGACAAGATCTCTAGAGACAGATTGGTAATGACTTCTCTCAGAAAGCAAATGGAGAAACGAGCAGAACCAAAGCTCTGGGAATGTCTTCAAAGAGAGGACACAAAGAAAGGACTCCCATCAAATGTTCCTTTGGAAAATCAAAGAGCCCCTTCTCCCACATCAGTAACAGATGATGGAGACCTAAAGTTGTCTAATTCAGGCCTTTCAGTCCCAATATCTCTTCGTTGTTGTTTTTTTGTTTGTTTGTTTGTTTTTCTCTTTCCAAAACCTGGGTAAATGTCAGCCCTTGCTTCACACAACTCTTCCCAGCTGTGGTCCCAATTAGTTTCCATCTTTAGGCTTGGTTCTAAACATTTAGCTGCCTCAGCTTCTCCTCTCCTCTAACCAATCAGGTGGCAGAGGTGTTACTGTCCCATGGTACATTTACAGAAAGCCTGCTATCCCTGGGCAAACAGGAGAATCTCCTCTTCCCTGAGATTCTGCCTCTTTCATTGCAGAAAGCTAGATGCATTCACGACAAGGCATAGTGCCCCTACATATATTAACCAAAGCCTCTTACAACTACACAATTTACTTTTCTCAGGGTGTGAGTCATTTCTATAACCTTTGAGTTTCCACCAGTTTTAGGGTCAAAGGAAAAGCCAGCCCCCGCAAGGCCTTTCAGGTCCCTGGGAATTGGGAAGAAGGATTCATTACATAGCAGAAATGATTGCCTTTTCCTTTTCAACTGTGATTGGTAGCCCAGAAACCACAGCCATCAAATGCAGAGGCTGTGCTAAATCATCACTATTTCAGTTACTAATTAGTCTGATGTTCACAGCACAGGAGTCTGTGGGGCAATAAACCACTTCTTCAAGCGATTAAACTTCCAAGAGAACACTCTTTGATTACCACAGGAACCATTCCCTGCCAAAGGTTCTCCAAGGCAATAGCATCCCCAAGAAATGACTCCATGAATGTAGGATCAGCGGTCTGGAGCTCAGGGTGTGCACAAGACATCCTGTCTCTTCTAGCCAGACCCCGCTCCACCTCTGCTTCTATCGAGATACCTTAGGACAGTGGTCGGCAAACTCATCAGTCAACAGAGCCAAATATCAACAGTACTACGATTGAAATTTCTTTTGAGAGCCAAAATTTTTAAACTTAAACTTCTTCTAACGCCACTTCTTCAAAATAGACTTGCCCAGGCCGTGGTATTTTGTGGAAGAGCCACACTCAAGGGGCCAAAGAGCCGCATGTGGCTCGTGAGCCACAGTTTGCCGACCACGGCCTCAGGAGACCACATACGTGACAAAGTTATACAGCAAGTTCACTGGAATGACTATGAGATGACACTGGCCAAAGGCTTGGTTGGGGTCATGTAGAGATGATTAGAAGCACAGCCAGCTAGGGAGAGAGTTGTCTACTTTTTCTGAGGTATTGGGTCTCCTGCTCCTCATCCCAATTTAAATGAGTGGGGTTAAAGAAAGGCAGGTTGGTGGTAAGGAAATCTCAGGCACTGTACTAAGTATTTTCACCTGAGTTATCTCATAGCAAACATATAGGCATTTGCTCAAGATTGTTTTTTATAAATCTTCACTTAATGTGTTCTTAAAAATAAGTACACATGAACTGCATGCTCATTGTAGAAAAAATGGAAAATATGAACAAGTAAAAGAAAAGTTTTAGTATCCAAAGCCCATCATCTAGAGAAGAATTTCCCAACCTCAGCATTATGACATTTTGAGCTGGAGAATCCTTTGTGTGAGGACTGTCCTGTGCATTGTAGGATGTTTAACATCATCCCTGGCCTCTACTCACCAGATACCATTAGCACATTGTCCCCACATTTGGAGCAACAAAAAGTGTGACCAGACACTGCTATATGCCCCCTAGGGTCAAAATCACTCCAGTGAGAACCACTGCTCTAAAGACAAGCAGTGAAGCCATTTTCCAGTCTTCATTCCTGCATACATACAAGTAAAATCATATTTTAAAATAGAGCTGTAAGTATATATAATGGTTTGTATTTTCATTTTTTACTTAACCATAGATCCTGAACATTTTCCCATGTTGATAGCTATTCTACATCAACTTAACCTCTCAATTGTGCTCCACTGTTTGGCTATACCATGGTTTATTTCATCCCCAATTTTGTGACACAGAGATTATTTCCAAGTGTAGAAATAATATTAAAACAAAATTATTGTGGCTCTTTAGCCTTCTAAAATGGAAAGAGATTGGCATGATGCATATACATGGGCAAATAAATGCTCATGCTGCATCCTTCCACTTAAGGAGACCATTGTGGAAGTGAGAAAAGGAGAGAAATATTAAGTTAATACTCTTCTGTTCTGTTCATGGTAAGATACCAAGTAGACTGTATTCATGAGTCTCTGGTTAGGATAGCATAGAACTGAGGAGTAGACATCCAGATGAATTTGAAAACTATAAAGAAGAGAAATAGCTTAGAGGTAGTTAGCCAAAGAAGCCAAGAATGAGGGATCCTGGAACACAAAGAGGATAGTAGGTGGAAGGAGGCTTAGAATGGGGAGGAGGGTTGGGAAAAGTAGTTGTCTGTTGAATATCAACCCTTGACTGTCAAACCCTTAGTAAAATTTGACCATACTCACTGCCTGTGGCCACAGCACTGGGGGAGTGAAGGATTGTGTTATGCAGAGTGGTCCATTGCAAAAAAGGGGCTGCAGGTGCAGGTGCCACCAGGTACTGGGATTGGGGCTACAGGGTTTTGCCTGCATGTGAGATGAGAACCTGAGACAGCCTTGTTTAAATATTACAGGTCAGAATGACCTGCGTAAGATGAAGGACTTAAGAAATATCCAGTCAGCAGAGACTTAAATTACATGTTTTATTGTGTGTTTTTTTCTCTTACAAACAATGCTACAGAGAATACCATTGTAGTTAAACATTTACAAACAATATTTATTTTTTTCATTAGGTTAAATACTAGAAATGGAATTGCTGGGTTCAAGAGAATGCACATTCTTATGGCTTCTGATACATATTGTCAAACAGCCCTGAGAAGGTATTAATAATAATTTGCAATTTTACCATACTACCAACAAAATATGACAGTTATCATTTCTCCATTATGTCAGCAATACTGGTATATGTTCTTCCTATTTTACAGGAGAGATAAATGAGATGTGCCCATGTCCACAGAGTAATGAAGCTAAAACCAGAACTCACAGCTTTCTGACTCCAAGCCCCAAGCTCTTCTTTATCTACCATGCTGCTTCCTTTATCAGAACTGGAGGGATTTAACTTTTAGAAGACATAGTCAGCATAAAACCTGATCCATTAATTCCTCTTGCTCTTAAGTTAAAATCCAAACTGTTTCAGTGACTTGGAAAGTCCTTCACAATCTAGTCTCTACTTACCTTTCCATCCTTTTCCTACCTTTAATTTTAAAGTCTCAACTTCTCAAGTATACTTTTCTCTCTCTCTCTTGTCCCAGAGTCTTTGCACCTCTTTTTCCCTGTCTCCCACCCACATTTGCCTGGGTAATTTCTCAACCTTTTGTTTGAATTTAAACATAAACCTCTTTGTGACCTTTAAGTTATGAGCTATGTATGCCTATCATCCCCATGAGCTCTAACAGCACTTTTCATTTCCTGTGATCATACCTATTAACTGTGTTGTAATTCTTGTCTAATTGTTTAACTTTCCCATTAGTCTTTAAGCTACATGGGACTAGATCCATGTTTATAAAACCCAAGATCAGTTCTTGCTAAGTAGTGCATTCCTCATTAGACTAAACAGGTATACTCTAGTTTACCAGAATCCCAACAGCTTTAGAAAGTTTATAAACTGCCTGCCCCATTCCTCTAAGTTCCCTGCTTAGCATCTGTAGGCATTTGAGTACACCATCCTTGCAATCAACAAATATATTTCCTGTTAATGCCAGAAAGAATCTTCTCATATTAAGAGTTGTCTGGCAATAGAATAAGCCCTCCCTTTCTTTACATTGTAAGATGGTCTTCTGAATGTGATTCTTAGTAACACCCAGTCCTCCCCAAATGACTGAAGGGCCCAGAGGTCAGGAATGAGCCTGCTGTCCTCCTGACCAGGTCACCCGACATGTGCCAGGTGGTCTCTGAGTGTGTGTGGAGCCAAATCAAACTAAACAACTGTGTTGGCAACAGATAACTTTCTAAGACTCCACAACTTGCTTCCAGCCCAGCCAAAGGCTTGCCGCTCTGAGGCAAATGTCACTGTGGTAGAATTGTCTTAATGAGAAGGCATGCTTGCTTCTCTTCTGGGGGAGTTTCCTAGAGCGATGCTCTTAGAAACTCCTTGGCAGGAATCCTGAGCCAGGCTTGGCATTGACAGCGTCCTCCTGCTGCCATTAACAAGCCTCTTATTTAAATGTAAATGAGCTCTCAGTGCCAGTTTGTGAGCGGAAACACATAGCTTGTGTTAAACCAGAGCTGGGAATGCTACAACACACCAAATGGTTGGTTTAGACTTCCCTACCACATCCTAGATCAGAGTGAGCTATCTGTGCCTTGTCTTCTGCAGAGTTGGGAGTCCTCAGACAACAGGAACAATCTGTGGAGTCCAGGGCCCTCTGTATTGCCCTAAATCTTTTTTGATATGACCTTGATCAAGTTACTCAGAGTTGCCCCCAAAATTGGAGCATTGTCAAATTGGGATCACACATCAAATCCTAGCCAGCAAAGAGCCCTGTAGGGTTGTCGGGCCCAGCAGAGGTCTGAGCTGCCCCTTCTGCTTTATTGGCTATGTTGGTTTAACTTCCTCCATGTGTCTACCTGTACTGCAGATCTTTGATGCTTGTGCATACTCTCTTTCCTCCTGGCTTGGTTCGATTTCCACTCAAATGCACATCATTTGATGATCTTGCCTAACGTGTGGTCCTACTTATCCATCTGCTTCCAATATTGCATCCAATTTCCTGTTTTGGCATTTCCCTCTTTATTTCAGATCTTTCTGGAGTTGACTTGTGCTCCTCTGACATCTGAATTCCAGCTATTTCTCTCCCAGACATGCCAGGCTAGTGTGGTATAAGGAAAACATGGGATTTGTTATTATTATTAAAACCTTCAAAACCTTTCGTATAGTACCTAGAATTTAATAATTAGTCACAAATGATCTATAACATTACGAAATTTTATAATACTGACACATAAATACTGTGAATTAATTACTTTGTTAAAAATTATAAGACATTACTTCCATTTAAGAATGATTTGCTTTGTCGGCATGTGAAATTTTCATATATTTTTTCACAGATATATTTGCATATATATTTTCATCTATGTGTTCCCTAATTGTTTCTGGAATGCATAGTGTGTATCCTCCAACCAGACCAAGAATCATGTCTCTTTTGGATGATCTCTTCAGAAGATCAGACATGTTGTCTTCTATTCCCTTTTGGAAGAATGTGACTGAAGCTCATAAACTCTAAAAATTGATGAGCCTCACAGAATCCCTGCTGTCAAGTGCTCCTGCCAGACATCTTTCCACTATTCTCCCCTTAATAGCATTTAGGAAAAAGAGGGGAGAAATGACTTTCATGATAGCCATGTGTTTGGGGGTATGAATACCCTTTATACAATATCAGCCTTTGGTTTGGAGGAATGAAGGGAGGTGTAAACTTTCCCAGCACATCAGAGATATTCTCTGCTCATGTTTAGAACAATTTTTAACATCTTCCCTTCTGTTTCCAGAATACTGCCCAAAACAGCAGGAGACTGTGGTGTAGAAAGAGAACTACACAGGGAGTTTAAGAGCTGAGCTATCACTTAAGAGCCGCTGTTTGTTAATTTTGGCCAGTCACATCACTTAGCCTCTCCAAGCTTCAGTTTCTTCTCCTATAAAATGAGGATAATGACACCAGCCCCCACTAATTTACAGGATTGTTGTGAAGATCAAACCAAACAGTGACTGTGAAAGTCCTTTGAAAACTACAGATCAATGCAAACATAAGGTATCATTACTGCTGTTAGAGAAGGTGCTTAAAGAACATGTGTTGATTGCCTGGTATTAGGGGTGTTGCTGCTTCCTTTCCTGTGGGAGGTGCTCTTCCCTGTTTGTCAAGATCTTCTCATCAGTACAGACAAGTTAACATTTAAAATCTGGTGATTGAGGCTCCATTCTGCATTCCTTCCTACGCAGATGTTTGAATGCTGGGCCCATGATTTTGAAGTCTGTGATACGTTCTCACACACTTAGAGAGCCAGGTGCTTCCACAGAGTCTAAGGACTGGGTTTTCCCTCTTTGTTTTTATTTTCACCAGTTCCTTCATGCATCCCCAGCAAAGGAGGCAAAGGTCGCAGTTTTGATCCTGTCATTGTATGATTTCAAATGAGTCACTTCCTAACTCAGCTTCCTTCACTACAAATATCTGGCCTCCTACCTATGGGCACCCGAGTAACTCTACATCTACCTCTTTTTACATAGAGTGGGCTTTAGGTAAGACTTCACCATAAAAGTCACATTGCTAATTTCTCTAAACCACTTGAACTAAAACCATCAATCAGGGGTGGGGAAGCTTTTTTCTGCCAAGGGCCATTTGGGTATTTATAACATTATTCATGGGCCATACAAAATTATCAACTTAAAAATTAGCCTGCTATATTTGGTCAAACATTTAATTAACTCTCCCCTAATGCCTTGGCAGGGCAAGACCAAATGATTTCGAGGGCCTTATGTGGCCCGAGTGCTGGACATTCCCCACCCCTGCCATAGATTCTCTTGGTTCTTACAAAGGTGGATTTTATAATCCCCGGGAAGCCTTGTAACCAACCATAAAGTGGGGGTATTCATACATTTTTAATTAACATAGTTTTGGAATAACAGCCCACGTGAAGGATTATTCTTGTCAGTGGTTCTCCTATCATGTGCTTAAGTCTGACTGAACCTTGCCAAGAAACTCAAAGGAAAAGTTCTGCTTTTCATGCAAATATTAAGATGTGTCGACTTCAGAGGGTTGGTTACATTTTCTATTTCACTCAAAGTCTGGCATCCAATCCATTTAGCTTTGTGAGGGTTATCCATTAAAGACAATTGAGAGATTTTACTGGGCACTGTGGCAAAGACACAGTCTAACCCAGAAGAGCGGTGTTTGTAACAATGAGGATTGGCCTCCAAATTGGTGTCCACACCTGAGAAATGACTTGTCTTCCAAGAAACAACCAAGTAACTAAAGTATCAGTAGAGCCAGTATTCCACTTGGATAGTTATATGGGGCCCTTCAGATTTTATTTTGCATGAAAGGACACAGGAGGCCATGAGGCCCACTCCTTTCCCTTCGTTCTAAATTTGACTTGTGGTTCCTTTTTATTATTATTATTTTTAATATATATTTTTTATTGATTACAGTGAGGAAGAGAGAGGGATAGAGAGTTAGAAACATCGATGAGAGAGAAACATCGACCAGCTGCCTCTTGCACACCCCCTACTGGGGATGTGCCCGCAACCAAGGTACATGCCCTTGACCGGAATCAAACCTGGGACCTTTCAGTCCGCAGGCCGACGCTCTATCCACTGAGCCAAACCGGTTTCGGCAGACTTGTGGTTCCTTTTAACAATCTCCTGGAAATTATGGCCCAGGGACAGAATGAGCTGCCGTTTGTGTTAACCCACTGCATAGTAGTAATGCTAAAGAAGGAAGGCCAAGATTGTAAAAGTTAGTATATCTGGGCTCATTCTCCTTGGGGCAGAGATGAACCCTTGCAAATGAACTAGGTGTTGGTCTTTTCCTCCTGCTACAAAAGAAAAGTGACCACAGTTGGAATGATGGAATTCAGCTTTGGAAAAGACCTAAGAGGTCAAATTGTTCAACTTTTACCAGCAACTGTAATCCCCTTCTAAATAATTGTTGAGCCATTTCTTGATTATCTCCAGTGATGAGAAACTCACCCTCTTATGAGCTTTACTGTTGAACAACTCTGTAAAAAGTTGTTTTTTATGTTGAGCTCTAATTGACTTGATTTTCTACCCACTGATTCCAGTTACATCCTCTGATGCCACAGAAAATAAGTCAGTTCAACAATTTGCCCCATTCTCCCAATGGCAACCCTTTCTTGATTTGAACATAGTGAACATTCCTTCCTAGGGAAGGGAATGAACTTTCCATGTAGCTTATACTGTTGCTACCACCTCGCATTACCTCCCACCATCCTCACTATTATTGTATGTGGTTGGAATTACCCAATGTTCATTAGCTATCCAGAGCCCAGAGAGGTGGAATTCTACAGATCCTCCCCTCACCCCCCAACCCCACTTGAAGGTGGCTTGTCAGGAATTCAGAATCAGCCCTGGGAAGCCCAGTACTTTCCATCATTTTCTGCTGTTGCCCAGTTTAAAGCATCCTGGCAAGACCTCTGGATGTTCCTTTGCACATTTCCCACCTTAAAACAAACAAAGAAAACAAGAGAAGACACTGAGAATTAAATGGTGGTCTTGACTACCTATCTTGGTGCCAGAGATCCTAAAGTGTGAGGTTACCTCTGAAATCTGAAAACCTAGAACTAGGCAGGAAACTGGGATACAAAATACCGTTTGGAAGCCATCTCAGAAGATTCCAGTTCAGAACCATTCTGCTGCTCTCTGAGGCGGCAATCATTTTGTGGCAATATATTCAAGAGACAGTTAAAAAAATATCTCTTCCCCATTTACTGCTTTAGAAACAGAATCCACTGCCTAATTGAGAATACTTTCTGCCTAATTACTCCATTCCCATTTTTTTAAAGCAGCAGAGTTGCTGTGGAATTATGTACTGTATAATTTCATCATTTAGCAATATGTAAATCAGGAGAAGAAAAGAAGACAGAGAGAGTGACAGGAAAAGGATGAACATCACTTTGAATTTCTTTGTGCAGAAATGGGCAGTGAGGTTGTGTAGACAAGAAAAGAACCCCAAATCACATGGCAGAGCTGGGTGTGAGTTCCAGTTCCCCCACTGAATAGCTCTGTACTCTTTGGCGAAATCACCTGTTTCCCCTTCTGTCACATTTTGCACATGTATTCCCTGCATCTAGCACAGCTTCTGGCACAGAGTAAAGTTTTCATAATTACCTGGTAATGCCCTGGTGAATGAATGAATACCTGGTTTGCCTCCTTCACAGAGTTTTTAGAGCAAGGTGAAGTTATGTAATTATTATGAAAACATTTGATAAACTAGAAAATGCTGATTGTCTATACTGTACTTGAAGCACTGAGAAAATACTGTTTAACACCAAAAATAAGAAAATACCCTTTCTTGCCTTGCTTATTGATAAAGTGGTCCATTTCTTTAGAAATAATGATAACACAATAATGTTCCACTGTGTGTTTGTCTATCACAAATGAAATCACTTTTAATTCCCACACTCTACTGAGGAGAAAGTGGTGGACTTGAGCTTGTCTTTTTCAGTGAGTTTAGGGAAAATAAAATCCTGTACCTTGTGTCCCTGGAGGCTGTCTAGGTCTGAGACTGTTGGGGTGGGCCCTCCCCTAGGGTCACCACTCAGATTAAAGATGTACCTGGCCTGTTTCCTGCCAACCTGCTCAGGTAAAGGAAGCGTGCGGCTATCGTCAGGCTGTCACACTCACTCCTCAAGGGACAGACATTCCAATTCCCTGGACTCTGAGAGCATCTTTGCTGTGGGATTTGCTCTGAGGGATCTAGGTTTGTACTCCTCAACTTCCTGAGAGAAGGGGCTCTTGTTTCTTGTTGCCTCATCAATTCAGACTTTCCCCACCAGGTTGGGGAAAATGCAGACCAGGCTCACCCCTTGGTAAAGCAGAAAATACAGTTTTTATTGACTCTGTGTCTTCATGAGACACTGAGTAGTCAAGGTACAATGAGTTAAAGATCCAAATGTAAGAGAACTGGGAAGTCACTTCCTGTTTTGGCCCCAGTTTCTCCATTTCTTTGTCAAAAGGTAAAAGTAGGTGATTACTAGTATCTAGGTACCATTCTACTTTCCATGGTCACAGTCTCTTGCCCCCTGGGACTCACAACCCAGTGTTTTGGCACAATTAAACTGATCTTGCATTGGCAAATAGAAGAATTAATTGGCTCAGTGAGCCCACCTGTGTATGGCCAACATGGAAGAGTTAGCAACTGCAAACTACAGAATTTGTCTTACAAACAACTGGTGTTCATACAGTATAGAAATTTATTTTACAGGTTAATTAAGATGTAATGAGTTCTCGTGGGAAAGTAGAGGACTTGGGATCAAGCTACCTGAAATTTCTGCCACAGCCAAGCTCCGTTATCCTGGGCAAGGCACAGTACCCCTCTGAGCTTTGAGTTTCTCACTTGTAAAATAAGATAATAGTTAGGAGAGACAGAACTTTCTTAGAAATTATCTACTTTTACTCTCAAACCTTTCTTTATCTTATAGATAGCCAAACGATCAACAAATACTGAGTTCCTATAATATAGACACTAAATATGGGGCTACTGATATAAACCAGACAGGCAGAATTCCTGCCTTCAACCTGCTTGTATTCTAGTAGGAGAAGCAGGAAGTAAGCACGACACAAATATATATATTGCTAATATGCTAAGTGTCTGTCTGACTCGTAACTATGACACGCACTGACCACCAGGGGACAGAAACGGTGGCTGTGGGCACTGGGTAATGACGTCACATAGCAACGCCCAGCTTCCTCTCCCTAGTGACTAGCCTCCTTGCAGTTTCTTCAGCCCAGGAACACGACTTGCTTTATAGCCAGGTGGGAACATTTTACACTTTAACCAAATGTCTGTGTAGCATTTTCCTGTGCCTCATCTCATTTGATCCTCACAGAAGTCCTGGAGTAGGTAGATAGGAGGCTTGATGGAATCCTATTTTCTTTTTATTAGCCAGAAAACGGAGATTTAGAAAGCTTAGAAACTTGACCTGACTGAAAAGAAGTAAGAAATGGTGGACCTTGAAAATGACTTTAGGTTTTCTCACTGTGCAGAATATAGTCAAACACTGCTGCAGTTAAATATTTTACACTTTGTTCTCCCTGCGTGATCTACAATAATAATATCCTTTGTATTGATATTTACTGCTGTGTTGCTGACAATTACCTATAAGAGAAGTTGGGGTGCTTCCCTGGACTGGAAAAAGTTTAGCTAAATAAGAAAGCAGGTCTAATTAAACAAGTTTATTATATATATATATATATATATATATATATATATATATATATATATATAAAAAAGGTGTGGATATGTGATACATATAAAGCTCTCACTGGCGCCAATAGCACGTGTATGTTTTGATCTGTCATTGTCGATCATGAATTTGATTGACACTTCTATTATAGAGAAAGGGTGAATAGCGATATTAAAATATTTCTTCTAATTAATTTCCTTTCAATGTGCATGAATTCATGCACCAGGCCACTAGTATATGAATAATTTCATGTACTCTATTGGTGTTATAACAAATCAAAAATAAGGTTGTGTGTTTGTGTGTGTGTGTGTGTGTGTGTGTAGCGGGGTGGGGGGTTGCTTTTATAGCTTGAATTGTCAGTGAAGGCCTCTATGAGAAAAATGACACTTAGGTAGAAACTTGAATGATGTGAAGAAGTAAGTCTGGAAATTTTGCTCAAGGTCACAGAGCTAATCAGAAATCAATCCTGGCCAAGCATCCAGGACTTAAGACTTCCTTTGCTGTACTCACTGACCCCTGCTGGTTTTCCTTCTGAATCTTGAGTCTATATGTCTGCATATTTAACCAAAATCTACATGCTTCTGGCCCAGATGCTCTTCTATTCTAGGTCCAATATCCTTACTTCCCTCAAGCATAAGGCCAAGGTTAAATCATTCTTAAACTCTCATGGAATACTGATTCAACACAATCATATCCCAGGCCTCGTTATTCTAAATCTCTCTGCTGTAAGTCACATGTCATCAGAAAACTGAGGCCAACAATTATTGACAGAGCTCCAGTGAAATGAAAGGGAAGGTTTGGAAGTTTAGTAAGAACTGGCCCTTGCCCACAAGAGGGTCACACAAGGTCTATTGACTAAAGAGTAGGAGAGAGAAGAGGGAATAACATAAGTGCACAAATGACCATTTTTATCCATTCATCCTGCATTTATGGAGTACTGACAGAGTGCAAGGCATTATGTAAGGTGCTAGCATACTCACAGAAATAGATCAGGCAGAATCTGCACTTTTAAGAAAGTGGGTGAGGAAAAGTCTTAAATGCACAGATTATAATACAAAGTAATAGATAATATAAGCAGGGAATCATAAAAGAAATACAATCAATGATAGGAGGAGAGCATTACTCCTTTTAATATAAATCACAAAAAGCTTCCCAGAAGAGGTGGCATTTGAGCTGAGCCTTGATGGAAAGGAAGAAAGAGCAATCTAACTATCAGAATTGGTAATAAGTTATAGAAACAGAGAAGTGGAGGGAGAGTTTGGTTAGCACATGTACATGTATATGGAGGGGAGTAAGCCCACTTCCTAGAGAGCTCTGTCTTCTTACCCACACTTCTCTGCCTTGGCTCACAGGCCTGAGCCCCACATAGGCTGCCTTTGATTATAGGAACACAAGGGCACTACTCTTGTTTCTCTGAAGACAGCATCCATGAGCTCCTTCATTGTGTCACGTTGAAATGTCAGGTCTGGAAATCACTAGCCTGAGGCTAGTGGTGGGTCTCCTTGTCATGCCTTCTGCAATTTTAAGAACTGAAATTTCTGCCATGTGATGACAATTTCCAGTGACTCATTTTAAAAACGTATGTGAACTATGACAAATGGGTGGCAGCCAGATGATCTCTCAGTTAAGGTCCCCTTCTGAACATCCACCTACCTGCTGGCACCTCCACCTGGAAGCTCACAGACACTTTAGATTCAACAGCCTATCCTAAACTGAATTTATCCTCTTCCTTCCCCACACCTGCTCCTTTTCCCATATACATTTTGGCTAATGGTTCACCTAACTAACAATGGTTACAAGGATATCAATTTAAGTTACTGCATTTTTTAGCTCTGTCTCTTCCAGGTTCCTCACCTTCTATATATAATTCGTTACCAAATCCTGACAAATGTACTTGTTCAGTGTCTCTGAAATTTCCCCTTTTCCAGCCCTGTGACTAATGGTTATGGTAATCATCCATTGGTTTGATTACTGCAACAACTTCAAATTGGTCGCC
Organism: Cnephaeus nilssonii; assembly: GCF_951640355.1. Taxonomy (NCBI): domain Eukaryota; kingdom Metazoa; phylum Chordata; class Mammalia; order Chiroptera; family Vespertilionidae; genus Cnephaeus; species Cnephaeus nilssonii. The sequence goes on from NC_137074.1 coordinate 46,295,422, forward strand.
TTGCCTTTAGCCTCCTGCCTCTCTTGTACATCCCTCATGCTATTGCTAGAATGATCTTTCAGAAGGACAAAACATATCTCAAAAATGTTTGAGGTCTCTCTTTGCATAAGGAACACACATGGTTTCAGGTGGCATCCACAGTCCAACTCAATTTGGCCTAGACAATATTCTTAGTGTCCCTCCCACATATATCTTATATTCCACTCTCACCAGATTATTTGTCACCTTTTGCTCTGTCTGTTTGTCCTATAAAATCCTACCTATTCTCCTAGATCAATCCAAATGCTGCTTCTTTGAAACATCCCCCCTAATCCTCTTGAAAATCAACCTTGGCTTTCTTTGTAAACCTGAAGCATCTAATTGTTCCTTCATGTAGTCAACAAAATAGTGGCCCCAACAATGCTCATGCTGTTATCCCCAGAACCTGTGACCATGTTATCTTACATGGCAAAAGAAACTTTGCAGATGTACTTCATTTAAGGATCTTGAAATGGGAACATTTTCCAGGTTATCCAGGTGGGCCCAGTGTAATCACAAGGGTCCTTACGAAAGGGAGGCAGGAGGTTGGAGAGGAGAGAAGATGCCATACAGTTGTCTTTAAAGACAGAGACCGGGTGCCAAGATGGCTTCCAGAGGCTGGAAAAGGTAAGAAAAGAGATTCTCCTCTAGACCTTGAGAAGGAACCCTGTGAATCCATTTTAAACTTCTGACCTCTGGGGGCTATATGATAATAAGTTTTTGTCATTTTAAGCCACTAGATTTGTTAAAGCTGAAAGAGTAACTTGTATACTCTATTTAGAATTTAATGATTTTTGCCTGCTACTATCTTGTTTTTCATACCATCATAAACTCCTTGAAAGCAAGAACCAATCAGATTGGCTTATCACCTGGGTACATAACACAGGGCTTTGCACAGGTCAGTGGAGGATAATATGCCTTTTAATTTAAATCAAATGCCCTCTTTTGGTTTTAAATCAAATGGTCTTTTGGGTGAAGTCCCAGAACTATATTGGAATTGCTATACTTGTGAGCCCAGGTGGGCTGGAACTGGTACCTGGGAATCATTTTAGGTGGTTGGTTTCTTGGGTTTAGTAATGCTGCCTTAGGTGGTTGGTTTCTTGGGTTTAGTAATGCTGCCAGGCCTAATGTGGTGGTGAATATGTGTGGCATTTAGTAAGAAGCCCCTCTCAGTGGGGCCGTGGGACTTGTGCTGCTATTTAAGCTTTTGTCATTCAGACTCCACATTGTTTTTGTTCTTGCTGAACTTTCCAGGGGAATAAATGTTAGTGATCTAATAGGGGAAGGAGCCACAGACCAAATTCTTAGCAGGAAGGAGTCAGTTATTTCAGGTAGGAATTGCACTCAATGTACCCCATCACAAAATCACTGGCTCTTCACATATTTGTCTATTATTTATGTGTTCATGAATTCAACATGTATTGGACTATGTGCCAGCAATGAAATTAGCACCAACTACCCAGAGAAGAAAAAGATAAAGTCCTGGAAAAGTAGGAGCTCACATTGGCACAGGGAAGGGATGGACAGGGCGAGGTATTCATGTGACCTTTAAGAGCAATGCTAGCTTGGCCAATGTGGCTCAGTGGTTGAGTGTCAACCTATGAACCCGGAGGTTTGGGTTTGATTCTGGTTCAGGGCACATGCCAGGATTAGGGAGTTGATCTAGGGAGGCAGGCAATCAATGATTCTCTCTCATCATTGATGTTTCTATCTCTCTCTCCCTCTGGTTCCCTCTCTGAAATAATTTTTTTTAAAGAGCAATGCTAGAGGTGTGTGTATATACTGCCACTTATTAATTCTTTCCATCAGTTCTATGGCTTCTGCCTCATAAGTGAGGCCCAGGCATCAGTGAATGTTGTCCACTCTGCTGGGCCCCAGGATCAGAATCTCTCCTTTTAAAGTATCCCTTTTGTCACATTCCACATCTCAGCTAGATCCTTGGGAGTCTTAACTCCCCATTCAACACTGCAGCCTTTCAATGTCACCTTGCCCAGAAGGATGAACAACATGCATCTCTTCCCAAGAGAAACCAGGACCTGCTTCACTGGGACTTTGCAGGTGCAAATTATAAACTTTCTTCCCCCACTCTTCCACCTAAAAATCCTGGCTACTCTGCCACTAGTTTACCCTGTAATTTGGACAGCCCCACTCCTAGTCTTGGGCCTTGGTTTCCTCTTCTGTAAAATGGGTGTGCTTGCCATTCCTGCCTTCTATGGGTTTTGTGAAAAGCAAATGGGATATGAACAGTAAAGAATATAGCAGACTAAAAACTGTTTGTGTCTATTAGCTCTCCTTAAAGTAACAGTAGTTATTTAATATATTTATACTAATAATTAGTGCAGTTATTTTTCTTATTTTTATCATTATTATTATCATGGGAGAGTTGTTAGCTGCTTCCAAGAATCAAGCAGCTGTCATTACCAAGTGACTCAATCTTTATATGATCAAAAATATGCTGAATTACAATGCATTTGAAAACCCCCTTCCATAAAAAGCCATAGCCCTGCTATCACTGCATTTTTTCCTGGTTTTCTCTCCTTCTCAGGATCACTCTAGCCAAATTTTACCTATGATGAAAGTACTGGTGGGATAGGGTTTGACCCAATTCTGAGCCTCTCACAGGCCTGCCCTCTCTCTCCCACTCAGATGGAGGATGTGCTCTGGGCCCACAGACTACCAAGGTCTTCCAGGATCATTTCCTTGGTCCCTGGCATCCAATCTTACCTTCACTGCAGACCTTGCTGACATTAACACCTTTGGACCAAGGACAGAGATTCCCCTTTGTCCTTTCGGTAGGTCTGGTCCAGAAGTATATAGCTTCTCGGCATGTGGGGCAGCAGAGAAGGCCAAATGAGGCTGCAAGGTGTTTGACTTTCAGAAGGGAGCTTTCCCTCTATCCTTCACTGGGTCCTCCTATTGCTGCTGGTTCCTCAGCAAGCTTTTGCTCTGAGTTAATTACAAGTCCCAGATTAGTCTTTTTAATGATTTCCATCTCCCTTGTTGATGAACTACAATTCAGGAAGTTGCAGTGATATTTGTAATCCTGCAGCTTAGCAACAGGGGCTCTCTATTATTTACCACTGACATTCAGTCCACAAAGGCAACTGACTAGTGTGGGTACTTTCCAGACAAGCGGTAACTACATGGGAACTGGGGGTCCCTGGATGGGGTTGAAACATGGAGACAGCTGGGTCTTGGCCCTCCTACTATTGACTGTGTGGCAATTCATCTCTTTTGTCTTCTGCAAAATAGGCACAACATTCTTTACAGTGAACATGGGACTATATACATGAATGGGAATAATTAGAAAATGCCATACAACAACCAGGTAATATGAAAAGAATCTGTTCTGGAAGATTCTAGGGCTTGAAATAAGACAGATATGTATTCATTGTGGAACCCTCCTCTCTGTCCCTACCAAAGGGTACAGGGTGTGGGTGGCAGTGGGGGTTATTGTGAAGATCAAATAAAATAATGGATGTGAAATAAGTGCTTGGGGTTCCAAGCATGGTTCTAATTATACTTTGTTGCTTATTTACTATGTCATCTTGCCCAAGATCTCCCCTTTCTGAGACTCCATTTCATCATCTGAGAAAGGCTTAGCTATTGAAACAAAACAAAAACAAATGAGCAAATACTAGAGAGACAACCATTGGGCTAGACTATTTCTAAAGTCTCCTACAGCTAAAAAAAAAATAAATACAATAAATAAAAAAAAACAGAATCAGTTAAATTAAAATTTTCTAAGGAATTGATTGACACTGCACAAAATTCCATCCTAAAGTTGTTAAGTTACTTACGGGTTAGTGGGTGGTTTGTGCAAATCTCTGCAGAGAACTGTGTTCTTCAGCTGATGATTTTGGAAGATTTTGGAAGTTCATTTCCCTGATTCATACCTCACCCACCTACAGAGGGCAGGGGACAGGTCAGGAGACCTGGCCATGAGCTTGGAGTGTAACCCTGGGCAAAAGTGGGCCTTATTTTCCTCCTCATCCAACCAAAGGGCGAGGACTCAATATTCTCTGAGGTAGTATTCAATTCAAAAGCCTGTGAATGTAACTTCTTTGAGTCTCACTTCTAACAAGTCTTGGGCACAGCAAATCAGGATGGCCTAGTACAGTGAGATGCGACTTGTTAGAGCAGATGGAGTGTGTCTATCATGGCGGCAGTGTAACCAGTCTGGTCACTTCAGATGTCTCTCCAATTAACACTCGTGGTGGCGGCCAACTGCTCAGGCAGCAGAACATGCTGGTGAGGATGGCGGGAACGCCTGGGCCTGTTGCCACACCTATTATCCCAGCCTTGAGTGGGAGGGGCCAGCCAGACTTTGGAGTGTGTGGGAGATGGGAGGAGGGTGGGTAAAATGGGAGGTGAAATGCGTGCAGGGAGATTTCTTTAGCTATAGAGTCCTAGAAAGTCAGAAATGGAAAATGCTCATCTAGTTGGGGCCCTTATAATATTTTGATTTTACTTCCCTCTTCTTCATTCCTATGGCACCTGATCCTGCTTGGGTCACCATCACCATCACCTCTGGCTTTGCTTCTTTTTTAAAAATATACATGTTTTTATTGACTTCAAAGAAGAAGGGTTTGGGAGAGAGAGATAGAAACATCAATGAGAGATAATCATTGATTGCCTGCTTCCTGCATGCCCCCTACTGGGGATTGAGCCTGCAACCTGCAACCCAGCATGTGCTCTGACCAGGAATCAAACCGTGACCTCCTGGTTCATAGGTCAACACTCAATCACTGAGCCTTGCTGGCAGGACTGGGTTTGCTTCTTGAGTGATCTTCCTTACTTTAATTTCTTTTCCTCCCCAGCAATCCAGCAAGAGTGAGATTGCTAAAACACAAATGTGATTAGGTTATTCCTCTGCATTTCAGTGTTTTCCTATTGAACTTGAGGGGGGGGGGGCGCGGATAACAAAACAAAACAAAACAAAAACTAAACCCCATTGCCTGACATACACAGGCTCCTGGGAATGTGATTTACCTAATAATGTCTTACTCTTCCCTTCTCTCCACAATGATTCATCATCAGGAATTACTTGAAATTCTCCAACCCACCAAACTCTATCCTTTCCATATTCTTCCCTCTGCCTTCCTTCCCTTCTTTGTCTTGGGCTCAGCCTTTAAAATTCAACTTAGGGGCCACCTCTTCTGGGACACATTCTAGGGACATGCCTTCTGTGTCCTCAGAGGTGGGTAATTGCTATCAAAGCATTTGTTGGCTGTCCTTTAACACGGGGCTCTCCTTAACTGTGCCTTCAGCTTTCAGAGGGATGACAATGTGTCTAATCCATTTCCTTCACAGAGACAAAACTGGCATAGACATCCGAGACCCTAGTGATCTCCAGATAATTTTTCTGATATGGCTTTCTTTCATGCCATTACTTGAGCTGTGATCTTGGTCAAAGAGAACCACTTCATCAGAGAGCAGGCACGTGATAAATGTAGGTTGAGTGAGTGAAGGAATCCCCCTCATTTCACAGAGGAGAAAACAGGCCTGGAAAGAGGAGGTGACTCACTTGCTCACACAAAGGGAAGGTCACTTGGTGCTGGCTCCAGGGAATTCCTCTCTTGAACCCCAGACTGGTGCTCGGTCCACTATCTTGCACTCTCAGATAGTTTCAAGTAATGCTCCTCTTGTGTAGGAGAGCAGCAGAGAGTTCTCAGGGCACGGTGTGTGTGCACATGAAGGAAATCCTCAGTTCAGTCTGGGTTTGCCACATCTCCAAGCCCCTATGGAATTCCTGGATTTGTGAGATGGGTATTGAGATGTGTACAACATCACAGTGAGAATGGGAAATGGTAGTATAAAACAATTTACAAAATATCAGGGAACCCAGAGACTTGGTAAGAGTGGGAGGTATTTAGAAAAAAAGAAAGAGCAATTATGAACCTTACATACTGAGTCAGGTGCGCATGCTATCTGTGGTTCCCAATTGCCAGAAATGGCAAAGATCCTCCCAGAGCATTCATCTGCCAAGCACATCAAAAATCCCTGCCTGTGTTGTCCTTGAGGAGGGAAAGTTTGGCATCCAGCAGTTTTTCCTGAAAAATCAAAACAACTGCTGAGAGTGGGCCCAGCTTCCAGGGGCAGCCTGGGTGTGAGTGTGCAGGCTTCTGGCTTGAAGAAGGGTATCTGAAGCAACACAGTAGGGAGCCCAAACCTCTGATCCTGATTAACAGCTCAGCCTCAGGTCTCCCCTCTCCCAGCCCACATCAACCCCCCTCAACTTCTGTCTCTGAGCCAGCGCTCTTCAGAGCTGGGCAGTGAGATCTAACCAGGGGCTTTTTCTGGGTGTATGTATGGATCCTTCCATCAGAGGAATGCAGACAGGAACAGAAGTAGTTCTTGAAAATGTGGGCAGGGAGTATCGGGTGAGTCAGAGAACAACAGGACTGAGGCAGCTTGGAGATCATTGTAGCCCTGCACTCTCACTTGTCTTCTTTCCTTTTCTATTCTTTATTCCCCCCTGTCCTTTCATTTTCACTTCTTTATTTGCTGTGCCTTCACCTAAATCTTATACAGAAACCCAACATGTTAAACTTAAGAATGGAACTGCTCTAGGCAATTGGAGTAGCAGATTATTGTCTCCTTTTCTGAGCTTCCCTCTATCAGATCTCATCTCCTCAGACCCATGGGCTTCCCAGAAGCAGTGTGAAAGTTCCTGCAGTAATCCTACACCCTCATTTCTCACCTGGTATCCTATGGCCCAAGGAGGTGATGGGATTTGTTAAAAGTCAAACAGGGATTTAGCAATGGAGTTGGGCTCTATAGTGCCCCTCATCGCTTTCTAGGCTCCTTCCAGTAACCTGTACCAGATTCCACACAGGCCTAGCAAAGCCTCAGGCAGACCCCAGGTACTACTGGTAAGAAAAAACTAAGTTAGAAATTAAGAAGTCCTAGGTCAGTAGCTCTGGGAAATGGGGACCAGGTCAGCCTGGTGGCTTGTCCCCATGGGTCCTGGTCCCCCTAGGCCCTGGTGTTGCCATTCCTCTGCAGACCCTTAGATCCAGGATTCAAGCCTGCTTCACGTCTGCCTGAGGCCCTGCCTTTAGAAGCTCTTGGAATGGATCCCATCTTCTTGCTAACATCCTTTCTTTTTCTGCTCCCCACCCTAATAGGACCTGGCCTAGCCCTGAGCCTGGCCCAGGCGTGGGAATGGTGGGAATGTATACTTGTTCCAGGTCCCCCAACCCCCAAAACTACCTGAGTCTCTGATCACAGCTCGTCCTCAACCATGCTCCCATGCTCTGCTTGTCACTCAAGAACCTCTTAGACCTTTCCAACCTAGCACAGGGCCTGGCAGTCTTCTCCCTTTGACTAGGCTTATATTCTCCTGACAAGTTGCTTGTGTCCACAAGTCTGGGTTTTCATAGCCTTTAGGGTTGGGACGTGGAGGAGGAAGGGGATGACTGAACTTGAACGTTCATGCCCTCTCAGTCAGCCAGGACATCCACTCTAAACCACATTCTCACCCCTAGTCCTTCCACCTGTGAGTCCCTGGATTTGTGCCAGAAGGAACCCATCTGTGCCAAGAGAGCCCAGAGCAAGAGACCTGGGGGATTATTTCCAGAGGCTTCAGGGAAGAAAGAGGCTCCTGCAGCCCTCCAACCAAGCCCCGTCATGTTCCAGACATCACCAAGTCCTTCCCTTTTCACGGGGTGCTAGAAGGTACATACATTCTGAACCACCAAGATCCCTCAGATTCTGAAGTATCTTAAATTCTGGGACTGTGCCCAACCCTGCAGCCTTCACTCTGCTGAGGAGGAGATCCTGCCATTTCCAGCCCTAGAGATCCCTTTCCTGGATTTATATACAGGCCCAGCCAAGACCTCCTGCCTGCCCCAGGTTCATTCAACTGCCCTTTCAGAATGCAAGTACTAGAATGACATCCCTACCAGCCCACTGCCAGGCACTGGGGAAGCCAACCTGCTTCTTCCCTGAAGAGGCTGAGGTCAGAGGAGCCTAAGCAGTAGCATCTGCCCATCTTTCCCTATAGCAGTCCTGAGCAGGCAATGGGCCCAAGTCTTGTGCTTTTTTGCAATCCAGGACCAGAATCAGGCCTGCCTATGTGCATTAGGCTCCTACAACAACAGAGCTTGACTCCCCAAACTCAGACCAGGAAGCCCCGGGCCATGGTCAGAGAGGCAGGATGAGGCTCTGAGCTGGGAGGCCTCCTGAGACCCATATTCCTCCTAGTGGTCCAGAGTGGAAACTGGAGGCAACTATGCTGCCCTGAAGTATAACCATAACAGTATAACCAAAGCTTATGGGGGGTATAAGAACTGCTTGGTAGGCCTCTAGGAGCTCCCATGCCCAGCTCCAGTGAAGGACTGTGTTCATCCAGCCATGGCTCCAGAGCTATCTCCAGATCCAATGAGTCAGCGGAATTTCTGCCTTAAGGATGCAGTAGAGCTAGTATCCTCTAAGCGTGAAAGGGAACTGATATCATCAAGGGCTGAGCTAGATGGAATACACTCTGAGACCAAGATCGCAGGGCCTCCTGAGATCTGGCCTTAGAGAAGATAACGATTGCCCCACCTCCAGGATGACAACCATTTCTCCTGAGTCCTGCCTGGACCAGAGACCAAGAGCCAACCCCTCTGGAACCTATAATAGGTGTCCCCAGACACCTCTAGGGAACCAGGATGCTCTCAGATGTAGCCATGGCTTGCTGGGGATGCCTACTCAGCCTGTGTAAGATTGAGATGGGTGTGCCACCTGGAGAGGGTCCCCTGCCATAGGAGGACCCCTATGGATTTGTTGTGGGTGTAATAGTCTCCTGCAAGGGGCCCCTGGAGCAGAGAAGCCAGGAACAGACCTGAGAAGGCATAGCCTGTCAGTCTCCCTCCCGGCTGGCAGCACTGTTGTTAAAGGGTTTGAGACACCCCTCCCGGAAGCCTCTAGAACCTCACTAAAGAGGACATGATTCACAGGGAGGGAGGGGGGATGGTGGTGTTGTCTGCTTACCTTTGGCCTAATCTAGCCTGAGGCTTGGGTTCTGCCGCCAGACAGGCTGGTGTCCTAGCCGCACATCTAATCAGCACAGAGGCCAGGCACGCAGGCAGAGATCTGGCCCTGGGATCTGTGTAGGTTTGAGGAACTCACTTGACCTTTCTCAACTTCAGTCCTCATCTTGGAAAATGGGGTGATGATAGCATTTGCCTCACAGGGTTGTTGGACTTCAGCTAAATGTCGGAATCTTTCCCAGAAACAAAGGCCCTCAATGCCTATTTTCTGCATCTGGTTCTGAAAGGTTAAGCCTGGGGGAGAAAGCACAGGTTTCAGACAGTCAGCAGGGCTCCCCCGGGTCCTGCCTGAGGGATTGGAGAGCAGCACGTGGGCCCCTCTGAGCTTGCTTTAAAGATTGCATCTATATGATACATTCTACTCTAGAGCAATGTGCTGGGCTGTAACAACTGGGACAGGAGGCAACAGGCCAGAATTCCTCCCCATGTCGGCCCCAAAATTGCTGCCCCAGAATTCCTCCTGATATCTGTCCCAAAGCTGCTGAGTTAGTCGCTTTGTGACTCAAAGTTCCAGACCAGGGAGAAAAACAATTTCTCCTCCACCTTCCAGCCCAATGTATAGCAAAAATCTTTCAAAATATGCAGGACCTTGTAGATTTTTAAAACCCAGATTTTTAAAACTCCTCTGACCATCACAGCCACCTAATGAGGCAGGATGGTGTCCTCATCTCCCATGGTTCAGAAAAGTGACTTGTTCAGGGACCCAGTGCCACTTGGCAGCAGACGCCTGCCCAGAGCACACATCTTCCTTTGTCTCTGTTCTTCCATTTCAGACGTAAACATTTATTTTGATCTTTGACTTCAGTTGTGTCATTTCCAGTATGGGATGCCATCCTCACTCAGTCCCAGAGTCGGGCTAATCAGAGTTTCTGTTAGACCAGCAGGCGGGACTCTTTCCCTGCCCTCCACCAGAGCTGTGTTGCCCTGAGACTCAACATGGACAGCAGGAGATGGAGGGTGGCTGGGACACAGGTTCATGAGAGCATAGATGAGAGATGGTTGAGCAACCCAAACTGAAAGAAACAGTGTGGCACACGGAGGAAGGGCTGTGTGGTCCCTGCTGGCATTTGTTTATTTCTTCCATTTGGCTTCATTGTTCTAGGCTGCAGGAAGGATAATGGAAGACAGGACTTTTGCTAGAGGCTTTAGGTCCTTTGTTTATGCAACTTAAAGACCACAAGTCACAAAGAATCCAAAATGCCTGATTTGTAAACTATATGTAATGTTTGACTTTTTATTAAAGTAGCAAAGCCACACGGTTCAAACAGGTGCAGACCTGGGGCCTCTGTGCTCCCCAGTGGGGGGTTTTCAGTTTTCAGATGAGGGTGGCATGCCATTTGCATGTTAAAAGGCCGAGAAAAGGCATCAGTTTGGATTAGGCTGACCCCTCCCAGAATTCAAATATCGAAGGCATATAATAAAGGCAACAGGGCCCAGATTCATGTCTTTCTCACCACAAGTCATTTTACTCATAAGCAATGGTTTCTAATCATCCTTAGTCTAGTTTTCATTGGGATTACTGCCACAATTCTATATAATATGCTTATTAACATTATTTTTTTCTGTTTTATCTTCCATATTCAACAATAAATATGCATTGGGCACCTTGTGTGTGTCAAGCTCTGTTCTAGGCAACCAGGGAGCTTGTACTAGGATTTAATGTCTTATTAGAATAGACTAGAGGCCCAGTGCATGAAATTTGTGCACGGGGGTGGGGGGGGGTGTCCCTCAGCCCAGCCTGCACCCTCTCCAATCTGGGACATCCCACTCACAATCCAGGACTGCTGGCTTCCAACCGTTTGCCTGCCTGCCTGCCTGATTGCCCCTAACTGCTTCTGCCTGCCAGCCTGATCACCCCCTAACCACTCCCCTGGTCACCCCTAACTGCCCTCCCCTGCTGATTTGAAAGAATAAGGCTTTGTGTGTGTGTGTGTGTGTGTGTGTGTGTGTGTGTGTGTGTGTGTGTGCAGGGTGAAGGTCATAGGAATGGGGCAGTTTTAGAGAGTTAGGACATGGTTATTTTTTGAAGGCAGGGGACTTGGACAAAAACATTGAGAGTAAGTCTCTGAAATACTGTCAGAGAACCATGGATATTAAAACACATTAAGGGCTTATCTGGTGGAAGGAGCAGACATACACATACAATTTAATGCAAGGGATGAGAGATCCACGCTAAACTAGAGGTATAATTCTATGCAGCGGGAAACTCAAACAAGAAAATATTAATTCTGAATTGGGGGTATCTGGGGCATACATGTGGGGAAAGTGCAGTTGAAATAGTCTTGAAAACATAGAACATTGGCAGAATGAAAGGGGCAGGACCTGCCTGTGCAAAGGCCCTGGGGTAGGAAGGGCTCAGACAGGGATTGGGGAAGAGCAGGGTCTGAAGTGTAGTAGAAGAGGAGTGCTGGAGAAGTGGTCTGGAGCCTGGCAAGGGTGGAGTACCCTTGAAGCCAGCCGAGGTTTGGTTTTTGTCTGGAGACAACAGCACCTTTGGAGGTGTTAGAGTAGATCAGATCAGAGTGCAGCTTTCCTGACAACGGTGAATCAGCTGTAAGCAAATGAGATATAGTGATTTCCTTCCTGCTCATCAGTGGGGTGGTTTTAGAGGAGCTAAAGGCTGAGCTAAGGTTTCTGGAATGGATCTGACTGGCCCCTCCCAGAAACTGCTCCTGACCTTCTTCTGTAAATACCCAATTACCTGTTCTTTTCTCCAATTACCTAATCAGTGAAATCAAATCAATCACTGTGAATTCTAACTTTCATAAGCACTCTTCAGATTACACATATGATGTTCTTCTTCAAACCATAAATAACTATATGGTGTGTGTGAACTTTGCAAAGGTAGTTAGTTCATGCAGGGGAAAAAATAACATTCAATTAACCAGCTATCAGAAGCTGAATCATTATAAATGACAGGAAAGCACATTTGCAATATTAAAAAATGAATTGAAATATGTATTTTCTAGAAAGCCAATCCATATTAATAAGAGGAAAAAAACCTAAGTATCAAATCTTAGAATGAAGCTGAAGATATAATCCTTTAGGTTGATATGCACAGTCACAGAAAGCACTGTAGCACGGGTGGCAAGTGCCATGCTATCAGTGTCCAGCTGCCCATTTTAAGTGCTGACTCTGCCCCTGTGACCTATGTGACCTCTGGTCAGTAGTTAATCTCACTGAGAATCAGCTCACCCATCTGTGACCTGATGCTGAAAATAGTTGTCGAGAAGAATAACTGAGTCAATATAAGCGAAGCTCCTAGAACAGTGCCTTTTAAAAAATGTTTTTATTGTGTGTGTTTTTAGAAAGAGAGGCTAAGGGAGAGAGGTAGAGAGAGAGCGAAACATCAATGAGAAAGAGAAACATAATCGATTGGCTGCCTTCTACACGCCCCCTACTGGGGATCAAGTCTGCAACTGGGGCATGTGTCCTGACAGAGAATCAAATAGGTGACTTCTTGGTTCCTGGGATGACACTCAACCACTGAGCCACACCAACTGGAACAGTGCCTTCTTCATCATAAATGTGATATAAACATTAGCTACTACTACTGCTATTATATCTTATTTTCCCTGTGCCCATGAGGAAGGAAGAAACCTGTATGTTTGGATACTTACTATGTGACAGACACTTTCGTAGTTATTACCTCATTTAATTTAATATTGGTAGCTCTTTTCATAGGTTGTTATAATTAGCTGCATTATATCAATAAAGACACTGTGGAAAGTTAGGTGACTCAGCAAGGAAGTCGCCCAATGAGTCTGGAACCCAGGACAAACTGGCTCCAAGTTCCCATCCATCAGAATGAACTCCCTCATTCTGAGAATGTTCTAGGCAGGGTTGGTTGATCCAGTTTTCTCTGATCAGGTTGGCTACACATTGTTATGGATTATTAATGGGATACATTGGCATTCTTTTCCGGTGTACTTCGCTCTAATGTAAGTATTGCAAACAGCTCTCACAGACTGAAGGAGCTGAGCACCCTTGTGCTCCAGACGTGTCAGTTTCACTGTGGAGAGAAGCAAAGAGAAAGTAGCCTGAGGAGGCAGGTGACCCTCAGGGAAAATGGAGCAGCAATTGAGGGGGAAGAAAATCCACCTGACAGGTTTAGTCAGTGCCTGATTACAACCTCCGATGTGTGGACAGCATAGGAGACAAAGCCCTTTCCCATATACACATATTATCTTTTCTTCATAATAACCTGAGAAAACTCAGGCAAGGGTCGCCCCGTGCTGTGATGCTCGATGAAACTGAGGCCCTGAAAGTGGCAGAGCGGGTTTTGAACTCTGGCTGTTTCCCATCAAGTTTGCTGCCTCCCATGGGAAAGAAAAGAATATCAACATCAAAGGTGAGAGAGTTTTGAAATTGAGACAAAAATGATGGACATCCTTTAAAGAGGCAGAGGAGGGTGCTGCAGTCCAGTAATATTATTGCTCTCATGGAAAGGCCCAAGCTAAATATCTTGGGGCATTAAAAAGACAAATGACTTGCCCTAGCCAGTTTGCTCAGTGGTTAGAGTGTCTGCCCATGGACTGAAGGGTCCCGGTTTCGATTTTGGTCAAGGGCACATACCTCATACTTTGGTTGCAGGCTAGGTCCCCAGGCATGTGCAGGAGGCAACCAAATGATATGTCTCTCTCACATTGATATTTCTCTCTCCCCCTCCCTTCCATGCTCTCTAAAAAATCAATGGAAAAAGAATATCTTCGGGTGAGGATTAACAACAACAAAAAGGACAAATGACTCATGTTGTTTGTCAGTCAGTAGGCAGTGGTCCCCTTTACCTCCAGACTCAGTCAGTTCTCAAAAGGTCAGAGTGTCAGAGTGTAAGCCAGGGTTCAAAGTAAGCCAGTGTTCAAAGTCACTCACCCCTACAGCAGACCTCCCTCCTCCCCCAGTGCATCTTTGACTCAAGTAGGAAGCAATTCTAAGAACTTCTGACCCTGTGTCCTTGTCAGTAGTAATTTAAAAGCTCCATTCTTGGCAGATCTGTGAGGGGCTGTTCTGCCTCAGCAGGTCTAAAGGAAGCAGCTGGTTGAGTTCTCATCCTGCCTTTGTCTTTTTCTCTTTCAAGGAAAAAATCCTTGAGAGCGAATCATGTCTTCACCCCTCCCCAGGCCTGACCTTGCATGACTGGTGATAAATAATGCTGTCTATTGTCATGACCAGCTAACCATGTGGTACCCCTCACCTGGGGAAATTTCTTCACACCAGTCTGGCACTTGACTGCAGTTTCTTTATTATTTAAGTTTGGAAACTCTTAGGAGCGTAATCTTTCTGTCCGTCAAAGCTAATGTTTCTACTATTGAAAGAATTTTTTCCAGCTCTGTGTGGGATTTTTCCCCCCTCCTGAGTTTAATCATTTCCTTGATGAAGACACGGGGTTCTTCATAGCCTAGGGATTTTAGCTGTGGCTGCTTGGAGGAGTGTGGGATGGGAGAGAGTTGGGCAGGCTATATACACTTGTCTGAAGTGCACAGCAGAAGGAGAGATAGTCAAGTAGTTCTTTAAGGGAGAAAGGCAATTTTTCCGTATCCAAAAGCAATGCCTGCATTGGTGTCAACAATGTAATGACAAGCAGGTGTGACTCTGCTATCTAGTATCCAGCAAAGGGGGCAGAGATGGGGCTCTAGCGCCTTGGAGGGTTCTGGAAGCCCCTCTTCTGGGGCTATTGTCTGAGGCTCAGACTGAGCTCCTCTGCAGGGAAAATAAAGGACAAGTATCCCAGGGAGTTCTCCTCTAAGGCTCACCAATGCCACTCACTCTGAGCAAGTGTTGATGATACCTTAATACTGATCTCCCTCTTCTTGCTGGTAGTTCCCACTGATGGCTCTTCAACACCTCAAACACCAGATGTTCCTATCAAATCTCTTCATCCTCAACCTCCTCCTCCTTCTGCTGTATTTGCAGTCTCTGCTCACAGCTCCAGTCCCTTCACCCACATTCCCAGGTAGAAACTTGAGAAATTTGCTGAGTTTTCCTTCTCCCTTTGCCTCACATATAATTCTTCATCACTCTGCAGCCATGTCTCTGCTCTTTTTATTTCTACTAGAACTGCCTTGGTCAGACCCCCATCACTTTTCCATGGATCACTTTAGTAGCCTCCTAATTATCTTTCTCTCCAGTTTCCCTTTCCACCAATCAGTTCTTCATAGAGCTTCTTGAGCCACTTTTCTAAGTTCCAGCTTTGGTCATTTTGTTTTTCTTCCTCAAAAGGCCACTGACGGTTCCCTTGGCATGTCATTTGTAGGGAACACTTGTCTGCTCCTAGCAACCACTTCAATCACTCCTGTCTGCACTTTTCTTCTTCCTTGCTTCTGGCTATGTTACTCCAGCCTCCTGGATTCTCTCTCTCTCTCTCTCTCTCTCTCTCTCTTGTCAGAATCTTTTTCAAGGTTCTGCACCAATTCTATTTCCTTTATAAAAAGTTATTCATGTGTATTTCAGGAATATTTTTAAAATATTTACTCTGCATCCCTGGGCCTCAGGCTGTGCTAGATGTTGGGAGATGGCCATGAATAAGTGAATAACACACACACTGTTGCTTTTAGTCAATTGCAGGAATAGACTTTTACACCAATGAATACATAAATAAATATTAATAACAAGTATGCTTTGTGTTTGGAAGAAAAAGAACAGATGCCATGAGGTGGAATGACTCAGGGAAGAGGGGGTATTAACTTGTGTGTACAGAGTTAGGGAAGGCTCCTCTAGAAGTGACTGCTCCAAAGATGAATAGAGAGGAGCAATGATAAATGTGTATGTGAAGGCCCTGTGGTGGGGAGGAAAGAGCCTCGCCAATTTCTAAGGTCAGAAATGACGGCTCTATCTCCTCAGTGCTCACAGAGCCCTTGGCACCTCGGTGATCGCATGCATGGACACCTGCTCTGAATTAGGAAGAACTGCACCATTTTATGTCATCCACCAGATAAGGGGTTCTGTTTGGGTAAAACCGTATTTTACTTATTTTACTCAATCATTCATTGGTCCAACAAGTTATTTCGTGCACCTAGTATGTAGGTACCAGAAGCAGATGTAGGTACCAGATCTACAGTGGAGAGTGGGGTACCCCACATCTCTCACAGAGATCTAGACTGTGTCCCCAGGATTTGGTGTAGTACTGATCACAATAGGGACTCGGAAAAAAATGTAGAATTTAGTGTCCAGAAATCTATTTGTGTGATAAGATGAGCTTGATTTTCCACTGAAACACTGATTACAAATGCCCCCAAACAGTCTCAAACTCCATGGCACCAAATAGTTGCTCAGCAATAATGGCTATTGTTACTGTAGAAGATCCAGCTTCCTGCTTAAAGTTACACAGCTAGTGTAGAATAGGCCTGGGATTTAAACCCAGGTCTGTTTCCCTTAAAGCTACCATCTGTTCAAGGAAATATGAATGTGATATGTTATCATATAAATGTTACTCCATTAAAGAAGGTGTCATGGAGCTTGGAAATTTGAAACTAGAAATCTTGGGTCCTGTTCTCCACCACAAATGAGCAGGGCAACCTTAGGTAATTCATTTCCCTTCTCTTTTTCCTTGGTTTTCTCATTTATAGCATCAAGGGGTTGATAGATAACTTCTAGATTCTGTTTGTTCTACCCCTGACAGTATGTGCCTCTGATCAAGAAATAGCACCAAGTTGCCTTCCCAAGAGAGATAAAGAAAAAGAAAAAGCAATGGCATTGAAATTTAAAAGAAGACTAGGATAGGAGGATAGGCAAAGCTTCTTCTCTCAGCTAGCTGCTTGTCCCAAATCCTTAATAGCCAAAAACAGTTGGATTTCTTTCCTGCTTCCCACCTTTCCACCTTGAGCCATGAAGGGTTCCAAGTCACAGTCGGTTTTAGAAGACAACAAAACCAGTTGCCTACACTCATGGCTTTTCTTAGGTAACTTCTTTTCTTCTCTTGTTTCCCCACCCCGCTCTTTCTTTTCTTTCCTCCTCCTCGTCCTCTACCTCCTCTACCTCCTCCTCCTCCTCCTCCTCCTCCACCTCCTCCTCCTCCTGCTCTTCCTCCTTCTCCTCTTCCTTCTCTTCTTCTTTCCCCTCCTCTTTCTTCATTAGAAAAAGTGGACTAAAAATAGAAGATGGCTAATTAAAGTAACTAAATAAGAGATGGAGATTTAGAAAGGAATTTTATTTCTGCTCCAAGTTTCTTCTTTTCCCTTTCCAGTTCTTTATTCTTTCTGATTGTATTTTTCTAAAAATAGATATATTTGAGGAATCATAAAAATAAGTTCTGCACTCCTGTTTAGTAAATTTTAAACTCTTTTCTACCACCTTGAATCCACCTATTTTCTGAAATTAAAGAAAGGAAAAACCTTCTTGGAGATTTCTTTGACCAATTTTGACCACTTTAGTAGTCCTTTTGGCCTTGGGATGAAGGAAGCACTAATTGGCTTAGCAAATTTTTATCAAGTTCCTACTCTATGTTCCTATCACTGTGGCAGGCCCAAGGGATAAATAAGGAAGAAAAGACTCTCATTCCCATCTGTCATGGTCTTACATGTCAATGTAAAGAATGAAACACAAAAGTAAATACACAATTATGAAATCTGAGAGGTGCTATGAAGGAATTATGAAAACACCCCAGTTTCTGCCATTTCAGCTCTGGCCCTGGAGAAACATTCCTCCACTCTGTCTCCACTTCTGCTACATGAGATTCTTCAGTTCGACCATGAATCATCATCTCAAGATTATCCCGAGCTCATCTGACCTCTATGTCATCAGTGAGGATCACAGGGCCCTCTTGGGCTTGCCCAGCCTCCCTGGGCATGCCTTTCTCTTACTTCAATCTCCACATGTCCAAATCCTGCTCCTTTCTCCAAGCTCTGTTCAAGTTCCTTTATCCTGGCTGCAGCCATTCCTGAACTCCTTACCTCGGTGAATCTGCTTGCTCTCCCCTGATGTCTCATGGCATTTGGTTTACTGTGCTCTTCTGAGCGCTCTTCACCCTCTGCCTGGTGTTATGTAGTTATTTGTATATCCATCCAAGGCCTTATCTACTTATCCTCACCTTGAAAGCATGGATATTATGTATCATTGTATTTCAAATAGGACCATGCACAGTTAACACATTTGTTGAATCAAATCCCCAATGTTAAAGTTAATAATAAAACATGTGAATAGTCCTATATAGTTTTACAGAGAGTACTCACATATATCATCTAAATTAATCCTCAGAACAACCCTGTATGGAAGGAACTATTATAATCCCACTTTACAGATGAAGAATTAGTAACAGTTATTTATTGAGTGGTGACTCTCTGCTAGGTATTATGCTAAGAATGTTACATAGCTCCATTTTCATCCACTTCCAATTAAAAACGTCATTTGTACTTACTCTGTTCCAGGCATTATATCTAACCCTTTATATCTAACTCATTTAATTCACACAGCTCTATAAGTTAGTCATGCATGTTATCCTTATCTAATACATGAGGAAATTATGGCATATGGAGGTTAAAAAACATACCCAAGTCCCATAGCTGAATTTGGCTTCCAAACTATGTCATGACTATAGAGACACACATGAGCATTTCCCTCCTTTCCTGACTCAGACTGCCAGCATTGCTCAGTACTGCCTCTATAGGGTATATTTATGCCCATTTTACAGATGAGAAAACTGAAATCTAATGAGATTAAGCAACTTGCCAATATTGTATAATTGATCAGGGCAGAGCCTGGTCTTATACTTGCAAAGCCTATGTTTTGAACCATTCATCTGTGTCTTCAGAGAGATGTGACAATGGCCAGCCTAGGCACAAACCCACTTCCTCAGCCATGTAAATGTTTTATGATTCTTTAACATTTTTGTGTGTCTGCTGTGCTCAGTTCATTGATCTGGACTCTGTGTATGTTGGGTAGGGTGAGGACTTACAAACACTAAGATACATTCCTTGATTCCAAGAGGCAAATAAAAACACACACACATACACACAGTTAAATTACCCTCCACATCTATTCCCTCCTCTCTCTTCTTTTTTTCAACAAGGTGCTTGATGCTGCTTCTTTACCCTTCTGCCCTGGCAGAGATCTTGAGGGGATGGGAGAGTTAAGTCCTGAGAGGTCACCAAAGGTGAGGGAATGTGGAGAGGTACAGGATTTGAGTGATCTGGCCTAGTTATTTGCACTCAGGAGCCATGACTGGCGACTCTGTCCTTGGAGAAGACAGCTGTTGTTCATTTGCAGTTTCACACTGTGGACTAGTGGACTAGGATCGACCTGGGGAGGGCGGGGAAGGAGGAGGTATGAGAGCAGTGGCCCAAGGCCTATGGAGAGAGGAGTCCATGGTC
The DNA here is from genome assembly GCF_951640355.1 of Cnephaeus nilssonii. Taxonomy (NCBI): domain Eukaryota; kingdom Metazoa; phylum Chordata; class Mammalia; order Chiroptera; family Vespertilionidae; genus Cnephaeus; species Cnephaeus nilssonii. The sequence goes on from NC_137074.1 coordinate 46,314,782, forward strand.
ACTTAGAGCAACCCCTCTCCAGGACTAGGTGGATCCTTACACCCCCATCTCCACCCTCTCCCCACCTTGCAGGTCACAGCACGAGTACAAGACACAGACCAGAATGGGGTGGGAGTTCTGGATTTGGCTCCCAACTTGGCCACTCACCATCAGATGATTGTGAGCAAGTCACTTCCCCCTCTGATAGCCCATTTCCACAGGAATTTGTTAAAATGGGTATAGGACTTTTTACTGTGCTTGTGTGGCCTGGGTTAGTCATGATATTCATGAGAGCACTTGGCTGACTATGAATGCTGGGTGCATGTGAGATGCTGAGGAAGAAGAGACATCTAGGTCCTGCCTCCCCACAACAGGATTATGCTCACGAGGCACACTAGATTGACTCACACATAACTTACAGGAAAATGGCACAGTTTTCACATTACCCATTTTCCAGGCCTGGAACTGGTGAGCCTACCAATGAGAATCAGCTGGCATTAGCAAGTTTTCTGTGTGGGATTGGGGAGGGGGAACAGGGTAGGATGGGGGAGGAGCTGAACCAGGAGAGGAGGGCGCTGCTCCCATGCTAAGGATCCATGCCTGCAAATTAATGTCATTGAAGTGAAACTTGCTTCAGGTTCCAAAGTGGCAAGGCAAACAGAGAGGCTGCCAGGAGACCAGGCTCTCTCAGCTTTGCACACAGATCACTATGTGACCCCAGGCACATCTCAGCTTTTCTCCCAGCCTCAGTTTCTCCATTTGTAAAGCAAGCTACTGCTTACTTCTCGACATTTTGCAAAAGAGTTCTCATTCAGAGGGCGTTTTCTAAGGATGGTGTGAAAAAGATAGGAATCCCCTTTTCCCCCAATCACCCCCAGTCTCTGTCCTGGCCAGGCCCATGCATCTTAAACCATTTATAGAATCCAACTGGCAGTGGTAGGCGTGAGCTAGAGGATTCCTGTATGTTGGTGAGTGTACGTGCTTGACAGAGGGCTTTTAAATGAATCACTTTGCTTCTAGCAGGGCAGCACCTGCTCCTCAGCCTCCAAAGGCAGCGAGAGCAACACAATCATTCAAAAGCTGCGGCTTTCCATTCACATCTATAATTAGCGTGTAGGCTGCAGCAGCCGCTGGCTCTGCACGGAAAGGGCCTTGGGCGGGGCCTAGTCCCCTAACTCCTCCCGCTTGTCATTCCCCTGTCCCGCCCTCCTTGCCCGGAGTCACCCGGGGCACCGCCCTGGGTCAGGGGCTTGGCTCTCAACCTCAGGATTCCTGCAAGTAATATTGCCTGAACACCGGGACCCTCTGCACCCTCACTTCGGGACCACTGCAGAGGAGTAAATAGCACCTTGGTGGATACGTTTCTGGGGGCAGCTATATTTAGAGTGGCATATTCCTGACCCCGCCCCACAGCTCCAGCATCCCCGCCCTCTCCCGGCCTGCCCCCTCGCCCCGCCCTCTCCCCGCGGCCCCTCCCAGCCACCTCTCCCTCTTTGTCGCATTACATAGTAATCTGAGATGCATTGGATGAGCTCCAGGGAACAGAATGTACTTGGCAGAGACGCGGGGCTTGATGTCTGCAAAATGTCGGAAATGCAGCCAAGAGCTGCTAACTGGGTCATTAACCTCCAAAAGCAAAGCGAGGACTGTAGGCCGGCTCTGCCTCCCTTCATCTCGTCAATAAAAGTGCCTCAGTGTGAAGGGAAGAAAAAGCCTAAGGCTGGCAGCTTTGATTTCTAGGCACCAAAGGCAGGCCTGGCCCCTCGTCCTGGCCTGGGCCCTCCACCCCTGTGCTGTGTCCCAAAGTACAAGTGGCCTTTGAAAGCCCAGCAACTCCTCAGGGCCACTCCAGCACCTCTGGAAAGTCATTACCGGGCAGCCCTTCCATCCCGCACAGCCTAGGGCCCATTTTCTGGGTCCTGGAGAAAAACAGGGCGTGGGGAAGAAAACATTAAGGGAGAAGGTTCTAGGTCCATCCTAGACCCCACACTACAGTGAAAGGTTTTGCCATCCCTCTCCTCCAATTCTCCCCTTTCTTCCTGCCCTCCTCGGGGCTCTGGCACCTCTTCCTCCTTCTCCCCCTCTTTCTCTCTCTAGTTTCCTTCTTTCTGAGACCAGGCTATGTGGTCGGTACACCAGGACATGTCCTGGCTCTAGGAGACTTGAGCTCTGTCACTTGCTGTGTGTGACCTTGGATAAGTCACCCATTTGTCTGCTCTTTAATTCCCTTGTATGTCCTCAATAATAACACCTTCCTGAACCTACTGTAACAATAAATTATGAGACCCACAGGTCAAATTCTCTTACAAACTACAAAGCTCTGCTCAGTGTCAGAGATATCCTCCCTACCTTGACCTTCACCCCTCTGAAAGCTCCCAGGTCCAAACTTTCTTTGGACTTGTATGTACTCCTGGAAAATAAGAATACAAGTGGTTGTCTTACCAGTAAGCTTCTGAGGTTTGAATATTCACAAGGGGATAACCCCTAAAATTCACCTTCCTTAAGCAGTTTGACCCTGCTGGATTGATAAACAGACACTTCCCCCTCCTCCAGTGGCTGGATAGAGAGAGAAAGTGCTTGGTACTAAAACTAGAAGAGGTCCTGTACTTAGTTCCTCAAATAATGAGACTCATTTACTTGTCGGAGGGAAGCTAGTCAGCCTGGTGAGACCAGCAGCAACATATGCGACATGAGTCTAGACATCTGGGGAGTCTCAACTAAAGTCCAAGACAGGGAAAGCTGATCTGTGAAACCCCACTTATGAAAGGACAGTTCATTCCTAGCAGTGTTCAGAATCAGAACCAAGTCCAACTGGGGCATCAGCACCCTTCCTGCCTCATCCCTGCCTGGTCTCACTACATCTTCCACTGCAGCCACATCAGACCTGTTCTGCCTCCTCACCATGCCCCCCCAGAGGCCCCATGCTCTCCTGCCACTGGGCCTGGGCCGAGGCTTTAAATAAAGTCACCTGGATTTAAAAATATCTCATTGCCACATATTGAAATCATTTGAAATCCTCAAAACTCAGCTCAAATGCCAACTCTCCTTTCTAGATGCCATCTCTTTCTCCTTCAACTCTTCCTTGGCACTGTTTTTATAATGTTTCACAATGACCAGCCAGCCTTGGGTTATGACACCTTTATGCTTATTATATCCTATGGAGTAGAGGGTTCTCTGTGGATAGGGGACCCTTTGCTATTGGTCTCAACCCTGAAAGCTAAGACAACTGTATAGTCTGGTTTGCCTTCCCAGTTTATCTCTGTTGTCTTGGTTGTCGCCATTAATAGCTCCCTCTTTCACCATGAAGTATTCTGGTTTAAATAATAAGTTAAATGGTCGCCTTACTAAGGGTCTCTATCCAAGTACCTAGCACAAATTAGTAGAGACTTGGCAAATCTGATGACCTGCTTTGAAGAGCACAGCAGAGCTGTTCCTTCCCCAGTTCCCTGGGGCTTTGGTCCCACCCCTTTTCACCAGCCTGGAGGCATGCCACCCTTTGTTCCTCTTCCTCTTCCCTGGGGAAGAACAGCGGAAGGACCCAAGACCACTTTCTTTTTGACAGGCCTTTCCAGGATTGCAAAATGCTCTGACCCAGCAAGAAGTTGCTGACCTCAGCTCTTCCCATCCTTCCAGTCCCTACCCAGCAGGACAGCAGCTGGCTGTTGGAAATAGTATCAGACACCAGAGAAGGTCACCTGGTCTGTGGGATGAAGCCCTCATATCCAACCTCAGCTGGGTTTTTGGCTCTGCCTAATTTCTTTGACAGTCTAACTCTTCAGAGTTACCTTCCTTTATACAGTTGCCTCAAAGGAGGTCACAACTTGGAAAGCTGAGAGCTAGTTTGTTATAAACTATGTTGATATTCTAGGTGCAGCTCAGAGGTTAGGAAAGACAAGTCCCTTGCCCTTTTGCATCATAGTAATGAAAAGTAAGCCAATTTGGGTGAGTGTTTGTTGACTTATTTTTAAAGATATCAAGCATTTGGAAATAACAGCAGGCAGGATGCCTGGCCTTGTGAATGGAGCATAGCGTCAGGAAGCCTGGGTCTTCTTTCTCCTTCTGACTCACTGCTTTGCTTTCTGGAGGATGAATCATATGCCCTTTCTCGGCACTGGGTCTCACTTCCTTCATCTCCCCTATAAAATAGGTGTATTTGCCATCCCTACCACACAGGAGGGGGCTGAGGCTTTAAGAGGCCTTGGTAATTACACAAAATAATATCATTAAAAGTAAAAATGTACTGTGTGTTTTTGCCTCTCCAGAGAGGCACACAAGGAGGGTACGTGAGGCCATTTTATGTTGCTGCTTTAGTTGCTGGGACACCTCAACTCACTGAGAACAGCCTTTCAGAAACTGGAAATGGGCAGGAGAATCAGTCTCAAGACAGGTGGGAGGAGTCTGGTCTGTCTGAGAGGGAGCAAGCTTATAAGTCATCAGGAAGGGAATGGGGAGACAGAAATAGGGAGCAAACAGGGTCAATCTATGGAGGGCTTCCATGATGGGCTGGGGCATTTTATTCTCTCGTGAGGGTTATGGGACATCAATGGAGATGACTGAGCATGGGCACACAGGATCTGCAGTGTGTTTCAGTGAGACACATCTATGAGAGGGAGAGGCAGACTCTGGAGCTGGCGTCTGTCACATTTCAGTTTGGCCTTAAGTAAACGGTGGTGCCCTTTTATCTGAGTCTCGGTTTCCGTCTCTAAAATAAATGGGTAAGATGGCCCTGAATAGCTTTAACATGCTCTGATTGTATAGTAAAGAGATTGAGGAAACAGCTTGCGTGTGTGTGTGTGTGTGTGTGTGTGTGTGTGTGTGTGTGTGTGTCTGGGTAAGGGGAAGAAGTAGGAATGAGGTAACTGCTCTGTTAGACATGCAGCCTTTCAGGGAGGATGCTTGACTATTCTCATGATCTCAGCCATGTCTCAAGGACTCCCTGAGAATCCAGAGCCCAAAGATCTTTCTTCAGGTCCCCAAACAGTATATCTGCCCATTAGGGACTGCTCAGCCACCTGTGTCTAGACTTGTCTGCTCTCTACTTCCTAGCCCAGCTGAGACAGTGATATTTGAGGAGACTGCATTGAGGTTCATGCTAACCAGCTGTTCCTCAAGATGCTTCAGAGCTCACACTATCCTATATTAGGTTTCCAGGAAGCCTTCTACCAGCCAGGACCACATGGCTTGGGGCTTCAGAACTCTGCCATAGAAGACATTTACCAAGGTCTGCTATAAGATCGACATATAGTAGGTTCTTTATTATGAAGTTGCTATCAGGATATTATCTGGTAAGTTATTTAATGGCTCTCATGTAAAAACTCGCATAGGAAATCCCTTGATGAAATCATATAGCCAAAAAGAAAATATCATTAAAAAATCATATATATATATATATATATATATATATATATATATATAGTCATTTTGGTGATTGCAATAGTTCCCTTCGTTTCAGGGATAATTAATGCAATTATGTATGCTCCTGTTTTATAGTTGGATTTAAAGATACCTATGTATTTTATTGTAAGCTTCCTCAAATAGTTTTTTCAAGTAGGTTTACATAACTAAGTAATTAAACAAATAAGGGTTAAGTTGTACCAAATTAGTGTATGAAGTGGAGAAATAAGTCCACTTATGAATAGTGAACTGACTGAAGCTCTTCTAACTTTAATTGAAGTAAAAGATCTAAATTGTAGAACATCATGGTTAAAAGTGGCTTTCACTCAAACCATTGACTTCGTGTTCCTATACTTGAGTTGTGGTTTTGTGTGAAAAGATTTGAAGGGATTGTGATTATCTGTAAGCAGCACAAGGACCCAATTATAATTGGAAGGAGAAAATTTAAATAGTCCTGATAGAGTTATGGACTTGCCAATTGAGGAGGTTATTTGATGAAAGTTACGATTAGCCTATAAGAACACTATAATCCAAGTTTATTCTACCAGTTTCTGTGTGGCCTCAGACTGGTGTCTCAGCATTTACTAAATGATAAGGGAGAGCCACTGAACTGTGAAGTTTCTTTTAGTGCTTGTGTTCTATTTGCCTAAAAGTCAGAGTCTACAAGAGTTGGCTGATCAAATTCCACCAATTCACTTTGGAGGCCATAAACCAGCTCAGAACCTAATGTGCTCTCCCTCACCTGTAGCCCCCACACCACACCTGCTGATGACTGAAGGTCATATATGGATAAGGGTAGGGATGTGGTGAGAAGTTTCTGACACAATCTCTTCTTCCCCCTGAAGGACATGTGTGTTAACTAAATAACGACTGAATGAAGCTACCCCTAACTAGCTTTACGTGGGTTCCCTAAAGAAAATTTAAAATCTAAGATGTTAGAGACAGATTGTGTAGATCAACTTCCTCACTTGATAGAAGAGGAAACTGAGGCTTAAAGAGACTTGCCCATGGGAATTGGTCCAAGACACAAAGCCAAGTCTCAGAGCCAAGGCTAGAGGCCACACCTGCAGTTACTTGGTGCTCATTTTTGCTACTGGCTGAAGCTCAGTCTCTGGGTTGCAATGAATAAATCTTTTTCTAGGTGACCGAGTTGCTAAGCTTTGATTACATCATTCTTGGGTGCAAAACCTTTTGGATTTCTGCTACCAATTCCTAGTTCATTTTATGTTGTTATTTGGGCTCTGTCCATGATATCTGCCACCCCTTTGTAAAATATGTATGAATTTCCTTATAAATGCTGAGGTAGGGAGAGGTAGACAGGAGACCTTGCTCAAGCTGATTTGACTATTTCACACACACACACACACACACACACACACACACCCCTAATCTGATTAACCTTTTCTGATTTCTCAGTTCTCAGCATTTTTTCTGTGCAATTGCTTGGGTGTCACATTTCTGAAACCCATGTCCTATAAATCAATTAGTCTTTTTTTTTTTTTTTAATTGGAAGTGGGAAGAAAGTTAGAGCTAGAAAACAGGGTCTTCAGCAGAGATTACCTGGACTATAAGTAGAATTATATAAGGCAAGGCAAGAAGGATCAATGATCTGTCTTTTACGTCAGCACAGAAGGCTTAGATAACAAACACCAAGCCAGCCATCCAGTGCAGAAAGTTGAGTGTCTTCCCAAGTTCCCACCACCATCCCCAATTCTGCTCCAAGCACGCCCTCTGCTGGGTTGGAGCATGACCCGGCAGTCTCAAATACCTTGGAAGTGAAGCCAACAGGAACTCTGAAAGGATGGAAAGGAATATTGGGTTTCCTTGAGAGATGGGTTCCCACTCAGGAAAATGCTAAGCTACACCTACTTAACAACAAGCACAAAATAAGATGGACCCATTTCATGAGGTTATGTTTCCTCTCCATTTATCATTCTCTTCATTTCAATTTATTTCTTTGTCTCATTTTGCTGATTAATATTTGGGGAAATAATTCACTCTGTTAATTCAACCTAGAACATCACCTTGAGATGAAAAAACAAAGGATTTAAATAGGGCAATGGGGTCTAGTGAAATGGGAACAAAATTATGAATTTTACCATCTTCTTGAGGCCTAATGGTTGGGTTATGAAGAGCAATTTCTTTAAATAACTCAATTTTTAATCTCAGATTGATTATTTCTTAGGTTATTTTCAGCAGCTATCCAGTGCCTACTAAATATGTCAACATTTTTTCCCTTAGCATTCAAGGTATATTTGTGAATTCATAATGCATTATTTTATTTGCATTTCATTTATCAAGGCTAATAGCATGTTTATTTTAAATAAGACTTTTACTTTGATTTCATTTTTAAGAAATGAAAATGTATTAAAAATGTAAATATGTTTGAATTCAAAGTCATATATTTCACATTAAAAATGACATTAATAAATACTTAATCTGCTTATAATTTTGAAGAAAACAGACCCTGGTTAAATAATTATCTTTTTAAACAGAAGCAGTAATTGATAGATTGAATCCTATTTTTAGCACTGAGGTTAGTCCTAACATGTTCTTTAGGAGGAAAAACAAAGTAAAACTTAATTTCTTATACTTATTGAATAAACAGAGAAATAATATGGTAGCCACTAAATTATGCCAAAATTTTGAAGGTTAAAATGGATGAAACTTTAGAGAGAACTATACCCTCATATAACCTAAATGGTAAAGTGAGACCTAGAAAGAAAAACAAATTCCCAGAAGTTCATGGGCAGTTATTGGAGGAGCTTAAATTGGAATCTGGGTTATCTATTCTCTATCCAGAGCTCTCACCACTCCACAGCACTATCTTTCTATGATGACATGAAAAAGAACTCAAAGGTAAAAGATCCTAAAGTGCCTTTGGAAACTGTTCCCCAAGTCTCAATGAAATTAAGAAGAGTTTCTTAATGCAGGCTCTGTCCCATTTCACTAAATCCTTAAGAGGCTGAGAAATGGGGCATTCAGATCCTTTCCGCATGCTGACCCTTCGTTCTGTTTACGCATGGGCTGGCCAGATGTTAGAGAAATAAACATTTGCAGCTGTTAGGATGGGAGGGGGTAGGGTGGAGCCCATGAGGTTCCCATGTTTTGATCCAACACATCAGGACACATTTGATTTTAACTGCTGGCTTAGAGTTTACTGTCTTTAGCTCCCTTCATAAAGCCTGCTGTTTGCCACTTCATGTTGAAGCCTACACTGAGAGATGCCAAGGATTTCTGGAGCTAACCCCAGCCCACCATCATGGTGGTGAAGATGAGCAAGGCACCTGCTCCACTGATTGCTCCAAAACAACTTTGGGGACCCCTCTTCTCTCATCCCCTGCATTCCTTGATGCAAAGTCCAGGGCTCTCACTAGCAGGCAGAGGCCAGGAGGAGCACAACGTGAGTGACAGTGTTTTCCAGTGAGCAGAACATGGGCTTGGGGTTATGTAAGACCCAATTTTAATCCTGGCACATCTACTCACTGGCCATGATTTTTGAATTAGTTGCTTAACCCCGAGCCTTCTTATGTTTGCTTTTCCTTAATATAGGGATACTGATATTATTTTTCAAAGAGAAAGGATATAGTGCCATAATATATTTGAAGTTAATAGTATGCAAGAGTGTCCAATAAATTGTAGCTATTATTATTCTTTTTTTGCTATATGATCTCACTTATATGTAGAATCTTTTAATTAATTTATTTACTGAATTTATTGGGGTTACATTGATTCACAAAAACATACAGTTGTCAAGTGTATAACTCAACAAAACATCATCTGCTTACTGACTTGTGTTCCCATCTATTATTATTTCTTGAGGGTCTTCTTCTAGAACCTATCCAAATGATGTAGCTACTAATTTGCAAAGATATAGGGGAGAGCATTAGGCCTCTTGCCCTCACACTGCTTCTTAAGGGCCCCAAAATGTGAGGACTTATTGTTATTGTCAATAATAATCTATTCTATTATTGTGTTTAAAAGTTTTCAAAGCACTCTTTTTTCTATTTTATTGTGAAAAATTTCAAAGATAATTTTATAACACCCATTTACCCACTTTTTAGATTCTACCATTAATATCTACTGAACTTGTATTATCACTTATTTATCCATTTATCTATCAATCCACATTTTTTTAAATGTATTTCAAGGTGATTTGCAGACATCAGTATATTTCCTCTTAAATTCTTCAGGATGAATATCATTAGAGTTCAATAGTTGTTTACTGTTTTTTATTTTAATATACATATATATGCAATGAAATACAGTATTAATTATATATTTACCAAGTCTTGACAAATATATACATCTGTGTATCCCAAACCTCTATTAGGATAAATAATGTTTATTATCATCCTGTAAAGTTCTCTCCTTTCTCCTCCCAGTCAGTCCCTGTCTTCCTCAATTAGAGGAAAACCCTGCTCTTATTTATTTTCACCATAGATTAGTTTGGCCTGTTCTAGAACTTCATATAAATGGAATAATATAGTATGCACTTGTCTTGTACTAGTGAAAGTCTTCTTTTAATCACATAATGTTTTCAATACTTATTCTTGTAACTATATGTACTGACAATTTGCTCGTTTCCACTAGAAAGCTATCTTTAGAGATTGGTACACATACCACCTAGAAAATACTGAATTGGTAAAAACAAAAAAGCTTGTGTGTGTGTGTGTGTGTGTGTGTGTGTGTGTGTAAGCAGAAAAAAAAAACTGGTAGGATAACCACCACAATATGTATACTCTTTACCTTTAAAACATGCAATCAGGGCAAAAGGAGGAAATGAGGCATTTTATTCTTGATTATACACTAATATATTATTTAAAATTATATACATATATAGAAATGTTAAAATATTGAAAACATAAAAACATTTTAAAAATAAAACAAAACAACAATTAAACTAAGCTCCTTGTTGGACGATAAGAGGGCTAGGGTCTTTTGCTGCTTGAGCCAACAGGCATGTCTCTTGGCTTCCCCTCTGCCCAAGTATGGTCTGCATTACTGGATAAAAAAAAAAAAAGCCTAAATAATGAGTGGTGATGGCAAGCTCTGGATGAGAGTGATGCTTAGAGGAAAGATCCATTAGATGTTTAAAATATGGGCATATTTAAAATATGTATTTTAAACATTTAAAAAATGTTTAAAATATTTAAGAGAAAGAAGTATAAAAGATAATTAAGATGGTTGAAAGAATTCTGAAAGAAAACTAATAGAGTTAGAATAGCTCAAAACACAGAGCCATGGATTCCTGCAGCCATAGATCTGTGAGAGGTTTTAAGGGACGTTTATTATGTTTCTCTTATTTTGAAAACTGAAAAATGAGACCCTACTTAAGAAAATGGCATGTAATCTCATTAAATAATTGAACTTTAGAGCTGACACCAGAGGTTTTAGAGATCATTAAAGCTCCTTGAAGGCTGGCCCATGTCTGCATTTCCTGTGGACAGTATCAGGTACTAAGATGCTAGTTATTGAAAAAGTAAATCTAATTCTTGACCCCAATTTTACAGATATGAAAACTGAGATATGAACTGATGCTTTCTCAGAAGAAGGCCTATCTCACTCAGAGGATATAGCCACTGATTACCCGTGTTCACTGAGATACCACAATAAGAGATAGGTTAAAATTTTATTTGAGAGGTCTAGGTTAAATATAAGGGGGGCTTTCTTAGAAGAGAATCTTGTGAAACCTCTATTTCTTAGAAACCTTTAAAAATATAATAGTTTCACATGTTGAAATTGTTTAAATGTGGTACCACTTGCTAGGCTAGAAGATCTCTTGTTTCCTTCTAGTTAAAATTAAAAAAAGATCAAGACTTTGGTTTCTTCTTGCAAGTCTGACCCCTAGTGGTCACCATCTCTGGATTGCGCTTAAGGGAAAAAAGTGAAGAAAATGAAGACAACCAGACTTTGTTTCTGGAAATGGAAATGAACCTTAGAAATTTCCTAGTCAAATGATCTAATTTCACAAAAGAGAACTTAGGCCAAATGAATAGAAGTAATGCCCCAACATCAGTGACTTTGTAGTAAAGCTTGAAGTAGAACCCAAGACCTTTTGCTGGTGCTCTAGGTTCAAGATCCAATCCCTACATCTTCCTGAGTCTCTCACCTCCAGTGGATCTGGAAGCTGCAGCCTGGTCAGATATTTGGGCTTCAAATATAGCTGTGATCCTGTTCATTAGCCATTAAAAAGAAGTTATTTTCTTAAGCTAATAGAACATAAAAACGTAATTTGTTTGGTTTTGAACATTATATCATGGATAGAAGACCTCAGACAAACTGCTTGTCTCTTATTATAAACTGATGAACAAAAATAGATATAGCAGCAAAGAAGCATCGAACAGACTGTCAAACTACAGTAGGAAGACTGGGGATGGGTGGAGGGGGAGTAAGGGATCAATCGAAGGACTTGTATGCATGCATGTAAGCATAACCAATGAATGCAAGACACTGGGCTGGGGGGTGGGGGTAAGGGCATATGCCGGGGGGTAGGAGAGGCTGGGGAAAGGTTAATGGGGAAAAAAAGGAGACATATGTACTACTATTTGTAATACTTTAAACAATAAAATAAAAATTTAAAAAATAAGTAAAATGGGGTGGGGGGGAATGGTATGATCTATAAGGGATTGTGTAGCTCAAATGTATAAGGCTTTCAAGCACACATTGTATCTTGGCTCAGAATTCATAAAAAATGATGGAACTGTTTTCATTACAACAGCACTCCTTTTTAGAATAGGGATCCTGGATCTGGTATCAATGGGACCCTGAAAGATCAGGCTCCACAAGATTGATGAGCTCTTTGAAGAGGCATGAAGTTGTTAATGCATCTGCACATTGTCTTGAAGAAAAATATCCTTAGATTTCATCCGAAGGATCTAGGACCACATCAAAATTTATAAAATTACTGAGTTAAAATAAACAGTGGAATGAGATTTCCAAGAAAATAAAGGACATGAGCTCTGACATTTAGCTCTCATTTCTGAGTCAAACTTAATGTTAGCCCCTTGTTGACATAGAGACATCGGATATACACGGCTTCTGCACTCAGGGGGCAGGAGCCCAGTTCTCCTTCTCTCCTATTTTGTGTTGAAAAGTATTCAGTATCTGCAACTTCTGCTTAGCTGACAGAAGCCCTCCATTCTGACAGATAGTCTTAGCATACTAAATACTCATGGGTGGTAGGCTGCTCTCGAGTGTCTTGGTGTTCATCTCCTCCCGCTAATTGAGCTGTATGTTTACCATGGGTTAATTGATTTCCCCCCAAAACGTATTTATGTCACTTGTATTACTTAATATAATTATATAATTTAAATATTATGCAAACAGCTGAAGTATAAGTGTGGAAATAAAGACAGTTGTTCCAATGAAAACTAAGTTAATTGCTTTGGAAAGGATCAAAGTGATAGGTTGCTCTAAAATTAGTTTGTGGGTGAGGTATCCATACAAGTGACAAAAAAAAAAAAAAAATCTAGAAGAATTCTGCAAGTTTTTAAAGTTTCCTCCATTAAGATAAGCAAAACAAAAACAGACAGATAAAACATAACCAAAACTGTAAATAATGGGATACATTATGGGAGTGGTTTGTCAAGAAAAACAAGAAGAAACTCTGGAATTGGAAAATGTGTGCTTAAAAAAAGGACTTGGCCTGCTGACTGGCAAATGAATGTCAAGTTAATAATATGCATTCATATGATACCCGGCCTGAACCAACTCTTCTGATTAGCTGACATTGGTGATTCCTAATGATGAAGATTAAAATATCACAGTGAGGTCCAAGAAAACTGGTTTATTTGTGTCTCCTGGGTGCTAATATCTTGAGGGTTTGAGCTTTTAAAAATTCCTGTAAAATCTATTTTTATTGTTGTAAGTCCGTTTTTTTGCAGGCGCTTCTCACAGACCCTTTTCTCTTTGACAGTAAGTAAGCTTTGCCTTGGATCCAGGTGCCAAGAATTCAGCATCCAAAATCTCTGTTAAATTAATGTTTCTTCACCTTAGCAAACTAGTCACATTCATTCAAAATCTGGACCCTGGTCCACTGTTCAATGCTTTAAGATTTCAACTCTGCAAGGTCATATGTGGTTTATTAACATTATACTTTCCCTTTTCAGAGTATATGAGCCACAAACATGGACACGCTCTTTAGCTTTTTCCTGGAAGTTCATGTTATAGAAACAATATGACTGATAAAAAATGAACTGGGAAAAATGTTCATGCAGTATTATATGTAACAGTAAAGACACCAGAACTACTTTAGTATTTAGTAACAGAGTAATTATTTCATTTGATGTTTTCACCCAATATCATTTGGTAGTTGTGGCTGGTTGTTTATATAATCATGAAAGGAAAATTATGAACAATATCAGCAATACTTATTGAAAAAATATTTATGATAGTATAGTAAGTGAAGAAAAATTCAAAATGGAATGAACCTCATGATTAGAAATGTAATAAATGTATATATGAAATTAGTGGGTTGGGAAGATTTGATGTTTTTATCTTTTGCCCATTTCTCATGTCTTATTCTTTCAATCATTAGAAAATCTCACATTATGCAACGACTCACCAGTTTTCTAAATGGTATCCTGGGAGGCCTTGAGATGTATGAGGTTTTATGTAAAGTTTCCCAGAACCACAGAATTACCCCCAAGAGGAGTGAAGATTAGGCAAGAGCTCACTAAGTTATAGGTGAAATGGGTTGAAAAGTGCCTTTGAGGTCATATGGGTCTGATCTCCTCATTCTAGAAATAACATTTATTATGGCACTTACCAGCGGCTTGACCGGAACAAGTTACTTATGTACCCTATACCTCAGCAGCTTCTTCTGCAAAATGAATTAATAAAAGTATCAATGTCCAGGGTTTGTTATGTGGTTTAAATGATATAAATCCATGGCACGGCACAGATCATTAATCTCTCAACAAATGTTAGTTGTTAATATCACAAAAGTCAGTGGTTGAGCTAGGGCCAGAATTCAGATTTCCTGACTTTCTCACTGGGGCTATTTATATCACACCAAACACAGACAGTTCACTTTAATCCAGGCTGGAATGCTTTTCTTTGCTTTATTCTGGGCAATATAAAGGCTATTCCAACATTACAATGACATCTCATAATTTTTGCCTATCAGGTGACCAATGGCATATGCGGTCGTTAGGACTACATATGGAAACTGTAGGGATACATTAAGAAGACGGTACCAACTGAACTGAAAATAGCTTTAAATAAGACAGAACTGGGCTCAAGTTCTCTGACCTCTTATGTCCTGTTTGACTTCTTAATCTGCACTTGCTATTAGGAGTTCCAGTTTTCTTATTGTCCAGGTGGGGATTAATAGGAATAAGCCTCCTTGTGCATGTGTTGAGTTACCATATGTGAAAGGGCTACATAAAGTAGAATGCAATTCAAAGTGGTGATTTTTTAAAAATATATATATTTTATTTTAAAAACACTTATATAATGAGTTGTATGTGCCAGGCATTATTCCAAGGACTTTACACAAATTAATTAATTGAATGTCCTCTAAAGTAGTTTCTACCGTTATCTAGCTTTACTTAGGGAGGCACAAGGAGGTTAAGGAATTTACCTACATCATATAACTGGTAAATGAAGGTGCTGAAGTTTGAACATAGGACTTTGCAGGGCTCTCATGCTACTTCATTATCATTGAAAGTGCCTTGGCCTAAGAGTAAAGTAACATAAGGTTCTGGAGTCTGTTTTCCTTCCTTCTAAGGTTCAATTCAATATAATCCAATCTGATGGGATGGAATCCAATGGAATCTCACCCCATCACACCCACCCCATGCTATTCTATTCCCCGGCATCCCATTCAATCCTATTCCATTTAATTCAATGCAACTCAAGAAATATTCTCTTCAATGTTTAATTTATGCCAGTGCTCACTGCACAAAGCAGAACGAGAGCTAACAGAGAGGAGCTGGACCCAAGAAACTTGAGTTTTGATAGGGGTCTTCTGGAACCACAGAGTTTGGATGGTGAGGAGAGAGTTGAAAAACAGAGTGGAGGAGGGCTGGGGGGCTGAAAAGGTGAAGAGATTAAGCAAAGGGAAAAAAAACCTCATAGACACAGGCAACAGTATAGTGATAACCAGAGGGAAAGGGCCCCCGGGGGGTAAGGGTGAGCTAGAAGAGGGCAAAGAGGGGAGAAATGGTAATGGGAGGAGACTTGATCTGGGGTGGTGAATATACAATACAATATACAGATGCTGTGTTATAGAATTGTACACCTGAAACCTATATAATTTTATGAAGCAATGTCACCCCAATAAGTTCAATAAAAGTTTAAAAATAATAAAATAAAAGGAAAAATGAAAAACAGATACACTACTAGTAGGTCCTTGAAAAGCAAATGGTCTTTGACTGGGTTTGTGTCTTCAACACTGTGACTACCACATCTGTCTGGTTCCAGACCATGTGGCCAGCAGCCTTGGGCTGCCATTTTAAGCTACAATCACGTCATCTCAGTGACCTGGTGAGTGTAATTTCTTATTCTTCCTTTCCTACTAAGCATGACAAGGAAAACCTGCATATTGATGGGATATCTATGTTTTGAACATGAAAATAAAAAGCTTGTATAAAGCACCTGCACCATGTCTGAGCCATAGGCAATGCTCATAGGTGGCATTATTACCATCATCATCCTAAATCTTTCTAATCTGGCTGCTTTTCCATAGTGCCCTCTGAGAGAGCACTCAAATAGCCCCACAGTCCTGACTACATATGACAATTTTTTTGTCTCTTTTGGGGAGTTCTGTCTTTTCTGTTCCACGATAAAAAGTGAAACAAACCAGGCTAAGTGTTACAGTTCACGCTCCTGCTTGTCTAGTGGCCACATTACAGGGATTGTGCGTGTTCCCTGTGGGTAAACTGTTCCCTTACACAACACTTTTGACATTGCACAATTAAAACGACTTGCATATTAAAATTTGAGGCATGTGTAAATACCTCATAATTAACTGCTGTCTATTTAACCAGACAGTTTATCAAGTTAATTTGATGTCTGTTATGAAACTTAATAATTGTTAGTGATTTTTTAAAAAAAAACAATTTACTGGTATAATCATTAACTACCCCTAGATTATCTTGTCAAATTGATAATTAAATACCTCAGAAATTCATTACAGAGTCAGTATATTAATAGGAATGTAATTAAGTAATGTTTTGCTTATGTAATCTAGTTTATTACCTGTACACTTATTTATCTTTTCTACACTTATTAAATCTTCCTAGGAGCCTCTTCAGAATCAATAGAAAACCAAAAGTCAATGAATGTCTTATTAGATCCAAATGAGCATCTTAATTGAGAGACTGTGAAACAAATATAGATTCCCCATATCTGTGTAGAGGGCGTGAGATTATCCCTATTTCACAGTAGGATTAGTTGGGAAACCAAAGCTCTTTTCATGCCTTCTTCCATTTCTTCCTGCATTCTTTTTTCTTTCCCTTACTCCTACATCCCCTTTCCTCTCTTCCTTCCTTCCTTTCCTCCTTCCACCCTTTCTTCCTCCCTTCTTTTCTTTCTTCCCCCATCTCTCTCCCTTCCTTCCTCCCTCCACCTTGCTCTTCTTTTTTTTCTTTTCATCAAATATTTAAGTGCCTGCTATGTAGCAGTCATTTTGTGAGACGCTGAGAACATATAATATATGATTTCTATTCTAATGTAGTGAAGGAGAGAGACCTGTAAAATATTGCAATGCAGCATGTGCCCAGTGATGAGGGAGCACAGAAAAAGAAAACTAACTGTCCTGGTAGTCAGGGAAGATTTCTCAGAGAAGGTAACATGTGAGCTTACCAGGTATCAAGATGTTGGAGTTTTCCAGGGAGGAAAAAGTCTAAGAGGAGCATTCGAAGGAGATGGAATAGCATGTGCATTGACTTGGGAACAGGGAGGAACACAGACCACTCAGGAGTTAGATGGAAAGGAATGCATCTTAAAGTGTTAAATTTCATGATCAGAGCTGTATTTTTCAAAGGATAATTTTGGGGGTTAGGGTAAGGGTTTCAGAAGCTCTCCTTTACACAGTTATGAGGTCCAGTGGTTTGCCCTGATATCCTTCAGTCCTCAAGATAAGCATTCAAATTACAGACTGGCTGGTCCTTCCCTTCCATACCCCCTCCTCCTGGTGATCATCATATGCCAAGGTTTTACAAGTTACATCAGGTTTCTGCTCTGTTGTCACTAATAAAGATATGCATACTTTTGAGATCACATATCCAAATATTGAGCTTGATAAATAAGATCACAATATATTTCAGCCTGGACCTCCAAAAAAAAAAAAGAAATCCATAGTTCAGTTTGGTTATTCCCCGAAACTGTATGAAATATCCAGGAGCAACCAAGATAAAACTCAAGGATGCTTGGTTATATATAACACACTGGATACAATTTAGAAGGGAATGAGCCTTAAATTTAAATTGATAGTTTTCAAACCTCCCTATAGAACCAGTCATTTATAACCTTCTTATCCTTCATAACCACTGAGACACACATGAGTCAATAGTAACAATTTCTGTCCCTTACTAAGTGTTAATTGCTATAAACATAACTGCTTGTGTGGAGTTTCTCCTGGCTGCACGTCTGGGTGCTTTTTGGTGAAGGAAAGAAGGAAAGAGAGAGAGAGAGAGAGAGAGAGAGAGAGAGAGAGAGAGAGAGAGAGAGAGGGAAATGAAACTTATTTTGTTGAGCTTGGCACCTGGTGCTTTTAACTTGGGATAAATTTAATGTCCTTTTACTACAAGCACAGTGTAGCTTTACCTCTAAAATTATAATGCAGTGACATTTTAGTGAACAGACAGTTTTGAACATTTGTGCCTTGGGGTGTTTATTGAAGCTTTATGAAAACGGATTTTTCTCAATATCCTTAAAGTCACGTCTACACTTTATAAAGTTTCTCTGTAGAAAAGAAATGGAATTTATAATGTTTTTCAATTCTCAGATATAGCTGCTTTCCAGGCCTTAAAATTCTTAAGCCACTCGATGTGCATTGGTATATGGTATTGGAAATACTTTTAAAGTTTGTGATGTTGTCAACTAGAAAGGCCTTTGGGGGAAATTTTATAGTCCAACAGTGTCATTTGCCATACAGCTTCATTGGCATTCTTGAACCACAGCTGAAAAAAGCCTTCTATTACTTTTAGTCCCCCTACCCCAGACACCATTTCGAACTTTAATAAAGGTGGTGGGTAAAACTTAAGCAGCCTTTCCATTATTTAGGTTGCAGGAAACTTTGTAGTTTTCGAGGTTTAACACAATGTGTATTCCTAAATTTGCACTGATCACTATGATAATGAATATGGAAAACAGTCTTTTGTATTGATGCATTTTGTACCTCCCTCCATTAAAAGCATAACAGCCATAGAAATTATTAAAAAAAAACACAAAATTCATTCTGGTATTTAAAACTATATGGACTATACTCAGCAGATAGAAAAATGTGTCCAGAGTCTCTGAAGACTATTTTTTTCATGATGCTTTGAAATCAATTTTCTACCCTAATGATATTCTTCAGCTCTGGTCAAATGGAAGACTCTGCTTGGAGGGCTTGCCTCTAGGAAGTAAGTATGGTTTATTTCTGATACCAATATGCTTTGCATGTGCCAGGCCTCCCTATGTGCTCTGTAGTGTACCAGCAATGTTTTAAAATGACCAAAATGATCACATTAGATGATAACATTAGACAAGGTCAGGAATGATCAAAGTCAATAGCTAAATAATCCCAAGGGTGCAAAATTCTCTAAACTCTGAGCCTGAAAGTGTTTAGAAGTAAGTGACAAAAGACACTCGATAAATACAATGTAGCTTTACTTAAAAAATTATGTATTTGTGGAAAGTAGGACTTCAACACCCTACTCTGAGATCTCTTATAACACACTAGAGGCCCAATGCATGAAATTTGTGCAAGAGTAGGCCTTCCTTCCACCGGCTGCCGGCACCAGCTTCCCTCTGGCACCCAGGACTTGGGCTTCCCTTTGGCTGCCTGCAGCCCTGGCTTCGTCCTGAAGGTCTTCCGGAAGGACATCTGGTCTAATTAACATATCATGCTTTTATTATTATAGATTTGCAGTTTTGGCCAGAGAAGTAATTCAGTTCATCAAAGCTTCTGGGCCAAGATGCTGGATGATATTTTCTTGAAGTTGGATGTCAGTGAGGCCTAGACCTGAGACTGGTAATCTGCTTTAAAGTCCCTGGTCTACCACTTTCTAAGTGGATGACTTGAGCTCAGGAGCCTTCTCTCTCAGGACCTCAGTTTCCTCATATGGAAAATGGGATAATTGTCCCATGCCCTCCCATCTCACATTACTGTTGGAAGGATCAAATGAGATCATAAGTTTAAAATACCTTGTAAACAGGTCATAAAATCTACAAAAATGTGAGGGGTAGTATAATGAGTAGATCTAAAAGGTTATAAATATTTCAGAGGAAAATATTCAGTACTCAAAGCATATGGTTAAAGGTAGGTACTAATTTGTGCATCAGACCTGGCTCCCAGGCACTGGTGAACAGACTCACATATTCCCATTCTCTGAGAGGGGTTGTTCTTCCAAGGTGTTTCCCCATGGCTGCAGTTACTGTAGTTGCCTGTTGACCTGTCTGCATCTTCAGTGAGTCAGAAAGTTCTGTGAGAGTAAGGATCCCCCACATTGTGACTGTCAGGCGCAATGGTAAATGTACAGCATTTAAGGATAGGCAATCTGGGCCAGTCCTAATTCTAGTCCTGGCTTTGCCATTTACAGTGTGACTTAAGGCAAATTACTGAACCTCTTTAAGTCTTAGTTTTCTCTTCTATACCATGAAGTAAATAAATATGCCTACCTCATAGTGACCTTAAAAAGATAAAACAAATCACTATAGTTGTCCCCATTTACCCATGGTTTTGTTTTTTGCAGTTTCAGTTACCTGGGATCAATAGCTGTTCAAAAATATAAAATGGAAAATTTTAGAAATAAATATTTCCTAAGTTTTAAATTTGTGTTATTCTGAATAGTGTGATGAAATCTTGCTTCATCCCATTAAGGACATGAATCTCCATTATACAGGGCCCCAATACTACATATTACCCACCTGTTAGACACTTTGTAGCCCTCTTAGGGATCAGAGGTATCACAGTGCTTGCATTCAGGTAACTCTTGTTTTACTTGATAATGACCCCAAAGCACAAGAGTAGTGATACTGAAAATTTGAATATGCCAAAGAAAGGCCATAAAGTGCTTACTTTAAGTGAAAATGTGTGTATAGGACAAAACAGTATATAAAGGGTTCAGTATTATCCAGTTTCAGCATCCATTGGGAGTCTTGGAATGCACTTCCCATGGATAAGGCTAGGGGGGAATTACTACTGTACATGTCAAATGCTTAATATAAAACCTGGAACATAGAAAATGCTCAAGAAATACTGATGGCGTGGAGTGATTGGGGCTGGTGCCAGCAGTGGGTGCAGGCAGGGCCAGCGCCAGCAGTAGGTGCGAGCGGCGGCTCAGGCAGCGGGTGTGAGCAAGGTCGTTGCTGGCAGCAGGTGCAAACTGTGGCTGTTGCCCCTATCGCTCCTCAGGAGCAGGGGGAGGTGGAAAAGCCCTGAGGGGCATTCTGGGCTGGCAGTCGCTGCTCTCACCCACTGATGGCACTGGCAGCAGGTGCAAGCGATGGCTGCAGTGCTGGCAGTGGGTGCGAGTGGGGCCAGTGCCAACAGCAGGTGCGAGCCCCCAGCCCCCAGTGGGACCATGGTGCACAAAAGCAAAGAATTTTCATTAATCACCAGAGGCTTGCCCTGATGACAGCGACTGACCACCTGCCTTGGTCTGGCGCCCCTGTTCACCTGTTCCATCATCCCGCCGCCCACCATGTTCTGTGCTCTGCCGCCTGCTGCTGATGCCTGCCATGTTCTGCACGTGCCCCCTGGTGCTCAGGGCATGTCATAGTGACCAGTTGTTAGGTTGTTTGGTTGTCCTGATGTTCGGTCTATTTATATCCTACCTAATAATAGAGTAATATGCAAATTGACTGTACCTTTGCTACACCCACAAGCCACACCCACCAGCCACGCCCACCAGGAAACTATCCTGCCGGAGGCTTTTCCGGCCTTGGGCACCAGGAGATCCATCGCCGGGATGCTGGGGTGTGGCCGAGCCCAAGGCTTTTCCGACCTTGGGCACCCTGCAACGGATGGCAGGCAACTGGCGGTCGGCTCCTGTGACAACCAGAGGCTGACCAACTGGAAGTCAGTGCTGGCCCCGTCCCCCAAGCAAGCAGTTAGGGGCAATCAGGCAGGCAGGCAGAGGGGTTAGGGGTGATCAGGTAGGCAGACCAGTGGTTAGGGGTGATCAAGTAGGCAGGCAAGTGGTTAGGGGAGATCAGGTAGGCAGACAGACCCTCACTGGGCTGACCCCGCACCCAAGCAAGCTGTTAGGGGCAATCAGGTAGGCAGACAGCCCCTTGCATGGCTGGCCCCACCCCCCAGCAAAGAAAGAGGGAGGCCCAGGCCAGCCAAGCCTTTGCACCCCACCTGTCGCCTGCAGAGGGAGGCCACCGGTGGCAGGGGAGGGGAGGCAATGCTGCACAGATAGCAAGCAGTAGCAGCGGCGGGGGTGGGGCCAGCTTCCTGCAGACCAGGGAAGGAAAGACCCGATAGGCCCTGATCTCAGGCCAGGCCTAGGGACCTTACCCAAGGGGACCCTGATTGTGAGAGGGTGGTTGGGCTGAGGGACACCACCGAGTGCATGAATCTTCATGCACTGGGCCTCTAGTGTATATATATATATATTGCTGTTGTTCTCTTCTTTATATCTTCAGTGCCTAAATCAATATTTAGCATATAACAGTTATATGCTAAACAATGAATGGGTTAATGAAAGAATACCAAAGAAAGTCCCTATCAGCAGACACTTGAATCTTAATAATTAGGAAAAAATAGAAAATGATTGAGTTATGTGGGCTAGGTTTTCCAACCTTAGAGCTATTTCTATCTTTTATTGCTACTGCTGGAAATTTGTAGTATTGATACAGCACTTTAGAGTTTACAAATAGTTTTCAAGGCCAGTATCTTATTGGATTCCTTCATCAGCCATGTGGGGAAGTTGTTAGTATACTATCCACTTCACAGTTAGGTTCATGGAGGTTCAGAGAGGGGAAATGTCTTGCTTACCTGGCACACATCGGTACGTAGAAGCACTAAAATTAGATATTTTCTGGCTCATTGTTCTTTCCTCCTCCTGGGAACTGACCCAATGCTCATCTGCCCCAGGACTGGGTCTCTGGTAGTGGCCCTGGAGACCGTTCTGGACAAGAGCCTGGTTTGTCTCCCTGACCATAACCCAAATTAGGAGAGTAGCTCCTAGACTTCTAGATTTCTTATAGTAATTCATTAAGAATCTCTTACCTATGGGTTTAATTAAACCCAGTGAAGCTCATTATTAGTTCTGCTTGTACTTTGGTTTTAAATCCTAATTTCCTTGGCACGCTGGGCTTCACCATCACTGTGCTGGGTTTTTTTTTCTCCTACAAGAAAAAAGATGATACAACCCATCCTTGCTCAGAAGATAGAAACCTTATGCCCTGAAGGTCTTTCAACCTAGGTCATTTAGGCAAGCCAGACATAAAAGGGTAATTACACCATTGCTCAACCTCATAGATCCTCCAGATTGCTGGTAGAGAAAAGCATTTCTCTCGATAATTCTGAAACCCCTGATAATTTTCTCCAAGGAATTACCAGCAGGTTGCAAAACCAGCATGGTTACTCAGGGCCTGACCTTTTCTCCAGTCCCATTCTCTTCTATCTCTCTTCAGCATTGCATCCTTTCGGCAATCTTTTCTCCTGTGTTTCTTGAGACCCAATATTACTCTGGTTTTTCTACACCTCCATTCTGGCCTTATTCAGTTCTTTCGCAGCTTCATAACTTTGGACATTTCCCTAATATCTAAGCCTGTGTCCTCTATTTTCTCTACTTTATCTCCTCTCATCAGCCCTGGTATAAGCGCTTATGGTGAGCACTGGGTATACAAAGACAAATGAAGCATAGCATCTAATCTCAAGAATCCCACAGTCTGGTAGAGGGGAGCTAGAATGTGGGAACAAAGACCTCTAAGTCTAATGAACTTATTTTTGCTTTGATAGGACTGGTTGTGGCTTGAATGGAGGAAAAATACAGTAATGGGGGAGGATAGAAATGTCTCTATGGAAGGATATCTTAGAAGTAGGTACTTCGCATTTGGATAAGAAAAGAAGGGACATTTGAGATAAGAGCTCAATTTGTACAAATAAACCAAAGTGGGGGGAAACCTTGGAATTTTGTTTTCTAACTCTATAATGTCTAAATAATATTTATCTTGCAGTTTATGGGAACATTGGCAATATTGTAGATAAAGTAGAGCAAGCATGTCAAACCCAAAGGCTAACACGGGCTAAATAAACAAGGTTTAAGTTTATATGGGCCACAAAAAAACACACACAAAAGCTTCAATTTTCATAGAAATGTAGTTTTATTTTGATAGAGACATGCTGAATACAAAGGACTGAAATAAATGAGTAATTGTTAACAAAAATAATAGAAAATTTTAATAAAAATTAATATTTTCCTTGAACATTTACTTACCAGACTCTGAATAACTGCACAAATTAATAAGTTTAACACAAATAAATCTATTTTTCTTGTTCTCCGAAAGCAAAATATTTCCTGTTGTGCACACCAAACCAGTTAGTAGAAAACTAATGACGTGACAATCAGCTGCTAAAATATTCGCTGCTAGTATTAGTGGAGAGAAATGTGTGCCTGTGTATAAGGCGTGTAAGGGAAATGAATGCAACACGATTATAGTAATAAGTCATTAGCAAACGTTGTAGTTCCTTATTAATAACTAGAAGCCTGGTGCACAAAATTCGTGCATGGGGGGCGGGGGTGTCCCTCAGCTCAGCCTGCACCCTCTCCAATCTGGGACATCCCTCTCACAATCCAGGACTGCTGGCTCCCAACTGCTTGCCTGCCTGTCTTCCTGATTTCCCTTAACCACTTCTGCCTGCCAGCCAGATCACCCCCTAACCACTCCCCTGCCAGCCTGATTGATGCCTAACTGCTCCCCTGCCAGCCTGTTTGCCCCTAACTGCCCTCCCCTGCAGGCCTGGTCACCCCTAACTGCCCTTCCCTGCAGGCCCAGTTGCCCCCAACTTCCCTTCTCTGCCGGCCTGGTTGCCCCCTAACTGCCCTTCCTTGCAGGCCTGGTTCCTCACAATTGCCCTCCCTTGCTGGCCATCTTGTGGTGGCCATCTTGTATCCACATGGGGGCAGGATCTTTGACCACATGGGGGCAGCCACCTTGTGTGTTGGAGTGATGGTCAATTTGCATATTACTCTTTTATTAGATAGGATAGAGGCCTGGTACATGGGTGGGGCCGGCTGCTTTGCCCTGAAGGGTGTCCCAGATCAGGGTGGGGGTTCCCTTGGGGCATGGGGTGGCCTGGGCGAGGGGCTTGTGGTGGTTTGTAGGCTGGCCACACCCCCCCGTGACCCAAGTGGAGGCCCTGTTATCTGGGATTTATCTTCTACAATTGAAACTTTGTAGCCTTAAGCAGAGGCCTGGGCCAGCCTGGGTGTGCGGAAAGCTTGGCTTCCTTCATCGCCAGGGAAACCCAAGCCTCCCTCCTGATCGCTCAGTGGCCACAGCCATCTTGGTTGGGGTTAATTTGCATACTCGCTCTTGATTGCTTGGTGGGCGTGGCTGGTGGGCATGGCTTGTGGGTGTAGTGGAGTGATGTTTAATTTGCATATTACTCTTTTATTAGATAGGATTATGTATAACAGGATATTGTAAAAATTAAATTATAAATTTTTTATTAAAACATTTCTTACATACCGTTATATTGGCTGGGCCACAAAAATATTCATTGTGGGCCACATGTGCCCATGGGCTGAGAGTTTGACATGCTTGAAGTAGAGCTTGAAACTTAAAAGTCAATGAATGGCAAATAATAATAAGACTTTTCTTTCTTACCATTTCTCTCTCTCTTACTATCTCTCTCTGTAAGAAGATGGCATTGGACTAGAAGATTTTTAAAGGACTTTCTGGTTCTGATATCCCAAGATGCCTTAAAATTCTCTAGGGAAATTTAACAACAAACAGTGCAATCTGTTTTCCTGCATACATTCTCTTAATGGCGGCCAAGCCTCAGCACTCTGTCTCCTCTCAACACACAAGGCATTGGCTCTAAGGACCATCAGGGTTACTGACAAGCAAATGCTGCCTCATTAAGGTGTATTTCACTGTTGCATGGACTGTCTGGTTTTGTGTTGTTTTGCTTTACACATGGGCTCAGCTTGTCTCCTGTACTTGACTGTAAACTCCTTGCAACAAGGATGGGTGCCACTGGATTTAGAGCAGGAGACCAAGATTCCTGCCTGGGCTATCAGCGCCTCGGCAAATAAGCCACTATTTTCTCATGTATTAAATAGGGAGCATGATAATGGCCAATGTTTGGAATTTTTATGGTATTCACATGAGATAACGCATATGATGGTACTTTATAAACTACTAAGCATTATAAAATAGAAGTTTTATATTACATTAGTCTGCACTTGTATTAACCAGACTCTTTCGGTTGGAACTAACAGAAACTCAATTCAAAGTAAGTTTCAAAAAGTCTCATTTGGGGCACATAGCTGAATAATTATAAGTATCAAGTAAGAAAATCAGAACTATGCTTCTCTTCTATCAGCTGTGCTTTTCTCTGTGTTAGCTTTTCTATCAGGCATTTCTTTTTCTTGGTGTTTTTCAGCAGCAGTATGTTTATATCAGTTTAGAAAGGTTAACCCAAAGTGCTTTTTTTGTTTTTTTGTTTTTTTTTTTCCTCTCCACATAATTTTGGCAGAAATTCCACAATTGACTCAATAGACTAACATGGGCACGTGCCCATCTCTAACTCAGCCAGGTGAGATACACTGATTGGCTAAGCCTGGATTTGCTCTACAAGTGAACCTAGAGGAGTAAGGTCAGTTCTTCATAAGTCACACAGATGGAGGGTAGGAAGGGTGGCTCTCTAAAGGAAAAGTGAAGTGCTGTTGAGAATAGGTGCTGTAAAGGCCAAGATGACAGAGATGCACTGTCACCGTGGCAGGCTTTTCAATCAAAGCTACAAGATCTTAAAAGGGCACTCTATGTGTCTGTACCAGGCTGTATATCTTCAGACAATGCTATGATAAATCAGAATCCGTGTTGCATGAGGTATAGTATCAATTCACTCAACCACAAATCTAAAGGAAGACAGGGTGTGAAACGTTCCAAAGCAGGGATATTCACAGGGCCTATATTGGGAGTCTAACCAATGTGTAATTGCTATGATTTTGTTGATTTCAAACTTGCCTATTTTTCTTTTACTGGCATTGGTGAGTGTGAGAGCAAGAGGAACAGAGAAAGTTCTGAGACCAGTTTTTTTAAGCAAAATTTCTTAAAATAAAACATTTACTCATTTGAATACCTGTCTGAGAGAAGGAGGGCCTCTGAGGAGTTCACTCCAGGACAAGCTCAGCTATGGAGCCAGGCTGCTGAGAGGCAGGAAAGGGCAGAGCCCGCAGCCACAGCAGTGTATTGTCTCCTGCCAGCTGGGCTGCTCCCTCCTCCCTCAAGCTTCCAGGCAGCAGGGCCTCCTGACCTTTGGTGTCCTTTCTGGTGCACATAATTGGGGGCTCATTTGGGTGCCTGTGTTCCTCAGTCTTAGCTCTGGTAGCAGTTGGCTATATTTGTCGGCAGTCACTGGACAGAAACTAGCAAGAGACTCAGGAAATGCTGGACACTAAGGGACTAAAGTTCTCCCAACTCTCCTTCTCCTCCCCTTCCCTACTATCTTCTCTTTCTTCTTTCCCCACCAACTTTTTCTCCTGTCTCCTCCCCCTATTTGCCCCTTCTACAAGGATCAAAATCTCCTCTAGACAACCTTTATGTCTTAATTACGGACAAAGCCCTTGTTGGGGAAAGATATTGAGACAAATAAAATGCAAATCTGCCTTTAATCTTTCATTATAATACAGGAAACACCCCACTGACAACAAACACCAGGAAGGCAGTGATGCCCACCGCCAACCTTCCCTGCCAAGGCACATCTGGTAGTTTTGGAGTTCAGAACAGAAGTAATTTGTGCTGGGGGATTCATGGACTGTTTTCTGAAGGAGGTTTTATTTGAGTTAGGTCTTTAAGGCCACTCACTGAGAAAACACAAGTCAACCTAGAATATAAGCAATGTTTGTGGGTACAGCCAACAAGAAGGGTTCAAGCTTAATGACCAATATTACATAGTTTAATGATGGACTATAGTCCTTCACTCAGAGCTTGATCAATTTTCGTTTATACAGACTGCTAATCAATTTGGTTACCTACAAATATGAGATCAAAACCAGCAAATTAGAAGT
This sequence comes from Cnephaeus nilssonii, assembly GCF_951640355.1. Classification (NCBI taxonomy): domain Eukaryota; kingdom Metazoa; phylum Chordata; class Mammalia; order Chiroptera; family Vespertilionidae; genus Cnephaeus; species Cnephaeus nilssonii. The sequence continues at coordinate 46,342,561 of NC_137074.1, forward strand.
GGAAAAGGGACTGCCATAGGCAGGCTACTGATAACGGAGGGAAGTACAAAGCTAATGGCTTGGTAAAAAAGAGAGGAGACAGAAAAACAAGACAGGTCCCTGAGAATAAAAAAATCACAGCTGTCTGAGCGTGGAAGTCAAGCAGTTCTTTAAATTTGGAGTGTCCTCTAGAATGTTATCCTATATTAGAGTTTAGTGAAGTCAGTGGCAGCCTATTGCTCCCCCCGCCCCAAGGCTAGATTATATTGTTTATGCTTTTAGAATATAGACAAATGTATAATTGATTTTAGAAAGAGTTCCATCCTGATTGAGTTACAAAAATTATATTTAAACCATAAACCTTCAGCATTTGGAATGCTACATCTTAGAGAAGGAGCAATTTGGTTTGAATTTTAATAAATCCAAAAGTACTGTTGGTCATTTTATGTCCTACACCCCATTTCCAGTCTCCTTCTTATCATCTCTGTGCCTCATTCCTAAGGCCTTTTTTTTTTTTCTTCCCTGACTGTGTCTTTCAGCAGCTCCCACCCAGCTGCTGTGGGTCCCTCTCCCATAGCATTTCCAGTATGGCAGTAAGAGGTCAGGTTGGGGGTGGGGAGGGGGGTCCCTGAGGCAGGGCCAGAGATTTGGGCACTGGGATGGGCTTCCCACCTAAGAGCTGGAGATTTTAGAAACAGCACTTTCCTTTGAATCCACTTGGAAAAATGGGGATGATAATTTCTATTTATGGAGTTGTAAAGACATTAATGGATGTGAGACTGACAAACTGACCAGTGGTTTCATTCTCAGTCCACCCACTACACTTTTAACTGCCCTACTCCTAGTTGTCACCTGCATACTCATTTGTCTTCCTCATTTGCGTGTTAACTTTGACTTGAGGCTGTGTTTTTATTGTTTTCTTTTTGTTTTGTTTTGGTCTTTTTGCTCCTCCCTGAAAAAGGTTGTGTTCACTGGCTCTGCAGCTCACGTGCACGGCACAGCAGTGGGGAGGGGTACCATTCCTATGACTAGGATGTGAATAGGGGCCTCAAAGGTTGTGTGATGCAGGGACCCTGGCCAAAGTGCCCAGCATGCTGCTGTTTCAACTATTAACCATTAGTGGATCTCCTTTCTATTCTTAATATCTGAACCCTGTCCTGGGCACAAAATGTTGTTGAATACTGGGTTCTGGGCCCTGAATTAAACATTTTGGACTCTATTATTCAGCTCTAGGCCCATCTTTCAGCCTCCCATTTCATGTTTGATTGGACTGTAACTGGTCATACCCTTGGCAGAATCTTTTGGCCACAGAGGTCTTCTGATAAAGAGGAGTTCTGGGCTATCAGGATTTCAAAGTAGCAATAAGTAAACAACTTGGCAAGCCTGGAGCTTAGACTTTGGTGTTTTATTCCCCAAATCTTTGAAAATGGAGACATCTCAACAGCCAGGCTTGAGAGTAAGTGGGAAAAAAATCACACAGATCTCATCTACGTCCCCTACCCAACCCTCCATGGCACTTCAGTCATTAAGAAGATTTCATGGTATCTCTGAAATCTTGTAGTCTAAGCTCTACTTGCTCCTTGATGGGTGTCAGTTTCCTCATCTGCATATTGGGACTAGTCATATTCAATTCTCAGGTTTACTAAAGAGATATCACAAGAAAGCATCTAGGCACAGAGCCTGACCCTTATTATATGTTCTGAAATGGCACCTGGGTAGGCAGCCCACCTCTCTCGCCCTATGGAAGTGTTTTCATTGTTGGATAACTCAGACATCGAATTGTCTATCTTACAATGAGATTTTAAAAAATCTGTTTCTGTGTGACTTTCACCTGTGAGAACCTTGAGCAAGGATGAGGTGTCTTCCCATTTTCCTTGCCGCCCACTAGTGAGGATAGACATCAGAGGGCCCCCGTGGTCAGAGGGTTGAGGAGCCAGACAAGCCTCTGTGGTTATGCACTTATTTATTTCCTTATTTATTACTTCTGCAGCTAACATTTTTACAATCATGTTATTTTGTGGTTTATTTTCAAAATGCATTGTGAGCCAAGTTTGCTTTAAATGTGCTATGAGCTGGAAGAGGATTGCATAGAGGAGCCCAGAGAGAGGTGAGGGGAGGGCAGGAGAGCAGTTACAAAAACATCATATAATTGATATATCTGCTAATGATTCTTTCCTTGTAATCAAGCTACCCAAGGCAGATGGAAAAATGGAAACTGAAAAAGCATCATAGACCCATGAGTAGCAGCATGAACATACCCTGCAACCTCAGAAGTGAATGCAAAGGGGCCGGCGACCCAGGAGCAAACTTTGCTCCTGCTTACAGACTCCTAAACACCCAAATAGCATTTTTTTGAAGGCCTTGGGGAAAGAGTAGAGGTGATTATAAAGGAATGATAGACAATGAATCAACTCATAAATATTACTAAGGGGTTTATTATAATTAGTTTTTCAAGATTTTAAGAAAAACAAAATTTCCATTTTCAGAGATGAGCTGAAATGGGGGTCTAGGGACATGCAGCTTGAAGCTGCTTTTTCCTTTAACTCTGTTCTTCATTCCTCACCCCAGGCAACAGTGGATTTCTGAGAGGATGCCTGTAGTTTGGTGGAGCCCTTTTTGACAGTATTCAAGTTTGTTCTTGTAGTATTCCATCTGGTGGTTCCCAAACCACTTTCCTTTTTTATTCACCTTGTAAATATTTACATAAGAAGGTTCTTGCAATGCAGGATCCTATATTCCTGCATTGGCACAAAGCAAAAAGTCTTGATGTGTTTTATTTCTTTTAGGAACAATTTGGTTAAGTGGATTCCCTCCCAGCTCATTAAAAAAAAATCCTTTTATTTTAATAACATCATCAGAAACTAAGTAGCATCAGAGGGAAAAATAAGTTAGTAATGTAAAGCCTCGAGTGGCAATCTCTGAGCTGTTCTGAAGATGTTAATGGTTGAGGCAAGAACTGGTGATTGTAGTTAATGGCTGCAATGCAACATGTATATCATCTCCCTAGGCAGGACAGGGATCTATAGTGTTTTCTGGGTTGCCATGGTTGGTAAGAGATCAGACACCTGGATCAAGAAATCAAGACCTGACTCCCAAACTTCACACACCAGCTCATCTTGTCACCATCCTTGGTTTCCTTTCTATTCTCTGCCCTCACTCCTAGACAAATTCATCCTTGCCCACAGCTTTAATGATGCCTCTCAACAGGTAAGATCAAACCTCTCTTTAGCTTTGACTTTTGTTTTAAGCTCCAGTGCTGTGTTTTCTGCTTTTCTAGACATTTCAGCAAGATAGCTATCACTACCCTAACTCAGCAGGACCAAAGCCAACCTCATCTCCATTTGGATTTGGTCCCACTCTGGTTCCAGTGAATGTGGCCTTCCACCCCCACCCTTCATTCTCTCAGACACTTGCTTCCTAAATATGTCACCTTTGACTCTTCCCTTTTTCTTGACTCAAATATAATGTTACCATGTGCTGTTGATTTTAACATCTCATAAAGTCTTGCATGGGTCTATCTCTGTTTCTATCTTAGTGGATAGTACCCCAGGTTTCCTTACCCTTTATATATTCATTTATTCATATGCTCATTCATTCAGCACACTTTTAAAAATATTTTTATTGATTTCAGAGAGGAAGGAAGAGGGAGAGAGATAGAAACATCAATGATGAGAGAGAATCATGATCAGCGGCTTCCTACACACCCCACACTGGGAATTGAGCCCATAACCCAGGCGTGTGCACTGACTGGGAATTGAACTGTGACCTCTTGGTTCATAGGTCGACACTCAATCACTGAGCTATGCTGGCCAGGTGATTGGATACTTTTTATATGCCAGACATCTAGCTGATTCTGGGATACAGAAGTGGACAAGACAAAAAAGTATCTGTGCCTGCTCTTGTAAGGGAAGATACACATTAAAAATCAAATTATTAAATGACATATTTAGTGTGACCATAGGAGAAAAACAGAGGACGTCTCAAATCTCTCAGTCCTCTGACTCTCCCAAGATCATTGCCATATTCATTTATCTGACTGTGTCACTTGCCTTCTCAAATGCCATCAATGCCCTTTGCTATTACCTACTCATTTCAAGCCATTAACCATTCATATTTTCTTGTGCTTCTTCTGCACACCTTGCATTTCATTGTCACCATATTCTTACTAATGTGGTTCCTTCTTCTTGTGGTACCCTCTCTTTAGCTCACTACACCCAGCCATCCTTCACTTGGTTAATTGAAGAGATACCATCATTAATACTTCTAGGAAGACCTATCCATTCCTTATGGAAGTGTAACATGCTCACCAGCTTCTTCCTTATCCCCTCATCCCACTCATTAGGTCCACTCTTTAAACTTTTAGGAGAACATCATAGCATTTAATGCTGATTAATCTGGTTGTGGACTCTTAATGCTGTGACACTAGCCTTGAATTAAACTTGGTGTTTGTAGCAAGTCTTCCTTGAGTTTAAACCTTTGATTTCACTAACACATGATCTTTGACTTGGCTGGTCCCTCCCAATCTTGGTCACTGTAGCCTGGGGTAGAGCCTGTCTCCTGTAATCTGAAGTCCACAGAAGCTACTATTAGACTGGGATTCTTGGTCACTATTGGGTTGTGCCAGATTTAAAACATGCAGAGGAGACAGTTTCCATATGACTATTATGTGACCCAGAATAAAAGGGCAATGCATTATAAAGCTGGGCAGCAGCATATTCATGAAATAATTTTACTTCTCTCTCTTTCTTCTTTCTATTTATCTAATTTGCAGATGTAGAAAGATAAGGTTTAAAGAATGATATCTTGTATATGATATAATAAATTAGAAGAAATGATAGAGATATTAGAAATCAGATTTTATGAACACAAACGTCAATATTTGTTCTCCTGGATTTGTAGGGCTGCAATGAAAGTTGGTTAGATGGTATGATGTTTTTTCCAGTTGGTCCACAATGTTTTTAGCACCCCTCTCACCCCACTTATTTTTTAAAAATGCTGTGCCTTTCTGAGAATATACAGCATCTGGTATGGAGACGTTGTGAGCACCACAGCAGCCCATGGCTACTGAGTAACACCTGCCTGCAGTTGGATCAAAGATGGGACTGGGTTCTGAGAAAGACTGCACACTCTCCCTATTGGAAAGAAAGGCGTCATTTTGGGAAATATTCAATAAAAAGTATTTGAGACAGAGTCTCCTTCATGGTGGGAGGGATTGAAGGAGCTGTTTTCCCTCTTAAGGCTTGGCTCAGTCTGGAAGGATGCTATTTAATGTAACCCAGAACTGATTATTTTGTTGATCATGTTTCAAAACTCCTGCCCTTTAAATTAGTTCCCAGAGTCAATTGAGTGCAATTGAGGGAAATTTAACTTTAAAAATAGTCTTATTATTATTATTATTATTTTGAGATTCGAGGAAGAGGACAATAGGAGATGTTGAATGAAAACCTGCCAAGGACCAAAAAAATAAAAGGGGCTGGGCATAGGTGCGTATAGGGGGAATGAATAGAGCAAAGCAAGACAAGAATTCTGGGTCGGAAACTCTTGCTGAATGAGTCATCCCACAGGACAAATAAAATCTCACTCATCACCCTGTCTTCCTTCTCTGTATGGAGAGAAGCAAACAGTGGGACCCTAGAAAAACATCAGCAACTTCTTGTAGCATCTGTAGGTGGGGAAGGTTTCCAAGCAACAGCGAGGGCTGTGAACGCCTTACCAGGGCTCCAGTTTTTCTCAGCCAAATAGGAAGAACCTCCAAATTGACCTTGGAAAAACATACTCACTGAAGGAAAAAATTATTCCAAGCTCCCCCTGTGTATTTGTATTAAGAGATTTTTTTTTATAAAGAAACAAATAGCTTGCTTTCCAATTTTCCATGAAAAGAGCTTGAATGCTCTCAGATTCGTAGAACCTTAAAGTGGGTTTTGAAAGGCTGCGGAGAGGACTTAAGCTTTGCCCCTCTGATGACTACAAAGTCATTCACATAGTACAACCATATTCATATTAAAAAGCCGAAGGGAAAAGCATTCTTGCCACTCCTTTCTGCAAAGATCGCAATTAGCATTTTTATGAAGAACATAAACTCTCTGTGTATCAAAGATGCACTTTTATTACTCTGAAACTGGCTCTAGTAAGCATCCCGCAAATGTTTGGCTCTTTCCCTTCCAGGAGGAGGCCAATTAAAACACAGCCTGTCTCACTGCCAGCCCCTACCCACCCTGCAGTGGGGCAACAACAATACTGAGATGGTAGCTTTGGCGCCCTCAAAAGTGGCTCTTCAGTTATTGGCACCTGGCAGGAAAATAATGAGTCCTTGGCTGTCACCACACACATACAAAAACAAAAACCCCTAGGCTTTAAAAACCTTTACCTTCTCACTCCAGTTATGAATTGCTCGGTTCAGAAAGATGATTGAACTTGCCACCAATTGTGCTAGCTGCTCTCCCACTTCTGGAGCAGCAACGCATAAGGGAGAGTGGCAGTTGACCATGTCTCAGTGGCGCCAGCAGGCTTTACAAACTGCACTGCCCTCTGGACTGCACCCTGCGCCAGTGGGCTGCTTTCTGGAGCAGAGACTTGCAGCTGCACAGACCCCTGTGGCTAACAACTGTCTGTGCCATTTGATGTTTCTTTAGGTATTGTCTGTATAACCAATGGTGTTCCTATTATAGGTGAACTATCATGGCATGGGGCAGAGAGTGGAAAGGACAGTGTCTTGCTGTTTTTTGGATCCAAAGGCAACAGGCCAGGTTATACCTCACTGATTTGGTTCTGTTGGCTGAATGGGTCTTAGGAAAACATTTAATCTCCATATTCACAATAAACAATTTTTTTGTTGTTGTTGTTAATCCTCACCTGAGGATATTTTTTTCCATTGATTTTTTAGAGAAAATGGAAGGAAAGGGGAAAGACAGAGTGAGACACATTGATTGGTTGCCTCCTGCACATGCCCTGAGGTACGATCCTGCAACTGAGGTATGCACCCTTGACCTGAATTGAACCCGAAGACTGAGTCAAACCGACCAGGGCCACAATAAACAATTTTGAATGGTAGTCAGGAAAAAATATAAACAAGCCAATATCTCTCAATGGAAATGGCACAGAGCACAGTAAAAGCAGTCATGCTCAGTAAATGTTCCTTGAATGAAAGAATTAATATGCAAAGGCTAGAGAGACATTTCTACCAAGTGATGTTAGGTATATTTTAATGGTATTTTCCTAGTGTTCCTCTATCCATTTCCCTCCACTTCCTGATGTGATGAAATTAATTCTTGTGATTGCTATACTAATATTACCTCTGACAGTGAGTCTTCCAGATTTCAGACAAAGAATCAAATGGACTTCATATGAAAAGAGTTAATGCAATGCTTATAAGTGTAAGTTTTGATGCTTTTGGCTGTAAATGAGCAAGTATTTGTCTAAACTAATTAAAACAATTCAGATTTATTAATAAAACTTACAAAACAAGATGTCCAGAGATTTGCAGTTCTCAAGTTGGATCAACAACTGAACAATGTCAAAGGTTAAGATCAATGTCCCTGAATTTTTCTTTCTTTCGTGCTTTCAAGATGACTGTTAAAGTTTCATGCATTACCTCTTCATAGCATAATATCTAAAGCACAATATAAGAGACATTTTTGAAAGACCAAAAAGAGTTCCCATTATATGTAATTTTTAAAAATAATTGTGCCAAATACTAAGTAAAAGCATTTCTTGGTTGACTTAGACCCATTATGCTAGTTTCCCAAGGCTTCCATTATAAAGGACCACAGATGAGATTACTTAAACAGCAGAAATTTCTTTTCTTATGATTCTGGAGGCTAGAAGTTCAAGATCAAGGTGTTAGCAGGGTTGTTTTTCTCTGAAGCCTCTCATATTCGCTTGTAGATGACTATCTGCTACCTGTGTCTTCACAAGGTCATTCCTCTATGCCTGTCTGCATCTTATAAGGACACTGGCCATAATAGATTAAGGCCTACCCTAATGACCTCATTTTAACTTGACTATCTCTTTAAATATCATATCTCCAAATATTCTCACATTCTGAGGTAATAGGGCTTAAAACTTTATTATATGAGTTCTGGGGGGACACAATTCATAATAGCCATCCTAATTGGTCCTCTGGGGTTTAGCTTATTATTTATTGGTCAGGCAACATTGGGGTTTGTTTAATGAGAAAGATGGAAGAAAGTCTCAGGGATTCTTATTAGTGTTATTATTTTTTAATGTTCTATCATATCTATGGTTCTTTATTTTATTTTTCATCACCGTTTATCTCCCCTATACTCTCTTCTACCTCCACCCTCCTTCTCCCGCAATCATCACACTGCTGTCCATGAGCGTTATTATTTTTAATGCAATGATTATTGAGATGCCTTCATTTCTCCAAGTATAATCAGTTTTGCACAAACCAATATTAGAAATGATTCAGAGAAACAGATCAGGACTAATTGATTACCTCTCTCTAGATATGTTCCTCAATACAGGGCCAGTGTATATCCACTGGGAGCATATTATTTAGCATGTATGTGGTAAAAAGTAAAATAAATTGATTTGTTTAACAAATCTCTAAGGAAGAGGATATCTTGGTTTAGAAAAATTTCTGACAAGCTGCTTAGTAGGAAAGTGGTACTCAGAGGTCATGGGCTGCCAGGAGCCAAGTTAACACAAGAGAAGGCTAAACTTCTTGAATATATCAAACAGGAATTTAGGAGTGTAGAGAGAAGGATGAGGGGATAAGAGGAAAAATATGTGATCTTAGAAGATAGCACAAGGCTAAAGACCTTCAGAGAAAAGTGGACAGTGGTTATCTAGTGAATCAAAGGCTTCCTAGAACAAAGGAGTCCTGTGTTCACTTTAAATATATTTTTGTTAGTATGATGTAGTTTTCTCTGAGACCACCTTTCTTTGATGATCAGCAAGACATACTAAGAATACACTTATCTCAAGAGAATAGAGTTTTAGCGAGGGGCTAAGCTGAAAGGACATTGGATATGTCATGAGTAGACTTGGCAGATGATCCTCAAGTGGAACTGATTCAACCAAAGCAGGATTTCAGAAATATAGGTACCTGTAATCTCTTCCTACTCCTACCTCCAGGCAAGAACAGAAATTTGGGGAGAATGTTTCCATTTTTAAAAATATATGTTTTTTTATTTTTTATTATAGTTGACATACAATATTATATTAGTTTTTTTTAATTTTTTAATTTTTCTATTATAGTTGACATACAATATTATATTAGTTTTGGATGTACAGTATAGTGATTTGACATTTATATAACTTACTAGAGGCCCGGTACACGAAATTTGTGCATGGGTAGAGTTCTTAGGCCTGGCCGGCAATCAGGGCCTATCTGTGGGATGACTGGCAGGTTGAACGTGCGGCCCCTGCTGGCACCTGCCTTGGCCGGCCTGCTGCCACTCACTCGCTGGCTGGCCCCACCCCCCGCTGCCTTGGGTCTCCTCCTTCTGTGGGGAGGTTGGGGGGCCCCCTTCTGGCACCCACCTTGGCTGGCCTGGGGCTTGCAGGCTGGGAGAAGCTCCTGCGTTGAGCGTCTGCCCCTTGGTGGTCAGTGTGCATCATAGCGACCAGTAGTTCAACAGTTCAGTCAATTTGCATATTAGGCTTTTATTATATAGGATGAAACAATCATCCCAATAAATCTAGTACCCATCTGACATCATACATAGTTATTACAATATTGGTGACTATATTCCTTATACATTACCTTATATCTTCCTATTTTATTTTTATAGAAAACTGAAAGGGAGATGAGAATAAGGATGTGTTTGATTCAATCTTATCTATACTTTACGGTGTAAGATGATCCCAGATGTTATCTAGGTTTCATATGTACTGTAACATCATTATCTTTTTGGAAATAACAATCCAACCAAATGTTAGATTATGAGTAGTTTTAAATTTTTTTGGTCATACATGATTATTATAATCTGGGAAAACTAGCACACACTTTTAAAACATTGTATTTATTCTTAAAGTTTGAGATCATTTTAAAATGACATGCAGTTGTAAGAAATAATACAGAGAGATCCTGTGTACCCTTTACCTAGTTTCTGCTTTTGGTAGCAGCTTCCAAAATGATAGTACAATATCACAATAAGGATGTTGACTTTCATACAGTCAAGATACAGAACATTCCATCATCATAAGGATCCCTCTTGTTTGCCTTTTAGCTATACCCACTTCTCTCTTGGCCCATCCCTCCTCAACGCTAGCATAATTTCTCAGGGAGTCATCCAGCTTCTTTTGCATATTAGCAGGGTGTTTTTTTTTTCCTTTTTTTGCTGAATAAATGTTTGATTAAATATTTACCTGTTAAAATACACCTGGGTTGTTTCCCGTTATAGGATATTACAATTAAAGGTAAGCACAATTCAATTCAACAATACAATTCAATAGTCATATGGTTATGGATATTCTGAATTCAATTGTGTTCAATATGCTCTGAATTCAATTGTGTTCCTCCCATGAGAATTCATATGTTGAACTCTTTTTTTTAATATGTTTTTTATTGATTTTTATAGGGAGAGGTAGGAAGAGGGAGAGAGAGATAGAAACATCAATGATGAGAGAGAAACATCATCAATTGGCTGCCTCTTGCATGCCCCTCACTGAGGATCAAGCCCGCAACCCGGGTCTGCCCTGACCGAAAATCAAACTAGTGACCTTTTGGTTCCTGGGTGGATGCTCAACCACTGAGCAATACACAGCCAGGTCATATGTTGAACTCTTCACTTGCGACATACAAAATATGTTATACTAGAGGCCCGGTGCATGAATTCGTACACCAGTGGGGTCCCTTGGCCTGGCCTATGAGATCAGGATAAAATTGGCTCTTCAACATCCCTTGAGGGGTCCTGGATTGTGAGAGGGTGCAGGCCAGGCTGAGGGACCCCACTGGTGCACAATCAGGGCTGGGGAGTCATGTGGGAGGTTGGCTAGCTGGGGAGGGACCGTGGGAGGGCTCCAGGGCATGTCTGGCCCATCTTGCTCAGTCCCGATTGGCTGGACCCCAGCAGTAAGCTAATCTTCCAGTCAGAGTGTCTGCCCCCTGGTGATCAGTGCACGTCATAGCGAGCAGTTGAACGGCCTTAGCATATCATTAGCATATTACTCTTTGATTGGTTGAATGGATGACCAGATGAGTGAACACTTAGCATATTAGACTTTTATCTTTTATAGAATACAAGGGTTCTAATTTTTCCACATCCTTGTCAACATGTATTATTTTATCATAGGCATCCTCGCGGATGTGAATTGGTATCTCATTGAGGTTTTGGTGGGCATTTCCCTAATAACTAATGATGCTGAGCATCTTTTTCTGTGCTTCTTGGCCATTTGTATATCTTCTTCAGGAAAATGTTTATTCAGTCCTTTGCCCATGTAAAAAATATGTTTTTATTTATTTCAGAGAGGAAGGGAGGGTGAGAGAGATAGAAACATCAATAATGAAAGAGAATCATTGATTGAGTCCTTTGCCCATTTTTAAATTCTGCTGTTTGACTTTGGTTGTTGAGCTGTGGGAGTTCTTTATATATTCTAAATATTAAACCTTTGTCACATGATATGTAAGTATTTTCTTCCATTCTGCGGGTTGTCTTTTCACTCTCTTGATAGTGTTCTTAGATCCGTGGTTGGCAAACTGGGCTGACAGGACCGGACACTCCAGTGGCGTCCCTAGGACCCCGGCCGCTCGGTGCCGGTGCACGCACAAGGCTGGCCACAGGCTCGAAGCGGGCGGGGACCCGGGGATGCCCACCACGTTGCCCTGGTGTCGTAGAGGGCGGGTGAGCGTCCAACCCCACCCCCAGCCATTAGACATCTGCATGTTTAAGCCCTGAGAGGCCGGGGGGTGTCCCGCCCTGCCATCTTTGTCGGGTTAATTTGCATACTCACTCCTGATTGGCTGTGGGTGTCGCGGAGTTATTGTCAATTTACATATTTGTCTATTATTAGTATAGATGTAGAGGCTTTTTACAGAGGTAATCAAGCTAACATGAGATCATTAGGATGGCCCCTGATCCAATATGACTGGTGTTCTTAGTCACAGTGTAAATGTGGGGACAGACATGCATATAGGGAGAACACCATGTGAAAATGATGTCAGAGATTACGATGATGCTTCAACAAGTCAAGGAACACCAAAAATTGCCAGCAAATCACCAGAAAGCTAGGCAAGAAGCATGGAACCGAGTCTCTCTCACTGCCTTCAGAAGCAAACAACTCTGCTGATACTTTGATCTTGGACTTCAAGGCTCCAAACCTATCCTATATAATAAAGAGGTAATATACAAATTAACCCTCACTCCCTCACAAGATGACTGCCTACTACCAGGCTGGCAGGGGGGTTAGTGAGGGATGACCAAACAACTGAACAGCAGGCTATGTGGGGAAACCAGGCCGGTGTGGGGGTGGCCGTGAGGGGTGACCAGTCTGGTGGGGGTCTTTTAGGGGGGAACCAGGCTGGCAGGGGGGACAGTTAGGGGTGACCAGGCTGGTGGAGGGGGGCAGCAGCAAAAGAGTGACCAGGCTGGCAGGGAAGCGGCAGTTGGGGGCAAACTGGCTGGCAGCGGGGGTCAGTTAGGGGCGACCAGGTCAGCAGTGGGGGCAGTTAGGGGTGATCAGGCTGGCACACAGAGGCAGTGAGGGGTGATCAGTCTGGCAGGGGAGGCCAGTTAGGGGCAACCAGGCAGGCAGGCAAGTGAGCGATTAGGGGCCAGTGGTCCAGGATTGTGAGAGGGATGTCTGACTGCCGGTTTAGGCCCTGGGGATCGGGCCTAAACCGGCAGTCGGACATCCCCAGAGGGGTCCTGGATTGTAGAGGGTGCAGGCTGGGCTGAGGGGGACCCCCCCCCCCCCCATTTCATGAATTTCATGCACTGGGCCTCTAGTGAGACAATAAAGTTTTGTTGTTTAAACCACCCAGTTTGTTGTGCTTTTTGATGACAATACTGGCAAGCTAATACAGTGTCATAATCATTTGTCTATAAGTTTTCAAATGAATACAAGTCTTCATTTCTTTATAATAAATGCCCAGAAGTACAATTGCTGGTTCTTATGATAATTGCATGTTTAGTTTTTAAAGAAATAACCAAACTGGTTTCCAGAATGGCTAGAGCATTGCACATTTCCACCAGCCATGTGTGAATAATTCAGTTTCTCTGTAGCCTCATCAGCCCTTAGTATTGTAACTATTTTTTATTTTAGCTATTCTGATAGGTGTGTAGTGATATAGCATATAGTATTAACTGGTAGGGTCCCTAGTGGCTGCCAACTGGGGCCTCCCTCCCTTCCCCCAGTTGCCTTCTGCCACCACCCCCACCCCAGCCAGGCCTCCTTTCCTTCCCCTGGCTGCCTGCCACTGCTGGGGCCTCCCTCCCTTTCCCTGGCCAGCCCCACCCCCTGGTTGAACTCCTAGACAACTCTTGGTTAAGGGGACAATTTGCATAGTCCACTTTTATTATATAGGTTTAGAGGCCCAGTGCACAGATTTGTACACCAATGGGGTCCCTTAGACTGGCCTGAGCCCTCTCACAATCTGGGACTGCTTAGGAGATATCAGACTGCCGGTTTCAGCCTGATCCCTGCAGGCCAGGCCGAGGAGCCCCACTGGTGCACAAATCCATGCAGCATGCCTCTAGTATGCATATAAGATCTTTGATTAATCTTTCCCCCCTCCCCCCTCCCCCCTTCCCTCTGAGATTCATTAATCTGTTCCATGTTTCCATGCCTGTGCATTGAGCGTCTGCCCCTTAATGGTCAGTGTGCATCATAGCTATTGGTCAAATAATCAAATGGTCAGATGGTCACTTAGGCTTTTATATATATAGATGTGCATTTCTCTAATGGCAACTGACAAATGGACATTTTTTTATGTACTTTTCTTGTTTGCTTATTTTTACTGTTGAGCTGTGGGAGTTTCTATATATTCACTTCTATATATTCACTACATATTCCTTTGCTGTATATATAGTTTGCAAATATTCTATTCCAATCTGTAGCTTGTTCTATCATCCCCTTAATAGAGGTGGGTTTTTTTGTTTGTTTGTTTGTTGTTATTTTTTATTTTTTTTCCTGGAGCACAGATTTGTAATTTTGATGGAGTTCACTTTATCATTTTTATCCTTTCTTGGGTCATGCTTTTGGTGTCAATTAGATTTCCTGCCTAACCCAAGATGCCAAATACGTTTTCCTATTGTTTTAATAAAAGTTTTAAAGTTTTGCATTTTACATTTAAGTCCATGAAACAGTGCAGTTAATTTTTGTATAAGATATAAAGATTAGTTTGAAGTTTGTTTGTTTGTTTGTTTATTTATGTTTATGGATATTCAATTACTCCAGCACCATTTGTTGAAAAGGGTGTCTTTCTTCAATTTAATTGTTTTTGATCCTTCATTAAACCAGTCAGGTATATTTTCGTAAATTGATTTCTGAATTTTCTATCCTATTCCATTTATCTGTATATTTTCCTCCTCCAATACCAAACTATATGATTACTATAGGTATATATTAAGCCTTAATATAAGGTAGAGTGATTTCTACCACTTTATTCTTCTGTCAATCTCTGTCTTCTAATTCATGCATTTAGATCATTTATATGTACTAGAATTATTGATATCTGACTATCAAGTTTATAATTTTATTCTTGTTTTCTGTTTATTCTATTGTTTTTTTGTTTCTGTTTTCTTTTTCCTGCCATCTTTTGGGCCACATTAATATTTATTAGAATTCCATTTTTGATTTTCTACAGGCTTTTGAACATTATCTCTTTGTATAGCTGTTTTAGTGGTTACTTTAGGTTTTATATTACATATACATCACTTTTCACTGTTTACTGGTATAATTTTACCAGTTTACTTAAGTATACAAATCTTGCTTCCTTTTCTATTTCTTAAACTTTTCCCAATTAAAATATAACATTTAAAAATATTTTTCTGCATACATTTAGATTTACACCAGTTTTATAATTTTTGTTTCAATTGTCAAAAATAATTTAGAAAACTCAAAGGAGAAGAAACATCTATTTTTATGTATCCATGTTTTTGTTTACCATGTACTTTTTCCTTTCTGATATTCAAAAGTCATCTCTTTTTAATGTTTAGAAAACTTTTTTTTAGCAATTCTATTGGGTTTTCTGATGACAAATTCTCTTAGTTTTCCTGTTTCTGAGAATAGCTTGATTTCCCTTTCACTCCTGTAGAATATTTTTAGTGGACATTGAATTCTGTGTTGACATTTATTTAAGTAGTTAAAAAATGTTGTGCCACTTTGTTCTAGCCTCTAATTTCTGATGAGAAATTCATTGTAATTTGAATGGAGTTTTTCATATAGGTATCATTTTATTTTTCTTTTGCTTCCTTCAATATGTTTTCTTTGTCTTCAGTTTTCAGAACTGTGACTTTACAATATGTCTTGGTGTAAATTTCTTTGGGTGTTTCCTCTTCAAGATTTTCTCATCTTCTTGAATCTGTAGGTTTATGTGTTGGTTTTGTGTTTGTTTTTGTGAAATTTGGGAAGTTTTCAGGCATTATTTACTCAAGAACTTTTTTCAGCCCCAGCCCCTATTTTTTATCCTCTATAATTCCAATGATACAAACTTTAGATATTTTGTTATAGTCCCACAGGCCCTTCAGGCTTTGCTCATTTTTTTCTCAATATATTTTTCTCTATTGTTTAGATTGGGTAATTTCTATTGTTCTTAAAGTACTCTAAATGTTCTCTCCCCCCCTCCCCCCCACATTTCAATGTTAAAAACATCCATTGAGGTTGTTTTTTGTTTTGTTTTTTTGGTATTGTATTTTTAAGTTCTAAAATCTCTATTTTTTTAATACTTTTTATTTTTTGCTGAGAACTTCTGTTTCTTTTTTTGAAATTTTTAATTTTTTTATTTGCCTCAACTCTGTTCTTAATTGGTTATTAAAACATTTTATGATGGCTGCTTTATAATATTTGTCAGATAATTCCAACATCACTGTTATCTACTGATATCTCCTTTCATGCAGTTTGAGATCTTGCAGGTATGTAGCATAAGTGCTCTTTTAATTGAAACCTGAATATTTTGGGTACTATGTTATAAGAAACCAAATCTTATTCAAATCTCTATTAACTAGCTTTTTCTGACTTTACTTTGCCAAGGGGAGGGAAGGACACTATTACTGTCATGTAGGAGTAGAAACTTGGCCTCCATTGCCACAAAATGGGGTGAGCTCCCAATTACTACTGGATTAAAGGCGAAGTTCCAGGTTTTCTTTTTCTTTCTTTCCTCCAATTTATTTGAACCATTGAGAATAAGTCTCAAACCCAACAACTTCAGTGTATATGTCCTATAAACAAGAAAATTAATTTAATAATCATGGTACAATTGGCAAAATTAAGAAATTGGCATTAAATATTATTTAATCTTATAGTTACCAACTGTATCACTTAGATTCTTCATAGCACAAGAAAAAGAAATAAGCTCAAAACATTTTATAGAAAAATGTGTCCTCTTATGTTGGACATTAAGATTTGTTCTATTATTTTATTGGACAATAAATCTCCTTATTTTCTTTCTCTCTTGTTATTTTTCTTTACCAAATTCTTTATAAGTACTTTATAGTCAACCAGCCTAGATTCTCTTTACTTGTATCTAACTAGATCTCTTGTTGTACCAGTATTTGTTAGTATAGGAGAACAGAGTAATTCTAAGTAATGGAAGAATGATATTTTTATATAAAATATGTAGAACATAGCATAGTATTTTAGTAGAGAAATTAGGGATCACCTGGGAAAGGAAAGATCAGGAAGGGTACAGTCACAATCTCTGAGGGACAGCCTAAAACCCTACAGTGGGTAGTTACAAAAATTTCACCAGGAAAAATTGTAACACTTTAGTCTTCGGGAAAGTTCCCAATTAATTCCTTTGGTTAGCTATGTGGTTTTCTTCTTGGCCACCCATGTGTCCACTTTGACCTCCCAAATCACTTCTGCCTTTCAAAATCTCATGTGAGTTTTTCTTATTGGCAAACTCTATAACCTAGATTCATATAACCAAGGGGACTCTGGGAAATGTAGTTGAATGGTTCTGGTTTATCTAAGTCTCCCTGATGAGTAAACTGTGCTTAAGGGGAGAAATAGTGAATGGGAAAACATCCATCTGGCCCAGGCCATCTGGCTTTCTGGAAAATTACTCAAATAGTTAGAAATACATTGCTATATTCTGCCATTGGACCCATGATAGAGATAATTTATCTCCCTTTTCCAAAAGATTGATGAATTTGTTTCTGTTATCATCACTTTTTCAATTTATTCACCCTAGTTAACTATCTAATAAAGATACATATATTATTGTCTAATCTAAACCATTTATTTCTTTTGGAAACTGTTCACCCATTCCAACCTATTGGTTTTAGTTTTACCTACCATGATTTCCCATGACCCTGATTCCATCTTTGGACAGAGTTTATTGGCATATTATTCAAGTTGAACCAATCAAAGTGCTTTGTTCCCTGTAAACAGTTTGTTGTTCTAAAGGTGGATCACTGACCAGATTAGTTAATCAAAATTATTTCCAGTATTTATTGAAATGTAATTGAGAAATAGAGTTAGTCTTTGCTTTTGGTGGAAAATTTAAGAACTTTTGGCAACTATGCTTCCTATTATGTTGAAAAAGATTGTTTGTAGTGAGATAAAAGAGAAATGATACAAAGAGAGAAGAACAAAAAATAAAAAGTCATGGAAAGAGAGAGGGGTGTGGTTTAAGTTTCTAATTCTAATTATTCCAAAAACTTGCTTCATTGCTCCTTTTCTCATGGTTTGCTTACTCAAATATTGTTTTGTTTATGTGAAACAATATCTCCTCTTTCTCAACTTTATTTATTTACTAGTTCATACCAGATTTCTGTCACTTCAAAACATATATTATCATAACATGGAAACAAGTGCAATATTATGAATATGATTCATATTTGCAAAGCTTCCCAACCCAGTTATTTTGAAAAGTGGTCATTTGTCTTCCTCACAAATATTACCTGTGCAATCACTGATGTAGTCTTTCAACAATCAAAGTTGATGTTTCAGGTTTAAGAGTTTAAGTGCAATTTATCTATGTTGTAGATACTGCATATGAACTTTTATATACCTTATTCAATTTAAATATCTTAACAATCAAAGTGGTATAAAATTGTTTCTATTTTAAAGATAAAAATGGAAGCTTGAGAAAAGTAATGTTTCATAGGTCATCCAAAAAGTAAGTGAAATTTGAGTTCAGGGAATTAGCTCTCACATAAAGGAATCTTGTGTGAATTAGAGAAAGTTACCCTGTTGCTGGGCACAGCTCTCAACCAGGATGCATAGCTTGGTGGTGTACAAAGCATGGAATAGATTTAAAACTTCACTTGTCATCACTAGATGATTGCCATTGGGCAGTGAAAAACCTTGGAAACCATCACATGGTACCTGGCAGAGTTCATGTCTCAGGTTAGATTTGAATTTTTGACTAAGTTCAGTTACTTCTTTTCTCATTCAACCATTCTGTATCTGTTTTTCATTTCCAATAATAGCTTCATTTTATGATACATCTAGAACATATGAAGACTACCTAAGTTGGTATAGATTGGGTTATGCTACGGTTAACAAACAACTACAAAATCTTAGTAATTTAGCATAACAAAATTGTATTTAGTATTCACTGAAATTCTACTCAAAGTCCAGGCACTTATCCATGGCAACTGACCTCAATGTAGCAACTTAGCATCTTAGGCTACTCAGATCTTAAGGTATATCCATGTGGATACATGTTTCTACAACTCCTGTGGCAAGGGAAAAGCCAAGCTATAGATTCCTGCATCTGCAATTAAATGCTTCCACATGGAATCGACATGGCACTTCCATTCACATTGCATGGTCAAATAAAATCACATGGCCATTACCAACTTCAAGAGTTGGATTAATACTCTCTCCCATGTACTCAGACATAGAAGATAACTAGATAATTATGAATAATAGTAATGGTGCTCATATGAATTTATGACTATTTAGTTAGAGTTAATGAATAATAATGGTTATTCTGATGCCACTATGTCTCCTATCAGAACACTGTGAATCAGTACTAAGGAAAAATATTTTCTCTTCCTTTCTCCCTCTCTCCCTCTCTCCCTCTCTCTGCTTTTGCCAAGCATTTTAGAAAACCTATTTGTCTTTTGTATATCTCTTCTGAGTTGGAAATCTGGTGTTCAAACTAATGCTAGAGTACTATGTATACAGCCTACCACACAGGTTGTTATAAACCTTAGTTGAAATAATGGTTACAAAAGGACTGGGTATACTTTAATATTTTAAGGTGTTATTACTGTTTTCTCTTTGGACTTTCACTAGGAGCATTTCTGGATGAATTTTCAACTGAAAGCCAAATGAATAATTTTTCAGAGGATATAAAACCCCAAGTCCAGAAAATCTAAAGGCCTATTTTGGCAAAAGACTCTAATAAGCCTTTATTTATTTACTGAAAGACCTAGTTAGGTGTGGCAGGGTGGACTGGGCCTCAGATAGAAGGTAAGGGTGGTCAGGACAAGCTGGTGATCCGAATGTGGCTCAGATGGGAAAATAAAGCATCCTATAGTATAAATGTGAGCCTGCTGAGGTCTGCTGTGTGATTCTCTTTAATAGTGGAGTTGAGAGGTGTTAATGAGCATGACACAGGGCACACAGCCATCCAGTGAATTAGTCATAGCTTGATTCTTTTATGTGCCTTGTCTAATGGCAAACATTATCCAGCAATCACAGCAACAGCACTCTCAGATGGAGCAGAAGGTGTAGAAG
Source organism: Cnephaeus nilssonii (assembly GCF_951640355.1). Lineage (NCBI taxonomy): Eukaryota > Metazoa > Chordata > Mammalia > Chiroptera > Vespertilionidae > Cnephaeus > Cnephaeus nilssonii. The sequence continues at coordinate 46,362,358 of NC_137074.1, forward strand.
GGAGTAATGAGGCTGCCTAAAAACTGTTTCATAGAGCCCTGTACCAATTCACAACAGATAATAGAACTCAAAACCAGACAGATAATAGAAGCGACAGCCATTTATTGCTAAGAGACTGTCTGAATATTTGTGCGTAAAACAGCCCACTCCAAGTTCTTTAATCACATTTCCTGAGAAAAAAGTGGCAAAAAGAAAAGCCACGTGGCAGGCTACTTCCATTAGTGTATTCTAAATGAGTATAAAGAAGAGTAATGAGTAGACAGATATGAAGTAAAAGAACACTGGCAGATACTGCAGATCAGAGATTGAGCCTTGCTGTTTGAATCCGGCAAAAATGGGACATGCTCTCCTTGTGGTTAGGGCAGGGTATTGGAAAAAGATCTCATCCTGGAGCTATTTGATATTCAGAATTGTTAAGAGTCTTAGTTTACAATTATTCTTTGATTCCTGAAAGAGAGGATGGCTCACCAAGACCTCATTCTTTCTTACTTCATGCCTAGACTTTGGCACTTTTTTTTTTATTATTATTATCATAGGCAGCCAACGTGTTTGATAAAGGTCTGGGGGATGGAAGGCATAGTTTTTCATAAGTTTTTATAAAAATAATTATTTTGTTTTTTGTCAAAGATCTCTAAAAGGACCGCAAAGGGAAACATTTTACAAGCTACCTCCTACTGTAATGTAAAATTCAGAAATTTGGTTTTGGTATTTTTCCCACTCCATCTGGCAATCATATGTTCTGTTCTGGTGTTACATTTTAAAAGGGACATTGACCAGAGGAAGTTCATCCAAAAGGAAGTGTCCAAACTGTCACTGGAATGTGAAAGCATATTATTTAGAAATTGTTGGATGGCCTGGGGAAGAATTTGTAATGGGGATATTTGTGAATGGGGGGCTTGATAACAGTGTTCAAATAACTGGTTACTTTCTCATGAAGAGGAATTGGATATGTTCTGTAGGACTTTAGGGAGTGGGAAAGAATGAATATAGTTATAGTAAGCTGACCTTAAGCTTATTATAGGGAATGATTTGACTGTCCAGGAGTAGAATGGACTATCTGGAAGAAGAGTGAGTTCTCTGTTAGTGGATGTATTGAAGCAGAAGCCAAGTAACAACTTGTCAGGGATAATGTAGAAAAAGTTAAGCTGGACAATTGTTCTGACTGGTATGAATTCCACTTGAACCCAGAATGTCTGTGATATTACTCTTGTTATTAGTCTGTTCCAGGAAGCTTTTGATACACTATAACCCAGGAAGTGTGCAAGGATAGAAACTTTAAAGGCTGTGTTTGAAATAAATTTTCTTCTCTTCTGAAGTAAAAAAAGACTTCAATATTGTCCAGCCAGTGTGGTTAATGGTTGAGTGGCGAACCATGAACCAGGAGGTCAGGGTTGGATTGCTGGTCAGGGCACATTCCCTGTTGCAGGCTCCATCCCCAGTGGGAGGCATGCAGGAGGTAGCCAATCAAAGATTCTCATCATTGATGTCTCTATCTATCTTTTTCTCTTCCTTCTCTGAAATCAATAAAAACATATCCTATATAACAAAGATGTAATATGTAAATTGACCATCACTCCAACACACAAGATGGCCATGTGGTCAAAGATGGCAGCCCTCATGTGGACACAAGATGGCCACCACAAGTAGGCCGGCAGGGGAGGGCAGTTGGGGGAAACCAGGCCTGTAGGAGAGGGCAGTTGGGGGTGACCAGGCTGGCATGGGAGCAGTTAGGCATCGATCAGGCTGGCAGGGGAGTGGTTAGGGTGTGATCAGGCTGGCAGGCAGAAGCGGTTAGGGGCAATCAGGCAGGCAGTCAGGTGAGTGGTTGGGAGCCAGCAGTCCTGGATTGTGAGAGGGATGTCCGATTACCCATTTAGGCCCGATCCCACCAAGATCGGCAGTCAGACATCCCTTGAGGGGTCCCAGATTGGAGAGGGTGCAGACTGGGCTGAGGGTCACCCCCCCCCCCCCCCGTTCAAGAATTTTATACACCGGTCCTCTAGTTTAAAAAAAAGAAAATAAAGATTTCTGTATGTACATTATTATTATAAAAGTAATGTTTATTGTTGATTGTTGAGATAAATAGTAAACCATGATTGTTCAAGTTTTTGTATAATGTTTTTTCCTTTTCCTGGAGTAAATAATTTCCATGTTTATTACTTTTCATTATTTTTAAGTGCATACAAATTCGCAGATACCCTAGCAGTTTTATAAAATGATCTGCATTATTATTTTACACACTGTCAAATGTACTAGGTCACCCATAAAGTCCAAATGTAATGATTTAGTACCAAACACTGTTAATTGTATAGCCACAATACTTTCCTCCTTTCTCTTTATTAATGAAAGGCAGTAAAATGTAGCTATACAAATTTATTTACTAGTCTCTCTTGCAGCAAATGTCCACAAATAAAGTCTGCCAAGGATGTGTAAATAGATGTTTACAGAGAATTTTTGGGAAATTTTGTTTCCTGTTAAAGGTATTACCTCTTCTTTTCAGCAATGTTTTGTAATTTTCTTGAATAATTCTTTTATCTCCTTGGTTAAGTTAATTTCAAAGTATTTTATTCTTCTTTTATGCTATTGTAAATGGACTTGTCATTGTTAGTGTAGAGAAATGCAAATGCTCTTTGTAGTTAACTTTGTATCCTGCTACTTTGTTGATTTCATTTATTAGTTTTAACAGGGTATTTGTGTGTGTGTGTGTGTGTGTGTGTGTAATCTTTTGGGTTTCCTACATATAAGATTATCTGAAAGTAAAGATTATTTTACTTCTCTTCCAATTTGATTGCATTTTATTTCCCTCTCTTGCCTAATTGCTCTGGCTAAAATTCTAGTTTTGTGTTAAATAGAAGTGGTGAAAGCAGACATCCTTGCCTTGTTTCTGATCTTATAATAAAAGCTTTCAGTGTTTCACCATTGAGTATGGTGTTCACTATGGGTTGTTCATTTATGACTTTTATTATGTTAAAATAGTTTCCTTCCATTCTTAGCCTTTTCACTGTGTTTACTACAAAACAGTTTCGAATTTTGTCAAATGCTTTTTCTGAATCAACTGAGATAATCACATGTTTTTACCCTTCATTTTTAATGTGGTGTGTTATATTAATCGATTTTCACCTATTGAACCATCCTTGCATTCCAATAATAAACCCACCTGGTTATGGTATATAATCCTTTTATTGGCTGCTGAATTTCGTTCACTAATATTTTGTTGAGGATATTTATGCCAACGTTATTAAGAGTTATTGATCTATAGTTTCTCTTTTTCTTGTATTGTCTTTGTTTTGCTTTGGTGTCATGGTAACACTAAACTCATAAAATGAGTTAGAAAGTGTTGCTCATTTTTCTCATTTTGAAAAAATTTGCAGAATAATTAGTATTAGTTGTTTAAGTGTTTGACAGAATTCATTAGAGAAGCTCTCAATCTGGGGCTTTTCTTTGTTGGGAGATTTTTTTTTGTTTTGTTTATTCAGTCTCATTAATGCTCATTACTTGTTATAGGTCTATTCAGATTTTCTATTTTTTCATAATATAGTCATGATAGATTTTGTGTCTAGAATTTGTCCATTTCATTGAGGTTATAAAATTTGTTCATAGTACTCTTTCATGATTCTTTTTATTTCTGCAGAGTAGATAATAATGTCTCCACTTTCATATCTGATTTTAGTAATTTGAGTCTTCTCTCTCCTTTTTTTAGTTCAGCTAGCTAAAGTTTTGCTAGTTACTTTAGCCTTTTAAAAAATTCAACGTTTTGTTATATTTTTTATTGTTTTTTAATTTTTTATTTCATTTATCTCCATTCTAATCTTCATTATTTCTTTTTTTTGCTAGCTTTTGGATTAGTTTATTCTTCTTTTTCTAGTTCCTCAAGTTGTAAAGTTAGGTTGTTGATTTGAAACCTTTCTTAACTTTCTAATGTAAGTGATATAACTATAAAATTTCCCCTTAGTACTGCTTTCATTGTGTCCAATACATTTCAATATGTTGTGTTTTCATTTTCATTCATTTTTAAGTTTTTTTTTCTCATTTTCTTATGATTTCTTCTTTGATTCATCAGCTCTTTTAGTGTTTGTTGGTTTACTTCCACAAATTTGTAATTTTTTAGTTTTACTTCTGCTATTAATGTCTAACTTCATCTTCATTCTACTGTGGTTTGAGTAGGTAACTTTTATGATATTTATCTTTTAAAATCTAGTAAAGCAACTTATATAACATATAGTCCAGTGATGGCGAACCTATGACACGCGTGTCAGCACTGACACATGAAGCAATTCTGATGACATGCGCTGCATGCCGAGGATGAAACATTTGCTGCTCCTGAGGATGAAACATTTGCGACTAGAGTCTTGGAGTTAGTTTTTTCCTCAAAGTGACACCCTACCCGAGTTATGCTCAGGTTTTTGGAGAAGTTTGACACACCAAGCTAAAAATGTTGCCCATCACTGATATAGTCTATCTGGAAAATGTTATTTTTGCAATTAATAAGAATGTATATACTGCTAATGTAGAATTGAGTTTCTATATGTATCTGTTCGATTTAGTAAGTTTATTTGTTGAGTCGTCTATTTTCTTATCTCTTGATTGTTCTATACATTATTTAAAGTGGGGGATTGAAGTCTCCAACTGTTACGGTATATCTTTCTATTTCTTCCTTCAATTCTATCAGTTATGACATATATTTTATGGTCTGTTATGTGTACATAAATGTTTACCACTGTTGTATTTTCTTGCTAAATTAAACTTTTATTACTATGGAAAGTCCTTCTTTGTCTCTTGTAAACTTTTACTAATTTAAAGCTTTGTCTTGTGTATTATAACCACTCCTGATCTCTTTTGGGTACTATTTGCATGAAACATCTTTTTTATTTTTCTCCATCCTTTCACTTTCAGCCTATTTGCCTCTTTGAATTTGAAGTGAGTTTTCTATGGACAGCATATAGTTGTAACATGTGTTTTTATCTATTCTAATAGTATCTGTCTTTTGATTGGATAATTGAATCTATTTTTATTTAATCACTGATAAGTAAGAACTTACTTTTGTAATTTTGCTATTTGTTTTCTATATGCCTTACACATTCTGCTCCTCTTTTCCTGCATTACATTTTTGTGTTTAATTTTTACTAGTATAACAAATATTTAAATTTATTTCTTGTTAACTTTTGTGTATATTCTATAGCTATTTTCTTTTTTAGTTACCATGGAGATTTCATATAACACATCCTAAAGTTATGATATTCATATGTGAGTTTATACCAGTTTAACTTCAATAAAAAATAAAGAACTCTACTTCTTTATAACTCGGTTTCCACCTCTTGGCTATTGATGTCATACACTTACATCATTATACATTGTATGTCCCAAAACATAAAGTAATATATATTTTAAAATGTATTAGTCTCTTAAATTATGTAGAAAACAAAATTTGGAAACAAGAACCAAAGTTACAGTTAACATTAGCTTGGAAACTAATAATTTTTAATGTATTAGTTTTGTAAATCATATAAAAACAAAAAAGGAGTTATAAACCATCTTTACAATAATATTAATTTTATAGTTATGCTTATATGTTTACTTTTTTATATGGCTTAGAGTTATTGTCTAGTATCCTTTTATTTTACCACTAGAGGCCCAGTGCACGAAATTCATGCACTCGGGGCTGGGGTGGGGGGGTGTCCCTCAGCCTGACCTGTGCCCTTTCATAGTTTCGGAGCTCTCAGGAGATGTCTGATTGAGGGCTAAGGCTGGCTCCCGACAGGGAGTGGGCCTAAGCCGGCAGTCAGACATCCTTAACACTGTCGCGGAGGCGTGAAAGGCTCCCGCCACCACCTCTGTGCATGACCCTGACTCAGGGCTCTGGCTGAGTGGCGCTCTCCCTGTGGTAGTGCACTGACCACCACGGGGAATCTCCTGTATTGAGTGTTTGCCCCCTGATGGTCAGTGCACATCATAGCAACCGGTTGTTCTGCGTTTGGTTGTTTTGCATATTAGCCTTTTATTAAATAGGATGCAGGACTTCTCTGAGAGTATTTTGTAGTGTAGGTCAAGTGATAATGAACTCCCTGAACTTTTGTTTATTTTGGACTGGCTTAATTTTTCCCTTAATTTTGAATGAGAGACTTGCAAGATATAGATCACTTGTTTGACAATTTCTTTCTTTTAGAACTTTGAATACAGATGTTCCTTGACTTAAATGGGATTACATCTACATAAAAACATCATAAGTTGAAAATATTATAAGTAAAAAGTGAATTGAGTACATCTAACTTACTGAATATTATAGCTTATCCTAGCCTACTGTAAACATATGCTTAGAACATGTACAATAGTTTATAGTTGGGCAAAATCACCAAACACAAAGTCTATTTTATAATGCCCAGTATTACAAGAAAATATCTTACTGCATATTACTAGATCAGGACAAGATTACATTTTATTATGAATGTGTATCACTTTTGCACCACTGCAAAGTTGAAAATCTTAAGTTGAATCATTTTTGATGATTCAACTTAAGTTGGGGATGGGCTGTATATAGGCTGTTCACTGCCTTCTGGTCTTCAAAAAATTCTTGATGAGAATTCTGATCATTATCTTATTGAAAATATCTTCTAGCTGACAACTTTTTCTCTCTTGCTGTTTTCAATATTTTCTCTCTTGCTGTTTTCAATATTATCTTTTTCTTTGTGTTTCAAATGTTTGATTACAATGTGTTTCCCTGTGGAAATCTTTGAGTTCATCTCATTTGGAGTTTGTTGAGTTTCATGTATGTTTATATTCATGTTTTCATCAAATTTTGTAAAGTTTGTAAGCATTATTTCTTCAAATACTCCCTTTGCCTTTTCTCATTTGTAGACTTTCACAATATGTATGTTGCTAGGCTCTTTTGATTTTTCTTTAAGCTGGTTTCTTACAGTTCCTCACACTCAATAATATTCATTGTTTTATCTTCAATTTTGCCAATTCTTTTTTTTTGCTTGGTTAAATCTCCTGTTAATTCCTCTAGTGATTTTTAAAAAATTTGAATTATTATACTTTTCAACTTCAGATTTTTTTCATTTCTTTTAAAGTTTTCTTTCTCTTTATTGATAGTTTTATTGTATTTATACATCATTTTATTGACTTCTCCACATCATCATTTAGTTATTTGAGATTTTTAAGATATTTGTTTTAAATAAGTCTTTGTCTAGTATATCTGCCATCAAGTGTTTTTCAGGGAGATCTTCTTTTGATTTATTGTTTTTAATGTGACATACTTTACTATTTCTTATAATATTTTTGTAAACTAGACATTCAAATCTAATAATATGGTAACTCTGAAAATCATATTCTATTCTCCCCCCTGGGTTTGCTTTATTTTGCTATTATTTTTGTTTATTGTATTGTTTTTTATTGTTTCAAGTTGTTTCTATTGCAAGGATCAGCATGAGGTATACACTTAAGGTATTCTCAGTTCTTTTATGAGTCTGTGTCTTTTCTTGGACATATATAGTCATTTAAAAATTTTTCTCCAATATATTCAGTTGTTTTTGATTTTCCTACTCTTTAATGTTTACCCGCCCTCCCCCCCAAAAAATGGGCAAAAAAATAAAAATAAATGGAATGGAAAAAAGACACTGGCCCTTTAAATCCATTGAGAGTCACTTCAACTGGCATTGAGGGGCATGCGGCAATGGGAAGGGATGCTACAGTTATGGTCATCCACCTCTTTCCCTACAAAACTATGACAGAAGAAGTAATAAGTGATCAGAGCACAGATCCCAGATCTTTGAAGAACAGAGTCCATTTTGCCCACCCTGGATTCCAATTGAGTTAAGTTATGTGCAAGCTGCTCTAGGAACATGGCCATAGCTGCCTACTAGGAGGCTGAGGGTAAGGGATGGGTGGCTCCTATTGTGCTAAGAGTTGAAATTGACTGAAATTAACTGACTTTATTTTCCAAGTTGCAAGCTTTCAATAGATTTCAGAGTTCCAAAATAGTTACATCAAACAGATTCTGCCAATGCAATCGTTATCTAAGCTGGGAGAAAAGATTCCTGTTGCTTCTTCTTGCACTATCTTCCCAGAATATTCTCTCTCTTTTAAGGAAATTAGACCTTTGTTTTACTGAAAGTTGTTGAAGATAAGATGAGCTCAATGACCAAGGACCCTTTCTGACTGTGAGGATTGGAAATACATAAATGACAAAAAATATATTACATGTATGTTTTGCTATTTTATTTATCAAGGTGTTTTTATATCCACATGTTACTTTATCTTTCCAGTGCCCTTAAAAGGAAGGCAGAGTAATTGCTAATATGTTCATTTTACATAAGATAAATGTGCCTCAGAGAGCCCAAGTTGTCTTGAGTGGCACAAATAGCTAATGTAGCTCTTGGCTCAAAAGTAGATCATCTGAATTCTAGTACTTGCTGCACAATACTCTTCAGACTAGTGGGTTCTGGTTATGAAGAAAAGGATGCGTTTAGATAGAGAATTAAACATGCAGTAACCTGCCTTATGTGCTCAGGTCCTCTGATGCATATACTTGTTTCAGGGAAATTTGTTTTCCACATTTTAAACCATTTTCTTGTCTGCAGGTCCAAGTGTTCTGTTTTGTTCTTTTTTCTTGTTACCTGCCTTTTCCAGAACCCATTCTTGTGAAAATAACTGATACAGGTGTAAATTTCATGTGTACTTCTTTGTATTTCAGCTATTGGCAGATCTGAGTCTAAATCATGGAGCAGAAACACTGTAGGCACCAGAGAGATGAATTGCAAATTTAATATTTTAATCAGAATGAACTTTTTAGTTTCTGGATTTACAATGTGTAGGTAGGTCTTTCCTGTTCTGCCTGCCACTGGGTAGATTGCATATATTATAGAAGAGACCTTATGTGCAGTACCCCCATTTTATAAGTGGAGAACTGAAGCCGAAAGAGGTAAACTAATTTTTCAAGGTCACTCCATACATCTTTGTTTTATTAAAGATAGTAACCTCTAGCTCAGTGACTGGCAATCTGTGAGAAGTTGAGTTCTCTGCAAAGCAAATGCTGACAGAGAGATTAGTGTCTTGGGATCCATGACTGTGGGAAGAAGGGGTCAAATACAGGAATGAGGACAGAGAGAAATGGTCCTGCTATAGGTGAACAGTTGCCTGGTGTCTTCTTCAACTACCACCAGAAAGAGATCTGACCTAAATTGGTTTATTAGAGTTTTTCCACTTTGACTGCAATGGCCAGGTCTTTATAGCCCAACCTCCACCAGTTCTTGGATGTATGCCACACCAGGAAGGAAGTCACCTTGGGCAAGGCAATTTCTGAAGGGTTGACAGCTAACAGGTACCTATAACAGCAATTCCAGAAATTGGGCAAGAAGACCTTCTTTGAAGGGAATGAAGGCTATGTCTTCCCAAGTCCATTCCAAGAGCCTTGCTGATTGTGAGAATTAGAGATTGTATCCAAGTGTTATCAACACTTGTAGTGAAACTTGTACTTTGAAATCAGGATCCTCTTTTTTCTAGCTACTGTATTGACCATTCTCCTTTGGTCTTAGATTTCAAACTTTCTTAGGACTTTGTGAATTGGAGTATTTGTGGTTCTTAGATATGAGCTGTTGAACTGTGAAGAGTCTTGCCAATTTAGTTGACTCAGTCTATTTATTTTCATGCTCAACCTCCACAAAAAAAATCATTTAAGTGTATTCCTGAAGATTTAACAGCTCCAGCTATAGAACAGAATACTTAATACCAAGTTTTCTAAATATCTCTCCAAACTCTGTAACTTAAAACATATTTGATTATTGTCCCTGGAGGTGTATGTTGATAAATGATTATCTTAAGGAGTTTTATGAATCTACATAATTTGTGTCTATAGACAACATCCTTCATCTGATGAATATTAAACTAGAATTCTCTAGTAATTAGAGGATTTGAGGACATTATTCAGACCTTGCTCTGAACCAATAGTCTTCACCCAAGACTTGAACTCAATGATTACATTCTACCTGCCCTCTTTATTGACATGTTGATGTCTTATTTGCTTTTTAAGTAACTGCTCAAAGTGCCTCTTCCAAGAGGACTAAACGACTCAATACATGCAAAACACTTAACCTCACCTAGCATATATATACTAGAATTCAACAAATATTAACTATTATTGATACATTTTAATGGCTTTTTAATCTTCCAAATGAATTTCTGTAATTCTCACCCTGCAACTTATTACATTAGATGTGTTAAAGTCAAAACAAGGACATTTTTTCCACATGCCATTTAAAAAAATATATATATTTTATTGATTTTTACAGAGAGGAAAGGAGAGGGATAGAGAGTTAGAAACATTGATGAGAGAGAAACATCAATTAGCTGCTTCTGGCACACTTCCCACACTCAACCAAGGTACATGCCCTTGACTGGAATCAAACCCGGGACCCCTCAGTCCGCAGGCTGACGCTCTATCCACTGAGCCAAACCCGCCAGAGCTCCACATGCCATTTTAATCTTAGGCTGTGGTTTCAGAGACAATGATTATGTTTGTGTACCACTTATATTTACTCCACACATGTCCCATGCATATTGTTCAAACAGTGGTACAGAGAAGGAGAGAATGAGAGTGAGAGTGTCATAGTCATTCAGAAGGCATTGCGTCTCAGGACTTCAGGGTTGGAATGGACTCAGAGACCATCTGGCCCAAGGACTCATATAGCTCTTTAAACCAGTATACCCCCCATTCCTCTGCACTATTCCTTCCTCAAAATAGCAGAGCAGTCCACCCTACCTTTGAACAACTATTTATAATTTTCTTTATTGGAAACAATGTTTAAGTTTGAAACTTTCATCTAGGATTTTAGGTCCATTCTTAAGTACCACACAGACCAAAGGGAGGTACCGTTCTTCCCTATTTTAAAGAGTGTCCTTCAAGATTTATGGAGGTCTATTGTGGCTAGTCATTCTAAAATGCAGTTGTAGAGCTGTGCTTTATATACTGGCTGACTTTTAAAACCAGTTTGTCTCCTGCTTAATTTTTGGTAGCTGAGTATGAACTAGAGCTTTACTTGAATCTTTAGAGGGTTGGTTGCATCTCTCTCTCTCTCTCTCTCTCTCTCTCTCTCTCTCTCTCTCTCTTTCTCTCTCCCTCTCTCCCTCTCACTCTAATCATCTCTAACTCCTTCTCAATTCTATCTTGCAGGCTGTTCTGGGAAATTCTTTCTCATTACTTCTACTTATCCAAATGTGACCCTTTTTAAAGACCCTTTTTCCCTTTTTGTAAGCCTGAGAATTCCCTGGTTCAGTATTTTTATTTATTTTTTCCCAAGAGTTGTCCTTGCTCTAATCTTCTTTTAGGGGAACCTATAAAACCATGATTACAGAAAAGACACATAGATTTTACATAAACAATGAAGACATTGAAATTGGTAAAGATTTTGCTTATCTTGGTTCAGTCATCAATTCAAATTGAGATTGCAGCCAAGACATCAAGAGAAGGCTGAGACTCAGAAGGGTAGCAATGGAAGAATTAGAGATCACCAAGAACAACAATGTGACATTCAAGACCAAGGCTAAGATCATGCACACTCTCGTATTCCCAATTACTATGTATGGGTGTAAACAGTAGACAGTGAAGAAGGATGATGGGGAAAAATTAATTCATTTGGAATGTCATGTTAGAGATAGTCCTACAGATACTCTGTATTACCACATGGTCAAAAAAGTAGGCCCTAGAGAAAATTAGGCCTGAAACATTGATGGAAGCAAAAATGACAAAACTGATGCTATCCTTTTAGGGTACATCATGCAAAAGTAGGGATCCTTGAAAAAGACAATAATTATGGGGAAAATAGAATGCAGCAGGAGAAGAGGAAGACCTAATATGAAATAGATGGAATCCATTAAGAAAAACACACACACACACACACACACACACACAAACAAAACACATTGGTTTGAACTTACAGTATCTGAGCAGGGCTATTGAAGACAGGACTTTATGGACATTACTCATTCATAGAATCTCCATGAGCTGGAGCCAATTCAATGGCATGTAACAAACATAACTATCTGCCTAGTTCTTATCATCTCTCCTTAGGGGAGTAGGAGGAAATTATATTTTTAGGCTGAGGATTGTGAAGTAAATCTTACCATGTGGCTTTTTCTCTTGTTTTGATCTGATAACAAATTTGTCCAAGAAAAATTTGGTGAAAATAAACATTATTGAGAAACCAAGATGGCGGCATAGGTAAACACCTAAACTGCTACCTCGCACAACAATTTTAAAACTACAACTAAAAGACACAAGGGACACCATCCAGAACCACAAGAAAGCTGGCTGAGTGGAAATTCTACAACTAGAAGGAAAGAGAAAAGCACATTAAGACTCAGAGGAGCTGCAAAAGGCTGAGGTATGGAGACGCGAACGCGTGGAGAGGACTGACTGCTGAGTGCGTGGCTGGCTTTCTCAAGCGGGAGGGAGAAGGAAGCTCCTGACTGTGCTGAACTCCAGTTCCGGGCAAGACTCTGGGAACCCAGACTCATTTGGGGAGAAACTGGACTGTCTGGCAGTGGGCGAAACTTGAGGGTGGCTTTCTCTCAGAGGTGCTTGCAGCGATTACCGAGGGACACTGAGACCCAGGGGCCTCATAGGGCAGGGCTGATGGGAAGCCAAAGCTGTCTGCTGCACCCTGAGACTTCGCCCCATCCAAGCTGAGCACAGAGGCTTTTGCAATTTTGCAAGTCTTGTCTCATAAGGGTGTCTCCAGCACAGAAGTTCTTCCAGCATAGACACAGTTGATCCTCACAGCCAATTGGCCTGGAGGTCAATTCCTCCCAGTGATACCAACAACAATCAAGACTTAACTACAACAAGGCTGTGCACACAGTCCACAAAGGGGTGCACCAAGAGTGTCCAACTCAGGTAACTGGGGAGGCTGAGCCACTGGGCCCTATACGACACCTAGCACACAAAGCTACTCTACCAACTCAGGGAAGCAGCAAAAAAGCAGAGACAAAGAAACAGATCACAAATGAAAGAAATGGAGGAAAGCAAATGACTAGATATAGAGTTCAAAACCACGGTTATATGGTTTTTCAAGAATTTCCTAGAAAAGGCTGATAAATTTAACAAAACCCTTGAGGATACGAAAAAGGACCAACTAGAAATTAAACAAACACTGACTAAAAGAAAAAATATTATACAGAGACCTAACAGCAGACTAGAGGACCGCAAGAATCAAGTCAAAGATTTGAAATACAAAGAAGCAAAAAACACTCAACCGGAAAAGCAAAAAGAAAAAAAAGAATAAAAAAATTTGAAGATAGTGTAAGGAGCCTCTGGGATAACCTCAAGCGTACCAACATCTGAATTATGGGGGTACCAGAAGAAGAAAGAGAGCAAGATACTGAAAACCTATTTGAAGAAACAATGACCGGGACTTGTATGTATGCATATAAGCCTAACCAGTGGTCACGGACAACAGGGGGGTGGGGGCATGTGTGGGGAGGGGTTTGGGATGGGAATGGGGGGATGAGGACAAATATGTGATACTTTAATCAATAAAGAAATTAAAAACAATAAAGAAATAATGACCGAAAACTTCCCCCACCTGGTGAAAGAAATAGACTTACAAGTCCAGGAAGCTCACAGAACCCCAAACAAAAGGAATCCAAAGAGGACCACAGCAAGACACATCATAATTAAAATGCCAAGAGCAAAAGACAAAGAGATAATATTAAAAGCAGCAAGAGAAAAACAGTTAATTACCTACAAGGGAGCACCCATATGATTGTCAGCTGATTTCTCAACAGAATCTATGCAGGCCAGACGGGAGTGGCAAGAAATATTCAAAGTGATGAATAGCAAGAACCTACAACCAAGATTACTCTACCCAGCAAAGCTATTATTCAGCATTGAAGGGCAGATAAAGAGCTTCACAGATAAGAAAAAGCTAAAGGAGTTCATCACCACCAAACCAGTATTAAATGAAATGCTGAAAGGTATTCTTTAAGAAGAGGAAGAAGAAGAAAAAGGTAAAGATAAAAATTATGAACAACAAATACATATCTATCAACAAGTGAATCTAAAAATTAAGTGAGTAAAAAAATCTGATGAACAGAATAAACTGGTGAATATAATAGAATCAGGGGCATAGAAAGGGAGTGGACTGACAATTCTTGGGGGAAATGGTGTGGGGGGTGCAGGAAGAGACTGGACAAAAATCATACACCTATGGATGAGGACATTGTGGGGGAGGTAAGGGCAGAGGGTGGGGTGGGAACCAGGTGGAGGGGAGCTATGAGGGGAAAAAAGAGGAACAATTGTAATAATCTGAACAATAAAGATTTATTAAATAAAAGAAAGAAAGAAAGAAAGAAAATAAACATTATTAGTGATGCCCACAGAGAGAACTAATGCTGCTGAATAGCTGAAGGAAGACAGAGCACTAGATTTTCTTTATGTTCATTTTAAAAGTTACTATTTTTTTGGAAGTGGTAATATAATTAAACATACACTAGAGGCCCGATGCATGAAATTCGTGCAAGAGTAGGCCTTCCTTCCCCCGGCTGCCAGCACTGACTTTCTTCTGGCTTCCTTCCAGCACCTGGGACCCAGACTTTCATCGCAGCCCTGGCTTCACCTTGGCTGTCTGGAAGGATGTCTGGTCTAATTAGCATATTATGCTTTTGTTATTATAGATATTTGATAATGATAATAACATAGTTAGTTATGTGGTTTAAAAATCCAAATATTGTTCACAATTAAACTAAAAATATGGCTCCCATTTTGTCTCTATTCACACTGGTTTACCTTGCTCACTGTGTTTATCATTCTACTGTTTATTTTTAAAATGAGAAGCAAGTAAATATACATATTCTTATTTCTCCTCATATTTACACAATAGATAGTTATAGCATAATCTAGTAATGTTCACTAATATTCATGCTCTCCTCTATCTGGGAAAGACTTTATGTATATTTGTATGAGAAATTGACAAGAAGCAAATAGATTATAAACCTATCAAATTTTGCATTGTAATGTTAAAAAAAGCTATGATGCAGGATTGGATATGATGTTCTGTTTTCTTTATTTCTCATATTAGTACAGCAGGCAATTGCTGTGAAATTTGGACTGCTCAAAAAAAAGCACAAACATTCACTTTAGATGTGGCCAGAAGATAGTAGATGAAAAAGGCATAGGAAAACTCCTCCCAAGGAAAGTATCAATATCTAGTCAACTAATTTTCCACACCTCCAAGGTAGGAGGCCTTCAAAATGCTTTCCCAGAGGGATTTTAAAATTCATATGGATTAATCACTTCTATGTTCTCTCATTCTTTTTTTTTCTGAATGAATATATCTATTTTGGCAATTCTTTCTTATTCCACCATATAGGTTTCATGGGACTCAAAGGTCACCTGTTCATAAGGAGATATATCCAGATTAGACAGAAATGATGGATTCAGACATCCTGGACTTTGAGTTGGTTCAGTCACTAGATGGAACTTTGTGTTGTCTTTTGAGGAAAAAAGTAAGTATAATCAATGTGTTGAAAAAAACAGTGAACCAGAAGTATGATGGCCAGCATGGTGCCTTGTGGTGGAAGCTCCTAGTGCTTTTTAATATTGATTTATTCTCTTCTTCCTTGGCATTCACATACATTTTTCTCATCATCATTGTGGTTCAGAGTGACCACATGACTGAGTTATGACCAGTGGAATAAGAACAGAGTGATATGTCCCCTTCTAAACTTGGCCCATAAAAACCTTCCTCAAGTGATCCTATCTCTCATAGAATTCACCCTCTGGCTGAATGGTAAGAACCCCAAGGACTTAGAAGATGAAGAGTAACAAGATAGAGTGAACCCTCAATGACTACATGGAGCAGAACTCTTCATGAACTTGCTTTTCAGAACTCCCTTTGAGCCAGTTGGTAAAGCTGTTTCATATTTTTCTAACCATTATCTCTATGAATGCCCTGCCCAAATGTCAGTACTCAGTACTAATATATGCACCACTGCAAGTCTGAAGCTTGAAATTTGCCCTTAGAATAAGCTCTCTTCACTTATCTTGACCCATAATACTCTCTTTTTTCCCTCTCTCTCCCTTCCTCCCTCCCTCCTCCCCCCCTCCCTCTGGAATTTGAAGCCAATACCCCATAGCATACCTTAGAGTCTGTTTCAGAATTGTACATCTGTTCTTACTCAGCAGATCATAAACTGCTTGAACTCATAGACTACATTTCTTACTTCTTTCATCAACTCAGTATTCAGGAAAAGTATCTGATACATAATAGTGGGTGCTAGTATGTCTTAAGTATTGATTCATTGATTTCCTAGTGGCGTAAATGAGAAGTGACTGGGAAGCTGGAATGAGGTATCTCTACATCAAGCTCTAAGGCTGAACTTTTGACCCTCTCTAGAGCTCTCTGGGACTGTTTTGGAGTGTCTTCCAAGAAAAATTCTAAATCTAAAGGAATTTATCATTATTACTGGTTAGTTAGCCAAATTTAAGCATTTACTTATCCAGAAAATCCTGCTGACAGCTTTGCTTTTGTTGACTTTTAAGCATTAATGATTCCATAAGGAATAGAAAGTCAGATGGGGGTGATGTTCACTTATTTTAAGTAGTTAACAAAAGTGTTACCGGTCATGTACACTTGGCTAAGGAGATTCACTTCAAAATGGGAAGGAAGTGAATTCCTTCCCGTTTTGTATTGTCTTTTTAAAAGGGAGTTATCTAAGCTTCCTCTATCTTTGGGGGTATTTTCATTACTTTTAAAAGGCTTATGCTGGAAGAAACTTTTAAATATAGGCCTATACCTATAGGTATAACTGGTATAATCAAGTCATTAGTAAACTAACTAATTAATAAGTTCATCTAGCATTAATTGAACAGCTATTACATTAAAGGCACTGCACCAAATACAATGAAGTATATAACAGTGAATGGAAGCATGCCCAAAATGGAAAGAACCCTACATAATCAGCAACAACAGTAGTATAATTATACTAGTAATGGTAGCTGCCATTATTGAGCATTTATTAAGGTGAGAAACATTAATCATATTGTCTATAATTCTCAAAATAATCCTGAAAGGTAAGTATTAACTGGTATTCATATTTTTACAGTTGAAGAAACAAAAATTTCTAAGAGGTTGAATGACTTGTTCAAGATTACAAAACTGCCAATTGAATTTCTTTTGTTATATGTTAAAATATTTATATTAGCCAGTTAGAGTCAGTGACCCAAATTTTGTTGCAAATATTCAAAGCATCATAGTCAGGAACCAGTCAAACATATATGCCTTTCCCTCTCCATCAGGACTGATCATGGAGGGGTGACTTTGGCCATGCCAATGCCATACAGCTTCTTCACAGCCTGTTGGATATGGTGCTCACTGGCTTTGGCATCCATAATGTATGAAAGTATGTTAACTTCTATCTTCTTCATGGCCAACCCCAAGTGAATTTGAATACAGCTTTTTCTCTGAATCCATACACAGTTTCCCTGCTCTCCCTAAATACACTTTCTTGCAATCACAGGATCCGGATTGAATTTTAGACTCTGCCTCTTGAGACTCATTTTTCTCATCTTAACATGTCAGTGATAATCATCATTGCTCCAGCATTCTAATCAAAGGGACTAGTAGATATGACAGGAACTGAGAGCTGTAAAGTACCATACATATGCAAATAATAGCTATAATAATTAGTAGTATTATTACTTATAGTAAGTATCTTCTAGTTGCGTATGATCTAGAATGGGAAATAGAACATATCAAATAATAGTGTGAAAAATGACAAGTGATGCAATACAGGTAGAGAGAAGGAGCTGGAGGTGTCCGGAGGGATATCAGGAAGGTATTAAATATATGTGGATATGGGCTCTTGAGGACTTGCCATGGCCTCTGGTCTGAAAAGTGGCTCTATTCAAGAGCAGAAATACGCAGAGGTGAAGTACTCTACAGCAAGTCTTTCCTTCTGGCAGGAAAATATATTTCAACAACTGTAATGGAATTCTAAAGGTTTAAGAATCATTGCAATCCCAATTCAAAAACTGTAGCAATTGTTTTATATGCTTTAGCGACTATACATTGATTGGATCAACAAACTAAAGCCTGTGGGCCAGAGTACCTGTTTTTTTAAAATATATTTTATTGATTTTTTTACAGAGAGGAAGGGAGAGGGATAGAGGGTTAGAAACATCAATGAGAGATAAACATCGATCAGCTGCCTCCTGCACACCCCCCACTGAGGATGTGCCCACAACCAAGGTATATGCCCTTGACCGGATTCGAACCTAGGACCCTTCAGTCCACAGGACGATGCTTTATCCACTGAGCCAAACCAGCCAGGGCCAGAGTAACTGTTTTTATAAATAAAGTTTTATTGGAGTACAGCCATGCCCATTATTTGCATATTTTCTGTGGCTTCTTTCTTGTTACAATGGCACAGTTAACTTGTTTCTACATTAACACATACATATAGACTGGCCCTTTAAAAATGTTTAAGAAATCCTTCTCTAAAAGAAGACAACAGCCATTGGTTAAATAAATAACTCATTATGCTAAGTATATCTGTATTGTGTGAGTAGGGAGAGAGGGCAGGGAGGGTTGAACAATGTGGTGCCATCTACTTCTTCGTTCACTGTCCCTGTGACCCAGATGTTTGACCCTTATGCCCCAGGAGAGTCAGCACATTGTGGTCAGTGGTTTGCAAGCTCAGTTGCATCTTAGAATCACCTGGAGACCTTTAAAAACTCTTGATGCTCAGGCCATGCTCCAGACCAATCAAATCAGAATCTCTTGGGGTGTGGTTAGACATTGGTAATTATTGAAGATTTATAGGTGATTTCAATGTGTAGTTAAGATTGAGAATCATTAATATAGTGGAAATAACCCTGGCCTGGGTTTTTAAGATACTAGAGGCCCAGTGCATGATTGAATCATGCACATGTAGGGTCCCCTACATGCTTTCGCTTTCGATCACGGGGGAGCTGGGTGCCTGAGTGGACAGGCACCCAGCTCCCATGCTTTTGCTTTCGATCATGGGGGAGCTGGGTGCCTGTCCGCTGGTGCACCAGGCCTTTCAGAAGCCTCTGGTGTGGTGAAGGCTTCTGAAAGGCCTGGTGCCTGAGCAGACAGGCACCCAGCTCCCACGCTTTTGCTTTTGATCGCTGGTGCACCAGGCCTTTCAGAAGCCTCCAGCGCGGCGGAGGCTTCTGAAAGGCCTGGTGCCTGAGCAGACAGGCACCCAGCTCCCACGCTTTTGCTTTTGATCGCTGGTGCTTGAGCGGACAGGCACCCAGCTCCCCCGCTTTTGATGGTCCGCGGTGGGACGTGAGCTCGCTGCCCCAGAGGCCCCTTCTGTGCCGCAGCACAGCCATGGCGCAGACGCTGAGCTCGAGCCGCAGCTGGCCACGCAAGCTCAGCGTGCCACCGGCACACCCCGAGTCCCGCCCCTCTGCGCCTCCTGGCCAATCGCGGGCATAGCGAAGGTACGGTCAATTTGCATATTTGTTTATTATTAGGTAGGATAGTTCTAACCCAAGCTCTGGCACTATTTTAAATAAATAGTGGAATGTCTCAATGATAAATTAATTGGTATTCTATTCTTTCTTCCTTCTAAAATAGAAAGTTTTACTGTCTTCTTTGGGCTGGGAGAATGCCTGGGAGGTCCTAAAGTAATGGCATTCTTATTTTGGATTTTCCCTTTGCTTTCAGAGATTGTTCTTGCTCCAGGCACAGTGAATTGCAGAGTTTATGGATTCTGGAAAGCATCAAATGGGTATGGAAAAGGAAATGGTCATGGAGCAAGTCCATTTGGAATTTAAGTTAGGTTAAGTAAAACGAAACCAAATAAAAGCTGTGTGTTTGAATAGGTTCTTAAACATTACTCTGTATTTATTCCCAGCTGAGTAAGGCGTGGGCATCTCAATATTTATATTCTTTCTTTTTCCTAAAGTCTCTATACTCTTCAAAATTGAGAGCGAGTGAGTTCGTAAAGGTGGTTGAGGAGCTGTGAGAACAAACCAGGTCTTGGCAATTGGGCATGGTACTGTGGATGTCCATTTGATACCAGAGGACGAATTATCTACTCCAGCACAGAGTAGGGCTTCTGAATCAGTGATAGCATTCTAGTTAGTGGTTGGAGAGCTGGTCTAGCTCCACCCACACTTTTATGACCCATTGGCTAGTGCCAGGGTTAGAGAATTCAAGTTTTGGGGGTATTTTCTGAAAGCATGATCAATATTCAAATCTATTAATTGGAGTTATGAAGCCATTAATTCTATTAACTCATTACCTCCCATTAATATGGTTAATTTATGTGATTGACCTGAGGGATATACATTGGCTTAGTGGACTATAATTAATGCTCAAGAAGAGGGTGAATGGCTCAGTTGGTTGAGTGTCATCCTATGCACCTGTGTTGTGGGTTCAGTCCCCAGTTGGGGCACATACAGAAGGCAACCCATTAATGTTTTTTTCTCTCTATTCCTCTCTAATTTCCTCTCTCTTAGCATGTCTTCCAGTGAGGATTTAAAAAAAAAGAGGGTGGATGCTAGACCAAAGAGAAGGGCAAGAATGCTGTTCATTGGAGGAGGTAGCTCTACTGACATATAAGGAGGGAACCATGAGACTAGATAGCTAGGGGATTTTATTTAGTGAAAATTTCTTTATTTTTCCCCCTAATTCTAAAAGGAATACCTGATCATCAGAAAAAAATAAATCAGAGATGCAGGGAAACATAAAAAAACAACAACCCTCCCCCAAACAAAACACACACAAAAGAAAACCCAAATGAAACTAAAGTCATTCTGTAATCTTTCCTCTTAACAACATTTTCTAGTCCCTGTTTCTATTCATTTATTAATGCAAAATCCTTTGCTAACAGAAATAAATTTTATAGTCAATACCCAAATCCAATAATTCTCAATTGTCTTGCTGATATGTCTTCTCAGGGGTGCTGATGAAATGTGAAGATTATGTTAACTAAATTGTGATATAACTGAGTGCACACACTCTGATGATTGACATCTCTCCCGAAATAAGGGGAGAACAATGAGTAACTTACTGACAGGAAAGAGATATAATATAATCAAGCCTGTGCTTGCTTTCAAAAATATTCTCTAGAATATTCAAGATCACTGCCTTTCAAATATTTAAGAAAGCACTATCAGATCAATCAACATATCAACAATAAAAATACAACATAGTGCTGCTCAATGACCCAGAAAAGTTTAATAGCTGTGGGTAAATTTTAAGCACTGAGACATAGTTCTTCCTCAGAAGTGAGTGTTTTGTCATTAAAAGTGACTTTTTAAAGTCCACCTATATATTTTTTTATTGATTTCAGAGAAAAAAGGAGAGGGAGAGAGAGAAACATCAATGATGCGAGAGAATCATTGATCAGCTGCCTCCTGTATGCTCCCTACTGGAGATTAAGCCCCAACCCAGACATGTGCCCTGACAGAGAATCAAACCATGACCTTCTGGTTCATAGGTCAGTGCCAAACCACTGAGCAACACCAGCCAGGCTAAAAGGGATTTATTTTATTTTTTTCTTTCAATTTTTTAGTCCCTTACTAGTACATTATCAAAATTTGTAAGGCTCAGAAACAGTTATTAAATACAAGATTGGGAATCCCTATCCTAAGGAATAAGGGAAAGCATATTAGTTCCTTTGGGTTGCCATGACAAAATACCACAGAGTATGTGGTTTAAACAACAGAGATTTATTTTACTAAATTGTGGAGGCTGGAAGTCCAAGATCAAGGTGCCAGCAGGGTTGGTTTCTAGTGAGACCTCTCTTCCTGGCTTGCAAATGGCTGCTTTCTAACTGTCGACTTTCAACAAATAACCAGGTAGTTATTTCTTCAGCAAAATGGGCTTATTTGTGAACAACAGAGAATTGCAATTTGAGGCATGAATATAATGGCAAACCACAGGCAAGGCTAAAGAAACAAAGAAGAAAACTCTTTTATGGATTTAGGAGGAGCTAGTGTAAATGAAGAGTCTGTTGAAGGAAACAAAGTTTGAAGTATAGTGACTTTTTATTGATTAAATTATAGAAGTGTCATTAGCTGAGCTGTTTCTGAGCTAGTAGAAATCTTTTCTCCCTCCTGCTGACATAGTAATGTAGCATTACTTCCTGTTGGAGGTGCAAGTTTCATCTATTCCTGTTGGGGTCAGTAGTGTGACACCTGTGTGAGAGTTCTCTCCTCTAGCCTCCTGATTCCATTGTAAATAAGTTTTTTGTTATTAATTTTCACATTGTTATCCTCACATGTATTTTCCTCTGTGCTTCCTGGTATCTTTCTTCTCTCATAGGGACACCAGTTACATTAAGACACTCTTATGACCTCATTTAACTTTAATTATCCCCTTAAAGGCCCTATACCCAAATATAGTCACCTTGGGGGTTAGGGCTTCAACATATAAATTTTGGGGAGATAGAGAGAGCATGTGATTTTTGCATGTTGGAAGGCAGATGAGGTTTATATTAGCCTTGGTATTGGGCAGAATTTTCCATGCCCTGTGGAAAAGGGGAAAGTCAAAACCACGTTTTGAGAATAGCAAGTAGGGTTCAAGTTTAGCTGGAACATAGGATTGTGGTGGGAGAAATTTGAAAATAGATCATAAAGGAAGATTGGGACAAAGTTGTGGAGTATGGTAAGAGCAGGCTGAGGGTGGATCACTAGATTTGGGAGGATAGCTGTGAGCCACTGAAGAGTTTTGAGGTGGGGATGATATGGGTAAAAGCTTTACTATAGAGAGATCACACTGATGAAGGATGAGTTGGAATGTGGGGGTATAAGATGGGAGGTAAGGAGGCCAGTTAGAAGGCCACTGGTATCAAAGACAGATACTCCAGAGGCAGCTTGGTATGGTGTTGTTGTTAAGAACATTGGCTCCAGAGCCAGGTTACCGGGTTTCAAACCTGATTTATGCCACTTTTATAACCGAATGTCTTTAGGCAAATAATTTTACTTCTCTGGACTTTTATTTATTTGTAAGTAATATGGGGTTGATGAAGGTGTTAAGAGTTTCAGATGAGTATATATATATAGTGCTTAGAAAACTAACTGAAATACAGTGCTGTGTAACTGTGAAGATGGGAAAGCACTACACAAAAATCCCAAAACAACATTTTCTGTGTTTTTTTTTTGCCAATCTTAAAATATTTTTTTCATTTAATGACTTCCGTGGTTCCCACTACATTTATATCTTAGGCCTACTTTTTTTTTTAAAAAAAATAGATTTCCACTCAGCCTACTCCACTCTGCCTCCCCTGACTCTGCCAAAAGAAACCTAAAATATACCCCATCAAGATTCAGAATGCCTATAAGCAACCATAAATCACTTGCATGAAGGAATGCAGCTGTTCTAAGAGTTTACATCTGGACTAAGTAAGGTATGTAAATAAGAAGTCAGAACTATGCTAAAAAATCTAATTTTTCTTTATTCACTTGAACAGCCAGACTTAATGAACCAAAACACTATAAACTCTGCCTAGGAATATTACACACGCAAGGTGCATGCCGATCTGCCCACAGAGGTGACATTATTGTCATTAAAAATATAGTCTGTTAACATTCTTGACTAGGTTTGCAAAGATGTACAGATTCACATATTTTACATCCAATGCAATGTTCCATGCTGCTGGTGGATGATACTTGAACTCACTTTGAGTTAGTATATGTTTAAGATGAATTATGTAAAATCCCCAAATCAACTGTTTTTGTAAACATAAGAAAGGAAGTGACTCCAATGAATGGGAAAAGTTGTTCCAAATTGGGAAAGTGAAAAGTTAGGGCCAGATGGAAGTGTGATGGAAGGCTTAAAGTGCCAGCATTACGAACAATGTGCTTGTTTCCTTTCTCATGCCTTAAAGTGAAGGGACACCTTATTTAAGATTCCTGGGATTTGAGGTAGGGACCATTTTTTATTGTTGTTCATTTATTTGTTCATTATTTCATCAAGTATTTATTATTGAGAACTTACTGTGTGGCAGGTGCTGGGGTTTCTCAGAAATTCATATTCTAGTGGATTATAGGAAGATATAGATAGAAGAAAAGTTTGATCATATAGTTCAAATTCATGATTTTACATTTGGGAAAAGTAAGGCCCAATTCCAGAAATTCATGTGTCAGGACTAGGCTTCCAGCTCCCTGATCCCTATTCCAATGCCCTATTTGCTACAAAACAATGGCGCTTAGGTATTCCTCATATTGCTCACTGTGGGGAAAACAATGAAAGGTCAGATAATCAAGCTTGGAAGATGATTAATGGTGTCATGTAATGATCAGTTCTCCAGTGCCACAGGGTCGCTTTCTGCTGCCCTTGGAACAGCATGTGTTGTTTATTTGTTCCTTGTTACTAAGCTGGAGATAAAGAGGATCATGATCATGGTCTGTCACATCTGAGATCTTCACTCATTATAGCTAATGGCTAGGAAAACAAGAAACTTCCTGTTCAAGGATATTTAGATTTAAACTCCTCCTCTAGCATTTTCTAGATGTCTTTAATTACCCCTCTCTGTAAATGTCATGTTTTTACCTGTACTTGAGGTATGCTAATAATATTTCTTACTACTCAGTACTATTGTAATGTACTGGGGATAAAAAAAGAGCACATTGCCTGAAGTGTGGTAGGCTTCATAAATGGTAGTAAGCATGATCATTTGTCTCAGTGAAATGCTAAAGAAGGTAGTAATTTATTATTACTGTATGTGTTATGTGTTGGGGTTCAACATAGCCCCTACTTTCAGGGAGCTTCCAATAATGCAGACAAGGCAGAATCCTTCATAAATAACTTTCCTATAGAGAAGATTATGATAAACATTTTAATAAAAATACCAAGTGCCTTGAAATAGAAGGGCAAGTGAAATAAATTTAACTTTCTCCCTATAACTAATCATGGTCTATTACCTATTGAAGGTGAAATTGAACAAGTGTTTTCAATGAAAAGCAACAAAAACAAAGTCAGTTAGTGGGTTGGATATGAGAATTTATTTTAGGTAAATTGAACCATTTTGGAAGCGGTTCAATGAAAATTGAGCCTTACTTTAACATGAAATTGTCAATATGAGAATGTCTACTATCCTGTGCTAAGGGAGAGAGAAAAATTAATACCTTTTTTGAAATTTAAATTCATTTAAGGGCAAAGAATAAGGAATCAATTTACTAGTATGTGTGAGATGTGATTTTCACAGCTGAATACAGGCATGTCTAAATGCTGTCCATTTAGAGGTGCAATGTTTTATGATGTTGCTACCTCTGACAAAAAGAGCAGTGAATAAACAGTATAAAATGTCAATGTTATAAAACATTCCATGTGAACTAATATCAATAAAGATGAATAGTGCTTTAACATAATTAATGCCTGCCTGCCTCTGCGCTGTCATTTGTTGTCCAACAGACAAAAGCAATTCAATAAGCTTTTCCAGACCAAGCACACACAATCTTAATGAATGGGTTAGTGATCGCAAAAACAGAAATGTAATGAATGTCACACAGGGCTTCATAAATGATTTGGAAGCTGGATTCTAAATATAAGAACTAAATTTTTTATGTAACTGGGTCAGGGAGAATAGAAACCAGAGATTTTTCTTCCTCTTTACTATTTATTTATTTATTTACTTACTTACTTATTATTGTTTTTATTTTTTTTTACCTGACTACTCTAGCAACATTATTTGTGTTTGACTTAAGAAAAGATATAATAAGATCTGAGTTTAACACTTGGATTCCATTCACTAGATGTAGGAGACTTCATTTCATTATCAATTTCACAGTTTCCCGATCATAAAATGAGGAAATTGGGAGAGATGATAACTGGAGTTTTTGAGTAGAGTTATTAGATTTAGCAAAAGATAAAAACAAAACAAACACACAGTTAAATTAAAATTTAACGGGGTCATTGTGTATTTTATCTGGCAATACTATCTCTGAAGTATCAAGAATACCTCTTTCTAATATAAGTTTTGAATAGTCACTGGACTTAGGAATCAAAATATACTGGATTCAGCTTTCCATTTTACCTAATAAATATGGATTGGATAATGTGATTTTGAGTTAAATCCAAATTCAGTTGCCCATTCTTCTAACCATTATTCCAAAATAAACGTACTAAAAATTAAATGCAAGCAATCTCTCTGAAGGGGAAGAAGTAAAGAGAGGAGCTAGACTTGTTACTCTAGTCCTGCCCCCAACCCACTCCACCCTAGTTTACCCCAGGAAGTTGAATGGGACTCCTAGAAGCAGGAAGAAGTATTAATGGCAGATAACCACCTGTGACCATCTCTTTTAGGATGAGATGGATTTCATTTTGCTGCTGTTCCTACAAACTTCACAATAAAGTTTAAGGAAAAGAAGATTTAAGTCATTTATTTAACATTGATTGAAGGTTTTGCAAATATCATGTGTTTTGATTAATAACTAGCATGTATAGAGCTATTTGCCAGAAACTAATTAAGTACTTTATGTTAGTAACTCATTTAATACACTCAGTAATCCTATGAATTGGCTACTATTATCATCATCCCATTTTACAGATGAGGATACGAAGACACAGATATTTTAAGTAATTTGCTTAAGATCACATAGCAAGTAAAAGACAAAGTCAGCATCTGAACCCAGACTACCTGACTCCAGTGTCTGTGCCCTTAGCCAATATTCAAGGCCTCTTGTCATCAATGTCAGCCAGCACATTACCATCAACTGGAAAAAATATTCAATAAACAGTTAAAAGGGACCCTGAAAACTTGTAAAGGTGAAAAGTGGGCAAGACAATGTTTACCTACCTTACAGGATATATGGTACAGATATATCTGATACATGCATGATTAATATAAAGCCTATTTTACATTGATGCAGATATTTCTGGAAGTCAAGACATGCAAGGTCGAGTGGTAGATGGATATTTTCTCTAGTGTCTTTTTTGCCATATCCCTAATGTTTTTGGCTTTTCCCTTTTTTGTTGTGGCTGTCACATAAAGACAAATTCAGTGGTTCATTCAGCATACTTTTACTAAGTGGATACTGTGTTTTAGGCCCATTAAATATATATATATATATATATATATATATATATATAGTGTGTGTGTATGTATGTATATGTGTGTGTGTGTGTATATATATATATGTGTGTGTGTGTGTGTATGTATATATGTGTGTGTGTGTATATATATATATATATATATATATATATATATATATATATATATATACTAGAGGCCCAGTGCAGGGATTCGTGCACTGGTGGGGTCCCTCTCCACCTGACCTGCGCCCTCTCACAATCTGGGACCCCTCGGGGGAGGTTGGATAGCCAGTTTTAGCTCAATCCCCGCAGGCCTGATCCAGACAGGAGGGAGCCCAATCCTGTGCTTTGAGCATCTGTCCCCTGGTGTTCAATGCATGTCATAGTGACTGGTCAACCAATCGTTCAGTCGTTCAGTTGCTTAGGCTTTTATATATATATATATATATATATGTACAAGACAGGGTTCTTTAATAATACCATTGATGATTGGCTCTGTGGAAAGGTGGTTGAGACCAAGAGAGGGAATTCAAGGCAACTCTTGAAGTGGGGAGACAGAGAGTGTATATGACATTGAAAACAGTTTTTCAAACAAAGACCCTTTTTGTAAGCACTTTTGGAAGAAGAGGCTCCATAAGAAAAGAAGCAATGAGAATAATAAAATAAGCAATAAGAAGAAACTAAGAGGTGTTTTTTTTTTGGAGAAAAAAGGAATATGAGAATTTAGGCCTAGCTATGTATAAAGCTGACCCAAAGAACAGTTAGTGAAAGAGGGTGTTGTAACTAGAATAATGGCCTATCCACAGATGTCCACATCCTAATCTCTAGAACTGATGAATATGGTGCCTTATATGGCAAAAGGGACTTTGCAGGTGTGATTAAGATAAAGAGATTACCCTTGATTATCTGGGTGGGCCCAATGTAATAAAAATTTATTTTACAAAAAGGAGAAGGGGGGGGTCAGAGTAAGAAAAGGAGGTGTAATAATGGAAGAAGAGAATAGAGTGATGTAACGAAGGGGCCATAATCCAAGAAATTCAGGTAACTTCTAGATACTGGAAAAGGCAAGGAAGCAGATTCTTTCCTAGAGTAACCAGAAGGGATATAGGCCCACAGTTTTAGGACTTCCAGCCTCTAAAACTGTATAATACATTTATTTAAGTGATTGTAATAATTAGTTATAGGAGCAATAGAAAACTAATATACAAGGGATGAGTTATAACTTTCTCTCCTAAGAATCAGTTGGTAAGTGGTCCAGGCCTGGTGGGAGGGCTTTGATCTAAGAAGTTGCCAAGAATCCTGGCTGTTTATATCTTACTAATCTTCCCTTTTAAGAGTGTTGCTTTCATTGATGGTCAAAAATGTCTGGCAACTACAATATGTTTCAAGCAGCTGGATGAAGGAAGAGGAGAAGAAAGGTCATCTCCCTTCTCTTGAATAAATGTTTCAGAAATTGCACACATTATTTCCCACATCTTTGGCCAGAATTTTATCACATGGCCATGCTGCAAAAGAGGCTGGAAAGTGGAGTCTTTATTTGTGTGCTAACCTAAAACCCTGGGGCTTCATCTTTATTGGAAAGAAAGAGAATGGATATTGGAGATGACTAAGCTAGTAACTTAGTAAAGTTATTTTCCCTCTTACTAAAAGAAAAATGTTATAGAATCATTTATGCTATTGATCATCAATGATACCAACAAAGCTTTGGAAATTGCAGCGGGAGACAAAAGATACATGAGCACTTGTCTAGTTGAGAAAAAAAGTATGTATATTGATTAGCTGGTACGTTAAATATAGGTATGTATCTTGCTAATTTAAGAATAGCACCAGGATATAAAAATAGATTGCATAATTTCCAAGCAACCAGAAGAAAATTGGATCTATCCAATAAAAAGGTATATTTGGAGGGGGAAAATCGATAAAATGTTTATAAATAAAACACACAAAATAATTTGGTAGAAGCAACTTTTAACAAAGTAGTCATTAAACCACATACAATTGGATTATAATCACCAACTCAACACAGACACTTTCGGGCTGGATTATAAACAGAAGTCACCCCTATGTTACCTATGTGTATAAGCTACATTTAAACAATAACATACAGGATAATTAAAAATAAAGGCATAAGAATGATACCAGACAGCTATGATCTGATATTAAGTCAGAATAGCATTTTGAAGTTGAACAAATTAGGAATGACAATAAAACATCATCAGGAAAACAAGATAGAGATAATATAGTGGTAACATGAACAACAGATCAAGAATATATAGCGATTAAAAATGTATTTGCTTCCAACATATCAGTATATGTTCAAAATGTCCAAAGTGACAATGGACAAAACGATGGCAGAATGAAGATAAACTAATACCAGGAGTTGGAGAATCCTGCAAAATGATTAATTCAAACAGATAAAAGGAAACAAAGGCATAAAAGATTTGAACAGCATTTAGAGGAAATTTTTTTTTGCTTTAAATACATCTCTAAGAATTAAGATTAAAGAAGCTTTTCACTGACAAAGCTGGAAAAACAGCAACAGCATAACATTATCTCAATTTTATGATGAAGAAAGTCCTCAGCCCAAAACTTCCTCTTACGCTATGCCAAAATCCCATTTCCAAATGATCTGTAAGTGATTTTTAAAAAAACATAGGGAAATTTTTACAAAACAAATAATATTAGTTAGGTTTTCCTAGACAATGACAAATAAAAGAGGCTGAAGTAGCTAAATCATTTTCTGAGGTTAGTATGACACTGATGTTAGACCATATAAAAAGGTTTTCTATAAAGAAAAGTATTGGTCTTTTTTATTTATAAACCTAGATGTGAAATTCTAAAATAACCACTAGAACACAATTAAAACATTTTTTTAAAAGAACAATGAATCATGATCTTATATTGTTCCTTTCAGTAACACAAGAAGTTTTCCACATTAGAAAATTTATCAATGTAACATAGTACATTCATTTACTAAGGAAACAAATCATATGCTTAATTCAACAGGGATAAAAATAATTATAAAATTTAATTCCTATTAATAGTATAATTTTCACAAAAACAGGCATAGAGGAGAACCTCATTAATGGGTGAAAGACTACATAGAGAAAATTTCCTGCAAACATCTTTAAAGGTGAAACTTTTAATATATTTCATATAAGAATGTCATTACCACTACTGGTTGACCTAGTGCTAGAAAATATAAGCAATATAATAAAACAAAATATCTGAAGAATTACAAATATTAAAAGGAAAATGAGTTTCAGATGGCATGATTATTTAAGAAAACTAACATATCTTCTACACTATTTGGTGGAAAACCCTCATTCAGGATGAAATATGATCTTATAACAACCAACAGTATTATTCTCATAAGTAACAAGTTAAACATATTTATCATTTACGATATAAAACTGTAATATATAAATATATTAACTTAATAAAATATGATTTTGGAAAAAATAAATATCTCTATTAAAAGCCATACAAGGAAATATGAATAAACTAGAGGCTCAGTGAACGAATTTGTGCATGGGTGGGGTCCCTTGGCCTGGCCAGCAATCGGGCCAATTGGGGCTGGCCAGTCGGGAGGAGAGACCACGGGAGGTTGGCTGGCCACAGGAGGTTGACTGTGGGAGCGCACTGACCACTAGGGGGACAGCTCCTGCATTGAGCATCTGCCTCCTGATGGTCAGTGCATGTCATAACAACTGGTCGACTGGTTGGTTGTTTGGTTGCTTAGAATTTTATGTATGTAGATGTAGAGATAAATTGTGTTCATGGGTGGGACCATTTAGCACCTAAAAACATGTCAAATATTCCTAAATTAAATAAACAATTCATGGAATTTCAATCAAAACTTCTCCAGAGAAACCTGAAATACTGGGTCCAAAACTGACAATTTTGGAAAAGAAGTGCAAAAGGGAATATTTGCTCTATGCTGTATTACTATATAACCACAAAAGAAAACAATGTGGCCAGTAACATGAACAGACAAATAGTGCAATGGGACAGATTAAATAATCCCATATGGAGTATAATATAAATCTGAGGTGACTATTCCAATTTGCATGAGAAAGTTCTACTTTATAACTGTTTGCTTACCAAAATTTCAAATAATGTCCCCTGTCACTCTCAAATCTCTCCCAGTTTAGATTACAAATTATATGATGTCTTTATATAAAATATATTGACATAATAATTCAGTGGAAGAAAGATGGATTTTTTAAGCATATAGAACTGTCAAAAGTGGCTTAATAAGTAGGGATAAATAAATAAAATGGAAAATTGATAAAATTTCTACTGCATTAAATGTTTAAATGTGCAGATAAACTAAGCCAGTAAGAAAATATTGGAAAACACCTGGGTGACTTTGGGGTGGGAAATGACTTCTTGAACTGTATCCCAAATGTCCAAACTATATGGGAAAAATGGTTGAATCTGAACACATAAAAATTAAGAATTTCTATTTAATGAATGTCACTGTAGATTAAGGTAATAGGTGGAAGACAGACCAGAAAAAATATAATTACAACATTTAAAACTGAGAATATCTAAAATAATTAAGCAAATCCACAAGAAAAAGAGATGATTTGGAAAAGAATATGAATAGACAATTATTAAAAGGGGGAACCAAAATTACCTACATGCTCATGACTAGATGCCCAACATCACAAGTAATCAAAGAGATATAAATTGAAACTTTTGCTCTTTCCCTTCACATAGTGAAAGAAAAGCAATTCTATAAGTGAATATGGCAGTAAAATATGTACCAAGAGTCACAAAGTTTTAGCAATTTTAGCATAATTCCAGTTTTGAACACCAAGTTATTAATAGAGAATGTTTAGCTGTTTTCCTATTTTTTTCTAGAAAGCCAGAAAAATAGGTAAAGCTTGTCCTGATCCAGATATCATCTCAGAAATATCTTCTCAGATATCTCTCTCTCACTCCAAGATTTCTTGAGGTTTTAAAGAACCACAAAACATTAGAGCCGAAGTAGTTTCCAAAAGTTGACTAGTATAGCTTTAGCCTACTATGGAATTTTCCCTACAAAAGCATCCATTCCCTAATAAGTTAAGTTCAAAAATCTATTGAAACCAGGTCATAGATACATTGCTTTAAGACACATCATCACATCCTTAAGGGAGCTGTGAAAGCTCTTCCAGATAGAGGCTATGACTGGAAAGCTGCCTCCTGCTACTCTGGGGTCAGGTTATATAATTCTCGGATCTCACCTCCCTCCATGAAACTCAGAAGTGAGAGGTCATGTTTCTTATAAACCGTGTCTTCTCCAAGATGTCCTCATTGTGGTGGATGAATGAAATAGCTTTTAATGAACATGAATTAATTTTAATGAAAATTAAATAGACTTTTCTCTCCCCTAAGAAATTTTAAAAAATAAATAAAAGTAAACTATTCGACCTCTAGTTCTGGATAACCATCCCTTCCATTATTTTCAGGTTTTTCCAGAGGCACAACTATTGATACACAAACAAGCCTCCTTAATCATGATTGCCGAAGTGTCTGTTTCCCTAGTAGTTTCATCACTGTTCCTGATGCTGGTGTGCCCAGTGGATGGTGCCAAGATAGTTATACCAAGTGTTCTGTCTTCTCTTGCTCTCTTAATCCCAC
This sequence comes from Cnephaeus nilssonii, assembly GCF_951640355.1. NCBI lineage: Eukaryota > Metazoa > Chordata > Mammalia > Chiroptera > Vespertilionidae > Cnephaeus > Cnephaeus nilssonii. Next base: position 46,394,994 of record NC_137074.1, read on the forward strand.
CTCAGGCCATGGCCACTGCTTTGCTTCCTGCTGTGCATAAGGCCCTTGACACATACCTACCTGCTACAGTTGGTACCACAGCTGATAACTGGTGCTACGGCTGTGGATGTCTGTGAATTTGGCAAAAGTTCTTTTGCCATAGTCTGTTACACTGGTCCCACAGTGGTGTGTCCCCATACCCCCAAAGCCTTTAAGAGACAATGGGTAAAAACACCTGATTCAGGTCTTAATGGCAGGCTTTCTTTCACCAGGATTTGGGCATATGTCCCTAGGAACTGAGCTGGATGAAATACAAGGAAAAAACACTGGTGATTCTCAATACCATCTCTCCTTTCTAGCTCAGAGGCAGTTTCAGGCATCTCTGCCTGGGCTTTGGCAACTATTCCTTAGAGACTATTACCTGGGGAGGGGCCCTCTAGTGGCAGAAGAGTGTGTAATTTCATTTGGACTGCCTGTGCTTATTCTGATTTGCTATCAAATGGGGGAAGAACCAACTGATTTAGCACTTGTCCTGCACAGAGTCCTCAGATTCGCACACTGAGCCATTTTGAAGATTTTGCTGCAGGTCTGTATTTCTTTAGGATGCTTAATGTCAAATTCAAACCAAACATAAATCTCAAGCCCAATAATTTGGAAAATCAACTTTCCTGCCCCCAAACTTGGGTTCCTTCTGGGCAGTTAATACTAACTTGAAGGCCTGTTTCTGAACCAGGGCGTACTTCAAAAACAAATGTTGAAGTGAATTGAGTTACTTGCTGGATATTGAGAGGTCCTAAATATTGAAATATTGTAACAGAAATATTTTATTTTAGAAATTGGAAAAAATCTTAAGTCATAAAATAAGTATCAGAAAGTCAAAGGAAGATAAGTTTTTCCTTATGAGGGCAACTTCAGTATATTTTTAAAATCAAGAATGAAATTCTTTCCTGATTTTCTGCTTTTAAGTTGCATTCATTTTTCTACTGCTTTAGCATGTGCTTTATTCCCCGTTAGGTCATCCAAGTCTGCTAGACACATAAGGAGTTTTAAGTCATAGGTGAGTAAAAAGTATTGGTAATATTTTCCATCCATGTGTTTTATAATTTGTAGATTGCTGCTATATCTCAAAAATTTCCCATCAACTCTTGTCTATTTGAGATTTTTTAAAAAATGGGCTTTGACTGAAGAGCAAGGACGAAGATGTTATCTTATTTCTGCAGGTGAGCAAGTAGAGTCCTGGAGAAGTTATGCCAATCACTGGGCTAGCAGTGTTGGAACTGAACCTCAGGTCCAGGTCTTCTGACTACTTCTTTGCACTGTATCTCAAATGCTCAGGACACACTTGATGATCCTGGTGAAAATAAACAGAGCCTTGCTTGAAGACAAGTGTGCAATAAAATAGAAAATGATATTATTTCTCTAAGCATTTAGATAAAGCATCATCTCACATGTAATCTGCCAAAGAAACTTATTTTACAGATGAAAAAGCTGATTCTAGACTGGGGAGAGTTACTTGCATGAGATGCATGGTGGCTCATCAACAGGATAGGCACTGGAACCTGGTCTTGGCCCTAAGACCTACATAATCAAGCCAGAGTAGGTCTGCTTCTGGGCAGCACTTATGAGTAGTGACATTGACCATACTGTTTATCCATTGGTTATTCTCTAAATATTTTGTAAAACAAAGAAGAATACTGTGGCATCTACTAACTATAAGGCCCTTCTACATTCACCTGGCTTCTAAATTCACAAGTGAATGGGTCCAGTTCAGAAAACAGAGGAAAGTATATACAGATTAAATCCAAACCAAGACATAAAGTAAATCTGAAGCATACAACACTGATGAACAGAAGACCTAGTGGTGTCTGAGTTGTTATAAAAAAGACATTCTTTTTTTTTTAAGGAAAAATATGGAGAGAGTATAGATAAAAAGGAGGCAAAAATAGGAGTACCACAAACACCCTGAGAATGGGAATTAAGGGTATCAGTCTGTTTAGTCTCCATCCCTACACTTCTCATTGGCTTTCTTTGTGAGCTGGTGAGAGTAATTTCTTTCTGAACATCAATATTTCCATCTGCCAAAATGACGAGTTGCACCACATATCACACAGGCCCTTTATGGAACTTGACCTTCTGTGACATTAAGTGTTCTCTTTATTTTTCATATTTTCACCCCAGGTGAAAGAACAATTTGTTGATTTACTAAGAAGCAGACCATCACTAAAGTCAATCCTTTGCTTAGCGTGTTGAAATTTTTTTGGGTGACAACTGCCTCCAGGGACTGGCTTGTGTATATTGAGAACATGCCATTCACCACCTCAGTTTCAGGCTGGAATGGCACTGGAATTCTGTGATGCCCACCCTTTTGAATTGGAGAAGGGCACAGTGACATTGGCATTTCAGCTTGGGGCTAGTGGTTGAATCACCCTTTAAAACTATTAGTTGGGTTGCGATCCAAAGATGGCTACTGAATGGAACCAAAAGTTTCCACAGGGATGTCATTAAGAGAAGTGACTTTTATTACTAGAGGAGAAAGCTGGTGCTCTCAAAATCATGAGGTCCACAAATGGCAAGTGCCATCTATAGTATTTGGCCCTTTGTGATATGTGGGGACTTGAACAAGAAATTTTTTTTTTCATGTTTTGTTTTTCTATCTAATAGTCCAATATTATTGTTTTACTAGTGTTTATGTCTCCTATCAATAGTAGGCATGAAGCAGATATTAGGAAATGTTTGATAAGAAAATGAGTCTTGATGACTTCAGACAATATTGTTATTGTCTGAATTAACAATAAGGAAAGAGAGGAGACCTATATAAGTTAATAATCCAAGGTAGCCTGTGACCTGTGCACTAAGAGAGAGGATAAGTCAACTATCATAGGGACATCAGAGCTGGAGAGATTAGATGGGACATTATGAGAAAGAAGGAATTGAGCTGAGTCTTGAAGGACAGGTATGGTTTTCATATGTAAGGATGGTAAAGAATAGTGATAGAATACCCAGGTTAAGAAGGGCATAAGCAAAGGCATGAAAGAACTGTAGTGTGTATAAAAGAGCCATGGTCTAGGATACATGAAGTGGAGGAAAGGTTTGGAAATGTCAGTTGGTGGTCCTCTTGGCAAGAAACTAGAGTGACAAACTCTTTGGGATTCAGTAGAATATAAAGAACCACTGGATGTGTTTGAGAAGGAGCATGATATGATCAGAGCAAAGGATTAGAGTTGATTTGATTCAACCTATAATAAATGTACACCATGAAAGGGCCATGATATTATATTTTATGTCAAAATGTGATTTGCTCTTTGAAAGTGTAATGTTCAACCTGGGTGAAAAAATGAACTCTTTCAGGTGATCAGAGTACTCATTAATATTCCTGGGAAATGACCAAATAAAACTCTTATTCTTCTACCCTGGAAGATCTAATTTATTTAGCATAAACAAAAATGAGCCTTTAGAGAATTATTTAACCATGTCCTGTATTGGCTAAGGTCTATTTTCAATCAATGCTCATATATGTTTTTAAAACGGTACATTAAACACACTGTGTGTAAGACATGATTATTTCAGTTCTAAGAACACTTAAGAACTTTCCAAACAAATATATTTTTATTTTCAGGATTAACACAATCTAATTTCCAGCTGCATAGTTCTCTACTGCAAGAATTACAATAGATTTATCTATATCCTGGTCCAATTTTTTATTTTATCTGCATGGTGAATAACTTGTATATATAATTTGCTATTCATCACTAGGGTAAAAGAAGGACTATGAGTTCAAAAATTTTTTTAAAATAATAAGATCAGGATTTATATATTTTACTAGAGCCCTGGTGCATGAATTCATGCACCAGTGGGGTCCCTTGGCCTGGCCTGTGGGATCAGGCTAAAACTGGCTTTCTGACATCCCCTTAGGGGTCCTGGATTGTGAGAGGGTGCAGGCCAGGCCAAGGGACCCCACCAGTGCACAGTCGGGGCCGGGGAGGGGCATGGAAGTTGGCCAGCCAGGGAGGGACTGCAGGAGGGCTCCAGGGTGTGTCTGGCCTGACTTGCTCAGTCCTGATAGGCCAGACCCCAGCAGCAAGCTAACCTACCAGTCAGAGAGTCTGTCCCCTGGTGGTCAGTGCACATCATAGCAAGTGGTTGAGCGGTCTTGGCATATCATTAGCATATTATGCTTTGATTGGTTGAACAGACGACGGGACTGAACACTTAGCAATATTAGGCTTTTATTATATAGGATGGTCTAAGTGAGACAGAGGACAGATATTGCAGTTAGATGTTTGGATTCAATTTGATTCTGCCAATTGTTACTAGTGATATTGAAACAGGATAATTGACCTCTTTAAACATCAGTTCTTATCAGAAAAAAATGGGAAAATATCTGTATAGTGCATGTAATATAAGCTGGCACAGAGTATCAATTGAATTGTTGCTATTTTAATCATTATCATTGTCATTCATACTATATATTCATCCTAGATTGTATATCTACACAAAAAATTATCTGTAGTATAACTGAAACAACGTTGGATTCCCAGGTATTCTTAGATCACAACAGCATGTACTGAAATGGAGGGAAGAAGCCTGGGACTGAATGGGCTGGAGGCTGAGGAAACTTTTTGTGGTTTACATTCAAGGGTCTAATATCCACACCAAGCTCAGGCAGGGCCTAAAGCCAGAAAGGAAAGGCTAAGAAAAAGGGTGGGGAATAATAAGGGAAAATCCAGAGCAGCTGGGTGCTGCCCAAAATCAGAGGGAGGGGCAGGATCTAGAGTGCAGGGGCAGCTAGGGGGACAGCTCCTGGAAATAGAACTGGCAAGAGCTCAGCAGACTTCCAGAGCCTTGCAAAGAGGCAGGGTGTGGGGACCAGGAGGTGAGAAAATCAAGGCAAAAGCCCAGTTGAGTCTTGGTTGGGGTTCCATGCTTCATCCTGTGCAACTAAATTTCTAGGTCAATAAGAACAAAATTTCATTTCAGGTCCACTGGTTGGTAGACAGAGATTGTGGGTAGACCTCTGCCCTTCTTAGGTGTTGAGTTATGCACAGTCTGTGTGGACACAGAGAACACCATCATTCAGTAAGGTCAGGTCTGCTGCTCAGGGCTGTTGCACAGATCCAATGATTGAGTATGTGAGGCAGAGCTAGCTATTTCCCTGGGAAGTATCTAGGAAAGTTTTCCTGGCTTGAGTTGTAGGGGATAGTTTTGCAGGGAATTCTTTATGTCAAAAACCCAGCAGGGAAATAGAGTGAAAGGGGAATGACTCATCTGACCAACCAGGGAAAATTGAAAGATTGTGTAACAGAAACATCACAACAGGGTTGTTAAGGCTTCTCCATAAGATTTATTGGCTTCCTTTCCAAAAAGTTTTAAGATTAAAGATACTTTCCATTATATGTTTCCTGTAGTGGAAGCAACCCAGAGAAGGTAATTTTTGTTTTATGACTATTAGCCAAGTATTTCAATGGCCTCCCTCATTACCACCTCAGACTATCATCAAGAAAAAGCATGAATCTTTACTGAACCCAGAAGGGAAGAGGAACAGTATTGGAACCAGTAAGACCCCTGTTTGAGGCAGAGGAAGATATTGGAATTCAAGCAGCTTTATTTAATTTTTTTTTCTGAAAATACAGATATGGTTCCTTCTGTTAAGGCCAATTAGATGGAGAAAGATGCTATAAAAATTAATAGGGAAGTAAGAGATTTACCAAGAAGTGTGTGTGTGTGTGTGTGTGTGTGTGTGTGTGTGTGTGTTTGTGTGTGTACGTAAAAATATATATCTATTTGCCTTACCAAAACTGTCATTTAAAATGAAATCATACTTGCCCTGGTAGGGTGGCTCAGTTGGTTGGAGCATCCTCCCATACACCAAAAAGTTTGCAGGTTTGATTCATGGTCAGGGCACATACCTAGGTTGTGGGTTCCAACCCTGGTCAGGATGTATAGTTGGGGGGCGGAGGGGAGGAAAATGATCAATGTTTCTCTCTCTCTCTCTCTCTCTCTCTCTCTCTCTCTCTCTCTCTCTCTCCCTTTCTCTCTGAAAAATAAATAAAAATGAAATCATATTTGGAAAATAGTTATATAGTTCCTTTGAACTAAGTTAAACGTTTTGTGTATGGACACTTAAACCAGAAATAGGAGATACTTTTCCAAGATTACCATGTAGCTCCAGGATAACATCTCCTTACTCCCAGTCTAAAGGCATCGCTGCCACAGAAGACTGCTTTAGTTCAAATGTCATCTTGCATTCCATCTTCTTCTTTATAAAGACTCTGTTATGTTTCCTACATAGGTTGGAGTCCTTGAAGCAGACCTGAGGCAAGAATTCATATGTAAGCCAGTTTTAAGGAAGTATTCCCAGGAACAACTACAAGGGAGCAGGAAAGAGGAATCTGAAAGAGGAGACCAAGCCAGGGTATTGCATGCCTACTTCCATTATTGTTTCATCAGACAGATTCTTGCTGTTTTTTTCTCTTTTACCCTTATTTGGGTGCAACTCCTCAGTGAAAAGTTGGGCCCAATAAATAGGCTTCAGTAAATGTTGAGCATATGAATGAATACAGCTTTAAGCCTCCTTCCAGTTGCAGTAATCATTCTCTCCTTTGAGCCCTCTGTGATTATGTCATTTTCCTTTGAATCATAAATATTTATATGTACTAGAGACCTGATGCATAAAAATTCATGCACTGGAGCAGGGGTCCCTCAGCCTGGCCTGCCCCCTCTCACAGTCCAGGAGCCCTCAGGGTCAGGAGGCAACCCAGCGATCGGGGGAAGGCGACGCCCCATCACACCTCTGCTGCTGCCACTGCCGGCAGTGCAAGCCTTGGCTGGCCTTGGTTACCTATGCCTCGGGCCAGCCCTGGGTGGTTGGGCAGCTGCCATCTGAGGCTGGCCTGCACTTCAGGCCGGCTCTGGAGGGCTTGGAGGCTGAGGGGACTAGGGGACTCTGGAGGCAGGCACACAGAGTGGCCTTGCTCATGTGAGGGCGGGCCTGGCCTTGCCACATGCCTGCTGCCCAGCAGGGCTGAGGGTTCTGGGCACCACCATCTTATGGCTGTGGGCGCCACCATCTTTGAGGGGGGCAGTCAATTAGCATATTTCCTCCTTATTAGATAAGATGTGCTAAATCCCCTGATGGTTTATAAGCAACTTGTGGTCAAGAATCATGTTGGATTGCCATGACACAACCTAGTGTGTGTGTTTGAACATGGTAGGGGATCACAGAATGTTAATTGGAATGGTTGAAACATTCTACCAGTGTTGACAGATGAACAGATTGAATACATAGTCCCAGACCAGAGTGGGATTTTTAGTTTTTATTCTTGTTCACACTTACTCTTTCAGGGCTACACTGTCTTGGGCTACTAATCAAAGTGATGGCAGAACCTTTGGAAAGCATCAGTGCCATGTGAATATCAAAGATGTGTAATCCCAAGCGCCTGATATGTTTAAACCCACTCATTCTTTTTTCTTCCAATGGCATCTTGAGTTTTTCCCCTCCCCAGGGGGATAATTTCTGATGTGTAAGAATTAATCACTCTTGCTTCCTCCTTGAAGCGTTGCTAAATTAACAGTTTGACATCACATCTATCATGCTTTCTCTAAGCTCTCTAAGGCCCATTAAGATTGGGTAGTTGCTGGGAACATAGTACAGGCTAAGTAAGGAAATATTCCTTGGGAATCAGTGAGTGAATCAAAAACTGTTCCATCCACAGTGGCATTTGAGGCCCTGGGCTTATTACTGTGTATGTTGCCAGCACATGATGTATGTGCCAGCCATGAGGTGCTTACTTGTGTTTGCAATGGTACCATATCTCTCCAGGTCTAATTCATTAAAGTGGAAAACATCCCCTCTGGGCTATAACATGAAAAAGATTTTTGGATTGGAAATCATTTTGTAAACCTCCAGCAGTTTTATTTTGTCTAGACTGAAGGTAATAAAAAGAGGGAAAGTCATCAGACATGATAATACAATGGCACGTGCAAGAGGGTGCCTTGATTCTTTTTCTTTTTTTATAACACATTCTGTGGCCTTATTCCTACAATCTCATCATCTTCTGATACTTCTTCAAACACTCTTCTTTGTCGTTCAAGGGAATACATCTTAATGACTATGAGCAAAACTTTCACTGAAAAAAATTAAATAAAACACACACACAAAAAAATGACCCACTGATAGAAGGTAAGGGGGGTGCATTCTTATTTCTGAGGCACAGTTCATATTGCTATATGTATATTAACAAGAGAATATATGTATGTCAGGAATTTCTTCTCAACCTCCAAAGTATTTCTTTGCATTGTGAGTTAATTGAAACCAATTTAGTTTGGGTGACCCATTACCTGGATAGTGAGTTCTGTACCCATGGACTTTTGGCCAGAAAGGGGCTTTAGAGATTATCTAAGATCCCCCACCTATGTGGCCCTTACAAGAAGAATAATGGCCCAGAGATGACATTGATTTAAATATTTGCTGGGGTCTAGGTTTTAACCTAGTACCTTGGGATCTTTCTACCACCTGGTGTTTTGCTCCTGTTGAGGCCTTCTCTGACCATTTTAAAAATAGATCTCTTCTGTGTGACCAAGGACTGTAATCCTGGGACAGAAAGCCTCCACAATGTAGTCCTTGATGGATGTGTAATAATGAGGTAGAAAGTGAAAAATTTAGATGGTTATTACTACATGGCACCAAACACCCAACCTAACGGAATTATCTTTTATTCTGTATATTTATAAATGTCTATGTATTCCCTTGAGGGGCCATAAAGCATCCCATTAGATGCATGGATTTGGAAGAGTCACAGCACTGTTAGGATTAATACAGTGTCCACAGGTAAGGAGCCCCAACAAAGAGGCATGCATCATAGAACTAAGAAAACAATCTTTAATGCTTGCTTCTTTAAGCTGATGCTTTCTTGGGAAAGCAGTAGGTTGTCTGTAAAGGTGATTTACCCAGGATGTGGCTAACTTACAACAGCTGTATTTAAAACACACACTTGGCCTTTATCCCTGAGGCTGGGGATGATTTATGTTTTTGCTGCTAAGGCTGAATTGGTGAAATGGACCTCAAAATATATTAACTAGAAGGCACACTCAGAGGCATTGAGAAAGGTCCATATGCTCAGAGATCAGTTCAGAAGCAAGTTGGAGCAAGCCCAGACTGAGGAAGTCTCATTTAGACAATGCTCCTTCTGTGAGCACATCTAGTTTTGTTCCTCTGAGTCACACTGAGATTCCAAGGGTCATGAGGGTGTCCCAGGGCAGACAGGTACCAGTTTTGGCTTTATTACCTACTAGCTTTGTGATCTTGGGCAGGTTAATTAATCTCTTGGAGTCTCATTTTCCTAATACCTAAAATGTGGATACTGATATTATCTAATTCATATGATTGTTGTGAGGATTGTATAAGATAGTCCCAGGCATCCAGCTCTCAACTATGTCAATAAGAATAATTAAGTTTTACCAAACACTTTCTATGTGTTAGGCATAGTTCTAAGTACTTCACATGGATTAACTCCACTAAATACTAAGCGTGTCATCTCACATTCCATCTTATTTTTTCTAAAAAAGAAAGAGAGTGGAGTACCTCAGCTAGGGGCACAGTTTCTGGGAATTGCACTAGCAAGAGTCTTCACACACACACACACACACACACACACACACACACCACACCACACAAATAATCACAAGTAAAACTGGGAGAATATGAATAAGATCGATAGATTGTACCAATGTCAATATCCTGATTGTGATATTATACTATAATTTTGCAAAATGTTACCACTGAGGTAAATGGGAAAAGTATCTGAGGGATAGCTCAGTATTATTCTTAGAATTGAATGTGATTCAACAATCATCTCAATAAAAATTTAAATTATAAAAAATGTAGTTTAAAGAGAGAGAGAAAGAGAGAATGACAATATAGTTTTGCTAACACAATCTTTTCTTGCTTTAGCCTGAAATCTAAGATATTTGAACACAAAGTTATTCCACTCTTACAGTGCTAAAAAAGCAGATTTCCCACCAGTCTTCAGTTAAATGTGAATAAAGGCAGTGACCCGAGAAACATGGCAGGAGATTGAATTAGGGCTTGGAGGTTTGATTCCCTGGGTGGCCATTGTTTCAAATTGGCCTTTGATACAGACCACAAAGCTGAGTGTGAAGTGGGTGAACAGAAGCCTGTTGCTAGGAAACAGAAATTCTCAGACCAGCTTCTGGGTTCAAACTCATATGGTGACTTGATAAGATTTCTGGATTTATTATTTGCTCCTGGAATTGCTTGGAAGCAAAGAGACTCAAACTCAAAAATGAAGAGTGCCTTGGAGAGAGCTCAGTGGAGGCACCCAGATCTGCTGACTAAAGCAGGTATCCCAGGCCATTAAATCCTGGGCATTCCTGCTCAGCAGGGTTGATATGTGCTGAAGAGCAGTTACGACCAGGTGTGATTCCCCTCTTCCCACTTCCGTTTCCCAATTGGAAATTTTCTTTTTACTTCAACTTTTTTAATAAATGAAATTCTTGAGGGAGTAACTTTGGTTAATAACATTATATGAGGAGGAACAGAAGATAGCTGCTGACAGGAAGGCAGAGTGCAAGATAGTGTGTGAGTGAGAAAACAAAGGGAGAGTGTGTGGTCACATGGGGAGTGTTTGTTGGTGAGTTGAGGGACAGCTATACTCCAGGAGACTGTGGGGGGCTGTTGGATGGGCTCCCCTGACCGGGCAGCCCCCACTGCTGCTGGGTTCCTTCCCAGAGCGACTGGCTCGGACATGGAAATTGCGCCATCTTGAAGGGGAAAGTGGATGTTATCGGACGCCTGAAAAGCCCGGGGAATCTACAAATATGGCACCCACTGAACAGCTGCGAACACCGGTCCCCAATTAGTGCAAGCATGTGGATTCAGAGGAGCTCTACACTCCACCACGGAAAGGAGAGAGAGAACTACATAACCAGACACCTGGAGAAGAGAGACCATGGGGAGACAAAGAAACAGCCCGCATATGAAAGAAAAGCAGGCATCACCAGAAAAGGAAGTAAACGAAATGGAGGCAAGAAACCTGTCAGAGAAAGAATTCAGAGAAATGGTCATTAGGTGGCTAAAAAGAATGGAAGACAAATTTGACAATATGAGTAAGAACCAAGAGGAAATGAAGAAGAACCAAGAAGAAATGAAAAATGACATTGCTGCTGTAAAGAACTCAATAGAAAGCATCAACAGTAGACTAGAAGAAGCAGAGGACCGCATCAGTGAGCTAAAAGACAAGTTAGAAAAAAATACCCAAGTAGAGCAGCTTCTAGAAAAAAAAATTAAAAAGTAGGAGGAGAGCCTAAGGGAACTTTGGGATAACATGAAACAAAACAACATCCACATAATAGGGGTTCCAGAAGGAGAGGAAACTGAGCAAGGAATAGAAAACCTGTTTGAAGAAATAATGACAGAAAACTTCCCTGATATAGGGAAGAAAAAACCCACACAAATCCAAGAAACTCACAGAGTCCCAAGAAAAATGAACCCCAAAAGACTGACACCAAGGCACATTATAATTAAATTGGCAAACACCAATGACAAAGTAAGAATCTTAAAAGCAGCCAGAGAGAGACAGAATGTTACCTACAAAGGAACTCCCATCAGACTAGCAACGGATTCTCAACAGAAACTCAACAGGCCAGAAGGGAATGGAATGAAATATACAAAGTCATGCAAAAGAAGGGTCTGAATCCAAGAATACTGTACCCAGCAAGGCTATCAATCAAAATTGAAGGTGAAATCAGGAGCTTCACAGACAAAAAAGGACTAAGGGAGTTTATTACCACCAAACCAGCAATTCAACAAATGCTAAAGGGTCTGCTGTAAAAAAAAAAAGAAATAGGAAGAGAAGAAGGAACACAGGGGTAAAAGAATAAAAATGGCGACAAATAAGTACCTATCAATAATAACTTTAAATATAAATGGATTAAATGTCCCAATCAAAAGACATAGGATAACGGATTGGAAAAGAAAACATGACCCATATATCTGCTGTTATAAGAAACCCAAGTCAGAAAAAAAGATGCACACAGACTGAGGGTGAAGGAATGGAAAAAGGTTTTTCAGGTGCATGGAAATGAAAAAAAAGCTGGGGTAGTAATACTTATATCTGACAAATTGGATCTCAAAGTGAAGGACATAAAAATAGATAAGGAAGGCCACTTCATAATACTAAAGGGAGAAATCCAACAAGAAGAAATAACTCTGGTAAACATATACACACCTGATACAGGAGCACCCAAATACCTAAAAAAACTCCTGGAGGATATCAAGGGAGAGATTAATAGCAACACAATCATAGTAGGAGACTTTAATACCCCACTATCACCATTGGACAAATCCTCTAAACAAAAAATCAGCAAAGAAACATCAATCCTAAATGACTCACTAGACCAGATGGAATTGACATCTTCAGAACATTTCACCCCCAAACCACAGAATATACATTCTTCTCAAGTGCACATGGGTCATTTTCAAAGATAGACCATATATTGGGTCACAGGCAAAGTCTCTTCAAATTCAAGAAGATAGAAATCATATCAAGCATCTTCTCAGATCACAGTGGCATAAAACTGGAAATCAACTATAATAAAAACAATCCAAAAAAATCAAACACATGGAGACTAAACAGCATGCTATTAAACAATGACTGGGTTACCAGAGAGATCAAAGAAGAAATAAAAAACATCATGGCAACAAATGACAATGAAAATACAACAACCCAAAATCTATGGGACACAGTGAAAGCAGTCTTGAGAGGGAAGTTCATAGTTCCTCAAAAAACTAAAAATGGAACTCCCATTTGACTCAGTAATCCCTCTTCTTGGAATATATCCTAAGAAACTAGAAACACCAATCAGAAAGGATATATGCACCCCTATGTTCATAGCAGCACAATTCACCATAGTTAAGATTTGGAAACAGCCCAAATGCCCATCAGCAGATGAGTGGATTAGAAGACTATGGTACATCTACACAATGGAATACTACACTGCTATTAAAAAAAGGAATTTTTACCATTTGCAGCAGCATGTTAAGTGAAATAAGCCAGGCAATGAAAGAAAAATACCACATGATCTCACTCATTTATGGAAAATAAAGAACATTATAATCTGATGAACAAAAAGATAGATACAGGGGCAGTAAATCACCAAACAGACTGTCAATTTACAGCAAGAAAGCAGGGGAGTGTTGGGGAGGAGGGAAAGAGATGAACCAAAGGACTTGTATGCATGCATATAAGCACAACAAATGGACACAAGACACTGGAGGGATGATATGAGGGCATGCGACAGGGGGTAGGGGAGGCTGGGGGAAGGTCAATGGGGAAAAAATGGATATATATGTACTACTACATGTAATACTTTAAACAATTAAAAAAATAGAAAAAATAACATTATACGAATTTCAGGTGTACAATTTTATGACATTTGTATATTCTATTGTGTGCTGACCACTTGAAGTCTAGTATCCTGTCACCATATATTTGACTCCCTTTACTCTCTTCACTCCCATACCCAATCCCTCTGGTAACCTCCATTCTACTGTCTGTATCTATGAATTTGTTTGTTTTCTGCTTTTTATTTTATATCTCATATATGAGTGGCATAATACAGTTTTTATAATTTTCTGTATGACATTTTTCACTTAGCATAATACTCTCAAGATTCATCCAGGTTGTAGCAAATGGCAGTATTTCATCTTTTCTTATGGCTGAGTAGTATTCCATGGTGTATACGTACCACATCTTCTTTATTTTTATTGTATACTAGGGGCCCAGTGCACGAATTCGTGTGCCTTGAAAGGAACTGTGGGCCGCGAGGCTGCTGTGGGCACGGGGGTGGGTCTCAGCCCATCCTTCATGCCCCCACTTGGCCCCTCCCGCCACGGCCTCTGGTCCACTGTCTGCCTGCAGCCCTGTTCCCACAGAAGCTGCTCCCATGCACTGATGGTGCAGAGCGATTGGGGCCAGCACCAGCAGCAGGTGCGAGCAGCGGCTCCGGCACTGGCTGTGAGTGTGAGTGGGGCCATCCCCGGCAGCGGGTGCGAGAGGTGGCTGCCAGCCCTGATTGCCCCTCAAGAGCAGGGGGAGGTAAAGAAGCCCTCAGAGGTGATCCAGACCGGCAGCCGCCCCTCACAACTACTTGATCGGGACCAGCGCCAGGTGCTGGCAGTGGGTGACAGCAGGTCTGGTGCAAGCAGTGGGTGTTAGTGGTGGATCGGGCACCAGTAACAGGTGCAAGTGCCAGGCAGGACTGAGGCACTCGGGAGCAAAGAATTTTCAGTAACCAACAGAGGCTCGCCCTGATGATAGCGACTAGCACCCTGCCTTGGTCTGGCACCTCCACTCACCTGCTCCACCATCCTGCCATGGCCGACACCTGCCATATTCTGTGCACATCCCCCAGTGGTCAGCACAAGTCGTAACAACTGGTTGTTCAGTTGTTCGGTTGTTCCGCCATTCAGTCTATTTGCATATTAGCCTTTTATTATATAGGACTAGAGGCCTGGTGCATGGAGGGATCCCCTCAGTCCAGCCTGCACCCTTGCCAATCTGGGACCCCTCGGGAGATGTCTGACTGCTGGTTTAGGCCCGATCCTGGGGATCAGGCCTAAACCGAAAGTCGGACATCCCTCTCACAATCCGGGACCACTGGCTCCTAACTGTTCACCTTCCTACTGGCTTGATCACCCCTAACTGCCCCCCCCTGCCAGCCTGGTTGCCTCCAACTGCCCCCTCCCACTGGCCTGGTAGCCCCCAACTGCCTCCCTCTGCCAGCCTGGTTGCCCCTAACTGCCCCCCTGCCAGCCTGGTCATCCCAACTGCTCCCGCCAGCCTGGTCGCCCCTCACTGCACCCCTCTGACAGCCCGGTTGCCCCTTACTGTCCCCCCCACCAGCCTGGTCACCCCACACAGCCTGCTGTTCAGTCATTTGGTCATCCCTCACTAACCCCCCTGCCAGCCTGGTTGCCCCACACAGCCTGCTGTTCAGTTGTTTGGTCATCCCTCACTAACCCTCTTGCCGGCCTGGTCACCCCACGCAGCCTGCTGTTTGGTTGTTACTGTGAGGGTGTCCCAGCCAATTTGCATATTACCCTTTTATTAGTATAGATATGTCAAAGGGCAGTTAAGGTTTTTCCATGTCTTGGCTATTGTACATAATGCTGCAATCAACATAGAGGTCCCTATATTTTTATGAATAAGTGTTTTCAAAATTTTCAGGTCAATAATCAGAAAAAGGATTGCTGGTAGCAATATTCTTAAATTTTTGAGGAACCTCATACCAATTTTCATAATGGCTATACCAATTTACATTCCACCAACAGTGCATAAGGGTTCCCTTTTCTACACATTCTCTCCAACTCTCATTATTTCTTGTGTTATTGATGATAGCCATTCTAACAGGTGTGATGTGGTATCTCATTGTGTTTTAAATTTGCATTTCCCTTATAGCTAGTAATGTTGAGAATTTTATCAAATAAGAATTTAAATCTAACCCTGGACAATTCAGTTAAATGAATCAATAAATTTCATTTTTGCTTAACAACTTTTAGTTCATTTTCATGTCACTTGTAATTAAGAGGTCCTTAATAGATACACTGAGTGTCCAGATTATTATGATCTCTGAACGCATAATAATCTGGCTACTCAGTGTATATCCTATATAATAAAAGGCTAATATGCAAATTGTTCCCTTGACCAGGAGTTCAACCAGCAGGCCGGCCGGCCAACCGCCCATGTCCCCTCCCCCTGGCCAGGCTGGCCGGACCCCACCCATGCACGAATTCATGCACCAGGCCTCTAATATCCTATCTAATAAAAGAGTAATGTGCGAATTGACCATCACTCCAACACACAAGATGGCTGCCCCCATGTGGACACAAGATGGCTGCCACAAGATGGCCAGCAGGGGAGGACAGTTGGGAGGGACCACGTCTGCAAGGGAGGGCAGTTGTGGGCGATCAGGCCAGCAGGGGAGGGCAGTTAGGGGTGACCAGGACTTCAGGGGAGGGCAGTTAGGAGTGACCAGGACTTCAGGGGAGGGCAGTTAGGGGCAAACAGGCTGGCAGGGGAGCAGTTAGGCATCAATCAGGCTGTCAGGGGAGTGGTTAGGGGGTGATCAGGCTGGCGGGCAGAAGTGGTTAGGGGCAATCAGGAAGGCAAGCAGGCAAGCAGTTGGGAGCCAGCAGTCCTGGATTGTGAGAGAGATGTCCAACTGCCCAGTAGGATCGGGCCTATACCGACAGTCAGACATCCCTTGAGGGGTCCCAGATTGGAGAGTGTGCAGGCTGGGCTGAGGGGCACCCGCCCCCCCCCCCCCCCCCGCGTGCATGAATTTCATGCACCGGGCCTCTAGTATACACACACACACACACACACACACACACACACACACACACACACACACATACGGAGTGGCCAGATTGTTATGCATTCAGAGATCATAATAATCTGGCCACTCAGTGTATATTGTTCATCTACCTTATACTCAACAGTGTGTAGGTAATATACCTGCACACGTAGAAGTATAGCAATGCAGAGGCATTATCAATAGAGGGATGTCCATTTACCTCCATAGAGCCATGAACCTATACCTACAAACACCAGTGTGCATCTGTACACACACACATGAACACTCACACAAGCAACCACACTACTGAAAGAGGCAATCACACAGGTACAAAAAAAAAGTCATTCACAGTGGCATATATGTGTGCATGCACAGTAATCTCCCTAGAAGAAAAACTATTAAGAGTCATCCTCTGCATCATACCTTTGGCATATCATTAGCCTCAGATTATTCAAAAGCAGAGATGATGAAGTTATTGTGATAAATTAATGAAGAGAGAGAGCTACTTTCTTTGAGCATTGGAAGATGATGTGGGATTATAACATAATGAAGGTTTCTAAAGTTCAAAATCTGCTAATTAGGTTGTGTTCTCAATTCAATACAGCTTCGGTTTCCAAAAATACAATTAGGACTTGGATGTCCATGAAGGGGTCTCCCTGGAGCTGGGTTCAGGCAGGTTGCAGAGCGTTTTTACAGCCTGGTATCATTTCTCTCCTCCTTCGAATATGAATGAAGAATGAAGCTAAGCCTCAATTAGTTGAAGGGTAGTGATTAGGGAATGTGAAATGTGGGCCATACTGGGCCCAGGCACCAGGCAGACTAGATGGTGATGCAGAGGGAGAAACGCATATTTAATGTTGTCACTTAACTTGGATTCTAAAATATATGGAGGAAGAGGCATAACAAATGGGTCTGTCACTCAAGGATTCTCATTCTTTCATCAATGTCTTGAGGAAATGTAATATTGATACAATACTTTTATCAGCAAATTATATTCCAAAATTATCAATTGCCCTATAATGTTATCACTGCTATTCCCCGCCCCACCCCAGTTCAGAAGCCATGTCTCTTTATTTTCCTTTAATCAGGAACAGATCTTCAGCTGTTCTTTGCTTTTTATGTCACTGATAATTTAGAAAAATACAAACCTGCTGTGTGAAATATTGACCCTCAATGTGGATTTGTCTGATGTTTCCTTGGGATAAAATGCAGATATTATTTTTTGGCTTGTTTACTCCATAAATAATATTGTGTCTTCCTTGGGGCATTACATACAGAGGCACATGCTCTGTGTTTTCTCTTCATTGGTAATGTTAATTTTGATCATTTGGTTAAAGTGTTCAGTTTTTTTCTTTTAAAATTTATAAGTAATTTGTAGTTATATACCTCTAGACTTTGTAAATATCTTGTTTTCTCCTAAAAACTACCTTCCTCTAGCTGAGATCCATTGGGCTTTTTTGTTTATTTGTTTGATTTGTTTTGTTTGTTTGTTTTGCCTAAATTTATTTTTTAGTACAATGGTTGTTAATCATTATTTTTTAAATTTCATCATCCCTTGTATATTTATTAGTTAGCCTTCATCCATAAGGAAGCATTTTTTCTCTTTACTCCCTCCCCAGATCTTCTATCTACCTATTTATTATTAGTACAGACTCATGGACTTTTATTGTATTTAACTGGTTATAATCCACAATGGTCCTTATTAAGTTTTACATTGAAATTACCCTAGATTCTAAAGTGGGATCCTTTTCAAGCAAGATTCTGTGTTTATGGTATATGATTCCATATTTTTAAGAGACTTTTTAACTTTCTGGCACAAGATGTCCCATACTTATCTTAAGAACCTTCCTAGCCAGTTCTTGAATTAACCATTTTCCCAAGGAGCACTCGCTTCTTTAATGGGAATGGTTTTTAGAAACCAAGACCTGGGTACTAGGTATGTTCATTTCTCTGGGAGTGTCATTATTTTAAGATATTTTAGTGGATAGATTTAGGAAATTGATACTATGAAAGCATGAGTTAAAACTGGTTGCTTCAATTCCTCTCCACCCCACAGAGCTCTTTGTCTACCTCTTCCCCCATTCCACATTTGTATTTCCTTCCCTCAAGTAAGAATGCTAGCTCCCAAAAGTATTAACGTGTTTACTCTTTAGTTCAATCCTGTAACCCACAAAAATTATTTCAATATTGCTATACTCATAACACTCTGAAAACAAACAATTTCAAAAGAATTACAGATTTTCTTATGGTTCTCTCTTTTTTTTTTTTTTTTTGTCTTTAGATGAAAGTTACATAGACAAAGAACAGTATTAAAAATTACTTTAATAGTTCCTTTTTCTTCCCCATTTAGTGTGGTTATGTTATTTATTTGACTAGAGGCCTGGTGCATGAAATTCATGCACGGGGGGGGGGCGGGGGGCGGGCTCCTCAGCCTGGCCTGCACTCTCTCCAATCTGGGAACCCTTAGGGGATGTCCAACTGCCTCTCGCAATCAGGGACCCTAGCTCCTAACCCCTCACCTGCCTGTCTGCCTGATTGCCCCTAACTGCTCCCCTGCTGGCCTGATCGCTCCTAACTGCCTCTGCCTTGCCTGGGACCCAGGATTCCCTCCTCCAGTCAGTTGTAGGCACCCAGGACCCGGGCCAGCTCCACCCAGGCTGGCTGCAGCCACAGGGGACCATGGGCAGGCGGCTTCACCCAGGCCACAGCCACAGGTGCCTGGGACCATGGGGCAGGAAACTCGTCCTGTTCCTGGGCCACAGCCCCAGCTGCTGGTGCCTGGGACCACAGGGCAGGCGGCTTGTCCCTCTCCCAGGCCGCAGGTACAGGCGCAGACGCAGCCACTGGTGCCCGGGACCATGGGGTGGGCAGCTTGTCCCTCTCCTGGGCCGCAGCCTGGCTGGTCCCCATTCCTTTCCCGTGGGCTCATTTGTGCCTGGCTGGTCCCCATTCCTCTCTGCCCAGTGTTGAGTGTCTGATCCATTATGGCATGATGGCATGAGAGCGTGATGACCATTTGCATATTAGCTCTTTATTATATAGGTTATACACTTATGCTCATTTGTTTCTTTTTGTACTTAATTTTACTGTTCTTTTTCCCATTCTTATTGATTAATGGTTGTTTTTTATCTCTATATATAAAAAGGCAGCTACCGTAATGGCCATAATGACCTATCAACCAGTCTCTATGATGCCCACTGTGGCCAGCGAACCGACCTGATCAGGGGGTGGGGCCGGTGGCCAACCTTGCAGCCCCTCTCCTCTGCCAGCCTGCTCCTGATCAAACTCTCCCACCCTGATCAAGAGCAGGGCCTGCCGGCCAAATGTCCCCTCCCTTACCATCCCCCCCCCCCCCAACGGCCAACCTTGCCCCTATCAGCCTGGCCCACCACAATAGGCCCACAGCACCTTCCCCCAGATGGCCTGCCCCTGATTGCACCCCCCCACCCCAATAGGGGGTGGGGCTGGGCGGCCAACCTCCTGCAGCTCCTCCCCCTGGCCAGCACCACCCCTGATCGCCACCTCACCTCAATAGGGAGCAGGGCTGGACGCCAACCTCCTGCAGCCCCTCCCTCCGGCCAGCCATGCCCCCAATGGGCTCTCACCACCCTGATTGGCCTGCAGCCCCTCCTCCTGGCCAGCCCTGCCTCGTATTGCCACCACACCTCAATAGGGGGCAGGGCTGGCCAGCCAACCTCCTGCAGCTGCTCTCCCCAGGTATACACCCCATTGGTCCTCCACTATCCTGATCTGCCCACAGCCCTTCCCCAAGGCCAGCCCCACCCCCAATTGGCCCCCCAACCCCAATTGGGGGTGGGGCCAGCCAGCAAATCACCTGGGTCCTTTCCCCCCACCTGGTCCGGCCCTGATCAGGGGCCCTGATTTGGCCCCTGATCCGGGCGGGCCAGCTGGCCAACCTCCCACCATCTCTTCCTCTGACAGACCCAGCCCCGATCCGCCCTGATTGGGGCTGGGCCAGCTGGACCCCACCTGTGCACGAATTTGTGCACTGGGCCTCTAGTTTAAATATAATTATCATGATCCCATATGTTAAAAACATTACATAATAGTATCCTCATAGAAGTATCACATTCTCCCCTAAGCTTTAATACCCCATGTAGGTAAGCCATTTCATTACTTTCTGGTTTATCCTTTCAATGTTTCTTTTAGTAAAAATAAGCACAACAGTGTGTTATTTCTCCTTCATTTTCATGCAAAATGCACACAAAATTAATATGTATGTTGTTATGTACACTAAAGATAGGATATATGCTACCATTATTCTCGTTGGTATTTGAGGTTTCACGTTGGTATTTGAGGTTTTTTTTGTTTTGTTTTTTTTTCATTCTAAGGACTTATATTTTAAGTCCGGAAACTTCTCTGGTCTTTTACTTGATTTTCTTCCATTCTCCTCTTCTGTAACTCCTATTAATTATGTTGAAATGTCTCAATTTATTCTCAATGGCTCTTATTTGTTCTTTCTTATTTCTATTTTGTTATTTATGTGCTGTTCTATCTTCAACCATGTTCATTTATTGATCCTATTGTCATATCTACCTATTCTTGCATTATTTATGCTTTTTTTATATCTTTGAATCATTTCAATTATGTTATTTTATCATTTATCTCTGACTATGCTAACATTCTTATTTTAAAGTCTTTGTCATACTGTCTCTTAAAATTAATTTCACAAGAAATAAATTAGTATTCTAACTGTTGATTTTATCGGTTGTCTTTCTAAGCTCTATGATTTTATAATTTGGGCCCATTTTGAGTCAGAGGGATTCTCTCTCTTCCACCTAGTCAGTAGTTTTGTAATTTTGCAGGCATTTTAAACTATCTCCCTATAACTCCAGTCCTGGGCTAATTTTATAATGGCATTTTGAGGTTTCAACTCTATAGTTATTTTAGAGACATTGAGATCCAATTTTTGAGTCAGTGGGTTGTCTAACTTAGATCCACATCAGACTCTATTTGTGCAATCTTACTTCCTTGAGACAATAGTTTTCTATAAACCATAGCCTTGGGATAACATTGGCAATCTTTTTTTCTATCCCCTTTTATGCATGAGGATGCCTTCACCATAACAGACCCCTAGCTTCAAGCAGTGAACCTAGTTTTTGTCACCCACCTGCATGGAGCACTTATACCTCATTATTCTATGACTGGCACTTCTAGCTGCTAGTTCTGGAGGACAGCAGATGCTCTCTCTCAAACCCCCTTCCCAGTTTACACTTATGCTCTGTTTCTGTATATAATAATGTAATTATTATCTTCAACCACAATTTTCAGTTGAGTAGATTAAAATAGTCAGTTGAAATGACTTGTCTAAAGCCACATGGTTAATGAGTGAAAGTGCTGGGACTCAAATTCAGTTTTCCTGGCTTCAAATTCCATATTTTTTTAGTGACTCCAAGTAACCTTTCTGTTAGCTTTTATTTTTCCATTTAGTATTTTTCTAAAGTTCTATTGATTTTGGACTTTCTTTTCTAATTTAGACTGTAAATGAATGAGAGCACTTTTCCTCTCTAAAGGCATCATGACTTGGTGGAAGGGATGCAATTAAAATTACCTGGGTTCTATTCTTAGCTGAAAAATTAGTTAAGTCTCTGGGCCTCAGTTTTCTCTTCTAGAACATTATGTGGTTTAGTTGAAATGAACTTTAGGTTCCTGCTCAGCTGTAATAGTCTTTCAGTGCACATTGTATATGCCCCATTCTCAACAAACTATAGGTTGCTCATTGAACATCACTTATATTTTAAGATATTATTATGTATTTAAGTATTAAGTATTATTTTGTTATAGAGACTGTTCTTTACCAAAAGCAACAACAACAAATAACCAACTTCATAATAAAACAGAATGGGTTCACAACCATGAACAGCTGGTTATTAAGTGGTTTAATGATTCCATATAGAAATTTGCTATTAAGCCCTGGGCTTAATGGTCTCTCCTTTCCATTTTTTAAGTGCATAGTTTATTCCCGGGAGTGATAAAGTCATGTAACTAAGTAAAACATGCCCGATAGTTTTCAAGAAGACACTAATCGGTCTCCTAGGCAAATCTATCACTAATTATTCTGAAAATGATTGTTGAATACCTGAAGTATAAAATTAATAGTCAAATATTATGACATTGAATCAGGTTGGAAAATAAGTTAAATTATTCTATGCAGACAAATGGGAAAACACTTCACAAAATTATATATATATATATATATATATATATATATACAGCTATTAAGGACATGAGATGGTGTTTATTGAAAAGTAAAACCACAATAAAATACACTATAAATGGCAAAAAGCAAGAAGACTGACACTAAATGTCAGTGATAATGTGGAGTAACTGACATTGCTGATGGAAGTGTAAAATGATATATGGCTATGAAGATGTGTCTGAAATTTCTTATAAAATTAAACCTGCATGCAGCTCATGACTGAGCAGTTCTACTTCTAAGTATTTACTCAAGACATTTTAGAACATAAGTGCACAGAAGACTTAAACAACAATGTTTCCAGCAGTTATTAATAAAAACTATAATCTGGGAACAGTGCAAATGTCCATCACAGGATAATAAATATATTGTGGTAATTAGCTCAATAGAATACCACTTAGCAATAAAAAATATAAACTATTGTTATATACAACAACATGGACAAATATTAAAATATTATATTAACTGAAAAATCTAGATATAAAAATACATGCTATATAATTTGATTTATTCAAATTTTAAGAACCAATAAAACTAATCTCTGGTGATAGAAGTCAGAAAGTCGTTGCCTCTGTGAAAAGCATTTACTAACAAGGAATACAAAAACTTCCCTGGGTGATGAAGACATTCAATATTTTGTTTGGGAGAGTGATTATACAGGTGCATAAAATTGTAAAACCTTATTGAATGGAACATTTAAGATTTGTGCATCTTGTGTGTTAATTACACCTCAATTAAAAAGTGACTACAGAGAAACTGCTATTTTCTAGGCTTTGAATCTAGTCATGCTTATCTATTGCTAGGAAACTTCCACACCTCACACTTTTAAAGCACTCAATATTGGGTTAGATAGTTATCAATCTGCATAGAAAAGCAAAGTATATCTTACTAGATGTTGGACTTTTAGTTGAAGAACTGAGAAATGGCACTGTTGGCTTTGTACCTGAAGTTAACCAAAAGTACAGTGGCTCAAATTCAATGTAGTGAGCCTCAAGGCATATTCATGACAGTGTAGGGAGGCCAGACTGGGTAGATTAGGAAGTGCATGTTGAATAGTCCTGGGATTAAACTAGTCAAATAGGGTTAGATCATAATATGGTGTGCTTTGATAACCAGGTAGAGAGCATGAGAATTGTTAAGTAACATTCTATACTCTTTATGCCCCACTATTACCACATACACTTTCTGGTTTTTGTAAAAATGAACCAAATATTTATGGACCTGTAGTACATGTACTCAGTGCTTCAAGAACATATTTAGGACCTAATCTCTGAGGCCAAAAAGTTTAAATACAGAATAGTGGCATTTTCTGTGGCATTCACTTGACCCTTAACCAAGTACTATCTTATCCTGATGCTGAGTTGTTTGTGGATAACTTTTCCTACTACCAAGATTATAAATGCTTTGTATCCGACACCTTCTTGTGCCCTTTTTCAGACTTCAAGACCTGATGTGGTTGAATGTACATTGGATAGCTAATAGATATCTGTTGAATGAATGATAAATGAGAAAAAATATTGCTCGATTCTAGACTGTATGCAATAAAGGGTTACATTATGTGGTAATGAACAAAGCCTGGCAGAGCTAGAAAGGATATTTAAAGTCATCTACTTCAACCCTCTTTAAATCTAGACAGGGAAACAGAAACAATGCTAGATCTCTAAATAGAGATAATTTTAATGTGAGAAATTGGTCATACCTGTGATAAAAGAGCTGACAAAACAAAAAGAGATGGTTAAGGCAATCCATTGAATGAAAACCACCCCTAGACTGAAGGACCAAAGAAAGGAGGAACTGTTTCCAGAGCTCAAAAGTTGGGAATGTTCATGGGTGCTGGCGTCATAGGGGAGACATAGCCATTGTTGGAGACTCCACAGAAAGCATAGAGAAAAAAAAAAAGAAAAGAATAAAAGAAAAATGCTAGCTTTTCTTCTTTCCCTTGAATAATTTCCCATACATCCTGTGGGTCAAATCTACCTAAAAGCTAGAGGGCCTAGGAGCCTTGTTCCATTATAGTGATATATAGAGAGCAAAGGAAGAGAGGGGAGGGGACTGAAAGCAAACTTGCAATTTGCAAGCAGGCATTCCTAAAGAAAGAAGACCATGGGCCAGGTCTTGAAGGATAAGTTGAATTTAAAACTTGAAGGGGCAAAAATGAAGCCTTTGTGAAAAACAAGACCCATATGAGCAAAAACAAAGAGGGATCAGGCATATTCATGGCAGTGTAGGGAGGCCAGTCTGGGTAGATCAGAAAGTGTATGTTGAGTAGTCCTTGGATTAAACTAGTCTAATAGGGTTAGAGCATATGGTGTGCTTTGAAAACCAGATAGAGAGCTTCAGAATTGTTAAGCAAAAAGAGAATCAATAAAGACATTTGATAAAAACGGTGTTGAAGGAAGACTTTCTGGCAGGATCATGCAGGGTGGATTGGAGTGAGAAGAAACTAGGGACAGGAAAGCAACAAAGGAAGCCACTGCAATAATTCACTTGTGGACCAGGAAATCTTGTTAATGTCATGGCAGCAGGTATAGAGAAGAATAAACATATTAATTATTCAGCAAAATTTTAAAATTATAGGAGGGGAAGATGAGCAACAAGTTAAAAATGATGCCAATGTTTCAGCCTGGATAACTGGAATAATAATTATTATTGAGATGAGCTGGTAAGAGATATTTAGTTCCTCTTTAAATGAGTTGTATTTGAGATAAAGGCAAGATATGAAAAGATAAATCTGGGAGAACAATAAAGACATATAACTGGAACGTGGTTGAAAGAACAGAGATGGGGAAGTGGTTTTAGAGGTAATAACCCAGCCATGAGAATGGATGAGGAGGAAGAACCCACAGGACAAGGATTGTGAGGGCAAAGGCCTAGCCTTGGCAAATGCCACTGAAGAGGTAAGAGACAAAAGGAGGAATAGGAGTCTGTGAAGGGAACAGAGTACAATTAAAAGGTGGAAAGGCAGGTAGAAATATAAATAGCAAAGAGAAAAGACAAGTCAGGCGTGTTGGGGAGTCAATGTCTTACAGGGTCAGGAAATATGGCTCCATTGGCAGAGTCCACTCACATAATGAGCAATCCAAAATTTGCGCTTTAATGAAAGAATAGAAGAAATAAGTATAATCTAAAGTGTTTAATGATATGGAAACATTGATGAAAATGCAGACCAAGAAAACCCCTCCCTAGGTTCACTCTATCATTTAGTAACAAAGATTACTCTCTATTTTCAAGTTTTCTTAAAACAGAATGATGTTATTTCTTTCCATTAAAAATAAATTAATACACATATACACTTACCCAGTATAGCTAGCTTCTACTATTTCTTTCCTCATGAAAACAGTATGTCACAATTTATGCCATGTCCTAGAATATGAATGGTATTATCATTTTTTAGGTTCCCTTGTTTGTAATTCCATAGTGACGAAACTTTTTTTTGTAGTATTATTTATCTGTTGTGGAGGTTGGAATTTGCCTGGAAGTCATCTAGGTTCAACTCATCATTATTTTGAATTCAAAAGAGATTTAGGAGGGTGTTAAACTCATTTACAAAAAGTTGGGTGCCATTTGATAATAGGCTATACACCTGGCCTCAACTCTGTGGCAATAGCAGACCATATATCTGTCTCTCTGGAGAGGAGCATGTCAATGCTGAATGACAAGAGGAGGATACACAAGGTGAAAATATGAGAGGGCATGTCTTCTCATATGTGGAAAGATGGTTGGTCCAAACGGTGGACCAAGAAAGTATGTGCACAGGAAAGGCAAGATGTATAAAATGAGAAGACTAGGGTCCTTGCCTGGCTTTGCCATCCCTGGTGGCATGATTTTGGACAGATCATTAATTAATCTGGGCCTTACATGGATTTGGGGACAATTAACCACGATAACATAAATGTATGGAGCATGTAGCAGGTACAGTTTTTTTTTCTTTAATGTACTTCATCCAGGGAGACCAAAACCCAGAAGCATATTAAGCTTCTTAACAGAAGTCCAGACTGTTACCCACTGCTGAATTCTGTTGCTCAACTCCTCAAGGCTACAGGCAGTCTTCTGGGCTTTATCTGCACACACCTCTGTTAATGAAGTTCCTACAACTGACTCCAACTCCAGTTCAAGACCATGACATTTTATACTTGAGCACAGAGACAGGTACTCTCAGGCACCCTGCCACTCACAGCGATTTGGTTGGACTGATTTTGTTTCAAGCGTGACAATTTACCTTGACTATTTTTGAACTCAGAGAGATGAATTCCAGTGGTTAGAACTTTTATAAATGCAGTTGTAGCAGCCATTAAATGTGACTGACACTTAAAAATGGCAGCAAATTAATTCTAAACACAGCAGAATTTTTGACTGCTTACAATACCCCTGCTGTATTCACACACACACACACACACACACACACACACACACACGCACACGCACACGCAGCAGATGTTTACCTGTATTTATGTTCAGTCATATGCATACATGGGGGAAGAGTGATGAAGTTTGTGTAGACACAGAGCCTAGGACAAAGAAAGAAGAGAAACAGACAGAAGATGGCTCATTTCTTATATTTTTCCATTTGACTGGGTTTGAGTGCCTATAATTAGTGTGGGTTGCGGTGGGGTGGGGTACAGGCGGAGGCTGACAGATCTGTTTTAAAAATATTTTGTGAGATTCTTGGCATAAGCAGAGCCACTGGAGGCCAGTGACTAAGGGTGGCACTGAGCTGGGGAGGTGGCACTTCTAACTGGTGCTGCTTAGATGCCCGCACAGCCATGGGGACAGAGGCCTGGAAAGTTGTACATATCTGCCTCGGACGCCAGGTTCTGACAAGGGCAGGAGCAGCAGCGCGGAGGCTTCTGCTTGGCGATTTGTAAGCAGCAAACCTAGCAGAACCCAGAGAAGGAGAGAGAAGACCAGGGTAGATGTCTCATGGCCACTCTAGCTGGTCGACTAGTTCCTGGGCCTGGTGACTGGTTGTCCAAGGCCCTTCAGGAGCAGCTGGAGTGGAAGTAAGGAGACTTAGATTTTCAGATCAGCTTTGCTGTAGACTTACTCTGTTAACTTGAACAAGTCATCTTCCCCACTCCAGACCTATATTTTGCAGTCTATGAAATGAGGTTTTGATCTGAAACATCCATCTGGGTCTAACATTATACATCTCCTAAATTTATGATTCTATTGTCAGTTAATTAAACAAATATTTTCCAAGTGTCTGTGTCAAGTTTCTATTGATAAATCTAGACATGCAAATATAATGATGTTGTTACTTGTGATGTTTGGCAGATCCAGTTTCAAAATCTACTTTTATCATTCACTGACGATGAGACTTTGAACAAGTTATAATGAAAATAGTAACATCTCCTGTCAGGGTCATTAAAGAACAATGTACAATGCACTGGGCATAGAGTAGGCGCTCAGAAAGTGGTGCCCACTATTATTCTATTATTGATTAGGTATTCTAATAACAGGTCGTGTCAATCCATAAATAAAACATACATTAAAATTTATATACTCATTTAGTCATCACCACAATTGAGATATAAAACATGTTTATCACCCCCAAAATGCTTTGGCACTTCCCATACAGTATATCTCACTCTTTCCACTCCCTAACCCTCTCCAGCTCCAGGTTGCCATTGATATGCTTTCTGTCAATGTAGATTAGATTTATTTTTCTAGAGTTAAACATAAATGGAATCATGTAGCATGCAGTCTTTTATGACATACCAATATATACATTTATACATATTTTGCTATTATTATCTAGAGTTATTCAATACTTTTATTCTCTCCTAGATGACATAAGAACATGAGTAGTTTTTCTCTCTCCCCCTCTTTCCCTCCCATCTGTTACCTGCCACTTGGAGATTAGATGGGATTTTAGATATAAATATTTAGTCATAAATATTTTAATATTACACATCAAGAGTTATTTAAACCTACTTTAGGTTTTCTACTTCATTTAATCACCACTATTTCTTGCATCTTATGTATTATTTATTCTTTGATTTGTTACCTTTGTGCTTCATGCAATTCTTTCAGTCAGATACCTCCATCCCCCACTCCCCATTCCATCCCAACCCAGGCATGAGACTAGTAACTTTTCCTAAGTATATATTTATTTTGCTCTCTTATTTCAGTGGTAGTTTATATAATACATATAGGATTCTAATAAAGTTATGTTTTCCTTCATTTTCTCTTAAAGTCCAGTTTTGCCAATGAGAGCTCAGATACAGTACCAAAAGTAACCATCTCAACCAGGGCTTTTGACAAATTTTCAATTGTATTACAACTTATTACAAATCTATTACTGCTTTTCTATCCACCAATTTTCTTTTTAATATTCAAATTTCAAGTGCCAAGCCCTATAGCACAGTGTTCCACTCACATTGTGGGCACACAAATCACCTATGGATCTTGTAACAATACGAGATACTGGGGTGAGGCCTGCGATTTTTGCATTTCTGGTGACATGGACCACACTTTGAAAAGCAAAGCTCTGGCTGCCACCACTCCATGGACATGATGGCCTTTTTCAACTTTATGAAGATACTAATCATTAATCTTAAATGTCTGCCGCTGTAGCCTCCATTCACTCTGCTTCTTGAGTGTTAATGTTTATATTTCTTAAGTTTGTGTCTTGTCTCTTTTGGTATTGGTTTTCTCAAATATTTTTCTTTTTTGTCCCTTTCTTTTTTTTTCTCCCCCCACCCTCCCATCTTTTGAAATTTTTGGTTGTCAGTTACCTGTTGCTTATCTGCTGTTGTGACTGTGGGGGAGGAGTAGGCATGCCGCTCAGAGGGCACAGTACTTGAATAGCTGCTGTGGAGGTTCTACATCTAGCCCCCCTACTTCAGAGTTGACCTTCACTGCTTTTAGCCTCCGGGGAAAACCACTGCTACCAACCATTTAGCACTAGTGGGGCGAGGGGGGGGTGAAGGGAGGGAGTGGGGAAGTTGACTAGCATAGCTAATAATTATCATGATGATAGAAATGAAAGAACCTTTTTTTTTTTTTACAGTGAGGATATTTTTCCCATTGAATTTTAGAGAGTGGAAGGGATGGGGAGAGACAGAGAGAGAGAAACATAGATGTGAGAAAGACACATCTATTGGTTGCCACCGGCACATGCCCTGACCGGGGCCTAGGATCAAGCCTGCAACCAAGGTACATGCCCTTGACTGGAATCAAACCTGCAAACCTTCAATCTGAGGGTTGACGCTAGCCATTGAGAAAAACTGGCTAGGGCATGAAATAACATTTTGAGTGCTTAGGGCATGAAAGGCACTTTTCTAAGTATGGTGTGTATTAACTCATTTAATGGCTAGAATGTGTCAAACTTTGAAAATCTAAACCACATCAACCCTTTTTCTCTGTGTTTTTAGTGACATCTAACTTACTTAGATTGAGGAGCACAATTTATTTCAATCATATCCTCTTTTCTTTCTTCACTTCTGTGAGTAAATGGAAGGATGCTAAAGATACAGACATTTATCTGGATGAAATAGCCCAAATATTCCAGGTAAATTGGATAATACCCCAAAGCAAAACCTGTGTAATGAGAAGGGAACAGAGTAAGAATAATAAGAGAGGGAGAAAGGAAGAAAAGAAATAACAAATGAAAAAGTGAAGTTGGGAGGGGGATGTGCATAAAGAAGAAACAGGGAAAAATGGAAGGAGAATATGAGTGAAGGTAAAACTTTCACAACAGTGGAAAATTTAGCTGCATTTTGTTTGGTGTTAGTTTTGACCCTTCCTTAAATGCTTTCAAATTTCTGCAAACAAGAAGATTAATTGAGTAGCCTTCAACATTCAGAGAGGGAGAGAGAAACCTGGCTGTAGAGACCTTACAGACATCACTGAGGAGAACAGGCAGAATATTAATTTTGGCTCACAAAAAGGCAGACTTTCACAAGTTTATTGAAGAGACATTTTGTTCTGTGTTGTATGCATTGTTTCTATGAGCTGAACAAAATGCTCTATTATTTTATGGGCTTACAAGGATTGTTTTTTGTTTTGTTTACAAGAATTTTATTGGCAACATTTACTTAGACACCAAAGAGGAAGCCATTTAAATCTTGAACCCTGACTGATTTGAATATGCAACTTAATGTAATCTTCATCTCAAGGGTTTTTTCATAATTTTCAGAAAGTGGATGGACAATGGAAAGACAGGTAAAGCCATCAATTTTTTGGGTTCGGGCAACTACTTTTCCAGAGGTTGGTATCTAGGACATTTGAAGCTGATACTCTTCAAATCATTTCCCCTCTTTTTAAAGGTTTTGCAAAGCAAAGACAACATTCCCAATTTTCTATATTTATCTGGGTGTTTTTTTTTTAGAGTTTTATATTTAGTGTGCTTCCAGGAGCCACTCTAATTGTCTTTAATTAAGATCAGACCGTATTATTCTTGGTAAAGAAAGCAGCTTAACAGAAAGGACAAGGTCAGAACAGCCCTTGGGACATTAGCTTTGTTCAGGTCTACCTTGCCTTTTATCTTCTTTACTAGAGGCCCAGTGCATGAATTCATGCATAGGTGGGGTCCCTTGGCCAGGCCTGCAATTGAGGCTGGCCGGCCGGGGGGAGGGACCATGGAAGGTTGGCTGTGGGAGCACACTGACCACCAGGGGGAAGCTGCTGTATTGAGTGTCTGCCCCCTAGTGGTCAGTGCACATCATAGCGACCTGTCGACTGGTTGTTCCGTCAAACGGTCATAATGGTCGCTTAGGCTTTTATATATATATAGATTGTTGAAAGTATTACAGATGCCCCATTCCAACCGCCCCCTTGCCCCACCTGCAGGACTACTGGGACTATTTATTGTCTGAGTTCATGGTTCATGCCTATATGCATATAAGTTCTTTTGTAAATCTCTCCCTGCTCTCCCTCATCCATTCCCTCTGAGATTTGTCAGTATGTTCCATGCTTCCAGGTATCTGGATCTATTTTGTTTGACAGTTTATTTTGTTTATTATATTCCAAATATAAGTGAGATCATGTGATACTTGTCTTTCTCTGACTGGCTTATTTTGCTTAGCATAATACTCTCCAGGTCCCTCCATGCTTTCTCAAAGGGTAGGAGATTCTTCTGTTTTACAGTTGCATAGTATTCCATTGTGTAAATGTGGCATCTTTTTTATCCACTAATCAATTGTTCATGTTGCAGTTTGTCACTTGAGTCTCACACAAGTTTTAGCCTCTGAAAAAACTGAGCTCATATCATGTCCTAGGCTCTAACCCTGGGACACAAAGATAATTCCATCAAGTTCCCAGGTTTAGGAGCCATCAGAGCTCTGTAGGGAGGTAGATTGGGAAATAGAATGCACATTACATGTGCTGCAACAGGGCTATGTATATGTTATCATATGAGATAAGTGGATAGGAGCCTCGCGCCATCTGAGTAAGTGTAAGTCCATGATAGGCAACCTCCACCTATATCTCACAAGATGAACAGATGTTTCCCAGTATAATTACTCCTTTCTTTTTTAAAAAATATATTTTATTGATTTTTTTTTTACAGAGAGGAAGGGAGAGGGATAGAGAGCTAGAAACATCGATGAGAGAGAAACATCGATCAGCTGCCTCCTGCACACCTCCTACTGGGGATGTGCCTGCAACCAAGGTACATGCCCTTGACTGGAATCGAACCAGGGACCTTTCAGTCCACAGGCTGACACTTTATCCACTGAGCCAAACTGGTTAGGGCTAATTTCTCCTTTCTTATAATTTCTGAAACACTCCATAACTTCCCCCTCCTTCTCCTCCTCACTCCACAACCTTTCTAAATCCCCCAGTTGTAAAGCTTTGCCTATAAACAAAATGATCTATTCAAAGTGCTCTGATATTACCCTTTAAATGGCGCTTAGGATGTCTTGAGTTTACTGGACTGCTTCAAGTCCTTCTGTTTGGAGTTTGACTTGCTATTTATGCAGCAGAAATCCCTCTTCCTCCTCCGTGACTCCTGCTTATATCTTAAGTTTACGTCATTTGTTCTGATGAACATAGTTCTGTGAGTTATGACACCAATGTTTATCCAGGCATAGTTAATTTTCTCATGGTGTCACTTGCCTTGGCAGCCAATCCCCAAAAGGGAAGTGCTTTAAATGTGGGCATTTTTAGAAATGATGGGTGGGAATGAATCTCTGCATTCAGTACTGATAGGGGTGGTGAGAGACTACATAACACCCCCGTTTTAGGGGTGATGATCTCCTTGTTGTCATCCATCACTGAAGCCTTGCACTTTGCTCTGGTTGAGGCAGGAGCGGGCCCATCCATCCTGGAGAAGTGTAGTGCCCGACCTTGGGAAATGATTGGCATTAGTTTTGCAGATGTTCCCTCAGATCCAGGGCATCATATCAGTCTTTGTCATGCGTATTGATTGTAGTCTTTCTTTCGGAGATTCTTGTTCACGACCAGGATACCGATGCAATTTTTATGTCCCTGACTGTTGAGAGAGAGAAATGAGAGAGGCTGCATGAAGGTGAAACAGAGATTTGATCTGCAGTGGCTACCGTCTCATTTGTTTTGGATAGCTATAGGCTCTGTCTGCCATGAAGCAGAACACCTTTTACCTTTTGATTAGCAGTCCAGGGGAGGCTATCTGTAAGTAGCAGCTTTGGATGCCAGTGACAGTTAAGATTTCTAAGGGTGGAAAAGGGGAGAATGGGGAGTTACAGACCACAGCATATATAATGTGTGGCTTATTCAAAACTGGGTCTTAAAAATGGCTATCAGGTACATGAAAAGATGTTCAACATCACTAACCATGAGGAAAATGCAAAACAAAACCACAATGAGATGTTACCTCCCACCTGTTACCATAGCTATTATCAAAAGATTAGAGGCCCGGTGCACAAAATTCATGCACTCAGGGGTGGGGAGCAGTCCCTCAGCCCAGCCTCCACCCTCTTGCAGTCCGGAAGCCCTCTAGGGACGTCCAACTGATGGCTTAGGCCCGCTCCCCGCAGGATGTCAGTTGGACATCCTTAGTGCTGCCGCTGAGGCAGAAGAGGCTCCAGCCACCATCACTGCACTGGCCAGCTATGAGCCTGGCTTCTGGCTGAGCAGCACCTCTCCTGTGGGAGCCCACTGGCCACCAGGGGGCAGCTCCTACATTGAGCGCCTAGGATAAGAAACTAGTATCATTGAGCCTGTGGAGAAAAGGGAACCCTTGTGCAGTGTTAATGGGAGTGAAAATTGGAGCAGCCACTATAGAAAAAGAGTTCCTGGTCAGGGCACATACACAAGTTGCAAGCTTGATCCCTAGTAGAGAGCATACAGGAGGCAGCCAATCAATGTTTCCTTCCCACATCAATGTTCTCTCTCTAAAAAATCAATAACGATATTTTAAAAAAATAAAATCCTGCCATTTGCAACAACATGGATGGACATTGAGGGCATTGTGCTCAATAAAGTAATACAGAGAAAGACAAATTATGTATATTCTCCATTATATGTGACATCTAAAAAAGTCTAACTCAAAGAAATAGAGAATACAATTGTGGTTGCTCAGAGGCAGGGAAGTGGGGAGATGTTGGTTAAAGGGTACAAACTTGAACTATGAGAAAATTAGTACAGCATGGAGACTATAGTTAACAATACTCTAATCCCATCTAATAAAAGAGCAATATGCAAATTGACTGTACCTCCGCTACACCCACAAGCCACACCCACCAGCCAATCAGGAGCGAGTATGCAAATTAACCCAACCAAGATGGCTGTGGCCATGGAGAGAGCAGAAGGCTTGGGTTGCCCCTGGAGATGGATGAAGACAAGTTTCCCACCCGCCCTGGCCGTGTATCTTGCACTTAAAGTGGTTATTTTTCCCATGTATGATTTTGTTACACCATGCATTGGCCATTTGGAACTTATTGGTCCATTGACTTATACAAATATTTCAAATGTTATCACATTTCTTTCCAAAATTCAAATAATCACATCTTTCAATATCACCTCTAATCTAATCAGGAAAGAGTTATGTATTGAGAAGCTGTTAAGCTTATGGTGGTGGACATTTTCCAACATTCTAATTTTTTATCAAAAGCTTGAATTTATAACGGGTAAAAGGTATCAATTGTTCCCATGAAGTGACAGCCTCACTTCGTTCATTATTAAGAAGGTAT
Source organism: Cnephaeus nilssonii (assembly GCF_951640355.1). Taxonomy (NCBI): domain Eukaryota; kingdom Metazoa; phylum Chordata; class Mammalia; order Chiroptera; family Vespertilionidae; genus Cnephaeus; species Cnephaeus nilssonii. The sequence goes on from NC_137074.1 coordinate 46,429,677, forward strand.
CTGCCAAACACACAGGTTAACATAACAGTAGTGTAAGCCCTTCTTCCAGTAAAACTAGAAAAAGTAGCTAGTATAGCTTACAACTCAGTTGCATAACTACTTTTCCTTGAGATAACAATTATATTTAAGTATATAGCAGAGACACTTTATGCACATTACCCATTCGGTCATGGAATAGAAAAAAAATGTGTACTCAGGGTTTTAAACTTAATAAAGTAAAAAAAAAAAGTACCAGCTTCTTTAAGGGTATTCTTAACTGAAGTTAACTTTTATTAAAACTTTGTTCATGGCAATAAAGATTACAATGACTACCAGTCCAATTTGGTTTCAATGGCTTGATATGTGAGGAGGCACCCAGAATTTTACCCACAGTTTTAGCATCATCAAAAAATGTTAATATAGTGAAAATGGCAAATAATATCTTAGCATTATGACAAAAACAATTTTTATCTTGTGGACCCTCTCAAATGGTCTTAGAGATCCCCAGGGGTCCTTGGATACTTTGAGAACCACTGATCTACAGGGTTGGTTTCTGTATTTCTTTACCTTTATGTATTCATCTTCACTAAGGATAGAAAGATATGTTTTACTATTTCTATACTGAAGATTTGGTGAGAGAGACCAAGATATTTTTCTTGATTTCACTACTTACTGCAATATCATTTTTTAAAAAATTAACTTTTAATTCAATAGAAGCCAGGTACCTATGGAGAGGACCAAAAAGCTGACTGATTGATTGGGTGCCTGAGGCACAGAGAAGAAAGAGATAAGAAACAAGAGTGGGGTGAGGACAAGCATTCTTTCAAAACAAAAGAATATGAGAATGAAAGAGAGAACTAGGGAGATAAATCAGGAAGGGGAAAAATGAAAAAAAAAAAAACAGAGAGAGAGAGAGACAATAAGAGTAAATAAAATAAGACAAAGAGGAGAGGGGCTTCTGGGGTGAGAGAGGATGATGCATTCTGTTAGAAAGGCTCTGAGTCAGGAGATCTGGGTTCAGCAGAACCACATCTAGCCTTGATCTCTGCAATGGTCAACATCCTCTCTGGGTCTCATCTTTTCCCTTCTGCAAAAATGAGAGGGCTGATGGGGAAGGAACGATACTGGAAGCAGACAAGAATACCCACAGATGGGCTCCAGGAGTCCCTGCACTTTAAAAATTTTGAGCAAAATCTTGTGTGCCCCTGGGTTTAATTTTTTTTTAGGTCAGGGAGTGGGTTGTTTTTGTCAGTTACTCAAATGTCTCCTTACCACACTGGATGAAGAACCACTGACTTGGGTGGTTTACGATCTTTTCTAACCCTAAAACTTTATGATTCTTGCATGGAAGGAACCCTGTAAGCTGATACTAAAATCATTTTCTGGCATCAGAGGTTCACTCTCATTGTCTTTGACTGAGCAAATTCAATATGAAGTTATGACCTCTATAATATTGGTTTTTACCCCCCTATTTAGGAAAAAAATAAAAGGAGCAGCAATCCTTGGGAGTCCTCCTGAACCCTGACCCACTGCAGTGCCCAGGTGAGAAATCAGTCCCTGGGACCCCTGAGCAGAGTGGCATGGTGTGCATGCAAACAGAAAGGGCTTCCTATGTGTGCCAGAGCCCTCAGCTCCTCTGCTCTCAGCTTGTTGACTTGGTCCCAGGGAAGGAGCAAAGCAGGCCAAGTCCGATGAATGGCCGGCAGTGGAAAACCAGTGCTGCTGTCTGCTGGCAGACAGGGCGGCGGACGCCACACTTGGTCAGCTCCCCCCAAGCGGCGTTCCTTCCCCTGCCATGGCTGGCTTTGGCAGGCGCTACCAGGCCTGAGAATGCAGGAAGTTTTGGGTCACGGTGACATCTAGTGCTGATGCCAGATGAAATATGCTCTGGAGACTCTCCAGGGTCACATGGGGTGTGGAGCAAGAGAAAGCAGGGCTGCTGTTGCATGCAGACAAAGTGGATTTTGGCTCCACAATGGCCCCCAGGGAAGAGGAGGGGTGGAGAATGGAAAGGGGCAGGGAGGAGGCAAGGCAGTGGCATGAGAGTGGACAATAAGGAGAATCAGTCTTGCTTTATTTTAATCCCCTTTAGACTTTCAGGAAGCCACTTGCTCCTGGAGGTGGAGGCAAACACCAAAATCATTGGCACAGAAATGCAAGGGAAGGTTTTTGTGTTTTTGTTGTTTATATGGCAGGATGCGTATGTTTCTCGCTTGGTGCATGCTGGGCCTGATAGTTGGATAAAAGCTCTATAATATGTGTGGCTTCACTTGATGTTCCCTCAGTAGCTCAGCAGCTCAAAATCGAAAAAAAAAAAAAAAAAAGTAGATAATGGATGCTCAGGGTTCTGCTACTTTTTGCCCCTTCAGCCACTCACTGGGAAAATAAGGTCTTTGCTCTTTCCTTTCTGCTGAAATCTCACTTCACCTTATTCTTATAAGTTGGGTTATATAGTCATGTTCTTCTGATCCCCAAACTCCTAGAGGAGGCTCAGCTGTACCCAAATGAAACCTCTACCAGAAGACCAATGATGGACACCTATCTTTTGTCCCACATAGATCCATGGTGCCCTAAAACAATCCCTTTGCCTTGGTCTGGGCAGAGAGAATGGGCTTGGCTGCTTTTGCTTTCAAGAGTCAGGAACAGAGGCCTAAAATGGAAACAGCTGAGAAGAAAGAAGCCAAGTGAAAAACAAGATCCAGCTGGTGGAGGTCAGGCCTGATAAGCAGGCTGACCACAGGCTTGAAAAAGAGGTCAGGCCCCAAGAGCTGAGCTTGAGCAGTGAGGAGTGTTTTTGCCAAGGGAAGATGATGGCCTGTGAGGTAAATTGGCTATGTTCCCTTATCCCACACCCGGCTTAAGTTAGCTTCATGAGGCCTTGCCGGTTTCCCCTCTATTCTCTACTGAAGACCGAATTACCCAGGCTTAGCAGAAAGAGCGAAGGGAAGGATATGTCTGAGCGTCACGAGGAGAGGTATTATAGCGGAAGATGAAAGATAATTGGAAGGTCAGCTCCAATTTCACCTCCTCCAAGAACCCTTGCCGAATCGCTCCTCTTGGGTCTTGGCTCCACCTCTGCACCCCACTATTGACTTCATATTTTATTTCTAGTAGATATCTCTAACTGTCATGTAATAAATTGCTTGGTAATGGTAGTGACTATTATTTGTATGGTGTCTCTCCGTGAGAAAAGTTTCTTGCTTTTTCAGATATTAACTCAAAACTAGAGGCCCAGTGCATGATTAAATCATGCATGTGTAGGGTCCCCTAGGCCTAACCTGCCATCCAGGCCATATCCACTGCCCCACAAAGCCTAGCATGCTCCGCAGACACTGCTAGCAGCCTGCTCCCCGCTTTTGATGGCAGGGGGGTCCACTGGTGCCGGAGCAAACACACAGCTCCCTGCTTTCGATCGCAGGGGAGCTGGGTGCCTGTCTGCTGGTGCACCAGGCCTTTCAGAAGCCTCCGGAGTGGCGGAGGCTTCTGAAAGGCCTGGTGCACCAGTGGACAGGCACCCAGCTCCCACGCTTTCACTTTCCATCACGGGGGAGCTGGGTGCCTGTCCGCTCCGGCACCAGGCCTTTCAGAAGCCTCCGCTGCGCCGAAGGAGCAGAGGCTTCTGAAAGGCCTGGTGCCGGAGCAGACAGGCACCCAGCTCCCCCGCTTTTGATGGTCCACGGCAGGACATGGGCTCGCTGCCTCAGAGGCCCCTTCTGTGCCACAGCACAGCCATGGCACAGATGCTGAGCTCACATCCCTCAGCGTTCTGCCGGCCCAATTGGCCACCCCGGCCACCCCGACCACCCCGAGTCCCACCCCTCCGCGCCTCCTGGCCAATCGTGGGCATAGCGAAGGTACGGTCAATTTGCATATTTGTCTATTATTAGGTAGAATTTCTTTCTCTATAACGACCCTGAGAAATAGCCAGAAGAGTTACTGATAGTCTGCTTAGATAGAGCCAAGTGGTACAGAGAGCACAGACCTGGATTCCATCAGATAAGACTTTGAATACACCGTAGCTCTGTCATTGGCTGAGTGTGTGAGCTGGGACAGCTTGCCTGACCAGTTCAAGCAGCAGTTGGTGCCACCAAGAGAGCTCTGTGCCCTCTTATTTGTCAGTGGAGTCACTGTAGTTTCCACCAAGAGCTATGTTTTTCGTAAAAGAAAATTCAGCCCGACATACCCAGAAAAAAAGATTATTTTGGTGGTACCATATTTTGACCAACATACTATTTGGAACTCTGAGCAAATGCCATGGATTTCTAGCATGAAAACAACTTTATTACAAAGTTTCTTTTGGACATTTGAAGGAAGTGAACTCTGCCAGGCTTCCCATCACAGCTCTCCTTGGCAACCATGCCTTTGGGTCATTACTGCTTCTTCTAAGCACATCCCTGTCCTGCTTTGAATCCTCTCCCTTTTCCCTTCTGAGTACCACCTCTTCCAGCCCTTTGTGGTGCCCCCTTGGAGCTTCCCTGTCCATGCCCACAAAGTCTCTCCCATTTTCAGTCTCTTTAGAGTTCTTTCCCTATCTTCTGCCCTAACTGAAACCTGGTTTCCCCAGGGGATATAACTTCTCCAAAGGTTCCTTTACATGGGTTTCCAGAATATCTTTTAGCTTTTTTTAAAAAACCATCTTAACTATTTTTATTTATTTACTTTTCCTTCTTTTTTTTTTAAGTTTTATTAAGAAATATTCACAATACAACACTGTATAAGTTTAGGGTGTGTAGCATGATGGTTTGATTTACATATATTGTGAAATGATTACCACAATAAGTTTAGTTAAGATCCATCATCCATATAGATAAAGTAAAAACAAAAGAATAAAAATATTCTCCTTATGAAGATAAGTCTTGGAATCTACTCACTTAACTTTCCTATATGTCATATAGCAGTGTTAGCTATAGTTACTATGTTGTATATTATATCCCTTGTACTTATTTATCTTACTAGAGGCCCGGTGCACAAAATTTGTGCACGGGGGTGGGGGGTGTCCCTCAGCCCAGCCTGCACCCTCTCCAATCTGGGACCCTTCAAGGGATGTCCGCCTGCCCATTTAGGCCCGAGGGATCGGGCCTAATTGGGCAGGCGGACATCCCTCTCACAATCCAGGACTGCTGGCTCCCAACTGCTTGCCTGCCTGCCTTCCTGATTTCCCCTAACCGCTTCTGCCTGCCAGCCTGATCACGCCCCTAACTACTCCCATGCCAGCCTGATTGATGTCTAACTACTCCCCTGCCAGCCTGTTTGCCCCCAACTTCCCTCCTCTGCCAGCCTGGTCACCCATAACTGCCCTCCCCTGCAGGGTTGATTGCCTCCAACTGCCCTCCCTTGCAGGCCTGGTGCCTCCCAACTGCCCTCCCCTGCTGGCCATCTTGTGGTGGCCATCTTGTGTCCACATGGGGGCAGGATCTTTGACCACATGGGGGCAGCTATATTGTGTGTTGGAGTGATGGTCAATCTGCATATTACTCTTTTATTAGATAGGATAGAGGCCGGGTACATGGGTGAGGGCCGGCTGGTTTGCCCTGAACGGTGTCCCGGATCAGGGTGAGGGTTCCCTTGGGGTGTGGGGTGGCCTGAGAGAGGGGCCTGTTGTGGTTTGCAGGCCAGCCATGCCCCCTGGCGACCCAAGCAGAGGCCCTGGTATCTGGAATTTATTTACCTTCTACAATTGAAACTTTGTAGCCTGGAGCAGAGCCAAGCCTCCTGCTCACTCCGTGACCAGCAGCCATTTCTGTTGGGGTTAATTCACCTTCTATAATTGAAACTTTGTAGTCTTGAGTAGTGGAGGCCTAGGCTGGCAAGGGCAGGCGGAAAGCTGGCTTCCTCAATTGCCTGGGAAACCCAAGCCTCTCTCCTGCTCTCTGTGGCTGTAGCCATCTTGGTTGGGTTTATTTGCATATTCGCTCCTGATTGGCTGGTGGGTGTGGCTTGTGGGCATGGCTGGTGGGTGTCGCGGAGTTAGGGTCAATTTGCATATTACTCTTTTATTAGGTAGGATAACTGGAAGTTTGTACCTTTTGACCACCTTCTTCCAATTATCCTTCCTCCAACCCATCCACCTCTAATAACCACAAATCTGATCTTTTGTTTGTATGGGTTTGGTGGTTATTATTTTTTTAAAAATATATTTTATTGATTTTTTACAGAGAGGAAGAGAGAGGGATAGAGAGTTAGAAACATCGATGTGAGAGAAACATCGATCAGCTGCCTCTTGCACACCCCCTACTGGGGATGTGCCCACAACCAAGGTACATGCCCTTAACCGGAATCGAACCTGGGACCCTTGAGTCCGCAGGCTGACGCTCTATCCACTGAGCCAAACCGGTTTCGGCTATTTTTTATTATTATTATATTCCAGAGATAAGTGAGATTATACAGTATGTCTTTCTCTGACTTGTTTCACTTAGCATAAAGCTTTCAAGGTCCATTTATGTTTTCATGAATGGTAGAATTTCCTTGTTTTTTTAGTGACTAAATAACATTCCATTGTATATACCATAACATTTTTATCTATTCAGTCACTGATAGACACTTAAGTAGTTTTAATGTCTTGGCTATGGTAAATAATGCTGTTCTGAACATGGGGTTCAAAAACATTTTTGAATTAGTGTTTTAATTTCCTTTGGTTATATTTCAGAAGTGAAATTGTTGGAGCATATGGCACCTCTATATTTAAATATTTTTAAAAAAATATTTTCATTGATTTCAGAGAGGAAGGGAGAGGGAGAGAGAGAGTTAGAAACGTCAGTGATGAGAGAGAATCATTGATCGGCTGTCTCCTGCACATCCCCTCGAGGGTTCAAACCTGCAACCAGCCATATGCCCTGACCAGGAATCAAACCATGACCTCCTGGTTCATGCTCAACCACTGAGCCACATCAGCAGACCTATTTTTAAATTTTGAGGAATATCTATACCAACACATTTTTCTTGTCTTACCCTGAAGTTAGAGTAATGTGACCTTTTCCATATCTATACAATGTTGCTTCCAACTCATTACTATCTCTCTAATTTCCTGTTTCTCTTAAAGAAGCATGCTATTTGACTATACCATTTAATCCTCCACATTCTACTCCCACAACCCCCCTATCAACCATGACCCTCTTAGTCTCTCTACACATTCACTGAACACTTAGGCACATGACTTGCAGTTCTCTCTCCTTCCCTAAATCCCTAAATTCTGTGTGATCAATATCCAGAGTACCACTATCCAATCCCTTGACTTTCACAAATTTCAGCATTTCATTTTCTGATTATAACTCTCTATCATCTCATCTTTCATTACCTTCATGTGTTGTCTTATGTTTTTGAGATAGCTTGTGTTGTCTATGTCTTCCTTCCCTTACCTAATAATCCTCTGTTTTCCTGTTCAGCCTAGATGGCTATAATGTTGGCATCATAAATCCCTCCCAGGTCATTCCACATTCTGAATAAACTCCAGCCTCTATTTTCTCTACTCCTGCACTTAGACCACTGAGTCCATTGGGGAAAATTATGCCACCACATGTATTGGAGCCACTATAAATTCATGATTCCAATCTCAGTGTGGTCCTCAATGAACCCTGTATGTTATACCTTTTATGTCTCCAAACTTTGATCCCTACAACAAACGTTTAAGAATTTTCTAGCCCAACTGGTGTTTCTCAGTGGGCATTGACCCATGTTTGGGTGTTTCTAGCCCAACTGGTGTTTCTCAGTGGGCATTGACCCTGTTTCTCAGGTTGAGCATTGACCCATGCACCAAGAGGTCACAAGTTTGATTCCTGGTGAGGTTACATGCCTGGGTTGCAAGCTCAATCCCCAGTAGGGGTATGCAGGAGGCAGCCAATAGATGATTCTCTCTCATCATTGATGTTTTTATTTCTCTCTCCCTCTCCTTGCCTCTTTCCGAAATCAATAAAAGCATATTTAAAAAATTATAAATTCCCTCAAACATAACTTCTTTATCATTTACTTAATCAAATTTATTGGGGTGACATTGGTTAATAGGATCATATAGGTTTCAAGTGTACATTTCTATGATACATGATCTGTATATTGCAATGTATGCCCACCACCCAAAGTCAAATCATCTTCTGCACCATATTTTTGGCCTCCTTTTGCTTTCTAATATGTCTATTACAAATATTGCTTTATTTCTGTTGACTTACTTTATTTAGTCACTACCTTTGCAATAACATGTAGACTTGAAAGCAAATCAACATCCTTTTTTATAGAAATTCCATGCATTATAGCCTTTTCTTTCCTCTGCTAACTCATACTGCCCTTCTTTCATTATTTCAAATTAGTAAGGTCATTGTTCATTTTCCCACATTCAAAAAATCATAAAAATACCAGTATGGTCATATAACACTAACTTACTTTAAAGGAAAAATTGAGCATATCACTACAAAGATTTTACTGAATAGATAATATAATTTTAAAGTATTCTCTAATTTGTCGACTATCTGATTTATAACCCAAGTTATATAATTTCTGAATATGGAACAAAATTTATTTTTATTTTTCTAAGGAATCAGCCAACCTTTGATTAATTGAGGAAGACGACTTTTTCATAATGTAGTATTCTCTTCTAACTTCCTTGCAAAAAAGGGGAATTTCATAGAATCATAAGGTCTTATGGTAGCAGGAGATTTTATAGGCCATTTATAGCAACTGCCCTGGAATCCCCTCTGCTATATGCTCTCCAAAGTCATCTATCCCCTGCTTGAATACTTTGTGTGATGGGATGTCACCATCTCACTTCTATTGTATTCACCCAGGGGTAAACCTGGTTGTTGCCCATTCATCTAAATGTGATCCTCTAAGAAAGTCACCAGCAGGATGCTGGCTTGTGAAATATGGGGCTTCATTTATGTCTGAATAGTAGTTTCCATGAAAACTGAACCTCTGGAGAGTGTTCTCAGCAATCGGAGCTAGTGTGTGATAGACTGTCTGGTAGCAAGGCGGCTGACTTCATTTGAGGCTGGAGAAAGGGGCAAGTTGACAGCAGCTTTCAGAATATGAAGATTCCTGGCCAGCTGCTTGCTAGAAAGAGAATGTTTTAAGTAGGCTTAGGTTTCCAGATGTCCACCTCAAAAGTATATGATTGCCATTGGGGAGGATTAAAAAAGGAGAATCTATAATATGTAAATCAATTATTCTTTTTCACTGATGACTTTTTACTTAACATTTGGCAGCACAGTTTTTATAAATTTTATTTCTTAGTGTCTGTCTTTCTTTTTTTGTTTTAGAACAGCTGTCCGAAATGCTGATAGACTCACAACTCTTCTTAGTATAATTTTATGCACTTTCTTTTTCACTGGTTGATTCACACATTATTCCTTATATTCAAAAATCTTTCTGTTTCTGCATTCTGTAGAATAACATAATTCCATACCATTATGTTAACAGTCAAATACTAAAAACCCAACATTTATGGTACCTTGTGAATGGCATAGTTTGCTCAGGTATTTTCATATTATTATAAAAAAAACTGCCTTAAAAATAGCACCTTTAAAAGTTTGAGTCCCAGAGAGGTGGATTAATATTTTAAGATATCAATATGTTTTTTTCTTTCTCCCAGTGTTTCAATCTCCCCTCCCTCTCTCTGTACCCGCATAGTGTAGTTAACCCTTATGATGAGAAAAACAACTTTGTTTATATGAGTTGGTGCCTAGGCATTTTACAGGATGATAAACCTATTCACACCTAGAGTCTTGACATTTAGATAACTTTTACTATTTATTTATTTATTTATTTATTTATTTATTTATTTATTTATTATTGAAATGACACTGGTTTTCAAAATCATACAGGTTTTAAGTGTACAACTCAATAAAACATCATCTGTATACTGCACTGTGCACTCATCGCCCCAAGCAAAGTCTCTTTCTGTCTGTCTCCATTTCCCCCCTTTGCCCACTTCCACCTAACCTCCACCCCCTTTCCCTCTGGCAATTACCAAACTGTTGTCTATGTCTATGTATTTATATATATACTAGAGGCCTGATGCATGAAATTTGTGCAAGAGTAGGCCTTCATTCCCCCAACTGCCAGCACTGGCTTCCCTTTGGCACCCGGGACTTGGGCTTCCCTGGAAGGACGTCAAATCTATTAGCATATTATGCTTTTATTATTATAGATGTGTGTGTGTATATGTGTGTGTGTATAGATATATACATACGTTCACATGTTTTTTTGCTTAATCCCTTCACCTTCTTTCACCCAGTCCCCAAACCCCGCTCCCCTCTGACAGTTTTCAGTCTATTCCATGTATCTATGCCTCAATTTAGAGTTAAGCCCCTGAAAAGTTAGTGACCTTCACCCCAACCACCTTGTCTTATATGCTCTCTCTTTCCTGCTTACTTGTGACCGGGTATGGAGGATGGCTCTCCATAGCACCCCCTCCCCACTTTCTTGTTTCTGGGATCTATAAGTAATAAATCTTGTGACTCTACTTTGTGTGTGTGTGTGTGTGTGTGTGTGTGTGTGTGTGTGTGTGTGTGTGTGTGTGTTGAAACTGTACCTTCAATAGAAATGACCCTATAGGGTTCCCTTTCCCAAAGTGGGAGCCAGAATGCTGAGGAAACTACCTGCAGACCTCGCCCGAATGGGTGGCTTGTGCCCCTCATCCAGCATAATCTGCATATTCTTACTTCAGTACACTAGCTCCATCTTCTCAACAGAGCTCTGTATTTGATTGCCTCAGGGGAGGCAGTGAAGGGCTGAGTTCAGAAATAGCCTGCTTGTCTCTCTGACATATGTCATGGAAAAGCCTGAGCCCTCAGGGGAATTTTGAGAATTTTGTGGAGAAAGTAAAAGGTTGGTATTTAAAGGTATAGACAAAGTGTGTTTGGCCAGAAGCAAGCAAAGAAAAGAGCAGAGTATTCCTCTGGGAACTGTGTGTGAGTGAGGGTGAGGGTTGGGGGCAGGAGGGAGAGAGAGTTAGAGAGAAAGAGAGAGAATGAATGTGACTCAGAGAGCTCTGTAGTCCAGAGAGAAGGATCCTAATCCCTGCTTCCCTGCAATGCTGATGTAGCAGTAACTAGATCACACAGAGGAAATGGCTGCCTCATGCATGGAATAGAATGTGAAATTGATATGTAGCAGCCTTGGAGGAAAATTCCCTTTCCCCAAGAGTGACAAGGAAACCATGGGAGTTACCAGATATCTTGGGCCATGCAACATGGGAGAATGGACAGCAACTTGTGTGGAGCTATGACTATGAATCATTGCAAATATGCTCCCACCTTGCTGCTGCATGTGGAATCCTACCTACAGCATAGCTTTGGAGGAACGGGGATAGGGGATGAGTCTTAGGAAGAGCTCAGGATGTTTGTCCACCAATCCAGCAGAATAGAAACTTAGGATAGAAATATTACACTGCATTATAGAAAATAAATGTTTATAGTACATCTAAGTGTGTGATATAAGGGGCATAATTGCTATACAGTCAAGAACTATTTTCATCACTAAAAAAATTAAGGAAACATTTACATAAAATAAAATACATCATTTTAATACACAGTTCTGTGAATCTGGGCAAACATTTTGTCTGTAACAATATAGAACAACTCTCTCCTACAAATTCCCCAGTGCTCCTTGTGCTTAATTCCTCTCCCCTGGCAACTATTGATCTGTTTTTTGTCCCTATAGTTTTGACTTTGCAAGAATATCACATAAATGGAATCATAAACTATTGAAGCCTTTTGAGTCTAGCTTCTTCCACTTAGAATAATGCATTTATATTCATCCAAATTGTTGTATCAGTAGTTCAGAAATTTGTTCCTTTTTATTACTGAGTAATATTTGACTGTAAGTATGTACCATGTTTGTTCCCGTAGGGTGATTAGAAATAAAGCTCATATAAAAGTAACATACAAATTTCTGTGTGAACATAGGTTTTCATTTTACTTGGGTAAATACTTAGTTGTAGGATTGCTGCATTATGTTTAACTTTATAAGATACTACTAAATCCATTTCTAAAGTGGTTGTAACAATATGTGCACTTATCTGCACTGTTTGAGTTCTATTTGCTTTGCTTTAAATTGTCAGTTTTTATTTTATTTGTTATTCTAATAGGTATGCAATAGTATTACATCATGGTTTTAATTTACATGGCTTATTTGCCATTTTGTATTTTTGATAAATTATCTGTTTAAATAGTTTTCTCACTTTTAATTTTTCATTCAGTTGTTGAATTTTGAGAATTCTTTATATATTCTGGCTACAAGTTCATAATCAAACATATTACTTGGAAACACCTTTTCCTAGTCTGTGCCTTAAATTATTTTCTTACTGGGTGGCTTAAAGACCAAAAGTTTTTGCATTTGATAAAGTCCAATAGATCAAATTGTCTTTTATGACTTATGCCTTTATGTAATATCTCAGAACTCTGCCTGTTCCATGGTTACAATCCCCCCTTTTCTTTTAGAAGTTTTATAATTTTTACAATTATGTCTATGGTCCATTTAGAGTTAAGTTTTGCATGGGGTACAAGGAATCTAGATTCTTTTCTGTTGTTTTTGCAGATAGATATATAACTTTCCAGTAATAGTTGTTAAAAAGGTTTCCCTTTCTCTGTTGAATGGACTTTGTACCTTTATTGAAATTCAGTTGAGCACATATATGACTGTTTTTTGATTTTCTATTATGTTCCATTGATCTGTATGTATATTCTTTCTCTAATACCAAACTCTTTTGACTATTATAGCTTTACAGTAAGTCTAGAAATTAAGAAGTATAAATCCTCCAGATTTTTTCCTCTTTTAACATTTCAGCTTTTCTTGTTTTATTGCCTTTCTCTGTAAATTTTAGAATGAGCTTGTCAATTCAAAAAAAGTCCTAATGGGATTTTGACTGGAATTGCAATAAATTTGCAGGTCAGTTTAGGGAAAATTGACATTTTAACAATGTTGAGTCATCTGGTGCATGAACATAATATATAACTCTATTTATTTAAGCCTCCTTTGATTTTTTAATTAGTATTGTGTAGTTTTGCATAAAGGTCTTGCAGATAATTTGAAAGATTTATATACATAAGTATTTCATAATTTTTGCTGTGATTGTAAATAATACTTTAAATCTCTAATTATTCATTGCTAGTATACAGAAATATGATTGAACATATATCTTGTTCTCTTGCCTAAACTCATATATTGGCTCATTTTTGTTACATTTTTTAGATCGTCTCTTTAGACAATTATGTTACCTGTAAATAGACTCTTTTATTTCTTCATTTCCATCTTGTTTGACTTTTTTTTTCTTTGCCTGTTGCCTTGATTTGTGCTTTCAGTACAATGTTGAATAGAAGTTATGAGGACGAACATTGACATTTTGCTCCCAGTCTTAGAGGAAAGCATTCAGTGTTTTACCATTAAGTATGATGTTAGCTTAGCTCTTTTGTGGGTACGCTTCATCAGCTTGTAGAAGTTCCCTTTTGTTCCTAGTTTTTCACAATAAGAAAATTTGTCTGTTTAAAATGTTCACTTACCTGGCAGTTAAAGTACCCAAACCTCTTATTACATGAGGGAGCTTCTGTCAAGATAATTTTAGTGTCCTGTACTTTGAGAGATGACTAGCGAATGCAGTTCCTGTGGTGCCAGCTCTAAGGCAAGCTTTGATGATTCTGAAGGGGGGAAACAAATGGACCAGATCTTTAGAGAAGAGAGGAGTGCTATTTATTGCCTGTACTGCAAACTCCACACATTGATATGTGGGCTGGGAGCCTTGAGAAATAATCCCAAGTATTGATATTTGGAAGCTGACTTTTAAGAGAAATTGAACCTTACACAATAGATGGGCAAAAGGTGTAGGTATTTGATCTAGGTGCTTGGTAGTGGCTTATGTTTTATCCATAAAGCTGTGTTTGTATTAGGATGGATCTCAACAACTCGCCTTGGACCAAAGAAGGCATACACATGTCCAATGCGGTTGTGCTTCATTATACAAGCCTCTGACGTGTTAGTGGTTGAGCATTGGTTCCCTGCTCTATGTAGTCTGCCAGGATGGCTTTAAAACTACAGAAATGAAAACTAAGTTCCACAAAGTTATAGTGGATGAGACATAGTTTCTAAATTGTATTCAAGGTTAGCTGGTAGTATTAGGTAAACCTGCCTAAATTCTGTTCTTCTTTGAATGATCAGTTCTAAGGCCACAGAGAGAACAACAGAGTTCAAGTTCTTATCATCCTCTTTCTCTTTCTCTCTGAGACTTCCTTGGGCTCATTACCTATTTAATCTACTAACAACAAAATACTCTCTTTTAAAAATCCCTGTCAGGAAAATGCAAATTAAAACCACACGGAGATTCTTTCTCTCACCCAATAGAATGAATATTATAATAAAACAACCAAGAATAAAACATAAAATAACAAGTTTAGGCAAGAATATGGAGAAATTGGGATGCTTGTGCACAGTGGTAGGAACTTAAATGAGGGCAACCACTACAAAAATTGGTATGACAGTTCCTCAAAAAATTAAAAATAGAATTAACACATGATCCAGCAATTTCACTCCCGGGTATATACCCAAAGAATTGAAAGTAAGGTCTCAAATAGATATTTTTATACTCATGTCTATAATAGCATTATTCACAACAGCCAAATGGTGGAAGCAGCTTAAGTGTCCATAGACAGGTAAGTGAATAAACAACATGTGGTGTATAAATACAATGGAATATCATTCAGCCTTAAAAATAAGGAAATTCTGGCACATGCTACAACATACATGAACCTTGGGGATATCCTATATAATAAAGAGGTATAGGCAAATTGACTGTCATGCCCTCGCACAATATGGCCGCCCCCATGTGGTCAAAGATGGCTGCCCGCATGTGGTAACAAGATGGGCACCACAAGATGCTGGCAGGGGAGGGCAGTTAGGGGCAACCAGGCCTGCAGGGGAGGGCAGTTGGGGGTGGCCAGGCCTGCAGAAGAGGGCAGTTGGGAATGACCAGGCTGGCAAAGGAGGGCAGTTGGGGGTGATTGGGCCAGCAGGGGAGGGCAGTTGGGGGCAATTGGGCCAGTAGGGGGGCAGTTAGGCATTGATCAGGCTGGCAGGGGAGTGGTTAGGGGGTGATCAGGCTGGAAGGCAGAAGTGGTTAGGGGCAATCAGGCAGGCAGGCAGGTGAGCAGTTGGGAGCCAGCAGTCCTGGATTGTGAGAGGGATATCCGACTGCTGGTTTAGGTCCCATCCCTGTAGGGTCCCAGATTGGAGAGGGTGCAGGCTGGGCTGAGGGACAATGCCCCTCCCCCAGTGCACAAATTTCATGCACCGGGCCTCAAGTCTATATATATATATATATATATATATATATATATATATATATATATATGCCTAAGTGACCATTATAGCCTCTAGTCATATATATATATATGCCTAAGTGACCATTGACCAAATGACCAGTTGACCAGTCGCTATGACACACACTAACCACCAGATGGCAGATGCTCAACACAGAAGTTGTTCCCACAGCCAACCTCTTGCGGCTGGCCAACCTCCTGCAGTTCCTCCCCACAGTGGCCGGTCAGCCCGGATCAGCCCCGATCAGGACTGGGTAAGATGGCCCCGATTGGCCCTGATTGCTGGCCAGGCCAAGGGACCCCACCCATCCACAAATTTGTGCACTGGGCCTCTAGTTATGTAATAAGCCAGTCACAAAAAGAAAAATAGCCCTAGCTGGTTTGGCTCAGTGGATAGAGCATCAGCCTGCGGACTGAAGGGTCCTGGGTTTGATTCCCACCAAGGACACATGTTCAGGTTGAGGGCTCGATCCCCAGTAGGGGGCATGCAGGAGGCAGCCAATCAATGATTCCCTCCCATCATTGATGTTTATATCTCTCTCTTTCTCTCCCTTCCTCTCTGAAATCAATAAAAATATCTTTAAAAAAAGACAAATACTGTATAATTCCATTTATATAAGCTCTCTAGTATAGTGAAATTAATAGAGGACAGAAAATACATGGTGGCTGCCAGAGGCTGGGGGGAGTGAGAAATGGAGAGTCGTTTAATGAGTTTAGAGTTTCAGTTTTACAAGATGAAAAGAGTTCTGAAGATTGGTTGCACAACAACATGAATGTACTTAACACTACTGAGCTGTGCACTTAAAAATGGTAAATTTTATGCTATACATATTTTAACATAATTTAAAATAAAAATAATTTTTAAACCACTAAAATATTCCTTTCAAAAAGAAGTTAGACTTGGCTGTCTCTCTCTCTCTCTCTCTCTCTCTCTCTCTCTCTCTCTCTCTCTCTCTGTCTTTTTTCATATCAGTTAATCTGTCCCCCAAGATCTCAAACTTTCCCTTAAGGAAATCTCTTTCTCCAGTTCAAACAGTCTTGCATCCTTTACTTAAGGTAAAGTTTAATACAAATACTTGATTGGGAGATACAATCCCAGGCAGGGAGACAGGGAAAAGAGGATAAAGAGTAAAAGAGGGGTAAGCAAATACAAGATGATAGTTACTGAACTGGCCACATCTTTATAAAAATCACCAATGGTTGTTCAGTCATGCTTGTGTTTTTATCTTATTTTTTTTTTTATTTTTATATTTTAAGAGTGTAGAGTAAGCATTGTGATAATATTTGTATCTACTAACGTCCTGATATTTTTAACTAGTAGGACATAAAAAACTCTTGGTTGGATTAGTTTAATCTGTAAAATGTTTAAGGATTTACCCCTATTCTATTAGTTGAGAGCTCATGGTGGGGGTGATTCAGGAACCCAAGCTCTGTCAGAGTTCTGAGCCAACTAACCTCCTGTTTGAAATGAAAGATAAAAATAAATAGGAAAGATTATGTTTCTTGTCATAGAACTTACAATGAAAAAGGGCATTACTTTTTTGAATTCAACTTCTCTTTGAGAATTTGATAATGGAATGAAGTTTTTGTTCAAATCTCAAACATTTTAATATTGTACTTTTTATTAAAATCTTTACTTTGATGTTTAAACTCAACATATATATATATATATATATATATATATATATATACATATACATATTATATATATATATTATATATATGGGACTAATTTAGAAAAAATAGCATGTTTGGTTTAGAATATTGTATGAATGACTTTTCTTACCCATTTGAGTATTTTCTAAACAAAAGATAAACTGTACACCTTGGCCCTAGAAGGATACACAAAGGAACAGGTTGGTCATTTGGGGGAAACTACCTTTTGAATGAAGTTGTATTAACCCAAGAGTCTGCTGGTCTCTTCCCCCAAGGAAAATAGCTAGTCTGGCTTTAGGTGGCATGTAATGAAGATCATGAAATAGTTCAAAGTCTTTCACACACTGTAAGTGTGATAATAATAAACAATATCCAATTTGTATTACATACCACCTTATGACTTAGCTAAGACAAGGTTTGTTATCCTCTACTTCCAAAAGAGAAAAATAAGACATAGAGAGTAAGGATTTGCCCAAAGTGGTATATTGATTTTATGCTCTGTAGACTATTTATTAATATTCCTAAACAAGAATATGAAATGGTAGACAGACCAGAGCATACCTGAAGATAATATTTGAACCAATATGAACAAAAAAGGCAGATTTGAAGATGTAAAATTCTGTTGTATGTTCAATTATAAATCTATACGTTGTGTCTACATCTAATTAAAATACATTTATATGGTACAATATCTACAATACATATCCAGGAGTCCTACTATACATACAGCAGTGAACTAAGTATTGAGAAATATATTGAGACCAACCAGTCCTTGTCTTCAAGAGTTCACTATATAGTTAGAGCCATAGACAAAAATGCTATGAAACAGTCACATATATTCAGTGCTATGAAAAAGGCCCAAAACATTACAGGTATTATGATTATGGAATATGAGTATATAATAATAATAATACCTACAATACCTTGGGCCATTTTTATTATTTGAGATTTTTATTAATTTTTTACTTACAGTTGACATTCAATATTATTTTATATTAGTTTCTGGTATACAGTATAGTAGTTAGACAACATATAATTTACACAGTGATTTTTTGGCCCCATCCCATTATTTTAAGTATCCACCTGGCACCATATATAGTTATTAAAATATTAACTATATTTCCTTTGCTATATTTTACACTCCCATGACTATTTTGCAACTACCAGTTTGTACTTCTTGATTCCTTCACTTTTTTCACTCAGGTCCCCAAACCCCCTTCCATATAGCAACCATCAGTTTGTTCTCTACCTCTAGGAGTTTGTTTCTGTTTTATTTGTTTATTTTGTTGTTTTTTAGATTCCACATATAAGTGAAATCGTATGGTATTTGTCCTTGACTGACTTATTTCACTTAGTATAATCCCTCTAACTCCACCCATACTATTGCAAATGATAAGATTTCATTAGTTTTTATGGCCTAGTAATATTTCACTATATATACACACCACTACATTTTTATCCACTCATTTATTGATGGGCACTTGGGTTGCTTCTAGTATATTCTTTATTTTAGTTATTGTATACTTCATTTCTGACTGGTTCTTTGGTATGGTTTCTATGTCATTTTTTATGCTTGCTATCTATTTCTTCGTTGAAGTTCTCACTAAATTCCTTTATGATTCTTATAACCATTGTTTTGAACTCTGTATCTGGTAGGTTGCTTTCCTCTATTTCATTTAGTTTTTTGTCCCCCCCGCCCCCGGAGATTTCTCCTATTCTTTCATTTGGGGAATGTTTTTTGATCTCCCCATTTTGGGTGCCTCTCTATGTTTGTTTCTCTATGTTAGATAGATATGCTATGTGTCACAGTCTTAGTAGTGTGGCCTTATATAGTAGGTGTCCTGTTGGGCCCAGTGGTGCAGTCTCTCTGATCCCCTTAGCTGAGTGCTCCCAGAGTATCACATGTGTTGATTCTGTGTGCTCTCCCATTGTAGATGAGCCTTGATTGCTGTTGGCATGTCCATGGGTGTGGTTGACCCTCAGGTTGGCTAGCTGTGAGGATTGACTATGACTTCGTTATACAAGCTGCTGTGTGTGGGCTGACCCCAGAAAGCTAAATTTGCCCCAGCAGGGTCTGGTTCTTGCTGAAACTTCTGTTTTGGTGTGTACTTGTGAAGCTAATTAGGTGGTGCTCTGTTATGGTCTGAGACCAGCCACTGGGTGTGTTGGTTCTGGGGACTTTTTGGAGGGACTCTGGTGCAGGTCAGTGTCAGACACTGCCTATCACCAAACATACACTAACTGTTAAGATACAAAATCATCCATGTTTGATATCTGTCTGTGCTGGGCCTGCATACTTCTGGGATGGGCTAGCTACAAACCAAGGCCAGCTTCTACAAGTGGTACCTTATGACTGTCACCACCTGCTAGCTGCCTGTTAGTCTCAACTACTAAATATACTCAGGTGGTACATGAGTTTCGTGAGGCAGGTTCTCAGGGAGTCATCCAGTAAAGGCAAACAGTATTTTCCATGTTAATACAGATTCAAACTCATTACCAGTGCTGGGTCTGAAGCCACTCAGCAAAAGTAACAGAGTACACCAAGATCAGCAGTCACCCACCTAGGGCCTGTGAACCTTTTCAGTGAGGATGGAGTTAGTAGAATTCATTAGGTAAAGCAAATTAAGATTTGGCTGTGTGAAGGGAGGAATGGTAATGCCTGTCACTTAACCCAGGTCTTGTTGAGATCTCTGTAGTTTCAAGGGAATGTGGAGTGAATGGAAAAACTTAGAAAATAGTAAAGCATTTTATTCTGTAATGGGAAAGGAGAATACTTGTGCAAAAGCTAAAGGCAAATTATTAGATTTATAGTATTTTATGAGCAAAAGTATTTACTCCCAGAATAAGTTAGGTGACAATAAAGAGACAGATATATACATTTTTGTTTTCTTAGAGGATGAAACCACATGAATTATAGGAAAAGTTTAATTATGAATTACTTTTGTCAGTTAAGCAGAGAACTCTGAGAGTTTGTGGATCTTATGGCCAAAAACTGTCTTTAAATATGGTAGATAATCTAATTTAGGTATCTGTCCTAGGGTCATAGACAATGATCTAAGTTCACCACACAATTTTCTCTTCCTGGATGCACGAGAAGACTATATCTCTCCTCTTTCAGGTTAGATTAGGACTGAGTTTCTTGTGACTGAGTTTTGGCCAATGGGATGTGTGCAGAAGAGATGTAAACCACTTTTAAGATTGGCCTTTAAAAATGTCTCATATATTCTGTTTCCCTTTCTCTTTTTATAATGAATCTAGAAGATAATAATATACTGAATCTGGAAGACAATATACCTTTTGTAGCTAAAAAGCAGAAGCAACTTGAATTATTGAATTATGGCTTAGCAGAACTACTGAGTAAAACCAACTTACATCAGACTATTACATGAGCAAAAAGCAAATGTTTGTTATGTTAAGCCGCTGATGGTTCAGGGGTTATTTGTTATTGAAGTATAGCCTGATTTATTCTCACAAATGTACTTCTCCTCCTAAAGGCCTTTGCATGCCACCTTTGTATTTTGTGGGAGTTGTTTATGAGAGTAGGTCTTTATAACTTATTTGTCATAGAAAGTGAGAGAGCAGAAATTAAGAAAAGCTTTTGTGTTCTTTGATTTGTGTACATAAACTGGTGAATTAAGATGGAATTTAGATAAGCCAATGGAGAAAAGTAGGCTTCAGGATTACAAGTTTGAAATTAATGTTGGACATGTTATGTGATAAGGATTTAGCCTTGTATCATGGGTGATTTTATAAATATACTTGAGGGCAAATCTTGTTGTCTTATAAGTTTAATTCCCTGTAATATCTAGTATCTATATACCATTTCCTAGGATACAGGGTGGAAAAAAGTAGGTATATAGGTGTGAGTATGCAAAACACAGAGTTTATTCCTATATTAGTATTTACTAATTATTGTTTTATTTTCCATATGAACAAATAAAAATTTAGATCGATTGGCTAATTCTCTTTTACTAGAAGAAGTAACTGCTTTAAAGAATTTCTCCTGTAAAGAATGTAAAACCCACTTTTACTCCGCCCTGTATTTGTTGATGGGTTGGTTCCTTGACTGGATCAGCTGAATTCTGGAGAAAATTTTCTCACTCCTTCAGTCAATAAATTCCTCTGAGAATTGTGAAGATGCTTATTCTTTTTTGTGTTTGGAATTGCCTTGAGTTGTCCACACACTCAAAGGAAGTAGCTTGTTTATATTACAATAGCATATTTATGCGGCTTCTTTTCTTGGCTTCCCCTCCCCTCCCAGATCTGCATTTTTCTGAACCCTTTTGTGCAGCATGCACTCACTCTTTGTAGAGATATTTCTCATTAGGTTGATTGTAAAAGCCAACACCGAATGTCAAGTCCAAGTTTGTTGCACAAGCAGTTTGGAAGGTCAGAATGATCTCCACAAGATGCATACCAGCAACTAACTCAATTTTTTATTTCCCCAAATGATTTTTCTTGTGAAATCTGGTTTTCACATCTTCCCATGCTTTTCCCTAATGATAGCCAGCTCATATACTGTTTTTCTTTTTCTTTTAAATCTCTGATTATTCCTTGGTGTGCTTTTTCCTAGAAGAGCATTTAGCCTGCAATGGGCACTAAATCAGTTTTTGTTGACTAGTTTAAAGATCTTGGTCTGAGCTGAAAAGGAATCTATGGGTCCAATCCTTTGCAATTTTAGGTGAGGAAACAAAATAATAGAGAATGGAAATGTTGTGGCCAAGGTCACACAGCTGATTAGGTGCAGACCTGCTGCTATTTCTAATGGTGCTACTCCTTTAATTATGTGCATAACTCAACAATTTCACAAAGCCATCATTAATCTCATCTGAACCTTATAAGAACTATGTGAGGGAGGAAACACAGACACTAGCAACCCTTTTGGTTTTTTAATAAACAAGGAAATTGAGGCCCAGAAAAAACACACACACACAAAAAGTCAAATCCTTGAATTATCTTATTCATTTATTCCACAAATTTCGATTGAGCCTCTATTGTGAGCTAAGCACTGTCCTCATTTTTTAAAAATATGAACAAAACAGACAAGAATCTGCCCTCCTTTATCAGGAACAAAAGAGAGAGTAAACAATATATAATAAACAATAATTTAAATGAGCAAGCTTGTCTTCTGTCTCCAATCCAGTGGTGTTTATCTTTACACTTTTGTTTATTGATTAAAACAAATAAAATTCTAGATTGTAATTCTCTTTTACTAGAGAAGTAACTGCTTTAAAGAATTTCTCCTATAAAGAATGCAAAACATTTCAGATGTAGCAATAAAAAGAGGGCTTCAGAGAGTTATATAATTTTATGTGCTCAAGAGAATATGGGGAAACATCAGTACATGTTCCCTTTCTCTCCTGCTTTGAGATTTATGATTGGTCTGTTACAATAATAATAACCGAATATTGGCGCAAGAGATATATTTGATTCAGTGGGTAACATTTGACAGCCGTAACTTGTGAAATGTAGAAAAGTTCTTACAGGAAGCTCCAGCAGAATATGTAATATGCAAGAAGGTATTCAGAAAAATAAAATCAAAGGAACCTGCTGCCCAATCTGTTTCATTAAATATGAAAATTAAAATGCCTTAACAAAATGCTTTTTCTTCCTCTCTCCTCCCAACAAACAATAGCTTTGGTAGGCAGCCTGAAATTGCTCATCAAGGAAAAAGACCAGAGTCAGACGCTAAATGGCTTCTTTTGAACGAAGCAATTAATACTAAAGGAACATGTTGACTCCACAGCATTTGTAAGGTAAAACATTCATTGTACTTCCTGGCACTCTATCAAGCCTCTCCTTGGCCTAAGTTAGTAGAGAAATGGTTTGCTGCATGATCTCTTGACCTCTGATAATCAGAAGGATTTGGCTGATAACTTGACAGCACCAGTTCTCTTTAGGACTGGAAATGTGCCTGGGAACTATACTCCTGGGTCCTTCTCACTCAGACCCTAACTTTCTGGCTTTGGCAGGCCCATAAGGCTGGCCTTTCCTCCATTACAACATAGAGATGTTACCCTATGCTTGTTTAGGTTTTGAAATGCATTAGAGTGATGCAACCAAGTATTATCTTAATTGTATTTGTTATGATCAGATTTTTCAAGAATATTACCTTCTTAGAGATCCTTATTGTTCATATGCTCATCCACTAATTTATGCATTTATTCAGAACACATTAATTAATGAGTTCCAATGTGTTGGAAACAGTATTGGGAGGGCTCTGGAGTAAAGACACAAAATAAAACCTGGTGCTTGTCCTCAAGGAGAGCTTAGTCCAGTATGGGGGGCTGTTAGGTGTGACAAAGAAGAAATTTTCTGCTACCGTTTTAGGTTCTTTCCGTTGGTCTAATAGTTAAATCTTTATTTTAAAAATATGTTTTTATTAATTTTAGAGAGAGAAGAAGGAAGAGGGAGAGAGAGATAAGAACATCAATGATGAGAGACAATCATTTATTAGCTGCCTCCTATACACCATCTCCTGCAATGGAGTCCACTACCCCGGCATGTGCCCTGACCAGGAATTGAACCAGGGACCTCCTGGTGCATGTGTCAATACAACAACTGAGCTATACAGGCCCAGATAATAATTAAATATTGGTGGGACAGATTAACAAGAAAACAAATTTAATTACATATGGGAACCCCACATTCATGAGAGACTCAGAGACAAAAAGGTAAAATGAGGTATATATGGCATCCTGAACCAAGGAGTGAGGTAAGATGCCTTGGGGCTTCAGATGGGAGGAAAGCAACTTGTAGGGCGATACCACAAGCAGATGTTTAGTAATTAGTAGTTTGCCCTGCCCTATATATAGGTCATAAAAAGTTATTTCTAGTGATAATTCTTAATATGAGCAAGGCCCCAGTTGGGATTCTTTATGGGAGAAGTAAAAGTATCTCTTAAGCCTGCAGGGTCTCCATAGCCTTTAGATCAAAATAATCCACATGCCAAAGTGATACCTTTTGGGGAGGCCTATTCTAAACCCCTTCACAGAGAAGTTGCTATGTCAATAAATCATGGCAGCTTAGGAAAGAGGCATATGCTCAGAGCGGGTGGGGGTGAGAGCTCTCTCTGGTAAGTGAATAGAGTAGTGGCTCTCTAACTGGGGAAGGCTGGATGGCTAGGATTACCCTTGTGCAACCCTATTACCCTCTCCTCTCAAGTGGAGACTTCTTTTTTTACTTGTTTTATGTATGCATATCCTATCTAATAAAAAGGGAATATGCTAATTGACTGTCATACCCTCAGAAAGATGGCAGCACCCACAGCCACAAGATGGCGGCGCCCAGTACCCTCAGCCCTGCTGGGGCAGCAGGCACGCTTGGCATGGCCAGGTCTGCCCCCAAGCGGGTCTGGCCGCTCTGCACGCCTGCCTCCAGAGTCCCCCAGTCCCCTCAGCCCCCCAGCCACCCAGGGCTGGCCTGAGGCACAGGCAAGCCTCCGATATCAGCTTCCCAGCTGCCCAGAGCCAGCCCGAGGCACAAGCAAGCCTCAATGTCAGCTACCCAGCTGCCTAGGGCTGGCCTGAGGTGCAGGTAAGCCTTCGATGGCAACATGCTCAGACACCCAGGGCCACCCGAGGCTCAGGTAACCAGGGCCGGCAGAGGTTTGCGTTGCCAGCAGTGGCAGCAGCAGAAGTGTGGTGGGGGTATCGCCTTCCCCTGCTCACTGGGTCGCCTCCCACTCCTGAGGGCTCCTGGACTGTGAGGGGGCAGGCCGGGCTGAGGGACGCCCCCCTCTCCAGTGCATGAATTTTCATGCACCGGGCCTCTAGTTTCTTTTTTTATTTTTATTTTTTTATTTTCTAGTTTCTTAAAAGAGTTTTTTTTTAAACAAAGGGTTTTACTAAAAAATACAAATGAACCATATAAATGATCTTTATGAACTCCTTTAATGTTCCAATAAATAATCCTGGTAGCAAGAGGCAGTGCCCTCCCTTTTTACATATAAGGAAAATATTTATCTTAAACATTTGGTAGTGCTGAAAACAGTCATCCTTATTTCTTCCTTCATGAGACCAACCTACTGAATTGAAGTATTTTCACATTCAATTTGGGAAGGTGATCAAATGGCACACAGCGAGTTAATATTTGTTGAAGGGGTAAATGATGACAGAGACTATACCTATCTTTGTATCAAATATCCATGTGAAATAAATCATAACATTTAGTTTGTTATCCTGAAAGTTAAATGAATTTTTTTTATCTAAGCAATAATAGATTCTACATGAGATTCTAAAGGGTTAGGGTTAGCGTTAGGGTTAGGGTTAGTAAGTGACCTTTTAGGTACCTGCCCACACTAGTGTGCTTATATTTGTGTTTTCCAATCTTGGATGGTAAAGGTAGATTTTATTCACTTAATTAATTTCTATACAACCACACGAAGAAGTCTTCTTAGTGGAAAAATATCACAGAAATTATGCTGATCTGAACACAAAGGAATACATATTTCATGATTTCCTTTAAATTAAGTTCTATAACATGAAAAACTAATGTATGGTGAAAAAAGTCAGTTATGTGGTGGGGGTGGATTGGTTATGAAGGAACATGGAGGATCTGGGTTGGTAGAAATGTCTTATATCTGAATCAGTTGGGTGTATCCATTAATAAATGTATACAGTTAGGAAAAAAGAAGTCTGCTTATATTCAAACAATAGATGTTATTGTTTAAACATTTTATCATATTAATGTGACATAATGAAGGGAAACTGTATTCTAGTCAGAAGCAGCAGTTCGAATTCTTGTTCTGTTATACACTATGTGCAATCTTGGACAAGTTTCTTTCCTTCCTTGGCTTCGGTTTGCTCAAGGATACTAATCCCAGATGATCTCCCTTTACTGTTTTGAGGATCAAAAGAAATGATCTAATTGATATTGTACTGTGAACTATAAAGTGCCACATAAATGAAGGTGCTTATTATTCCTTGAGCCCTGGGCCTGTCAGACCATATGATCTTTTTCCAGGGTTGTTTGTTTATAGTTGATTAATTCCTGCCCCCAATCCCTACCTCAGCCTGCTTTTTGAGGCCCACAGAGGTGGGAGACTGGCAAAGATATAAAAAGCCACAGCTTTCATGTCAACAATTCCTCTCCCACCCAGTCCTTCTTCCATCCCCCTATTCCTATGGCTTCTTAATCACAAGCCATGAATGAAGCAACACGTTCCAGCCCCACATTGGAATTCTGCCAGCTTGACGGCCTCAGATCTCAGAGAAGACCATCTTCCTTGGAAGAATTCTTCAAGGCTGACTTACTTTTCTCAGGGAGAGATTCCATTGCCTGCTCAAAAAAATGGAGTTTCTTTTTTGTTCTGTTTATATTGTGTTTTATTTTGAAAATGTCTTTAATGATCAGCAAAGTGCTCCTGCAAGAGCATCACCCTTTTCATCTTTTTCATCTCATGTCACATTAACTGTCCTGACAAAGTGCAAGGTGGATTTCTCACCACCAGCACGATGAGCACTGCTGATGCTTAGAACAGAGCTTGGCACTTTCCCTTAGTTCACAGCATCATTATAGACAATAAAAATTCTGGGAGCAGGACTTTCCTGGCAATTTTCTTTTGGGGGATGATGTATGAGACAGAGAAAAGTCCATTTTGGACTATGAGCTGCTGACATGGGGAAAACTACTTGTTCCAGATAAAATAAGTCAATTTAACTCAGAAGATACATGGAGGGTAGAGCTATACTCTTGTAAGGTGGCATGACCTTCTTCTAGTGTTAAAAATAAACAAACATTCTGCGCTCAGACAGAACTGGAAGGTTATGCTTCTTTTTTAAGTTGAGGGGATCTGGTCATGGAAGCAGAAAATGTGCTTGAATTTTAGTTTTGCCATTTACTATCTGGGCAATAA
The DNA here is from genome assembly GCF_951640355.1 of Cnephaeus nilssonii. Taxonomy (NCBI): domain Eukaryota; kingdom Metazoa; phylum Chordata; class Mammalia; order Chiroptera; family Vespertilionidae; genus Cnephaeus; species Cnephaeus nilssonii. Next base: position 46,456,461 of record NC_137074.1, read on the forward strand.
TAGGTCTGATGTATGTTTATTTATACGGTGGGAATAAAAATACCTGCTGTATCACCTCCTGATGTGTTTTGAGGGTTAAGGGGCAATTTATTTATTTATTTATTATTGATTTCAGAGAGAAAGGAAGAGGGAAAGAAAGATAGAAGCATCGGTGATGAGAGAGAATCATTGACTGGCTGCTTCCTGCACACTCCCTACTGGGAATCAAGCTCACAATAGAGCATGTGCCCTGACCAGGAATCGAACCAAGACCTCCTGGTTAATAGGTTGACACTCAACCACTGAGCCACACTACCCAGGCAAGGGTAATTTATTTTTGTGCAGGATACTTTCTGATTTTAAAGTATTTTCACATGAGAAGTTGAAAGTATGCACTTAGAAACATGGGTTTGGGGGCAGCAATATGTGTCTGAATCCCATTCTGATTATTTTCTAGCTCTGTGACCTTGTACAAGTTTCTTAAACTTGCTGAGCGTAGGTTTCCGCATTGTTCAAAAGTGAATTATAATATCAAAATTATAGGGCTGTTAGAAGTATTAAATAATACATGTGGTATGCACTCGATAAGTGGTTGCTGGTTATATCTTATTTGCTTCCTACCAACCTGTGAGGAAAGAAGAGCAGCTATTAATCACATGGTTTCCACTGAGAAACAGTTGGTAACTGGGGGCCCAGAAAGATAAAGTGTGTTAACTCTTCCTAAATCTAGCAGGAATATCCTGTAAAGCCACATCAGTACTTGTGACTGCTCTTGGTTAGAATAAAACTGCATCTTTCCTTTGAAGTAGAAAACATTCTTTGTGAACGTTACCTGGGGAATAAAATGCCCCAAGATTATATGCTGTTGATTCATAGAAATCCTGATAATTCTGGCTCAGTGGAGTCCTTGGAGTCTGGGACATCCTCTACAGAAGATCTTTGCTTTTAATATTTCTGATACACCTCCCACATGGGGAGAAGGAAACAAGGATGTGTCAACCAAAAAGGAAAGTGTGATACTCATGGTAAATTGCTTTCAGAAGCCAGGAAGGTGTCGGTAGCACAAGACCATTATACAGATGTCTTCTCCCTCAGATAGTGGGTCTTGGAGGGTAGAATGTTAGAATTGGGAGATTCTTAGAAATAGTCTAAGCAATTATGTATGTGAATAAGCATAAGCTATTTACCAATGTTAAAATATGTACTGTTACCAAGGTGCCAAGTTAGTGATTAATTAGAACCAAGATTTGGGTCTCTCAACTCCCAATGTAGAAAGTTTCACCTTTGCTTTGGAGGTACTGTAGGAAATCTTGACATAAATATGACACTATCTTTGCCCTCAAAGCTGAAAATTGAGATAAAATGTGGACACATGTTTTTATCCACAGGTAAAGATCATAGTTCTTTTCAAAGTAATGTGGAGAGTCAGAGAAAACAAACTATACCTGGTTTGGAGAATCAGGTGTGGAAACCAAAAGCTTGGCCTTTGAGTACAACCTCGATGACCAGATGCATGGAAAAGAAAAAACAAGTAGATGCAATGAGTGACTATAGTAAAGAGATTATCATTTCTTTATGAGGTAGAGAGAGTGTAAGTTCTTCATCTACCCTAAGCCTCAGTTTCTCAGGAAAGTGAAAACAGGCATACTTTCCATGTATGGTTAGCTGATGTATGTGAAAGTGGTGTGCTCAAATACTCTTTTTCTCTCTCATTCTCTTTGGTCTATCTTCTGGGCTGTTGATGGTTCTGAATTTTCCTTGTGTCTTAAAAATCTGCATTAGACTTACATCACTGAGCTGTTATCAGAAGTGGGTAATAAAAATACCCTAACAATTAAAAATAAGTTTTCCACAATTGAAAGTCAGAAAGAGGGCATTTTTCCGAGTACAAATTCCCCATGAACACACTTTCACAGAGTAGGAGTGCTGTTCTTGACTAACCTTCATGTGTCTCTTCTGAAGCATGGGAAGCCATTGTGTTTAGGTAGAATCCTGATGACAGAGGGTTCTCAGAGCTGAGAGCATCAACTTGTAGAAAAAGAGACTGAAAAGGGAAGGAAGGGGTGTCAAATAAAGGAACAGAGTATTGGAAGTTAGAAGGAGGTAGGACTGCCAGAATTAATTAATAAAAATACAGAATGCTTAGTTAAATTTGAATTTCAGATAAACAAAAATATGACTTTTAATATAAGTATGTCCCACATATTATAGGGGACATACTTATCCTAAAATTTATTGTTTATCAGAAATTCAAATTTAACTGAGCATCCTGTATTTTATCTGGCTATCATACGTGGATGGAGCAGGAAGGCCAGGTGGTTAAGTAGTAATAAAAATGATTGTTTAAAGAAAGAGATTATAGTTCTAAAAGTGCCTAAGGTTTCACATCTTATTTTGACCCTGCATATATTAACAAAATATAAGTACTGTTCCTCTAACTATAGAGATGATAAAAGTTGATGTTCAGAGAGGTTGGGTGACTTACCTATGGACATGCCATAGGTTTGTGTTAAGCACTGAAGCTCAGTTATTTTTTAAATTTCTTATTTTGAGATATTTTTAGGCTTACAAAAAATTACAAAAATCATGCAGAGCATTCTTATAAACTCTTCACCCATCTCCCTCTAACATTAGCATCTTATACCAGTATAATTATAGAACAATATCAAAACTAAGATGTTAACCTTGGTACAGAACTAGCCATTAAAGTACAGACTTTATTAAGATTTCTCCAATTTTCCCACTGGTGTCCCTTTTCTCTCTCAGGATTCAATTCTTATTCCCACATTGCTGTCAGTTGTCATGTCTCCTTAGTCTCCTAAAATTTCACCATCTGGAACAGTTCCTCACAGTTTTTCCTTGTCTTTCATGATCCTAACACTTTTGAAGAATACTGATGAGTTATTTTGTAGAATTTTCTTTAGTCCAAGTTTGTCTGATGTTTTTTTAAAATTATATTGAAGTCATTGGGAAGACTACCAAAGAGACGATGTGTTCTTCTTAGAGCATATCAGATTATGTTGATACTCACTATTGGTGAAATTAATCTTGATCACTTAGTAAAGATGGCATCTGCTAGGCTTCTCCACTGTAAATGTACTACTTTGCCCTTTGTGATTACTAATATTATGAGAGGAGATACTTTGAGACTATACAAATATTCAGTTTCTACTTAAACTTTCACCTACTCATTTTGGCATCTATTGGTGAATCTTGCTTACTGCCATGTGGCGTTCTACTTATTTTATATTTTCTCATTTCTTCCACATTTATTAATTGGAATTCTTCTGTAGTAAAGAATTGTAGCTCCACTTCCATTTGAAATCAGTTATTGTAATTCAAAGTTTATCATTCTTTTTCCTAAGCATAAGTGAAAAAAAGTTAAGAGTTTGAGTTACTGTGAATGTATGATTGTGCAGAGGAAATGGATGGGGATAATTTATTCATTTCCCAAGTAATGATCAAACACATATTTCTATACAAAGCATGGCATGGGGCACTGTGAAAAAAATGCACAAAAACTTCCAAGGAGATTGATAAATCAAAGATTGATGCTTAAGTTCCTCTGTATAAAAGAGATAATGAAACTTCTCAACTAAATATTGAAATGATAAATGATTACATTGCTCATTATGGCAAGGATAAATGCATCATAATTCAGTTATCAAGTTCTCACTGCAAGGTCAGTTCTGTGTAGTGTAGAATAGCCCTCACCAGATGATCATGTATATGTGAGATCCTGATGTCTCCTTTCACGAGGCTATAAGCATTATAGCCTCTTTCTCCCAATTCATACAGAGAAGAACTCAATTAGAAGATAACAATTTGACTGCACTCGGGACTCATGATTTCTTTCCTGCCTGGAAGAGATTATGAGGCATCAGAGAATTCAAGCACTGCTTATCATGAGGAAATTGGGAATCAACTTACACATAGTACCTAGAAAAGTTAAACTTCTATTCTTGGTGCTTTCTTTCTTAACAGTTGACTGCAATAGACCATATGGGTATAATCTCAGTGACCAAATATCATGAGAGGATAAAGTACTGGCATGGTCAAAAGATTTTCAGTTCCACCAGCATGGCTCAGTGGTTGAGAATCTACCTATTAATTAGGAGGTTATGGTTCGATTCCCAGTCAGGGCACTTGCCCAGGTTGCGGGCTTAATCCCCAGTGTGGGCACACAGGAGGCAGCCGATCAATAATTTTCTCTCATGATTGATGTTTCTATCTCTCTCTCCTTCTCCCTTCCTCTCTGAAATCAATATATATATATATATATATATATATATATATATATATATATATATATATATAAATTAAAAAGATTTTCAAACTGTAGTCTATTATTTTAAGCAGTACGGTAGTCAATAAAGTTAAAAGACAGCTTTAAGGAGAACCCTAATTGTTTCTTTGTGTGGAGTGTAAAGTGATCAAAGAGGGGCAAATGTAGATTTTCCTTGTGTGGGTCAGTGGTTTCCTAGGGTCTCTCCTATGGAGGAATCATTTGAAAATTCAGGTAGCATGTGGATTGTGTAGGACACCCCCATGAGGAAGGCTGCTGTGAAGAGAAGTTAGCTCCATTATACTAATACCACTAAAAAAATATTTTCCTAACAGTAGAGATTTCATTCACATTCTTACTCAAATGCAGGACAGTTTGAGAAGAGGCAATAGCCTGCATTTTAGAGATGAGCAAAATGAGGTTCATTTCCATTAATCCATTATTGCTAACAATGCTGAATCTTCATCTTGGACCCAAGTGCTCTGATTCTAGAGTGTGATTTTCACCTTATGCTATGTGGACTCTGGTCAGCAATATTCCTGAAGTTTTTTATGAGTGTAAGTAGCATGGTCATATGTCCCATTTTGACCAGGACAGTTAAGATTTATGCTTTTTGTCACAACCTAATTATCAAAAATATGAATCTCTACTCTAAAAAATATGCCATTTTGAACCAGAAAATATGTGATCACCCTATTTATAGGAAGGTTCAGAGAAATTCCAACTTGAGCTGCATGCAATCTTTAAACTTATATTAAGGAAATCACTAATAACCCCCCTAAATGTTAAGAAATGATTATGTCATTTAATAATTATGTGAATTCTGATGTTGGAGTAGTATATAGATATATAATGACACACATTAACACACACATGTATATATAAAATATTTAATGACCTGGTAAAAAGGCTCTCAAAAAAGGCAAAATTATTATTGGATGTGTGTGTGTGTGTGTGTGTGTGTGTGTGTGTGTGTGTGTGATTATACTTGGGAAATGAGATTAATGGTTATTTTTAAAAAAATATGTTTCTGGATTTCCAAGTAGTCTACAATGATCATGTGAAAAAATTATAACCAAAAAAATCTTTTAAAAATATATTTTATTGATTTTTTTTACAGAGAGGAAGGGAGAGGGATAGAGAGTTAGAAATATCGATGAGAGAGAAACATTGATGAGCTGCCTCCTGCACACCCTCTACTGGGGATGTGTCAACCAAGGTACATGCTCTGGACCAGAATCAAACCTGGGACCCTTCAGTCCACAGGCCAACACTCACTCTATCAACTGAGCCAAACCAGTTAGGGCACACAAAAAAAATCTTTCAAATATCTCAGAATTACAGGGTCTCTATTAACATGAGAATATGAAATTGTTATCTTTGAGAAAAGGAGACCCCATAGATAAGTCTAACAACATTATAATTCTCACAAGTAGATCAGAGCTTTATATTATCAAGAACTTTCTGACCATATTTTCTCATTTAAACTTTAGATGAATGCTCACAGTTGTAAACTTAGCCCCCATTTTGCAGGTGAAGCTAAAATGCAGATATACAGTAAATGAGGCAGACCTGGGACTTCAGGTTGTCCAAACTAAGACCCTTTACCACTGACTCTTATCCTACATTGGCTTTTAAAGTGGACAGTGAGACACTGAGCTTATAATGAGAGGCTAATTCCTTTGTTTGTGCTGCTAGTTTTTCATCTTGTTTGTTTTATTATAGTTGCCATCCTAATGAACGTGAGTAGAATCTCAGTGTGGTTTTGATTTTCATTTTCCTGGTAGGGTTTTTAAAAGAGATTATTTTTTGTTAGTAGATTAAACAGGTAATAAGCCACAGTATGATGCAGGCCACTAAGAGAAGCTTTTCCTTTATTTAAGCAGCCTTTTAGTCAGTTGTTGCTGTTAAATTTTGTCTCAAACCATACAGAACACTGACTACAACTTAGAAACCTAGTTTCCAAGCATGCATTTGTTGTGATGTGCCTGCTGTATGATTTATGGTGACTTGCTTTCTCCTCTGGCTCTGGGTTTCTCCAGCTGCAGAATGAAAACGTGTAGCCAGATCACCTCTTTGATTCTCTCCAGCTCTGACAGTATGTGATTCCAGTCTTCTGAGCTCCTAGAGGAAGGAGTAAATTCCAAAGCTTAGTTCCAGAAGCACCCTGTCTAATTTGGGCTCTACTTTTCTTTGCATTTGGAAAAAGCCCAATGAAAAGGTCATTTTTGCAGACATCTTGAGGTTGCGCTCCAATGTCCTCATTAAATAACAGGAGCCCAGACTGGCAGGCTCAGGGGAATATTCGATCAAGGAGAAAAAGGCCAAGTCATTACTGGAACCCTATCATCAGAGCTGTAAACACAAGCATTCATTCCTGGGCTTTAGCTGAAAGCATGCACTATTGTGCCCTCTCTCCCTCTCCATATACAGGTTCCGTTTGTCAAATGTGTCTCACTATTCCGATAAGTCACTAGAGGCAGCAAGGGAGAAAGAGAAAGAAAGAAAATTACAACCGTAAATAGACTCTGAACATAGAAAGATCAAAATAGACAGCCTCTGGCTTTACTGGATGAGTCACCATTGCAGCCCAGACCACAAAAACAAGCGTGCATCTCTACTTAGTAGCAGTCTTCCTGTCTGGAAAGGAAACGTTGCTCTGATTTGGAGATATTGGCCATTTTACAGACTTCAAAGCAACTGAACAGACAAGATGGGGAATCGGTAAAATGTTTCCAAGTATTGTCTGGAGAACAGCTACTCAACTCTGATTTGAAGCTGCCTGGAAATGCTTTCATCTTTAACCAATGCTGGCTTTGTTTGTTTGTTTGTTTTGTATATTGGTCTTCAGTTCTGGTATATTATATGCATTTATTTTTCCTCAAGTAATGCAAGTTGTTTTTCTGGTTGAGACTTGGTTTCTTAGCACTGGGTTGAGCACTGTGGGGGATAGAGTGATGAATTGACTTAAAGACCGTTTAATGAAGAAGTAAGACAAGTACACACATCACAATATTATGAAAGAAAAAAAAATGGCCCTTGCCAGGTAGCTTAATTGGTTAGAGCATCGTCCTGATATGCCAAAGCTGAGGGTTTGGTCCCCAGTCAGGGCACACATAAGAATCAACAATGAATGTATAAATAAGTGAAACAACAAACTGACCTCTCTCTCTCTATCTCTCTCTCTCTCTCTCTCTCTCTCTCTCTCCACCTCCTTTCTTCTCTCTCTAGGGTGCTTGGACAGCAGAGGTGGACCTTGACAAATGTTCTACCAGATTGAGAGACTAGTGTGAAGAAAGCTCATGTGTATTCAGAATTTAGCAATGAGTCTAGGTTTAGTTTGGTGTGTAGTGAACAAGTAAGGGAGTAGAAGAGATAAAGTTTAGAAGAGAGATTGGGAAAAAATATGGAAGGGATTTGAATGCAAATATGAAGATTATAGGATTTGTTCGGTGAAGATGGGGAGGGAAGAAGCAGTTACTCTATGGGAAGATGATGCCAGCTGTGGGGAGAGAAAGATGAGGGAGAAGCAAGATTCAGAAAGATCAATTAGGAGACTATTGTTAAGAAATAAATACTTAATCATAACCCCTGGCTGTTGGCACAGAGCAGAGTTTCCTAAGTGATATGGGTGAGAAGAGTGAGTGTCTTTTGATCTTCCAACAGAGCTCTTAAATCCCTTGGAATTCCCTGGGTAATAGGAATGTCTTTTTTTTTTTCTAATGAGATAACTGGGGGCCCCTCGATGCCTTCAGGATGAGGGCAAGTCACCAAAAAGATCAAGGTATGATTAGAGGGTTGGAACTTTCAGCTCCATCTCCTAACTTCTGGAGAGGGGAGAGAAGAAAGTGGCAGGAGCTTAAGCCAATCACCAATGGCCAATGATTTAATCAACCATGTCAAAGGAGTAAAACTTTCATAATAACCCTTAAACAATGGGGTTCAGTGAGCTTCTGGGTTGATGAACACATTGAGGTACGGAGAGGAGGTGTGTTCAGAGGGCATGGAAGCTCCATGCACCTTCCCCTGTATGTTGCCCTCTGAATCTCTTCCATCTGGCTGTTTAAGCCTTGTATTCTTCAAAATAAACCAGTAATAGTAAGAAAAGTGTTTTCCTGAGACCTGCAAGCTGTTTTAGACAATTAATAAACCTGAGGAGAGAGTTGTGGGAACCTCCTGAAGTTATAACCACTTGGTCAGAAGTAAATGTGGCAGGTCTGGCCTCTGAAGTAGGGGTGGTCTTGTGGAAACCAGTTCTAAACCTGTGGGGTCTACACTAACTCTGATTCATTAGTGTTAAAGTGTTGGAGACTTCTTCAGTGTGGAAAACACTCCCACACACATTTGGTGTTAGAATTGTTGTGAATAAAAATAACCCACTGTCCCCCACCTAGAACATTCCTTCTGGGGTTGGAGAGAAGAAGATCTACAGAAAAGGTGAAGTTATTATGTCTGGACTTCTAATCGAGTCAGAGAGGATATCAATATAAACACATTCACAATCACAAAATGGTCCTGTGTCTGTTAAAGTTATTGAGCTAAGGGGTCAAAGAGATTCAGCTGTGGCCAACTCAGTAGGACACAAATAAAAGCAGATTGCCCACTTTATAGAGGAATTTGGGGCAAATAGTTTTAGCTGGCTTATTTGCACTGCAGGCTGTGATTGCTACTTGGGGTTCTGAATTCAATAGGTTGGCTACTCAACCACATTTTCTTTGCATTCTATGATTTCTTTCCAGCCATACTCCCAGCTTGTGGGCTTTAGAATGAAGTGCTGCTTGGAATGAAGAGCACCCACTTGTCTATATGTTGGTTCCTCTCTGCTGCCTGTTTGACCTTGGGGAAATTACTTTCTCTCTCTGGGCCTTGGTTTCCTATCTGCAAAATGATCATGTTACATTTTTCACTATCCAGGGTCCCATGCAGCTCCAACAGTTTAGGATGTATATTTAGAATAAGCAATTTCCATTACTAATGTTATCTTTCACAAAACAAACCCATCTCATAGAATCCTCCTGACAGCCCTAGGAACAAGCAGTGCAGGTATCATTATTTAAACACTAGAGACCTGGGGCATGAAATTCGTGCCTGTGGGGGAAGGGGGTGTCCCTCAGCCCAGCCTGCATCCTCTCCAATCTGGGACCCCTCAAGGGATGTCCGACTACCCATTTAGGCCCAATCCACAATCTAGGACTGCTGGTTCCCAACCACTCACCTACCTACCTGCCTGATTGCCCCTAAACTCTTCAGCCTGCCAACCAGATCACCCCCAACCACTCCCCCACAGGCCTGGTCGCCCCCAACTGCCCTCCCCTGCTGGCCTGGTCACCCCTAACTTCCCTCCCTTGCCAGCCTGGACGCTCCTAACTGCCCTCCCTGCTGGCCTGGTCACCCCTAACTTCCCTCCCTTGCCAGCCTGGACACCCCTAACTGCCCTCCCCTGTAGGCCTGATTGCCCCCAACTGCCCTCCCCTGCAGGCCTGATCTCCCCCAACTGCATTTCCTTGCAGGCCTGGTCCCTCCCAACTGCCCTCCCCTGCTAGCCTGATTGCCCACAACTGCCCTCCCCTGCAGGCCATTGTGTGTCCACATGGGGGCAGCCATCTTTGACCACAGGGGGGCAGTCATCCTGTGTGTTGGAGCGATGGTCAATTTGCATATTACCTCTTTATTATATAGGCTATTTTACAGAAGTGTAAATAGAGGCATAGAAACACATAGGAGGAAAGTAATCTTCACAAGGACCTGCAATGACTTAATGATATAGTCAGGACTAGATCAGGACATACAGTGATTTACTGACATAGTTAGGACTAGATCCTCAGCCACCTGACATCCAGCCCAAGTGCTCTCTGCACTCTCCCAGGCTACACCAACACCTAGGAAGGATCAGTGAAGTACATTTAAGGAACATGCTCAGTTTCCATGATTGTTCTTAAATAATCTATTTCCATTTTGTTCTCCTCAATGTGGCCAAGGCAAAGAAAGGGAACCATATACCAGGATCACTGAAGTTTTACTTGTGAAAGACATTTCTTTAAAAACCACCTCCTTTCATTGGGATGGGCAGATGTCAAGCTCCCATTTGCAGCCATTACTTTCAGGACCAGCTGCAGGAGGTTATGCACTTGGATTGTGGTCAGCAGGCAGAGGCTGGACCATCTACAATTCTTAGTGTGCATTATGGAGATTGTTATGGAGATCACACAAGGTCCAAATGGGATATTGGAGCTTATCTAATATTTATCTAGTGCTTGATCATTTCTATGCATTTATAATAGTTGTTTGCCATCTTCTTGAACTGCAATATCACTTCTGGAACCTGAACCTGATTGTCAGCCATCTGTTGACATGTTCACATAATTGTCCCATGGTCATCTCACATTCAATTCACGAAAGCAAGACTTGTGTTATCTTCCCCATATACTTCTCTTTTCTTTTCACATTGCATTGCCATCAATTCAGTCCAACAAGCTGAAACCTGATCTTTTAAAACCTATTCTTCTGCATTTAGTAAGTCCTGATTAAGTTTCCTCTGACTCTTTCACATGCAACCCTTTGTGTACTCATGTCCACTTTCCCCCTTCATGCCCTTTACCATACTTCCCTGGACTATCCAGGTAGCCTGCTGATTCCTCAGAGCCTTTGATAGGCATATATGCATTTAAATTTCTAAATGAAAATATAAGATGCATTTTCTCACACTTATTGACCATGAACTTTTTCCCCCCAGATCATTTTCTGGGAAATACTAGTCTAGCCATTCTAGATGAATTATAGTCCCTAATCATTGTCACATCTGTCCACCCCTCTTTGTCACTGCACTTGTTATTTCCTCTGCTTAGAATGCTCTTCTTCCTGACTCTTGCCATCTGGGGAAATCTAACACTTGTTTCACAACCCAATTCAAATGTCTCCTACCCTCTGAAGCTTTCTTTGATCCTAAGTCACAGCATAATCCCTAAGCTCTTAAAGAACTGAGTACTTGTCACTATTATAACAATTAAATTATATCCTACTTGTGTGCATTTGTGTCTATCTCCCAACACATTCTAAACCAGGAACTGTATTCTAACTCTTCTTTCTGTTACAATCGTAGAATTGTGATTCTGTTCTCTTTCACATTAATAGAGTAACTTATGGTTGATGCTTGATGAATCTGATGCACTAAACAAGCTTCAGTTCTAGTACAATGGTCTCCAGCCTCTTCACCTCCCCCACTACCTAGATCTAGAAGGGAACCACTGGGGGTTATACTGGAAACATTAGTTTAGAGAGAGAGAGAGAGATAGGACACGTATATTTGCAATTATAGTATAAGATCCTTATGGGAGGGGATATCAGGAAAAGGAAAGTCACTTGTGGAGACCAGATATTAGGGAAGATTCCTGAAGCTTCAGTATCAACATCTTACATTTACTGAGTACCCATTTTATGAAGGGAATTGAGCTGGGTGCTGTGGAAGCATATAAACCCTCAAGGAGCTTCTAATTTATAATGGGATTGCTTATAACTCCTGGTTCCCATAAAGTGAAACCAACTTTGCTAGCTAAATTTAGATAAATTAATTTTGATGATATGGGGTGTCAGAATCCAAGGGCAAATAGCTAGATCTTGAACTGAACTAGAACCATGAGATGGAGAGCTACAAGAAATCCAAGTAGTTCTACTTTTGCCATTACTCTCTCTATGCATCTGTTTTATATTTCTTTCTTGCTATAGGTGGGTATTCTTAGTGATTCAAGTTATTTATGATTCATAAAGCTCTGTTAGGTATGTGGCTAGCACTGAATATCACCTTTAGCATACATAGTTACCTTAGACACATCATTTCTCTAATTCTCCCATCTGTGAGATGAAAGATTCGACCCACGCAAATGTCAGCTGGGATGGCCTATTTTGACAAGTTCTGTCTTAAGTCATTTTTCAGACTTGATGGAATTATAAATAAATATAAAACACATGAGGAAATAATGACTCCCTGGGAAAATTCACATCCAACTCTGGATTCCAATGACCTTGGCCAGACAATAAAAGCTGTTTTGTTATAACAAGTGAGCAAAAGATTCCTCTCTGACGTGTAACTCTTCTGCCTAGGAATATTCCAGGCCTCTCTAACACCACTGCCTTCTGTTCTTGTCTCTGTTAGGGCAGCATTTACCTCTGCCCTATCTCCCATTTGAATTTCAACCCTGAGCTATACCAAGGATATATGCATATTTGAAATGTATTTGCCAAAGTATCTTCCAATACATTTACTTAGCTAAGTAACTCTTCAGTTTTGGGACATACATTTCCCATCTGTTCAATAATAATATTATAGGATTTACAAAGTGTTTTTATATCTATTACCTTATTTGGTTTCCACAATAATTAGTCAGTCAATAATCTTTCATTCAATAAGTCAGTCAACTATTTTTATTGAGGGTCTACAACATACCAGGCACCAGGTTAGGTGTAGGGATATAATATTGAACAAAATGGATATGATCCCTGCTCTGGTGGAGCTTATAGTCTAGAGGGGCAGAGTTAATATTTTTCTTCCTATTTTAAGACAAAGAGACTAAGGTGAGATGATTTGCCCCAGATGGATGGTAGAGCTAGGACTCATGTGGTCTTTCCATTCACAATCCAGGTCTCTATTTTTGCCACTGTTCTGCTCACTGCCATTGGATAATCCCTGAACACTCTCTAGGAGTTAACTGAAAAGAATAGCTAATACCAATGAGGATGTCAGAGTGGCAAATAGAGAAGCTCAAAGTGAAAAAGTAAGCAAATAAACCAGCTTCTGAAAACCCCAGACCTGGGGGGAGGGGAACAGATCTCAAATCAAAACAGGAACAACAGAACAGCAGCAGCCACTGGAAAACAAAAACAAAACTGTGTGTTTCCTAAAAGCTAGACCCCAGCAGGATGCCCTTACATTATACAAAGTGGCGTGTGATGTGAGCATGGCAGTCCCGCTGAGAACAGAACTAACTCTACATTTGTATCTTTCAAGCAGCAGTCCTGATTGACTGGCTGAGTTGGACTCGGAAGTGCATGGGCCACAGCTTTGCCTCTTGCCTGTTGAAGGATGCTCAGTAGGGGTTGCAGTGGGATGGCAAGGAGGAATGGGGTGATCAGGGAGAGGAAAGATGCCTCCCTTCATGGGGTATCTGCCACACTAACAACACATTATGCCTGCATTTCCAAGGCCAGCATCCTCCCCTTCTCACATCTCTGTATGTATCAAGTGCAGGCCTTGGTTGGTAGATGTGTAGAAAAAAAGATGTGATTTCCCCCTCTCCCTGAGCAGTAATAAGAAATCTTCTAAACTTCAATGGGCATTTATATGTGCTTCTGTGTCCCTCCATATTTAAGCTGGAAAATATTTCTCACACACTTCATAGCCCAGGGCACCTAATCCCACAAACAGTGGATGAAAACAGAGGCAAAAGAAGAGAGAATACTTTCTCAGACTTTCATTAAGGATTAAATAAGACAGGGAACTTGCCTCAAGAGGAGGGAGACATATGTAAACCATAATTCCATTATTATCAAATTAAGAGGCACGCGCATGTTTTGTGAAAGCCCAAAGGAGAAAATAATGGGTGGAGGCTTCAGAGTTGGACCCTGGAGGTAAAAGCTTGCTTAGTAAGAAAGTGTAGTGGGAGTTGAGAAAAGTGGGGAGGCAGGGAGAAAAATCACCATGTATGCCAAGGCTAGGAGGAATGAAAATGCATGACGTGTCAGGGAGTGTTTGATAAGATACTGATTGTGTTTCTGGTAACAACATACTTTGTGTAGTGAGATAAAATAGGTGATTGTTTTTTAAGGAAGGCTAGCTACTTTTACAACCAACCAACTAACCTCAGTGGCTTAAGAGAGTAAACTTTGATTTCTCACTCACTTCGTAGCCCAATGAAGGTTGGCAGGGGTTAATGATCCAGACAGTCATTCAGGGTCCCGCATCCCTTACATTCTGTCTTCCCATAGGTCCTTGAGTCTTTGCACTCAGCTGGTAGATGAAAAAAGAGAATGAGGATGGATCATGTACACATAGATTAAAGGAAGGCCAGGAATTGTGTACTGCACTCCTACTAACATTTCTTTGGCCAGAATCTAGCCACATAGCCACACTTAACTGCAAAGCATCCTGGGATATAGAGGGTAAGGGGAGACCATGTATTGTTGAGCAGAACATTCTCTACTCTAGTTTGGAGTCTGGAGAACAGGAGGATGGAAAGAATAAGGGATCTATGCGTACCTGCTGTGATGAAAGCCTTCTAGCTTCCTGACGGGGGGAAAGAATCATGGGGGCCTTTAGGTGAGAGGTGCCTATTGCCAGACTCCTGAGAAGAAAGGAGAAAGAAGATGAAAGATACTTATATCTAGACAGAAAACTTCTGCTCTAGCCATGAGTAAATGGACAAGAAACCATTTCAGCTGCGCTCTAAAAACCCTATCAAGTAGACAGTTCCAATATTTATAGAGTCCTCAGGGGTTACTGTTCTTAGCTGCGATCTTCACAATGATCTTGGGAGGAGGACCTGGTTGAGAATTATCACCCTCATTTTAGAAGTGGAGAAACCTATGCTAAGAGAGATTATATGACTAACCCAGGGTTGCACAGCAAGTAAGAGACAGACTTGCAACTCAAACCCATATTGTGTTCTTTCCACAATTCTAGGGAACCTTCTCTGCATAAAGGAGCTGCTGACCACTCTCTGGTAAGCTGACCTAGGTCAGACCCTAGACATGAGGCCAGGATCCTGGGAGAAATTTTCCTCAATCACCCTCCCTTCTGTCTGCCTGTCTTTTGGAATCAGTGAACCAACTCCTCGTTCAGAGAGCATGTACATGTTAGCTGTCAAACAGCTCATGCAACATCTGACAGCCCTAATATCACTGTTTGTATTATCAGACAATTACCAGCCGAGCTCATATTCATAATTTGACTAACAACTCGCAACCATGATTATTTTTCCTTTCCTGGCAAAACAAATATAGCAGCATTTTCTTTTCAGCATCAGCGCTGATGCTCCTTGGCATTCTATCAGTTGAAGGAATTAAAAAAAAATGTTAGTCGTACTCCCCCACATCTCACTAACTTTACAGTTCCCCATGGCATCTGTGTGCAGTGAACTGAGCTGTTGAGACTAAATGTAATTTGCAATCAAGCTTCTGTTAACATGGAAATGTACCGGCTGGTCTGCTGCAATATGGGTTCTCATTCTGTCTAGCATATGGTTGCATTAAATCCAGTCTCCAGAATGTCTCTTGTTACCACATTGTCAATCCGTGCAGAGCGGAGAACCCTAAAAAACCACTAAAGAAACATATTTTTGGAATTGGCTCTTCTATTGGATCTTGACAAGAGCTGTCCAAAGTCATACTTGGTTACTTGAAATTAACTAGCCCTGTCAGATCTATGCTCACCTACACACAGAGACACACAGTAAACTTGAAACCCAGTTAGATGCTCTGTACTCTAAAACATAGAAATTACACTGGAGGACAAAGGAAAAGGATAAAGTGAAGGACTTAGTTCTTTTGGTACATTTCAGATAGATTTATTGTTTTCTTTTCCTTGATATCTCAATATTTAAAGAGTGCCAGAATATTAGATTTGCATGGAACTTTAGTAGTCTTTGCAGCTAAAAGTACAGGTTCTGGAGTCAAATTGACTTGGGCTTGAATCCTGATGCTATCCTTAGCTTGGTAACCTTGGGCACATTCTGAAGCTTTGTCTGCCTCCATTTCTTCATCAATGAAATGGAGGGTAATAAAAGTACCCTCACCTTAACCGGTTTGGCTCAGTGGATAGAGTGTCGGCCTGCGGACTCAAGGGTCCTAGGTTCGATTCCTGTCAAGGGCATGTACCTTGGTTGTGGGCACATCCCCAGTAGGGGGTGTTCAGGAGGCAGTTGATCGATGCTTCTCTCTCATCGATGTTTCTAACTCTCTATCCCTCTCCCTTCCTCTCTGTAAAAAATCAATAAAATATATTTTAAAAAAGTACCCTCACAAATTAGGGTGTTGTGGGGGATTAAATGCCTAAACACAACACCTGACTCAATCAACAGTGGTCATTATTATTCAGTACCTCTTCTCCACCATCCCTACTCCCCTATCAGATGCTTAAATATCCCCACAACATCGCCCACCATTGTTCTCTTGCTCTGGTCTTGTGCCCCTTGGTGTCTGGAATGTCAGTTCCTTCTAGCACAGCCCACTCTCTCCTGTACAACCCTGTTAAGCAGTTTTTCCTAATCTTAAACACAAATCTCACCCCACCTCGAACCTTTCTTCTGGGACTCACAGAGAAAGTCTAATTGGGTGGTGGCCCTTTAGATATTTGGAGAGGCTACATGCACCCTGTAAGCACTCTCTATTCTCATTCAGGACCTCTTGTTCCTTCAACTTCCACAGTTTATGTAGCAGTGAGTCCCTTTACTAGCCTGGACTGCCACCCCCACCCCCTGCCTCCCCATCTCAGCCCATGCTGCATGGTGC
Source organism: Cnephaeus nilssonii (assembly GCF_951640355.1). Classification (NCBI taxonomy): domain Eukaryota; kingdom Metazoa; phylum Chordata; class Mammalia; order Chiroptera; family Vespertilionidae; genus Cnephaeus; species Cnephaeus nilssonii. The sequence goes on from NC_137074.1 coordinate 46,473,223, forward strand.
ACAGTATTCAGAGGAGCATGCTACCAGCCAGATCCTTCCTGATAAGAGACAATTTGCTGGATTACATACATCAATCCTTAAAAAAATAGACTTCTCCTTGGGAAATGTACAAATAACAGTTTTCAATAAATCATGTAGTACTTCAAATTCAATGGGGGGAGGACCTTTATGCCTATATGTCTCTGCATGATTTTTGTAGAGAGAAAAAATATTTTCCCCCAAATAAGCTAATGCCCTCTGCAAATCTGAAGTTGTACAGATTTTATTGGATGTGCTGCAAGCAGGAAATGTGGCCACCGAAGGTGTATGAGACACCAGAGTCCTGGGACATAATATTCTTTCAACATTTGAAGAGTACTTTGGAGGATCAGGAAAAAATGGGAAAATAAATTTCATTCATTTATTCTCTTAAAATCTATTTGTGTGCCAGATGCAGTGCTCAGTATCTAGGGTGGAGTGGTAAACAATCTGTTCCTGCCACAAAGATACCGGCAGATAGATTGAAGCCAATGAAGATCCAGGGCGGTGAGATCTATAGTACTTCCAAATGTGGGAGGCTCTGGGAACTACCTCCCCCAGTCTTGAGTAGCTCAAAGTCCAGAGACAATAAATATGCAAGCAAGTAATTGTCTTACTTATATTTAAAGATTACACAAAATGCTCTGAGCACTTTGAGGAAAAAAATTGTTCCACAAATATTTATTTAGCACCAGTATGAGCTAGAATCTTAAGTGAAGAACAAAAGGGACAGCCCTTGAAATTTATCAAAGTTACATTCTTGAGTATTTGTGGGCATGGATGTTAGACAAGTACACACAGAATTTATTGTTTATTTGTTTATTACTTTGCTTAACAACCATGATAAGTGACATGAAGGGAAAAAAAACAGAATTTTATTAAGAAATTAGATAAGGTCCTGATTAAATGCGGATGGGGTATCAAGATATGCTTCTCTAAGTTGTAAGTAAGTGGAGACCTGAGAGATGAGTAGAAATAAGAATGAGTGAGATGGCGGAAAGTGAGTGTGCAAAGATCCCTAAGAGGGACTGAGCTTAGAGAGTTTGAAGAACCGAAAAAAACACAGAGTGACAGGAGGGAAGAGGCCAGGAAGTGCTTCACAGATCAGGGGGTCTCACAATGGGAGATTGGCCACATCTAGAGGGAAAGACAGGACACTATAGGAAGAAGGGATAGCATAGTCAGAGGGGTGGATGCCCAACAGGACACACTGGGTCTGAGAGAAGTTCTACCTGTGCTCCTTGTGTATGTGGATGAAAAGTTCAGGGTATGGCCAGAAATGAAGAGGGGGCCTAGGTCATGTCATAAATGGATTCACAAACTATGTCAAGGGATTTATAATATCTGGATATACCATGTCTGTGGAAGCTTTAAATGGCCTTTTAATTTTTAAACATTTTATCTATCACCTCAACTTGTTCGTAATTTTTGTGAGGAGGGCAAGAACATAATTTTGTGTCTCTGTATCCCACTCCTACCTCCATTCTCAATTATTGTTGGTTACATTAAATCCCATCTTCTCTTTGCCACTTTGTTCCCAGCTCTGACTTGTGATCTGTGGTGGCTTTCTCTTTGCAATTCTCTGTATCTCCTAGGGTCTTTTGACATGGGAAACCGGCAGCTTCTGAAGATCCCAGGAGGCTCTCGCTACAACCCTGCATGAGCTTGTGACCCCCTTCTGCGTTCCAACAGAAAGGCTTCACTTAAAGGTGTAAAGGATGAATCATACCATGACGCAGAGCCTTGCAGCTGCCAGTTGGCCATCCCTTATTGAGATCACAGAAATCCCAGGCTTGTTAGACTATTTAGCCCAGCACCCAGGCTCGTTGGAGAAACTCATTAGCTCCATTTAATTAGGGAACCCAAACACTTCCAAACTGACTTTACTGTCAGCTCACTTCCCACAACCTCATTAATATATTTCTTAAAATTTTCGCACCTTTAATGTGGTAATGATTTTCTTAATTCTTTCAGCATCAGACTCCATAGATCCAAGCAATTTGCTAGAGAACAATTATACACATGGTAGTCACAATTCTTTGAACCAATATCTTTGGTATTATAAATATAAGATTTCCCCCCCCTCAATTTTCTTTCTACAGGCTAGACAAAGGTGGTCCTCAGGTTTAGTTCTATAATATTGCAGTTATTAAAACCACTTTTTCATAACATTTTACAGTTTTCAAAAAGTTTTTATATCAGCCAATTGAATCTCCTAAATGCTGAAATGAAGTATTATCTCCATTCAACAGATGAGAATATTGGACTCTGAGCATTTAAAGATTTCTCTGGGTGACAGGTACGTGCATGAAGTCCCTTCCTTCCCCTGCCTTAGAAGTGATAGAAGGGTTGACAATGAAGACACAGATTTCAGGTCCAAGTGGCTTGAGATACTGCTCTGTCAATACCAGAAACAGGGGTGATTGGCTCTCTACAAAAGATGCTGAATTCTGTTTAGGATGTGCCAAGTTTTAGCTCACTAGAGAACCTGAAGCTTAATAAATATTTGTATGTCTCTCAGCTGCACCCATATTGCATAAACACTTCTTCTCGACCTAGTAGAGGTCAATGTTTTTCCTAAGTCAGAAATATTTTAACTTTGCTGGAAAGTCCACAGTTAGAAGACAGTCTCTTACTACATCCTAAATATAGTCTTGTCATGCACTGTTCTTCTCTTCTGTCTTCTATTCAAGCTGACCCTGACACAGATTGGGGTATAGGTGATACTGACTTGATAACGTGTTCTCACATTCTTTACTTCACAGCACTTCTGTGAGATGTGACTTCTTGTCTCCGTCATGTCACTTAGGAAACGGGGCCCTGTTAAGGCATGAGAGTTATTCAATGGCAAATAACAAATGCTGGCGGCTTGAACTTGGACTTCTGTCTCAAACATCATGGCTGTTACACTGCATTCAGCTCAGCTCTTTGACCCTTCAATGTTTCTCTTCCCTTTTTCCTCTCTCTGGCTTTTCTATCTTTATTTAGGAATCTTCTGGGACTCTTCCTGCAGTCTTTTGATTGGACCTGCTTTTACAAAGGTTTGTCATATCAATCATACATGGCTTAATATGAATTTAAAACTTTGAGTTCCCTCTCTTAAATGTATACATATTTTCATGAACATCTTCTCCTTCTTCACTATGACAAATACTTCCTGAGCACTTACTATTCTTCTGGCACTGGGAATACAATGATAGATAATCATGCATCACCCATGTCCTCCTGGAGTTAACATGTCTATAATGTGGGAGCTGATATCTGCAAGTAGACTTCTGAGATCCACGTATCTAATGTGCAGTCAATTGTTTATACAATTCTGAAGAGATTTTAACCTTTAAATTTGGGGTTAGGGATATTTAGCCAAACACTCTTCCAGGTAACATATAGACAATGAACAGGAAAAGGTACATAAAATACTGATGTGTTTCACACTCCAAAACAAAGAAGTGGAGGTCCTTCTGTCAGATTGAGCACTATAATGTAACTGGGGGTGTGGGTGGGGATGCCTCCAAATAGCCGTAGGAACAGATCATATTTTGGTAGTTTCTTAAAGGTTTCTCCTTTTAATAAAGGGATATACATTGACTTTGCACCTTATCACAGTACTAAACTCAGAGGCCAGGAAATACTGAGTTTTATCTTGGTTCCTGCTAAAATTTTGGAATGGATCATTACACAATTGATCTGTGGGCCTTTGGAAGAAAAGGCACTGATCACTAGTAGTTAATGCAAGTTTACCACAAACTGGTATTTTCTTATCTTGCCACTAATTTGGTAAATCATCAACAGGATGAGGAAGTTTCATCAATGGACTTAACACAGCCTCCTGTGATGTGATTGGCACAAGATGGTGATATGTGAGCAGGATCACGTCCCAGTTGGGTAACAAAAATGCCTCTTAAGGTCTGCCAACAGATCCATTCACACTAAAAGAGATCTCTGGAGAGGATCAAAGCCTTTTTTTCTGGTGAATATCTTTTTTTTTCTGGTCAATATTTTTTATTAATGACTTGAAAGGTTATCTAGAAGAAAGAACATACAAATTTGCAGATAATGAAAAATTAAATGAAGAGCAAACACCACAGACTGGCCCAAAGAGATGGCCTTGTGTAGTGAACCAGCCCTGCAGGAACACTGGCCTGCCCTTTCTCTTGTCTCTGCTGCCTGTCTGCAGGGTAACATTGAAAAGGGGTAATATCTCTGACAATTGGGTCTCAGCACCTTTGAAAGGAAGCAGTATGGTTGTTTTTGCTTTTAGTTCAGTATGAGAATTTTTACAAAAGAGCTAGTATCATGCTTGGCATAGGTTTTCAATAAATTAATGCAATATTAATAACAATAATGAAGGATTGATATCTATAATGTTCTAGAGCTTCCAGAACACAGAACTAAAATGAACATGATAAGACAAATCAAAACTTAAGGTATGTCTATCTGAGTGATGCTGGAGGTATCAGGACTAAATTTATAACACTTGAAGCTTCTACGAAGTGTTCAGCACATATCAGGCACTTAAAATATGTGTTAATGATGGCTTAATGAGATGTTTTTGTTTGAAAAGAAGCAACACAAAGGAGGATCTTGTATTTGTATTATACTGCCTGATGCATTTATATATACAAAGGACTGCTCTGTTAAAAAGAATATGGATATATTTATTCTGCATTGTTCTAAAGAGAAAAACCAGCCCAAATTGGTGGGAGATAAAAAGAAAGATATTTTGGAGGACATTAGAAAACTTCTGCAGCAGTTGAGCTGTCTTATAATTGATCTGTGTGACCTGAGGGATGAGGTCCCTGCTGTCCACTCAGCTGGTTTTCTGACTGACACCTGGGCATCTCTGGTGGCCAAGGAGTGCATGGAAGCAGCCTTCATTAGCATGTCACCATTACTGAATGTCAGTTTTGTTTTGGGCACTGAGTCAATTGTCAGGGCCAAAGTAAAAGTATGTGGTTCCCACTTTGAATGAGATCACAGTCACTGGTAAGAAGGAGCCCCTAAGTGTCCTTGAAGGAACTGAGAAAGATTTCTCTTAGCTGTCACTTTCAGGCAGAGACCTGGGGGATTGGTAAGGAGTTTTCCCACAGCAAGCAAGTATTCCATTTATATATACACTAGAGAGAGGCCCGGTGCACGAAATTCGTGCACGGGGGGGTGTCCCTCAGCCCAGCCTGCACACTCTCACAATCCAGGACTACTGACTCCTAACTGCTTGCCTGCCTGCCTGCCTGATTGCCCCTAACCACTTCTGTCTACCAGCCTGATCGCCCCCTAACCACTCCCCTGCTGGCCCGATCGCCCCCAACTGCCCTCCCCTGCTTGCCCAATTGCCCCCAACTGCCCTCTCCTGCTGGCCTGATCTTGCTCCCAACTTCCCTCACCTGCTGGCCTGATGACCCCCAACTGCTTTCCCCTGCCGGCCTGGTTGCCCTTAACTGCCCTCCCCTGCAGGCCTGGTCCCACCCAATTGCCCTCTCCTGCTGGCCTGTTCACCCCCAACTGCCCTTCCCTGCCAACCTGATCTTGCCCCCAACTGCCCTCCCTTGACGGCCTGATGGCCCCCAACTGCCCTCCCCGTCGGCCTGATCACCCACAACTGCCCTCCCCTGCCGGCCATCTTGTGGTGACCATCTTGTGATGACATGGGGGTGGCCATCTTGTGGTGAAGTGAGGATGTCGTGCGAGGACCACCTAGGTTTTTATTAGTAGAGATATATTCCCTATATTATGGACAAAGAAGCTAAGATTTAGAAAGGCTAAGTAACTCACCCAAGGTCACATAGATAGGATGTGACAGAACCAGAATTTGACCAAGTTGTGTTGACTTCAGAGCCTGTGTCTTAACCACTCTGCTATTCACCGAGTGAGGCATTTTGCCCAGGATGGGCAGAGTTAGCCAGTGAGTCTCATCTCCAGGGTAGATTGCCTATAGAACTGAGAGCCCTGTTTGATTAAAAGAAGTTAAATTCTCCAGCATCTTCTTCCCTCTTATCCCATTATAGCTTCTTCTCTAGCAGTGAAGAAAGGAGAATTTTATGGGAACAGGACAATCTCAGAGCAGCTAGTGCATGGTGGATGGCAGAGAAAGCAATGCAGGAGATTACCAAGTAGCAAGAGAAGACAGCTCCTGCCTGCCAGACTGCAGGGAGGAGAGAGACACACAGAAATGGAAAGAAGTAAAAAGGTCAGGCCCTTTTGCCTTTTTTTTTTTTTAATCTGGGAGGTCCTTTGGGGGAGGTTTCTCTTTGTTTTTCATTTGGACCTGGGATGTCTACCATTTGGGAGCCCTTTGCTCCTGTGGAGCTCCAGAGCTGTGCACAGGGTCCCAGGTAAAGCCGAGAGGGGCTCTATGCTTGATGCACCTGTAGGTCTACTGGCCTGACCAGCCCAGAGCTCTCAAGAGGGAAAGGAGAAACGAACCCAGGAAAGATGCTCTTCTTAAAAGGCATAATTGGCTGACTTTTCTTGCTTCCTAGCTCTGACAGATGGAGGTGGGCAGGAGGTTAAGAAACCTCAACAGATGGCAGCAATCAGTGGGTGTTGGTGTCCATTTTTCATAAGTGCTGAAAAGATGGTCACCTTGTGCCTGATGATCAAACTCAACTCTGAGTCCCTCTGTCCTAGAACATAGAACAGTATGATCCTTTCTCAGCTTCCATGAGGAATGTTTCCAGAAAATGAGCATTACCTAGGGAATGAAATGGCTTCCCGGTGTTCTGTTTCAGTGGTGGAAATCTACTACCCGGTCCAATGTCCTGGTGTCTACAGAGATTTGTTTGTCTGTCTGCAAGGACAGACCTGAAAGTCAACTTGCTATAAACCCTTCCCTTGCCTTCTGATTGGTAAGAGAAAAATGTCCACATACTGCCATCTGCTGGTTACTACTGGTCACTGAAGTTTGAATGAAAAAGTTCACTAGACACTTAGGTCCAGGCTTTCTGCCAGGTTAACAAAGTAGCAATGAACAAAACACGGCTTCTGCCCTTAAGGGGATCCCCGTCTAATGGAAGAAATGGCCATGTTACCAAGTAATTAAAACTTAAAAAACACCATTTTAAGAAAATGTTGCCAAGTGTTACCAAAGTGAAGGAACTCTCTCTGGGGGCCTTGAAGCACGCATGAAAATAAGTAAAGGAAACCTCATTTTAAATGGAATGGGAAGCCCTAAAGTGGGACCATCTCCCACAAAGGCCACTGGTTGCAGTCTGCATAATCAGCAGGAAGAAGGAAGATAGAAATTATTTTAACAAGGGACGGCATTAATCACATGGGAATTCTATCTCCTGCTTTTAAGAAAAAGGAGTTAGATCTCTCCCTGCCCCAGTAACAACACACTGACCACCATTTGCAGCCAATGAGAAATGGCCACGACCTTGAACTCTGTGCTTCTCCAATGAACTTTTGTCCAAAACATCCCTCCCTTATTTCCCCCTAAAACCTAATAAAAATAAGTCCCTCTCCTTTGTTCTTCAGACTTGCTTGCTCATCCTGAAATGTAATCCTCTGTTATTTTCAAATAAACACACTTGCTGGTAAAAGAACTGGCAATTTGATTTTTAAAGTTGAAGTATGCTTTGTAGTTAACCAAGCAGGCAGGAGCCGGAGCACAGGGAACAGCATGGGCAAGTATAGGTTATAAGTTGTTAGTCTGGTTGGTAAATTAGAAACATGGGAAAGAAGCTGTAGACAAAAGCTGGAAGGAGGTGAAGGCCAGACTGTCAAGGGCCATGAATGTCTGACCAAGGCTGCAACACTATTCAAGATGGGCAGGAAAAAGATGGGGTCAGATTTTGATGGTAAAGGAATATTGACAACAAGTGGTTGTACATAAGTGGTAAAGGAATATGGACAATAAGTGGCTGCACATAAGCTTTCCAGCATTCTGAACCCTCTCATTATTTGAAATCTCTTATGCAAAGAAACCCATTATGTGAAGTAGGTGAAACCATACTATTCTGATTGAAGCAGAACTACTAGAGGTCCTGTGCCTGATGAATTGTTTCCCATCCCACTTCTCCCATCCTTGGTACCTGGGGACTCTTTGGGGCAATATTGATGACTCAGTAGAACCTACCACTGTGGAGGACTCCTTACCTAACTTGACCATCCCTGCTTGGTTTTAGAGGCAACCACAGCCTGTCCCTCCTATGACATGGGTGTTCATAAATTAGGTACTAGATCTTTTCCTATTTTTAAAATTAATTAATTGATTTTGAAGCATTTTTATGGTTTTCTATTTTATTTTTTTAAGACTTTAAGAATACTTTTAGATTCACAACAAAATTAAGAGGTAGGTACAGACATTTCTCATATGTTCCCTGCCACCACACATGCATAGCTTCCCCCATAATCAGCATCCCTTCACTAGAGTGGTACATTTGTTACAAGCAATGAACCTGTATTGACACAATATCACACAAAGTCCATAGTTGCTGTTAGGTTCACTCTTGGTATTGCTATACATTCTATACAAATGTTATACATGTTATACAAATGTATAACAGCATGAATCCATCATTATATGATACACTAGCGGCCCATTGCGGGAATATTCCTGTAAGAATAGGGCTTCCTGCAGCCTGAGCTAAGCTCCCACCCGTTTCCGCTGTCTCGCTCCCTCCTGTCTCCACTGCCTCGCTCCCACCCATCTCCACTGCCTCCCTCCCTCCCTTCTCTGCTGCCTCGCTCCTTCCTGTCTCCGCTGCCTTGCACCCTCCCTTCTCTGCTGCCTCGCTCACTCCCTTCTCCCCCGCCCCGCCTACTTCCCTCTTTTCTCCGCCACCCCACTTGCTTACTTCTCTGCAGCTTTGCTCCCTTCTGCAGTGCTTGGCTTCCTTCTCCACTGGCTTCAGTCTTCACTCTGTGCCTGGATATGCAAGTTAACTGCCATCTTGGTTGGGTTAATTTGCATATCACTCTTGATTGGCTGGTGGGTGTGGCTGGTGGGTGTAGTGGAGTGATGGTTAATTTGCATGTTACTATTTTATTAGATAGGATAGTATTTTCACTACCCTAAATAATCTTCTGTGCTTTATCTATTCATACCCCCTCCCATACCCTACTTCCTGGCAACCACTGAGCTTTTTATTGTCTCCATAATTTTGCCTTTTCCAAAATGTCATATAGTTGGAATCATACAGAATATAGCCTATTCATATTGACATTTTTTTTATCCCTTTTGCTAGAGTGGCTTACAGTTCTGGTGACCCCCATTTTATGGATAAATTAACTTTCTTAAATACACAAGCTATATCCCCTGGGCCCTGGCCCCCAGATTTATATTGCTGAAGGCAAATACTAGTATAGAGAGGTGGATAGAGACCATTTATCTCTGCAGTGTTTATGAAGCATCACTTGTCTGTCTCTAACACACTGTGTCCCAGTATGTTAACTCACATTCAGTATCTACAGCACACGTGCCATTCTCAATCCACAGATTATCAATGATGGAGTTCCGAGAAAGAATGCTTTCACTCTTACTAATAACATGAAAATTATTGCTTTCATTCAAGAACTGCACTCTGGGAAAGTATTCAAGAGCCTTCTGATGAGTGGCCGAATTATCAAGATCTGCTGGTCTTTCTGTTCTGTGAAGATTGTAGCCTCGGGGTGGCAAACTGTTTAGGAGTAACTGGTCCCTTGGAGGCAAAGTCTGTCTGTTTCACCAACAGGGTTATCTTCCTGCCTTTTTAGATCCACACTTTCAGATTCCACCCACCCATGGCATTTCCTCTATTTCCTTTCATGCTTCTTGTCTTTCCTCATGCCTTGCCCACTCTCCGCATGAGAGGGTCAGAACTGCCTCCTTCTTGCCATCTGACAGCTAACATCTGCATATCTTTTCAACTCGGCCCCCACCTTCTCTTGGAGGCCTTCACAAAAGACAGTTAACTTTCACTCAAAGACTTTCCCCAGTACTTGATTATATACAGAGTGTTTTCCACATGGTTGAACAGCTACTTCAATATCTATGATGACTCTCGTCTGCATTACTTAGGTTAATTGCTCTTTTCCTGAGGGCACACCAGTCAGTGTCCTTTTATGTTCCTGGTGACAAGTTCAATAAACATTAACTGAGTGAATATCACACGTTAGAGTGAATGGGTTGGGCCATTGTGTGTTTTATTACAGAAATTGAAAATGTAACTTAGCCTACTGACTGTGAGGAAGAACAGTGAGGCAGGAGTGTCTTTGCACAGTTTGTATGGATATCTCAGGCTCTCTTACCCCATTTATTTGTAACTATTGGTTTCCATGGTTTCTAAAATGTCATATATTTGACACGTCATTGTCTCTCTTCGTTAAATTGTAAACTTTTGAAGGAAAAAAATCATTTCATGCTTAGCTTGGGACCTGGCTAATAACTACTTTTTCAATTGATTTTCAATGTAAAAAAACAAAACAACCCTTACCCATCAGGCCTCACAGCTCCTGGCATGGGAAGGTAGTATAAATCCAACATATCTACCTGGATCTGCTCTAGGGACCAAGGAAGCCAGAGCACAGGAGCACAGCTGCCTGTGCTTCACCTTCAGTACAGCTCAGCTACTCTTGTCAGTTTCCATTCCTGGAGGCTATAATTTTCTCTTCATGCTGCCACACTGCACCATTTACTCCATATTATAAAATCTGAGAGACAGATCCTGATTGCTGTGGTTAATTACCATAGCCTCTGATTGGGTGGATTTTCCCTTCAAGTCATGCCATAGTTTCTGATCAGCTTATGTTTTGGTAACCCTTGCATCATGGTCCTACCTGGTCCAGTAAACTTTGACCAGAAGCAAGGTTTAGCCCAATGATTCCCCATGGGAGCGATTTGATTTTAAGGCGGGAGGAGGGGGGGTGATTCGAGAATGAGTTATTAGCAGTGAACTTTTTGCATTTCTTATGGTTCTAGTGGCCTCATATACAGTATATAAATATATATATTATGGCATATTTATGCATTTCAGTTCTCTAGTTCTCTATTATATGTTTTGAAACTTTAATTGCTATTTTTTCATATCACTTCATATTATTATTATTATTATTATTATTTAACAATTTCTTAGTGATTTCTTCCTCAGTACTTAAACTCTCTTTTCATTCTTTTATTTTTCTCTTTCATGGATGCCATGTTTTTTGGAAGCTTGTTTAGACCAAGTTAATGGCCTTTTAGGCTTCCTCTACATGAATAGGGTTCACTTTTTGAATAATAAGAATTATATGTCACAGGGGGGACATCAGGATTTTAGAGATACTTAGGTGGGGCATGGCCAAAAAAAGTTGGGAACCACTGGTCGAGGCTGAGATTAGAGCAGTAGCTGTGTAGGTCCTGAAAAAATAGTCATGTTTTGGCTGTGAGGTAGGCTGAATAATGACCCCCAAACAAATGTTCATGTTCTAATATCTGGAACCTTATGGCAAATGGGACTGTGTGGATGTGATTAAACCAAAGATGTTGAGATGGGAGGTTATTCTAGTCCTTATAAGAGGGAGGCAGTAGACTTAGAAAAAGGGGCAAAGATGTGCCAATGGAAGACGAAGAAAGAGAGGATGCTAGGCTCTGGCCTTGATGACAGAGAAAGGGCCATGAGCCTAGGAATGTAGCTGGCTTCTAGAAGCTGGAAAAGTCAAGGAAAAGGTTTCCCCTCAAGCTTCCAGAAGGAATGCGGCCTATAGACATCTGACATCCCAAACTATATGACAAATAATATGTGTTGCTTTAAGCCACCACATCTGTGGTGATTCTTTACAGCAGTATTAACAAATACAGGCTCTTTTAGGTTGTTAGGGCCACTGGTGTTTACTGATGAATGGATACAAAGTGTGAAAAAAGAGTGTCAGGGATAACTTGAAGAGTGTGTAATGGAGCCACTGGAAGAAAGGTATGTGCTTCATTATAATGGGGAAGACCTTCTCTGGGTGACACTGAGTCCTTATCTACCAGGCTATGTCCTTTCCGCTCTTACTATGCCTAGGAGCTGAGCCAGAATGACATTCACAGGAGATGCACCCAGCTCAGCTGGTCATATGCTTTCTTCGCTGCCATCGCCTCCTCCTGTTTCCCCAGCAGAGTTTCACACTCTCTGAAGCCTTTTCTATCAGCACTTCCTCACTGTTCTGTGACGGCAGCAGGCAGCACCGAGCTGGATGAGATTAGACACATCGATTTTATTTTAAGGCACAGCTGAGAAAACACTCAGGAAATAAAAGTTGTTTTGACATAAACTGTATTATCTGGAGGCCTGTTGATGGTCTGCTGATGGGATTCTTTGGCTGTGGAATGGATTCCTTACTCTGAGCTATGGGATGAATATCTTACTCTGAGAATGGCTGAGCATCACATAAGCCACTGCACTTCTCTCCTGTCTTCAGCCAAGGAAGAGTCACCAGTGTAGTGAAAAGAGCTGTAAGACAGGGGCATGGAATGCCTGATTCTGCGTCTGGCTTTGCTACTCATCTGCTGTCACTTTCTCGTTTTGAGCCTCAGTTTCCTCATCTGTAAATTGAGGGTGCTTGAAGCAGTGTTTGCCATGAGCCCCCTTGAGCCTGCTTCTCTGGTTCTCACTGAAGAAGCTGGAATGAGTGTTGAGCTAGCCAGGGTCTTAGCGCCCACCTTCTGTTCTGGGTTCTGAGGAGTAGGCACTGTACTATCTCTCTCATCTTCCCTTCCCTGTCATCCCACTGGGCTGTATTCTGACCCTAGAGCTGTCATAGCTCAAGCTGCATTAGACGGCTTGTTTCTATTTCAATTGGTTCATGATTCACACATCCACAGGATGGAGTGGTGAGGACAGACTCCATTTGCTAGAGTCCAAGGCAGATGGCCACACTTCCTTTCCAGAGTGAACATCAAATGCCAGGCACTCAGTGAGGGGCACCCTCCTTCTGGCTCAGAGCTCTGCGAGGCGGACACACAGGCCAGGTTCCGGCCACCTTCTGTTCTGGTTTGCCTAATGATGCTTTTGGCCAAAAACTAGGAAGAACAGAAAAAGAAAAGAAGGAACTGATTAGGCTATTAGGGAGTTTGGTTGGCATTCTTTATCCTTGGGGAGGAAGTTTCCATGAAAAAGGAAACACACAGACACAAATAAAGCACCATATAAATCTGATTTGTGACTATGCTCCATCTTCCTCCCTGGGTCAGGTTAACAAGTGGATACCTGCTGAGTCTATGTGAAAGGAGTTCTTATAAGTTCTGCCGTTCTCTCTCCTTTCTGATTGTGGGGAACCTGACCTGTCTCATAGCACCAAAGACTGAGTTACTGGTACCATGTATTGTGCAATGCATGGTATATAGACTAATAAAGGCTTGAATGAATAAGCAAATGGATTAAAATAATATCATCTATTTACTGGGGGACTTTATAATTGTTACATCACTCCTGGTTCTTAGGGGTCACATTTATAAAACAAAGACTCTGGCCAAACCTAATATAATAAAAAATATGTTGAATGTCAACATCATAGACATTCACCATCCACATTAGAGCATCCTTCTCACCATCTCAGATGGGACATAAATAATAACTATCACTACGGTTTTCAAACTGGTCTTACACCCATTTTTATCACCCAGTCCCCCAAACAGACCTGTGAACTAAGTTTCATTATCACTCTCTGTTTAGTTGGAGAAACTGAGGTTCTGAGACCTTTTAAGACCTTTAAATGGGAAGAGCAGGCATCACCTTTTTAAACATATTTTTGGCTTTCTCACCAACATCTAGTTTCACGGATATCACCGCATTTAATTCTGTTTGTCTTCATCTCGTTGGATGTCTTTTTCATTTCCCTTCACAGCTCAGTTGTCTTCCTTTCACACTCCCTCTTCTAAGGAATGAAACAAAATTACTCTCATTTTCACCAGAGATGTTTGCCCACTTCTCTGAAGCTGTCCTCAAAAGCACATTTTCTATCCCAAGAGCTTATCAAGGTATTTTTTTCTTTTTGCCCTAGACAAAGTCAATTTTCTTCTTAAAAAGAATCATTGTGAAAGCTGTTAAGATAGTAATGTTTATTGCCTTCAGAATTTTCTTCTAAGTAGCTGGCAGTTATTCCTATAGTGACAAAAATGTGCTCCTCTCACACTCCATTCACACCCTGCTGCCCTGGGTTTGTGTCATGCTGTACTCACAAATTTTTATTTCAATGCTAAATCATAGCATATTCTGTAAAAAAATATTTAAAATGATAGTTAATCTGAGAAATGCACTTGAAAAAAAGATAGTTTCTTTCTGGAATTATTTTTTTAAATAAAGAGATGAGCAAGGGCAGACTCAATTCTGGGAATTACAAAAAGTTTCCCAAAGAATGGGTCTCAGAAGGATGGCATAGTCTACTAGGTGAAGGAAGAGATGAAGGTAGTGTTTCAGGTAGAGAGAACAGGACAGACAAAGTGGAGGAGCATATAAAAGCATGGTTTGTGAAGGTAATGGAGACAGGTAAGCTGAGGGAAAGTAATAGAAAATTCTTAAAGAGTAGTTTGGGAAGAGGGAAGGGCAGAGTGATAGCTCCTGTTCTGGTGATTTCTTAAAACTGACTGGGGCCCAATGGCTATGAGAGGCAGGGAGCATTCATAAATTGGAGAACACTGCTCTAATGTGAGGCAGCAGTGTTTGTTAATGTTGATGTTGTTATGTATGTGTTCTTGCCATTATCACCAACAACCTGATGTCAGCTGTGAGTCCCAAACAAGAATGATATGATTCAGTGGCTGGTGTGGTTGAATTGTCTTGTATGTTGTTCCTGATCTTCAGAGTGCAGTGTGGGATGAGAAATGAGAAATAGGACATCTATTTTACTCTGGTCCTACCCACTCATACCCACATACTCGCTTAAGGGCAGGTGAAGTTTGACAGAGTGTTTTACTCTTGGTTTCATGAGCTGTGAAGGTCTCCTCTCCTCAGCCTTGGCTTGTAGAAGAATATAGAATGTGGCCTTCTCATGGATTGCCACTCTATGTTTAGTGTCAAAATTAATATTAAAATTCAAACTCCAAAGGAATACCTTTTGCTGGATGATGGGTGGATGGTTGTGGGGGTCAACTGAATGCTCAGGAGGAAGTGGGCAGAGTTGTGAACCTGAGCTGAGATGGGCTGCAGACCTCACTGGGACTTATGGATGTCAGTTAGCAACTCTTGGCAAATGACCTATGAGTTGAATTTTCTGAAAGTAAAGTGTAATTGAGTGGAAGGAACCCAGGCAGTCTGCAAGTTGACTGGGTGATTTCTTTTTCATGGTGGAAAGATAATCCCACACTGGAGTCAAGATGACCCCCTGCAAGGTGCTTGTAAATTGTCCTTCAAGAAGACCTTCTGGACGAAGCCGGGGCTGTGAGGGAAGCCCAGGTTCCTGGTGCCTGCTGGTGGCTGGAGGGAAGCCTGGGTCCCAGGTGCCAGAGGGAAGCTGGTGCAGGCAGCCGGGGGAAGGAAGGCCTACTCTTGCATGAATTTCATGCATCGGGCCTCTAGTTACATATAACTGCTGAGGTGATTTAGTGTAAAATCATCATGGGTTAGGGATAGAGGAAATGGGTTTGACCTCTCTCACTTCTCTCATAGCAATATGTTTGCCAATATATCTCAGACATCTCACTTTTCTTTTGTTATAGAAGCAGTGCACATAGCCTTTAGAATCAGACTACCTATGCAACTTTGGCAAAGTTATTCACTCTTGTTTCTTCTCAACTGCTTTGGCCATTAAGTGGAGAGATATTGTGAGAGCCAAATGATACAAATATATTAAGTGCCTAACAGAATGTTTTCCCTGCCCCCCAGCTTAGTAAATAGTACATTCTTCCTATTGTTTTTCTTATCCACATCTGCCTACTGCCTTCACCAAATGCTTTTTTTTTCAGATGCCATGACTATACACAATATTCCATGCTCTAGATCCAAAAGCATGGCACCAAGTCTAAATGCAATGATTGTGCCTAGCTGCTTTGTCCATTTTGTCACCTTTTATAGACTTATTTTATACCATTTTTATTGCATGAAGTAAATATTAATTGAGTACCTGTTAAATGTCAGGAACAATAGTATGTGCAATGATTAATGTGACAATTCTTGCTCTCAAAGACTTAACAATTAGTCAGGGAATGTCACAGTCTAGAAAGATTGATATTATAAGACAAATACTGTATGTACTGTAAAATAGGCTAAAGGATGTAAAGAGACAAAACCAAGACAGGTGTCATTTGAACAGTGGAAGGATGGTAACAACTGGAGGAAGCTCCATAGGGAAGGTAAGTTTGGAATAGAGTCTCAGGACTGTGAAGACTTTTGAGTTGGACTTGATGGGGAGGGACTCAAGGCAGAGGAAACATCCTGAGAAAAGTCATGGATGTAGAAGTGTGTGAGACAGGTCAGGGAATGGAGACATTTAGTTTAACTGTGAAGGAAATAGTGAGGAATATGGGTGAGGCATTATTGTTCAGAGTCTTTAATGATGGGATGATTTTATACTTAGTTTGATTTGCAATGAAGAAACATTGTGAGCTTTTTTTGAGCATGAGGGTAAGTAATATGACAAGGAAGATACTACAAGTTGTATCAGAAGTGGTGTTTACATCTGGCTCTTCAATGGACAGATGACGGCATGGGCTGGGTCTTTGGTGGCTGATATGGGAGAGGAGGGCAGCGTTCCAAGTTCTAAGTCGAGAGAAATATAAGGAAACAGAGGTAGAAAAGTCTCAAAAATAATTTGAAAACATAATATTGTAGGCTGCTATGAGCATTAGATACAAGTAGGAAATTTGGGGGAGATTATTTTAAAGGAAACATCATGGCAGGATCCCAAAGTTTATATCAGGAATGCTGGTTTCCATTTGTAAAGAGATCAGAGTACTTGTAAAGCTGTCAAACAGTTTAAATGAGTTTCCTCTGATTACTGTTTCTCTGAAGTCTAGTTTCTTAGAAGGTTTGTGTGCTATTAAAGTACTTTTTTATTGTGGTAAATACATGTAACATAAAAATACCATTTTAACTACTAAGTACATTCACATGTTGGGCAATCATCACCACTCTGTAGTTCCAGAACCTTTTCATCACCTCCAAAGGAAACCTGTAACTGGTAAGCAGTCACTCCCAACTCTTCCCTTCCCCAGCCCATGGCAACCACAGATGAATGGATAAACAATTTGTAATGTAGCCATACAATGGAATATTATTTGGCCATAAAAAGAAGTGATGTACTGATACATGCTACAACTGGATGAGCCTTGAAAGCATCATGCTATTTAAGTTTTTAATTTTGTTTTTATCTCAATGTCAACAAAAAATTACCAGTTGATATCTCATTTTTTGTATAAGCAATGATAACTTGTAGTTAAAAATATTCATAGGTCACAACAATTACATTTTAATTTAATGATTCTTGAATAGGGCTCTGCAAAATCTCAGAGGTTTTTGACCTATTTCAGAGGTTCGTTAAACTATTTTTGTCATGTAAAAGGTATCCACAAATTTCTCATGTTTGAAAAACTCTCAGCCTACTGCCAGGATCATTTGCTGTTGCAAGATACTCATGGAATATCCTGCTCAACACCTCAAGTGCTTTAAGGAGCCAGCTTAGTAACATAAACCCATGATGTGGCTGAGTGTGAAATAATGGGGAGAGGTAGGAACTCTGGCACCTTGGAAAAGTGCATGCCTCATGTAAAGAAGGAAAAAAACCAAACTCTAGATTTTTCATTGAAATCTCTCAATTATTAGTTTTTAGCATCTTGTTAAAAAATGGTAAAACATTGTGGACAAAACAAACAAATCTGCAGGAGTGATTAAAGACTTCCATCAATTAAAGAATATGCATGGTGTTTGTTTGACTGCCAACTCCACCCTTTGCACAAGATTCTTTTTTAAAAATCCTCACCCAAGGATATGTTTTTATTGATTTTAGAGGAAGTGAAAGGAAAAGGGGAGAGAGAGAGAGAGAGAGAGAGAGAGAGAGAGAGAGAGAGAGAGAGAGAGATTTATGTGAGAGAGAAACCTCAGTCAGTTGCCTCCTGTATGTGTCCTGACAGGGATCAAACCTGAAACCTGGGTATGTGCTCTAACCAAAAATTGAACCTGCAACCCTTTGGTGCATGGGACAACACTCCAAAGAACTGAGGTACACTGGCCAGGGCTCAACTCCACCCTTTAGATTCCATGATTTTCAGCATGTTCTGTCACCTCTCGGAATCTCTTCTCTCATCTACAAAATGTGTCTCTTGACAGTCTCTCCCTAATAGAATTGTCATGTATGTAAAGTGTTAATACAGTGTTGAAAGAGTACAGGCAATAATCCTATATAATAAAAACCTAATATGCAAATCGACGGAATGGTGGAATGACTAGTCACTATGACCACACTGACCACCAGAGGGCAGACACTCAATGCAGGAGCTGCCCCCAGCCAGCAGGCCCCAGGCCAGACAAGGCGGTTGCCAGAGGAGGCCCCCCAATTGCCCTGCTGGTCTCCCCGCAGATTGACCCTGATTGCCAGCCAGGCCTACTGACCCTACCCATGCACAAATTTTGTGCACCCAGACTCTAGTCTATATATATAAAAGCCTCAGTGACCATTATGATGGAATGATAGAACAAGTGGTCATTATGACATGCATTGACCACCAGGGGGCAGATGCTCAATGCAGAAGCTGCCCCCTGGTGGTCAGTGTGCTCCCACAGTGGGAGCGCCACTCAGCCAGAAGCCGGGCTCATGGCTGGCGGGCACAGCAGTGGTGTCAGGAGCCTCTCCTGCCTCCGAGGCAGTGCTAAGGAGTGGTGAGCCAAATGGTAAGGAACGAACAGGTGGGCAGTTAAGAGTGAGCAGATGGGTGGTAAGGAGTGAGCAAGTGGGCAGTTAGGAGTGAGCAGATGGGCAGTTAGGAGCGAAGGGTCCTGGATTGCGAGAGGGTGCAGGCCAGGCTGAGGGACCCCTGCCATCCCCCCACCCCCCATGCACAAATTTTGTGTATCAGATCTCTAGTCCTATTTAATAAAAGGCTAATGTGCAAATTTTCCCCTCAGGAGTTCGACTGACCAGGAGTTTGACTGCTCACTATGACATGCATTAACCACCAGGGGACAGTGTGGAACAAAGGAAGGCCCTGGCCAGCAGCCAGCAGCCAGGGGAAGGAAGGCCCAGATTGGCCCTGATCGCTGGCCAGGCCTAGGGACCCTTCCTGTGCACGAATTTTGTGCACTGGGCCTCTAGTACTAGATAACATTAGGTAATGTTATCAGATTGTTAATAATGAAATTAATAGCACAGTTTCTAAGTGGTTTTCCTTTCTGGAGATCTTGGAGTAATTTCAGAGGAGTTTGGTGAAATAATCCTGATAGTGATTCAACACCCTTTATGCTGAATATGATCTAGGGTAGTGTCTTTGAAATTTATTACACAAAATAGCTTTGTGATAGTCATCAAGTTATTTAATCTCCTTGTGCTGTTTTCCTACCTATAAAATGGTAGTACTATATAGTACCTTCCCCACATGGTTGTTTGGGTATTAAATAATTAATATTTGTATGGCACTTTACAACACCTCCTGGCACACAGTAAGGATTACATAGATAATTAGAAAAAAAATAAATATTAAAACACAAGTTGATCCAGCATAGACTTCTTATGGATCCTTTTTCCTCCAAGTGACTACTTCTCACTGAAACATTGATTCAGCTTGATGACACCTTGCTTTAGTTGGTATTTTAAATACAATTTTAGAATGTGCTAGCACAACTTAACTGTGTAATGATTCAAGATGGACCTGTGATCAACAATGACATTTTTTTCAGTGAATCTGGAGACCTTTGAGAATGTCAGACCTGTTGATGAAGCACCAAGGTTGGCATCTTACCTTTAGTTTATGAGTATTTCATAGACAGTTGTCCTGGTTATTTTCATGATTTACCAGTTCTAGGCTCAAGCCATAACATTTCTAGTAGATAAACAAGATTCTTTAATACAATTATGAGAGTTCTGTGAGGCACCAAGGTCAATGAGAAAGTAAATACTGGACTCAAGATAAAACTCATTACATGACTTTGGGAGAGTTACTCTTCCCTGTGTCTTGTTTTTTTTTTTCTCTCTCTAAAATGTATAGTTAAGGAAACAGACTTCTGTGTTTTCTACTGGGGCCTCCCCTTACCAACTTCTTACAAATGAGATATTATGGGAACCTCTAATATGTTCCCAGGTAGCAGGAGAGTTGTTCTGGTTGAATTGGGGTAAGTGCCTGTTCACTATATTCTCTTGGACTCAGCCTGTCTCACATGGTAACCCCTCAGGCATCTCTGTGGGAGCCTCAGGGCTCCCTAAAGCTCATTCTGAAAGCAACTGGGTAAGATTAGGCTATTAACTCTTAGCTAATAGTCCGTGATTCTAAGTATTTCTAAAAATACTTTTTTTTCAAATAAAGTGAATTTCTTCTAGCATAATAAATAAGTAAACCCTATCTACCTACATACACTTACTTGTATTTCACCAGAGTTAGAGACTCTGCTATTCAAATGGACCCTGGTATAAAATGAAAAGTTATTTTGCTGTGTAAACAACATTTAGAATGTTTTCTAAATTCTGTGCTTTACTCTTCTTAACATGAGGGACACTTTGGACTTGAGGCACAATTGTGAAAACTTAGGATGCTAGCTTTTTGTTCAGTTTCTACTTTTTGAGTCACTGGCATTTGTCACTCTTTTACCTCTCTTCAAAATTGGAATAATCAGAAAGAAAAGAAAAAGCTCTTTTTTTTTTTTAAAGGTATTTGAAATTTCACAAAGTATGCTGGCATCACAGCATTCCATGCATGTTTAATCATCATCTTCAAGACAGGAGGTTGGAGAAAAAATCAGGTTGTGATATTTGGCAACAGCAGGTGTGGGAAGGAGGGTGTTGACACCCTCTGAAAACGGATATGGCATGTTGTGTGGCAGGTTCCCTGTGCAGTTCCCACATCACCTGGGGTCCCAAACATGCTTTAAGAAAAACTCTAAGGCAGGGATGGGGAACCTTTTCTCTGCCAAGGGCTATTTGTATATTTATAACATAATTTGCAGGCCATATAAAATTATCAACTTAAAAATCAGCCTGCTATATTTGGTTAAACGTTTAATTAATTCACCCCTAATACATTGGCAGGGCCAGACAAAATGATTTTGAGGGCCTTATTTGTGGCCCACAGGCCAAATGTTCCCCACTCCTGCTCTAGGGAGTGGGGCTTGTCCTTCACATGACACGGGATCTCCTTTGGGAGTGAGGATGGCCTTTGCCAACCCCTTCTCTTCATAAAAACCTTAATGTTTTCTCTTTTGTGAGCCCCTGTCCCTGTGCATATTTCCCCCCTCCCCACCATTGTTGTTAAGTGAGTATCTTGCTTATGCATATGTAAGTCAGTGAGAGTACAGGGATACAGTTCTTGGCATTTGGGATGGAAACTATTAAAACTCAGAGTTAACCTAGGAACTCTCATATCCTACAATCAGGAGCAAGGCAGCAATAAACGGGTCACATATGTGCAAATTATGTCTTCTAACTTTATCACACACTCCAGTCTGTCTGCCACCCAGTGTTCCAGACATACAGGTTTCACCACTGCTTCCCTGTGGCTGGGCTGACTCATCCAACAAGCTCCTGCCCCTGGGTTTTATACAGCCTTCTCCATATTGACAGTAGATTGAAAAAGTGTGACACGCAGTTTTCAAACTTTTATGTTCATAGAAGTCATATGGAAGGACTTCTTAATATGGAGATTCCTGAACTTTCCTCAGAGATTCTAACCTAGTAAATAAAGAATGGGGCCTGGTTCCAGCCTCCATCCCCAGTGTGGGGCGTGCAGGAGGTAGCCGATTAATGATTTCTTTCTCATCATTGATGTTGCTATCTCTCTCTCCTTCTCCCTTCCTCTCTGAATTCAATAAAATTATATTTAAAAAAAATAATGTAGCCTGGGAATATGCATTTAAACAAGAGGTTCTCATGCCAGGTAGTGCCCGCACATGAACACATCCAAATACTGTCTTCAGGTTGTCTTTTCTGGGCATTGTACTAAAGGATGCCCTGACATGAAGGTCAGGCTGAGAGTGGAGTCACAAAGCCCAAACTGTAGGCAGGGCTTTGGTTCAAAGGGTCCCAGAATGCCAGCCATGTGCAAAACTCCTTATGTTGCAACAGCAAAGGCAGGAGTGTGGCTGGGTTAGGAAGTAAGACAGACAAAAAATAAATAAATAAATACTCCCACCCCCTCCCATGTGCTCTGGGCAACTATCTGAGGCTGTCTGTCTGCAATCTGATTACAGCACACAGGAACTCATCGGATGTCAAAACAGAATCACCAAGCACAGTCCCCAGCATATAATAAAGCTGAAAATGAAGTATAAACTTCGTGGCTTAGTTTTTTAGACCCTCAGTGATATGGCCTTCACCTTCAGTCCACCATCCCCTGCTTCACACATCCCAACAGAGCGGAATGACTGTTCAAGTGACTGTGCTTGGGGGTGGGGTTCACTCTAAATTGAGTCCTTAGAAACTCATTGTTCCAGTGCCCCTTCTTGGATACCTAGGACATACCCACCCTGATGTGTTTCTGGCTCCTCAGTGTTATATGTAGCCTTGTCTACCTGGCATGAGAAAAATTCTATAGTAGCTTCCTCTTTGAGTCACCTCCTATTTGGAACTAACAATTAATTGAATTATTTTCTTGCATTCATTATTTTGTCATGCCAGCTTAGGTTCTAAAATATAATTTTACCCTGAAAATTGGTCTTTTAGTCATGACGCTGATCTGAAAACAATAACAATTTGGTACTAGAAGCACAGAATGCCAGCCCCGAAAAGGACCTCACTTTGAACACATCCAAACTACTTTGAGGAAGCCAAAGGCCAAAGAGGAAAGCTTCCCCAAATGTCTACTTGTCCAACTACACCCGGAGAGTTAGTGAATGAAGGCTTAGAAGTAAGTCCCCATACCTACCAGATGGGTAATACCTTTCATCCTAACTAGGGCTCTTCATATTTGCTTGGGGTCTCAATGTTTCAAAAGCATGTCTTGGCACTGGTTATGGCACTGGGTGTGGGACTATGTTACTTGTGGGTCCTTCCCTTGTGGACCCCAAATATATAAAAAGGGAAAGGGAATTCATGCCGAGAGGAGCATGGGAAACTGGATCACCGTGAACTTGGATTAGGCCATTCTCTATCTGGAAAAATGGCTTGACTAATAAGGAAGGTGGACTGTGATGGCTGCCTGAGGTCTGCTTGAAGAACCTGTCCAGCTCTGTGATGGTTTCCACATCCACTCCAGGGCAACCCACATTTTCTCCTCAGCTCTATGAGCAAGGACACGCCCAGTGCTTAGCAGGAATGAGCCACACCCTGGATGTGAGTCAGGCCTCTAATCCAGCCAAGATGGGGGAGGCTGATAGGGGTGGGGCTGTGTCAAATTTCATATTCTCCCACCTTGCCCTTTCTTTGGTTTTATATAAGGAAGGGTGTTGCATGACAAGGCTCTGCCATGGGGCAGCCCTTTATTAGTTGCTTATTAATAATTATTAAGAGTATCAAGACAGTATCAGCAAAGCCAAAGCACGGGGCCTTTCGGTATTCAGGGCCCTGTGTCACTGCACACATTGCACACCCATAAAGCCAGCCTGGTGGGGGTGCATTAGGGAATCTGGTATGGAAAGTGAGGTGGGGCTTCACTTGGCCAATGGATACCAGACCATTGCTTCTAACCAAAGGCAGAAATGATGAAAATTCTTCTCCAGATGCACTGAATGTGAAAAATGGTGCGTGTGTTATTGAAGCTTGGTGCCCAGACAGTTTCAAGATATTGCACTTAGATTTGGTGGTAGTAAAGAGCAGACTGCGTATTTTGCAAAGAAGAAGCAGACAAGGGTAGGAAAAGGTGATCAGCAGACCATCACACAGCTTCTTAGTGTCAGATAAGGATTAAATATCAGGCCTTCTAACTTCCATGCCTCTGCTAGCCCTCAGTGAAGCTAAGTAACAATGAAATTGTTCTCTGTCATTGTAGATTAAATTGGAACTTGGGAATAAGAGTAAAATGCAGGAAGGGAAATGAGATAAATGATAATTGAATGGAGAAAACAAAACAGCTTAGAAAGCCAAAGCAGTTTGTCGGAGTCCAATCTGATATACAACATAAAGCAAAGCAGACAAATGTCTCGACAGCAAAACAAAACTGCATGAAGAAGATATTTTCAAATAAAATACGCATATTTCCAACCAGCCTTGAGCTCATCTGATAAGGGACAGATTGTCCAGAGTAAATAGAGAGAGAAAAGAAAGATGCTCTGGGCTGAATTTAGTCCCCTGTCAAAACCACAGAGAAACTAATTGCTTCTTCTCCTGCTTGTCATCTCTTCAGTAGCCAGGCCTGAGGGTCTGTGAAGGGAGACAGCATAGTTCATATATTTGTGTGTTTGTTCATTCATCCATCCATTCAACATTTCTTGAGCACCTCTATTAGCATTGTTCTGTACTAGATCCTAAAAAGAATGTTTAAAACATGACCCCTGCATTTAAGGAGAGTAGACAGATATGTATCAGGGGAGAAAACAAATCACAATAAATATAATACTAGTGATGCATGCTGTGTTCAAAAGAAGGACTGGATTGGCTACATAGTTTGTGAAGGCTATTCACACTGCTTACATCTCTCAGTTGATAACCTGCCTACAGGTTCCTATTTGCTTCCAAATGGTGGTCAGTATTTATTCATCATCACTGTGCTCCTCTTTCTTAAAGACTCCAGGGGAGGGGGCATAGCTGGTGAGTCAGGATGTGGGGTTCTTATAGACAGTGTCCATTTACCCTTAATTAGGCATGTTTATGAACCAGTTCTTCTTTGCATGATCCTCTAGGGGGAAAACCTGGGTTGAAGATGGTTTGGGTTCAGACCTGGTGAGGATCTGTGCCTACTGGCACTTTCTCATCCCCATCTGCTGCCCTAGGCATATGGGTAAGAAAAGAGTTCTGCTCAGGACAGGGAGAGGGCCAGCTATGTGATCATTGGGGTGTTACTCAGTACCCATCTGAAAAATGTCAGGATAGAAGTAGGTCTCATAAACAGTGCATTCTAATTCAAATAAGTACCACCTCCATTCTCTCTTAGTGACAGCAGGATTGAAGTAGAAGAGGAAGTGAAATATATTGCAAAGGCTGTCACAGAAAAGAGAGGAGGTACAAGACAACAAGAGAAATAATCTTAAGGTACCCATGTAATAATTTTCCAAGATTTTCTGCTCCTTACCTCTTGAGCATGTCACTCACCAGGAGATATATACATAGTCTATGAAATGACTGGAAATAATAGACAGAAGGTGAGTCTCATGTGTTAGCATTGGTCTCATCAGAACAGTGTTGCACATTCATGCTAATACTTAACATTTACAAAGCTCATAGCACATCCAGTATCTTATTTGCTCCCTCAGTAGCCCAGGAAGGTGGGTGGAGTCTTTATTATAATTCTCACTGCACAGAAGAAGCAACTGAGGTTTGGAAAAGACTAAGCTACTAGCTGCAGATCCCAGTGAGTGGCAGACGAGGGCCTAGGGCCAGGTTTTCTGTATGACATTCATTCTACCACTGGTCCTCTCCTGGATGCATTGTTCCTTGCTCCAGTTATTGCTGGGTACAGTATGACAGGAGCACAGCATGAGCGGGGAGAAGCATTCAGCGGCCCCTGGAAATATAGCGATAATGAGATAGCTGCTACGTGGACATGTGATGTCTTTTCACAGAGCCTCTTGCCCTTTAAAATAACACACTTCAAAGAGCAATGCATCCGTCGGTCCCACTCTTAAGAGAATAGGCTGGGATCCAGCATCTCACAGCTCTCCCCCACCTTTTTGCCCCCATCCTGAGCCATCATAAAGACACTTGGAGCTGAGCGGGAACAGTATTTGTCTCGCAATTACTTCTAATTGCACTGTAGTTTTGTGGTGCATAAGTGGAGTGACCTAGATACCAGTTATGTGAAACTCTCTTTTCATGCTTGGGTCTGTATTAAGGAGGAGGTATATCAGGGCACAGTGGCTCAGTGCATCTCCCAGTTAACATTTATACGTAACTCCACATCTTCACTTGTCAAATGGCCAGGTCTCCTTAACAGGCCAGATCTAAGGCTGCCTCTTTCACTGTAAGGCCTCTCTGGATTACTCCAGTCTCTAGATTCCCACAGCAATTTTCTGATCCTATCTTTGGTGCTCATCATTTTCCTTTTTTTTTTAAAAAAAAAATTGACCTTAGAGAGGGAGGAAGGGGGAGAGAGAAAGAAACATAGATGTGAAAGTGATACATCGACTGGTTGCCTCCGTATGTGCCCCAGCTGGTGATGGATCCTGCAACCTAGGTAGGCGCCTTGACTGGAAATCAAACTGGCGACCTTCAGGTACAAGGGTGATGCTCAATGAACTGAACCACTCCGGCCAGGGTTGGCACTCATCATTTTTTACATATTTCATCTTCCTGAACTTCTCATGCCAGCAGCAGTGTCTAATTAATTTTTCTCTTCTTGTCTACTCTGAGAACTGAGAATAGCCAAAGTAGTTGCTCAATTAAGTACTGTGAAATGAAAGCATAAACTGGTTATATTCTAGACATTGTAGAGGCATATAAATAGACCATTTATTCACTGGGACCTCTTCAAGGTGGCCTGAGGTGATTTACCAGTTTAACCTTATTTCCTGTGGAATATCTTCAGGACCTCATTGTGCCTGGAACTGTGCACATCATTTTTTTTTGAGAGGTGAGTGTCATATTTTTTTTTAAAAGGAAAATAACAACCTGAAATCCAACCAGAATAGTTCCCTAGTACACCTCAGTTTCTTCAGTCATCACATAAATACAATCTGACTTGTCCAGAGTCTGCTGAATAGAATAGAGAATTTGGGATGAAACATTTAAAAGCTCAGTCATAAATATCCAACACTTTATATTTTGTCTTCTTTCTTCCAAAAATCAGCCCTCTACCAGAGACTATGTCTCATTCATTTTGTTAAATCCTTATCAATTTTGAAAACTGAGAATGGCCCAGATAGTTGCTCACTTGAATGAAAGCATCAACTCATTATGTTCTAGACATTGTGGAGGTAGTAAAAGACAGGTGGATGCCTTTTCATAGTTTATACTGACTCTCTATGTAGAATCAATCCATTAAGATTCAATTACATTTTATAGCAATTGTTGCTATGCCAAGTGTTATTCTAGGTTCATTCTCAAATGCTTCCTTTCAAATTCAACATACCTAAAAGAGTGATGATACCCCCAATTTACAGATGACCAAAATATCAGCTCAAAATCATCAAAATATGATTCGCCATAGGGTGCAAAGCCATTAAATGGCAGATCGGGATTGATTAAGTAGATATTATTTAATCATCATTAATTCAATATGTACTTATTTAGTACTTACTACATGTTAATCTTTATGGGAGAATATGATGTAGTCATTAACTTCAAGGGGC
Source organism: Cnephaeus nilssonii (assembly GCF_951640355.1). Lineage (NCBI taxonomy): Eukaryota > Metazoa > Chordata > Mammalia > Chiroptera > Vespertilionidae > Cnephaeus > Cnephaeus nilssonii. The sequence goes on from NC_137074.1 coordinate 46,500,693, forward strand.
TCAAAGCATAGTGAGAGAGACATACACTTAAATGGAAAACAATAGCATGTGTCAAGTACTCTAATAGGATCACTGCCCAGAGATTCCAAGTATTTGTGTAGTGTTTCTGTTTGTCTCAGAGATATACTACTCTACATGTCCTCTATACCTGATACAAAAGTGGTGATGCTGCTGAAAATCATAAATATCCCATAAGTCAAATCATCATCAAAGAATTTTAATCCTATATAATAAAACCATAATTTGTAAATTGACTGGATGGTGGAATGACCTGTCTGTATAATGCACACTGACCACCAGAGGACAGACACTCAACACAGGAGCTGCCCCCTGATAGTCAGTGTGCTCCCATAGGGGGAGCACCACTCAGTCAGAAGCCGGGCTCATGGCAGGCCACCACAGCAGCAGTGGCAGGAACCTCTCCCACCACCTTTACTACAGGCAGGCAGTAAGGAGCGAGGGATCCTGGACTGCGAGAGCCACAGACTGTGAGAGGGATGTCTGACTGTCAGCTTAGGCCCAATCCCAGCAGGCAGACATCTCCCAAGGCGTCCTGGACTGCGAGAGGGTGCAGACCAGGCTGAGCCCCGCCCCCCCAAGGTGCACAAATTTTATGCACTGGGCCTATAGTTTTAATAATAGGATTGTAAGCTTCAGATTTAAACTTTCTTACAGTTAACTGGGGGCATACACATTCCATGGAGGAATGGACAGAAGGCTAATCCTGCTCACCCCATCAAAATATTTTAATGAAAGAGGAAGCTGGCAGAAAAAATCCAGGACTTCTTGAAGGAGAGGACAGGAGAGAGAGGTGTGTCACTGTAGAACGAGAAAGGCCCCACCCACAAACCCAGTTCCTCATCTCTGACAGGTTGAGTTCCACCCTGTAAACATCCTCAGTCCTTTCATTGACCCTTTGTGACTGAGCACTTCACACTCAGCCCACTCGGTGAGGTGAGATTCACTCTGAGTGGGTGACAGCACCAGGGCACCCTCCTGTTTGGCTTCATCTCTGCCAACCACACCTCTACCAGCCACTGCCTGTTGTCAGAGCCCCTTTGTCCAAGAAGAGAAAGAAGAGTCTTGAGCACCAGCTACAACCTAGTCAGGTAAGGCCAGATGGCTTGTCACCAGTTCTGCAAAGAGATCAGGTTTCTCTCTATAAACTGACTGCTCCTGTCTCTTAGCCTGCATTTCTTATCACCTCTGCCATTTCCTTGCAGTTCCAAGTAGGCCTATAGTTTTCCATGACCATAGGACCATCCACTCTTTCTCACTGCCCACAGCTGATGAGATTTGTAGACCAGCATTTCTAAGCTTATTCAATCACTTGGCACACTTATCTATAAGTTGATTTATAATCTTAAAAGCAGTGTAATCAGTATAATTTTCTCTATTCAGTGGCTTACTGAACTGAGGCTTGGTGACTTAGAGTGATTTTTTTCAAGTTTGATTAGCAGGCTAAGGCCAAAATTAGGTTGGATTCTTCCTTCTATCTCTACTATACCTCCCAACAGTGGTATCTTTATTTCAAAAAGGCAAAAGAAGGGAAAAGGGCTTCCTGAACTGTCAAATGACAAACATAAGGTAATATTTCCTTGCAGGCACGTTGGGATGGATATTTTTGAATTCATCTGAGAGTTTATGATGATATATAGGCTCCATCAAATAGGGCTATTTTTAGAGAACAAATGAGAATATGTATGTAAAGGGGCCCTGTAAACTAAAAAGTGATATGCAAATGCAGGAAGATGACTCCATGGAGCCTGAAACATGCTCTGGCTCTCTGTGTAAGATGGCTTTCATTTGGACTGAATGACACTCTCCTAATGTCAGCAGCTGCATTATGAGGCATAGATCACAAAGGCCCTGAGGAAATATTTAGCTTTTCAGTCTTACTGTGATATGTGGAAAAGCAAATCTCAACAGGAGGGAACAAAACACTTCCTAAATCTCTTCAAATTGACTCCGGCAATTTCCCCTCTTATGACAGCTATCATTATATAGTATTGTTCTACTATATAACAAGAAAATCTCATCTTCAGTGATTATGTAGTTTATTTTTTAAGTAATAATTTTAGCAATCATTTTTTCCTTCATTCTCAAAAGGTTGTATCATTCTTAGTTGTGGAAGGACATGTTTTGTGTGTGTGTGTTTGTGTGTGTGTGTGTGTGTGTGTGTGTGTGTGTGTGTGTGTGTGTGTTTGAGTTATGACAGTGCTAATATTCATCCCATGGGTTGAAATGCTACACAATCTTTGGCAGACTTCTGGATATTCTTAGTGTCTGTCTAACTCTAATGAACCTACAGGAATCACATACTCAATTACCTTATTCAAAATAGAGAAAATGAAGCCCAGAAAGATGACATAATGTGAACAAGGCCACCAGCCAGTGATCATTAGATCTGTAGGTCAAATGCAAGTCTCTGATTCCTTTACTGCTAATGGCATGGAGAAAATGGTGCAGGCATCCTTGGACAGAAGCATTAACTGTGTCATTTTAAGGATTGTACTGACTATCCTTTAAGAGTCCTTTCAATTAAAAGTTTGGGGGCACTTTGGCCTTTTCTTGGCATCTAGTGGAAATATTATACCCTGTAGAATAGGGGTGTTATCCACAAAAGCATTTTTCCTTACTAACTTGGTTCTTGTGGAATATTTGTTTCAGTCAAATTTTTGAACTTCTCCTTAGATGGAATGTTGGGAGATGAACAAGCAGTGGTGATGTCTTCATTTTATTCAACCAATCTAGATCTTTCCTTGTATCTTCTAGGATCCTTCTAAGGAGGTTTCGCTCATTTTAGAACTTGTAATGCTAGTTGGTCTTTTATTCAGAGTTGTAGAATCTAATGGCATGGTTGAACTTGAGAGTTCCTTTAATCCAGGGGCTGCAGACCAGCAGCCACAGGTTAATACAGCATACAGATGTGTTGTTTTTGTTGTTGTTGTATTGTTCTGCAGTGGTAAATAAAACTGAGATAGTTGCAAATATTTAACATTCAGGAAATTTCTTATAAAAATCAGTTATCTCATTTTTTCAGGAAAATTAGATCTGGTAATAATAGATCCACATTCCCACATGGAAAACAAACACTAGGCTTGGGCAGCATGCGTTTCCTCTAGATGGAGCATGGAGTTTGTCAATACTGATCACTTTTAATCTCATATGTGTTCAAACCATTCTCTTTCAAGGGAAACCTAGGTCTATATAATGCTAGGCCATGCCACATATAAATGGTACGAGGGAGTAGATGAAATTAATTCTTTGGCATTAACCTCTCATTATTTAAGAGTCAGGACAAGAAATGACTTCAGCAGGATATACCATTGGTCTTGATACTTATTCAGGATATTAATCCAGGTACTGAGTCTCAGAGACTTGAAAGTTAAAGTATTAAGCAAGCTGATACAGCTTCAGCATCATCTTCAGGTGCCTACCAAGAAAAAGAAAGGAAAATTGACAAATACAGGGTAACATCTTTTACTAAATATATAAATGACATAAATATAAGAACAGAAATGATGATGTCTGACGCATGAATAACACCACAATGCCCTGAATTCAGGGAAAAAAAGTGGTCAAATCCTGGAAACTAGCCCAATAATGTGTTTTCTATAATCAATTCACTAATAAGATAATTACCTCTTGATCACTTGTGGTGTATACCACCCTAACCTTGAGGATTTAGGGATGAAGAGCAATGACCCTTCTCCAAAGGGGCTTATTAGTATTGAAAATGTGTACACAAATAGTTTCAACACAGGGCAAAATATGATAAATAATGCATGACGTTAAAAGCAAATATTGTTGGTTTTACTGAGTAAGGATATATTCATGGCAACTAGATAGGTTGCCATCAGGGATGGTTGTAAGGAAGAAAGGATGTTTGACCTGGGCTTTGGACAGATAGAGGTGAAATGAGTTTACAGCAAAAGAATAATTTAAGCAAACTCATAAGACAGTACTTGCATGATAGAAAGAATTCTCAGGCTATTTATGGGACCAGTGGGACTGAAGAAGGGATGAGGCTGGCAATTTGGGTCTGCAGCAGATCCTGGGTGTTGAGTGATAGGCTGAGTTTCAGATCAGGCACAGCATTGTGAACTTGAAGAGCATTACAACTATTCACTGAACATTTTGTCCAAGCTCATGACCATCCAAATCTACAATGTGGCAGTGATAGAAAATCTGTGTAGATATCACTTAGCTCTGCTTTAAGTTTTTCAGAAGAATTAAGAGAGAAGAAAACAATTCTAAACACAGAGGACAGTATCAGATGCTTAGTGAGGGAGATAAGGTGGTAATATACAATGGAATTAAAAAGATGGATGAGCCCTGACCGGTTTGGCTCAGTGGATAGAACATCGGCCTATGGACTGAAGGGTCCCAGGTTCGATTCTGGTCAAGGGCATGTACCTTGGTTGCGGGCACATCCTCAGTGGGAGGTATGCAGGAGGCAGCTGATCGACGTTTCTCTCTCATTGATGTTTCTGACTCTCTATCCTTCTCCCTTCCTCTCTGTATTTATTTAAATCAATAAAATATATTTAAAAAAATAAAAATAAATAAAAAGATGGATGAGCCCTAGCTGGTTGTTACAAGCTCCTCCCCAGCCAGGGTCCTGGTTGGGGCTCCTGCAGGAGGCAACCAAATGATGTGAGAAAAACACATCAATATTTCTCCCTGTCTTTTCCTCTCTCTTCTACTCTCTCTAAAAGTCAATGGAAAAATATCATCCAGTGAGGATTAAGAAAGAAAGAAAGAAAGAAAGAAAGAAAGAAAGAAAGAAAGAAAGAAAGAAAGAAAGATTGATGAAAATATTTTTAAAATACATTGAGCAAATGTAAGAAATATTTTGGATACAAATATGGTCAATATTTTTAAAAATAAAGTCTATTCCTTTGGTTACAAAAGTGATGTTATATAAATTCTAACTTGTGGGATGTAGAGAGTTATGTTTAATTGATAAGCTTTGTCCTTTGGTCTGGGAATCAGTCATCCTTGTGAAATAGGTATAGAAGGTCCTTGAATGTCCTGGCCCTAGACTCTTCCATAATAAACACAGCTGGAGAATTCCACAAGTATCTGATAGAATTCCACTGTAGCTTATAGAATTCCTCATGGGTTGAACAGAAGGTTCTGGTCTTGTGAAGGGCTATGTCAGTCACCCCCAAAATGTTTCACACATACTCCAAGATGCTTGTGTAATTAACCAAACTTCTCTCATTTTTATGCACATTGTTGTGTATGAGATTAGTTCTGAATTATACATATATCTCAAAGACCTTTGCTTCAAGGGATATAGGTAGGTGATGTGCCACAGAGTAAAATGAGGTATGTGAACAAGATTCATTCATTTAAAACTATTTTACATCTATTCAATACAAACATCTGTTCAAGAATTATTCATTCAAATTATTAAATATGTGTTCTAAGGTTTGGAAAAACAACATCAGTGAGCACAAAGAAATAATTTCTGCCATCAAGCAGTTTACATTTCTAATTAGACAGATGGAAAATAAACAAAACTAGCCCTAGCCGGTTTTGCTCAGTGGATAGAGTGTCGGCCTGTGGACTGAAGGGTCCCAGGTTCGATTCCGGTCAAGGGCATGTATGGTTGTGGGCACATCCCAAGTAGGGAGTGTGCAGGAGGCAGCTGATCGATGTTTCTCTCTCATCGATGTTTCTAACTCTCTATCCCTCTCCCTTCCTCTCTGTAAAAATCAATAAAACTATATTAAAAAAAGAAAATAAACAAAACTAGTCAGTTAAATCCTATACAATTAAAGGGTAATATGCAAATTGACCTAACAGCAGAATGACCAGAATGCCCTCTGTCCCTCGCACTGGCCAGCCCTGCTCCTGATCAGCCCCCTGCCCCACCTGGCCTGCTCCTGATGGCCCCCATCAGGGGCGGGCCAGCTGGACACCACCAGAGCACGAATTGGTGCACTGGGCCTCTAGTATATAATATATGAGATATAGAAATAAATAGAACAGAAAAGGGGATAGGAAGTCTTAGAGAGTTGAGATTTTAGAGAGGGTGCTTAGGGAGGAATGAATTGTTATCTGAGTAAAGATCCTAATGATAAGAGGAAGTGAGCCAGGTAAATATCTAGAAAAAAAGCATCCCAGACAGTTGCAACAGCTAGTGCAGAGGTCCTGAGGCTAGGAGCATGGCTTATTGGCACCTTTAAGGAATAAGGCATAGATTGAATTGAGTGGAAAACTCTTTGGAAATAAAGTTAGAATAAATGATGGTGGAGAGGGATGGGGAAACAATAATGAAGGACTCTGAAAGACATAGTAAGAATTTTGACTTTCTCTTTTTATTGTTTAAAGTATTACAAATAGTAGTACATATGTCACTCTGAATAAAATAAGAACCATTTTAAAATGACATAGTCTGACTTACATTTCAAAGGGATCCCTCAATTTGTGTGTTAAGAATAGATAAGTGTGGGGTGGGGAGAAAGCAGGCAGAAGCAGGAAGTTCATTAGGGAGTTATTGCTACAGAACAGATGAGTGATGTGGAAGCTTGGACAAGCAGGTAGTGGTGGAAGTGATGACAAGTGATTGGATCTTGTGATTGACTAATTGAATGGGGAAGACAGCTAAGGATGACTCCAATATATTTGCTGAGCAACAAGTATAAAAGAGTGGCATTTATCTGAGATAGAGAAGACTATGAGAGAAAAGGTTTTATGGGAACAGCAGGAGCTTACTTTTGCACAGGTTAAATTGGAGATGTCAAGTAGTGAGCTAATACATGAATCCGGGATCCAGTGAAGGTTTCTGAGCTGAAGATAAAAAATGGGAGTCATCAATATACATGATATTTACATCAATGACATTAAATTAGATCACCAAAGAAGTTATTGTAGACAGAAAATATAAGAGGCAATGACCGACATGAGGTTCTCTAAGATTTTGGGTTAGGAAGGCGAGGAGAATTTAGTTAATAGTGTACCAAAGAGGAAGAGGCATGGTGAGTGGAAGTGGTCCATGGAGCAGAGAGGAGGATTTTATCACTAAAATTGTTTAGAATTCCCAACACATGGTATAATGAAAAGCATTTTTCATTTGCATTTTCTATAAACAATGTGCCCCTTAATCATTAACTGCATCCTGGATCAGGACACAACTACTACTCCCAACACCCTCTCTGTCTCTTTCTGGTTCCACAGGAACCACAAAAGGAGATGGAGAAGGAGCAGCTGGAGTGGTGGGCGAACTCCAGGTGAGAATGGTGTGTTCTGGTATCCGAGTGAATAAATCTTTAAGGAGGAGAGAGTGGTCAGGCAGCACAGATGCACTGAGTGGTAGAATGAGATGTTGTCAGAGATCTGAATGCAGCAAAGATGGTGTGGGTTCAACAGAGAAAAGGAGAAAAGGAATTGGAGCTGGTGATTGTACATGTTCCTTTTAATGAGATTATTTGTATCTAGAGGCCCGGTGCATGAAATTCGTGCATGGGGGTGTGTGTCCCTCAGCCCAGCCTGCACCCTCTCCAATCTGGGACCCCTCAAGGGATGTCCGACTGCCCGTTTAGGCCAGATCCAGATAGGATCAGGCCTAAATGGTCAGTCAGACATCCCTCTCACAATCTAGGACTGCTGGCTCCTAACTGCTCACCTGCCTGCCTTCCTGATTGCCCCTAAACACTTCTGCCTGCCAGCCTGATCACCCCTAAACACTCCTCTGCCAGCCTGATTGATGTCTAACTGCTCCCCTGCCAGCCTGATTGCCCCTAACTGCCCTCTCCTGCAGGTCTGGTCATCCCTAACTGCCCCCCCCCTGCAGGCCTGGTCCCCCCCAACTGCTCTCCCCTGCATGCCTGGGTCCACCCCAACTGCCCTTCCCTGCAGGCCTGGTCCCTCCCAACTGCCCTCCCTTGCCGGCCATCTTATGGCAGCCATCTTGTGTCCACATGTGGGCAGCCATCTTTGACCACATTGGGGCAGCCATCTTGTGTGTTGGAGTGATGGTCAATTTGCATATTACTCTTTCATTAGATAGGATTAAATAGGACAGAGGCCTGGTGCACAGGTGGGGGCCAGCTGGTTTGCCCTGAAGGGTGTCCTGGATCAGGGTGGGGGCTCCCTTGAGGCGTGGGGTGACCTGGGCAAGGGGACTGTGGTGGTTAGCAGGCCGGCCACGCCTCCCGGCGACCCAAGCAGAGGCCCTGGTATCTGGGATTTATTTATATTCTATAATTGAAACTTTGTAGCCTTGAGCAGAGGCCAAGGCAGGCCAGAGCTGCGGAAGCTTGGCTTCCTCCATCGCCAGGGTCAACTCAAGCCTCTTGCTCTCTCCAGCTCCGTGGCTGCTGCCATTTTTGTTTGGATTTATTTATCTTCTATAATTGAAACTTTGTAGCCTTGAGTGGAGTCCAGGGCCGGCCAGGGTGTGCAGAAAGCTTGGCTTCCTCCATTGCCAGGGAAACCCAAGCCTCCTGCTCTCTCCGTGGCCGCAGCCATCTTGGTTGGGTTAATTTGCATACTTGCTCCTGATTGGCTGATGGGCATGGCTTGTGGGTGTACCAGAGGTATGGTTAATTTGCATATTACTCTTTTATTAGATAGGATGGGATCCAGAGAAATGGGTGCAAGCTGGCTTTTTTTTTCTTAAGATAGGAGAAAGAGAATAGAACAAACTTTTGTAGAAATTGTAACTTGCTTGATACACATAGATATTTTATCTGTTCTACCCCTGTGAAGTTGTCCTGCTAAGAGTTACACTCTTACTTTTTTTTCCCTCCAGGGAAGGAAAATAAGTCTCAAGAGGTTGGAGATATCTGCCCCAAATCACATAACATATTAATAATAGATGGGATTCAAACCTGGGTTCTAGAGGTCAAGTTCATTTTCTCTTCACTACCACTGTCTTAGACTAGTCACTTTTAGAGATCATTTACAGCTTTAGAACTCTCTATAAAGCTCTCTGAAACATTCATTTTGTCATTAAGGATTTTTAATACACCCACGGGCATTCACAGTTATCAGCAATGTCTCCTGAATCAAATACTATTTACTAGATGAAGATGTTTGGGGTCTTAGGAGGAAAATAGAACTCAGCATCTGCATCAATGGAAACTTACAAGTATGGCCAATACAGGCCTCAGGTGGAACCTCTGTAGGCCAGAGGATAGGAATGCAATTTCTTAGGTCTATAATCACGGACTGAGTTTCATATTAATCTCTTCCTCTAGTGGTGGATTTGTATCTATTACTGACATTATGCTACACCTTCAATACTGTCTGCTGCTTTCTGTCCAAGTTCTTTCTATTTACATGGAGCTCCAAAACTACATTTCTGGGTCTTCAACCCTACCTTGTTCTGAATTGAGACATTGCTACTTTTTAAGCAAGGGTACATTGAAATAAATATTATTTAATCCAGTCCTAGACAATATGTGCAGGATAAAAAGCTTTGAACACCATTTGTCAACCCTCCCCACACCCTATCCCTATGGCAGCTGTTCTCTTCCATCATGGTCACCATAGAAAGGCAACTCCTGGAGTAAAATATTACCATTATTTTTCAACAGCAGATCACACTGTGACTGTGTAGTGTTTGGTTTTGTGCAAGAGCTCTTAGATGCATATGTATCCAGACAGCTCCGCCTGTCCCTATGGTGTCCTTATAATGCTCCTATTTCTCTTTGTACAGATTCCTATCTAGGGCTTTATCCAGCCTTCTGTAATTACCTATTTGCAGAATGGATTCTTTCACAGACAATGTACTTCTTAAGGGCAGAAATTGTATTGCTGGTTTTCTCCTACTCTCTACCTCTTCATTTTCCCTAGCATAGCACTTGGCACAGAGAGGGTTCCCCCAAAAATGTGTCTGAATCATTAAATCAAATTGATCGTTTTGCACCATGTAGAGTTAATCTGTCACAGGAGCAAAAGTGGAGTACTCAAGTTCAAGATATTCTTAGATGTAGAATTAACAAATTAGGCAAATCAAATTAATAACCACAGAAGACACCTGGTGTGGCTCATTTTGCTCTATAATCAGAGATATACAAGCCCATGTAGTGGATATGTCCATTTTGAAAATTTCACACCAGCATTACTCATGCCTATAATCCCTCAGTGGTGTTGGTATAATTAACAGCTGTTGATATAGTAAACATTGGTTTAATTGTTGATGTTTTAATAAATGAAGAACTCTTGTGAATCAGTAAGACAAAGAAGATGCAAGTAATAAAATTACCCAAACAGACACGCACACCCCAACCTTTCAATTTTACAACTAAAAAATATTACAAATTAAAACATATATTGGACTCATTTAAACAATTAACTATGATTTTTTAAAATTATAAAATCCTTTTCTGACCTAAAGAAAAATGAGCTATATATACATATATTTTAATTTTTTATTGAATTATAATTGGCATATAGTATTCCCCCTTGATCCAGGGGGAATATGTTTTAAGAACTCTAGGCCCTCAGTGGATGTCTGAAGTCACAGATAGTACTGAACCACACAGGTATGTATGTTTTTCCTAAACATACATGCCTATAAATTTTAATTTTTAAATTAGGCATAATAAGAGATTAAGGATAATATAAACAATAATAACCAATAATAAAATAAAACAATTATAATAATATACTGTAATAAAAGTTTTGTGAATGGCTTTGCAGCTTTTATTAAGTAATCCCTGGACAAAGGAATGACTCATGTCCTGGGCAGGACAGAGCAGGAATACACAATATTTCATCATGCTACTCAGAATAGCACACAATTTAAACTTTATATTTACTTATGGAATTTTCTATTTAATATTTTTGGACTGTGGTTTACTGCATAACTAAAACTGCAGAAAGTAAAACCATGGATATATTTTTGGGAGCACATGATGCAATGATTTGTTATATGTATATATTGCAAAATGATCACTACAATACACCACAGTAAGTCTAGTTGATACCCATCATTACCATAGTTACATCATTTTATTTTTGAGTGTGATGAGAACTTTTAGGATCTACTCTATTAGCAACTTTAAAATATGCAAAAAAGTATTATTAACTATGATTGTCATGCTGTACATTCCATTCCATGACTTACTTATTTTATAACTGAAAATTTATACCTTTTGACTCCCTTCACCTATTTCCCCTCCCCTTATTCCCTGCCTCTGGCAACCACCAATCTGTTCTCTGTACCTATGAGCTTGGTGTTTTGTGTTTGTTTGTTTTAGATTTTACATATAAATGAGCTTCATATTTTACTGAGACTTAAATTGCTACATTTCTGGGAGGACCATATGTACAAATTTGGCCATATGTACCAAGAACCTTAAATTTGCAAACTCTTTGACCCAACATTTCCATTTTAGGAGTTTGTACTAAGAAAAGAAATAAGGATTATGAAAAATTTTTCCTACGTGTATCTTCAGGGCATAGTCGATATAAAAGCAAAGTAAAAAGGAAACATGAATAGGGGCTGAGTTAAATAAATATGACTTATTGTATAATGGATCCCTACTCAGCCACTAATATGCTGTTGTAGGAAATTATGTACTGTACAGTATAGCACAGTGGTGGAAACAGGCTTGAGATCTGAGAGACCTTTGATCAATGTAGAGCTCTCATCACTTACTAACTATGTGATCTTGAGCAAATTTCTTAACCTTTCCAAGCTTCAGTGTCCTAATCTGTAAAATGAGGCAAATTATAACACATAGACCATAGGCCTGTGGTAGGTTTGAAATTAGCCAAAGCAGTTAAAGCCAAGTATTTGTCAAACAGTAAGTTATTAATAAGCATTGGCCACCATTGTCAGTATCAGTATCCTTTGAATATGTTAATTGTAAAGAGGAGCTTTTGAAATAATATTTACAGCATAACTCCATTTTTGAAGTAGAAAAATTATATTATTTTATATAATAAAAACCCAGCGACAAAAATGGTGGAACGACCAGAAAGACCAGAGACAAGGGCAATTAGGCAGGCAGACGACTGGTTAGGGGCAATGAGGCAGGCAGGTGAGTGATTAGGAGTAATCATGCAGGCAGGCAGAGGCAGTTAGGGGTGATCAGGCAGGCAGGCAAGTGGTTGGGGCAATCAGGCAGGCAGACAAGCACTTAAGATCCAGCAGTCCCGGATTGCAAGAGGGATGTCCGACTGCCAGTTTAGGCCTGATCCCATAGCAGATCAGGCCTAAACTGGCAGTCGGACATTTCCCAAAAGGTCTCGGATTGGAGAGGGTGCAGGCCGAGCTGAGGGACTCCCACACCCCCTGCATGAATTTTGTGCACCGGGCCTTTAGTCAATAGATAAATGTAGAAGTCTGAAAGGATATACATCAAAATTTTTTACTTTCTTTTCCTTCTTTTGCTTTTAATGTGTGGTCTACAACATAGTTGGGAAAGTTAAATGTGTCCAAATAATCATTAACCTCAATCCCAATAAATGAACATCTGTCGATACAGTAGTTCTTTGCCTGTTATCACTGTTTTCCTCATTGTCAAGTCACGAAAATCTCACTGTACCATTGTCTCTCAAGACTGTACATCCAGTGGCTGGCAGTGCTAGGCTAATTATCTCCAGGAAGAGAAAGGGAGAGAGAGATAGAAATATCAATGATGAGAGAGACTCATTGATTGGCTGCCTCCTGCACGCCTCACACTATGGACTGAGGTGCAACCCAGGCATGTGCCCTGACTTGGAATCAAACCCAGGCCCCTTCATTCCATAGGCCAACACTCTATCCACTGAGCCAAACCAGCTAGGGCACAATAAGTACCTTTAAGTTTAAATATCTCTAATTTAAGATTGATGCTTAAATTATTATCCCCTCTACTTGTTTATAACCTTCATGCAAGAAGGTCTATTTTTTATTCATCTTTGAGTTGTAGTTGCATAGTCAATTAACAAAATCATTAATTCTAGGTGAGATGAACTCTAAGAGGTTGCTTTCACGAGTGAAGGAATATGGAAAGCTATGGCTGGGTTGTTTCAGAGGCTGGAGAAGAAGCCTTGGTCCACAATGTTATGGTTGGTCCAGGTGGAAGAGAGAATTTCACTTTGCATGGACCAGGTCTAGCTGGATGGAGCCTCATGTTAGGTAGGTCAGTGCTCTCTGAAGTGCAGCTCTCATTGTTTGATGGGAACAGCTAATAACAGAGGAGAAGTTCCTACCATTCAGTGCTTTCTTGCTTGTTGAATTAAAAAACAAAAACAAGCTAATGACTTATTCTTGCTGATTTTTGTTATCCCTGATGCTCTTAAAGATATAATTTTAAAAAGTTTAAAATTATTTTTTAATCCTCACCTAAGGACATGTTTTTATCAATTTTAGAGTGATAGAAAGGGAGAAAGACATCCATGTGAGAGAGAAACATCGATTGGTTGCCTCTTGTACACACCCCAACCAGGGATCAAACCCCAACCTTTTTTTTCCCCCTATCATTTTAGAGAACATTTATTAAAACTGGGGACAGTAAAACTCTCCACTTTGATATAGAATGGGAGCTCCACACCAGGCTCAGGAGGAGTCCTAGACTAGTAGAGCTGAAAGGAAATTTGGGGACCAAGTGGCCCAATACCCTCCTAGACCAGTGAAAAATAAAAATACCCAAAGAGAAAAAATTACTTACATCTGAACCCAGATTTCCTGACTCCAACTACCTCAAGGCTTTCTCCACCTTCTCTAGTTGTCATACACTGAGTGGCCAGATTATTTGGACCACCTGACTTTTGTAGACAAATTAGCCATACACTGCATCTTATGGAATATGATGGAAGCCGAAGGCCTGTTCGAACACCTTTGCTGTCTGCAGTTACCAAGATAAAACGTCTCCAATTTGCACAGGAACACAAGGATTGGACAGTCAAGCATTGGAAAAAAGTCATGTGGTCCGATGAATCACGTTTCCAGTTGCATCATGCAGATGGCAGAGTGAGAATTTCGCAGAAACAGCATGAAAGCATGCACCCCACATGCCTGAGTACAACTCTTCAAGCTGGTGGGGGCAGTGTTATGGTTTGGGGCATGTTTTCCTGGCATGATTTGGGCCCTTTAATTCGTGTGGAACAACATCTGAATAGCACAACATACCTAAGTATTGTTGCTGATCAAGTACATCTTATCATGTTGATGGCATATCCCAATGGAGATGGCTTCTTCCAACAAGACAATACACCATGCCACAGTGCTCGTATTGTGCAGGAGTGGTTTCAAGAACATGAGGGAGACTTTACCTTGCTGAGGTGGCCCCCACAATCACCAGATCTCAATCCAATTGAGCATTTGTGGGATCAAGTTAAAAGAGCCATCAGGCAGCCGGTTCCACAGCCATCAAATCTCACAGAACTGGACAGTGCTATTCATCAGGCATGGTGTCAGATTCCTCGCATCACCTTTCAACATCTCATGGAGTCAATGCCAAGAAGAATCGCCGCAGTATTGAAGGCAAAAGGTGGCCCAATGAAGTACTGATGGGGTGGTCATAATAATCTGGCCACTCAGTGTATATTCTATTCCTAATTATGTAAGTTCATCTTAAAAAGATTCAGTAGAGTATTAGCCTTCTCTAGCCTTCCTTTTGCTCCAACCTTTAAAATTATGTTTTGAAATTCTACTATATCTTAGGTACTTTGCTAGGCCCTTAGATTCATTGGCTCCTCTTATTCTTATATTGTCCTGAAGGTAAATATTGCATCCACTACACATTGGAGGAAACTGAGGCTAAGGATTTTTAAATTGCTACCCAACCTCAGGCAGCTGGTGACTTGTGGAATCTGGATCAAAGCCCAGGCCTCTCTGACTCCAATGTTCCTCTACTGTGTCAGTCTTATTCCTGATACAGGAATTGATTACATGAAATGAATCAATCTATGTCTTTACCGTTCCTGTCCATCATCTTGTGGAAGGCTTGGCTTAATTCTTCAAACATGTGTGCCTCTTGAGTTGTAGTGAGTGATCGTGATACATCACCCACAAAGTTGTGTTTAAATCAAAAGGACATATTTCTGACTCTAATGGAGGAAACGAAATTGTATGGCTTAGCTAGTTCTACTATTTGGCTAAGGTCCCAAATAGGGTTGAATTTTCACAACTGAAAACAAACAAAAATTAAAGTTTTGCGAAAATTGAAAAATGCATGAAAGGAAAATACATTTCAGACTGAAGCACTGAGGTCAGAAAAATTATTCAAGAGTTTACAGGCATGAAGGATATTTAGGACCATAGGATATGAATTTGCTTGGCCAGGCCTTTCCTCTTTATTACTTCTCAAAAAGAGATGGGCTATATTATGACTTTGGACTTGGCATAATACAAGAAGGAAGAAGGAAAGTATTTTACTCTAGTTAGACCAATGTTTTTTAATCTGGCCTATGCCAAGGTCAGGCTGGTATGGAGTGGCTCCTGTTGACAGTCCCCCCTCACTACCCTTCCCCCTTTAAAACAGGGTCATTGCCACCTCTTCCTTCTCCAATTTCACATCACTTGATGTGAACATTTGTGGAGGAAAGTAGAACTTCTGTCAAATGACTCTTTTCAGTCCATCTGTAACTAAGGGCTTTGTCTTCAGAAGATCTAAACATTGGAAGTACATTGGATGCATCTCTCTAAGACAAATATTTCATCCATCTTTATTCCTTATGTAATTTACATAGCAAGTTTGTAACTTCTTGGCCAATATAGCAGTTTCATAACTTCTTGTGATAAAACTTGCTCAAGTGACACTATCTTTCTCCATCTCTCAAAGCTTCATTTGATTTTGTTTCCTGCATGCAGTCTTTGCACATCAGTGGGGAGATAAAAGTCATTGCCCAATAGCCTAACTATCTGTGTGTAGGAATAGTCTCCATTTGGTACACATTTTAGTTTTCTTCTGACTCTAATTATTGGAGAATTTCTGAAGGCCAAATTTTGGTATGTTTTTTGTGTGAAACAGAATCTTTTTTTCCCCTTTGATAATGGGAGCTGGAAAATGAGGAATCAGTGGTGAAAATGCAAGTGCTAAAATAAAAATCTTTACATTTTAAATAGGAGTGGGGGAGTGTGTCCCTCAGCCCAGCCTGCACCCTGTCCAATCTGGGACCCCTCAAGGGATGTCCCACTGCCCGTTTAGGCCTGATCTCAGGCAGTCGTACATCCCTCTCACAATCCAGGACTGCTGGCTCCCAACCACTTGCCTGCCTGCCTGCCTGATTGCCCCTAATTGCTTCGGCCTGCCAGCCTGATCACCCCCTAACCACTCCCCTGCCAGCCTGATTGATGTCTAACTGCTCCTCTGCCGGCCTGGTCACCCCTAACTGCCCTCCCATGCAAGCCTGGTCACCTCTAACTGTCCTCCCCTGCAGGCCTGGTTGCCCCCAACTGCCCTCCCCTGCTGGCCTGGTCACCCCTAACTGCCCTACCTTGCCAGCCTGATCACCCCCTAACCACTCCCCTGCCAGCCTGATTGATGCCTAACTACTCCCCTGCTGGCCCTATTGCCCCTAACTGCCCTCCCCTACAGGCCTGATTCCCCCAACTTCCCTCCCCTGCAGGCCTGGTTCCCTCCAACTGCCCTCCCCTGCCAGCCCAGTCACCCCTAACTGCCCTGCCCTGCAGGCCTGAATGCCCCCAACTGCCCTCCCTTGCAGGACTGATCCCTCCCAACTGCCTTCCCCTGCTGGCCTGATTGCCTACAACTGCCCTCCCCTACTGGCCATCTTGTGGCGGCCATCTTTGACCACATGGGGACGGCCATCTTGTGTGTTGGAGTGATGGTCAATTTGCATATTACTTTTTTATTAGATAGGATATCTATATTTTATTTGTAGGAAAACTAAGGTCATGCTATGTCTTATTTTGTATGTATATACACACATACCATGGATGTATTTCTATTATATTTGTACAATATTAATTGCAATGTCTACATAATATTCTATCTAAACTATACTTAGGTAGTTTAGTTAAAAAACAGTTTTGCTATTTTTAAAGGGGCATTGGCATAAGAGATGCACTTGGATTTTCTACTAGAAGATGAGTTAAAATAATAGCTAGCAATATCACTTATTTTAAATGATCTCTTTATTTCTTATGTTAAAATATACCAATGCATTTCTAGTGACGTACTGGTTAATCCCACTTTCTTTATCATTAGACCTAAATCTATAGATAGGTAACATTACCAGTGAGCTAAAGTAGCAATCTTAGAGATACCTATACTGGATATGATGTTGAACTAGCATAAGTAAGTTCTCCTCTAAATTGAAGATTCTGTGTTCAGTCACTCCCAACAGATCTCCCAAAGACAGTCACTGGTCTTTGGTGGAAGAATTACAGATGCTCCATGATCAAACATTACTGGCATTTAGAGCCTGACATTGCCTATTTAGGTGGGATAATATTAACTAGAAATAGCATTGGGTAGTATAGACTGGTGCCAGCACATTAAGAAGGAAAGATAGTTAGCAGGGAATGTATTTTGGGGACATATCAAAGATTTCAGTGATTTCTTTAAATACAACAAAGTGTCACAGCTGAAGTTCTTAGATGCAGAGATACTGCCAAACAGTATTACTCTGGGCTAACCTACTTTTGGTGACACTTATCTCAAAAGAGAAGCTCTATGGAGTGATCAGATTTACCCATTCACCTGAATTTCTCCATTCATAGGACATATTATATAAGCCACAGATGTTCTTTCACTGCCTTTATATTGTGAAAGGATGCTTGAGAGGCAGGAATGACATAGGAAGTATGTATACAGGTGACTAGGGGAGCATCAAATTCTGGCCCTGTGGGCTTCAGTTTCCTCTATCTGTTCCCCTGAGCTAGGCAGAACAATTGCCTCCAGGAAGATTTGACACACTCCTGGCCCAGACACATTTCCTCTCCTCACTGCCACTCCCACATCTTCCCAGTAGTTGTGACTTCATCGAGATAGGAATCAGCCTTCCTAAAGCTTTGGGCAGTGGCACTTTCCCTTTGGCATCCTTCAAGGACTGCTAAGAACCTCTGCTCCAATATTATTTTATTGCCTGCTCCTTCTTCTATGATAATATACGAATAGTTCTTCTAAAGATGCAAGATCAAAGCACTCCATCATTTACAAAGTACTTTCACAACATTTTCATTTGATCTTCACAAAATATCTAATAGAATAAGCAGAGCAGGCATCAACATGTACATTTTCACAGATAAAGAAGTTGAGAGGTATTATTACACATATGTATGTACACTTAATATATGAAGATGAAATTACTGACCATACTTAATGATGCCTGTTTTGATTGCTCTTTCTCTGTTCTACACCCGCACTTCCTCTGGATTGCTTTATGAGTGAAACTGTACATTTATTGATCAAGACCAACATTATACCTCCCCCAGGAAGCCAGCCTTGAGATACACATTCATAGAACAAGAAAAGATTAATATCACAGGCAGCATTTTTATTTCCTCAGTGTACTTACTATCTATTTTTGTACCGTTATTTAATGCTTTAACAGTAGCTGTAGTGAGTCACACATAAATATATATATACATTTATTCTTATTTTTATACTAGAGGACCGGTGCACGGAATTCATGCACTTAGGGGAGTCCCTCAGCCTGGCCTGTGCCCTCTCCCAGTTCAGGAGCCCTTGGGTGATGTCTGACTGCAGGCTTAGGCCCGCTCCCCTCTAAAGGAGCAGGCCTAAGCCAGCAGTCAGACATCCTTAGTGCTGCTGCGGAGGCGGGAGAAGCTCCTGCCACTGCCGCTTCACTCACCAGCCATGAGCCTGGCTTCTGGATCAGGGCTGGAGAGAGACGCTGGAGGTTGGCCAGCTGAGGAGGGACCACGGGAGGGCTCCAGGGCATGTCTGGCTCATCTCACTCAGTTCCCATCAGCCAGACCCCAGCAGCAAGCTAACCTACTGGTCAGAGCATTTGCCCCCTGGTGGTCAGTGCATGTCATAGTGAGTGGTTAAAAGGCCTTAGCATATTATGCTTTGATAGTTGAATGGCCAACCAGTCGACTGGACACTTAGCATATTAGGCTTTTATTATGTAGGATTCTGGACTGATTTATGTACCTATGTGCATATAAAATTACATTTTCTTAAACACATAATTTTTTTGTTTTGTTCTCTTACTGAAATACGGAAAAAGAAAGGGCCTTTTGTTACAGATGTTATTGTTTCTTATCTGTGTCTCTTATCTAACAACCTTCACAAGCTAATATAAACATTTTTTTTAAAGTTTTCATTCTTAGGCAATCTGAACTCTCCATTTTTCTTATATCATCTCAGATGAATTTGAATATCATTCTTAAAACAAAACTGCTTTTATTTCTCCATACTTCTACTCTGGTCTCCATTATTTCATGTGAAACATCCTTTGCCTTGGCTCTCTGTCTGAGTGGAGCTCTCTGGACCTATTTAAATCCTCTAAGCATCTTGTAGAACAGGCTGAATTCCAGGTGTTAACATTCTAACCTATGTGGAGTGGAAATGAATCAAAGTTATGTTAGAATGATATTAGTCCAACACTGTCTCATATTTAATTGTTTTGTCCAATTCAGTATCTTATTTAGCAATCATTATTTTAGGAGCTCAATGTATAATTCATTGTTAAAACACAAATTGCCCTTTAGTTATGGTGACCTGATGAGAAGTTGGCCTGCTTTTAAGATTCTTGTTTCCCTTTCTGATCTTGTTTCATCCTTTTCAAGTGCCTGCTACTGAATACTGCCCTTTGGTTTCAGGATAAGCCTCTCCACTCTCCCCTTGATTCCTAGACCTGGTATCAGGAAAGGGTCTCATATTTGTTACTTACTCCTCAGGGAAGTGTTAGGCAGAAGTGAGTTTTTCCTTCTTCTGCCCGTCTCCAGTGGTGCAGACACCTTCTGTGACATTGGCTGTGACTGAGCTCATTGTGCTGCACAAAGGTTTCAGTATTCTATGGGCATCTGAGAGGACAAATGAGGGCACAGTTCCTTCCCTCACAAAGCTCACAATCTACTCATGGAGATCAATCACAGGCAATGACTAAAGAACTGGTTGAATAAATATCATGGTGCTTGAGAACATAGAAAAATTGCATTTTTAAGTTGCCATCCATATTAGTTTGTGGAAACTGGTGAGTGTGGAGCCTGATTTATAAGAAAGTGTTTCAAATCTCTTGTCAGGTCTGATTCCATCACACCCTAGGAGAGAGATTCACTCAGCTATATCTCCTTTGCACTTCTGTCATGAGTACTCCATGGAGTGAGTATATTTTTTACCAATCCATTTGTCTAGCTAATATATATAATTAATGCTTTCTATGTGCTATCCTTGGTACTGAGGATACCACAGTAAACATTACACAGTCTCTGTCACCAGATCTTATGTACTAGTGGGGAGAATGTGAAAGGTAAGGCAAGCTAATAAGTAGCTACAATATAGTATGATAAATACCGTCATAAGGATAAGCAAAGTCTACAGGGACAAAGAGTAGGAGCCATTTAATTCACGAGATAAAGTTAGTCAGGGAAGCCTGCAGCTTTTTTCTAAATTGTGAGCAGTGTGAGTTACCAGGTAAAGGAAATAAGAAGGGGCTTGGTGAATTTTGGGGACTACAGGTAGAGTAGTATTGCTGAAGCATAGATGAGAGAAGAAGAGGGAGGGAAGAGAAGGTGAGACATGAACCTTTATAGGTCAGTAGGACTTCAAACCATGAAGGTCTTGCCTGCCATGCTCAGGAGTTCAGATTTTATTTACAGTGCAATGAGGATTTATTGAAATTTAAGTGATCAGTGACACAATTCAATTTGTATTTTAGGAAGATTAGTGTTTCTGCGATGTGCTGAATATATTAAAGAGAGACCAGTTAGAAGGTCCTTATAATAATCCTCAAGACATCTATTAAGGCTGTGGCAATAAGAGTGGAGCAAAGTAGAGACTCTAGTAGATATTAAGGACTTAAGAGTTATAGGATTAGGTGCCTGATTTGATAGTATTGGGCAAGAAGAGGGAATCAGGCCTGGGAACCAAATAGCTGTGGTCTCATTTACTGAGATTGGAATAAACAAGAGGAGCAAGTTTAGGTGTTGGGGGGGCGGTGGGTGGTGGTAGTAAGAAGATGGTAAGTTCATCATTGGATATGATGAGCTGGAAATAAATTATGTTAAACTAAGATGGCATGTCTAGCAGACAGTTGAGTAGGTGAATCTGTGGCTTGGGAGAGGGATCTGGGGGTGGCTGGGTTAGGTCAATGGAGGATAAAGTAGACTTATGTAATACTTTAAACAATAAAGAATTTAAATTAAAAAAAAAAACAACATCAGTATATGAGAAATTGAGAGCCTCTGTGAGGAAACTATAAGCCATGAACATGGAAGTAGAAACAGAATCTGTAACTCCAAGGAAAATAAGGAAATGAGAATTTCAAGAAGGATAATGTCAGCAATCAGCAGTGCCAAAAAGATCAAGGAAGATGAAGAGTGAAAAGCGTCTATTAGATTCAGTCACGAGAGCTTTTTTGATATTTCAAAGATATGTTGACACTAAAAATAATATTTCTTTGGATTAAGGTGTGAGAGTTAAAATTAAATTGAGACAGCAAGGGTGGACCCTTTTTTGAGAAGCTTGGTCATGAAAAACAAGATATCCAATCATCCATCCCCTTGTGCTTTCTAAAATCAAATGGAATAAATGTGCCCTTTTCCTTATGGAAACTTTAAATATCTGAAAAGAGTGATCAGTGTTCTCCACATTTTCTCTCTCTTCAACTGAATTTCTCCAGTTTTCTGTACTGTTCCTCTTGTGACACAGTTGGCAGTCACTCACCATCCAAGTGATGACCTCTTTAGAAGAGCACAGTCATCTCACAGGCCCCAAGTCAAAAAGACCAGTCAGATAATGGAAAGAAAAGAGGGGGATGGGATTTGAAAAGCATCTGTTGATACCATGATACAGAGGGAAGGTGATTGTTTGTGTGAGCTTCAGAGCTGTGTCTTTGGGACAGCTTCTGAGAGTCTGGCTTTATGGAGACAAGAGAGAGGTAACCTCAGACTCCAGTAGAAAGAAGTCCCCATGAAGAGCTGGTTTCTTTTGGTTCATAGGCCAGCTAAGCTTTCCTAGGACTTTGGGGCAACAAGAAACAGAAGAAAGAGAAGCCTAAAACACTGGCACTTCCTTTGACTTGCTTTGTGACCTGAGGTAAGTCTAAGTCATTTCCCTGCTCCCATCTGAACATCTGGTTTCTTATTTGTAAAGTGAGGGTGTTGAGTTAGATGATATCCAAAATGCCTGGCAGAACTTGCAGATCCTATCATGTGAAACCAACTGAACATTCACTTTGAGAAAAATAATCCTGTCAGGGTGCCAGTAACATGATATTTCTGGACCTATGTGATCATTACATGGGCGTGCTTATTTTATACTTCATTGGTCTACACATTTATAATTTTTGAGTGTATGTCATACTTCAATAAAAATGTTTATAATAAAAATTCCATTAAAATAATAAAGGATATAGTTTTATTTTAATTTTCTGAGGGGGGATGGGGAATGCTGTTGTCAGCATTTGGAAGTCTTCCCCTGAATGTCATGAAATCTGTACGTGAGAGTCACAGTTGGTGCAGCAGGAAACCCAGGCTCTGGTGTGACTTCCTTAAACAAAGCTCCCAGCAGGAACTTCTGGTTGTGGAGTGTATGAAAGTGTTCCTGCCCAGCACCAGGAGTAATGCTCAGTAGGTAGGCAGTAATCCCTGCTGGACAGAATCCACACACTCCCCTGGTCTGTCCCAATACCCGGGAAAGGGGCTTGTTCTAATGTCTCAGCATTGTCACCATCTGGTTTAGCAGATTCAAACTCAAGGATCCGTTTATCTCAGAGAGAGAAGAAAGGTGAGAGCTGCAGTAAGGATTGTTGGCCTGAGTTGATTCTTTGATTTCTCTGTTCTTTTTTTTTTTTCACTTGTACATGGAAAAAATATTTGAGGGCTTATAGCCCCCCCCCCCCCCACTCCAAAGTACTTCTTCAGGACTAACCTCTTTATCCTGGGCAGTTCCTTGCATGTTGCCCCTTCCTTCCTTCCTTCCTTCCTTCCTTCCTTCCTTCCTTCCTTCCTTCCTTCCTTCCTTCCTTCCTTCCTTCTTTCCTTCCTTCCTTCCTTCTATCTTTCCTTCCTTCCCTCTTTCCTTTCATTCTGTCTTTTGGAAGGTAGTGGAGAGGCTGGTGATTTAACCTCATTATTGTCTTCCCTCAAATGCCACCACTTTTCTGTTTCCTCCCTGCCAATTTGCTACTGCCTGAGATAAGTCACTGCATGGATGCAGCCTTACAGGTTGGCTTCTTTCTACTATTAAATACATCTCCAGCCAGAGCTCCCCTGACTCACACATCCTGGTACAAGTTCACATTAATAGCTACCTCCAGGATTTATCTTTGAGGGGGAACTCCATTAATTTGGGAAGTTTAAGGAGAGAACCTGTGAGACCTGGATATATGAGTAAAATTATATATTATTTAAAATAATAACCACAGACACAAGGAAAAAAGAAATTATTACCTTGGAAAGAGAGAAGCAGATGGATGGTGCCAAGCTGGACTACACACAGTGTTACTCACCTCTCCATGACATTTCTAAATCATTAATGAAGTTGTTGATCTCAGGACATTCTTGAGGCAAGTGGAACCCGTACAGTGTGAGCCCATACTCTGCATCGGAGAGAACTGTCCCAGCAGGGAAGGAGGTGTGACTGAAGGGAATACAGTGGAGGTGAGAGTAAGATTTCAGACTTTCACTGTGTTGGATAGTGATAGTTTTGAGCAAGTGTTACCAAGTCTTCAAGGGATGGAGGCTGGAGTTGGGCAGGGGGCATCTCAGTTATGCACACCATATTACCTGCTATCTTTTGAACACACCCTCCTCTTCACATTTCACACCTTTGTCTGGAATGTCCTTGCCCATCCTCTAATATGCAGTCAGATCTGAGGTGCCTTTATTCACACCTCTACCTCTCCACACTCTCAGTGCCCTCTCTCCAGCCTGTTATTCCCATCTCCTGTTTCCACCGTGTTTTGTGCACGTTCTCCTGCTATGTCTCCATCACGTAAGCCTGTAATTATCTGCTCATGTTTCCATCACCTCCACTAGACTTTGCACTTGAATAGATGAAAGATTGTGGCATGTGTTTCTGTGTGTGTCTGTGTGAGGGTATGTGTGGGTGTGTACAGAAGATGTTTCCCTTCTTTTCTCACACAGAGCTTCATTACTCAGTCCACAAACTTTTACTGAGCACTCATGTCTGAGGGATGAGGTAATGTGCAAATAAGAGTGGGTCAGCCATAAGCCTTGGCCTTCAGATCTCAGACTTAACAGAGACAGCAGGACATCCATTCATCTGTTTGAGAACTTGTACTGAGTGCCTACTCTGTACCAGGCCCATGCCAAGTACTGGCTAAAGATAAATACAGCACAGTTTCTGCTCTGGAGTTTCTCATGGCCTGGGAGTAAAGATAGGGAAGTAAACACAGAACAATGTGACAGAACTACAGGAGTCATGGACTCAAGTGCTACCATAGTCCCTACAGGGTGAGCAGTGGAATTGTTCTTGGAAATGTGTAAGAGAATTAATCTCAGGAGTCACAAGATTTCTGTAGTCTCACAAGGTACTCTAGTTAATATTCTTATTTTTATTAACTAGAGGCCCGGTGCATGAAATGTGTGCACTCGGGGGGATTCCCTCAGCTTGACCTGTACCCTCTTGCAGTCTGGGAGCCCTTGAGAGATGCCTGGGGAGAAGCGGGCCTAAGCCGTCAGTCAGACATCCTTAGTGCTGACACGGAGACAGGAGAGGCTCCCACCACTGCTGCTGCACTCACCAGCTGTAAGCCTAGTTCAGGGCTACTGGCTGAGCGGTGCTCCCCCTATGGGAGCACACTGACCACCAGGGGGCAGCTTCTGCATTCTGCTGTTCGGTCAATTTGCATATTAGCCTTTTATTATATAGGATTATTTTTTGTATACATTTTCATGAAACTACTCTAAAAATTAACATCTTGTGTGAGGAGCTCAGCTAACCTCTAATTTTTTCCCTTCTTCAATGCCAGAATAGTTACTGAGGCTCTAGCATGTCTCTGGCCCTGGCCTCACCTGGGTGAGGTGCTCACTGCTCTGCTATTGATGTCCCTAGCAGTTCTCATCAAGGTGGATAAGCATTTATGTTAGCAAAAGTCAGAAGCCAAATGTCCCAGAATCTTAGCAATAGGTGCTCAAATTTGTGACTACCATTATAAATCTCCTCCTCTGACCCCACAGAATTTTAATCACAAGGGAGCTACTTTTTGTCAATTGGAGCCACTTAATGAAGATAAGATGAGGGAAACCATATATGAGAAACCTCTATAGGCTTAGATCTAGAATATTCTGGGCACTGAAGAAAAAATAAACATTTTTGGAATGCTCTGGCTGGTGTGGTTTAGTTGGTTGGGTGCCTTCTCCTACACCTTTTGGTAAGGGTATGGGGCATGGAGAAGGTAGCCAATCAATGTTGTGCCTTCACATGGATGTTTCTCTTTCTCTGTCCCTCTCTCTTCCTCTTTCTCTAAAAATCAATAAAACTATTTTTTTTTAAATCTTATGGAGTGAGGATTGAGTTGGAAGGAAACTTAGGAATAATTTAGTCCAACAGTTTTCAAACGTTAATACATTTCACCCTCACCCCCCATGAAAGCTTCAGAAGATGTCCAGAAACAGATAAATGGATCTCTATTGATTAAAAAGGGTTAGTCATTCCTAGGAGTATAATTTGCTAACTGTAAAGTCTGGCTTCTCATTTTGTAGATTCGGAACCTGAGGTGCAGAGAGGGGAGGCCATTGCCCAGGGTGACCCAGTGAGTGAGGGAGAGAGTGGAGATCCACATTTATTTATCCTGGTCCTGTATTCTCCCCCACTAAAGCACTTATAGCAGACCCGAGGGTCCTGCATGGCAGGGGAGAAGCTGGAAGCATAGAGACTATCCATCAATTCCACTTTCCCCTGGACACAGAGCAGCCCTGCCAGCTTGTTATCACTAATGTACAAAATGTGAAATGGTGATGAATTGTTTGCCAATTTTCTTATCTGAGCTGGCACAGAGGAGGGCTTGTTGGAGAGTTTCAAGGCGTTAGAGTATTGTTGTTTATCCACTGCACATCCCGTAACTGTTCGCACAGAGACTCGGGAAAGGCTGCACACATAAATTCACATAAATTACCTTTACAAAATGTCAAAATTAAAAGTGGATTTTTATTTTGGGGATATGCCTGGAGAATGTTAACCCCTTCAGGTGGATGGAGATGTCATCATCTGAAAAACACAGTTGCCAGCTTTGAATATAACACAAACCATGGGAATTAACTCCCACACTCCCTCCCCCCCGCCCAGCACTGCCCCACCTGCAAGAAGGTAGCAGTTCTTGTTAACAAACCATAGACTTTCCTAAGCTCCTAGTCTGCCCACAAGTGTTTCTCTGGAGACAATATTTTAAATCCTGCAGTAACCATAACTTCCTTCTTATTATCTTTAACTAAATTTTAAGTGGCTAAACTGAGAGTTCAAGGGAGACACATAACCCATCTGGGCCTCAATTTCTTCATTTATACAATGTGGAAGTTAGAAATATATGAGTGTTTTCTAACTAGAAATTTTGTCTTCCTAAGGAGCCAGATAGGTAGTAATGAGGACCCTGAAGGAGTTTTTAATACTCTAAAAGCTCTGTGCAAGTCACAGACCCCACAAGAGGATTGCAGAGGTTTAAAACAATTTCATGGAGACTTATGGAGACATCAGGAGACAAACTTGGCAAGTGAAGAAAGCAAAGAAGAGCCTAGCTGTGCAAGGTTGCCAGGTAGGCAGACAGAGCAAGAATCCAAGAAGGACTTCTTAAAGCTAGATGGGAAAGGAGGAAGCAGTGCTGAAGAAATGAAGAATGGCGTGGCCCTTGAGAAGAGGTTCATCATGAAATAGCCCTGAGTTTCACCAGTGTCTCTGCTTAATGTCAATCCTGTTTTCTTGTTCAAAACTATGAAACTTTTTGTTATGTCCAAACTGTTCTTTATTTTTTACTCCTGGGAGAGGGAAAAAAACATCCCCTACCTCCCCCTTTCTTTGCCCCTGGCTGGAATTGTGGCCACTTAGTGAAGCCAGCTACTCCTTTTAAGCTCATTAGATCTCAAGGTTGTTATTTATCCACCTGGGGATCAATTATGCTGGATCTCTTTTTTATTTTTAAGAAAGCAAAGTTTCTATTGAGAAATCAGCTGACAGTCTCATGTAAGCTACCTTGTAGGTAATAGTTTTTCTCTTGCAACTTTTAAGATTCTCTCTTTGTCTTTAACCTTTGCCATTTTAATTATGATGTGTATTAGTGGGGCCTCTTGTTTGGGACTCTACATTTCCTGGACTTATGCGTCTTTATCCTCCAGTAAGTATTTATTCATACAGGTTTGCAATCCCTTCATATAGGTTCTCAATCCCTTGCATTATTTCTTCTCTTTCTGGTATCCCTATGATGCAGATGTTGTTATGCTTCAAGTTGTCCTGAAGGTCCTTTAAACTGTCCTCCTCATTTTTAAAGTTATATTTTCTTTCTGCTGCTCTGGTTGTTTGTTTATTTTTTTCTACTTTGTCTTCCAAATAGCTGATTTGATCCTCTGCTTCATCCAATCTTCCAGTCTATTCTTCATTTCAGATATTGTATTCTTATTTATGACTCTTTTTAATGCTTTCTATGTCCTTTTTCATGCTATTGAGCATCCTTATAACCATTACTTTGAACTCTATATCTGATAAATTGCTTGCCTCCATTTCACTTAGCACTTTTGGGGGGATATTTCTTTCCTGTTCTTTCATTTGGGGTATGTTCCTTTGTCTCTCAATTTTGTTCACCTCTTTGTGTTTGTTTCTATGTGTTAGATAGATCTGCTATGACTATCAGTCTTTGTAGGGTGGCCTATGTAGAAGGTCACCTGTGATGCAGTGGTGCAATCTCCTTGGTCACCTTATCTGGATGCTCCTGGAATGTCCCTTGTGTGGGTTATGTGGACCCTCCTATGGTATTTGAGTCTTGATTGCTATTGGCTTATTGGTATCTGGGATTGACCAGTTTGGCGCACTCTGAGGTTCAACCCTAATCATGGCATGTGAGCTGTTGTGCAGGTGCTGACTACACAAAACAAAATTTGCCTTATGAGGGGTTGGTGCCTTCTGAGATCTTCCTTTGGCTATGCTTGCTTGTGAAGCTTGTTGGATCCTGCTCTGATGTTGTCTGAAGTTGGCCACTAGTTGTGTTGGTTCTGGGTCTCTTGGGAGGGACTATGGTGCAGGCCAATGTCAGACACTGCCTGTGACTGGTCTTGGGAAACTTATTTGAAGCTACAAGTGATCCACAGTTTGTGGTTGCCTCGGCTAGGCCTGGGTGTGTAAGGGAAATACCAAGCTCTGCACCAAGGCCCATTTTTACCAGTACCAGAACCAGGGCAGGTTGGCAAAAGTTCCAAAACACCCAAGATCCACCTGTCTTCCTCCATCTGCTGGCTGCCTATTAGGCTCAGTCACTGGAAGAGCCAATGGGACTTGAGTTTCATGAGGTAGGTTCACAGTGAGTCACCAAATAGAAGTGAGTGGCTGACCCATCAGTGGGGGGTTTTGGTCTGGTTTCAGAGAAGGTGGGGTTTGTGGTCTCTACCCCAGAGCTACACCACTCAGTCTGTCCTGTATTTTGCACAGCCCTTGGGAGGATGGAGCCAGTAGGAGTCAGGTGGGTGGGGCCTCTGGAGACTGGAGGGTGGGTCTGCCAGGAAGCCTGGAGGATGTTTCTATTGGATCTCCCATAAGAAGGAAGCACTAGTCAGGTTCTTGGGAAAGGAGGGGAATGGTCCCCACCTGAAAACCACTAAACTCAGTCAGACACCTCCTCAGTCTGCCCTAATCTCTACACTCTGGCCAAGGCAACTGACTCCTCAGCAGGGTGTAAGCTCCAAAAGGTAGGGTGAGAGGTAGTCCAGATAGTGGGTCTATTGTATTCTCATAGGCTAATGCCACACAGAGGGGAGTGCTCCACTCAGGAAAAATGGCATCTGTTGTATGGAAGAATGATTCAGCACAGGGATCCTAGCAGCTGTCCCTCAAGCTCCCTCCCCAGAGCCACAAGCACCAGACTCTTCACAGGACTCTAGTCCTCTCCACCTTCCCTCTGCCAGAGTCCAGGGTGGGTGACTGCAAACAAAATCTTGTGCATTGACTTTTTAAGAGGGGTCTCTAGCAGACATCTATCTCTCCCTGATGGACCAAAACCCTGCTGCTTTTCACAACCAGATGTTATGTGGGCAAATTTTCCTGGTTCTGGTGCTCTGGGCTGGGGAGCCCAGCTTGGGGTTTAAGCCCCCCACTTCTCAGGGGGAACCCCCTGCAGCTGAGATATACCCTGAGAACCTCAGCCACAATGAGAGTGAGCCCAGCCCTTTTTGTGTTTCTGCCCTTCCTACAATCTCAATTTGGCTTCTTCTGTAAATCCTTGCTTATAAGACTTCTCTTCAGCTGGTCTTCAGTTGGTGATTCAGGATGATTGCACTATAATCTAGTTGTAATTTCAGTTTGGTCCTGAAAGGAGGTGAGTGTAGCTTCTACCTAATCTGCTGCCATCTTGGATTATCCCACTCACATTATTTTAAGTATTTGCACAATATCGATTGGATAGAATTAGAAATGTCTTGGCCATTAGGTATTAACTGGTCTTCAATTTTTTATTAACACATATAATAAGCAATATTGTAGTCTTTTCCTTTTTTAGGATAATTTTCATTACATTAATTCCCTGGAATGAGAAAATAAGGTAAAAAAGTATGAACATAATTATCTTTCTAAGCTTTGACCCTTTGCTTCTGTTAGAAATTGTACTCTCTTTAGCACTAACTGCTAAGGTAAATTTACTGGGCAATCTTAGAGAACAATGATTTTCAATTGTAAATGGCTCTAGATAGGTCTGTTGTGAGGCATACTAGTAATTATTCACATAAAGCAATAGAAACATTTGGATTTGGCTGGATTTGTTACCAGTATTAATATGCTTTTAGTACTTGAATGTATATGATCTATTTACATAGCAGTAGAAGGGCACATATTATTGAATTGGGAATAAACATTATCTGGGCAGGTGGCAATGAAGAATGGAGTGGGCTGCTTAGATGCATGTTGCTCCTCTGCTATGGGGGAAGTTGTTGAAGAAGTTACATGTCCTTACAAAGATGTCCCCATGGCTGGAAGAGAGCTGGAATCATTTTGAATTGAGGTGATTGGGTTCAACTTTCCCATTAGTCATGGCTATTCGAATTTAACTAAAGCTCAGTTTCCTTCTTTCCTGGATCTCAAACTTCTCAGTCTCCAAAGTGCTCTGCTTCTCTTCAAGTGTTTCCAGAGGAGACAGCCTGAGGGAGAGGAAGTGGTGCTAATTAAATCCTCCCTCTGTTTTCCAGGCACAGGAGTCTTGAGCAGATGTCTGTTGTTAGGAGCTTGTTCACAGAGTGCAGCAAATACAGAAGCAGGCTTTCCTTCCCCAAAGGCACAAACTTTCCTTCACAGGGAACTCTAGAAATGCACTTCCTTCCAACACCTACTCTGGCAGAGGTGGCAGACCCGCATGATAGAGCCTGTGACTGCCAGGGAGGCCAATGTCTCACTGATTCTCTCTCTCTCTCTCTCTCTCTCTCTCTCTCTCTCTCTCACACACATACACACATGCACACTAATTTTTTTCTGCTTCTTCCTGTTTGTTTTGTATTTCCCAAAAGCCAATCTCTCTTTGCCTTTTGTATACCCCACTTTTAAAAAAATTACCTGAAAATCCAGCAAATCCCCTCCTGATGTAAAATAGTGTGTATCATGGTGGGTATGCTGAAATCAAAGCATGTTTGGGAGTCCTGGGTGGGAGTGTAAGCGCTGCCACAATTTTACAAGTGTTTCTGAAATAATCCAACTCTGTGCTTTTCACATGGAGATGAAATCATCCTCCAATGCTTGCTGGGTGGATCAGGTGAAATAACCTGTAATGTGATCTGCAGAGGGCTTTTCATTCATGAGTTCTGTGTTTTCTCCTACATTCAAACCCTCTCAGGATGACACTATGTCCACATTTGCCTGAGACAATCCCAGTTACTCCCACCATCCTGGCATAATTATTTATAGCACACTTTCACCTTCAAAAGTGTCCAGGTTTAGGCAACAAATGATATGTTCATAGTATTTTTACCTCTATTGAATACTCTAATTAATCCCTCTTTCAAGAATGTAAAGTTGCTGGGAATAGGGGCTGTTTCTCACTTACTGGCATTTCACAAGAACTGAGGAAATAAGTTTGTCTGACTAAGAACACTGTGGCAGCCCTGAGAATAAGATGGCACTTCTGGTTATATGGTGAAGCAGAGTGTGAGACCCTCCTTCCATATGGCACTGGTAGTATGCTTACTATAGGGATGACTATGTGGCCTCAGACTGAAAATGGAGACCTTATTTAGGGGCACTTATTACTAGGTTAGCATGTGCCTTTTGTTTTGTGTTGTGTTGTTTTTTTATTACAAAATATAAATAAATTTATTTTGTTTTTATTTATATAAGACCATATACAAGGGTGGGCAAAAGTAGCTTTACAGTTTATTTTTGTATTTTTATCTATTAACTAGAGGCCTGGTGCACAAAATTTGTGCACTGGGCTGGGCAGGGTGTCCCTCAGCTCAGCCCAGCCTGCGCCCTCTCCAATCTGGGACCCCTCGGGGGATGTCCGACTGTCCCAAAGGGATCGGGCCTAAATTGGCAGTCAGACATCCCTCTCACAATCCAGGACTGCTGGCTCCCAAACACTTGCCTGTCAGCCTGCCTGATTACCCTAACAACTTCTGCCTGCCAGCCTGATCACCCCTTAACTACTCCCCTGCCAGCCTGATTGATGCCTAACTGCTCCCCTCTGCCAGCCCAATAGCTCCCAACTGCCCTCCCCTGCTGGACTGGTGGCCCCTAACTGCCCTCCCCTGCTGGCCTGGTTGCCCCCAACTGCACTCCCCTGCAGGCCAGGTCACCCCTAACTGCCCTCCCCTGCCAGCCTGGTCGCCCCTAACTGCCCTCCCCTGCCAACCTGGCTCTCCCCGACTGCCCTCCCCTGCCAACCTGGTCCCCCCAAACTGCCCTCCCCTGCCAACCTGGTTGCTCCTAACTGCCATCCCCTGCAGGCCTAGTCCCCCCCACAACTGCCCACCCCGGCTGTCCTTGTCACTGCTAACTGCCCTCCCCTGCTGGCCTGGTAACCCACAACTGCCCTCCCCTGCCAGCCATCTTGTGGTGGCCATCTTGGACCACATGGGGGTGGTCATCTTGTGTGAGGGCATGGCAGTCAATTTGCATATTACCTCTTTATTATCTGAGATTGTTATATTATTTATCTGTATTATTTGCCTTTTTCATATGAACAACTATAAACCTGTTTTTGCCCATTCCTGTAAAATCATTTTAAGCACCTAGAGACTTCTCAAAACAAAAAATAAAAATTATTTAAAGCCTTATCATCCAGAGATAATCATTATTAATGTTAAATTTTTACATCTTTTTAAACTTTTTCCAGCCCCTCTCATACAATACATGCATATACATAAGCCCAAGTATTCTTTTATTCTTATTCATAATATTTTATAACCTACTTTTTGCATTTACAATATATTTTGAACATCTTTCCACAATAAAAATATACACTTACACTTTCAGTGACTACATTATATTTCACTGCATGTTATAACCCTCCAGGATATCTTATTTAGCAAATTTCCAACAGATAGTACTTAGTTTCTTTTTGGTATTAGATAAAATGTTGTGTGAGTATATGATGTTGCTATTATATCCAATGTTTTGCTGCTAGACCTAAAGTTGTATATTTGTCTACTATTAGACATAATAGGTATTGTGATGAACAACCTTCTATATTTATGACTTTGAACATTTATCTAAATTATTTTCTTAGGACTCATTTTTAGAATTGCAATGTTTCAGCTAAAAAATGTGCTCAGTTTTAAGTGCTTGTGTGCCTTATTGCTACCCAAAAGTTACAAAAGAAGTTGCATTATCCTTGCTTTTAACTCTTAAATAAGCTTGCAGGCTGGTGGATTGTTTGGTAGAAATGCTATGAAATCTTGAACAAAAATGTTTGATAATTATTTCACACAGCTCTTCCCTTATTCAGCTGCCTGTATGGGGGGGGGGGGGATTAAAGATAAAAAACAAAAGTACTTGCAACCTCCATTTCCTTCTTTAAAAAAATTTTTTTTATTGATATCAGAGAGGAAGGGAGAGGGAGAGAGAGATGGGAACATCAATGATGAGCGCAAATAATTGATTGGCTGCCTCCTGTACATCCCACACTGGGGATTGAGCCCACAACCCAGGCATGTGCCCTGATTGGGAATCGAGCTGAAACCTTCTGGTTCATAGGTTGAAACTCAACTGCTGAGCCACACTACCTGGGAACAACATCCATTTCTCTGTCCAAAGAATAGCCCTCCAGGATTGTGGAGTCTTAGTCTTTGAATTTTATTGATCAATGCCTCTGTTTAGTTAATGTGTGTGTGGGTGGAGGTAGGGAAGTGGGAATTGTCAGTTTCAGGAACATCATATGCTCATGTACCTAGGTGACTTGTTTTTTTATTGACAAGATTGTTTTTTCCTTTATTTTAAACTAAAGAAATGTCAACGATTGGGAGTTTTGAAGGATTTCAACCCGTGTCTCTGAAACAAGAGGGAGATGACCAACCCTCAGAGACTGATCGACTGTCCATGGAGGAGGGAGATCCAGGCAAGGACCCAGTACCAAAGCAGATTTCAAAGCAGCCAAGTGTCACCGAATCAACACTCTACCCCAATCCTTATCACGGGGCTAATGTCTCCCGGAAGTACTTCGTTACACGGGTAAAGTCATTGGTACTCTTAAATGCTACATAAGACTTCTTTAAAAAATCCTAATGTCTTTCTGTATACCACATATTTTACCAAGTGTTTTCACATTTGTTATCTCATCTAAAAAATGTAAAAGAGCCCAGCTGGCATGGCTCAGTGGTTGAGCATCAATCTATGAACCAGGAGGTCATGGGGTTTGATTCCCAGTCAGGGCACATGCTCAGGTTGCAGGCTTGATCCCCAGTAAGGTGTGTGCAGGAGGCAGCCAATCAATTGATGTTTCTATCATTCTCTCCCTCTCACTCCCTCTCTAAAATCAATAAAAATATATTAAAAATAAATAAATAAAATAAAAATTGTGAAGGAAATATCTTTTGTTTTTTAGACTTTGCCAAGTAACTTTATTGTAATAGTTATTACAACACCTCAATAGCATTCATTCTTTTCCTTTTAATTCACAGATGGCTCGTTGTTCACTCTGTTACCATCCTCAAATCACTGGTACCTACTTTATGATGTTTGAGAAGGAGATCTCTTAATCCCCATTTTTCAGATGAAGGATCTGAATTTCAGATAAATTAAGAAAGTTTATTTTTGATCAACAGGTAGGACTAAGGAGAAGCAGGTCCTCCATTCTCCATGGATCTTTGCCTCCTCAGTCTTGTGTTTAGGACTGCATGTTATAACATATCATAACATGAATTCAAGGAATTAATGACCTCAAGGAATTAATTAACCTGACCTCAAGGAATTAATGTCCTATGGAGAGAGAACCAGAGCAGCTAGAATTTAAAGCTGTGAGCCCAGAGTGGATATTTGTTATATTCTGTAAACATGGGTGGCAGAGTGGAAAGGCATGGTGAGAATATTCTGAAATTCAAGGGTCTACACAGAGGTGCTGGTATTATAGTGTGGGAGTAGGAACTTTTAAATCTTAACCCTATCGCTGCAGTCTGGAGCTGAGCTCTCATTCCTATGCATTGGAGTTGGGAAAGTAAATGGATGGGTGGGTAATGAGGATGGAGTTTGTATACACAGGTGATAAAAATGATATTTTAAACTTCTAGCATTTGAATCAATAGAGACTATGTCATTGGTTTCTAGCACTCATCTCTGTCTTGAACTCTCCTTCCTACTTAGAGATCTTTTCCATTTTTTTTAACATGCTTGTCAACACTGTCCTGGATAGCTCATAGGCTACAACAACTGGTGGCAAAAGAGACCATCTCATTTTTTAAGTGTACATTGAGACTCTCATCAGCTTGGATAACCTTTTCCTCCTATGGTAGTTCATCTGCTATTATTGCTCAGCCATGTCTAAAAAAAAGGCCTCAAGGCTAACAAAAGTACTCCTCAAGACTAATAACTGGAGGTATATTATGATAATCACTTTATTGTGGAGATATATTCAAAGGCAACTTCTTATGAAAGAAACAATACTTGACCCACTTGAGGAAAGATATTTTTAAGCTCCCTGTAGGACTCTATATTTGCAGATATCTTATCAGAAAGTTGAAGCGATTAGGGATGGGAAATTATCTCTAAATTTATACTTGAGAATGTAAATTAAATATAAACTACTGGGACTAAAACTATTTGATCTTTTAATATTTAATTAATGGTTCCTCATGGCCTTTTTATAGCCTGTGTTCTATTGTAAGCAAGGAGACTTTAATAAGCAGGTTTGGGACTTCCCATTGTGTAGCAAGATGTCGTTGCTTTCATGATACTAATTTGGCTTTCATACTCTCTCTCTTTCCTTCTCTTCTTACTATAGGGTTCCCTGTGTCTTGCTCTTGCATCGGGAAAAGCTAAATATATTAGTTGTATTGTTATTGTCTGTGTTAGCTTTTTTTCTGATCTGGAAATTATATATCTCACTGAAAAAAAGGTTTCTCAACTCCCCTCCTTACAATAAAATCCCTTGAAGATTATAATAAAGATGATGTTTCTAAGGGCAGATACTTCACAGTAATAAAATAAGATGCATTTCCTTCATTTTCAGGGAAAGACACATTTTCTCAGAATTTACAAATCATATTACAATTTAGAGATTGCTTTCTTGTCTTACATATTGACCACAAAGCAATCCTATCTGGACATTATGACAGCCACAGGACAAATATTCTTGTATCTAAGTCTCTAGGAGCATTCCCTTCTATTCCTTCCTCTCACTATCTAGTTAAGGAGTTGAGTACACAGGGAAAATTTAACAGCAGACATGAGTATTGTTTGTGTGACAACTGACCCCAGGCTAGTCCAGATCAAGAAAAAGCAAGGACACAAAATACATAGGTCTTTGAAATTCTCTTAGTAGATTTGTTTTGACTGGAGATATTAGTGCTAGACTGTTAGAGAAGATATTGTCCATTATGCTATTTGTGACTTAAAAATAAGGATCCCCTCCAGTGAGTTGTTCTTTAAAATTTATAATTATAATTATATGTGGATTGCCTTGATAAGATTTCTTTCACCAGATGATGAGGACATATTATTTTGTCACTATTTTCTATTAGGCTATAAGGAATCTCAGAGTGACTTGTTCTGTTGCAGTAACCATTTAATCCCCATATCCTGACATAAGTATTTACATTCTACTTATATTATCAATAAGTATGGTAATAAAGTCTTTCATTATTCAGTGTTACCAAATTACCAAATGTTCTTGGCCTCTCCCAACAGCTCTGTTATAACTAATATTATCCACCCAACAAATGAGTAAACTGATATATATAATGACAAAATGACTTGACACAGGTCTCACAGCAAGTGGAAAGGCTGAGATTTATACCATGTCCTCAACCCAAGTCACAGTGTGGACACATTTTTATTTCATTTCCAACACTAAGTGACTGAAGTTTATTATAGTACCAACTAGAGGCTTGGTGCACAAAATCTGTGCATTGGGGGTATCCCTCAGCCTGGCCTGTGCCCTCTCAAAATCCGGGACCCCTCAGGGGATGTTCAACTGCCAGTTTAAGCCCCCGAGGGGTTCTGAATTGTGAGAGGGATATAGCAGTGCACAAAGCTGTAGGCAGCCAGGGAAGAGCCAGAACTGGGGCCGGTTGCCATGCTGCTCACGCTCATCCTGGCCCACTGCGCCTGCTGCCGTCTCTCAGTAGTGCTGCTATGGAGCCAAGTATATGAAGCTCTATACCTTTACTCCCACTTATCTGAGGCAGCTCCATTCTGTTCCCATTTGTCATATATGGATTCTTATATAAAATTTTTTCTTGACCAATGGATTCTGTGGCAAAAATGTTGGAAAGCCTTTGATCATAGACGGAGAAGACACGCAAACCAAAATCCTACTACCACCCCGTCTCTAGGAGGAAAAGATATTCGATAGCCAGGCCAGTGTCCCTGTTTTCTTTTGTGAGAGAAGGGTCTCAGGCTGGAAATTTTAGGA
The DNA here is from genome assembly GCF_951640355.1 of Cnephaeus nilssonii. NCBI lineage: Eukaryota > Metazoa > Chordata > Mammalia > Chiroptera > Vespertilionidae > Cnephaeus > Cnephaeus nilssonii. Next base: position 46,538,010 of record NC_137074.1, read on the forward strand.
ATGTTAATGCATAGACAAAATAAGGCATTAAAGCCATATTATATAGAGAATATATGAAATTTGCAAGCTACTTGTCAGTAGCCCAGAATTGGGAATGAGGTCAGCACTACCTTGTAGGCCCAGAAATTGAAGGTCTGGGTTTCTTATATCTGCCACTTCCTAGCTGAGTGAACTTGACAAGTTACTTGCCCACACTGGACTCTATTTCTACACCTATAAAATGAAATGTTTTAGACTAAATAAGCCCTAGGCTATAGTCATTCTCAACCTTGGCTACACATTGGAGTCATCTGGGATGCTTTAAAAAATACTGATATACTGATATGTGAGTCCCATTCACTGAGTGTCTGATATAATTGGCTTGATGCACAACATGGGCATTAGGATTTTTTCAAAGCTTCCTTGGTTTTTCTGATGTGCAGCCTATGTTTAGAATAACTGTCTAGAGACCAATGGCTCTCATAGTAGTGTCCCACATCAACCGTATCACCTGGGAACTTGACAAAAATGCCAGATATCAAGCCCACTTCAGACCCAATGAATCAGAAACCCTGGGGACAGTGCCCAGGCATCTGTGTTTTAAAACACATTTCAGGTAGTTCTGATGTGCACTGCTGTTTAAAAAATCACTGAGCTGGAGGGTCTACACATTTCCAATTAGGACAGGGATTCATCAATTTCCAAGTTAGAGGTAGGCGCATAAGTAGGAACGCCGCTTGGAGAAGGGTGAAGAATGTGATGTAAGGAGACAAAAGAGTTTATTTCCTAGAGACGTAAAATTATGGTCAGAATTTTGGAAGGCTTCTCTCTGGTGTTTTATTGCCATGTGCTCTTTGAAGAGAGAAAGGTTTGATTTAAAAAATACATACATTACTAAATGCTTTGAACTTCCTGATAAATATATTTGTTCAGAAAAACTGGTCCTCTGAAAATGGCTGTCTTTATTTCTATGAGAAAGTGTGAGTAAGGTTATGGAAGATAGGAATTGGATCACTTTGATCTCACCCAAGGAAAGCAGCTTAGTAAGTATAGAGTTCAAGGCTAAGCTCTCCAGCAGGAAGTGCCTAGAGCAAATAGGCAAATATAAAAACTATCTTTCCTGCTCAGCTTTTTGGAGAAGCTGCAGAAACATAGTAACTAATCACAAGCACAAAGCCTTTCAGTCTTCTCTAAACTAGGTATTTTCTTTTTCCCACTCAGCCGGGGACCATTGAGACTGCCATGGAAGACTTGAAAGGCCACATAGCCAAGACTTCTGGAGAGAAAATTCAAGGCTTCTGGCTCTTGACAGAGTGAGTAGTTATGACTCAGTGAAGGAAAGTGGAAATCTAGCATTTTCCTTGACACCTCTATAACAGAATAGGAGATGGATCTGTGGAAGAATTTCTTCTGGTTGTCATGCAAGATAATTGACATATCCAGTTAGAAAGTAAAGTTTCATAGTGCCCCATGGATGATGGTATGACAACTGTTTCCCAGGCTCATCACTTCACTCAGCCATCACTATGGCTACCTTAGGTCAGGCTCTCATAATTGATCTCAAGGACTATTGCATTTGCTTCCTAACTGAACTCTCTGGTTCCAATCTCTGGCTCTTACAGGCAATCTCTCTTCAACCACATAAGGCTGCTAACCATCCCACTCTGGGTAGAACATAAAGGAAGATTAGGAAAGAGGATAAATGAAGTCAACATATACAGTTTGAATTTTATCTTGTGTACAATAATATCAGCAGAAAAACAGGAAAAGGATGCAGAATAGAAAAGACAGGCTGCCTGTCCAATTAGGATTTAAAAAAAAACAAACACCTAAGTTTACCCTAGTTGGTTTAGCTCAGTGGATAGAGCATCAGCCTGAGGACCAAAGGGTCCAGGTTTGATTCTGATCAAGGGCACATGCCTGGGTTGTGGGCTTGATCACCAGTAGGGGCCATGCAGGAGGCAGTTAATCAATGATTCTCTCTCATCATTGATGTTTCTCTCTCTCTCCCTCTCCCTTCCTCTCTTAAATCAATCCTATATAAGAAAGAGGTAATATTCAAATTGACCATCACTCCAACATACAAGATGGCCACCCCCATGTAGACAAAGATGGCTGCCCCCATGTGGACACAAGATGGCCACCACAAGATGGCAAGCAGGGGAGGGCAGTTGTGGGCAATCAGGCCAGCAGGGTAGGGTAGTTGGGAGGGAACAGGCCTGCAAGGGAGAGAAGTTGGGGGCGATCAGGCCTGCAGGGAGGGCAGTTATGGATGACCAGGCCAGCAGGGGAGGGCAGTTGAGGGCAACCAGGCCTGCAGGGGATGACAGTTGGGAGGGACCCAGGCCTGCAGGGGAGGGCAGTTGAGGGAGGGGGGGAACAGACCTGCAGGGGAGGGCAGTTGGGAGGGACAAGGCCTGCAGGGGAGGGCAATTGGGAGGGACCAGGCCTGCAGGAGAGGGCAGTTGGGGGCGACCAGGCCAGCAGGAGAGGGCAGTTGGGGGCGACCAGGCCAGCAGGGAGGGCATTTAGGGGCAATCGGGCCAGCAGCATGCAGTTAGCCATTGATCAGGTTGGCAGGGGAGTGGTTAGGGGGTGATCAGGCTGGCAGGCAGAAGCAGTTAGGGGCAATCAGGCAGGCAGGCAGGCGAGCGGTTGGGAGCCAGCAGTCCTGGATTGTGAGAGGGATATCTGACAGGCCTAAACATGCAGTCAGACATCCCTCAAGGGGTCTCAGATTGGAGAGGGTACAGGCTGGGCTGGAGGACACCCCTCCCATGCACAAATTTTGTGCACTGGGCCTCTAGTAAAAAATATATTAAAACAAACAAAAAAACAACTATGGTTAAAACTTAAGTCCCTATGACTTTAATAACTGTTCCATTTGCTCCCAAATCTTAAAGTATCTGTAAGGACATTCATTGCAGATGACACCATGAAGGTGGTTACCTCGCTGTGCTGCCCTGGAACTCTAGTGTCTGAGTGACTTTTTCTTCACCCACCAGGAAAATATTAGGAACACCATTGTCTTAACAATGATATGTAAAATATTCATATAATAAGGGGAAGAGGCACCTCTTTTCTACTGCAGAATCCATAATATTAAACGGAGAATGAAATCAAACTCCATTTCAGATGCTTAATTGGTTCAATGAGTTTCCTGTCTTGGTATCATGATCACTGGCAATTCCAGCAGAATAGCTCAGTAATCCTTGTACCTGGAGTGAAGAGGGTCTGATCCAGTGGCATTCCGTGGCTGGTTCACAGCAGTTCACGAGAGGTGAATGGTACAATTTCAGAAATTTTGAGAGTCAGTTGTTAATTATTAATAATAAATTATATAAAGTTTCTAACCAAATAAATTAAATTTAAAACAATGGTAATATACTCAAAATTCCTCACTTTCTGATTACTTTACTTCATTTTACTATTACATACACTTTTTGTGTTATTTCTGCCTGTAACATTTGTGTGATGGAAATACTATATGATGGTGTACAACTGCACATCTCTTCCCAACTGCAAATATAGTGATGTCACGTTGGCAGCTTGGAATTAAACCTGGTGGCAGTGATTACACAATGGGAATCAGCAAATTCCATAAATCAGAGCTTGATTTATTTTTTTGATTGTCTAAACTTAAGAGAGTAATGAGAATATGTTAAGAATGCAGATTAAATTTACAAGTGTGTCATGTCTGTGGCTATGATATTATAGCAGCACAAAATATATTAAGGAAATATTCCCCCACCATTCAAAAATAATTATCAACTATTATCCAATTCAGAAAAAAAAATCACCTTTTTCATTGATGCATGGACGAAGACTGGGCAGGTGGCCGAGAAAAGCAGAGTCCAAGCAGAGGTGGCAAGGTTGTAGAGGGGCAGTAGTCTGAGCCCTTGGCTGGGGCAGAAGCTATTGACTGTGGACACCCAACCCAAGCTGGAAATGACAAAAGTCTCTTCTTCCTTCTCCATCTGTCTAGCACTCTTTACTAAAAAAGCATGACATGGTTCACTTTTTAAAGGAAACATGCTTAAAATAATTATGTGGTTTATCACAGAGCATGTACTAATGGATGCATTTAGAACTGAGAGGCAATAAGCTGATAACTGACATAGTTGGGCTTGGTGGATCTTTGAATTTAATCATAGAGGAGGAAGGAATTCAGGGCAACTCTGGGCTTTGTCCTAGGGAATTTATGGGTTGACTGGGCCACCATTCCCAGGTGTAGAATAAAATAATTCTACTTTGTTGAGAAACCACCATATGCCAAACATTATAAAAGGAACTTGGTGTACACAATTTCACTTTATCCTGCCAATAATCTTGTCATTCACTTTTTACAGAACTTGTTAAGTACAATTTTCAGAAAAATGTGTCTGTGGTATCCATTAGAACATCCACAGAGATGTTGAATAGATTGTTTTAGATATGGGTCCAGATACTATCTTCATAAGTAACTTTTCAAAAAGGAGAGTAATCCTGACATGCTTGTTTCCTATAGTCTTGCCTTTTATAGAAGCTTAAATACCATTAAGCCAGCAAAGACATTTTTTTTTTCACGGAATGGCATGTGAATTAGTTCAGGTGAGCTGCTTTGTGATGGTCTAAATTGATCAGATATATTATTCAATAAAGTTAGAAAAATTAGTTTGAAGGCACTTGGTCAGAGGACCTGGAGAATATGAATAGAGAGGCCAAAAAGAGAAAGATTCAACCATTAACGGCAGCTGAGTCCCAGATAGCTGAAAACATTAAGAATACCCTAAAGAGACCCAGTTAAGACCCAGGCCTCCATTCCAGCTTATCCAGGAGCTTTATTTGTCTCAACAGCTATAAACACAGGATTATGTTTATCTTAATTTTGTCTCTTCTCACTGTCTTTCTTTCCTGACCCTTCTGGGAAAGGACTTTTTAAAGCAATTGTATGTACCCTTTTAGAAGCAATCCATTAAGCCAGAACCAAGGAGAACATCTTGACACTCTGTGGAGTCTCAAAAAAAGTATGCTATGATGACAATGAAGTGTCTCCTTAGTGGAATGTACTCAAAATGTCTTTGTTAATAGTGGTTAAGAGGGTAGGTGGAGATGGGATCTTCCCTCCATACATGTTAATGGGGGTTGTTGTATTTATTCCTCTTATTCATAAACAGGAAGACTTGCCTCTAGTGTCTGGGGTCAGGTAACTCCAGCTCTTCATCTTTGTGGAAAATACTTACAACATGCTTCATTGCCTACTTTCCTCTAAATCCACCGATGTTTCTATCTGAGGACTTTGGTATAATAAATACATGAAATTGAATTAAGTTATCTACATTAAGCATATAGACAGTAAATAAAAGTGAAGTCAATGAAGCAGCCTGATGTCATACAAATAATACTGAATTTGGAATCAGGAAACTTGGATTTGAAACCTTGCTCCCCTACTTACCAGCAGTGCAGCTGGGTGAACTTGAGTGGGCTTTGTCTTTTTTTAAAAAAATTAGTGAATTTGTTTAGAAATTAACTATTCTTTAAAAAAGTAAACCCACTGATAATTTTTGCTACATCTTTTTGCAGGTTTTCTTTATGCACTTTGTCAGAGATTGTTATAATATAATAGATAACATTTATTGAGCACTTAAATTGTACCAAGTATTGGGATAAGTGCCTTCTGTGCATTTGCCATTATATTAGTTTAATACATATAATTGTGATTATCTCTAAATGGCACTTCTCTCAGGTTTTTCCTTGTATTGTTCCTGGTTATCATGTAGTTTTTGTAAAGTGAGTCAATCATTCACATATTATTGGACAATTACTTCCCCAATTGTCAATGGCTACACCCATTTAAGGGTTTATGTTATTCTTTTAAACTTGAAGCACTAAGTGAGGGATATTTACAAGTGGGGTAGAATAAATCTTTATGATTAGAAAGAGAAATAAAAATATATAAGGCATTGGCCATTTATTTTTGAGAAACATAATAAATCATGTTTCTATTGCACTTTATAGTTTAAAAAGTGCTCTTCATTCAAGTCGATCTTCATAGCAATCATCTGAGGTAGGAAATGTTACTTACAGTTTACACATGAGGAAATCAAGACTCAGAAGAGTGACACAGCTTTTAAGTAGCACAGGTAGGGCTCCAATACATATGCTGGCCCAACTTTTGCTAAAATAGTCCTTTAGCGATTGTGCAAAGATTCCATATGTGCCTCCTATTAAATTGTAGTGTGTGATTCCTCTGACAGAAACATGTTGGATAAGCTCAGAATTCTATTTCTTGGGCTTGTTGTGGTAAGGAGCAGTATGCTGAGCATCTCTGCTTAATTTATAAGGATCCCACAAAAGAAAGTTCCATCTTAGATGTTTAAATAAAAAGAAAGGCATCCTGGGAGACAAAGGGACATTGAGGAACAGATGACTGTGAACTATTTTCCAGGTATGGGGAGAGGCCTCTTTGGAGTACAGTGATCTCTAAAGCAGCACTGCATGTGATTGCTTTCACACCTGCTCTCACATGTGATCCTTAGACAGACCCCCAGGAGAAGGCAAGGAGAAATTATTTGCTTCATTTTATGGATGAAGAAACCCAGAGACGAAATGACTTGTGTAAGGGCAACCACTTATTAAGGGTCGCAGGAGGGCTTGACTCCTGTGACCTCCCACCCAGTCTGGTTGTCATCTCATAGCACTGTTCTTGCTGCCTTTTGTGATGATTTCATCCCCCGACATAGTAATCAGGGTAGTTTGAATTGGTTAAATGATCTTTGTGCCAGTGTCTGGTTTCTTTGTTGATTGTCTATTGTTTGCAGGAAGGAGGGTCAGAGATTCATTGGACAGGTTCAGACACCTTTTCCTCTCCAGAGCATGCTCTGCCTTTGGCTGTTTATTTGACTTTATTCGTTTTTTTCTAGAATTAACTAAAAAGTCAGATACCTGTAAGGGATGGTGGATGTCACTAATGGGTAAGGCCAATCACACTTATCTTGTCATAGTCCAATTCTGTTATAAGGAACACTGACCTATATTTGTAATGGAAAATATTACTACTTATAATTAAAAAATTAAAAAATATTAAAAAAACAGAAATCAGGGATTTTTATCTTTTTAGTCATGACTAATAAACATCTATGAAAATTAAGTTAACACGCTAACTTGTTTTTCCATACTTTTTACATACTTTTGTTTACGTATTGTAGATGCTTGTAATTCAACTTGTGGTCTTGGGATCAGCAGCACTAGCAGCACCTAGAAACCTGTTAGCAATGCTGACCCTCAGGACCCACCCAGACATACTGAGCCTGAAGCTGAATTTTCACAAAATCTCCAGTTGATTCCTATGTGCATTAAAATGTGAGAAGCACTTTCCAGATCACTCTCATGTGTCGAGGACTTCAGTAGGTTCTCATTGCCTGCATACTCTTTTGCTTCATCCTTAAGACCCTGTATGTCATGGACTGACAATTGAACTGCCTGCTGTTCCCCAGAAGTTCCTGACACAATTTTTTGGTCCCATCACTGCACTTGCTCCGTTTGCTCTATTTTATATGCCTTTCTCTCCTTTCTGTTCATCCAGACTGTCCTTCAGGAATGTTATATCCAGAAAGCCTTTCAATAATAATTCAACCAAAATAATTGTATCTCCCTTCTTTGTGCTCCTGTTTTACTTTATAGTATAGTTCATATGCACATTGTGAGGAAGGTATTTCTTGAGACAGGGCCTGATTCTGACTCACCTTTGTCCAGGCCCATCTGTGCCCACCTCCCAGTGCGTATACAGTGGTAGTTCTCAGAACCTATCACAGACTTGACTTGAATTTAATTCTGATAGAGTCATCTACTGTTTGAAGCCCTTCACTGACATGAGCAGGGTCCATCCATCGAGTTCTTCCTCCATTTCCCTGAACCTCCAAGCAGCGCAAAGCCCAAAGAGACTTCCTCTGTCCTTGGGTGAAAGCACTCAGGCTGAGAAGTGCCTCAGATCTATCAAGATGTTAATGACCTGTGGCAGGACTCTGGCAGCAAGAAAAGCACCTTCCTTGCCAGAATCCATTTATACTGGGTGGGTGTTTTCAACAACCACTTAATTAAACACATTGCTTTTCTCTATAAATTCCCCATGGCAGCAGCTTCATCCAGATAGCTAATGGTCCCTGAGTGACCTGAGTTATAGGACAGTGAGGGCATTTAGTTACTGCAGTCACAAATGTACTTGGAAGTGTTTGTTTTCTCAAGACTGCTACCAATTAGGGAGGAGTTAGAAAGATCCAAGACATGAAAAAAGTCTAATGCAGCTAAATGCCCAGTTCCATCAATTATTAGCTATGTAACCTTGATTGTGTAAATATCTTATATCCTCTGGGCCTCCATTTTGTCATTTATTAAATGGGGATATAAAGAGGGTTATTAATTTAAAAATTAAATTTAATATATATGTAAAATACTTACCGGTAAAACAGCTTTTGCCACATTATACATGCCACATAAGAGTTGGCTTTTATTACTATTATTTATTCACATTTACTCATCATACATTCATTTAAATATTTGCCAAGCTCCTTGCATAAGCCAGACTCTACCCTCACTGATGAAAATACAGATGCAAATATGATAAGATTTCTGTCTTCATAGAGTGCTCAGTCTTGTGGGAAGGAGGACATGTAAATGAAATCACAACATAATATAATACATGCTGATAAACAGTCCTGCGAATGACTCTATGGGAACACAGAAATCACTGGGTCTGTACTGCTGAGTTAGACAAAGGGTATAGACAGATTTACAGGTAGAAGAGAAATTTCTAAAAAAATATGAGAAAGAACATTCCATGCAGAGGGAAGAATATATTGTGCAGAGTAATGGACATAGGCTGAGGGAACCACAAGTAGTTCAGTGTGGCTAGATTATGGTAATCAAGAGTGAGAAACCTAGCCCTGCCCTGTGTGGCTCAGTTGATTGTCTTTCCATGCACCAAAATGTTTCTGGTTCCATTATCTGTCAGGGCACATGTCTGGGTTGTAGGCTTGATCCTTTAGGGGGCGTGCAGGAGGCAGTTGATCCAGGTTTCTCTCTCTCTTCCTCTCTCTAAAATCAATAAAAACATCTTGTTTTTAAATGAGAGGCCTAGCAACAAGCTAGAAAGGTAGAAAGGAGCCAGAAAGATAAGAATTTTGAATTCCAGGCTCAATAATTTAGATCTTTTTATTTTTCCGGAATCACAAATTGGAGATCTATAGGCCATTGGAATACTTTTAGATAGGGTGTGTTTTCCTGTTTTGCCAATATCTTGCAAGTTCTTGTTGCCTTGTATGGGCCCCTCTTCACTCCCATGATGCAGTGCTATATGGTGAGCTCACCTGCACATAAGAGCCAACTATATACATCTCTTCCAACCACATGTCCAATGACCTCACACTGGTATATTGAATTCAGTTATGGTAGGGAACTTTATGCCAAAGAAATGAAATCAGGGCATTGTCATCTTATCATTATTTTAGAATGTGTTCACCATTTATAGCACATCACTGCCTTTATGTTATCTTTATGACCATTATAGGCATTTTTTTCTTGAGTTATTGAAAGGTATCAAATAGGATATTGATATTTTTAGAAAATCAGTCAATTCTGGAAATAATTTGCAATAGTTTAAACTTAATCTTGATTATTTAGGGATCTGCCAATGTATGTTGTATTAAAGAAAACAAATAAGACCCCAATCTTAATATTGAGGCTATCAACACATTTTAGCCACTACAGCTAATATACAAATGGCTATTATAAACTCTTATCAATAAACACGTTGCCTGATTCACAATCAGTAATCTGTCTCAACTCCATGGGCTTCTCATGTTGTCTCAAAGTAACCTGTGTGGGGAAGGTAGGGTGGGTCTAGAAGGAGTAATGGATGTGAAAAGGAGGGTGCCTCTGGCCTGTTTAGTAGAAAGAATTACAAAGTCTAGGAATTGCTGCAGCTTCTGAAATGATATGCTATGTGAATTAATAAAAATGTAGACTCCCAAGTCAAGAAAATTACCAGACAAAGAGGGGGAATTGTATACTAACAAAGCGATCAATCCACCATAAAGATGAGCCATTCTGAAAGTGTAGGCACCAAATAACAGAGCTATAAAATTGTAAAATAAAAACTGAACTGAAAGGAGAAATAGACAAATCCATGATTATAGTTGGAAACTTCAACACCATTCTGTAGATACGACAAATAGGCAGAAAGTGAGCAAGGATTTAAAAGAACTCAACAGGACACAATTAACATTCACAGGGAACTTCATCTTATATCAGCAGAATATATGTTCTTTTCAAGCACCCACAGAACATAAACCAAGATCCAACACATCTGAGCCACAAAACAAACCTCATCAAATTGGAACAAACTGAAATCATACAGAATGTGTTCTCTGACTATACTGGGAGCAAACAGGAAATTAATAACAGAAAGATAAAGGGACAATCTCCAAACACTTAGAAACAAAGTGGCATACTCTTAAATAACCCAGGGGTCAAAGAAGGAGTTTTAAAGAAAATAAAAAGTACACTGAGCTAAATAAACCAAATAAAAGTGCAAAATATTATAATTTGTGGGATATAGCTAAAGCAGTACTGAGTGATAAATTTATAGCACTAAAGGAAAAGTGCTCAAATCAATCAAGGAAAAGTCATAAAACAACAATCTAAGCTCTTGCTTCAATAAATTAGGAAAAGAATAACAAACCCAAAGTGATAAGAAGAAAGGAAATAATAAAAATAAGAGTAGTGCCAAAACTGGTTTGGCTCAGTGGATAGAGCGTCGGCCTGCGGACTCAAGGGTCCCAGGTTCGATTCCGGTCAAGGGCATGTACCTTGGTTGCGGGCACATCCCCGGTGGGGGGTGTGCAAGAGGCAGCTGATCGATGTTTCTCTCTCATCGATGTTTCTAACTCTCTATCCCTCTCTCTTCCTCTCTGTGAAAAATCAATAAAATATATTAAAAAAAAATAAGAGTAGAAATCAATGAAAAAACAATACAGAAAACTAATGAAGCAAAAAGCTGTTTCTCTAAAAAGTTTAATAAAATTGACAAGCTTTTATCAAGGTTGCCAAAAAAGACAAGGGAACATACAAATTCCCAATATTAAAAATGAACAGGAGTATCACCACAGTCCTCGCAAACAACAAAGAGATAATAAGTGATTATAGCTAACAACTCTACACACATAAAGTGGACAACTTAGATGTAATGGACCAATTTCTCAAAACACAAAACTACCACAACACACCTAACATGATATAGATAATTTGAATAGCCCTATAACTATTCTGAACTTGAACTTGTAATTAAAACCTATGCCCAGAAGAATTCTCCAGGCCCAGATGGTTTCACTGGAAAATGCTGTGAACATAAATGAAGTAATCCATATGAAGCACTTAGAGAAAAAACTCATACAAAGTAAGCATTAAATGTTAGCCATTAATTGTGACTTCCATAGCACTGTGTATAAATTTCTACTTATTATTTATCATGCTATACCATAATCTTCAATCCTATATAATAAAAGGCTAATATGCAAATTGTCCCTTCGACCCGGAGTTCAACTTGGAGTTCAACCAGCAGATGGTGCCAGCCGGCCAACCTCCCATGTTCCCTCCCCCTGGCCTGCCTGGCCTGATTGGTCCCGATGTGGGTGAGCTGGCCAGACCCCACCTGTGCATGAATTCGTGTACTGGGCCTGTAGTTTACTTATATTCTCCTATATTAGACTATAAGTTTCTAAAAGACAGGGACAATTGTAGATAATTTCATAGTATGAGAACCTAAATAATATCTTTAATAGGTACTCAGCAATATTTATTGATGACTTGAAGAGAATTCATTTCCTTACTAATAGATGGCAGTTTAGTAACGTGAAATTTACCTTGGATGACTTTTGGCTAAGTTATTTAGAATAATTTATGTCTGATATCAGTCAGATGATGTTGCTATAACAAAATACCATAGACTTGGTGGCTTAAGCAAGATATAGTTATTTCTCACAGTTCTTGAGGCTGGGAAGTCCAAGATCAAGATGCCTATAGATTGGATCTTAATGAGGGCTCTCTTCCTAGTTTGTCTTCTTATTGTGTCCTCACATCCTGAAGAGAGGAAGCTCTGATGTCTCTTTTTCTTCTTATAAGGGTACTAATCCCATCATTTAAACCTAATCACCTCCAAAAGGCCCCACCTCTTAGTACCATCACATGGATAGCTTTTAAGAGGATATAGATGTCTGGTACCCCATCTTAGCAATCCTGAATCAGAATCTTCCTGGGTGCTATCCTCCCTTTAAAGGGTAACTTTAAATACATATATATCTATATATATAAAAGCCAAAGCGAATGAATGACCAAACGATGGGTCGACTGGTTGCTTTGATGCACACTGACCACCAGGTGACAGATGCTCAATGCAGAAGATGCCCCCTGGTGGTCATTGCGCTCCCACAGCAGGAGCGCTGCTCAGCGAGCTTACTGAACAGCAGCGGTGGCAGCAGCAGGTGCATCGGGGCCGGGATGAGTGGAGTGATGTGCAGGCTCCTCCAGGCCACCTGCAACTTCACACAGTACTACATCCCTCAGGGGATGTCAGACTGCCAGTTTTAGCCCGATTCCCACAGGCCAAATCTACATCCCTTCCCTTTCTGGAAGCCTGTGGGAATCGGACCAAAACTGGCAGTCTGAAATTCCCCGAGGGGTCCAGGATTGCGAGAGGGCTCAGGCCAAGCTGAGGGATCCCACTGGTGCACCAATCTGTGCACTGGGCCTCTAGTACACACACACACACACACACACACACACACACACACACACACACACACATATAAATTCATAAACCCCTTTGAGAGAAAACTGACCATTTTTTAAAAATTTGCAATCAACTGCAACAATATGAAATTCCATGATAGCATTTCTTTTACCTGAAAAAATAGTTTTTATGGATATATAAATGGATGTTTCCAGGTTCACCCTATCTATGTTTATGGGAACATTCTGTCTGTTCTATAGAGGTACACGTTAAAGAAGTGTTGAAGAAATGAATAAATAATTTTGAAACTTATTTTTGGTGTACATTCTAAAGAATCATTTGTACTTTGTAATTTGTGTTTTTCCAACACTGACATGTTTACCAAACAGCAGGAAATGAAGTGTTGATGAGCACTTTCTTCAAGGGCATCAACTAGATAGTTGCCTGGGGTTCCTTTGCTTCAGCTCTGTGAACAATGGACTGGAAACCTGGAGACCTGAGTCTGTGGACTTGTGTTACCATTATCAAGTCTCATCTCACCTTTGGGTGCCACATTAGCTCTTCCCTATGGGATTTCACTTCTTGTCTTAGAGAACTGTGTATCCCTTAAGTGCAGAATGTTCTTCTCAGTATCCTCAGTACCTAGCATAGAATCTGGCAAATGACTGGCTGCTTGGGGGAGCAGGGAGCAAAAATAAACCATAGGAAGTCAAGTCAGGGGACCTGGGAAAAGGGAAGGTTTATGAACATCAGGTTCTTATTAGAATACTGTTTACTTGGAGGTCCTCTATTTTAAATAAATCAGAGAGGCCTAGGGAAAGAGTAACCAAATGACTGAAAGAATTGCATGTGGATTATTTAGCCAAAGGTTTTATAAGTCTTTGCTTAACACAGACAGGGGGAGGGCAATTGCTTTGCTTTAATACCATGCATTTTTCATTAGTTAGTGTTTGAAGAGCAAACCCAAATTGGATTCTCTTCAGGGCCTGGAACCCAATGGGTAGTCAGGGAATATGTGTGGAATGAATGATTCAGTGTTTTTCTCCTGGGTTGCCGATTCCTAGCTAGCCAAGATACTGTCTTCCTCTATCAAGAGCTAGGCTATGCTAAGAGGCTGGAGGGGCACACAAATGGAGGTTGATTTGCCAGTTGGGTAGTCCCTCCAGTCAATATCAGGGAAGATGTCTCTATTGAGTGGTGTGTGTATGTTTGTGTACACCCATGTGTATGTGTGTGCATGAGTGTATGTGTGCAGGAGAATAATACTAGAAAAAATATTTTTTGGAAGAAAATAATTTCCAAACCACAAATTGATTTGACACAGCCTTAAAAGAGCAACTGAAAGTATTGGTAAGTGTAAGGCTGGAACCTCTGGGAAGGCATCTGGGATGGTTAGAGTAACTGGGTGGAGGTTCTGGAAACTTGCTCACAAGTCCTTCCTGTCATTGTTAGTTCGCTGTTGCCCTCTGCTGGCGAAACTGGTGTCATCCCAGGAAGCTACAAATTTCACAGAAATCCTAGGTTCCTTGTATATAAAGGAAACAGGGGCCCTTTCTTGTCAAGAAGGGAAATGACACTAGTGCTGAGGAACACCTGTGGGGAGAGGAGATGTAGCAAGCTCTGTGCCAGTAGAGACTGGTTCTCACAACAGAGGGACTGAATCTTATAGTTCTAGTTTTTTAATTCCATGCTCTGTTCACTTGCTAAGACTCTGCTCTCATTTTTGCTCTATACTGAGCACAGTGAGAGGACCCAAATAAGACTAAGGCACCATATGAATATCAAGTGTGGGTTGAATGATAGGACAAGCACAGAAATCACTATAATATAGACAAGATTGTGATTAGAATCACAACTGAGACACTGATGAAAGTATGTGTATTTAAAGGAAAAGATAGGTTACATCTAGTTGGTGGGGGTATGGGGAGGAGGTGAGGGTGAGGTTCCATGAAAGAGCCATTATTTAAGCTGAGAACTTGAAAGTTAGGTGAAATTTATTATTTTTAAAAATATTTTTATCATAAAAGTAGTATGTTTATTGTAAAAACTAAACTGGATCATAAAAGCATGAAAATAAATAAATAATTTGAAATCTCATCACACAGAAATTTTGATCTATGTATTTCGTGGTTGTTGTTGTTACAAAATTGAAAATATGCTGAAGGTAACATTTTGTATCCTGTTTCTCATTATTAGGGACTGAGCATTTCCCCAATGTTACTGATTTTTTAAATGTGCTATTTTATGGGGGAGTATTTTAGTGTGTAATCCTCAGGATAGGATTCCATTATGAGCCAAGGCTTATAGGTTGCATAGCACAGGGATTGTTCATTCTTTTTTGGTTCATTTCAGAAATATTTTTGAACACCTACTACTTTGGATACACAATGCTAAGAGATGATTCTGTCTTTGTGGAGTTTACAGTATAGAAGAGGAGGACATAGACATTACTTATGTAATCATATAAATAACTATAAAACTGAATCTGGGATAAGTACTATGAAGAAGAACTGTGAGGTGGCATGAAGGTGTACATTAGAAAGAAGAGAGGTAGTCACAGAGGTCTGGGAACACTTGCCTGAGTAAGTGATAATTGAGCTCACCACTACAGGAGTTAGCTATGTAAAGACCAGAAGTAAAATTATTGCTAGCAGAGGGAACATCTTGTTCCAAAGCCCTTTAGCAGGAGTGGGCATGTGAAATAAAAGACTGAAACAAAATCAAGAAGAATGGAGTGAAGAGACTTGGCCTCTAATGAGGTTGTAGAAGTAGGTAGGGCCTGACCCTGCAGAGCCTCTTAGACCAGGAGAAGAATTTTTTTTTTTTCCCCCTAAGAATCCTGGGGATGAGTTGAAGTGTGTTTGCATAGCTGTTGAAGTGTTGAAGCCAGAATGGGGAGGTAAAGACAAGATGTGGCTTTTCAAAAGGTCCTCCTCATTGCAGTATGCTGAAGAGGTTGGAAGGGAACAAGAGCAGAGGCAGGTAAACCAGGTCTAGGAGCTTGGTGGCCCAAGCCTAGAGAGAGGGTGATTGCAATAGTCCAGACAGGGGCTGAGGGAAGACTAGATCAGGATGGTAAAGGCAGAGGAGATAAGTATGTGGTTTTGAGAGATATTTTAGGAGTAAAATGTTTATGACTTGGCATGTGAGGTGAGGAAATGGGATCAATCCAGAATGACTCCTACATCTCCAACTTGCATAACTGAATGGAAGGAGGGTTCTTCCCCAAGACAGAAAACATTGGATGAGGACAAGGTTTGGGAAGGACAGTCATGAGTGTAGTCCTGGGGAGAAGTTTCCCAGAGAGAACAATTCTAGGAGTGAAACATATCACACCAGCTCTTTTCAGAGGTGGATTTTCCTGCATTTTCACATTATAATAAAGGGTCATCTAGTTCAGTGGTTCTCAACCTTTCTAATGCTGCAACCCTTTAATACAGTTCCTCATGTTGTGGTGACCCCCAACCATAAAATTATTTTCGTTGCTACTTCATAACTGTAATTTTGCTACAGTTAATGAATCGTAATGCAATTATCTGTGTTTTCCGATGGTCTTCTTAGGCTCTATAGCAGCGGTTCTCAACCTGTGGGTTTCAACAGGTTGAGAACCGCTAGCAGGGTCGCCTAAGACCATCGGAAAACACAGATATTTACATTACGATTCATAACAGTAGCAAAATTACAGTTATGAAGTAGCAACGAAAATAATTTTATGGTTGGGGGTCACCACAACATGAGGAATTGTATTAAAGGGTTGCAGCATTAGAAAGGTTGAGAACTACTGGTCTAGTTGGAGGTGAATGATACTGGGGAGAAAGCCAACACTATGGCTAAATTTGGTATCTCAATACCTATTTAAGGTCCCTGCACTACTGGTTGCTAGGTGTAAAACATTGGGCAAGTCACTTTGGACATTAGTTTCATTGTGTTTAAAATGAGGGTTATAACATCTAGTCCAAAGGGGTGTTGTGGGAATTAAATGAGAGCACTGATATTCAAGGACTTTGTAAATCCCCAGACGCTATACAAACACAATATATTATTACTAGTAGCCCATTTGCAGGAAGAATCCTGCAAGCGGCCACTGGGGCCGCATGCTCTGCCGCTGCCGCTGCTGTTGTGGCAGCCACGCCTGCACCTGAGGGCTGCTGCCACCCGCCCCCCTCCGCCCCGCTCCGCCCCACTCTGCCCTGCTTCACCCCACCCTGCCCCGCCCCGCCTGGGCTTTCCCTCTGGCAGCCACCTTTCGTTCCGCTTTTCCTCCCTCTTCCTTCTAAGTTGTCTTCAGTCTTCACTCCTCCCTCCCTCAGCATATGCAAATTAACCACCATCTTTGTTGGGTAATTTGCATACTTGCCCTGATTGGCTGGTGGGTGTGGCTTTGGCTGGTGGGCGTGGCTTGGGCATAGCAAAGGTGCGGTCAATTTGATATTACTATTTAATTAGGTAGGATTTTTACTCTATTTGTGCTGGATATTATCACCAGCAAAACTTCAATTATGTTAATATTAGGAATATGAAATTCAATGTTTTCCTCATGAGTTCTTTGGAAAAAACTGGTGTGTTGAAGTATAAATAAATAAGTACACCACCTAGGAGCAAGAGATGGTGGCCCCAAACTATTTATAAGACTGCGTGTTTACTTGAATTCAGACTTTCCCGACATGTAAATTATGCAGAGTCTGTGTCAAAGCAGAACACTCTGTGTTCCTAAAAAGAATTCTCTTTTTACCCTAAATCCTTTACCTTTTAAAATAAATCTCATTATGGAGTGCTGACATTTTCAATAAAACCATTCAACCAAAAGCTGTGGTTTTTTAGACTAAAAACAAGTCTGGTTTATTAGGTAGCAGCTTATAACTTACTGCTAAATAGATGCAATTTATTTAGAGAACTTTATGTAGATATCTGATAAGACATTTCAGAGTCCCCTTCTCCTTCTGACTAAGATGAAAGTGTTAAAAAGATCATTAAGAATTCTCTTCTTCACTCAGTGAATAGGGGTTGAATATTGTAGTGTTGTTGGAGTGGATGGAAACTTTTGAACCAAGATTTTAACCAGATCTCTCAGACTGCACCACTAAGTCTACTAGCCTGTTCTAGCTATGTGACTTTAGATAATAATTTTTTCAAAGGGTTATAGGGAGGTGTAGAGGTAATACTTATCTATCTATCTATCTATCTATCTATCTATCTATCTATCTATCTATCTATATCTATGTATATATAAAAAATAGAGAAATATGCTAATTAATGGGTTGACAGGACAGGAGGAGGTTGCATGTGCAGTGTCGGGGGCGGGGTGGCAGGGGCCTCCACGTGCCTGTGTTGGGGGAGGGCCTGATCAGCAGTGGCCCCGGCTGCTTCAAGGGTCAGAGAGGGAGGCAGGGCCAGACCAGTGACTCAAGGGTGGGCAGTGCTGCATGATTTTGAATCGCGTGCTGGGCTCCTAGTACGTACATAACAGCCAACATATGATAGGACCTCTATCAATGATCTTATCCTTCTTACCTTTCTTCTTATGCTTCTTCTTTTCCTTTTTCTTTATCCTTCTCCCTTTTTCTCTCTTTCATATCTCCTCCTATTACTCCCCCCATTGACTTAACTCCTCAATTTTTTCCTGCTCATCTTTCTTTAGAATATACCAAGGAATGACATATATTTTGGTTACCCAAAATTATTTAGTGACTTAGTTCCCTGCCAGTGATAACAGTTAACTTATAGGACACTAATTGAGAATCAGGTCCCTTAATTATCTCCCCAAATTAATGAGATTAATACTAGTCATGTCTCCATTTGCCCTCATTGAAAGTACACACACACACACACACACACACACACACACACACATAGGTGATACTCAGTCCTTCTCACAGCCATTGCTCTACCTTCTGTACTATGGTGTCCATTCTGATTTGTCAGTGTCCATGTGGTACCTGTTACTAAAAATTTTACACAGAATTCCTTCTTACAAATGGTGATAAGAACTATAAAGGAGAAAAGATCAGGATGCTTTAAGAGAGTGTAATAGGGGGCCAAGTTTATATAGTAGTTTGTGAAATCATCTTTGGATGAGGCATGTGAACCATGACTTGGACAAATAATTTTCTCATCCTGCTGTGAGATGATGCTGGGCAGGGGCCAGACCATTCAGGGATCTGCAGTCCAGTGAGATAATTTGGATTTGATCCTAGGATAGAAAAGAGGCTATTTAATAAGGTGAACAGAGAGTGATATTTTTCCTTTTGTATTTTAAGCATAGCACTGTGGTTACTGTGGATAGGAGTGGGGTGCCCATACTTATCTTTACATTAGATTGATTCTGTGTAGTGGGGATTTAGATAGAAATCAATCACAAATCACTTTTTTTTTAGTATCTTAAGAAGACATGTGCTAAAACAATTCTAATAAAAGTCATAAAGTGCTATATACTAAAGGCTATAGTAAACAGACAGCAAAGGGGCTGTGTGTGAGAGAAATTTTTGACCATGTTCATTTTCTTTTAACCAGATGCCATTTCTTTGATTACTTCTTGTTCTCTTTTGGACAGATTTTTAACACTCAGAATTTTCCATGCATGCCATGAAAGGCTTTTAAGTTTGAAGCAAATCAACTCAATACATAGTTATCTAGTGTCTAGTTTGTCCTTGGCTCATAAGTATCCCACTTCACTCATTTCACTCTGTTTCTACTATAAGATATGATAGGATGGATGAGCTTAAAATAGTGATGGGGATCAGTGGACCTATGTTCAAGTTCCCATTTTATCTCCAGTCAGCAATATGATCTTTGGAGATTAGCATAAACTAGTGCCTGGTGAGTAATATTTGTAATGAAGATTGTGTTAGAACAAAGAGATGTGTTTGGTGTCCTTGAAGGAAGATGTGCTTTAATGAAGGTTTCCTACAGAACTGGGAAGATAAGGAGGAGCATGAATCAGTTGACTGCCAACATGATACAAACTTATTATTCTTCTAATGTATCCCATCATTGGTAACCAACTCTAAGCTCCCTGGCCATAAAGAAATTTCCCTGAGGTCTTCCACCCTTCC
Organism: Cnephaeus nilssonii; assembly: GCF_951640355.1. Classification (NCBI taxonomy): domain Eukaryota; kingdom Metazoa; phylum Chordata; class Mammalia; order Chiroptera; family Vespertilionidae; genus Cnephaeus; species Cnephaeus nilssonii. The sequence continues at coordinate 46,557,804 of NC_137074.1, forward strand.
TCCTACCTTGGCCATGGAGCCAGACTGAGGGAGAGAGGAGATGGCATTCTTTTTTTTACTGAATGATTAAACCTTACCATCTTCTGTGTTACTAAAGATGTTTCAGTTAATGCCAGTATATTTAACTTGGAAAATTAATGCGATCAACTATACTCTCTGTGATGACACTTACAGGATAGATCACTGGAACAATGAGAAGGAGAGGATTTTGGTGATCACAGATAAGACTCTCTTGATTTGCAAGTATGACTTCATCATGCTCAGCTGTGTGCAGTTGCAGCGAATTCCCCTGAGTGCTGTCTACCGCATCTGCTTGGGCAAGTTTACCTTCCCTGGGATGTCCCTGGACAAGTGAGTATGATGTCTTAAAATGTGGGAAACTGGTGCAGTGGGGGTGGGACATTTAGGGAAAACAATTACAAAGTTCAATTCAGCTTTGTAAGCTGGAAGAATCCAGGGGAGAACGGTGAAGCTCTACAGTTGAATTCATCAAACAATCATTGAATTCCTAATCTATGTCAGTCAGGGATACATTTTTGAGTAAATTTTTACTTATTTATGAAAAACTGACAAGTAAATAGTTAAATATGAGGTGGAAAGAGCCACGGGAGCATGATAGGAGAGCTTCTCAACCAATTTGTTTGGCTGAGAATCAGCATGTGCCCTCTAAGAGGAACTGCCTGGGACTCTAATAACCCTCCATCTTACTCAGACTCAATTTCTACTGGTTTTTACAGCCAGAGCTATAGGAACTTCTCTTCCCAGCACTGAGACCCTAGGCTTGGGGGCCTAGTGTGGGGCTGGGACCCTTTACTCCTCAAGAGGGACCTCTGCAGCCAGAGATATCCCTCTTGATTTTTATCCACCACACATCAGTGTGGGGCCAGTCTGTTCCTGTCTTTCTTCTACCAGTCTCCATGTGGCTTCTTTTTTAAATCCCTAGTTGTAGGACTTCCATTCAGCCAGATTTCAGGCAGTTCTGAATGATGATTGTTCTGTAGTTTAGTTGTAATTTTGATATGGTTGTGGGAAGATGCAAGTTTTGTGTCTAAACTATACAGCCATCTTGACTGGAAGTCTTAACATAGCATTCTTATTCCTATCTTTTTTGAATATTATCTACTGACTCCCTAATATAAACCCATTTACATTGATGACAACACACTTCTTCCATCTTCTTGAAAAAAAGATGAAAACTTCTACATCACTCATTTTTTAAAGTTGTTTATAATTATCATTATAATTACTTCAATGGTTACTTATTTAAATAATATGCTTCCTCTGATGTTTTTCTTAAATAGTGTATATTAAGCCTCCACTCTAAAAAGTAAGAAATGTGCCTCTTCACATTATTCCCACATTCTCAAATCCTTCACTTCCCTTTCTTCATTAGTTTTGCCAGACAAATTTCATTTTTATGGTATATTTTATTTTATTTCCCATGAGGCACCCAATTATTACCACAGAGAGTTGATGTAATTCCAGCCCTCCTAATTAACTTGTGCAGCTTTATCCAGATTTGCATTCTGGGGTTAGAATGAGAAAGTCTGTGCCAGCAGCTGGCATGCTGTTAAATGTTAAAGGCTGTCTCTGAGCCCCTGGAGGTAGGAACATAGTGTGGTGAAGGGGTGTTTTTTTACGTTCTGCTCAGTTTTTTAGCAAACTTTCATAGTAGAGTTTTGGACTAGGAGTCCTGGATTTCAGTCACAATTTTACAACTGTTAACTTTGCTTCTTCATCTATCAAAGAGTCATTCATATTAGATGTCATTCTGCTTCATTAACAGTCTTATTGTAAGGCTCTAATGAGATAGCTTGAAAGCACTTTGTAATATGCCTCAAAGATATCAGGTGTTAACAAGTTCTGATTTTCTCCCAGATAAAAGCTTTTGTTAACATGAAACTAAGTAGATTAATTTGATTGTTATCTTTATTTCCAAGTCAGTTGGCCCTTCTTGGTTGCATATTAAGTCACTGTTATAAGGTCAAAGGTCAGAAAAAGGAGGAAGAGGCAAGGGAAAATCAGCTGCTAAATAATCGTAAACTGACTTCAGAGGAAAGCCTGGACGCAGTCTGAGCAAATCCCCTTGTTATGAGAAAATGCAATGATTTAACATTAGCACCCACTAGCTGTAGGTGGTGATATTGGCAGTGTTTGCCAAGAGCTTTTTACTTCCCCTGTGCCATTGATCTTCAACATGCAAGAATTAGTAGGGCTGATTGACTACATGTTAGAAATGAGACATGTGAGACCAAAAGGGGTTCAGGGATTCAGAACCATCAGCTAATTAGTATTGAAGCTGGGTTTTAAAATCAGTTTTTCCAGTTCTTTGTTCAGTATTCTTTCTTTTGAATAAATAATATGTTATCTCTCTCTCTCCCCTTCCCTTATCTTCCCTTCCTCTCTTTTCCTTTCCCTTCTCTCCTTTGCTCTATGATCCTGCCTGTTTTGTCATCCTCTTTCCTATTCTTTCCTCTTCTCTGTCTCTCTGGGTGAAGATAACTTCTGTTAATGTAGCTTCTGCTTCTCTTAAGAATTCACAAAGAGGACTATTGGAACTTAGCAGAACATGTGCCAGCACATCCCACATACTGGTGCTTACAAAACAGAGTTGTTTTATTTTATTCACTGTTTGCCTTTGGCTCAGTGTAAAGGGAGAGAGACAATGAAGAGAGACAACTAAAGGCTGTGGATCATTTATTTGTGCGATGAAGGCAGATTCTCCTAGGATTAGAACATTCCCTAGAGACAAAACCAGGAAATGGTAAAAGGCCTGTTTTATCCACCAGTGTAACTAGTTGCTGGTACCTATCTTTTGTTATCTTTCCTTTTCTGAGATGCAAACCCTAAATCTTATTTCTATTATAATTAAACTCATCCCCAGATTTTAATTAAAAATTAATTTCATAATCCAAACTGTGGGACAGAGAAGAAGATGAGGCTTCTATGAGAATTAAGCATAAGGGTAGAGCTATTACTAATTGTAACCACGTAAACTTCTTGTTGTTTAAATTTGGACAAGTCACTTTACTTGAGCTCTCAATATTCAATCTATAAAATGTCAATAATAGAACATCTCTGCCAGGGCTATCATTCAGTTCATTGTAGATTTAAATGATGGATGTGAAAGTGTTTTGTAAATTGCAAAGTGTAAAAATAAAGTAAGTTTAAGTTTCACTTAAAGAGTTCTAAAAATTTCTATTTACTTGTCAAATCACCCCTGTCCCCTATTTTTGAATATGCCCACACTAGATAATGATGAGAAAACTGTGACTCTGAGTCATCAGATGATTTGTCAGTAATCTTGTAAATAGGGGGTGGTGGGGTCTGAAACAGGAGATTATCTGATTTCAAATCCTCCCTTTGTCATGCACCTGATTCCCAAATCCTCAAATGCATTGTAGTTTTTCAGAGTAAATGGGCCCCCTCTCTTTAGCTCTGTTCCCATCTGAACTCTGTGATGAAGAGGTCCAGTCTTGTTAGAGAGCAGGTTTGAAGGCAGCCTGGGAGCCAGTCCTACATTTGCTTCTAGTGACCTAGAATAGTCAGACCACAGTCCTGGCCTCAGTCCCCTCTGTAAACTGGAGAGGGTAATGGTATCTATCTCAGTCTGTGTTGAGAATTAAAGGAGATAATACATATAAAATGCTTAGAAAAGTGTCTGGTATATAGTAAGTATTTAGAGGAGGCAAGGTTTTATAGTAGGTTTGATAGAAAGACACTGGTTTACTGGTGTAAGCATCAGGGACCTAGAGCCTCATCCACTTTCTTAATATAATTCTCCTCTCCTTGCTGAATCTCTCAGCTTCCTCATTTTAAAAATCTCTAAGGGTTTTTTTTGTTGTTGTTTGTTTGTTTGTTTGTTTGTTTTTTGTTTTGGTCTTCAAACTCTGTGCTTTTGTGCTACTCCTCTATTGGTGTAGCAATTTTCCAAAAGTCATTCATCTTAGAGGGCTAAATGATTTACCTAATCAATTACTCCTATGGAAAAAAATGTTTCTAAAGAGGTTTTCTGCTGGAAAATATTGCTATTTGCACATTGATTTGCTAACAAAAGCTGAGAGCGAAGGTCAGGCCGAGAAATGTCTTCCTGTGAGAGTAGGCGTCACACACTTATCTTTCCATTTTAAATTTGCTGTTAAAGTTTGCATTCTGCAAATTTAAGGGACAGGCAATGCTGCAAAAGTGAGGCCTCAGAAACTGCTTGTGGTGGTCACCACCAGCCTCTCTGTAGAGATGCTGGAGAAAACAGCATCTAGGAGCTCCCCCGCCTCCTTGCCTGTTGACACCTGGAGGTGTGAAGGAGGGCATTCCAGACATTACTCCATAGTCTCAGCCTTGCTCCCTGGGGTCCAAAGGCCAGGAAGCTGCTTTGTGCCCCCAGCATTCTAATTTGGCCTCTGATCCTCAAACAAGAGCTTCAAAGGGCCTCTGCTTTGCTCTGGTGAAATCGGCTCGTGGCCCAGGCTGATTCTGCTGGCTTCGCGTCTGTCAGTGTGTTCTAATCACTGTTATAAGAGTGATTCTGCGGAACACCTTGTAAAATATTTTCTATCGCTCCAGCAACATCTCCTGTCTAGACAATCTAATTATGAGCGCAGAGCAAACAGCTGAAATGTATGCCGCCCCCAAGGGTTGCCTAACTCCATGAGTGGGGATGGGCAGACAGGGGAGGGGGGTGGATGGCATTGGTTCCTTGTTGTTGACTTGACCAGAAAATTGAGCCCTATAAAAGAATTCGGCTAACTTTCAATTAAAAAGAAATGATCTGGTGGAAGCTGGCATTTTGTTGTTTTTCAAACTCAGTGGAGGATTAAAGGTACT